>NW_025421273.1:44220000-45597500 GCF_011764305.1 Mustela putorius furo
GTGTTAAAATATTTTTGAGCCAACAATTTAAAATTGGTAGATAGCATATTTAAAAAAATCTTTTCTGGTTTCTCTTGAAAACCAGTAGATTTGGAACACTGAGCCTGAATTTTAGCCTGACAGTATTAAGTAGGGCTCTTCTCTTTTCTCTTACCTATAGGCTTCACTACCCACATAAAATATGCAGATGTCCTTATACCCAGCAGGTTTCAGTGCTTTATAAATCTGTTGGGTCCTTTGGGCAGAGTGCTAACTGCAACTGTCCCCTAATATCACAGTCTACCCCTCTTCTGTGGTGATGTCTTAGCTCCACTCATGTGTGCCCCTTTAGGACTACATTTCCCAGCCTCCCTTGCAACTAGCATGGCCATGTGACTAAGTTCTGGCCAATGGTATAAAAGTGGAATTGATATTTGGGATTTCCAGACTTACTTTCTCTCCCTCTTTCTTCCTCCCTTCCTTCCTTCCTTTTCCTTCCTTCCTTCCCTCCTTCCCTCCTTCCTTCCTTTCTTTCCTTTTCTTTCTTTCTTTCTTTCTTTCTTTCTTTTTCTTCCTTCCTCCCTCCCTCCTTTCCCTTCTTTCTTCTTTCCTTCCCCCTCTCCCCCTCCCTCCTTCCTTTCTTTCTTTCTTTCTTTCTTTCTATCTTTCTTTTCCTTTCTTTCAGAGAGAGGGTGCATGTGTGTATATGATCAGGGGGAGAAGCAGAATGAGAAAGAGAGAGAGGGGGAATCTCAGACTCCCCGCTGAGTGTTGAGCCCTGTGGGAATTCCATCCCACCGCTGAGATCAGGACCTGAGCCAAAATCAAGAGTCCCACACTCAATTGACTGAGCCACCCAGGTGCCCCTGAACTTCCAGCCTTCTTGTGAAGGAAAGCAAGATGCCCTCCCTTTTTTCTTTTGTTCTTCTTGCCAGCTGGAATGTTGATGAGATGGTAGGAGCCAGAGCAGCCATCTGACATCACTGGATGGAAGTTATGTATTGAGAATAACAGAGCAAAAAGATGGGAAACTGGGTCTCCAACACCCACTTTCATGTTCATATTCAGAACATGAACCAGCTCTGGAAAACTAATGTGCAAACTGTTATATCAGAAAAATACAATTCCATTTTTATGTCTCTTTTACACGCAGCCTCAGCTGTATCTTCATCCCTGTTTGCTATTGAGTCTGGCCTCTGACTTCATGGGAACGGAAATGTAAAGGAAAAGAAAATGAATGATTTTGCAATTTTTTCCTCATCAAAGAAACCTGTGTGAGCAGCATCCAATCAATTGCCCTGAGAGCTGAGATGAGGTGTGATCTCCTCTACAATGAAAGCCATACTGGAAAACCCTGTCCCTGTCTTCCAGGCTGTGATGGCAGGTGGTTCCATTTTCCGGTTGTGAACTGGTTTATGCAAATGACTCCGTACTGGCCGCGGTTCCCCACAGCTACGTGTCTTGGGTTCATAGGCTACTGCGCCCATTCTCACCTCTCTTTCATTTCCACCTTGTCTTTGAAGGCCACACTTGAGCAGGCAGCCCTCCCACCTTTTCTCGGCAGTGCCCTCTGCGTGGAAGAGAAGTAGAAACTTCTCGGTTGATACTCCTCTGGCTCCCCAGGGGCTGAGACGGGCTTCCGGGAAACCACTGAGGATCCTCACAGGTTCAAACTGAGCAGACCCTGCTGTATTCTGTGAAGGTGAAGAGCTGGTTATGAAAATGATCTATGACTAAAAAAAGATGTCACGACCTCCCCAGAGGCAGGCACCAAAAATGACATGTTATTGTGTTCCTTAGAATAATGAATGAAAACACTGAATGAAATCTGAGTAATAAGGACGCCACCCTATTTAGTGTAACTGGTGACAAAGAATCCTTTAAACCAAGACTACCGGAGGGAACGGACATGACAAAAAAAGAAACTTGCTCTTTAATACGTACTTTATGTGCCCTAAACATTATGTACCTTTTCTCATTGAATTGCCTCAAAATTCCTCTGAGGTACTATTAGAGCTACTTCTTCCTGAGGCAGAAATGTTCAGTAGCTTGCCAGAGATCACACAGCCAGGCAGTAAAAAGTCAGGATTTTGACATTTTGCTGACCTCTGTTCGTTCCATGTCGTGCAGCCTCGTGGATGCTTACAGACTCGCCAAATCAGACGGAGGAAGCAAGAGAGATCACAGACAAAACTGCCGGGGATGGAAGGATCCAAGAGAGGAGGGTAGTCTGTCATGGGTGCAGGGAAGCAAGAAAAGAAAGTGGAAGAGAGAGGCACATTGAGAAGACTGTGTATCTGCTTCAGATCATTCTAGGTCCCTGCGGCTTATGGGAAAAATCAAGAGGAGTGCAACTCTCTGGTCCCTGAGGGAGAAGGGGGTGGTGGAAGGGGTAGGGGACAGGTACCCATGGAGAGGGCTGACCTGGCAGTAAAGTGAGCTAAATCTGAAAAATTGGTTTTACCATACTCTTTACATTGACGTGTATTGCTGAGTAATTGGTTGGTAAGGTATGGAGTGGAGAAGAAATTATAGCTTAATAAACAGGAGTTACTATTTCTGCTTATTTATATATGTGTGTTTTCCCCTTTCCTGGCAAGTTCTTTTTTTGGCCTTGTGTACCTAGGTTATTCTTTTATATACATGGTCTTTGTGTCTGTTCATACCGCAAGATCAAAAGGGAAAATTATCCCCAAAGCACCATTCTGAGACACTGAATGTCATCAAACATCAAACGGAATTGTATCAAATTTTCTTTCTTTCTTTTTTTTTTAATTATCTCTTACCTTTTGCTTCTTTGGAGAGGCAGTTCATCTTTATTTTCATTTAGAGGTAAAATATTTCTAACAGCATCAATGAGACCACAGTCAAAGTCAATGACCAGCTTTCTAGACAGAAGACAAATGTGAGTTTGGTACACAGTGATTACTGACAAATCTTTTTCTGTATTTCTTTCTCTTTCAGCCATTGACGAGTGTCTGACAGCTCTAAACTCCCTCAACACTAAGCTGATTGGACAGATAAAGCCCTCAGGAATAGACAAGTTGTTGTAGACGTAGCTGTTTACTTATCGGTGGTGGTGGCGGGGGACAGGTTGGGGGGGGGTCCCAGATATCTACATTTAGGCTGTAATAGGAATGATGTTCTCTCTCCTTGGTCAATCAACCTCTACGGAGTGAGTCACCATTCTCCAGAATAATCAAGATAGACCGTGACAAAGAAACATCGGCGAGACAGAGAGCGATTCTCCCAAGGCTATCTGTCATTCCGCAGAGCTTAAATTTATGCTGGCGATAGAGTAGAGCGGGGTAAAGACGGGGCTCACTGAGAGCTATGGGGGATGGTAGTAGTTGTGGGGGGGATAGGGGTTTCATAACGCATAAGCTTCAGAGCTGGGATGTGGTTCTGTGATGTTGGGGACCCAGTTTCCCTCCATCTTTGTTTCTCTGTGACTTTCAGTAATTAGCTTCCGTCTTGTGAGGTCAGATGGTAGATAAGTAGTAGACAAAGGTTGCTTCACTCATCCCAAGTGGTAACAGGTGGCTTTGTTCCTGAGAACGTGGATGCTTGCTCCATTTGGGGTTAGAGAGGAAGATAAAAAGATGTGATGAGGTACTAGTGTCACTGGCAGCTGGAAAACTCATTGCATCACCAATGACTTCAGCCTTGCCTGCCTGGTGCTGAGAAAAACAGAAATGCCCTCAGCACCATGGAAAACAGTTCTCCGTGGCTGTGACCGAGGCCTGGTGGGGAGAAAGTGAAAGTAATTTGGGCAAAGTCATGTCCTGTCAGTCCTGCCCGTACTCTCTGTGGGGCCCTGGGGCAGAGGCAAAAGGTCATGTGTACTGGGCTAGAATATTCAGGAAAGAGGAAAAAAATGTCTGAAGTGAGACTTTGGGGTCAGGGGTACTTCAACATTTAACAATTTCTTTTCTGCTTTAGGAAATGGTCTTTCAGCTCCTCTTTTCCTTTCCTTTTCTTCCCTGCCCTTCCGCCCTTCCTTCCCTTTCTCTCTCTCTCTCTCTCTTTTTTTTTTTAAGATTTTATTTGTTTATTTGACAGGGAGACACACAGCAAGAGTGGGAACACAAGCAGGGGCAGAGGGAGAGGGAGAGGCAGGCTTCCCACCGAGCGGGGAGCTCGACGAGGGGCTCCATCCCAGGACCCTGGGATCAGGACCCAAGCCGAAGGCAGGTGCTCAATGACTGAGCCACTCAAATGCCCCTTTTCTTTCCTTTTTCATTTTTTTAAATTAAACTAAAATTTAATTTAAATAAAAATTTAATGAAAAAAATACATTTAAATTAAATTAAAATTTGGGGTTCCTGGGTGGCTCAGTGGGTTAAGCCTCTGCCTTTGGCTTGGGTCATGGTCTTGGGGTCCTGGGATCGCACTCCGCCTCCGGGCTCTCTGCTCAGCAGGGAGCCTGCTTCCCTCTCCCCTCTGTGTCTGCCTCTCTGCCTACCTGTGACCACTCTCTCTCTCTCTGTGTGTAAAATAAATAAAATCTTCAAAATAAATAAATAAATAAAATTATTTATTTTCTTTAATTTTCGGCAGTTGCTGTATCTGTTCTCCTGTTGCAAGTCACTGATGCGAACAACCCCAGCACATTCTGGAGTGTTAACTGGGTGACTAAATTGAAGGCAAATTTTCATGAAGAGCATCTTGTCGTGGGCCCAGATTTCAGGGTTGCTTTTGTTCCGTCTCCTTCTGCACGCGGTGCTTCCACGTGGCTAGCATCTGTATCCTTCCACCACAAACGACAGGCCTGTGAGTGTCAGACTCCCCCCCCCCAGCCCCCCCATGAGAAGTGCCACTTCTCCACGACAGGGCAACAAGTGGTGTTCATTCCCATATTCTACAGAAATGAAAGGGGGACTGGATTCTAGACTTTTCTTCCCACCTACAGTCTTTTGACTAAAAACTCCCCTCCTTCAAAATACTGGTTCTAAGTTTTGAAGCTTTACCTTGGAGTTCAAATCTAGAACAGTGCTCTTGGCAAAAAGTTAATGCACTCTACACTATTTAAGAATAACAAGATCTTGGGACCTCTGGTGGCTCAGCGAAGGGTCTGACTCTTGATTTCCACCCAGGTTGTGATCTCGGGGTTGTGAGATTGAGCCCTGCGTGGGGATCCATGCTCAGGAGGAAGTCGGCTTGCTATTCTCTCTCTCTCTGCCCATCCCCCACCAAAATTACAAAATAAATCTTTTTTAAAAATATGGCTATTAGAAAACTTAAAATGACACCTGTGGCTCACATTATCTTTCTACTGGACAGTGCCAATGGAAAATAGTCAGGAAAAAGGCAGGCGGGGCAAGGGACCCCCCCACCCCCACCCCAAAAGGAAATTGCCCTTTCAAGGAAAAGACTCCACCTAGTTCTAGGCTTTACAGAAAGGAAGGGAATGGCCTTGGGCCTCCCAACCCAGGCCCAGGGGGCTGGCTCAACAGTCAGTGGGGATATTTAAACAAAGAGCCTCTTTTCTTTTTTAAAGTGAAGTTTCCAAGAAAACAAGGCAATATTTCCCAAGTGCTACGATTTACTTTAAGCTAACTGTCCTCTGAACATGAAAGCCCTTTTTTACTTTCGCAGCAATTTAAAATAATAACAATAATAGTAGCATGTTTTAATACTAACTTACAGGCTCCCCACTTAATAGTATAATAACCCTCTGAGACAGGGATCAGTTCTCCTCAAGGGCAAAATTGAAGCTCAGAGAGGATAGTAGCTTGTCCAAGGTCACAGAGCTGCTAAGGGGCAGAGTCTGGGGTTTTCTTTTCCACCACGCCTGTCACCATAAAGCTCGGGTATGAGCAGTTAGTTGCTTTAGGTAAATGTGAAGGTTTCTTCTCTCCGCAGTCCTCTGGGCTCCTTGTGACAAGTACAGGCTCTGCAGCCTCCCACGGGTATGTCGTGAGACTCTTCCAGAAACTTCAGTTCTTCCCCATCGCTATATTCAGAACTATAAGCAGCCACATTTCTTTATCATCGTTTTAGAAATGATAGAAAATTCCAAAGGACATTTTATTCCTGATGAGGAGTTGGCAGCCTTTATTTACGAGGGAATGCATTCTGGAATGTTCTGTTTTTGTGAGAAGGAGACGTTCTTAGGAACTGAGGGCAAAGAAGAAATGGAGCAAGTGAGGGAGAGTTGAAGGGAGGATTTCATACGGGATTGGAAGTCTTTACCCTGATTCCTCCTCTTCTTCAGCTTTAGAGGTCACTGCCTTCCTGCTCCTGGGGGAAAGCAAGGACAAGCCCTTTTAAGTCAGACAGACCTTGGCTCAAATCCCAGCTCTGGTGAAAACTCTTGAGGAAGCTATTTAATCTCACTGAGCCTCAGTTTCCTCATCCATAAAATGGGGATGATAGTATTACCTTCTTTTGTTGGGTCATTGGGGGGACTGGCAAAATAATGCAGTGTTTCTCTAAGTGTACCACTGGCAATAGCGAGAGGATTTTCTAGTGATACAAACATTTTAGTTTTTAAGATTTTATTTATTTCTTTGACAGAGAGAGACCACGAGTAGATAGAGAGGCAGGCAGAGGGGGAGGGGGAAAGCAAGCCCCCTGCTGAGCAGAGAGCCTGATGTGGGGCTCAATCCCAGGACCCTGAGATCATGACCCCAGCCGAAGGCAGAGGCTTAATCCACTAAGCCACCCGGATGCCCCACATTTTTTGATGTAATAATTATGCCACATAAAACCCGCTATTTCACAGGTCTTATTGCTTAGGGCAAGACTAACTTAAAAAAAAAATACAGTCCCGTGTAAAGTCTATTTTAGTAAAATGTTGAATGTGTGATGTAGAGGGAAGGAACGATTATTGTCAGGGAACCTTGAACTGATGACTATGAAAGCTGCTGGTTCAGCCTCCTCTGCTCAGGGAAGCGACTCGTTTCCCACTCCTCCTGGTAAGGAGGGTAGCTTTGGACAACGAGAAGCAGAGAGACCCAGGTTGGAAGGGCAAGCCGGTTCCACTGGGGACTTGTGGTTCGAGGCCCTATGTGGAGGCCGCTGGAATTTCGCCTCCCGCTGCTGCCCTCTGGTGGTCATGTGCTGTCCTAGCATCCCAAAGACAAGTACAAGTAGACGGACTACCAGGGAGCAATCAGGACCTGTGCACCTCCCTCCCTTTTCACCTGTTCACCGTCCTGTCTCCTGCCCTCCCATCCCATCAGTCCCACATGGCCTACTCCCCCACCCCTGCAATGAGTCATGTGTCCTCCGGAAGCCTAGACACAACTACACCTGTTCCCCATGCCTCTTACCAATCAGTACAGGAGGCCTGATTTGCAGGTGTGAACCATGGAGTTAGCTTTTCCAGGGAATGTTTGTTTTAAAAAAAGAACTGGCCTAAAAACCAAATGAAGTCAAATCAGCAGAGAGTGGCTATATTTTGTGATGGGCTCTTTCCTTGGCTCTCGTCTTATTCTATGAAATAGGTGTTTCTCTTTATGCAGGCACTAGGTACAGGAAATGAAATTCTAATTTCCAGGAAATTCTGCAAGAAACTGTCAAAATAGTTTTATGGCTGGCATTAGAGTTACATTATTTTTCTTGAGACTGAAACTCCCAAATGGCAGTGGTTTTAAAATGATTAAAAAATGTTTTTCTCTCATATAAGAAGAGGCAAACTAAGGATGGTACGGTGGTGTCCTGATCTCTGCTCTCTTGTTGTTCCATCCTCTTCAACACATGCGTTCTGCCTCATGGCCCAAGATGACTGCTCCAGCTCCAGACCTCGGGTCAGCATTCCAGTCATTGGTCTGGAGGAAAGTGTACACTTCTGTCCTTTAAAACACTCACTACTTCCCTTTACATCCTGCTGACCAGGACTCAGGCATGAGTTCATTGTTAGGCATACTAGGAAGTGTAACGTTTTTTTATTTTTTCCTGAACAGCCCTGTGCCATGCTAACCTTTGGCATTTTATTACTGAAGAATGGGAGAATGGATCTGGACACAGTTAGCATCTCCTCTACAAGTCTGTTGCTGGGCTAGTGAGAAAGGCTCGGGTTCGAGCCTATCTCAGGACTAAAATCAGCTCCTTGTATATTTCTCCTGCTGCTGTGAAAACGTCACTGGTGCGAGGCCTAATACTTTCCACCTGCAGCTAGGATATTGTGGTTCTGATTTTGGCTCTACTGTTGGCCAATGTGATGGTCTTGAGAGAGAAGTTTAATGTCCTGGGGCCTCAGTTTCCCTAAAATAGGTTACTTTATTTGATCTCCAGGGTCCCTTCCTGCTCTAACATTATGACTTCTTATAACGCGATCTTGGCCTCTATAATCAAGCCGTTAAATAGAAAATGAACATATCGCTTTTCCTTTCCACTGTGACTACTAAATGCTATAGATGATCAGAATAGATCACCAATGACTGGCCCTCCGTGTCCGTTCAACCTTGTCATCCTTCAGTAAGACTCCTTCCTGCAGGAACTGGCTAGAAATGGAGCTGTGAACCAGGAGATCTACTTTATTTTCCTACTGAACTTTGGAAGCAGAAAGGCTGCAGCAACAGATGAGGAAGCTTGTGGTTGCAAAGTCCCTGTTTATATCCGGTCCTCACAGCTGCAATTACCCGTGTCAAACCCCTGGGACAGGAAGCACATGCAGCTAATTGATAAAGAGGGCGTCTGCTGTGAGCACTCTAATCTCGAGGAAATGGGGATCCCAAAGTCCCCTGGATTAGCCACAGACCAGAAGGGAGCCTTTTCAGAGTTCCTGTCAGTTGCTAAGGCACACTGCTTGACGAACCCCTCCTACCACCGGCCAGAGGTGGAAAACAGAAGTCACCATTGCCTAACTTCCTTACAAATACCAAAGAACGCTAGCATCAGTGCCTTAATAAATGACTAAGCTGCAAACAAAACAAAAACAACAATAACAACAAACGCAGCCTTGTCTGCTTCTTGGGGCCATTTAGCAAACAGTTTGTGGGTTAACCACCAGGGCTATGAGATAATACTTGTCGAGCTCTAGCAGACAGAGCAGATGAGCTGCGTGTGGCAGGAAGAGGTCAACATTGGACATCCAACCAGGAAATGAGGCAGTGGTCCATATGCCTGTCAGGCCCTCAGCCCCCGTTGAGAGTTGCTTCTGATTTGAGAGCGACTCCCCAGAGATTGGCAGAGACAGTGAATGAGGACAGGCACCCCCAAGTGTAGCACCCAGAGTAACATCTTCCTTTTTACCAGGATGACTCCTGGGGGTCAGAAGACCAAGCCTAGAATCAAAGAGGGAAAGATCTAGAAAGTTCTCGAGCATAACAGAGTATATCGGAAACTCTAGGAAAAGGTATCTGGCTTCAGCTTAATAACAACAATTCCTTTCCTGGAGCTGGCCAAGGTTTATTTGGCTGCCTGGCAGGTGGTTGAGATCCTTTATGTCACCTTTAATGGCCTCCCACTTTGGCCTGAGTACTCCCACACACCTCTTTCTTGAATGCTAGCTAACCAATATCGATAACGAATACTTGTTGGGTTCTTACTGTGTGCTAGGTGCTGCTCAAACCTGGTTTTTTCTTATTTAATCTCACAACTACTATTATCCCCACTTTACAGATAAGGCGACTGAAATACAGAGAGTTTAAGTAACTTGCTCAAGACCACAAAGCCAGTTCACAGGATAGCCAAGGCTCTAAACCAATGCTACCTAGCTCAGAAGTCCGTGCTTCTAACCATGCTGCTGCTTCATTCAAGAAATATTTATAGAGCACCTACTATGTGCAGATACTGTGCTCAGTGCCACACATGATCCTGGGTTGGACACCTGGCTTACCTACTCTGACCTGGACCAGGGCACATGTGCAACTTGGATACTTGCTGGGTAGATCCAGAGTCTGGACTCTGGACATGCTTCTTTTGGACAGAGCAAAGGACACAGTGAAAACAGGTACGAATGTGGGTCTTTTGTAAAAGCCTCGCGTGAACTTCCAAAATATGGGGAATACCTATATGTGATCTCATTTTAAAAGAAGGGCACAGGGACCCAGGCAGCCTACACTGTGTAAACTGAGGACAGTTTGAGCATCAGGGGAATTAAAGACAGCAATGGGTCATCAAATATTGAAAAACTCAATCCACTCATCCATGCTACTAAACGGATGAGGGGGAAGAAAGGGCTCTTGCTGGGAGCAGAATGGTGCGTGCTGGCCAGTGTGCTGCATGTGCTGGGGTGGCAAGTTACCACTTACTGTCATCCTGTCAAAGACCAGCTGAGGCAAGAATCCTCAACGGTTGCTAACTGGAAGTGGAAATTTTGATGAGCAACAGGATATTTGCAGGGTCTTATTTTATTTTATTTTTTTTTAATTTATTTGACACAGAGAGAGAGAACACAAGTAGGCAGAGAGGCACGCAGAGAGAGAGGAGAAGCAATCTCTCAGCTGAGCAGAGAGCCCCAGGACCCTGAGATCATGACCTGAGCTGAAGGCAGAGGCTCAATCCACTGAGCCACCCAGGGTCTTAACGCACCTACCCAAAGATTGCTTATTCATTGCCAGGGGAAAAGTAGTCACTGTTCTGTGGAGAAGTAAGACTACATCTTGACCAGTGATGACCGTTTATGCTGCCAACAAGGGGCAGATGAACTTTTGGGGGCTTCCAGATGTGGTGCCCTGCCAAGGACCAAGCTTCACAGTGAAGTTCGGGCCAGGAATTCATAACCTGAATTTAATGATGAGGAAAGATCCAGAAACCCCGAATGAGAAAATTCTTTTAAACATAGGGGAGAGAGAACAAGTATTCTTCAAAATCAGTAGCATAAAAGACAAAGACTATATAAAATGTTCATATTGAAGGAGACTCCTGAGTCCTAGCAACTGACTTTTACACCTGACCCTAATCTCAGCCTCAGTCCTGTTCTACAGAAAATAAAGTGTCATATTGAGCATCAGTGGGTCAATTGACAAGCTAGGAAGATAGATGGTAGGTTAGATAAAATTACCGTATCAATGTTGTATTTACTAAGGTCGGTAATTATCCCATGGTCATGCAAGACAATAGTACACACTGAAGTGTTCTGGAGCAAATGGTCTACCATACACGCCCTTTAGATGGATGCATGGATAAACGGATGGGCAAAATACTATCTAGAGAGGACTATGGGGTAAGGGAATGTGCTCTTTGCACTAGTCGTCTTCTTGCTTTTCTGTAAGTTTGACATTGTGTCCAAAACAAAATGAAATAAGATTAAAAAAACTTTAAAGATTTTATTCACTTATTTGACAGAGAGAGATCACAAGTAGGCAGAGAGGCAGGCAGAGAGAGAGGGGGGAAGCAGGCTCCCCACCGAGCAGAGAGCCCCATGCGGGGCTTGATCCCAGGACCCTGAGATCATGACCTGAGCCGAAGGCAGAGGCTTTAACCCACTGAGCCACCTAGGCGCCCCCCAGAAAAACTTTAGAAGGCTCATCCGTGCTGCTATGAAGCAGAGATCGTGGAGGGAAGGGACAGAAATAGGGCAGACAACCAGGGCGCCGGTGTAAGAGCTGTAGGGGAGAGAAGGGCGTGGCTTAGACCAGGACAGTAACTGGAGAAGGGACAAGAAGGGCTCAGGTTCTGGAAATGTCGGGAAGGTAGAGCTAATAGGATTTGCTAAGGCATTCCACCTGGCCTTGAGAGAAGGAAAGGAAGCTGACGAAGAGACACAAGGATTCTGGTCTGACCAGCTGGGGGGCTGGCGTTGTCGGGAGCTGAGACGTGGAAGAGGAGGGAGAGTAGGTCTGAAGCAGAAGATCAGGCCTGGGTTTGGACAGTTGTCTGGGTAAGTGGATTTATGGAAGATAGTACCTAATTTTAGGTAAGCTAAAGCGTATAAAATGGGTAACTTGTTTTAAAAAGATTCTTCCCAAGGAGCCATGAATCAAAGCTAAACTTACTAATGTGAGCACAAAGCAAATGTTCAAAACGAGTTTGCATTTTTGGGGGGCAGGACTCCGAGTGGGGCCAGGAACGACAACACTTAAAATCAATTATTGAAAGAAGCTGAACTTAGAACCAGACCCCAGAATAACAGCAATACAGGATGGTAAGTGGATATTTTTAAGTATAACAAAGCATATGATATCACATTGCTCTTATCAAAAAGAGTAAAATGGGGGCACCTGGGTGACTCAGTCGTTAAGCATCTTCCTTCGGTTCAGGTCATGATCCCAGGGTCCTGGGATCGAGCCCTGCATCAGGCTCCCTGCTCAGCGGGAAGCCTGCTTTTCCCTCTTCCATTTCCCCCTGCCTGTGTTCTTTTTCTCGCTGTGTCTCACTCTGTCAAATAAATAAAAAAATCTTTCTTTTAAAAAAAAAGTAAAATTGTCTTATTATATAATTTAAATATAATAAAAATATAATTTATTATTAGACAAATAATTTTTTAAATTATTATTAGGGTTTTTTTTGATTTTTTATTTTTTATAAACATATATTTTTATCCCCAGGGGTACAGGTCCGTGAATTGCCAGGTCCACACACCCCGCAGCACTCACCAAAGCACACACCCCCCCAATTAGAAAAATAAATTTATATCATCTTTAATCCAACCCAATAAAATGTCCATCGTTAATATCTGTTCTAGCATGTAAACAGTAATATACTCATAAAGTAGTATATGTATATAGCTTATAAATAAACAAAGATACATAAATGGCAGGGGAACATGTTAAAAAAAATCACCAGGTGTGGAGATCAGAGAAGTTTGCAGTTGCAAAACAACAAAAGCAAAAAATACACCAGTGGGACCACATCAAACTAAAAAGCTGCACAGCAAAGGAAACCATCAACAAAATGAAAAGGCAACTATGGAATGGGAGAAAATAGTAGCACACCACAAATCTGATAAGGGTTTATATCTAAAATATACAAGGAACTCACACAGTAAGAAACCAAATAAGCCAAAATTTAAAAAAGGATCCAAAGAGACGTTTTCCCAAAGAAGACATACAAATGGCTAACAGGCATGTGAGAAGGTGCTCGATGTGACTAACCAGCAGCGGAATGCAGACAAAAACCGCAAAGAGCTATCACTTCACACCTGTTAGGATGGTTATGATTAAAAAGACAAGAGACGACAAAAGCTGGACGTGGAGGAGAGGGAACCCCTGTGTACTACTGGTGGGAATGCCAGCTGGTGCAGCCCCTATGGAGGACAGTATGGAGGTTCCTCAGGAAATTAAAAATAAAGCTACCCTGGGATCCAGCAATCCCACTTCTGGGTTTTTATCCAAAGGAAATGAACTCACTATCTTGAAGAGATATCTATACTGCATGGTCATTGCGGTCTTGTTCACATAGTCAAGTCTTGGAAACAACCTAAGTGTCTGTTGATGGATGAGTGGAAAAAGAAAATATGATTGGGGCACCTGGGTGGCTCAGTGGGTTAAAGCCTCTGCCTTCGGCTCAGGTCATGCTCCCAGGGTCCTGGGATCCAACCCGGTCGGGCTCTCTGCTCAGCGGGGAGCCTGCTTCCCTTCCTCTCTCTCTGCCTACTTCTCTGTCTACTTGTGATCTCTGTCTGTCAAATGAATAAATAAAATCTTAAAAAAAAAGAAAATATGATTGTGTGTGTATATGTATATATATAATTATATTGTATATATATTATACTTACGTTGTATGTGTGTATATATACACACACACATATTGGGGAGATATATATGTATATGTATGTATTATAAATAAATATAAGTATAATATATATTATATATTAAGTGAATGCATTATATATAATAATTGAATGATATTATTCAGCCTTAAAAAATAAGGAACTTCCTGCCATTTCCAGATTCATAGGGATGAATGTGGAAGGAGTGATGCTCAATGAAATAAGCCAGACGGAGAAAGGCAGATATTGCCTGGGATCACCTACATAGGGAATCTATAAATGAATAAATAAATAAATAAATAAGAATGTCGAACTCCCAGAAGCCGAGGTAGAACGGTGTTTCCTTGGGGTTGGGTAGAGGTAGGAGAAAGTGAGGTGGGAGATTAGCAAAAGGTTTGTGTTTGAAAACCACAGTAACAAAAGAACCAAAAAAGGAAAAATCTGGAGACCTCTATAGACTACAAAGCTAATTGCAGCGGAAAAGCCCTTGCCTGTGCTACCATCTGCTCCCTTTTCCAACCAAGGGGCGGTGTGGATGGAGCAGTGGAGGTTCAGACCCTCTGCTGGGTACCCAGCTCACCCAGTGCGGATCAAGTGCACCCAGAAGCTTCGTCCAGGACATATAAGTGATAACGTGTCACCTAATAGACCATCTCGCAGCTTCTAAAAAGAGATCAGTTTGGATTGAGGTAGAAAGATGCCCAAGGTGCAGTTAGTGGAAAAAGCAAATGGTAGGGGGGCCTGGGTGGCTCAGCCAATTAAGTGTCTGCCTTCAGCTCAGGTCACGATCTCAAGATCTGGGATGGAGCCCCGCATCAGGCTTCCCGCTGAGTGGGGAGCCTGCTTCTCCCACTCCTCCCTTTCCTTGGGCTCTCTCTTCCTCTCTGTCAAATAAATAAATAAAAAATAAAAAGTGAGTGAATGATAGAAGAGTGTGCAGTATCAAATAAACATAGATACGTGGTTCTATATTCATAGAAAACTTCTGGAAGTAGTGTTTACCTCTAGGAAGTGCTCCTGGACAAAACAACCCTCTTTTAATTTACTTTTTAATGTAGTGTCTAAATGTTTAAAAATTACAAACATGTATTAATTCAATTTTTTGAACTAATTCTAAAACATTCTAAAATTTTTGAACTAATTCTAAAACATTCAGGCTTTTTGAAATTCCTTCTTTGATTTTTTTTTTTTTAATGAGGAAATACATAGCATTTTGTACTGAGGCGGCCATGACAACGTTGATTCAAATGAGGTAAGGCTGGAAATAGATGTGCAGCATTAAGGGAATGGTTAAGTAAATAATGGAAAATTGACTGTAATATAATGCAGTCTTTTAAAAAATCAATATTCTGAGAATTTTAGCCAGATGGGAAAGGCTGGCAATATACGAAGTGGAAAAAACAACAACAACAACACAAAAAACAAGATCTATGTAAATTCAGTATTAATATCAACAATGTTAAAAATATGTAGGGAAAAAAAAAAAAGGCTTGGAAGAAAATATCCCCAACTGGCTACAGTGATTGCCTCTGATAGTGAGTGAGATGATGGGGGATTTTTCTCTTTCTGGACCTGTGTATTTTCATCTTCTTTTCCATTTTTGTGCAACGAGCATGCATAATTTTGTAATGTGAACGAAAAAGAAAGTAAAATACTGCGAAAACCATTATATGCCTTCCTGGCATGAGTCAGGAGCTGAATTTTCATGTTTAAATTAGTTTCAGAAACACAGGAGTGGTTTCTAGGCAACCTGCTTGGGAAATCGCGCTCCTTTCCATTGTTGCTGGAGTGTGCGTGAGCGTCTCAGAGAAAATGTAAGAGATGAACCCTTGCGAAAGCGGATTCCTGCTAAAGAAAAACAAGCTTTGCCACTCCGGTTTGGTCACAGAGACTTGAGTTATCGTGACCCCCAGACGCACAGAGGGACCTGAGTTTTGTGGGCTTGTGTGTGTGCCCGGGCGCGTGTTGGCAAATGAGTGATTGATGTGGATGAGAATTGCCATAGGTGGTAGAGCACATTAGTTATTCAAGTCTCTGCCTGTGGTGTGAGAAATTGGGGTAGGGGGTGGGTTTGCGGGGGTGGGGGGACACAGGAACCCAAACCAATAACCCCAGGTGGATGGCTTTCCTGAGAATCCGGGGCTGGGAATTCAGACAGGGACAAGGCTTTACAAGACGGATGGCAGCTCAGGATGTGAAAAGATTGCCTCATCATCGTGTGAACCATTTACTGTCATTATAGACAATCCTGCTGAGCCAAAGGGCTCTAATCAGGAGAAAACACTGAAAAATGGAATCGGGGCTAAGAAACCCTTGGCCCAGCCTGATGGGCCGTGGAGGATGGGTTGAGTTAAGAATGCTTTTTAGCCTCAAGGGAGCCATGTTCTTTACCAAGAGACTGCAGAAGGTACAGAAGGTACTCTTTCCAGCTCGCAGTGTGTGTTTTGTGGACCCCTGGCTTCAGTTTGGGGCAGGAATGGCAGGCATTCTGCCTGATAGAGAGGGTCCGCGCTCAGCTTCTTGCTCCTGGGCCCCCTCGTGGTTGTCTCTCGCAATTACAAAAGTTAAGCAAGCAGGTAAATAGCAGGCGTTTGGGATAATGATAGCCTTTGACGAAGGGTTACTGCCTTTGACCTTGGCAACCCTGAGACTTTGTCAAAGCACAAGGGTGGGGGGAGGGGATGGCTGCAAATCAGGCCTCAGGAAGGAAAGCCCCGGTTCATCATAGAGGGTGGGGCAGGAGGGCAGGAATCTTCCGAAGTGGATGGTAATGAGCTGCTTCTGTCTCCTTTTTTTTTTTTTTCCTGTCTCCACCCTTCTCTACCCATATCCTGCATTCCACTAAGTAATAGTCCACTGGGTCTGGTCAACCCTCCTTTAAGGGACAGACACCTGGAGGGGAAAGGAAAACGGAGACTAGTATTTACTGACCCTCCTCTTGTGGTAGCTCTTGAGGCAAAACTCATCTCTTTTCATCTTCTTACCTAGGCCTTAGCACATGTTTGTAACGTTTGCAGTCTCGAATGGTGTATGGAGGCCATGAGAAGACTGAGGTGCAGAGAGGTTAAGGAATGCCTGAGATCACTAGCTTATAAGTAGCAAAGCAGAAACTTAAACCCCAAATTGGAAGAATCTATTCTTTCTACCAAGATGCTCCCCACTCCCACCCCATGCCCTCTAGCTCGAGGGGCTTGCTGGCCCAACCTGTCTGGGGAGAGCCTCTCTCTGCCCTTTGAGTCAGTCTGCCCTGGGGGCCAACGTCTTCTCCCTTCTCTGAACTTCTCCTTTGGCAGTGAGTCAGCCCTCTGAGGCATATTCTTCTTGTATTACTTGTTTAACTCTTATTTATTTATTTATTATTCAGCTTTTCTTAGAAATTTGTCTTTTTTTTTTCTTCCATAGACAATGAATTAATTCTCCCATAAACTCTTTACCCAGCATTTAGTAAATATTTGCAGGGAGACTAAATTAAGTAGCAGAGTCCTGGTGGGAGTTTTCCTCCCGGGGTCTGTTTGTATTAGGAAAATAGCAAACGGCTTTTATTTTAATGATTTCATTTATTTATTAGAGACCAAGAGAAAGAGAGAGAGAGAGAACCCCCATTCATGAGTGCCGGGGTGGGGGTGGTGGGAGTGGAGGGGGGGGTTGGGGATAGAAGGAGACAGAGACACAGACTCCCTACCCAGCACAGGGCTGGATCCCATGACCTTGAGATCATGACCTGAACCAAAGGCAGACACTTCACCGACTGAGCCACGCAGGCACCCGAGTAGCAAATGATTTTAGTTTTTATCCAAAAATATTTATAATCATCAAAAATAGTTCTGACTTTTCCCCTTTGCCAAAGGGCTTGCTGCTCAAGATAAGTTAAATCTGGATCTGTTTCCGGGAGTTAAAGGTCTTGAGCACTCGCGTGGCTTTGCTGCAACTGCACAGCATCGGGGTCGAAGGTGGAATCTAAGCCCACCTGGCTCCTTCCCTTCTCCCTGGAATCTGCAGGCTCCCAGGCCAAACCCAGCGCACCCCTTCGGAAACAGGGTTCTGTCTTGACAAGCCGGAACACTGCTGGAGCTGGGAACGAGTAGAAGCTTCTCTGCCAGGTGCATTTACATCCGGGTTTCATCTTTCTCTTAAGGCAGCTTCGCTGGCGCAGGTACCTGCGTGGGAAGGTGAAGACGCAAAGCGCTCAGCACCCGCCATCCTTTCACAGAGGACATGGGGCCGGGCTGTTCCTCGAGGGAGGCGGACCACCGCTGCCTGGGCAAGTGCGGCGTGGGGGCAGGAGGTGAGCAGGGCCCTCAGAAGAACTCCTGACAGGCTCTTGCTCTTGCCACTACGATCATGTATTTCATGAGCATTTATTGGACACCTCTTGTATGCCAGGCACTGGGAATGCCAAGACCAGTAGAGCTTTGGGGAGGTATTCAGTCTGGTTGGGGGGAACAACCACCTAAGCAATTAAAGAATAGGATAGGCGCTATAATAGCAGCATGTAAGAGAGACCTCAAGAACACAGAGGAGGAGGTCCAGACGTCTGCCCCTAGGAGTTGGAAAAAAGCTTCATGGATTAGGCAACTCTCAAAAGCAGTCTTGAAAGAGAAGCAATTGTTCCCTGGTTGGGCAAGGCAGGTTGAGTACTCTAGGCTGAGGGAATAAGGTATAAAACAGGAGGGCGGCGGGCTGCCAGTCCTCTGAGGGTCAAACTCCAAGAGGAAGGTGGGTCTGAGAATATGAAGGGCTGTGTCTCAGAGTGGAGCTCCGGCCTCTGGAGGATGAGGTAACATGGAAGGATTTCAGATGGGCTGGAGACTGTGTCACGGTCAGATGTCAAAAGATCTATGTAATTACAATGTGGAGGAGGGACTGGAAGAGGAAGTGGTTGAGGAGTAGGGCCATATGGCCTTAGGAGATGAGTTCCATGAAGCCTGGTGATTGATTGGGGGGCGGGGGTGGTTTGTGAGGGCAGTCTAGGCCAGATCCCAGTTTGGGCATGGAAAGATGGGAATGTTGGTTCCATTCACCCAAATCAGGAACACGTGGGAGAGCTGGGGAAGGTCGGGGAGCAGGTAAGTTAATTGTGGCCATGTCTAAAGGGCATGTGGGACATCGCAGCAGAACAGTCTAGCAAGTGGTTGGTATGTAGGAGTCTGTGCTCAGGGAAGATGTTGGATTCTGATGGAAGAAGGCTGGATCAGGCTTCGCTCTCTGTAGACATTCAATAAACATTGTTTTGAGTAGCTAATTAATGATTACAGGGCCTTGGGAAAATAGAATGATGTTGCAGTGTAAATGTGCATGCTCTTACAGTAATGGACTGATGGTTCCAGAAAAGCTCAAGCTAAATAACACTAATTTTTTCCTGCTATAAATAAATCTTCTGCAGTCGGGGTTTTCAATTACACAGTGAAAAGCAAGGCAGCAGGGGAAATGGGGAAGGGGAGTATATGGAAGGCTTAGCCTGCCTGCAGAGTGAAAACGTGAGCAAGTTGCAGCCCAAGCGAATAAGGTAGTAATCTGATTCAGTGGAAAGGAGATGAAAGTCTAATATTCTGGGTTCGAGTCCTGGTTCCTCTACTGACTCGTTATGTGTCTATTGTATTAATAGGTGCATAGTAAATGTCCACTGCCTCCTTTTAGAGGTACACTCGTGTTTTAAGCTCAGAACGACCTCCTGGTAGGTCCTTTATGATGCTTTCTTTGCAAATGAATCAACCAAGCACGAGGAATTTAAGTGACTTACCCAAGGCCACTCAGCTGAAAAATGGCAGCTCTAAGATTCGAACCCAGACAGTCTGGGCCCAGAATCCTTCTAGAAGCAATTAACTACTGTGCTCTTCTGCCTCTCCAGGTAAAAAAGTTAGGAAATTTCACTGTGCTGGGCCTTTGATTTCTTATTAGTGCATGGATTTTTGTGAAGGGCACGTAGCATAATTTATATTAGGCCTTAATTATAGGTATATACGTTCATTGTGTTCTCCCATAATTAGCCCTTCAAGGAAGCAGTGTTTAAAGATTTGTCCCAAATCCCCCTTTTAGGGAAAGCTTTGGGAGTTCCTGTAATTATGTGACTTTGTGTTTGCAGATCACAGCAGACTATCTGAATAGAATTATCACTTAGCATTAGAGATCCCTGTTTACGGAATTCGGCACAATACTACTAATCATGGGCTCACGAGAAAGAGAGACCTGACTTCTATCCCAGATCTGCCACTTGGATATGTTGCTTAAAACTCTCCATGCTGGGACGGCTGGGTGGCTCAGTTGGTTGAGGGTATGACTCTTGATTTGAGCTCAAGTTATGATCTCAGGGTTGTCAGATCGAACCCCACATCGGGCTCTGCTCTCAGTTTGGAGTCTGCCTGAGATCCTTTCTCCCTCCACCTCTGCTGCCCCCCTGCCTGCATGCTCGATCTTTAAAATTAATAAATAGGGGCACCTGGGTGGCTCAGTGGGTTAAAGCCTCTGCCTTCGGCTCAGGTCATGGATCCCGGGGTCCTGGGATCGAGCCCCGCATCGGGCTCTGCTCAGCAGGGAGCCTGCTTCCTCCTCTCTCTGCCTGCTTGTGATCTCTGTCAAATGAATAAATAAAATCTTTAAATTAAAAAAAAACGAATAAATAAAACTTAAAAACAATAACAACAACCAAAAACCTTTCCATGCCTGCCTCCTCATCTGTACATGAGATAATACTAATAACTTTGTGAGGCTATAAGGGTACAGTGGTAAGGGGTTCATAATCCAGGGTAAGAGTCACTGAGTTTAATACAAACAGGCGTATGAAAATCAGGGGAGGTGCATTCTAGGAAAAAGGAACTGTGGAAGGCTTGCTGGCAGGGAACTTGGAGCATGTGATAGACGACAAAAAGGTCAATGAGACCATCTCATAAACTTATTAAGCAACTAGCATTTTTTTACACCTTCAAAGTCAGCATTTCTTTCTTTATGTAGTGCATATATAACTAATAAAGCAAAACTTGGGGTTTTGTGGTTCGGTGGGTTAAGTGCCTGACTCTTGGTTTCAGCTCGGGTCACCATCCCAGGGCCCTGAGATGGAGTCCCGCATTGGGCTCCCTGCTCAGCAAGAAGTCTGCTTCTCCCTGTCCTTCTGCCCCTCCTCCCACATGTATTCTCTCCCTCTCTTGCTTACTCTCTCTCTCAAACAAATAAAATTAAAATAACTAACTAACTAAATAAATAAAGAGCAAAACTTATGTTTTTAAGGAAATAATTTTCTCCAAATACTTAAGTGTTGATAACAAGCCTAAATCAAGTTCTTCTATCCATTTAACTAAAATCACAACAGGAACACACTAGATATTCTTAAATGAATCCAGTGTCTTAAAAACCTGATAAAACACACATGAGTTTTGCAATGATTACAGAAATTTCTGTGCAAAATTTATTTTTACACAGTAAAAATCCATTTACATAGATTTAAGGTTGTTTGTTCATCATCTCTATTGTTATCCATATTTTAATTCTTATTTTATTTTATACTTTCCCGGGATCCCTATTTCTATAATTTATGGTCACAATAATCATAAGGTCACCCACACACAGACACACACACGGGTGCATGCCCCCCCCCCACATTCAGACTAGCCAAAGTTGCAGATTCTGCTATTAAATGATTGATTCTCGGTGGGGATACCCAACCTAGCAATTCAACCTGCACAATTGTCTTTAGGTTAAGCCTTTTAAAAAATAACCAAGTCTCATTTCTGATGTCACAGGAATTTTAAGTTCCTTTTACGTTCAAATAGATTTTGAGTTTTAGAAACCAGAAACATATATTCCTTTAAAGTTCCCACAACCTCTACTCGCCATCCCACCATTCAGCTGTTGCTATATACTGATCTGGTCTGTCAGTTTGACTGGCCATACTTTATCTGTACCTCATTTTCATTATAGAATCGTCTAGAGCCTGGCTGCTCAAAGGGTGGTTCGGGAACCGAAGCGTATCAACACTACTTGGTATGAAGATCTCAGCTTCACCTCAGACAAGCTAACTCAGAACCTGCATTTTAACAAGAGATCCACCCATGCATGATTTGACTGCACTTTAAAGGTAAGAAGCACCAATATGAAGATTTCATCGCCCTGAGGATGTCAATCCCTTTTCAGTGAGTGTAACTAATTTATCATCTCAGAACCCACTTTTTCTTCTTCTTTCCTTACAGGTTTTTACTTATAGTATTTTAACTGCAAGGATTTTTCTGCTACACGGACCAAGAGAAGAGGGCCGGGGACTGAATCTGAGAAACCCAACATGGAAGAAGGGGGTTGATGAGGATGAGCTGCCCGGAAAGCTAGGAGAAAACCCGGTGGGCTTGACTCACGGAAGCCCAGAGCAATGACCTTTTAAGGACATAATTTTTGTCAGTTTCTCTTATCACGCTGACAAGCATGTAATGAAAGCCCTCCATAAATATTAGCCATTGTTCCTGCCGTGGGTAGTAGTCGTAATTTAAGCGTTTGTTTTTTTCTTTAAAGGTTTTTTGTTTATTTACTTGAGAGAGAAAGAGAACGAGCAGGGGGAGGGGCAGAGAAAGAGGGAGAAGCAGACTGCCTGCAGAGCAAGGAGCCCGATGGGGGGCTCGATCCCTGGACCCCGAGATTGTGGCCTGAGCCGAAGGCAGACCCTTAACCCACGGAGCCACCCTGGTACCCCGAGGAGTAGCAGTAATTTGCAAATGAAGAACAGATGCCGTTTTGGATAAGCTGGAACAACTCAAGGAACATCATCGCAGAGTTTTCCACAAGAGCCATTTTCCTGATCCCTCTTGGATATTGAATGAAGGGCTAATTTGGAGGATGACCTCAGGAAAAAATAAGGTCAGAGGAAACAGTCTGTTTGCTGGAGTGTTTATGTTTCCTTTGGAGGGCGGGGTGGGGGGGTGATAACATGCGTAAGCAAACTTACTTTTCGAAGAATGCCACGACTCTTCTTCCACTCTGTTTACTGGACTTTGAGCACGGCACTCTATGCCTTTACTAATTTTTTTTTTTAATGTAAGGAAATGGTTTGAATGCGGTTTTCAAATTCCCCTGCCCTTCAGGAGTGAGAGGTCTAGTCCTAAAACCCCAGGAGAAGAATTGATTTCTCTGAGACCTTCCTGAAATACTGTTTTGCTCTTGCAGACTTGTGCTCTGTTAGACATTAATCTGGCTAAGGGATGAGAAAAGAATAATGCAGGGACATTCTAGAAAGTACATTGATCAGGACAAACTGAATGTTAATAATCGGCTTCATAGCTTGAGTACGTTAGTAGACTGTATCACATGAGCATTCAGCTATTAGCCAGCAGTCCTGTAGTCTCAGTCTTTGAGCTGTTCTATTTCCAACTGTTCTCTGTGTGTCTGCGCCATCCCTTTAGAGCTGGTTAAAAACCACGGATTTTACTTATGACGTTATCCCGAGTGTCTCCTGTGGGGCCCTGCAGGGAGTTTACAGAGACACCTGGTGGCCGGTAAGGCAAAGTCCCCTGGCTTTATTAGGAAACAAAGGATCTGAATTGTGTCTAAAATTTCAGTCATTTCTGTGGTTGAGAATTTCATTCTTTCTTCCTAATCTTCTGGTGGGATTGCAGCCACATATTGACAAAATGGACTTGGATTCTTACCGATGATTTTTATGGCCTCCGGCCTCTCTTTCCTTAAGGAAACAATCCACCCCGTGGACTGACCAGCACCATCAGGGGAACTAAAATCTTGCCGAGGCTAGAACGAGGGCGAGGCAAGAGCGAATGGAAGGAGGTGCCATTCAGTGACGAATATGCACAGCGTTTAATGCCATATTCTAGAAAAATCAAAATCAATCCCAAAAAAGTCATTGTCAATAAAAAAAAGTCAAAAATTATAAGTAGCAGGGCCAGTATTGCTGATTTTCTCTTTGAGTTCAGGCTCCCATATGGCTCCGAAAGGCTCTGAGGGGAGTGAGTGAAGGTTCTGGTGGCCTTCCCTGATGGCCTATCCCCAGCCCGGCTCATTCATGGTCAGTGGATCCATGTCCACCCCCTCCCCCCACCCAGGGTTTCCCTTTTTCTTCCAGTGGCTCTTCAGGTCTCCTCACATTCACGTGAAGGGTGGGGACCCTGGGTCAATGGCACTGATACACAAGAAGAAGAAACGTAGAATAGAAAATTCACATGCGGCCCAGAGGGGGAATAGCTGAGAATTCTGTCTTCCAGTTCTCCTGTTTTATTAGTCAGGACCCTCTTTCCTCCACCTTCCCCCCAAAGACGCTTCTCACAGGCAGAGACCTGAACCACTCATTCCCACTGAGGGGCTTTTTGCGAGGCTTCTGAGCCCAGGAGACCCGGGCACTGAGGGCAGGTGCCCGATGTCGCTGGAATGACAGGAGACCCGGGCACTGAGGGCAGGTGCCCGATGTCGCTGGAATGACGTTTGCTGTGGTGAGAAAGTCCCTCCTCACACCTCTTCTGTTTTTAAGCGGGCCAAGACAAGGGTGGGGGTGGGGTGGGGCGAGTGAGGACCTGGGCCCATGGAGACATGCTGCTTCTCAGGGGGCGCACACTGGTGTGAGATGTTGGCAGCCAGAAGCTCCCAGGATAGCCTGGGAAGAGTGTGAGAGCTTGGTCTGCATGGTGCCGCCTCTGCCCTGCCCCTTCCCCTTCGTGAGAACCGACTACCGGAACTGACCGGCTACGGTTAACAGAAGAAGTGACCCCTCCCGCCTCCTCCCTGCTTGTCTCTCCTCTAACCCTTGCCTGGTCACCAGAGACATGGTCACCGGAAATAGCAGGAAAATATGCTGTAACGGTGACCACACGAGCTGCTGTGAAAGGGGAAGGAAAGCCGGGGTGGGGGGTGGGTAAGAACATACTGAGGCAGGAAAGGGTCGGAAACTCAAGAAAAAGAAAAATTTCAGAAAGCCCCGAGAAGCAAGTGGCCTAACAGGGAGACCCAAAGGGTCTCTTAGATACGGGCTCCTCAGCATGTGGCGAAAAAGGACTCCAGCAATAAGAGGAAGCCAGGGGGTACTCACTCTAAATGACCATGTCAAGTCTTACAGCTTTCCAATATATTCCCTTGGGGAGTTGCTGGGAGAACAGTGTGTGCCCTCCCACAAAGCACTGACACCAGAGCCTGCCGTGGTCTCTGGATCACTCACCTGGACACATCGGATACCCTGTCTCATGTATCAGCTGTTCTCCTGACCTAGAAAACCGCATATCCCTTATCACCTGCTCATGTCGCTTCATGAACGTGGCCCTTCTGTTGGCAACGCAATGGGTCTCTTTTTACCCACAGAGGTTCCGCTGACCACTGGAGCCTGTGTGGTTCAGCAGGGGAATCATACTGGCATTTATAGAGCGCCTCTTCTTAAATTTTTATTTATTTATTTTGTTTGGGAGAGAGAACGAGTGAGAAAAAGAGCATAAGCAGGGGGAGGGTCAGAGGGAGAAGCAGACTCCCTGGTGAGCAGGGAGCTTGAGGCAGGATTTGATGATCCTAGGACTCCAGGACCATGCCCTAAGCCGAAGGCTTATGCACTTGCTTAACCAACGGAGCTATCCAGGTCCCCTATTGAGGGCCTCTTCTATGCCCACTTTGGGCTTGTACTTTACCAATTTCCTCTTTAATCCCCCAAGTACCTTTTCAAGTAAATATTATAATGATCATTTTTAACAAATGAGAATATGGAGACTCAAGAAATTACGTGACTTGCTCAAGCTCCTATGATCATGAAGTGGTGGTCCCAGGGCTTGAACTGGGGCCACAGGACTCCTTCTATGTCTTCATATTTTTTCTGTTGCGTTAGGTCAGCAGAGACATGGGAGAGATGCCTCTGTGTATAAGACACAGAGTGCATATAGAGAAGTAGAAATTATGACCCACATTCTCTCAAGAAATTTTGCTTTGACCTAGGTTAAAATATTACACAGCACTAGAGTAGTAACGTAAGGCTGAAATAATCCCCGAGCCATGAGTGCTAATGAGATTCTGAGAAGATTATGAATCATAGGATCCACCATCCTTTGTCTGAGAGCTTGCCTTCTCCCCACTTTTTAATTCCTTGGATTTCTTTTCTCATTTAGGTATTACTCATTCAGTCAAAAAATATCTTCCCTGAGTAGGAGAGTACAGTCCAGAACTGGGCCACGTCCCCACTCTCCTGGAACTTAACTTCTGGTTGGGAGACATACCATGAACAAGCAAGTGCACATACACACACACCTGCCTTAGGGGCTCATACATGCCATGAGGCAGCAAAGCAAGGAAGAGATATAGAGAAGGTTGAAGTGTTACTGTGGGGAGGGTGCTCAGGGAAGGACTTTCTGATAAGGTGGCATTTGAGCTGAACCAAGAGGGAGGAGAGAGGAAGAGTTGAGAGACTATGTCCAAGGGTGCCCCATGCAGAGGGAGTCAAGAGAGTGAAGACCCCGAGCAAGAGTGGCTATGTTCATGCACTAGCAAGGGGACCAGTGTGGCTGGGGTGGAGGAAGCAAGGGGAGCAGGTGTTGGAGATGGGAAATCAAAGACCTTACAGTCACTAGTAAGACTTTTGACTTTCACTCTGGGCACAATGAGAATCCACCAGGAGGGCTGAGCAGAGAGGTAACATGGTCAGACTTACACTGGCCTTACGTGGAGAATGGAATGTGGGGCAAGGCTTGCTGTCAGGAGGTTAGTCCAGTGGAACCAGTGGAACCAGTGGGATTCAGGGATGGCTTGAACCAGGACCCCAGTGGTGAGTGGAAGACAGATGGCTGGCTTCCAGAAATGCTGCGAAGATGAAGCAGCCCAGATTTGTTGACAGATTGGATGTGGGGTGTTAGGGTCTGATTTGTGTCTCCCCCACATTTGTATGTTGAAGCCCTAACCCCTGGCACTTCAGAACTTGGAGATAAGATCTCAAAAGGGGTGATTAATGTGAAGTGTGAAGTGGGGTCATTGGGCTGGTGCCTAATCCAGTATGATTGGTGTGTTTATAAGAAGTAGAGATTAGGGGATGCCTGGGTGGCTCAGTGGGTTGAGCGGCTGCTTTTGGCTCATGTCATGATCCCAGCGTCCTGGAATTGAGTATCACATTGGGCTCTCTGCTTGGCGGGGAGCCTGCTTCTCCCTTTGCCTCTGCTTGCCTGTGCTCTCTCTCTCTCTCTCTGACAAATAAATAAATAAAATCTTAAAAAAAAGGAAGAAGTGGAGATTAGGACACAGGTACATTCACAGGGAGAAGGTGGCCATCTAGAAGCCAAGGAGAGAGGATTGAGAAGAAACCAACCCTGTTGGCACCCTGATCTGGGACTTCCACCTTCTAGAACTGTGAGAAAATAAATTTCTGTCCTTCCAGCCACCTAGCCTGTGGTATTTTGTTATCACCGCCCTAGCTCACTAACATGTGGGACATGAGAGAGTGACAGGAATCACTGATGGTGCCCAGTAATGGGGTCTGTTTTATGTCATGGTTACAAAAGGTTGGGAGCTGGTCATTTTCTTTACAACTCTCAGAAGCACCAAGAGAAGTTGTCCCACAGGTTTTTGCTATGAGGGGTTTCCAGTCTACTACACTCCTTCAGCAGTGCCAGAAGGCCACGGGGAAGGAGGGAGACACAGACATGTGCATTTACGAAGAGGGGAATGGCCCCACAAGAGTGTGAACACATTCTGATGCTAGCACCCCATAAGATACAGAGCCCACTGTTCCTGTTTTCTAAGAGGTCCTCCTTCCTTCCTTTCCAGAATCTTTTTTTTGTCATGATTTCACCTGCATTTCCCCAAGCCAGATGGAGCTGGGCGCACTTGAGGGATAGGGGTCACCATCCTAGAAACAGAACAGTGCACTGGGACTCTGTGACGTTGCTACAGCCTTACCCCCAGACTCCATCTTTCTTGTTCATGGGCACCTGAGAGGGACTCACTTCTGAAAAATTCCCCCGCTCTCAGCCTCTAGCCTGGCTATAGCCAGTTTCCATCGTCATGGTATGTCGCCCATATTTGGGGATTCTGATTTCCTGCCCCTGACACTCTGGTGGCCACCATGTGGAAGCCTCCCCAGTCTCCGGACGTCAAACAGGACTGCTGTGTGCTCTCTAGCTCCCAACTATCTCTGCCTCTTTGGTGGAAAGGCTCATTTTAGGCAAGAGCTCCCTCTCTCTAGGAATTTATATGGGAGCCCTTGGGAGCCTGTCCTGGAAGATGGTTTGCACGTCACTGGAGAAGCGCCTTTCACGCCAGCCCAGGCCTCACCACACACCCGCCCACAGCAAGCCTGGGCCTCACGATGCCATTTTCCTTTCAAGCTGTGCTCCTTCTTCGGGGGTGCTGACCGCCTTGCGGTTTGCTTGAGCCTGGGTCCGCGGATTTAAGGATTTGGTGATGTGTATCTGAGGTCAGCAAGCGAGGGCCAGCCATCTATTTTTGTAAATAAAATTTTATTGGAACGCAGCCGTGCTCATTCATTTACACCTTGCCTATGGCTGCTTTCACAGCGCGACTGCAAAGAAGGGTAGTTGCTGCAGAGACCATCTGGCCTGCAAAGCTGAAAATATTTACTCTCTGGCCCTTTACTGAGAGCGTTTGGCAGCCTCTGTGATAGATTTAGATTGGCTAACTTTCCCACGGTGGTTAGAGGATTAAAATGACTACTACAAAAAAAAAAAGTAGGAAAGTAAACAAACCCACCACACGTTGACAGTAATATTAACATTGCAATAAAAAAAGGGCAACAAGAAAATGGCAGGGCTGTTTTTTCCCCACCTAGTGTAAGGTGAGAATCCTCTAATGAAGCTGTCAAGAAGTTGGGGGTGGGGGGAGCAAAGAAGTGGATGGAAAGAAAGATCAATGAGAGAGAGAGAGAGGAAGTGTGGCTACAAGTTACAAGCCCAATTAAAAAAAAAAATGCTGGAATGCATTTCCCCCCTTTCATTATCAGGTACGTAGCCCTTTTTATGGCCAAGCACTGCTCTTAGGGAGCAGGCAGTATTATAATCATCTCTATTTTTATAGAAGAGGAAACTAAGGCTCAGAGAAGTGAAGTAATCTGCCCAAAGTTACACAGCTAGCAGGTGGTGGGCAGGTCTTGAATCCAAGCAGTTCGACTCCAGAGTGGATTGTCTTAAACTCTCCATGCGATTGTGTTTCTGAATTATGAAAACATAGACAGAAACGAACCCCAGAATGTTTGGAAAGCCCTGCCTGAGTGGGTAGCTCCTTGAGAAGGCGTGGCATCCCTGGGGGCAGCCCTTTTCCCAAACTCTGGTGCGCAGTGGAAGAATCTGGATACTCCTCCTTTAGAGGAACTTCAGGTTTTTAATTTGGAATCTCATGTTCAGGATGAATCCAGCAAACATAGAAAGTAGACGTGAAATAGGAGGTCGGGTGTGGGGGCCCATGGGGCATCTCCTGAGAATTCAATGAGTTGAGAAGAAACTGTTAGCAGGTGTCCCAGCTCTGAGCACCCAAGACAGCTAAGAGCTTGGGCCCCTAGGGAAAGCTGACGGCCACTGGCTTGGCTCTTGGTGGAGATTTGTTCTCCTTTCCTGTCTGCACCCTCCTTTGGCCTCAGCTTTTTCATCCATAAAATGAGAGCCCTCAGCTAGGTGGTCTATAGGCATCTTCATGGGTTAAAACTATCCTAATTTCAGGACGTCTGGGTGGCTCAGTTGGTTAAACATCTGCCTTTGGCTCAGGTCATGATCCCAGGGTTATGGGATGGAGTTCCGCATCAGGCTCCTTGCTCAGCGGAGATCCTGCTTCTTCCTCTGCCTGCCCCTCTCCCTGCTTCCTGCTTGTGTTCATGCACACTCTCTTGCTCTCTCTGACAAATAAATAAATAAGATCTTAAAAAAAAAAAAAACAAACTATTCTGGGACACCTCAGTGGCTCAGTTGGTTAAGCAACAGCCTTCAGCTCAGGTCATGATCCTGGAGTCCTGGGATCGAGTCCCACACTGGGGTTCCTGCTTGGCTGGATGTCTGCTTCTCCTGCTGACCTCTCTCTCTCAAATAAATAAAATCTTAAAAAAAAAAAGGATTCTGATTTCATATTTATTTAAAGATTTTATTTGATTTATTTGACACAGAGAGAGAGAGAGAGATCACAAGTAGGCTGAGAGGCAGGCAGAGAGAGAGGGGAAGCAGGCTCCCTGCTGAACAGAGAGCCCAATGTGGGACTCGATCCTGGGACCCTGAGATCATGATCTGAGCCAAAAGCAGTGGCTTAACCCACTGAGCCACCCAAGTGCCCCCGATTTCATATTTAATAAAAACAGAAAATATTCATGTCATATTAATTTATGGGGGAGAAACCCTTTATAAGACATTATTTTTGACTTTTACAATTAAAAAAATGTAGCAGGAGGAAGGTATTTGTCTTTCCCCTTCCTTCCTCTGCTACTGAAAAGAAGGTCTTTAAGCAAAATAATTCACTAGGGTTCTCTGGCAGGCAGGAGCTCTGTTCCAAGGCTTGGAAACACTGCCCTCATTCTTCTGGAACGGAGCCAGGGACACCTCCAGGGGGCTTGACCACAATGGGCAAAGGGTTCTGGGCAGCTTCAACTGGAAAGGGTTTTATAAGGACCCTGAGAGTGGGGGGAGAGGCAGGAAAGGATGGGAGACCATTCAAGGTAGCCTGTGAGGGAACTACATCGCAACCCCAAGAGAACAGGAAAAGAGACTTTAGAAGCATCCTCTGCACATAGATATGTGTTCATGAGCAAGACAGAGTTTTGCTAATGGCCCACGTCCTTCTGGGTCTCAAAGACATGACAACATGTTCTATGAGCATTTAAAAAAGATGGCCGCCACGTGAGCCCTGTGGATCTCTGCCTGGCTGGATTCCTCTGGGTGACCTTTCTTTTTCTTCACTGTGCTTTTCTATACTTTCTAATTTTTCTGAATAGGTATGTATCACTTACGAAATAAATTATGTTAAGAATATTATGATCTTATGGAATGTCCCTAATATCTTACTATCATATTTTTGTTATAACTAAGTGCCTCACAATTGGTCCACTGAGGAAGGCTGGGCTCTTAGAAACTCTGAAATGGCTGGAATACTTTGCCTGTGACCTTGTGACAAGCAACAGCCACTTCTCAAACGGAGCAGAGGTTGAAAAGATGACTGTGTTCTCTAGACATAACTTTGAATTTGGGTGGCGTTTGCTTTTAGCCTTTAGCATCTTTGCCCTAAAAGGCAGAATTGCCCCCTTGAAAGTATTGATTTCGTTTGGATGGTGTTAACATTGGTAGGATAACATCAACTATTAACTATTAAAAAAAAAAAAACCAAAAAACTGTAAGTGGCCCATGCGAATGAACTGAGTTAGTTAGAAGCAATCAAAGATCACCAGGGATGACTATCTTCCAGGCTGCCGCCGAAGTAGCCAGCAGCAAGTGTTCAGAGCACCTGTCATCAGGGGCTGCTCGGAGTGTCCCAAGGAATCAAAGAGACATAGGTAGAGAGTCTCTAACCACGAGAAGGTATCACCCAACGGTCTTCAAGTGACATGTGGCTGAACGACAAGGAAGAGGGATGGTGTTAGCGTGGGGAGCACATGAGGTTGAACAGGTGGCTTGGATTCTGTCTCTGGTCCAGCGCTGCTAGAGGTGAGCCCCACACATCTCCAGATCTCAGTTTCCTCGTATAAAAACAAGGTGCTCAACTCAATTTCAGAAGGACTTTTAGCCTCTGAGATGCCAGAGCAGATGGTTTGTTGAAGGAGGGCCCGAGGTTTTGCAGCTGGACCTGGGTCATCTGACGGGTGAGTCAGACTGGGGACTTCGGGAAAATAATGTCTTCCCAATCAACACCGGGGCACAGGCGATTAGGAAACACACTTAGCTGACAGCTTGAGTGTCTGTTCCATTTGGAGGATAGATTCCTGAAGAGGGACAGGGTGACTCATCAGACTCTGTAACCTGATGAAATGGAACGATCCAATTTCCTTGCTCGGATTCCAGGCAATCAAATGATCTTAATTTGCTTTTCTGAGGCAGGTTCCCCAGGCAAGAAGAGGGATAAGTTATGGCAATTGGAAATTGACATGCTTTCATGGGAGCAAAATTAGATCATGTGGGAGAAATGAGTGTGAAATAAATAAAGTAGTATTCAAATGCAAAGAAACAACATCCCAGTAATGTCACCATTAGTTATGAATAATTTTTGTGATGATTTGGTTAACCTTTGAACAATTTTTTTTTGTTTTGTTTTTTTAGGGCTAGTAAATATTGGGTGACTTGGTGATTCTAGACATTCTAGATCTTCAAAATCAGAGGCAAAATTTACTGACATTTACATGGCGCTTTTGCTGAAGTATCACAGTAGAACACTAGGTTCCTGGTTTCCAGCTCAGGAAGGCTCAGCGCTGTAGGGCTAGGAAGGGTTCAGGCTTGCAGTTAAACCTAGGTCTTGGCTCCAAATCCTAATGGCAGCACTGCTTCCAAAGGGAGTGAATGCCCCTCTCCAGGCCCCTCCCTCCATGCTCACACATTACCACACAAGGTCTATGCCGGACCTTGAAGGAGTTGAAGTAGAAGCAGTTCTGGAGATCATGGAATTGCCTCTCTTTCCCTCTTCACATGCCCCTTGAAGCGCATTCATAGAGCCTTTCCAGAGGATGCCCCACAGTGGGGTCTACTTGTCTTCCCTTAGTCCTTAGACTCTGGCTGGATCTGCTTGCCGCAGGTGTAGAAAGCACCTAGCTCCTTCTGCAGAGTCTCAGGGGGTATTGGGCTCCTACCTCACCTCCTCTGAAAGTTTGTCTGGATGCTCCTGCTGATGGTGGCTAGGGACCCTCGCTGGGACAGCTTCCTCAGATCAGCACTGCCTGCCTAGCCCACCCAGGCTCCTGCATCTCCGTGGCCAGAGCTGCCGGTCTCGGATTACTGGAGGGGAGGAGGGAGAGCCCGTCTGGATCTCAGGACCTCGGGGCCCTCCGTGCACTGCATGCCTGCGCTCTCCATCTGCTTTGGTGAGACTCTGGCAGAGTGCGATCTTTGTACCCAGACCCTTCCCATTCAGAGGGAAGTGGAAGACCGCTGCCTCCTTGAGAATTTCTAGAAGCTCAGGAGAATGATGAACTGGCCCCATTCCTGCATCTCCTTTTGCTGGATTTACTTTGCTTTCTCCAGACTGAGAGGTAAGAGTCTGATGGGTGTGTAATCATTTGGGGCCATTTCTTTGGTGGGACTGGACCAGCAAACAGAACAGATACTCTCACTGCGAGAAAATGTTCATGCCTTTTATTGACTAGCCAGAAAACTAACTCTCGTGTACCCAAAGCTTGTCCCTAGCTGATACTGTGTCAGGCCCAGTTCTAGCCCTCGGTTTGCTGTTCTTTGCCTTGAAATATACATGACATCGAATGTTGATCCCAGTCCCTCTTTTTGAGCAGCTGTAGAAACAGCAGATGGAAAATACGCTCAGAAGTTGTTTAATGACCTTTTTGAAGATTATTCCAATGCTCTTCGTCCAGTAGAAGATACAGATAAAGTCCTGAATGTCACCCTCCAAATTACACTTTCTCAGATTAAGGACATGGTGAGTAAAATAAAGTGGTGACTATGAAATTGTGCTTAGGATGAAACTTGCCGCGCTTTCCAAAGAGATGCATTACCTGGAATTTGAGAGGAAATGAGACCAGACAGGAACGTGTACAAGCTGGTGGGGGAAGGGAATACCAAGGAAGGAAGCTCTCTACAAAAGTCATTTCGCTCGATGTTACATAATCCTGGCCATTAAAAGTAACAGTCTCGATTGTCTAAACAGAGATGGTGTCACAGATACTTGATTCCCTTTCTATGAAATGTCCAAAACACGGAGAATCCTGGAGACAGAAAGCAGAGTGGTGGTTGCCAGGGACTATGGGAAGAACGGGGGAATAGTGGGTGATGACTTGATGGTCATAGGGTTTCTTTTTTGAGCTGACAAAATGCTCTGGAACTGGACAGTGGTGATGGTTGCGCAATATCATGAATCTACCGTAAGCCACTGAACCGTCCATTTAAAAATGGCTAAATGGTGAGTTTTCTATGAATTTTATTCCTGTTTTTTTTTTAAGAAATACGGTGTTTTAAGATGGCATATCTTGTTTTGTGCTTGTATGTGTTTAATTGCATAAAGTTATGAAACTGTATTTCCTGACTTTCTCATTCAAGTGAGTCGTTGGTTCACCAATTTCCAGAGAAATGTGGGCTGTTGATCTATGAAAAGATCTGATGCCTTGAACGCCTGTTCACTTTACATTCAGAACACTAAATCAAGCAGAAGAAAAAGTACGGCTTTTGCAGTTTGTTAAAGGGAGAGACTAGAAAAGCTCTCATTTATTTAGTGAAAGTAGATTTGTGCTTTTGGAATTTCTTTTGCAAAGAACAAATGCTCCAGAGATGGAAAGCATTTGGTTGAGGTGTCTACTGGACAGAGTTATAACATGGTTATTTGTACAGGACGAAAGAAACCAGATTCTGACTGCCTATTTATGGATCCGCCAAATCTGGCATGATGCGTATCTCACGTGGGATCGAGACCAGTACGATGGACTGGACTCCATCAGGATCCCCAGTGACCTCGTGTGGAGGCCTGATATTGTCCTATATAACAAGTAAGTACAAGTCAGTCATCGCTCAGGAATGAACTTATTGATTTAATAGAATTTAAACACAATGAGAAAGGACTGTTTTATACACGCTTGAAGTTAAGTTCCAATTCATTTACCTAGGCCCTAGAATGATGATCATAAGATCTTAGATAATAAAATAATAGGTCATAAAAGCTTAGAGCTCCTTCCCCCTTTTGGATGAGATACTCTATTATAGGCTCTACTGGTCTTCTAGGGCTGTGGGAACACAGGACCACAGACTGGGGGGCTCACATGGCAGAAATGTATTCTCTCCCAGGTCTAAAGGCTAGATGTCCAAGGTTGGTTCCTTCTGAGGCTGTAAGGAAGAATGGGCTCCACACATCTCCTCTAGGTTCTGGTGGTTGCTGGATGCCTTTGTTGTCCCTGGACTTGTAGAAACATCACCTTGATCTTTGCTTTCCTCTTTACCTGGTGTTCTCCATGTGTGTTGTCTGTGTCCATTTTGCCCCTTTTATAAAAACAAAAGTCGTTTTGGATTAAGGGCCCTCCCTACTCCAGTATGATCTTGTCTTAACTAATTATATCTACAATGACCCTATTCCAAGTAAATTTACCTTCTGAGGTGGCGGGGGCTAGGATTTCGACATATAAATTTTGAGGGGGAGGGGACATAATTCAACCCATCATAGTGGTGCTCCCTTCCCCAAGATCATGTATCAATAACGGTGATATTACTAAGATTAAATCAGAATGGACCAGCTAGCAGCTGACCTGTGGATTTTGACATTGGAGTGGAGGATAAACTAGATCGTAAGATCATCAGTTACCCTTTCTTGGTTTCAGGGCAAGGGGCTTCATGTAAAGGGATAGAAGGGATATGTTTTTCAAATTGTAAAGTGCACATGAAGAGTTTTGTTAAAATACAGATTTGGATTCAGTAGGTTGGGGTAGAATTTGATGTTCTGCTTGTCTAGAAGCTCCAGAGGTCAGGGCTGCTAGTCCTTGGATCAGACTTCGAGAAGGAACCACATTGGTCTATCACAGTTCAGGTTCATTTGCTCCACCTGTTGTCAAAGGAGCTTCTCTCTTCTTATTCTGGAACTCAAGCTCTTGTGGGTTGGGAATGGTTCCTCTTTGACTCAGAACAGGGTGAAGGAGGGGCAGTTCCGGGGGGCTTCCTGAGAGCTCAGCTTTCTAGTGGGTGTGAGTTTCTCTTTAGGAAGAGACGGGGTGGGTTGCAGCCTGGATTTTAGTCTTGTTCCTTATTCGGATAGCTCAGCCAAGGGTCATGACCAATTATTCATAGCCCTGATCCTGCTGACCATTTTCCACTCTGGATGGCCAGAGGGTCCTTCCATATTCCTTTCCAAGCAAAACAATGTCCCAGGGTTAGTGCTTTATTATACCGGTTCACTCCCCCCTTCTCTCTCTCTCTCTCTCTCTCTCACACACACACACACACACACACATATGGCAAGAGAATAAACCATGTTGTCCGCTAGCTCCTCTCACTCACAGGGTGCAGGTAATCAGAGAATAGAGTTGATACAGACCACTAACAGCATTCTATCAGTTCTAACAGTTCTTCCTGGGAAACAAACAGAATGTGTGTTCTCTTCTTCCTCCTGCTTTGGTTGGCTGAAGAAGTGAGTAACTCTTACTGACATGCTTCTTTGCAAGCTTGCACGGTCACCTAAGTTAAGCCTGTCCCAGTCCGCGCTTATTCTAGAAGCCAGCTGTGTGCTCGTGGGCTCACGCAAACCTGCTGTGGCTTTGGCAAATTCTTTCCCTTTGGGCCTTGAGATGTGTGAGTTCAGTTCCCTTTCCCTTTTCCACACAAAATCTTTTCATTGCACTGATTAATCAGCTCTCTTTTGTTACTCTGGGTTGACTCTTTAGTCCTCTCCTCCCTCCTGTTACACACCGATCCTTTATTCTGCTTTGCATTCTCCTTCTCGGTAATGTCAGAGTTTTATTACTTAGAGGAAACTCTAAATATGGCTATGGTTGGACATCATTTGCATTCCTATAACTAGCTAAAATTAGGCCACGAGAGACTTATAGGATCAGGCAAAGAAGGGACCTCAGTCATAACCATTTCCCTGACCCTGGTCCTTCCAGCTGAATCCCTGGACCTCTGGACTCTTCTGATCCCAGATATAATATTCTCATTATTTCTCAGAAGCTGGCATAGAACCACATAGACCACAAAATGGGCTTTCTGAGTGGTGGTGGGGAGAGGAAAGAGGGATATGTGGTAGTGATCCAGTCAGGTGTGATAAAGATAAAGCTTCACATCTAGATTCGCCGCTGGAGCCTGACTCAATGGGGCTGAACTTGCTAGGGTGTGATTAGGTTCAAGATGGGTCTGGGAGCTACTTCATGGGAAGGGTAGTTGAATTTGTTGATGCTAGTTTGGAAGCCAGAAGTTCTTGGAAAGACTTAATGGAGATGTTAAGCAGTGAAGGAGAAAATAAGTTAGAGAAAAGAGAAATTTTCTGTAGAGGACAAAAATAAAGACAATGACAAAAGTTAAAGGGAAGATAACAATTAAAACTAATCATAATGCATAACTTGAGCAATCACTATTCCCAAGAAGTAGTGAGCTTTTTAGCAATATAGTTATTCAAGCAGGTATTGGCTCTGCTATCAAATCAGTAAAGAGATAAATAAATCAGGGCTCAAAGTTCTGGTGAAGTTGTTTAGTCTAAGGGTATGGCCGATATGCTGGTTAGTGCAAGAGTCTGTAAGGATTCCTGACATTAGATTGGGTAGAGACTGGGTTATAGAAATTCCAAATGTGCATTTGTTATGAAAGAGTTCTAATGGCCGGGTTTTCATGGGCCATCTTAACCCTTGGATTTTAGAGCTAGTGAGGAATTGGATACCCTGTCATATTCAGAAAGATCTGTCTGGAATTTGGCATTAAGGTTTGCTTAAGTCATCTTGTGGTTGAGAAAATGGCAAACCTGTTAGATGAGATTGGATGTAAAGGAGGGGAAGAGGAACAGGTTTGAGGAAAACGATGATGAGTTTGGTGTGGGAGTTGTTCAGTTTGGGAGACCAAAGGAATGTGCACTTGAAGACAACCAAGAAGGGACTGAAAAGGCAATCCTCAAGCCTGGAAAGAAGGTTGGGGAAGAGATATCAAAAGCCCTGTGAGCCCTTATAGAACTACTCAAGGAAGGAGAGAAAATGGCTGCAGATAAAGTTGGTGAAACTCTTCACTGCAGACATTTACAGAAGACACTTAAAAGAAATGGCTAAAGGTGTAGAAGGAGAAATAAGACAGAGAGTTGTATAATAGAAACCACTGGAAGAAAGGATGTCCAGGAACAACCTACAGTGTGAAATGCTTGGAAAGAGTTGAATAGGATAGGTACCTAGAACAGGTTTTTAGATTTGTGTGTTTGCAAGTCATGAATGGCGTTTGAAAGAGCACATGTTGGGAAGAAGCCAAATTGCAAGAATAAAAGCAAAATGGGGAGGGAAGTGACAGCAGTGTGTATCACTTCCAGTGTGTGGAAGGAGAGGCGGGGTGTGGGAAGTGCCTGAGAAGAAGGGAAGTTGGTAGGAGAGACTGGGGAACGCACTGGGTAGGGTCTCGATGGGTCAGAGAAAATAAGAGCAACCAAGAGAAGGAAATTTGTGAAGGAGACGTGGGAGGAAATGAATCACAGTACCAGGAGGGAAGTTAGCCTTGGAAAGAAAGAGGGGGACTTCTTTTTTTTTTTTTTTTTAAGATTTTATTTATTTATTTGACAGAGAAATCACAAGTAGATGGAGAGGCAGACAGAGAGAGAGAGAGAGAGGGAAGCAGGCTCCCCGCTGAGCAGAGAGCCCGATGCGGGACTCGATCCCAGGACTCTGAGATCATGACCTGAGCCGAAGGCAGCGGCTTAACCCACTGAGCCACCCAGGCGCCCGGGGGGACTTCTTTTTGATATGGAATTGTCCAAATAGTTTCTCTCTGATCTTGAGATGTCTTCTCTTATACCAAGGAAGATAGGATGGGTGAGGGATATTCTCAGTTCATCACAGTGCTCACTTCTCATTCCGCTAACTATATCCATTTCTCATCGCTACAGAGGTTAGGTTCAGGGATTTTCAAAAAACTTCATCTTATTATCTTCATGGAGACTATATTAAAGATCCTTCTCTTTAAACCCTCCTTATTAAAGACCCTCATTAAAAATTGAGCTCCACACATTAACTGTAATGGTCTGATTTGGTCCGCTTCAATCAGACCATTACAGTTAGTGTTGTGGTGCCCGATTTTGAGAAAGTGGGAAAAAATAATTTAAAAACATGCCAGTTCTTTGATCCAGCAAATCCTCTTCTGGCAATTTAATGTAAGGAAAGAGTCAGTGGATAAATGCAAAGATTTGACTATAGCATCACTTGTAAATGCAAAACCTGGAAAAGACAATGTTGAACACCGATGGATTGATTAAATAAGTATGGCATAGCTATATAATGGAATATATAGGACAACTATTTGCCATGAAAATAGTGTTGTAGGAGAATATGAATGAATAACCACATTTTAAATTTTGTATCATATTTTGGGGGGGGGTAATTAACTTTTTAGATTCTGGGATAATTTTAGATTTCCAGAAAAGTTGCAAAGATGGTACAGAGAATTCCCATACACCCTTCCCCTCGTTTCCCCTAATGTTACATCTACTGTTACATCAAAATAACATAGTGCATTTGTCAAAACTAATACAATATTATTAATTAAACTATAGACTTTACTTGGATTTCATCAGTTTTTCCACTTTTGTGAACTTTCTCTGTTCCCGAATCCAATCTAGGATACCTTACATATGACATTTAGCCATAATACATTTTGTAGGGAAAAAATTATAAGGAAGACTGGGAAACATGCATTAAAAGTTAATAAAAACCTATCATTTAGGGTTGTAAGCATTGGAAACTGACTTTGGCTACCTTCTGAAAAAAGGAATTTATAGGAAGGGTATGGTACAGCTCACTGAATTAAAAGGAAAAAAAAAATCAATGACCAGTTCTTATAAAGGACAGACTGTATAGACTGGTACTGCTCTAGGGTTTGAGAGAGCAGGGACTACTGAGCTGGTTTATTGATTTGTTTTATCTAGATGTTTGACTCATTATACCTGGACTAAGAGAGCAGCTTTGGAAATGAAGAGGAAGGGACATAGAGCAGGGATGCTTTAAAGGAAGAATCCAAGAAAAGTTGGCCCAGAGTAGTTATGGGAGAGAGAGGTAGGGGCAAACTGGAGTTGATTCCAGCTTTCAGCCAGGGTGAGGTGATCCATTGCCAGAGACACTGAAGGGATGGGCAGAGGTTGGTGAACTGTCCAGAGTAAGGAAGTTGATGAGTTGTCTTGACAAGCAGCTTTCATTTCCCTCCTCTGACCTCCAGGGCTGATGATGAGTCTTCTGAGCCCGTGAATACCAATGTGGTCCTGCGGTATGACGGGCTGATCACCTGGGATACGCCAGCCATCACCAAGAGCTCCTGTGTGGTGGATGTCACCTATTTCCCCTTTGATAACCAGCAGTGCAATCTGACCTTTGGTTCCTGGACTTACAACGGCAACCAGGTAGACATATTCAATGCCCTAGACACTGGAGATCTCTCCGACTTCATCGAAGATGTGGAGTGGGAAGTTCATGGCATGCCTGCTGTAAAGAATGTGATCTCCTATGGCTGCTGCTCGGAGCCTTACCCGGATGTGACATTCACTCTCCTTCTGAAGAGGAGGTCCTCGTTCTATATCGTCAACCTCCTCATCCCATGTGTCCTCATCTCTTTTCTGGCTCCCTTGAGTTTTTATCTCCCAGCAGCCTCTGGGGAAAAGGTCTCCTTGGGAGTGACCATCCTGTTGGCCATGACTGTATTTCAGCTCATGGTGGCAGAGATCATGCCGGCCTCAGAAAATGTCCCTCTGATAGGTGAGTTCAAGCGCCTTACTCTTTGAGCCTAGCTTTAGTGAGTGGGATAACATCTGTCCTTTTAAACTCATAACCGTTAGGTCAACTTCAGACTCAACACAAGCTGCTGCAATTATGCGGTGTGGTGTGGTGTCTTCAGTTGGCGTCTTTCAATACCGAGATGGCTGTTTTCCAGAACTGGGCTTATTGTCTCTGGGTTTATACAAAAGAGGGAGGGGAGGCGACAGTTTAGAGGAGGGGTTCTCAAAGTGTGATCCTTGGATCCACAGGGCAGCCTCGCTTTCGAAATGCAGATTCTCAGGGCCTACCCCAGACTTCCTGAATTAGACACTCTGGGGTGAGCCCTGGCAATCTGTTTTAACAAGACTTCTGGGTGATTTTCATGCACTTTCTGTTCCACTGGTTTAGAAGTTAAGGCTCTGATTTTGAAGTTAAAGAATTCTACATTTGAACTCTGATTTTACCACTCATTTCTTCATGATCGATCTTAGGTGAGTTACTTAGTCTTTTAGTTTCTGCTTCATCACCTGGAAAGTGTGTGTAATTGCTACTCCATGTGTGGTTGCTTAGCGTGGAAGCTGGCATATGGTAAGTACACCTTCAGTAGTGACTATTATTATCTTTTCACAGCATATGGGATGTCTTCTTGGGAAAGAGTGGCAAACAGGATAGAAATGGTTGACTGGATTTTGCAGCCCATCATGTACCCTTCATAGAATAATCTTTAACCTTTATTGGGTATAACAGAGGTGGGAGAGCTTGTTAAAATGCTGGTGCCTATACCCAAAGAGTGTGATTCAGCAATCTTTGCAAGAATTTGGAACCTGAGGTGACTTTAGGATGGACCATAGTTTCCAAAGTCTGCTCTAATAGAATGTCCTTATAAAGGGTAGGCTTAGACACAGAGACTATGACCCCTTCCCACCCTCTCATCTTTTCCCTATCTCGTTTTTTTTTTTTTTTTTTAAAGGATCTTATTAACTTGTTTGAAAGGGAGAGAGTGAGCACAAGTGGGCGGAGGGGCAGAGGAAGGGGGTGTAGCAGATTCCCCTCTGAGCGGGGAGGCGGGACTCAATCCCAGGACTCTGGGGTCATGAGCTGAGCCAAAGGCAGATTAATGGACTGAGCTCCCCAGGCGCCCCTCCCTACCTCATTCTTAGACCTTTCCTAATGCTACCAAGCGCCACCAAGGACCTACTTGGCTCCAAGACCTCTGCTTCCATGACTTGCTCTTGTACTAGATGCTTACCAAAATCAGAAGCTAAACATAATTTCTTTTAAGATAAACAATGAGGAGGAATTTCAGAACATGCAGAGACTTAGAGACCGATATGAAAGGGATGTTGTACTGCTCTTTTATCCTCTACTGAATGCAATATTACCTGATACTCAGACAATACCACACTGGTTTTCTTGTTTGGAGATTTCTTCCTTGTTATGTCTCTCCAAGCAAAAAAACACAGACACACCAACACATGGACACAAATACATACAGACACACACACGCATTTTTGAGAACTAGACACTGAAAGTTCTCTCCACCGCTCCCGCCTACCACTAATAAAGAGGAAGAGGTGTACTGGCATTTCTGTGACCTCTCCTGAGACAGGAATGATGGACTGTGATGATCTGTAATCATAGTCCCATTTGAGGCAAGACAATTGGTAGGTCACTCTCTCTTCTTTAGCAGGGACATTCAACAGCAAGTTGGTTAAAGTTCTAAAGACAGATGTCTTGAGATGCGTCTCAGGAGTTCTACAAACATTATTTATTCTGTTTCTGTGATAATATAAAATGTATCTTTTTAAAAAGGGTGCACACAGAACATATCTGTTAACAACAACAACTTGTTATTTGCAGCCCCTACGACATGCACTTCCAATCTTACAGAAATGTGCTTAAGTGTTCTGCTAAGTGTAGCATTTGATCTAAGCTTCTGGCCCATGGTCTCTACTGTATTAAAACAGGCCCCATTTATTCTTAGTTTACTTTGAGCTTTTAACAAATAAGTAGATGATGCATATTATCAAATGCATTGTTTTCATCTGTTGAGATTATCATCTGAGTTTTCTCTTTTGCCTCATTAATATAGTGAATTAGGTTTTCTGATGTTGAACTAACTCCTCCTTCATCATGATGAAGTACCATTTTAAGACACTACTGGATTTAATTAGCTGACAAGTTTTATACGACTTTCTAAAATATGTCTATAAGGAAAATGGCCCTAATGCTTCCTTTCCTGTTACTTTTGGAATCAAAGCTAAAGTGACTTCATAAACTAAGCTAGACAGTTTTCTCTCTTTTTGTATTTCTGGAACAACTTGGTTTGCATGATATGAGTTATCTGTCTTTTAAAAGTTTGGTAAAACTCACCTATAAGACAAACTCTGGAGCTTTTCTATTCCAATTTTCTTTTTTTCTTACACTAAATTTGATGTCTTATGTATTTCTAGAAATTTCATCTAGGTTTTCAAATATATTATCATACAGCTAAATATTATTTTATTGTATTCTAAATTTCTATTCTGTTATTTCTTCTTTTACATTCTCCTTCCCTCTCTATCCCCCACTACCTCTATTCTGTGAGAGGCTTTATCAAAGGTTTATCAATCTTACTCCTTTTTACAAATAGCTTTTGCTTTTCTTCATCTTTTTGGTTTTATGTTCTGTATTTTCTAAGTCTGTGCCCTTACCTTTATTATTTCTTTCCTTAATTTTCCTTTTTCATGAATATTGCTTTTTGCAATCACACGTTAAAGACTAACAGTGACACAATGGCTCCTTCCTTACCCATAGTAATGAGGTCTGAGGACAATTCTGAGAGCTGTGCAGGATCGTTGTTTGTTGAGAGTAGAATTTTTTTCACATCACGATCTCTGCCAACACTTGGAAACCTTTAACTCAGTGAAGGGACAGTGCTGAGAACTTTACACATACCCTCTCAATTAAGCCTCATCCTATTTCCATTAATTAGATCCAATAATTATACCCATTTTACAGAGGAGAAAGCTGAGGCTTAGCGGGATGGTCTAACTTGCTCCAGGCCACCAGTTGAGTGAGTGGTGTATCTAGGAAGTTTGACTCAGAAGCTTATGCTGGTAACCATTAGTGTCTACAGGTTCTCTAGAAAAGGTGTTTGTGTATTTTTGAGCCAAACACAAGGACAGTTTAAGCTAACTTCGTTGTGGTTATTTTCCAGGCAAATATTACATAGCCACAATGGCCTTGATCACAGCTTCCACTGCCTTGACCATTATGGTGATGAACGTCCACTTCTGTGGGGCTGAGGCCCGGCCGGTACCACACTGGGCCAGGGTCGTCATCCTGAAATACATGTCCAGGGTCTTGTGTGTCTATGATGTGGGTGAGAGCTGCCTTAGCCCCCGCCACGACAGGGAGCGAACCCATCTCACAAAGGTATATGGCAAGCTTCCAGAGCCAAATCTGCAAACAGACAGGAACAAAGGACTTCCCAAGAAGAAGGAAATAAACAAACTGGTAAAAAATGACTTGGGGTGCCATGGTGAGAATCCGCAGGATGCTGACGGTTACTGTGCTCGGTACCAGATGCTGACGAGGAATATTGAGTACATTGCCAAGTGCCTCAAAGACCATAAGGCCACCAACTCCAAGGGGAGTGAGTGGAAGAAGGTTGCAAAAGTCATAGACCGATTCTTCATGTGGGTTTTTTTCATTATGGTGTTCGTGATGACTGTCTTGATCATCGCAAGAGCAGATTAGTGAGCATTTGGTGTGTGGAGACAAATCAGTAAAATTCCTCATGATCTACTCCAATATTTTTCCAAGTCAGATTTACATACACACACACACACATGCATGTAAATACATATGTATAATTTATATACACAAATAAATATATATCTAAAATGTAGGGGTTATGTTGTGCTTGCTTGCTTGCTTTCTTCCCTTTTTTTTAAGATTTTATTTATTTATTTGACAGAGAGAGATCACAAGTAGGCAGAGAGGCAGGCAGAGAGAGAGAGAGGAGGAAGCACGCTCCCTGCCGAGCAGAGAGCCCGATGTGGGACTCGATCCCAGGACCCTGAGATCATGACCTGAGCCGAAGGCAGCGGCTTAACCCACTGAGCCACCCAGGCGCCCCTTTCCTTTTTTTTTTTTAAGTAGACTCGATACCCAGTGTGGAGCCCACTGTGGGCCCAAACTCAGGATCCCAAGATCAAGACTGAAGCTGAGGACAAGAGTTGGCCACCCAACTGACTGAGCCATCCAGGCGTCCCTGCTGTGTTTACTTTTTATTTTTAATTTCAAATCAATATTATAGCTACCTGTTGAGTTTAGCAGGAAAAAGAACAATTGTTAAGCAAGAGGTCCAAAATTTCAAGGGTAGGAAGATGAAGGAAATAAAGAAGGATACCTTTGATAGCCTACCAGAGTGGTAAGTGGCTGGCTTCTAGATCACACAATTATTTAAGGGACAGAGGAAGACTCTCAAGCAGATTCCCTGCTGAGCACAAGCCCCATCTCACAACCCTGAGATCCCAACCTGAGCTGAAACCTAGCTGTTGTTTCACCGACTGAGCCACCGTGATGCTGCAGTCCTCCTCGGCACTTAGCCCCTCTTAAAACATGCTTTAAAAAAAGAAAGCATAGGGACCCCTGTGTGGCTCAGTGGGTTAAGCCTCTGCCTACAGCTCGGGTCATGATCTCAGGGTCCTGGGATTGAGCCCTGCATAGGGCTCTCTGCTTAGCGGGGAGCCTGCTTTTCCCCCTCTCTCTCTGCCTGCCTCTCTGCCTACTTGTGATCTCTGTCTGTCAAATAAATAAAAAAAATCTTTATAAATAAATAAATAAAAATAAAAGAAATAAAAAGAAAAAGAGAAAAAGGAAAAGAAAAAAAAGAAAAGAAATAAAAATTTTAAAAAAGAAAGCATGGATTCCTTAGTGCAATTTTAGTTGCCATGTTTCCTTTCTCAGGACTAGTGCAATTCAAGTCATTTCTCAAATGATGGAATAAAAAATTTCATCCCATATGAAGAAAGTCTAAGAGTCAGCAATTCAATGGGGAGGAGAACTTTCTTCATGATGATGATGTCATATGTAGTGGTTATATTTTATATAAACCCTAAAAATGGAGTTGTTCTTGCATTTAGTCTTGGACTTACACAAGATCATCAGCAAACTGGGCTCATTCATTTGTTCATTCAGTTATTTACCATGCCTTTGTTGGGTTTGTCCTACACACAACAAAACTACATGATTTACATTTGCACTGGGTGTCAGAGCAAATCTTATACAGAAGTCTCATCCTTTTTGATCTTCACAATAACTCTGTGAGCCAGCCAGGCAGATACTTCTAGTCCTTTTTCTCAGGGAAGGTTCCTGTGTCAGAGGAAGGTGGATGGAAGTGACCTACCTTCTCAACATTCGACGAGATGGTAAGGGGAGCTGGGATTCAGATTTTCATCTCTGTGACTCTGAGTTTCATCTCTGTGACTCTGCTAAAGTCACCATGCTTTTGAGCATGATAGATCATGATTTGAGACAGGAGAGTCTGAGGGATTCTCATTCTGAATTTTGAATTTCTGCCCTAAATTATTTCCTGTGCTTCTCTACCTTTTTTCCCACTTTCAGTCAGATGTGTTGTCACATTCCTCCCACTCCTACCTTGATGACAGTGATCCAAGAACTGATAACCATTTTCTAACTTCCACCTCAACTCTTCTTTTACCGATAGAACAAACAAACAAAATGAACAGAAATGGGGAGAAGACAGGGGTTTACCTAGGAAAGAATGGAGGATATTTGGTTTAAACATGTGGACATTTTTTTTACTCTTACATTGACTTATTTGAAAAGCATTTGTTGTGCACTTACTATATACTGAATGTCATGTCAGCTTTGGAGGGAAAAAACACTAAACATGGTTTTTGGCCCTCCAGTTACTCATGTATTGCTCACAGTTCAGTAGGGGACACAGTCAAGAAAATAGACAAATACAATATAGTGTCAGTGAAATAAAGTGAGTAGAAGGATTGACAAAATGCTGTGGGAACAATGATGTTGAAACTGTTTGAGGGAAAGCTTGGGAAAGACTTTGTAGGGGTGTAACATTTAATGTGGGCTTTGAAGGATGAGCAGGAGTTTGCTAAACCGAGAAAGAAGTAGGGTAAAGATTAGAAGGCATTAGGGATTAGAAGGCATTAGGGAAAAGATAGGAGTATGAGCAGAGCTTAGAACAGAGGCCTTGGCCTACTCATGGAATGGATAATGAGGAATTAGAGAAATGTATCTGGGAATCAGACCACTTTTTATTCTTTATTTTAATTATAGGAGTACATCAACTAGTTATGGCTGCATTCGACTACAAATAACAGAAAACAATGTGATGTGACTTAAGTAGAGAAAAGTTATTTAGCCACACAAAGGTAAATCTAGAGATACAAATTTCAGGGATCTTTTCATCTTCTGTGATGTTTTAAGGTACTAAATTTGTGATAATTTGTTAGAACAGCAATAAAAACTATGATAGTACCCAAGGAACAACGCTGAGTATATCATTTTTCCCATGTTCTAGATTCTTTGTTTGGGATAGAATTGTCTACAGTCAGACTGAGATGTTTCAATTGATGCATGCTTAAAAATTTTGAACTTTATCCCCCAAACACTGGGGAGCTGCAAAAGGATTTTAAGCGAAAGAGTGATCGTGTCAGATTTGTGTTTCAGAAACAAGACTGTGGGGGCATCTGGGTGGCTCTGACAGTTAAGCATCTGCCTTTGGCTCAGGCTATGATTCCAGGGTCCTGCGATTGAGCCCCCACATCCAGCTCCCTGCTCAGCGAAGAGTCTACCTGTACCTCTCTCTCTGCTCCTCACCCTGCTTTTGGACTCTCTCTTTCTCTTGCAAATAAATAAATAAAATCTTAAAAAAAAAAAAAGGAAAGAAAGACAGAAGATGTGGTGGCAATTAGATTATAGAGAAAGGAGAGAAAAGGCAGAGAGCTCTGTTGGCATGTTTTTTTAACCAATTCAAGAAAGTGATAATGAAGGCATGACCCAAGATGGCGGAGATGAATGAATGAGTCATTTATGACCTAAAATGAAGTATTTATGGCCTACACAGACAGGACATGGTGACAGAGTGGATGTGGGGTCAGAGAGAGAGAGTGGCATTGAGCATGATTCTGAGTTTCCTATCCCAGAAAACTGAAGCAAAGAGTAGAGGAGGACTGGGTTTTGGAGGAGAGAATTCTGTTTAGGACACCTTGTACTGGAAATGCCTGTAGGACACACGGGGGGAGATATCGAAGAAGTAGTGAGGGGGGAGGGATAGGGTGGCTGGGGGATGGACACTGGGGAGGGTATGTGCTATGGTGAGTGCTGTGAACTGGGTAAGACTGATGAATCACAGACCTGTACCCCTGAAGCAAATAATACATTATGTTAATTAAAAAAAAAAGTACTGAACACGTGTTTGGAAATTTGGTGAAAAGTGAAAGCTTACAAAAAAGACTTTACACTCCAATTAATTGTTAAAATATTTATGAAGTGATTTCACTGGGCAAGACACAGCACCACAAACTGAGAGACTGAAGTGAATAGAAACACATTCTTTGCCACAATTCCAGATGATTATAATCATTTTGTGGCATTAAAGCATTTACCCTGTTACACTGTCATTTCTTCATTTATGCGTCTGTGTCCCCAGGTATGAAGAGATCCTCTCTGGGCCTCGCGCCCAGAAGTTCTGTCATTATTCTCTTTTTATCCATTGGGATAAGGATATTCTCATTGTATGCAACAAAGGGCTTCATGTCGGGTCATCGGGTCATCGGTTGTGAAGCTATTGTTAGTGGATGAGCAAGTGAAAGGAAGAGCTGTATGAGGGTCTGACCAAGTGCTTTCGAAACACAGGTGTGACGGGGCTCTTACCCCAGGCAGTACACCGAAAACAAATCCCGGATGAATGAAAGACTTAGAGGTAAAAGCAAACAAAAGTGAAAGTTTTGTAAGAGAATCTAGGAGACTTTCCAAATACAATTCTGCACATTAATTAATTTAATTTAATTTTAAGATTTTATTTATCTCTTGACAGAGAGAGAAAGAAGGCATAAGCAGGGGGAGTGGCAGGCAGAGGGAGAAGCAGGCTCCCCCCTGAGCAGGGAGCCCAATATGGGACTCGATCCCAGGGCCCTGGGATCATGACCTGAGCCAAAGGCAGATGCTTAACAACTGAGCCACCCAGGCGTCCCATCACCTTAATATGTTTTCCAATGTGGTGACTACATGAAAGCAGAACCCAGGGTTGCTGAAGAAGAGGACCAAAGGGGTCTGGTTCGAACTGGTGGTCAGCCTGTTGAGGAAGTGACATTTAAGATGAAAGGCTGAGAAGGAGTCAGCTGGAATAAGAGTTGGGGAAAGTGCCAGGTCGCAGGTAGTGGGAAGGTCAGAATTCAGGCTCAAGGGCAGAACAGGACTTAGTATTATTTGAGAAAGCGGAAGGAGGCCAGTGGGAGCCGTACAATCAAATCAGCAACCCGCAAGAGAGCAAGGGAGGAGATTGGCAAGGTGTGGAGGCTGCTTCCTACAGAGCCTCGCAAAGTTTAAAAAAACACCAATGACTTTGTTTATTGTCCCACTGCCTTGCTGCGCTGAGGTGCGTACCTGGGTCTGTTAAGGTCCTGACCTTTATTCTTTCTCCTTTAGTCTCCGTGTCTACTTTTCCATGAGCTCATTGCTCAGACCAACACTTGCCAACACAGCCATGGGCAAACCTGGTAAATGGGCTGTCTTGGTCAAACTGGAAACACAGGTTCTAGAAGGTCTTAGGAAATAGTGGTGAAGCCACCAATAATGTCATCAGCCAGCATAGAGCTCTCTGCCCACTTCTTCCTTCCTATCAGATCACACCATTGAAATAGGCTTGGCTGTTGATACTTCATGAGCTGGTCAGTATAGCCAAACCTCTCTAGCTCTTACAAAATAAGGTCCATGACAAAACCTACCTTGTGTTTGCGTATCTCTCTCTCTTTGCTCTTCCCAGCCAGGCTTCCCCTTTGCAACATTCAGGGCTCCAGCAGGATACAGATGGTGGGCTCAAATCAGGACGGTTTGTAAAAGGTTAATAAAGGACTAGTATAGAAGTGTGCGGGCAGGATGTAGAGAAAACTAAGGGTGGTAGAGAGCACTAGAACCAGCAAAGCAGATCTATTACCACTCTGAGTGAGGCCTGAGGGGAGCCAAGAGGAAATGGTTACCTGAACCCAGCTGGAGAGAGTTGGGACCTTTGGTTGAATGAATGCAGCAGGCTCCATAAGTGGGGAGTTGGGGGAATATATATCCCCACCCCATTCCGTCTTCCCTCCAGTCTCCTCCTGGGGCTCACATTTGGCCAAACTCAATTGAGTCACTCAACGGTATTCTATTGATGTTGCCGTTGATCTGGGACAGGCAGCAGAGTGGCAAAGGGTAGAGCATGGATCTGGAGGGACAAAGGGGGGAACATCTGGTACATTCCCTCATTCTTTGACTTCCCTCTACATTTAAAACCTGACCTCTTGTCATCCCAATCAACTGAAATTGCTCTAGCAAAGTAAACCATTCGGTAATTGCCAAATCCACGGGACACCTCTGAGGTCTCTTTGCTGCCTTCAACACAACTGACCACTTCCTCCTTCTTACCCCATTTCCCCCTTACCCTCTGTGTTACCCCTTTCTGCCTCTTAAATGGATAATCCTCAGAAACACTGGCTGTCTCCAATTCCTCTCTTCTCTGGTATAAGTTGATGTCCCTCAGCGTTGGGTCCTCGGCTCTCCTCCTCCATGGTTTTTTTTTTTTTTTTTTTTTTTTTTTTTTAAAGATTTTATTTATTAATTTGACAGAGAGAAATCACAAGTAGACAGAGAGGCAGCCAGAGAGAGAGAGAGAGGGAAGCAGGCTCTCTGCCGAGCAGAGAGCCCGATGCGGGACTCGATCCCAGGACTCTGAGATCATGACCTGAGCCGAAGGCAGCGGCTTAACCCACTGAGCCACCCAGGCGCCCCTCCTCCATGGTTTTTACTACCACATACAGCCTGGTGGTTCCGAAAACTACATATTCAGTCTTGCACTCTCTTTAGTTCCAAACTGAATATAATCTTCATGTCAGCTGGGTATCAACACTTCAATGTCTCATAGGGCTTCAAATTCAACATGTTCCAAACTAAGCTTATTTATCTATATTTCACCCAAACCTCCTCCTTTTCTGTGCTTCTGTGTCATTTATCTGTACTACCATCAACTCTATCATCCAGGCTAGAGATCAGGCAGTTATTCTGGTTTCTTATCTAACTCCACATCAAATCAGTCATGGATCCTGTCAATTCTACCTGCTAAGTGGTTTCAAAACTGTCCTCTTTTCTCCATACCTCTGGCGGTTGCCTTATTTAAGATCTTTGTCATCTTTGCTTGGACATTGCAGTAGTACCTTCAGTGAACCTCCTGTCTCCAGTTTCTTCCCCCTCTAATTCATCTTCCTTGCCACTGCCAAACTGATCTTGTGACTCTTTCACCTAAAACTTTTAAATGGCTAGCCAAATACCTACAAGTTGGGTAAAGTCCAACTTCCTTAATATGATACAGCAGCAATTAAAAAATGTGTGCATATGTGTTTTCTTTTCTGCTGCTCTAGTAAGAGGTGTTCCTTTGTTCACTCTGGGAATATAAATTATCTTCTTGGCATAGGGAGTAACGACTCTACTATGTCTTGGAAGAGAAGTAATCAGACCTTTCTTGTTTTGAGAGTCTGAGACCCCAGGAGCAATTAGGGTCTTTATTATGAGAGAGGTTTCGAAATAAGACCTTTGGTGTTTAATGATTAAAAAAGGAGTTGCAAAACTGGCTTCCTATCCTGTGCATGTGACCCAGGCTGAGCTGGACATATACCCTTACCTGAGACATTGAATCTTAAAGTTCATATGGGAGAATGAATATTAAATACTGACAGTCAAGAAAAATATGCAAAAGATGACCGTGAGGGGTACTTGCCTAAGGAGATAGTGGAGGTGATATAAACAAGTGAAATTAGGATTAGGCTAGAAATAGACAAATTCAAATAAACAAAATCAGTGGAAATGAATTGTGATTCTAGAAATGGACCTCAGTGTATGTGAGAATTTAATATATGTCAATGAGGGTAGTTCAAATCAGTGGGGAAGGGCTATCGTTAAAAAAGATGCACCTCTATCTCAAATACCAATGCTAATTTTTAAAAAGATTTTATTTAGTTATTTGTCCAGAGAGAGAGGGAGAGTAAGTGAGAGGGAGAGAGCATGAGCAGGGGAAGGGGCAGAGGGAGAAGAGGCTCCCCGCTGAGCAAGAAGCCTGATGCAGGACTTGACCCCAGGACCCTGGGATTCTTACCAGAGCCTAAGGCAGAGGCCCAACCAACTGAGCCACCCAAGTGTCCCTACAAATACTAATTTAAGATGGATTAAACAAAACCGAATAATAGCAATCCTGTAAGAAAATCTAAGAGGACTTCAGCAAGATGGTGGACTAGGAGATCCCCTCCTAATGCCCACTCAGCAACGATTTGGCAGCCATTCACAGACCAAAGTGCCTTTCTGGGAGCACTGTGATATCCAGATAGGAGACTAAAACCCTAATGGACCCCAAGACTGAGGAGAGCCATTTTGAAAAAGCAGGCACATGTCCAGGTAGCAGACTCATCAACTGTGGTCCTGGCTCCAGACCTGGAGACACTGCCCATGAACTTGGATACAGCCTATTTGACCTTGGCCCTGCACCAGAATCATCTGCCAAGAGACCCAGAAGGAGACACGCCCATCCATGTCCCCAGAGGTAAGCCTGCCAATCTCCGTTTGACTTTATATCCTGAAATAGCCCTGCATCTGGGCTCCAGCTCCTCTCAGCATGGGCCAAGAGTATCCCTGTCCACCCAAGAACCCACAAGGAGACATACCCAACCATGCTTCCAGAGGTAGATCCAAAGGTAGATGTCCTCAGTCTGACTATGATCTTAAAGCAGATTTATGACTCAGTTCTGGCCTCTAAGAATTTTGGGGGGGAAAGGTAAATGAAATTGTCGGACTTTTAGCTAGATTAACCAAGAAAAAAAAAGAGAGGACTGAAATAAATAAAATTATAAATGAAAGGATATTATAGCTGACACCACAGAAATACAAAGGATGATAAGAGACTATTACAAACAAAGACACCAACAGATGGGACAACCTAGAAGAAATGGACAAATTCCTAAAAATATATAATCTTCCAACATCAATCTTGAAGAAATAGATAATCTGAAATGATCAATTACAAGTAAGGAGATTGATCAGTAATCAAAACTTCCCAAGAAAGAAAAGCCTAAGACCAAATGACTTGACTGGTGAATTTTACCAAACATTTAAAGAAGAATTAATTCCAATCCTTCTCAAACTCTTCCAAAAATCAAAGAGGAGAAAACACTTCCAAATACATTTTACAAGGCCAGCATTCCTTTCATACCAAACCAGATAACGACACAAGAAAATTACAGAACAATATCCCTGATGAACAAAGATGGAAAAATCCGCAACAAAATACTAGCAAACTGTACTCAACGGCACATTAAAAAGACCATGTGCTATGATTGGGTGGGATTTATCCCTGGGATACAAATCAATAAACATGATACATCATAATGAACAGAATGAAGGATTAAAATCTCCATCTTAAGGGCATCTGGGTGGTTCAGTCATTAAGTGTCTGCCTTCAGCTCAGGCCAGCTCAGGCCATGATCCCTGGGTTCTGGGATTGATCCCCACATCGGGCTCCCTGCTCAGCGGGAATTCTGCTTCTTCAATCTCCTGCTCCCCTTGCTTGTATTCCCTCTTTCACTGTGTCTCTCTCTGTCAAATAAATAAATAAATAAAATCTTAAAAACAAACAAACAACAACTCCATCTTAAGTGTTCTCATCACCACACACATGAAAAAATGGCAACTGTGTGAGGTGATAGATACGTTAATTAACTTGATTGTGGCAATCATTTCACAATGTGTACATGTATTAAATCATCACTTGTTACACCTTAAAAAATCATGTTGTACTATCTAAATATGTATAATTTTCATTTGTTAATCATACCTCAATAAAACTGGGGAAAAAAAAGAAAGAACATTCAGGAGACTACCTGTAAGCAGCAGAAGAGACTTTCTAAATTGAGGTATAATGATGTATAACATTATATTGGTTTCAGGTGTACAACATTATGATTTGCTATTTATATATTGTGAAATGATCACCTCCATAAGTCTAGTTAACATCCACCTCCCACAGAGTTACAAAACTTTTTTCCTTGTGGTGACAACTTCTTAAAACCTACTCTCATAGCAACTTTCAAATATGTAGTACAGTATTATTAACTATAGTCACTGTACATTATAGCCCCAAAAATTATTTAGGGAGGTCTTCTTAACATAAAGTAGAAAACAGAAGCTATAAACAATAAGATAAACATATTTGATTACATAAAACTAAAAATTTTAGAAGTACCTGGGTAGCTCAGTTGGTTAAACCTCGACTCTTGATTTCTGCTTAGGTCATGAACTTAGGGTCATGGGATAGAGTCCCATATTGGGCTCCCCAGTCAGTGGGAAGTTTGCTTCTCTCCTTCTCCCTTTTCCTCTGCTCATCCCCCCCATTCATGTGCTCTCTCTCAAATAAATAAATAAATAAATATAAATAGATATTTAAAAAACAAACAGGGGCACCTGGGCAGCTCGGTTGGTTAAGCATGTGCCTTCGGCTCAGGTCATGATTCCAAAGTCCTGGGATCAAGCCCTGCATCCTTTCTTACAGAGGAGTCTGCTTCTCCCTCTCCGTCTGTCCCTCCCCTTGCCTGTGCTCTCTCTCAAATAAATAAAATCTTAAAAAAATAAAAAATAAAACAACTAAAAATTTTATATGACAAAAGATATAATGAATATAGTTGATGAAAAAGTCAAATGATTAAATGCAGTCTTAGATATGCCAGTAGTACTGTTAATATTCAAAACACTCATACAAACTGATCAAAAGAGTAAACAACCCAATCAAAAAAATGAACAAACAATAAGAAAAGACAATTCACAGAAAAACAAATTGATATGGTTAGAAGGCATATTAAAAGTTGCTAAATTAGGGGTACCTGGTGGCTTAGTCAGTCAAGTGTCTGATTCTTGGTTTTGACTCTGATCATGATCTCAGGTGAGACGGAGCCCCATGTAGGTCTCCATGCTCGGTGGGGAGTCTACTTGAGAGTCTTTCTTTCTCCCTCTACCTTTCCCCTGCTCACATGTGAAAGAGTGTGTACGTGCGTGCGTGCACACACACACACACACACATACACACACACACACTCTCTCTAAAACACATAAATCTTTTTAAAAGGTTGCTAAAATACATTCAGGAAATGCAAATTAATGCTATGTCAGTTTTTACCCAGCTTGTTGGCAAATATTTATAAAGATCTTGACCTCGGTGACTGGTGGGAATGGGTGGGGGAAGGAAGCGCTACTCTCTCTTTTACACAAGTAAAATGTGAGGTATTGTAGTATTTTTGAAAAGCAAACTGACAACATTTAAAAACATTAAAAGTGTGTGTTTTGCCACAAAAATCCCTCTCTTGGGAATCTAGCCCATAGAAACAGAAGTAGCTGCAGTTAAGAGTGTATGTCCAAAGATGTCTATTACAACAGTGCATATAATATTCATCAACAGGGAAATGGTTGGAAAAAATATGGTATATTTACAGGACAAAATATTACATAGTCAATAAAAGGAATAATTTAGAGCTATAACGATTGAAATGTAGGAATTTCTATAAGGTATCACTGAGAAAAGAAAGATACAGTAAATGTCTAAAATATGATCACATTTTTGTAAAATGAGTAATGACTACATATACATGTCTATGAGTATGATTGATTACCTAAGCTTGGAGGAAAATATGGAAAAATATATAACATAGAATTAGCAAGGTTAGCTGGAGTGAAGGATGCTGATTGATATACGGTGAAAGGGGAGGAGAGAAGGAAGGAAGTCAAACAGAAAAGGGAGAAAGGATTCACCAAAAAAGGTCAGTGCTTTTATACATAACAAAAAAAAAAATTAAGAAATCAAAAATGTATTCCTTTGTGGTGTCTTGATAGTGTGTACAGATTTATATGTTTATAACACACAAAATACTTGTAATTTAAAAATGTCCACACCTATGTCCTCTCTTAGATTGCAATGACTCCTGATGAAAAGATTGGTCTCTTATTTATCTTCGTATCCCATTGTCAAGTTGGGCATTTTATTCATGTCCTGCTGTCACAAAATCCTACAAACTGGGTGGCTTAAAACAACTGAAACTTATTGTCCCTCAATTCAGAGGCTAGAAGTCCAAAATCAAGGTGTCTGTAGGTTCATGGTCTCCCAAGTTTCTAGGGGAGAGTCCTTCCTTGTCTCTTCCAACTTCTGGTGGTTTCCAGAGTGTTTGGTATTCCTTGACTTGAAATTATAGAACTCCAGTCACCTTCTCTGTCTTCCCAGGGTGTTCTTCATGTGTGTCTCTGTCTCTATGCCGAAATTTCTCATAAGAATACCAGTCATCAGATTTAGGGCCCACCCTACTCTAGAATGACCTCATTTTAACTTGATTATATCTGCAAAGACCCCGTTTCCAAATAAGGTCACATTTACAGGCTTGAGGGCTGGATTTCAACATGTCTTTTGAGGGGACATGAGTCAACCTATAAGAAGCATGCAGGAGATATGTAATAAAGTGATTTTTCAATTTAATTGAAGTTACAGAATCTTCATATTGAAAGGAAAACTCATTGAGCAAGTAATTACGTTTTAGTGATCTAAGGAAAACTATAATGAAAGCAAAGTGTATCCTGATTTATAGCCATTAATTTATGCCAATTGGGGGGAGTAATAAAAATAAGTAAATATGAGGAAAATAAGAATAAGGATGCGGGTTGTGAGAGATGTAATAAAAGATCTTTCTTTTGTGCATGTTTTCTTATCCAGATCACAGAAACTTAATCATAACAAAATTTCTTCTTGACACAGTGTATACTTTAATCACATTTAGAAATAGATGACTCATGGGGTGCCTGGGTAGTTCAGTCAGTTGAGCGTCAGACTCTGGGTTTGGCTCAGGTCATGATCGCAGGGTCATGAGATCGAGTCCTGTGTAGGGTTCTGTGCTCAACACGGAGCCTGCTGCTTGTCCCTCTCCCTGTGCGCCCTCTCCCACTCTCACTCTCCCAAATAAATACATAAAATCTTAAAAAAAAAAAAAAAGGAAGTAAAGAAGGAAGGTAAGTAGGTTGGTTTAAAGTACAAGGATTACTTGCACTAATGTGCAAGGCTAGGACACACATTCTCGAATTGGGGAAGACCCCTCCAGGAGACCCAGGAGAATGGTGAAGTGTCTTTGGTTCAAGAACAATTTTTCCACAAAGCTGTTATTTTCATTAATCAGACTACGGGAAACAAAACTGACTAAATCTTGGCTGGCACAGTTATAAAGAATTCAGAGTGAGAAAGCTTTGAAGGGGCCCTGAGTTTAAAAAAGGAAAAAAGTTTGAGGAACACTGGGCAAGAAGAGACAAGAAACATAATTCGGAAACATACACTGTGAAACAATTCAGTATTTTTACAGACACAATGAAAGTCGGGTTCATTTTTGAGTTTGGAGGGAACAGAATTTTGATAAACTCGGGTAGCATGATCCCCTTTCTGGCAAGAAGCAAAGGGGAGGTTTGCCTTGCCCTGTCTCTGTCACCAGGACTGAGGTTGAAGGCTGCTGACTTCAGTCATTTACAGACCAATAAACTGTCCTTGAAGGCCCCAAGTGAGATGGTTGATAGATACTTACCCAAACCCAAGTGAATTGCCTTGCTTCAGTGTCTTAGAGATTTGAAGCAGGGCTCTTCCCCCGCCCTTGAGAGTCACGGGCGGGGCTGAAATCAATTCCAAGCCAAAATGGATCCTTGTTTTCTTAATTAATTCAATTGATTGGTGGTGCCGGGCTGTCGTAGCAACAGAACAGTTGCAAAGACCTAGATGGAGCTCACCAGAGTCCCTGAGATCCAGAAAACCAAGCTCTAGGTAAAGATTTGTCTTGTTCAGTACTGGCTACGTTGAATTTTAATGGCCGGTTTTGTGGAAGTTATTTAAGCCAGAAAACTGTGTGAGGTTTCCTATGTAATTCAGCTGTTGAACATACAGTAATTGAGATTCTCACATCAGATAACTGGGCCGAGGTCCAGAGACCAGCTAGCAGGCAGAGGGCTGGCCAACGTCCAGGTGTTCTCTGTCCCTAGGAGTGGACTCTGAGCATTCCAGGTCCTGCCCCATCTTGGGTACCTGCCATAGGGTCAAGGCAACAGAGCTCTGCTCTACCATTTGGTTCAACTCTAAGGAAATCAGTCAGTAACTTAATACTATTCTAAGAAACCTTCTGCAAATGGATCAAAGGCTATAAAAAAGATTTATAATGAGAAAGAATTGGAAATGGAAGAGCTTCCCCAACTTTTACCATGGAACAGAATTTTTCCCAGAGGCCCAAGCGGTGTTCCTTCTCTATCTCGTTGGCTAGAATTTGGTCACATGTACACCCTTAGACCAATCCCTGACAAAGGTTAGTCCACACTTTGCATGACTGGTTTTAAAACAATCAGGTTTATTCTCTGAGGTTGTGGAAGGAGTCAATTTTTCTCACTTCTTTGTTGTGCTCCCCATATCCCAACACTAGAAGGGCTCTGTTGGCAAGGAAGAATGTGGTTGGATAGCCAACAGGTTGGACTATTGGGAAAAATAGAAAGTAGAGCACCAGTTAGTGAAACTTTCTACCTACTACTCTTTATGTATTAAGACAAATGTATATCTTGCCAAAGTAGATGATCACCTTGGATGAGAAGCAAAAACTCTACTCTGAGGCCATGTGTGTTGCAAGGAGCCCAATTAGAGACCCTACCAAAGCTGAAAACAGTCAGGTGATAAGAATCGAAAGTTGATTCCTAGAGCCTTTTGAATGTCTGAAACTTAAATCCTTTACCAGTTTTTCTCACAAATTGTCTGGTTTGAAAAATTGAAGAACTTTAGAAATGAAAGAAATATTATCCCAGTACAAAAATTGAACAAGAGAAATAAACTTAAATATTGAACAAGACTTTAGAATTACATCAAGTCATCCTTAATGACTATAAATGACCAAATACTATCCAGTGATGAGGGACAGAAATAATATAAAATGAAGGACACTGCCACAGAGGTTAAAACAGTAGGAGACCTTCAGGACAGGGAACTAATTCTATTTTTTAACAAAAAGATACACATGTGATGTGTATGTTTCTATTAATAGAAAATCTATTTCTCCTGCCTCCACTGAATTAAATAAGAGACAAATATTTACTGAACATTACTTTGAAGAGGTGCCCATGTATTACCCTGTCCAAGCACCCAAGTCTACTTGGGTCAGTGAGGCAGTGGGATATAAAAGACAGGAACTCTGGCATTCTGAAAGCTGAACTTGAACGCAGGCTGCTGCACTTCCAAATCTCTGTAAACAAGAGCATGCCCTCCGTCTTGTTGATTCTCAAATGCTCACTTGTAAAATGGGAACAACATCTCATGGTACTGCTGTTCTTGTCAAGTAGATGCTTCTGACACCTTCATCTCCATGTTGGGTACAATGGTTTTCAATGTGTCATCCCTGGACCAGCAGCACAGCATACTTAGGAATGTACTCGAAATGCAAATTCTGGGTTCCATCCAAGAGCTACTGAATCAGAGACTCAAGGATGGGCCCTACAGTGCCTAGGATTCTGATGTGCATTTACATCTGAGAACCCCTGGTTGAAGGGCAAGGAGCTAGTCTGCTAGTTTTGAAACCACCTTGACTTCCACTTCAGCAAGTTACTCAACTTCCTCTACGCCTCAATTTTCTCATGCAAAATGAGGATAATGGTGATGTCTGTCTCCTCATAGAGCTGCTGTTAGAATTGAATGAGTTCAAACATATAAAATACTTAAAATGGGACCTGGCCCACAGTAAGTATTTAATAGAATGGCAACTGGTATAATTATTAGTAGTCCTATTGTAGTTGTTGTTCTGCTGTGGACATGTCCAGGTCAAGGGTCACTTGGGGTGAGGTGGCAGGCATACTGTGACCATGTTTGGTATCCCTAAATCTTCCTCCAGTTTTGTAGCTCCTGTTTCATTCCACCCAGAGTGGCTTGAGGAAATTTGGGAATAGTGGAAATATACCAAAAATACGTCTTTGCCAAGAAATTGCTAAGTCTTGTCATGCTGAGACATTCATTCAGTAAGCTGTTTAAGCCACTTTTGAACTGTTTATTATGAATCATGGGGTTTCAACCATGTTGAACTGGTTCTTATGAGTTTAATTTTATCTTAGTAAATGTGAGCTCTTTTTTTAATGTAAGAAGTAATTCATAATTCAAAGGACAAAAACTGTATGGTTTCGCTTATGAATATGACCTACTAAGAGTAGTCAAATTCATAGACACAGAAAGTAGAGTGGTGGTTGCCAGGGGCTGGAGGGGAGGGGATGTTGAATGGGTTCAGAGTTTCAGTTTGGAAAGATGGAAAAAGTCCTAGAGGGGAGTGATGGTGATGATTGTGCAAGAGTGTGAATGTACTTAATGCTACTGAACTGTACACTTAAAAAATGGTTAAAATGGTAAATTGTATGCTATGTGTATTTTACTACAATAAAAAAATGATAGAAAAGGTAATACATGATGGGGGGGATAATATGCAGAAAGTTATTTATTTATTTATTTATTTAAGATTTTATTTGTCTGAAAGAGAGCACGTACACACATGCATGAGCGGGGGGAGGGGCAGAAGAAGTTGCTCTCTGCTGAGCAAGGAGCCCCACGTGGGACTCCATCCCAGGACCCTGGGATCATGACCTGAGCTGAAAGCAGACACTTAATGGACTGAGCCACCCAGTTGTCCCATGTTTTTATGTATTTTTAAAATTTTTTATTTAAATTCAATACAAATTGATCACGGCAATAAGGCTGTCACCACACAAAGTTAATACAGTATTATTGACTGTATTCCTCGTGCTCTACATTACAGCTCCATGGCTTAATTATTTTATAACTGGAAGTTTGTATCTATTGATATATTCCACACATTTTTGTCCACCCCCGCCCCCCCAACTAACTCCCTTAAGTAATTTTGCTTTATTGAGAGACCAGTGAATCAATACACAGAGTCTCTGGGACAAGTGAACCAGGCTCAGAGTTCCCAGCTGGGAACGATGCCTCGGATTGTACCACAGGGATGGACACAGAAGTTCAACATGACCGTTACTACAGGGTGCCCACTCTGCCCCTTGTAGCATGGCTGTCGCAGAACTTGGACAGTGGACACAGGCCCCAGAACTAACTTCTGTTGCTGCCATGTTTGCCAGCAAGTGGTCGGTCAAGTTCTCACTTTCATACATTGACAGTGCTGGTTCCAGGTCTGGGCTGGCATATCTGACAGGCGAAGCCTTGACCATGGGCCATGAGGGAGACCAGGAGAGGAAGTATCTGGCAAGTTTGTGGTGGTGGGAAGTACATTCTATTTTATTAGGAAGGCGGTTTAGATGCTGGGTGGTCAAAGGAAGGATGAACACCGACCAAAACTGTTTTTAAGGTCCTGGAGACATACTGCTGGTGCTTGTGTGGCTTGCTGGGTCAGTTGGTACGCCCATCAACAGTGTATCTGAATGTCCCTTTCATTACATCCCCACGGACAATGATAAATTTACTGTTTTCTATTGACACTCACTTTCTTGGTGACCTCATGTAAGTCTCAAGTGTTTAAAAATTATTAACTGCAGGGGCGCCTGGATGGCACATTCCATTAAGCATCTGCCTTTGGCTCAGTTCAAGATCCCAGGGTCTTGGGATCAAGTCCTACATTGGGCTCCCTGTTCAGCAGGGAATCTGCTTTCCCCTCTGTTCCTCCCCTTCCCTATACATACACACACACTCTCTCTCTCAAATAAATGAATAATTTTTAAAGGATTTTATTTATTTTTATTTGAGGCAGAGATAGTGAGTGGTAGCACAGGAGCTGGGGAAATAATAAGTAAGTTCCCTGCTGAGCAGGGATCCTGATGCAGGACTCGATACCAGGACCCTGGATCACAATCTGAGCCAAAGGAAACGCTTAACCGACTGAGCCAACCAGGTGCCTTCAAATAAACAAAATCTTCAAAAAAATTATTCAAAATTTCAAAAAAAATTATTAACCTGGGGCACCTGGGTGGCTCAGTCAGTTAAGCGTCTGAAGAGCTGAAGAGCTCAGGTCATGATCTCAGGGTCCTCAGATGGAGCCCCACATCAGACTCCTTGCTCAGCGGGGAGCCTGCTTCTCCGCTTGCACACTCTCTCTCTCTATCAAATAAATTTAAAAATCTAAACTAAAATAAACTATTAACTCCAAAAATGTTTATGTGCACCTTGATCTTTCCCCTGAACATTAGATTCATGGATCCCACGACTTTCACACCTCTCTACTTGGATGTCTAATGGGTATTTCAAGCTTAACATGTCTGAATACCATACAGAGATTTTGCTAACACACCCCCAACCCCTCTACTCACACCTGTACCTTTTTCTCCCATCAATAACCAGGAACTCCCTTTTCCTGGTTGTTCAAGCTAAAAACCTTGGCGTTATCCTGGACTCCTCTTTCTTCTCCCATCCAGAATCCAATCTATCAGTCAATCCGGTCAGCTCCATCCATCCTCAAAATGATCAAAATCCAATCCTTTTGCACCATGTCCATTACCATGACCCTGTTATCTCTTCTCTGGGTTGTGATAACCTCCTAAATGCTCTCCTGTCTCCTGCCTTTAGAATTATTCTCAACCCAGCAGGGAGAATGATGCTGTTAAAATGTAAATCAGTTGTTATGGGTTGAATTCGGTAAATCGCTCCCCCACCCCAAAATTCGTATGTCCTAACCCCCAGCACCTCAGAATTTAACTGTATTTGGAGATAAAGTCTTTTCAGAAGGGACTAAGATGAAATGAGAATTAGGGTGGGCCCTAACCCAATCTGATTGGTGTCCTTAAAAGAAGAGGAGACTTGGATATACAGAGAAAGACTATGGATGTGCCCACACAGAGGATAGGTTATGTGAGGACACATGGGTTATGTGAAGACAGCTATCTGCAAACCAAGGAGAGAGGCCTCAGGGAAAAACCAAGCCAACGCACAGCCTGATCTTATACCTCTGGCCTCCACCACTGTGAGGAAAGACATTTCTGTCTTGTAAGCCCCTTAGTCTGTGGGTATTTTGTAATGGCAGCGCTAGCAAACAGACATACCGGATTGCATCCTTCTCTCCCCAACCCCTGCCTGGCTTCCCATTTTCTTCCAAGTGAAAGCTAAAGTTCTCACAGCGCCCCGTACCGCCTGAGTCTCATTCCCTTACTCTTAGCACTGTCTCCCTTGCTCATTCTCTTCTAGCCACTTAATTTTCCTGCTGTTCCTTGCACACAAGCAATTACATTTTGCCTCAGGGTCTTTGTGCTTTCTGGCATCTCTGTGGAGGAGCCCTTTCCCCAGAAACCTCCTTCCTCCCTTTCAGCTACTTACTCATCCCCAGCCACCCTATCTTGAAGAGCTCTCCCCACTCCCCATCCTAAGGCCCTCCACTCCCTGGCTCTGCTCTCCTTTTTAGCACTTACGACCACCTAACATACTATATATTTTATTTATTTGTTTGTTTATTTTGGTCTGCCTCTCACACTAGACATGCAGTTTCCAAGATGGCGGGATTCGTGTTTGCTTTGTTCGCTGCTGAAGCTCCAGGGTCTGAATAGTGTCTTCATGTAGTGCGTGCTCAGAATTTATTGTTCAATGAACAAATAAATGACTTTTCATTGAGATAGAATTGATATACAACATCATATTAGTTTCAGGTGTACAACATAATGATTTGATAATTGTATATAACGCAGAATGTTCACCACAGTGAGTCCTTAATATCCATCACCTCACCAGCTCTAACTTTTTTCCTTGTGATGAGAACTTGGAAGATCTACTCTCTTACAATTTTCAAATATACAATGAATATGAATAAATGATTGACAGGCAAAGTATTTTGAATAATGTTTTAATTTTTAATTAATATTTTAATTAAAATTTACTTAGTTATCAAAGACAGAAAATATTTTTTTCCAAAAGGTTTTTAGTGATTTATATTTATTCCTCTATGTTTATCTATTCATGTTCTTTGGTCATTTTTATTTATATGTTTTTGCACATTTTTTAAAATTAAGGTTCAACGGGGCACCTGGGAGTCTCAGTGGGTTAAGCCTCTGCCTTTGGCTCAGGTCATGATCTCAGGATCCTGGGATCCAGCCCCACATCAGGCTCTCTGCTCAGCAGGGAGCTTGCTTCCTCCTCTCTCTCTGCCTGCCTCTCTGCCTACTTGTGATCTCTATCTGTCAAATAAATAAATAAAATTCTTAAAAAAAAATTAAGGTCAAACAGACAAAGTTTTCTCCATACTACCGCACTGCCTCTCCTTCAAATGTTGCTAATGAGTATGAGCTATATATTAAAGAAATTAAACTCTTTGCCATGTGTTGTGACATATATTTTTAGTTTGTGGTTAGTATTTTTGTGATTTTTTTAAACAAAATAATTTTTACATTATTATGTAGGTAGATCTATTGAGTTCTTCTTCTGGTGCAAGTTTAGCCTCAAAGCAGCAGTTTTTCATAATTCTGACAGTTTCCCAGGAAATCTTCCCATATCTTAGCCAGATCCCGCTCTGAAGCTCGCTTATCTGAAACTTGCTCACCCGGGGCCAATGACAACAAGCTGTTTTTCCGCAAAAAGAGACTGTAAGGAATTTTTATAGCACATATGTCCAAGTCTCATAAAATTGCAATGGTCAGCAGTCACATGGGCTTAGTTTTTTTTTTTTTGTTTTGTTTTTTATGGCGCCATCGAGGGCCCAGTCCTACTCCATAGGTGTTGGGTTTTTATGAATGATTGTCTACGTCAGTATCAATGTGAGCTCTCTCACTTTCTAAGCTTCCCTCTAGTTATTTATTTATTTATAAGATTTTATTTATTTATTTGACAGAGAGAGAGAGAGAGACAGAAACAGCGAGAGCAGGAACACAAGCAGGGGGAGTGAGAGAGGAAGAAGCATGCCTCCCGTGGAGCAGGGAGCCCCATGCGGGGCTTGTTCTCAGGACCCCGGGCTTATGACCTGAGCCTAAGGCAGACAGACAGACACCTTACGACTGAGCCACCCTGGCGCCCCGCTAGCTAGCTTCAGATGCCAGTCATTGAGATAAGTAGCCTCCCCTACCCCAATCCCATCTTTTGTCTCAGGCAAAAAGATGAGGATACTGAGGCACAAAAATGCTTAAGTAACGGGCTGGAATTTGCGCACTGATTAGGAGAGCGACAGTCAAACGTTTAACCACCTGCGGGATGTTGGTAGCAAATACTCAGAAGAGACAGCAACAGAACCTGACCCATCCGAACAGACGCGGGAATGGATCAGCCCGGAGGCCACGGGAAGGTCGCAGGAGGGCCCCGCCTTTAGGAACTCGCGGTGCTGGAGCCAGGACGCGGGCTCCGGGGCCCCTGCACTGAAATCCACTGCGCTCTGGGGTCTCATCGACAGATTTCTCAACAGTCAAGTCCAACAGCCAATCTCAATCCCTGCTGTTCTGTTCTCAGCAAAGCGATCGGTATTCAGCTCTGGCTGTAGTGGAGTCAGGAGGCGGGAGGGCAGGGGGGAAAGAAGTCGTGTTTAGGGTGACCCGCCGCCTGGACCAAGTAAGGAGAAGGCAGGACCAGTGGACGAAGCAGCCTTCAGCAGCCTCTATACCGAGGGGACGGCATTCCCCATTCCCCAGGATCTGAGAAACCCTTGGAAGGGAAAGAGACTTGATTTCAAGATACTCTTGTTGTTACGTTAGGAAAGGAATGGGCGAGTGAAGAGTGTGAATGCTTGACGGGGCTACGTCGAAAACCCAACACGGAAGGTGGAAAAATCCCATCTCTGCACTCCAGTCACGGCTCTGCTTTCACAGGTTCAGGGATCTCAATCAAACCTCTTCCCCTAAGTCTCCTTAACCTGTGAAACGGGTGTACTAGGGTGTAATGGCTACCCCATAGGGTCGCTGGGAGGCTTACGAAGACAGGCGTCTGCAGCCCGCTGAGCACAGTGAATGGAATGTTGAGTCGAGGCCAGGCTCGCTCCAGAGAGCAGTGACCGTCCCACCTTCGTCATCACTGTGATCTCTGAAGCATTTTGAGTCCTGAAACACACGCACACGCATACACACCCACAGAAGAAAAGCCCTGAGGCATGCTGGCATACTTACCCCTAATCTCCAGATGGCAGGGAGAGGAGCAAGGAGGCGTGCGAGCCGGGAGGGGGAGGGGAGGAAGGTGAGAGCCGCTGACCATGCTGCTGTGGCCAGGGCAGTGGGCTCTGAGCTCGGTGACTCCCAGGTCCTGAAAGCAGGGAAATTACAGAAAAAGATGCTTAAGATGATTTTTAGGGGGAAAGAGAAGCCCTGGGGGGCATGGAATTGATTGGTCATGGATCTGATTAGAGAACTGAGAGGCAGTTAATCGAGGTTAGAAAAGACCAAGGCAGGCCACGATCAGCACTTTTTAAATTTTTTTTTTTAGGCTGAGAGGGCACCTTAACCTGTCAGATTTTATCCCTTGCCTTTTCATTGCCTCTCTGGAAAGTCAGAAGGTAGTGCGTGTTGGTTGGATCTTTCACCCTGTCATGATTGAAATGTTTTCACGGTGATTTTGGTCAGGACTTGTCAGGTGAGGCCAGGTGAAGCCCGGTGAGGTATGTATTCTCATGGCATGCTGGAGGGAGCGTAAATTAGTAAACCTCTTTGACAAGCTATTAGGCAACGCATCTCTAAGTGACTTAAAAACGATTGTGGGCTGGATAAAGACCAAGTGGTGTGCATACACAAGGTAATAATACGCTACCATAAAGAAAGAATGAGATCCTGCCCTTCACAAGAACATGGATGGGTCTAAAGGACATAAAGCTAAATGAAGTAAGTCACTCCAAGAAAGACAATATCATATCGTTTAAGAAACAAAACAAATGAACAAAGAGAAAAAGAGACAAAAACCCAGACTTTTAACTATAGAGAACAAAATGGTGGTTGCCAGAGGGGAAGTGGGTGGGGGGAATGTGTGAGATAAGTGAAGGGGATTGAGAATATACTTATTGGGGTGGCTGGGTGGCTCAGTGGGTTAAGCCTTCGATTCAGCTCAGATCATGATCTCAGGGTCCTGGGATCTGGCCCCGCAACAGGCTCTTTGCTCAGCAGGAAGCCTGCTTTCCTCTCTCTCTCTGCCTGCCTCTCTGCCTACTTGTGATCTCTGTTTGTCAAATAAATAAAATAAAATAAAAATAAAAGAGTATACACCTACCATGAGGAACACTGTGTGATGTAGAGAATTATTTAATTATTTAATAGTGTATACCTGAGACTAATATAACACTGTATGTTAATTAGACTTGAATAAAAATTTTTTTAGTTATCATCTGTTTGGATGCAAACTTTGGAGCAGTATTCTATGGAAATGATCAGAAATTTGGCCAATGAAAGGGAAGCCATTATGTTCTTTTACATGAGTGACAAAAAGTACATAGGAAGGAGATATAAAAAAAAACTCATAAAAATTTGAGCACTTGTTACGTCTGGGTAGTGGGATTGTGAAAATATGCCATTTGCTTTATTTTACTTTTAAGATTTTCCTAGATTTATTCAGCATTTATTTATAAGAAAAATGTATTTAGAAAATCAATTTCCTCATTTTCATTCTGCCTCTGCCTCCCTCCCTTTGCAAACCCGAAACCTACTTATTCTGGTAACGACAGGCACAGGATGACCCATTGTGGTTTCTGGTTCTGGTCCTCCCTTCTTCCTTTGTTGATTTTGCTTTGGACTGAGATTGTATGGCTTCCTCCAACGTGGAGAGAAGTTCTGAAGGATGTGTCTTGCAATGGTGCTGGTCTATGTTTCTTTTCCCAGCCGAACTGGGCAGGGCACCTCCCTAGTGGGAACTCTCAGGCTTAATTCAGGTTACTTTGCTGAGAGTTCATTTCAGAGATGCTGGGAGGGCTGGGGAAATAAAAAAGAGAGAGAGGAGAGGGGTTCTTTTTCCCATCTACTCATATTTTTCTTAAGCAAGCCAAAAGTCATACCTGGTATCCTCAGTTCGACATATGTTGGTTGATGGTAACCTGTTCAGTTTCCTACAGCAAGAAGAGAGCGTGGTGCAGCCAACATTTGCAGAGAAGCTCACTCACTCACTCATTCCTTCATTCACAGCTATTAAGTTCCCCTGCTGTGTCAGGCACTTTTCAAGGTGCGGGGAATGTATCTGTGAGGAAACCAGAGGAAATCTCTGCCTTGAAGGAGCTTCTTTCAAGGGGGTGAGAGACAATAGTGCCATGGGTAAGAATGAAGCAGAGTCATGGAGACTGAGACCACTGGGGTCAAGTGTGTGTGTGTTTCTTTAAATTGAGCACTTGCAAAAGAACTCTTAATAAAGAGGTATTTGAACAGAGATCTGAAGGAAGTGTAGTGGAGGATGTGGTTATCTTGAGGAAAGGCTCTCTAGACAGCGAAAAGACCAGCAAGTGTAAAGATCCCCCAGGAAAAGCTCTCTCAGCGTGTTTGGGGACTAGCAGGAAGGCCAGTCGTGCTGGAGATGAACTTGGGGAGTTCCAGGAAAGTCAGCTCATGAGCAACTCAGCAGGCCTTTTCACTCTGGGTGAAGAGGGAAGTCGTGTGGGGAGTGGTGAGAGCAGAAGAATGATACATCTGACTGCGCTGGTTTTCAACCTTGCGGCCCAGTGGATCTCCGGGGAAGCTTTACAAGATCACAAGGGCCAGGTCTCAGCCCCAACTCTGAATTAATTGGTGAGGAATCGGTAGCCAAGACTTTAAAAACTTGCCCAGATGATTTTAATGTCAAGCAAAGATGGAGAACTACTGATGTAAAGGACTCACTCTGGCTCTTCGGATGAGAAAAGAGGAGTGGCGGTGAGAGTAGCTGCCTGGAGACAATTAGGAGCCCACTGCAGGATTCCAGGGCAGAGTCGATGGTGGCCTGGACCCAGTGTAGCGACTAAGATCGTGAGGAGCGCGGGTGCCTGAGTGGCTCAGTGGGTTAAAGTCTCTGCCTTCGGTTCAGGTCATGATCTCAGGGTCCTGGGATCGAGCCCCGCGTCGGGCTCCCTGCTCAGTGGGGAGCCTGCTTCTTCCTCTCTCTCTGCCTGCCTCTCTGCCTATTTGTGATCTCTGTCAAACAAATAAATAAAATCTTAAAAAAAAAAAAAAGATAGTGAGGGGTGGCTGGATTAAAGCAATAATCGAGGGTAGAGCACTAGTCCAGTGCTGCTGCTGTTCCTGCTGCTGGAGCTGGATGGGTACTAGGACTTGGTACCTTGACCAACGGACCTAACACCTCTCCTCTATCTGGTCTTTATTCGCAATAAAGCCGATGCTTGGCCTCGCCATTCACTTTGTATTATTCTTCAACTTGTTGAGAACCTGATGGGGAAGAGGGAGGCTATTTATTGAAGGAAAGCCTCAGAGATTGATAATGAATTTATGGTATGTGTGTGTGCTTATGTGTATCTTTGGCCACATTCAATTGCCAAGTTGGTGGCAAATTAGATTTTCCCAGGAAGGAAATGGAGGCAAGGGAGCTAAAGGGGATGATGACAAAGATATTCTGCAGACCCTGAGCTGGGAATGTTGGAAAGCAAGAAAATGGGGTGAAGAGGCAAGACTAATGGATTATATGTCCTGATGGGATCAAAGAAAGGTTGGAGTCAGTGTCAAAGGGAATGCGCTGGAAAAATAAAAGTTGGTTGTGGTTGTGGGACACCTGGGTGATATAGTTGGTTAAGTGACTAACTCTTGGTTTTGGCTCAGGTCGTATCTCAAGGTCGTGAGATGGAGCCCCTTGGTTGTAGGGCTCCATGCTCAGTGGGGAGTCTGCTTGGGATTCTCTCTTCCTCTCCTTCTGTCCTTCCCACTTGTGCACTCTCTCTCTCAAATAAACAAATAAATCTTTAAAAAAAAGTGGTGGTAGTTGATAACCTATAAGTGGGTTATTGTAATGACAAGGTCTAAGGTCTGACCGTGGCAGTGGCTGAGGTAGAATAGAGAATATGATCATTGAAGGGAGGAGGAAACAATGAAAAGTAAAAAGAGAACTGAACTTGACGTCAGAAACTGGATTTGAGTTCCAGTTCCATCACTGACGAGTTGTAACCTTTAACGCCATTCTGCATTCTTGGCCTGTAAAATTCCAGGTTAGTGAGCAGTAGGAGGTCTCACAAGACATGACAGATGTGGAGGTGTTTCATACCTGGAAAGTGCTCTCTGGATGTAAGGGATTTTATCCAGGGGTCAAAGGAGGCAAGACAACTTCTCCATAGTTAGTGAACCAAAGCGAGAGTCAACAGAACTCCAGACTTTCAATCTGTGGCACATTGAATAATCTGGGTGACTAGCAAAGGAAAATAATAAATGAGTCAAATGGATGGCCCTTTGAGACTGTCCTATTGACAATCTTTGCGCTTCTTTTTCCGTGATGACTAGATCTCCAAGTATGGTGTTTGATGACTTCATTCCCTTTTGCAGAGGAGTGCCTTTGATGACAGGGAGAAGACCTGGGAAGAGAAAGGTGGTTAAGTAATTCAATCCTTCAGGAAAGAGTAATTGCCAGATTTATATTGTGTTGGAAGCTATTTTTGTTCAGTTGTTTTAAAGGGATTTGATTTACCCTCAAATATACCCACTAGAAGAAAAGAGATGGAAAAACACAAACACTGAAAGAAGGAAGCAATTTTGGGGGGATACATTGCTGGAAGAAGTCATTTAGCACATCTGCTAAAAAAAAAAAAAGCCAACATGATATTGGGATATGGAATCATAAATATATTAATATTTGTAAACACCATGTGTTTTCATCTTCTTTACTTCATTTTGCTTGTTTCTGGTTCTGATAACTCTAAATTTCCTTGTGACTCCATGCTCAGACTCCCGACCTGCACCCCCTATTCTAAGAAGAGGCTCATGGTTCTCTTTTTCCTGCTTCATCATTTTCCTGCTTATTATTCTAGTTCTTAGAAAGTTGAGGTCCTCCTTTGTGGGGCATGGCACCCATATACTGACTGCTGGTCTCCTGTCTGAGTAATTTTGTCTTTGCTTAAGAATCTTCCCAACCACCTGCAGGTTTCTCTGAGCAAACATACAGTGTGCATTCTGATTCTAAAGTGTACAAACCTTAGAATCAAAGATAAGAAGTGAGAGACTCTTAGATTGAACCTTTATTTTAATAGAGCATCTTTCTTTCTTTCTTTCTTTTTTAAAATTTTATTTATTTATTTGACAGAGAGTGAGATCACAAGTAGGCAGAGAGGCAGGCAGAGAGAGAGAAAGAAGCAGGCTCCCCGCTGAGCAGAGAGCCCGATGTGGGGCTCGATCCCAAGACCCTGAGACCATGACTCGAGCTGAAGGCAGAGGCTTAACCCACTGAGCCACCCAGGCTCCCCCTTATATTGAACTTTTAAAATGGTAACAACAAAACATACTCTTCCCCTCCATCCAGTAATATGTTGTCTGCAGAGGCCTTTTTTTTTTTGCACTGAAAGGATATGGAGAACTTGAAAATAAAGAATGGAAAAACACCCACAAGGAAGCCAAAGGAAAGGCGGGAGAGTGATTTCAATAATGGATAAAATAGAATCTAAGTTGAAAATGATCATAAGGAAAAAAAAAAGAAAATGTTCATAAAGGATAAAGGAGGACATTAGATGCTGGTTATAAGACCTATATCAACAATCATTGACAAGTATGCTATCTTCCTATATATAAAGCAACAACTTACAGAACTAAAGCAACCTAACACATCTCTCTAAGAAAAGATAGCTCAAACAGGCTTTGGTGGTAATTAAGCTGACCTGAGCTCACATCCCTTTTCCACCACACTAGCTATGTGACTTCATGAACTTAGCTAACCTCTGCAAAGCTCAGTGTTCTCACTTAAAAGACAGGAATAACACCAGCCTTCTAAGACTGTTAGAAGCCCTAAATTAAAAAATGCATATAAATTATCAAGTACAATGTCTAGCTCATAATTGGTACTTTATAAATATCTGCAATAAAAAAGTTATCCTTTGGAGGGTCGCCTGGGTGGCTCAACCGTTAAGCGTCTGCCTTTGGCTCAGGTCAAGATTCCAGGGTCCTGTAAGCCCTGAGTCATGCTTGCTGCCCAGCAGGGAGCCTGCTTCTCCTTCACCCTCTGCTGCTCCCCCTGCTTGTGCTTGCTTGCTCTCTCCCTCACTCTCTGTCTCTCTCTATCAAATAAATGAATGAAATCTTGAAAAAAAATTATCCTTTGGATACCTTGCTTCCCCATTGCCTGCCCTGTTTGTATTGGATCTTTCTGATTCATTTATTTATTTTAGAGAGAGAGAGAGGGCACAAGTGGGAAGAGCAGAGGGAGACTCTTAAGCAGACAGTGCACTGAGTGCCAAACCTGATGCAGCATTTGACCCAGGACCCCGAGATCACAACCTAAGCCAAAACCAAGAGTCCGAGGCTTAACCAACTGAGCCGCCCAGGCACCCCTGGATCTTTCTGATTTTTGAGAACAGGCTATAGCCTGTATCCCAGGTTTTTCTATCATGCACTCTCTAGGAACACAGCAGAAAGCTGAAACAGAGTCTAGAGAAATATAACATCTTTGCACAACTTTGGGTACTCACCTAAAACGAACCAGTAGGTTTATACTGGTTGTTTATAGCTGGCATCCCCTGATTGGCCAGGGCCTGTGCCCTTTATCAGTTTATTGTCTTTCTGTTCCAAGTTCAACCTTCTTTATACAGCTTCGTGTTATCAGAACTGGACCCTATAAAATTTCTCCTTTGCCAACTGGCAGAATGTTAGGTTTCTTCAATAAGGCACTGGAGTGACACTGAGAGGACATATCCACAGAAAGAGCGTTCCCTTCTAGTTGTTATTCATTCTAGTTCCCTCCATTGTTCTTAGTCAACATGGCAACCCCCCAGCCCAAGGAGACAAGTTTTGGGAGCACCCTAGCCCCTTGCTCTCCCTACTGTGACTTTCCAGCAGCTTTAGTCTGCCCACGATCTCTGACACTAGAGAGCCTCTTCTGCGGACAGCTCTAGCCTGGGTCTCCTCACCCTGTCAGGCTGGTGTTCTTACAGCAGCCTCTTCCTCTTTCAAGAGGGTCTCCCAAGCCCTTTGTCCAGGCTCCTTCAGCTTAAAAGTGGAAGCTTCTTTTTCTTCTTCTTCTTTTTTTAAAATATTTATTTATTGAGAGAGAGAGAGAGAGAGAGAGAGAGAGAGGAGAGGAACAGAGGAAAAGGGAGAGAATCCTAAGCAGATTCCCCATTGAGCACCAAGCCCAATGTGACTCAATCCCAGGACCCTGACGCCATGACCTGAGCTGAAACCAAGACCCAGTTACTCAACTCATTGAGCCACCTGGGTGCCCCTAGAAGCTTCTTTTTATTGCAGCTGGTTCCTGCTGAACCCCTTAGGGGCATCTCTTACTCCTTGTAGTAGTTAGTCACCTTCTATTAGTATTAGACAATAGTCCTTTATGTCAAAGTTTCCTTATTCAAATAATTGATGTGATTTCTTTTTCCTTATCAGAGACATACCTGGTGGGTTTCTCCACTAAACTGCAACTGTTACCGAAGATGACTTGACGTGGGGTGTACAAGCAATTCTTTCTCAGCACATAAGTATTCCTAAAAAGTCATCCTTCTCCAGCCACGCAAGAGGAATCCTTGCCAGCTCCATCTCCCAGATTCTAGAAGGAGTAAGGAGATAGGTAGAGGAGACAGGATCTAAGAAGTCGGAAGAAAGCATGGAAGGCTTAGCACCAGAAGCTGAATTGATCTGAGCTAGGGGAGAGGGAGAAAGGGAGGGGAGAGAGAAAAAAATATGGACTGAATATGGAGAGAATTTGGATTCGAGACATTTGCTGAGGCTTGTGAATGAGGTTTCTGTTGATATTTGTTGAAGGGTATGAACAAAGATTACAATTTAGCTTTCATTACTTTCGGTTACAGTAGCAGGCTTTCTGAGTTGTGGCTCTGTGCACAGACTTGGCCACATGGGCACCTGGCTCTTACTAGGATTATACTTGATTTCTATTTTATTTTAGGGATGCTTCCAATGTATTCACAATTTTTGCTTCTGATATCCAAGTGCTAATATTATTGCTGAGACACTTTTAAAAACTATAGGGGAGTTTTGGGCAATGTTGGAAAATTCTTAGGTGTCTGTTTTCAACCATCTAAAAGAGCATTCGCTTCTCCCAGTCCCCTCCTATTAGGCCCTTTTCTTCTGATTAAATTGCAATGTTTTTTGTAAATTGATTTTTTTTTTTTTAAGAGAGCAAGAGAGTGTGTGCATGCATGAGGGTTGGGGAAAAGGTGGGGGTGGGTGGCAGAGGGAGAGGGAGAGGGAGAGAATCTTAAGCAGGCTCCATGACTAGTGTGGAACCAGACACGTTCTCACAACCCTGAGATCATGGCCAGAGCTGAAATCAAGGGTCAGACTCTTCACCGATGAGCCACCCAGGTGTCCCTAAATTTAATTTTTTTTTTTTAAGACAGAGTAGGCACTCAGCTGGGCATGGTATAAATAGTACCAGCTTTAATCTGTGTGTGTGCATGTGTATGTATGTATATTCTCAGAAAGAAACACTAGAAAGATAAATCGGAAATTAACAGAAATAATTTATAAGGGCGAAGGGGACAGGAAGAAGGAGCAAGGATGGAAGTGGGCATTAGAAAGCTGAACTAAGGGACGCCTGGGTGGCTCAGTTGGTTAAGCAGCTGCCTTTGGCTCAGGTCATGATCCCGGCGTGCTGGGATCGAGTCCCACATCAGGCTCCTTGCTTGGCGGGGAGCCTGCTTCTCCCTCTGCCTCTGCCTGTCATTCTGTCTGCCTGTGCTCGCTCTCTCCCCCTTTCTCTCTCTGATAAATAAATAAAATCTTTAAAAAAAAAAAAAAAAGAAAGCTGAACTAAAATGTAGAAAAGAGCAGCAGATACAGTCAGACAGGCTTGGGTTCAAATTCCAATTCTGCCGCTAACTACCAACTGACCTTGGAAAAGTTACTCAATCTCTGTTGGCTTCAGTCCCATTAATAACATTCAGAGGGTGTTGGGAATATAAAATGGGGAACACCTGCTGAGGCAGTCCTGGTGAGAAAGAAATGCCTGGGACATTTTAGCTTTGGTCAGCACGCAAAGGAACCTTGTAAGGACTATGGAAACCTTGTAAGAGTCTTAAGCTCTGTAATGAACCACCTCTTTGTATTTTTGTTGTCCCCTGTTTGTCCTGAATTCTTAGGAAGAAAATCCTTAAGAGAATCAGGGCTTGTATATATGTCTTTGGGGGCAGCTGGAATGAGATGTTCTTCTTCTGTAGCCATTTTGGGGTGGGATGGAGGAGTGCTAAGAACTCCAGAGGAGGGGCACCTGGGTGGCTCCCGTCATTAAACATCTGCCTTCGGATCAGGTCATGATCCCAAGGTCCTGGGACTGAGCTCCACATCAGGCTCCCCACTCCATGGGAAGCCTACCTCTCCCACTCCCCTGCTTGTGTTCCCTCTCTCCCTGTCAAATAAATACATAAAATCTTAAAACAAACCAAAACAAACAAACAAAAAAAAAAAATAAACCCACAAAAAAAAAAAAAAAAAAACTCCAGAGGAAAGAGCAGGTAGGAAATGGAAGTCTCTGGGGCTTGTTGCAAAGAAGGAAAAATGAGCCTAGGGCATGGATTGAGACAATGAGAACCCAATGGATGATCAGAAGGTATTTCCCCTAATCCGGCATAGATTTCTCCCTTTTTCCTCTTTTAGGAACAGCATGGAAAAGCAGGGACCCAGTGTGGATACGTAACTTTCTCAGTGTGGCTTACAAATCATGGGGTTGTCTTCCTTGTTCTAATCAGGAAACGGTTCTCAACTCCCTTTCTTCCTCGATCAATGCCTCATTGTTTGCGGAGCTGAGGAAGTCCTTGGTTTAGATTATATAATCCAGACCAGACCTTTAGCATCTAATGCCTCTTTTAAGAAGGAGCCAAAGCCTCTTTTCTTCCTGACATTTCAAAGTTCATTTAAACCCAAAGGCTTCCATTGCAATCTGTCACTTAGTTACCTGAGTGACTCTGGGTGAGGTTCTAAGCCTTGAACGTGAATGTGTTTCCACCACATGTGTTCCACTGTGAATCTTTTTATCCTCCATTGTGCTCCCACAACTACCGAGTCACCGTCGGGCTGAGCCTAGCCTTCTAAAACTTCTTGGCTTCTGCTGTCACAGGTGAGGAATGGTGCCTGTGTGGGCCAGGTATCTGTAGTTGAATGCTGGCCAACAATGGCGGAAAATGAGTTCATGGAAGGTTGCTCACAGAATCTGTAAGAAGGAAGGAGAAGCAGGCCTGGAAGCCAGGGAGGCTGGGCAGCAGACTCAAATGTGGCCAGCATACCACCACCATCACCAACCATGGACATGAATCTTAATACTAGACCACCTCAACAGCCATCATGGATCCAATGCCACTGTTTCTGTGACTTCACATAACTCAAAGTGTGGGTGGTGGTGTTCCTAACTTGTGTGGTTCCTTTGGTGGTCAAGAATAAGGAGGGCAAGGATTTCTTCTTTTTCGCTGTACTACGCACACATTGGCTAGCAACCAGAAGTTACAGTGTAGTTACACTGGATTCATGTCCCCTTGTTGACTCTTGGGGCGCTGGTGTGAGGAGCACCAGCTCTGACTTACAGTTGGGGGGGTCCTCAACATTAAGAAGGAGGATTTAGATGCTGGGCAGGAAAGGAAGGAAGGAAGGAAGAAAGAGAGAGAAAGAAAAACAGAGGGAGGAAGGGAAGAAGGAAGGAAAGAAGGAAAGAACGAAAGAGAGAGAAAAAATGAATGAAAAAGAGAGAGAGTAAGAAGGAAAGAAAGAAGGGAAGAAAGGAAGAAAGATGGGCCACTGAAATGTAGAGAGTGACGTAAAGTAAGTTTTTCAACCAGGCACTTTGCTCAGCCCTCCTCTGGCTTCTCTCCTGTTGGGGTTGGGCCTGCCCAAGTCCTGTCATGCCTCGGTACCCAAACAGGTGCATGGGCTCCCTTCTGGGACCTGGAGTCCTGCCATCCATTGCTCAACTCCAACTTCTTGCTGTTTTAACATTGGGCCTCCAACCCAGGGCCTTCTCCTGGAGGTGGCTGCTGGTGTCAAGTTTCCTTACGTGAAGCTGTAAGCGGCCAGCTAACCAATCATAGATCTTGGGATTTGGCTAGAAATGTCCTGATTTTTTTTTTTTCCTTCTTGGTTCTTTCCTCTCAGGGTCTTCTCTATAATCCCTGGATGTGGAAAGAGTGCCAGACTGAAGTCGAGAGGCCCAGATTTGTTCACTGTGGACTTGGGCAAGTAATCTGACTTTATGAGCCTCAGTTTCCTTATCTGGAAAATCACAGGGGTGTTGACTGTAAAGTTTCCTAGAGCTGCTGAATCATTGTGATTAAGGTTCTGATTGAATATCTTTTTTTTTCTTTTTTCTTTTACTTCATACATCCATGACTTCCCTGGTTCTTCCACCCGTAATTCTAGTATGCATTATTTCTATTTCTTATGCTCATTTTTAACCCACCAGTTATGAAGCACAATAAAAAAAAAATAGGAATTTTCCATTCTCCACTCACCCTGGAGTCCTCCCACTCAGTATCAAGCATACATTGCCACAAATCACTCAGCCTGAGGATTCTGACTTTTCTGGGGTCATGAGAGTACAGTAGAGGGGCTGAGTTCTTAGCATCTGACCCTTCCCCTGCAGGGTGGGGTCAAATATACTTGTCATTTTCTCAGTGAAAACCCAGATGATCTGGGTTACATCAGGTTCCTATTTGACAACATGGGCTACGACTTCAGACTCATCTCTTTGCCCCTTGGTTTTATTCAGAAGGAGGGAAAAAAAGAGCCATACAAAGCCATCTTTTGTTTATTTTGTATGCTAGAGGATCCTTGTGCAGGATGTTCTACTCTGCCTTGCCTGTATTTTTTTTTTTTTAAGAGTTTCACTAAAAACAATGGTAGTCACAAAACCAGATACCATTTACTGACAACTCGCTATGTGCCAGGCCCTGGGTGAGGGGCTAGATCTGTGTTCTGTCATGTAAATCTCCCAATAAATATAGGAGGCAGGCACTGATGCCCTCTTTCAATGGATGAGGAAACAGGCTTGGAGAAACAAAGTGACATTTTTCTCAAGAACCATGTTTAAGGGCACCTGGGTGGCTCCGTGGGTTAAGTCTCTGCCCTCGGCCTAGGTTGCAATCTCAGGGTCCTGGGATTGAGCCCCGCATCAGGCACTCTGCTCAGTGGGGAGCCTGCTTCCCCCTCTCTCTCTGCCTGCCTCTCTGCCTACTTGTGATCTCTCTCTCTGTCAAATAAATAAATAAAATCTTAACCAAAACAAAAAATAAGAACCCTGTTTAAGCATAGACTCACCGAACAGGCCCTCTGGTGGGGTTGGTTCATTCTCCCCAAAGTCCCCTCAACGTCTCCGTCTCCAGGGTAAATGAGTCTCTGTTGCCTTTCTGACATGCTTCTTCCCAGAAGCCCCTGACTCCCCTGAAGTTCACAGTGCTTCAGTGCTCTGGCTCAGAAAGATTTACAGACTCTGCAGAACCAAGGACTTCCTGGTCCCATCATGGTCCTGTTCTCACAGAGGCAACCATGCCGGGTGCGGCTCCTTGGACCATGCCCCTATACTGGACTCCAGAAAAAAAGATGGCTCCAACGTCCACTCTGGGCCTTCTTGGGAATAGGCGAGCAGGTGTGTGATCTAGAAGAGATTTGGAGAGGTCAATTAGAGTTCATCTCTCCATCTTTGGCACAATTACCCTTTTGTACTCCAGTTCCCAAGTATGGCGACACACTCAGCTTCTCTCACTGCTCAAAACAGTTTCCATTTTGATTGAACCCAAACATTCCTTGTTCTATCTTATCAAAAGAGGGGGAAATCAGTGATAATTTTCAAAATATTGATTTCTTTCCTTCTTTTCCCTTTCCTTCCCTTAAAAAAAAAATCATGAATCAAGACCTTTGGGGGAATTTTCTTTGCCCATCGAGGAGTACACGCACTGTTGTAATGGGAGTCATCATTGGGGGATTAATGTACTTTTCTTTTTTGCTTTCTCCCCACTGGCTGAAGAAATCCTTTTGTCTGGAGAAGCGGTTATAATGGTCCCTAAAGAATTCAAAGCAAAAGAGAGGTAGTATTCCGTTTTGAAATCAAAGTAAGACTTCACAGCAAGACAGCCACTTGAATGCTAGATTTGAGAAAGGATTTTTCTAAATAACTTCAGCTCCCGTTTGGTCAGGATCACAGAGTTTCTCTCAAAGGACAGAGAAGATAATGCTGTTTACAATTTGGGTTTAACCAACCGTCTATACATTCTGTTTAGGTTCAAGCCAGGAAAATTTAAAGCAGAGAAAGTAAATGAATCTGCTTCTTCTTTTTGTCCTGGGGCATTGTGGGAAGAGGATACCACAAACTGAAGCAAGTTAAGAGGGTAAGTGGTAAAATGTGTGCTCTGATGTCCCTTTAAAAGGCGTTTTCCATACGCTAAGAGGCACCTAGAAGATGGATTTTTTCTCCACTCCCTGTTTGTTTAGGACTCTGAGAGGAGAACTCAGGCAGCAGGCTGTGTTCTGGGACAGGAGCCAAGGGTGGAGGGGGCAGTCCAAAGTGGTACAAAAGGCTGGTTGCATACTGGGCAGGCAGAGAGAGAGAGAGGGAGTCAGTCTACTGCTCTGTAGTCCCAAGCTTCCTCCATTCCCATTGGCTGCAAGCCAGCCCTGATGCCCACTGCACCAGGATGGCAGAGGGAGGCTGGGGCAGAACTCTGAATGGTCCATATCTCAAGAAGGAGCTGAGATGAGGTGAGAAGCCAGGGACAAGTGATTGGGAGCCATACCCCCTTGAGAATGATCCTGAATAAGACCCAAAAGGGACCAATTAAATGATCAGTTTTAAATTAAGTTATAAGGGGCTCTTGGGTGGTGCCATTGATCAAGAGTCTGACTCTTGGTTTCTGCTCAGGTCCTGATCTCAGTGTCATGAGTTAGAGCCCTATGTTGGGTTCCATGGTCAGTGCAGAGTCTGTTTGGGATTCTCTTTCCCTCTACTGTTCCTCCCTCCCCCCTATCTGAAAACAAAAAACAAAAAAACAGCAACAACAACAACAACAACAAAACCAACTAAATTTTAAGCTGGATTGGACATTCGATTAGATTTCTCCTCTTTATCTAGCAAGTAATAACAAATAAGACGACAGCACAAAGAAAATACTTTCCCTGCACATCCAAGTTGTATAGCAAGTATTTTTAAGCCTCTATATTTCAATTAAGCATATTTCAATAAAAGAAAATCACCCTTTTCTATTTCGGGCCCAGTGATTTGAATTCTCTTAGCTTTTCTTCTTATGTTATGTTCTCGGTTCTAGTTGCTAACCGCTGGATAGTTCCTGAAGTTTTATATTCCTCCAAAATTCTGGGGTACATTCTCCTCTCCCTCCTTTTCATCAACATCAGCAGCAATAAAGGAAAAGGAACGCTCACTCTTCTGGGCGGAAACGTGGCCTTCGTGACATAGGTTGAAGCCCAACTCCCATACCTCAGAAGAAGACTGGCTATATCGGGAGACAGGGCTTTTAGAGAGGGAAGTGAAAAGGAGGCCCCTGTTCTGAGGACTTGGAGAATATGTTGCTATTACTTAGCGTAAGAGTGTGGCCATGGCATGATTGTGAATGATGGGTCGGTGAGCAGGCTGGGATGAATGAGAACACATCACCCCTAAGATGACTCGCAGCTCTCACCCCCCTGGTTCCAGGCAGGAGACGGAGCACCAGACACACACACAGATGGCAGCTGGGTGCCCTTGTCCTCTCAAGTCACTTTTCTGTGACAGATGCTTCTTTTGTACTGACGGGGAACCATAGAATTAGTGACACAAATATTTGAGACAGTGTAAAAAAAAAAAAAACCAAAGTGTGATCTTGAAACATTATCATTGTCCAAGATGTGTAGGGAGAAACTTCAGGAACTTTGTCATTTAGCGGAGACCTTCCAGCTGGGAGGGTGACAGAAACCCTGTGACTTGTCATCCAAAGGCCTGGGGTCTTGTAAATATTGTTAATGAGCAATGCTTTCTACCAGCTGGAAACCAGCTCCTTAACTGACGTCTGGAAATCACTAATGGAAATTGGTTGAGAGGGGCAAAAGCAATGAAGTTCTGGGAAAATAGAGATTGTAGAGAATGTGCCCTGCACATAGTTGTACTTCTTTTTTCCCTTGTGTCTATTTTTTTATGGAGATAGGGTTGACCTAAGATATTCCAGATAAGTCAGCCTGAAATCCTTAGCATCCTGCCCTAGAGACCCAGGTCTGAGGAAAAGAAGCCTGTCTCTCTGCTCTGCATCCAAGGTCATCAGTCTCTATCCCATATGCCTGAGTTAAGGACATTGGATAACTCAAAATATTAGGCAGGACTAACAGCACTGGTAGGGTTCTACGTCCTCAACCTCCCCCTTCATCCCCGCCAACCCAGAGACACAGCTTTGATTTCACCTACCCACACTCTCTCTCTCTCTCACTTAATTATAATTATTCACTGGGCCCCATTCAGAAAAGGAAGGCTTTGCCTCATCCATCCAGAGTCCAGAGGGGGAATTTTATTCTGAAAGTATAGAGCTGTCTCATCCCCACTCTGTCACCAACAGTTTTGGAGAAAGGATCTAAAGAGATGTTGCAAAAAAAAAAAAAAAGTTAAAGAGATGTTGCTAGAACCCCAAGTAAATGTTGACATGTCTGTCATGACCTTGGTCAGAGATCACATCTATTCCTGCCTCTTGGCAGCACTTTAAAGGTGATCATTTTAATACATCCTGCTGCCTAGCACCCAGTCCCCTTTCCTAATTCTCCTCTTTATCTAGCAAGTAATAACAAATAAGACGACCATAAGATGGTTAGAGAAACACCCCAAATAACTCTTGTCCCAGAGCCTTAAAACTCTGTTCAAGGGGAGCGGTAAACAAGCCTTCTCTGCTTCCGAAGTTCTTTGCTAACCATTGCTACGGCAACAGCCAATGGCCTTATCTGTCACCATAGATAGACCTGCCTACCAGGGCTAAGGCAAAGAATCTTGTTTGTCATGGAATAACAGGATGCCGGAACCTGAGATGCCTCCAAGATCATCAGACCCACAATACAGGGAAACTAAGGACCCAGATAGACGAAACAACTTGCCCAAGAGCATACGGGCAGTAGTAATAACGCCCGCTGCTTCAATATACTGAACGCACATGACATTATCTACCATTGGCCAAAGCATTTTCCTCAAGTTATGTAAACCTTGTCAGGGGGTGGTACTCTTATCTCTAATTAATGGAAAGAATAAGGAAGCCTAGAGAAGCCAGGTGACTTGCTCAGGGTCCTCTTGCTTAGCACAACCAAGCCAGGTTTCTGGACACTGTCTTGGCCGCCATTTTCTGAATTAGAATCCTGCTGGTGGGGCTGGCGGAATGCTGGATTTTCCATATCCAAAGGGTGACAGGTTGTTTCTGCTGTTTCGCAAGTGGCCGGTAACTAGGAGGAAAAGCACCTGGCCTCCCCGGGGCGAAAGGATTATACTTCTCAGCTCATCTTTCCACAGTTCTCTCCAAAGAGGCTGTGAAATGTTGGCAAACGAGTTGAAGGTGACTCAAGTGCCAGCCACTATGCATTTACTTCCTGCTTAAATGTGTCCCTGGCACTTGCTGTTGAGGACCCAGAAAAGCAAAGAGGATGTTAGCTCTTTCATGGGGTGGTGTGAAATCAGAGGCTTCATGTCGCTCTGGGAGGTGGGAAACAAGTTTTGTGTCTCTTCTTGGTATCTTTTCCTTCCTTCTGTCCCAACAGGACCCCTGCAAAGCCTTCCTCTATGCCAGAAACTTTGCCCAGTCCTCCCTCCCCGCCTCACTCTGATCCACAAAGACATACTGCCCATGTGACATTTCCCTGGGGCCCGGCTCTCTGCCCTCCAGGCTGGCCGATAAGCAGAAACTTGTGATATGCACAGGGCCAACCCTTGGCTCCCTTCAGGTGACACATTGAAAAGCTAAAGGGTAGAATTGTCAAGCTTCTGAGCAATGTGTCAGAAATATGTTTGAGGAGCCACGAAGGTCTTATAGGGACATACCACAATCATAATCTGATTCACTCATTTCTAGGGTGACCATGAGCCTGATACTCTGTTTCCCCTCCCCCCAGACTACCCCGGGCAAGATTTCCAAGGCTCTGCCCCTGCCAGGTGTATAAGGAGTGAGATTTATTCGCATCGGTGTCCTCGCACAAATGCTGTATCTCATGTGGGACTTGGGAACTCCCCATTGTACCCTGGGGGACTCCCAGGTGTCTCTCTGACTACAAAAGAAAGTTGAAGCAAGCTATGGTGAAATAATATTACACTAGCATTTTTGAACACCTCTTAGGGATCAGACTCTATGTGTTTATCTCTAAGCTTTGTCACAGACTTGAGATTCATAGTATCATCCCATTTTACTGAAGAAGAAACTGAGATCCAGTGACTTGCCCAAATTCTCCCAAGAAGTAAGTCTGAGAGAGGTCCATCTGACCTCATCGTCCCTGCTCTTTTGTTTATGCAAAGAGATGTGTCCTCTTAGCTCAGAGCACGTCTCCAGCCCAGGCTAGAGCTGGCTGGTGCCCCCTCATGAGAGCTGATTGTTAAATTTTTAGGAATTCTGTGAACAAATTGTTAAATACAGCCATGATTACAAATCAAATTATATAAACTTATAATGAAATAAATTATATATAAAGAGTTAATAAACAGGGACTCCTGGGTGGCTCAGTCAGTTAAGTGTCTGCCTTCGGCTCAGGTCATGCATGATCCCAGGGTCCTGGGATCAAGTCCCACAACAGGCTCCCTGCTCAGTGGGGAGACTGCTTCCCCCTCTGCCTTCTGTTCCCCCTGCTTGTATGCTCTCTCTCTCTCTGACAAATAAATAAATAAAATCCTAAAAATAAAATAAAATAAGAAGCTAATAAATATTCAAACCTGAATAAGGTTATTTACATCTATTTTCTCTGTGTAGTGGAAATACCCCCAAAAAAATGAGATTATTACATTTTCCTCCCAATTCTGCATTTGGTAATAGCACCAAAGAAAAAATCTTCATGATCCTGGATTTGGCTATGGATTCTTAGGGATGACACCAGATGCACAAGCAACAAAAGACAAAAAATAGATAAATTGGACTTTTCACAATTAAAAACTTTTTCATCACAGCACACCATCAAGAAAGTGAAATGATAACCCACAGAATGAGAGAAAGTATTTGCAAAGCATATATTTGAAATGAGCTTGGTATTCAGAATCTATAAAGAACTTTTACGACTCAACCACAAAAAGACAACCCTTTTAAAAATGAGTAAAGAACTTGAATACATATTTCTCCAAAGAAGATATACAAATGGTCAATAAACATATGGGAAATGCAACTCAAAATCGCAATGAGATACCACTTCACACCCACTAAGAAGGTTATAATAAAAAGAAAGAAAGAAAGATAAAAAAGTACTGGCAAGGATATGGAGAAATTGTAACCCTCATACATTGCTGGTGGGAATGTAAAATGGTGCAATTATTATGCAAAAACAGTTTGGCGGTTCCTCAAAAATTAAATGTAGAATTTCTATATGAGCTAGCAATTGTACTTTTAGGTAAGTATATACTCAGGAGAAATGAAACAAGTGTTCATACAACAACTTGTACATGAATATTCATAGCAACATTATGCATAACAGCCCAAAAGTAGAAACAATACTCATGTTCATCAACTATTGAAAGTAGAATATGGAATATTTTGTTTATTCCATAAATGGAATAAATGGTATATTACATTTGTGGAATGGAATATTCCTATATTGGAATATTATGGAATATTACATGACTCTATATAATGGAATATTATATAGAATCTATATTGGAATATTAATTAAGCATAATGAAATGTTAATGAAGAAAATAATGGAATATTAATGAAGCATAAAAAGAAATGAAGTTCAGATACATGCAATAATATGGATGAATCATTCAAAACATTCAAAGTGAAGGAAGCAAGTCAGTCATAAATGGCCACGCATTACATGAGTCCATTGATATGAACTGCCCTGCAGAATAGACAAGTTCATGGAGACAGCAAGCAGATCAGCAGTTGCTGGGGGGCTAGGGCTACATGGTATGGGAGTAACTGCTTAATGGGGATGGTTTCTTTTGAGGGGGGATAGTGATGAAGATGTTCTGGAATGATATAGTGGTGATAGTTATCCAATGTTGTTAATATAATAAAAGCTGCTGAACTGTATGCTTTAAAATAGCTAAAATGGTGAATATTACATTATGTTAGTTTTATCCTCAATAAAATAAAAAAAAATAGAGGTGGGAGTATCATGTTCATTACTGATGGAGAAGACTGGAGGGTGTCGGAGGACTTGGCTTAGCGTGAGAGCCAGATCTGTTAAATAAACCCTGAATTAGGCAGATTTACCCCACCCAGTCCCAGGCAACCCTGGGACTGGGAGGATTTAGAAGAGGGAAGAACAGAGAGGAACTCATCTAATGGCTCCTTCCCCAGAGGAGGAGGGAATTGCTTAGCCCAGAACGCTGTGGGTTTTTTTTTTTTTCCAAAATTATCAATCATATACAAAACTGTCATGCTGTAAGTAAAAAGAAAAATGGGGCAAAGAATTGTATTCCTGGAACTCCCTACACAGAAAGGGTAACATCAGGAGAAGGCATGACTTTTCCCTCACTCAATATGCTCTCAAATATGGAAGTAGTTTTCTTAGTTTAATACAACAGTTTACACCTTTGTGTTCTTGGGGAGACACAGTAACAGCAACATTCGGTCTTGCAGTTAAATCCATTCAAGTAAACAGTCAACCATTTGAATTTCACCTCCCCACCAGAGCTCTTCTCTTCTCATTCTTCCTCCTTCAAAATGGCGCCATTTGCCGGGAGCTCATGTAACGTCACGGCAAGAGGGGAGAAGCTCTGGATCTTCATGTTGGTCTGTGGTCTTTGCTGGTTTCTGATGCAGCGGGATGTTTAACGTAATCTCTGGGGGTTTTGTCCTGGTTCTGATGCTGATCAATGGAGTCTGTGGCCAGTGAAACTGTGTTTGCTTTTCTTTCCCTGTGTGGGGAGAAGAGGTTTATCTAGCTCACCAGAGCATTCCACGGTGCTGGCGTTGTGGACCCTTGGAGTCTCAGTCACATCGTCCATCAGCCCCCTGCCTTGGGTGTCCATGGCAACCTTTGCTATGGGCACCCTGGTTATGTTTCCTTCTCCACGGGGCTGGTGAGGCATGGCAGGGGTGGGGAGTTGGAGGCAGGTGGGAGCATGTGGGGAAATATCATCATAAGATTATGGTGAACCTAGAACCACTAACACTATCTTAGGTGTATCTATCCAGTCACCAGCCTCCAAAAGATTATTCTACCTCTCACGCCATATTGGATTTGAAGGGAAGTAGAGTACCAGCTACAATATTCTTTGACTTTCCTTGAGCATATCTGGGGTCCCCATTGGATTTTGGATATCTCATCCTGTGCCAAAATATTTTAAAAATTCATGCTCATCCTCTTGCCAAATTTTGTTTTGTTTGTACTCTGGACCAGAACTTTTGCCACCAATTTCCTAGTCTCCCTCCCACATTTTGCTGCCTCCTCCTCCCTGTTGGGTGAGCATGACACAGAATCCACAGATCACAGTGGAGGCTGATCCGTTGGAGTGCTATTGGCTGATGCCCATGGACGCTCTGCTGAACCGTCATGACAGTGCTCAATGGTCTGGCTTGAAGATGGAGCAGTCACAATTCAGACATTCTGCTTCTCTTTTGATAATATCTAACTTTCAAAACAATTGTCTTACAATGGACCTCCTGGCTGGCCTCTCACTCTTCAAATCATTGAATGCCATTATCCCAGGTATGAGAAGTCCCAGAACGTCATGATTAAAGCAAATGAAAAATACATCCATTGATATTTTCCAGAAGTACGGGCCCCTGGACAGCTCAGTCGGTTAAGCGTCTGCCTTCGGCTCAGGTTGTGATCTCAGGGTCCTGGGATGGAGCCCTTCATTGGACTCCCTGCTCGATGGGCAGTCCTCTCCACTGCTTGTGCTCTCTCGCGCGTTCTCTCTCTCAAATAAATAAATAAAATCTTTTTATTTTTCAAAGAAACTTTCCAGAGGTAATATTTCATTATAAAGGGTCATCCTTTTAAAACCCATAGTTTTAACCCACTTTTATATACCCGGTTACCTTCTGGACTTGGCCTCAGTTCTCTACAGGTGTTTCAAATTCAGTACATCTCTAAAGTGAGCTCGCCAAGGGCTTAACCGAATTCGCTGCTGCCTCTATACTCTTTAGTTAAGTAAATCGCAATCCAGGGATCTGGTTAAGAATGTGGATTCTGGGGTGCCCTGATGGTGCTGTCCGTTAAGCATCCGACTCTTGGTTTCATCTCAGGTCATGATCTCAGGATTGTGAGATGGAGTCTGCTGGAAATTCTTCCTCTCCCTCTGCCCCTTCCTGCCCCACCCCCACTCCTGCCGATGCTCTCTCTCTGTCTTGCTCTCAAATAAGTAAACAAATAAAATCTTAAATAAATAAATAAATACATAAAAAAGAATGGATTCTGGATTCTGTACTCAGATTGCCTGAGTCCAAATCCTGATTCCATCACCTACTAGCTGTGTGACCTTGGATAACTTACTCGACCTCTCTGTGACTCTGGTTCCTTGTTTACAAAATGGGGATAAGAGAAATATCTCGTGTAAAACAAAACAAAAACAAAAACAAAAACTCCAGAAGGATCAATTGAATATCTATTTAAAGAGTATTAAGGGGGCGCCTGGTGGCTCAGTGGGTTAAAGCCTCTGCCTTCAGCTCAGGTCATGATCCCAGAGTCCTGGGATCGAGCCCCACATCGGGCTCTCTGCTCATCGGGGAGCCTGCTTCCTCCTCTCTCTCTCTCTCTGCCTGCCTCTCTGCCTACTTGTGATCTCTGTCAAATAAATAAATAAAATCTTAAAAAAAAAAAAGAAGAGTATTCAGAACGCCCAGTCCCCTCCTTGCTTCAGCTGGGTGTATGGCTGTCATGTCTGTTCTCATCCCAGCAGAAGCCTGGGGTTTTATTCTCTGGAGAGGAATCTGAACTGCAGGCTACCAGGCGTATACCCTAACCCCTAACCCTAACCTAAAAACAACAAAAACAGTATCTCATGGAGTTGTTAAGAGGATTAAATGAGCCAATTTCTGTTAAGTGCTTGACACAGGGCTATGTGATATTAGCTCCATAAAACTGTACCACTACCCACCCAGTTACCCGGGCCAGAGACCTGGAGTTATTTCCCATTTCCCGTTGTCCCATCACTAGTCACCAAAGTTCATTGACTTTAACTTAACACCTCTTGAGCTCATTCCGTCACTAACTCACTTGCCAGTGCCTTAGCCCAGCCCGTTACCATCTCTCATCGGTTTCCTGCAACAGCTTCCTAAGGGATCTCCCTCCCCTTTCTCCTTCCCTTTCTGTCTGTTCTCCACGCTCCGGCCAGAATATCCTCTCTAAGATACAATGCTACTCATTTCCTTGATGAAAATGAATGACTGATTCCCCACTGCGCTCAGGACGGAATCTTATGCCTGAATCTTGTGCCAAATCTGCTCTTCTTGCCCCTTCCCTTCCCTGCCCCTTCCCCCCCGCGCTCGCACACACCCCCATCCCAGAAGACTCTCTCTTCAAACTCACATCACAAGCCTCACCCCTATTTAGGTTTCACTTCTTTTGTGCTGTTTACAGGCCCTTTGCTCCCTTTATCAATGATTCCTTCTCCCCCTTCTCAGCCTTCAGAACCCAGCATAAATAGTTTCCCCTCTCCAGGAACAGCTCCCTGAACCCTGAGTCTGGCTTAAGTATCCCTCCTCGGTACCCCACAAGCCCCCAAATTTCTCTATCCTGACAGTTCTCTCACTGCACCAGAACTTTCTTTCTTTCTTTTTTTATTTTTAAACTTTCTTTCTTTTAAAAAAAATATATTTTTATTTATTTGACAGAGATCACAAGCAGGCAGAGAGGCAGGCAGAGAGAGAGGGGGAAGGAGGCTCCCCGCTGAGCAGAGAGCCTGATGCAGGCTTGATCCCAGGACCCTGGGATCTTGACCCAAGCCAAATGCAGTGGCCCAACCCACTGAGCCACCCAGGTACCCCAACACCAAAACTTTCTTGAATGCATCACACAATGCTTACTATATAACCGATGCTCAATAAATGTTCGATGAATGAATGGAAGTTTGTTGGGTAGACACGTAGAGGTAAGAAGAGAACTTCCAAAAAGAACAGAGATCGTTTGTTATAATGGGAGAGAATGGTGATCAGGGAAAAGGAGCATAGTCAAATCTTCAGCTACCAACATGGCCTCTGGTCCATCAGAGGGGCCGCCAGAGATAAATGTCTGGAAAGGCCAGTTCTGACTATATGTGACTGGCAGGAGATAATTCTAGAGGGATGCCCAGGGGCCAGATTATAGAGGGCTGTGTGTGCTGTAAGCTAATGTCTGAGCTTCATTCGGTCAACAAGGCAATGCCAGTGAAGGTTTTTGACGTGTTATTCAGGTTTGGTTTTAGGGAGGACCACTCTGGCTATGATGTGAAGGGTGAATGGGAAGTGGAGAGGGAGTAAGATCAGAGGCGGGGAGACCCATGAGGAGGCCGACTGTGCCACCGTTGTCCTTACAACATGGTAATAGGTACTGCTGGTGCTTCGTAGAGAAAATGGGATGCTGTCTCTTACTGTGGAAATCTCAAAACACAAGGAGCCAGACACTGCCTCATGTGATTACCCCACGGTGAGATTAATCTTGGGGGTAAAGAGGTACACAGACACTCAGATTACCAGGGGGAACATGCCAAAAAGCAGAAGTGGAGTCTCAATGGCCAATCTCCCTGCCATCAGTGGGATAGCTTAGCTCTATTTGGGACAGAGTATTTAAAAGAAAGCATCAAGCTATTGTGGTATGGTTTTTTAAATTTCAAGTTCCAAGTTGTTTGAATGAATGTATTTAACATCTGGGTGAAACAGCTGTTCTGAGAGATGCATTGAAATATGTTTCACCCAAGAAGGAGGGCTGATACTGAGCCAACCAAGTCTCTTTCCAGACTCCCTCAGAACCATAGAACTCTTACCGTTTTATGGCTTGCCTCAGCGTTGAAGCTCCTGTGAGGGAGTGAGGTAGGGTTCAGACGGGACGTTGGTTGTTAAATCTGTAAAATAATGTCTACGCTCTCATTTCCCGAGTAGACCCAACAAGGGCGTGAATGGTTACTCTTCCACCGACAGCTGTGAGGCCTTGGCAGTCATTTAGCTTCTGTCTGCCCCTCAGTTTGTTCATTCATGACATGGGACTTAAAAGAATGGTAACTGCCTCATGGAGTTGTCATGAGGTCTTAGTGAGACACTGTTTAAAATCTTGGTCACCACGTAGACAGTCATGCCGTATTATTTAATTTAGAGCGTCACTGTCATCTTGGGCAAGCCATGTATCCCCTTTGGGTCTCAATTTCTTCCTTGATAACATGGAGATAAGGTTCACCATTGTTTCTTTAGGCCCCACCACAATGCTTGGCACATAATAGATGTTCGACTGCCCCCCAAAACACCTTTGTCGAGTGAACAAATGAATGAATGAGGAGAACAGGAAGGAGAGGCATGTCTTCTGTAACTGTCTTAGGGATTGTCCTGAGGGTCAAGTGACATAGATCTGAAGACAGCCTTCTGTGGACAGTGAAATGCTATTCAAAGGTAAGATGATAATAATATTACCATTTTAGAATAAAGACGTTCCCTTGAGTGGCATGTCTTTCCAGGATTTTATTCAGTATGTCTCATATGTGGGCCATTGGTCCTTAACATTAGTCAATTAACTCTCCAAAGGTCTAATTATTTGGCCCCTGGCAACTCAGAATTCCTAGGTTGAGCTCCCTTCTGGGATGTCTTTGTGGCACATGGTCATGGGCAGTTGGAGGACCTTCCCGATCCTTAGTTATTTTCTTTATCCTACTGGGTATAGCCTTAAATGCCAAAAAGAGAACTTTACTCCTCAGTTTATTGAACAAGGGATTTGCCCTTACTGAAAAATGTCCAACCCTGAGTGACTTAGCTCATTCTTTCCCTTTCTGGAAATGGAGTTTCATACAAGGGACGCTGGAGTGCAAGAGATTTGGAGCCACAGGGAATAAAAGAAGGACAATCCACAGGGCCCAGGAACTCCTAAAGATTTCCTGTCCCACTCTCTGCTGTGTGTGCTGGTTTTTATTCTTTCTTTTCCAATGACTTTTATGGTGATATGACTATTAGGAAATAGTGTAAACTTCTAAAATAAATAAATTAAGTCCTTACAAAATGGGTATATGATAATTACCCCCCATCCCCTCTACCTACCCAGATACAAACCCTTGTCCCCAAGTCTGAAGTTAGATGATCTGGGTTCAAATTCAGACTCCTCACTTACCAGCTATGTGACTTTGGGAAAGTTATTAAGGCTCTCTGCCTCCTTGCTTAATAGTAGCAGTGGTCTCAAGTATGAGAAAAATGACCCATGTGAAACTGATCTATGTTGTTAGAGGTCAGAGTGGTGGTTACCCTTGGGGAGGAGAAGGGGACTGGATGGGGCCATAGGAGTTTCTGGGATGGAGGTTATGTCTCATCTGGATGCTGGTAACATGGATATACTGTTTCTGACATTCTTCAAGCTATATGTGATATGTGCACAATTCTAGATCTACATTATTTTTAATAAGGTTTTAAAAATCCATGTAAACTACATGACTTGATCAGCATAGACGTTACTGTGTACTCATTACACTGTTAAATTTTTCTTACCTCTTGCTGAATGATCACCCTCTTAAGACTTTAGCATTATTTCCAAGCATAAAAAAAATGAGTAACAGGAAGAAATACTCACGGAGGGCAGGAGTATATTTGCACTTCGGTGTTAGGAAATGATGCAAAATAGATTATTTTCTCTATCATCTCTTATGCTCTGAATGCTTCCTTCTAGAAATGCTGGAGCCCATTTAGACTCGGCCACATTTCCAGAATTTCTTAGGGGTGCATCTTATTTGGAAAGGGGAGATTAAGGGCCTGTCAGGAGCTGGGTTTACTTAGCACCTTATGTAAGATTACGGCCCCTCAAGGGGCCGTATTTGAATCAGGGTTGGGGTGAAGCTGGTGAGGTCGGTAGAAATAGCATTTCCTGGTGCCACCGCTCTTTAGAATAAAGGTCCTGAAAACAGAGAGGAAAATTCCCTGCAAAAAGTAAACTGACCTGGCCCAGTGTTATCATAATACCATAAGCTCAAAATGTCTTGACCCAGGGCCCCCTAGCAAGGTCACCTCAGAAACAACTGGACCTCAGCAACTTGTCTTACCTGCCTCAGAATGACTAAGGCCTATTTAAGCCTCGTGGTTGGTTAATCATTAATGAAGATTTTTGACAAACAAAGTAGAGCAAGCCAAGAAAGAGGGATGGCTAAAAAATAACTCAGGAAAGGTCATATTTTTTGCAAATGCAGGGTTTGATATCCCATTTGATTGTGGGTATAACTGTGTGGAACAGAGTCACAGGAAAATACAAGCCCACCGAGGAAGCCAGTAAGGCTTGGAAGATACTCCTTGGAACCCTCCTCTGCCCTCACAGCCCTGGGGAGGACTAAATTTAGGCCTCCCTCATCTTTGATGAGAAGCCCGCCTGTCTGTAGGGCTGCCAGGGGGAAAGTGGGGAAGCTGTGTCTGGCACATGTAGCTGCAGTCTGATTTCTGAGAGAAAAGGGAAGAAGGGTCCAGAGGCTGGAAAGTGGACCTGAGGAAGGAGGAGGTGGGGAACCCTGAGAGGCCGGGCTGCCCTACAAACTCTGCGCCATGAGATCAAGGTTGGTGGGCATCACCCGGGACCAGGAAGACAGAACGGCAGGCGCAGCCCAATAGGGCAAGTGTTCAGAGGCACCGTGCTGTCAATGGAGAGAAAGCTCTGTTTCTCCGCAGTTTAGTAAATGCAGGGCGCCGCCATTTTCTGGAACTCAAAACTCTAAGGAAGAATGATTTAGGGTTCTTCCCACTTCCTTGTTTTAGGGGCCAAATCTCTTCCGTTTACAGCTAACACAGGCCCATAAACCCTGTTTAACGCTGAATGGAACAATGGTCGAGTTTCTTCACTGCACACCCTTTCTCTTTCTCCAAGACAGACAGCCCTACTCAGCTTGTTCCGGGTACCTGACAATTCCACGTTTTTTTTTTTTTTTTGGTGGCGACTTCCTGTTCCCTCTTCTTTCTGCTCAGCTTCCCTGACTCCTGCTCATTCTGTAGATCTTGGCTCAGATGCCACTTCTTTCCCTGAGTCCTTCTGAACCCCCTGCCCAAGCCTGCGGGGCTGCCTCTTCCCACTTCAGAGGGCTTGTGACCCTATCGTACCAGGCCTGGGACAGTCAGTTTTGTTGGCTGGTGTCTCTCCAGTACCTCACGCTGTGCTGGCACACAGTTAGCATTCAATAAATGGTTACTAAACCAATGAAAACAAAGAGGAATCAAAAGGGGTAAAATGGAAAGGCTTAATGAGTTAATATAGCAGAATGCATTCACCCTGCAGGGGAAGGGGAAGGAAATGTGTTTCTTGAGTACCTACAGCAATTAGGCTTTTTTCGATTCATTAATTCATCTGATTTACCCAATAACTTTGTTGAGGTCTGGACTAGTATGTCTATTTTACCAGTTAAGAAACTGGTGCTCAGAGTGGCGAGGTGTCTTTTCTAAAGTCACGTGTCTGCTAAGTAGTAAAGCTGGGGTGTTACCACCCCCCAGGGAGGTGGCCTCCAAACCCAGCCTTGTTCCACGAGACCACGGGGCTTGCCCACAAGGACAAGTCTTTGGGCAACCAGATTATTTCCAGGTATACTGGTGTGAGAAGTTAAGAGACAGAGGAATACTGAGTATCCAGAAAGGGATGACTGAAGAGGGAAAAGAGAAAAAAAGGCTGTATCCAGTCTGACAGCATCGAACTTGAAGTTGAAGCAAAACCCAGGTGGTCTCCTGAACCTAATGAGGTATGGTATTAAAGCTGAATCCTGCCCTTGACCTGGGGTGGTCAGAGGTGGGGAGTGTGTCAGGAAAGTGGGAATGCGGGGATAAAGTGAGTACGTTTGTATCTTCCTACCCGGTCATTTTTTTAAAAGCTGAAGATGTAATTTTTTTTTTTAAGGGTCATGATACCAAAAATGTCATTTTGTCAAAAGAGCCATGCCAAAATGTCACATTTCATGTTAATCAAACAAAACCAACTCTGGTAGAAGCTGAGTGCCCAGAAGACTTTACAATAAAGATATAATACCATGTAATAATTGAGCTAATATATTATATATTTCTGTTCAATAGTCAAGCCCCCCAATATCCTTGAAACTGAGTTTGATAAGCCAGGAAGGTGAATTACAGCTAACAAAACACGCCCCACACTGTCCATATGCCACGTAACAGAACCCAGTGAGTGTTGGACTGGCCTGGGATTATCCTTCACTAGAAAAGACAAACCAGAGCTTTGTTTCCTAACATTCTGACTTTCAACTAGATAACTGCTTACGTATATTGTCATGACAGTTATTTTTGGAATAAAAAGGGGGCACCTATTCCACTGAAGAATCAGAGAAGGGAGCAGCTGACTTCCTGTGATAGTTCTTTCATCTTCTCTATCATCTCTGGTCCAGCTTGGTAGGTAGAATTCCTTCAGTCTCCCAGAGTGGACATTTCCGGCAGCTCCACTTAGAGCTGTGAGGTCTTGCAGGCTGAGAAGAGGCATTTTCAGCCATTCAGCCTTCGGTTCTCACCCAAGCGAAGAAGTCGCCTATGGAAACATACTAGAACCCAATGGAAAACTGCACTATAGAGAAGCTTTGCTTTTCTCTCTCTGAGCTCTGAGGTGGGATGTTGGTGTGACTGGTTTTACCCACTTCCAGAGTCAGTGTACTGTTCACAAGCATCTGGGATGTGGAATCTGAGCATAAACTGCAGTTCAAGTCCTTCTCAGCTGTGACACCTTGGCCAGTCACCCTGCTTACTTCCCTGAGTTATTGTGAGGTCCGCATGAGATTATGGAAGCCAAAAAGCCTAATGAGTCACATAATCATAACTTTTGTCCCTGCTCACCATGCTGTTTATCTGCTCAGTCTGTGTTCTCCCCCCTGCGGAATGTAAGCTCTACTTGTGCAAGATTTTGTGGGTTTGCTCAAGCTGTGGTTGCTACAGCACAGAGTCAACCTGGCACCTAGTAGAGGAGTGATACACATTTTGTACGATTATTCTTTTTCTAATGAGATCAATCAAACTGTGATTCTGTAATTTGCAGGGCGTCTGTACTCTTCTTCCAGAATAAAAAGAAATCAGCAGATCTTGTTGCCCTTGAAAATATTGCCTAGCCATCTGTCATCTTGGGATGTTTGGCAGCCCCTCCTGCCTCTGAAAAAGGGCTTTATCTTTTTAAGAGGAAGCAACAACTTATTATTCCCAGAACCGTGAGAAGGAAGGCTGTAAGCCAGACTGCCCGAGACTGAAAGGTAAAATTCTTAATCAATGGTAAAGCCACGTGGGGCAAGTTTTTTAGAAGTAATTCCATTGATAACCCATCACCTGCCCTTGAATCATTTGACTGGCTTTGCTAATGGATATTGTCTGAAGTTAGTGATGCTCTCTAGAGAAAAGGGAAGCAAGTTTGCTAACCTTGCTGTGCACCGAGAAAATGAGGAACGCAAGGCTTTGGTTTCTGAATGCAGTGAGGGACCTTCAGGTCGCCCAGCACTTTCACGAGATCACCTAACAAACTCAGTGTCTCGTCAGCGGCCTCCATTTAGAGGTCTGAGTGTGGAGCTCTTGGGATCATAAACTTGAGGACTCACAGCAGCGACAGGCTTAGCCACACCCTATGTAAGTCCAGATGTTGAATATAATTTGGGTGCTAAGCTTTCAACCACCTAAGCTCAAGTCTGAGGATACGGATAATTCACAATTTTTACTTAAAACCCATCTTCAATGTAATTCCAAGCCAAAAACATGATAGTAACTTGTTGGTTACTCTGGCTGAAAATACTGAACTAGTTGTTTTCTTCCACTTTGAAAGGGTTTCTCTGGTCTTGTTAGGGGAAAAAAAAAAAAAATCAGTATAATGAAAACACAATTTAAAATAAGGTCTGGAAACTGCTTTAAAGAAAGCTTTATTTACTACATACATCCTAAGAATGTATTGTAAATGGAGGAAAATCTAAATAAATTTAAAAGCTTTTCAAATACAAAGCAACTAAAGATAACTAAACTGCTAACATGTTTGAAAACAGAGAACACTAAAGCTTTTTTTTTTTTAATATTTATATAGTTTGTTCTTAACCCTAAAAAAAAAAAAAGTTCACATTTCAAGTTATAAACTTACCTCAGTAGTGTATGTGAAATGGTTTTGAAACAGAAACAGACAGACCATAGAGAATAGGCTCACCAAAATCTGTTTTTAGGGTAGTTTGGTAGTTGCCATGTTGAGATACCAATTTTTTTTTCTTTTCTTCTCATTATTGGTTTTTTTTTTTCTTCCAAATAATTTACAGGTATATGTAAAATACAGTAAGACCGCTGGGTCAGAGTCTCATCTAGTGAACCTCTGCGACAATCCTTCACTGGAAGGAGTTCTTTCACGCTAAGTCAAGGGACGAGGATCTGATCCAAATTGCATTTAGTTGATGACACACTCTGAAAGGTTCGATGCAGCTTGCTGGGTACATCACCAGGAACATTGCACAATCATCTTATGTCATTTAAGAATGATGGAAAGAAATGTTAGAAATGTTTAAAGGCCTTGGTAGGCACTCAATAATTTTATAGAATAGTTAAATAAATATTGCTTATATATAAAAAATTCATCCCACCCTAAGATGAGGGGGAGGGAAAAGGCATTTGGGAGTTTAATTTAAATTTTAAGACAAAACTAAAATATTTGCTAAAGGCGTGATCCTATTATTAATCCATAAATAAGAATTCAGCCATTAGCAAAAATTCAGTGAGTTCAAAGATTTTATAGATCTCTAATGTGACATAAACACACAACTGTGTCCTTGCTACCTATTGCACAGCTCAATTCCTTGATGGAGCCTTTTAAAAAAGTTCCAAGTTGATGTATTTCGTAAAGCAGATGACAACCTTATCATTTTACTGTATTTTACATTCACTCTGCTGAACAAAAGCCTGGAAACAGGCACAACACTGCAACAATACATTTACTTCCTAATAATAAAACTTTTTAATAACATTGAAATAAAATGGTTTCACTCTGCATTAAACTCTATACCATGAACTTCCGCAACATAAAACAACTGAAAACCAGCATTAGATTATGTACAAGCTATCTTTTAACTTCTAGAGGTCTCTCCTCCTCCTCCTGGATATGCACGTCCCAAGTCAGCTCACCTACCACATGCACAGCAACGGAGGAAAGCCCTGCTCAATAAACATAGTATTACCAACACCCTTGACGACCACAGACATTTTGCATTGAAACATGGTAAGTCAGCTAGAAGCATAACTTTCTGCGACAAGAGTCTCTGGGGGCCTTGTCGACAATAACATTCACTGTCTCTATAAACTCATACTTCAAAAATGAGTAAGATAAAAGCGTTAGAAAAGGAACTAAGGTTTTATATGAGACATTAAATAACTATGCAAAGATATCTTATGGAAACTATTAAAATCTTGTGCTTATGCATACTCTGCTATTGAAAATACCTCCCCAACCAAGACAAAATAAACAAAAAAAAAAAAACCCCAAACAAACGAAACAAAAAACCCCCAACAAAAAAACCCCCCACAAAAACCCAGAAGAAGTATAAAAGCTATCAATGCTTTCTCTATCAGAGTAATTCATTTGCCCTAGACTTGCCAGACTCGGAGGTGGGGGTGGGGATAGGAAGGAAGGAATGAGTAGGGGGGTAGGGAGGCAAGACACATGGAGAAGAAAGGGGAAACAGGGTAATGTGGCAGGTAAGAGCTTTCCAGTGTTTGGACTCAGAAGTGTGACAAGTCTTTTCAACGTGGGCTTAAGGAGAGATCGAGTGTTTCTTTAAAAACAAAACAAAACAAAAAACCAGAACCGTCATAGATAACACATGGTAACACCGTCACCCCTTAAAGCCAGCTGAAATAGAGATTCTACTCACTTTAAAATTGCACTTTCCAGTATAACTTTTAAAATAATATTTTATGTAGTATTTTAAAGCACTATTGTTTGTATCTTTAAATATTGAATATATTTTTCAAAATAGTTCCCTAGCTGCTCAAGTGTGCTTTTCCATATATAGTTGATATATTATTGAAGGTACTACAAAATAGAAATCTCTGGAGTGCAGAAGTTAAGAAAATAACCTTCATACTGAAAATATATCCTTAAAAATACAAAAACAAAAACCTCTATACAAATATACTAACGGCGTACAAATGTCTGAGAGATGGTATTAAGGCACGAACCGTCGCGAGTCTCTTAGAAATGTATGAACAGGGTCTGCTAAGTGGAAAACAGTCTTTAAAAAACAACAACAACAACAACAACAACAACAACAACTAGTGGAAACTTCATGAATATAAAATCTTTCAGGATGATACTGGATAACATTCTTCACTTTCAGGTTTCAGGAGTGCGGTAATGCCGCACGTTCTTTCTTCATAAATAGTAAAGTGTTCCTTCAGGGGTAGTCTGTGGTCTGCCTGCACTCTCCTCGCCAGTGTCAGTATGTCTGGTAGACGTCGTGGATGGGCACTGGGATAGCAGCGGCGGGGAAGGCCTGAGGTATGTAGCCCGCGTAGCCTCCGTACACGGCAGCGGCCGCATTCTTCTGTAGTGTGGCGATCGTGGCAGTGGCCGGAGCAGCGAACGGGACGTAACTGGCCCCGTAGATTCCAGCAGTGGGAATTCTCTGAACGTTCGGAGCCACTGTGTACACGGGGGTAATTGGGCGGCCCTGAAGGGGGAGACACAGAAAGGCCCCTTAATGACCGCGCCCATGGTGCCCTTCCCATGGAGTCAACCCGTGGACTCATTCTTCCCATTCCTGGAAGGGGACAGGAAGAGGTGAAGGCAAACGTTTTCATTCTCAGGGCAAGGAGGCAGACAGGTAAAATAAATAATTATTGTAAGGGAAGGTGGTAAGGGCCATTAAGGTAAGCTGGAGATGTTGCGCCCTCAAGTCAAGGCTCCTGTGAGTTCAAAAGGTCAAAGTGACAGAACTGCTAAGCTAAGTTTAAATATTTTGGAATCTTCCATCTTGCCATTCCTTTCCAACGGCAAGGAAGTTGGGAATCTACCCATTGCTCAGCTGATCTCACTGTAATTAAAAATATGGTCCGGGGGCACCTGGGTGGCTCAGTGAGTTAAAGCCTCTGCCTTCAGCTCGGGTTGTGATCCCAGGGTCCTGGGATCGAGCCCCACGTCGGGCTCTCTGCTCCGCGGGGAGCCTGCTTCCTCCCCTGTCTCTCTCTGCCTGCCTCTCTGCCTACTTGTGATTTCTCTCTATCAAATAAGTAAAATCTTTTAAAAAAAAAAAGAAAGAAAAAAGAAAAAAAAAATACGGTCCATAAAATATATGCCAGTGCCTCCACTCTTACTTAACTGAAGGAACATGGTGCTTCAAAAATGGGAGAGGACAACCAACTGTGACAATGTTATGGAACCCAGTGTATAGATCTCCACAGGGGCAGCTTTGGAAGCTGTGACCTGAAAACCCTGCAACCACATATAATTTTCAGCTGGTGTCACTGATGACTTTGACCATCTCTCACCTAAGATAGGATACCCACGACGCATACGGTTGACCCTCAAACAGGGGTTTGTTTGAGGATCTACTTCCATGTGGATTTTTCCCACTATGCAGCCACAGTACCTATATGTATTTTCTCTTCCTTATAATTTTTCTTACCTTATGACTTTCTTACTGTAAGAATACAGTACCCAATCCATGTAACATACAGAACGTATGTTTCATCGACTGTTTATTTATCAGGAAGCCTTCCAGTCAACAGTAGGCTGTCAGTAGTTATGCTGCCATGGAGTCAAAAGTTACATGTGGGTTTATGTACAACTGCGTGGAGGGTGGGGGAAGGTGGGCACACCTAACCCCTGCGTTGCTCAAGGTCAACTGTGCAGGTGGCTGTAGAGGCTCAGAAAAGGAACTAACTCACTTGGGAAGTTGGAGAAAGCAATGTTGGAAGCAGAGACATTTGAGCTGGGTCTTGAAGGATGAGGAGGAGTTTCTGCAGGAGAAGGCAGTAGGGAACGGCTAGCTCACTCACTAAAGCTTCCTTACTGCAGACACCACCTCGGGCTCCATCAGAGTCCCGGCTACATGCTCTCGACTCTACCTGAAAGTCTAACATGCTACATTTCCCCAGCCAACAGGTGTAAAGAGTAAAGACTGCAGCTCAGTATTTCCCAAAGGGTTTGCTCCAGAACCAGTTCCGTGAGATGCTTTATGGCAAGGGGGATTTGTGGTGAAAGAAACACATGCTTAACAAAATACCTAGTATGCCTTACGTTCCTCACGATGCCCTGCAGTAAATGCCTATACGGCCTGTCTGTCTTCGTGCATCTTCAAAATAAACAATTGGGGATATACGAAATGGAGAATTCAATTTTTAAAAATGAGTTCTTCCTGGATTTTTGTAAGGGAATTAGTTATCTTTCCCTAACAAAATTTGCAAATGAGAGTCATAAAATTACGTTCAAAGGTGACTCACCATCGAAGAGCCATTTTTTCCACCGTAACCAAAATAATAATTATACTAAATGATAGTAACAACCGAGGGACTGTGGTCTGCTGGGCACTATTCTAAGTGCCTTATTTGTATGACGTTCTGGAATCATCCCAATCATCCCAACTACCAATGAAGCCGGTACTACGATGTGTTAAATGACTTGCACAAGGTGACACAGCTTTTAAGCAAAGGAATGGTGAATCTGGAACCTGCACTTTTAGCCCTGTGTTAGCTCATCTCCTACAACACTAAAATAGCAAAGATCTCATGGGCAAGAGAGAAACTTCAGAACTGGGAAGATGGTGTCTTAAAGCAAGACACAAGCCCTCTTTCCAAATGGGCAGACATATATTCAGTGACAAATGCACAAAGGGATGAAATTGCAGGGAAGGGGACATCCGAGAGAAACCTCTCCATGTGCTAAGGTCGAGCTCAACACCTAGGCCTGGAAGGGTTGAGCATGGGGAGCTGGCGGAGGAAGGAGCAGAGGAAGAGACCTCATCAAGGGGAAATGCCTATCCCTGTTCTACTTATACCAGAGGTTTGTGAAGATGGAGAACTCTCTGAGAAATAAGTTTTAAAAAAGGTCTATGCCAGTAAATGTTTCCTTCTGTTACTTACAAGGCCTTTATGAAGTGGAGGATATAAAGTGGCTGAGCAGGAACATGCCTGAGCATGTGCAAGATAGAGGAGAACGACCGAAGGTGTTCCACAGGAAGGTTCTAGAAGTAATGCTGGGAGCAGGTTTCTAGTGTGGCTCCACTTGGAAGAGTGTTCTAGTCACTCATCAGCAGCGCTTAAAAATGCTCCTTCCGCTGCCGCAATTTGGCAGAGAATACAGGGGTGGGGACAGAGAGCCAAACATTCAGAGAGTCCAGGGTCAAAGGACTCAGAGGGAGGATGCAGAGAACCGAGACTGGCGGGTGGGCACCGAGGCCGCTCATACACAAAGAAGTCATTCTCAAGTTCAAAAGTAATAGCTCCACATATGTTGAAGGACGGGGTTGAGGGGGGGTGGAATCTCCATCAGAATAAACTGATCGTCACTGTCTACTGAGCAAACTCATAAGCAAAGACTCGGAACAGAGACCCTGATGGCAACACCGAGTGGAGACTGGTCAAAGACCGAGAATAGCCTGGAACGGTGAATACGAGAATGGGAATCTGGGACACCACGCACCACGGACAAAGTGCACGAGTTTCTTAGTCAAGGGAACTCTGACATTATTACCAGAATTCCACTAAATACTATTTGGAGGTTATTGTAGATATTTACAGTCAGGCCACAAGCCGTAGCTACGCTCAGTTGCCACTTAGAGTGTGAGTCATTTACGACTTACTCCTTTTCCGGGTTTTCAAAAGTCCAGACTCAAGGAAGACCTGACCGACACAGGAATATATTTCAACTGGTATGACCCTTTCTGAATAGCACAGTAAGACTGTGCCCAGCGAGGGTAAAAGCGACACGAGGGCCATGTGATGGGTCCCCAGTCTGGCTCTATCTCTACATCACTGGGTTCTAGAACCCCAGCTGAGTTCTACCCAGTGGGTGTCTTCAAGGTGTGAGTCTAAGAATCTGCTCTGTAAACATACTCCCTGGATAGTTCTGACCCAGTTAGGGAAGAGACCCCCAGCCTGGGTATCTGTGCTTCTTGACTAAGAAGGTATCTGAGAGCCACTGCCTCATGAAAAGTAGCTTTAACAGGATTTTTTTGTTTTGTTTTGTTCGGGAGAATGACGTATCATCTATAGGTATTCCCTATGTGCTATGCGCTGATGATAAAAAGAAGATACAAGATGTGACTCTCGGTCTAGAGGAGCTTCATGAGTTGGGAGACAGAACAAAGCGGCAATCATTCGCCAAGGTATGATGTGGGTAACGAGACATACAGGGGACAGGATTTCCAAGGCTATGGTGGATGGGGAAGATTCCACAGAAGTCACGAGACTGAAGACACCACAGAGTAGAGAAGCTGTGAGCAAAGGTGGGGAAGGAGGCTGGAACCGTGAGACTGGACTCGGAGGAGGAATGGGAACAGCTGGGTCTGGCTGGAGGAGACGGTTAAGCACACATTTTGTAACGTTTCATAGATCTCTATCTCTACAGGCAGTTCTCTCTCCACACACACTGTATATGGATATATAGGTTGAAATATTTATACACAGAAGGGGGCAGAGAGAACTTTATTTTTTAGAGATTTTATTTATTTATTTGAGATAGAGAGTGTGAGACAGAGAGCATGAGCTGGGGGGCTGAGGGAGATGGAGAAGCAGACTCCCCCACCCAGTAGGGAGCCGGATGCGGGGCTGGATCCCAGGACCCTGGGATCATGACCTGAGCCGAAGGCAGATGCTTAACCACTGTGCTCTGAGAACTTTATTTAAAAAAAAAAAAAAAAAAATTTATTGGGTTATTGAGAGAGAGAGAGGGAAAGAGAGAGCTCAGGGAGGGAGACAGAAAGTCTCCAGCAGACTGCTCTGAGCACAGAGCCCGACGTGGGGCTCGATCTCACGACCCCAAGCTGAAATGAAGAGTCAGACACTTAACCGACTGAGCCATCCAGGCACCCTGAGAGAGAGAATGGAAAAAAAGAAAAAATCTTCCTCGAGCTGCAATTTGGAATGTGAAAGTGTGAGCTATCTCCCTGGACTTTGGGAGTCAGCCCCTTAGCAGTAAGAACAGAAGTTAAAAATTACCCAGCGTCATTAAAAAAAAAAAAAAAAAGTATGTACACTATCATGGCACTGTGAAGAATTACGTGTGTCATTTTTGTATACGGCTTCCCATCTTTAATCCAGTGATGACCTTAGGGTAGTACAATTATAATTTTGAATTTTTCTGTCCTGACATGATTTATAGGACCCATTTCTCCCGTCGCCCCATCCCAGGCTTCATCAGAGAGCGAGGCACACAGCTGATTGTCCTGCCGACCGGGAAATGAATCCATGCTAAAGAAGGGAGGCCTCCCACAAGGACGTTGACAACCCCAGCCAGAGCTCTACCTGGAACGGTGGCGGCGTGGACACAGTGGGAATGACGGCGGCAGCGGCGGCTGCAGCCGCGGCGGCTGCGGCGGCGCTGGCTGGGTCTGGCTGCACGGCGATGGGGCTGATCATGTGCTCCATTGTGTGGATTTTCCCATCCTCGATCATTTTAGGGGCTGGTGCTGCCTGAAACATGGAGTACTGGGCCCCGATGGCAGGGATGGCCACTGCAAGAGAAGGGACAAGGGTAAATGCGTGTCGCTTGAGAGTCCATGAGCCTCGCTGGCTAATTAATGCTCCCTGAGGCCAGGTAACAAGGTGCGAGCCAGGAGGAAGAGAGGGCAGCTGGCAGGTATGCTCTCCAGCTCCCTGCTCATCCTGCAGAAGGAGGAACCATGTGGGACCAATGGTGTCTCCCAACAGATGCTCACAGAGAGATCTCCAGAGTTAGGTCTCCGCACCAACGTTTTTCCTATTGCCTCTACAGAGAACTCTAATCTGGAATCCCACTCTTGATTTCCTACAGCACAGGCAAGGGCCTTCTGACCGAGAGGAGAGGCTCAGAGTGAAACACGAGATCAGAGGCTCGAGGCCCCACCAGATGCGGGCGAGAGGGAACCTGCCTGCCCTCATCCCCCACCCGGCTCATTACCAGACCTGCCACCCTTTCACTTTCACGTTTTAAGAAACAGGTGCTGCTAAGGGTTTCCTTCTGGGAATTCAGAGGTCTGTGCATGCCTTCCCCACTCTGTTTTAGCTTTCAGCATTACTGATTCAAGCAAAAATACTTAATAAAAAAAACGGCAAATGCCCTCATCTTCTAATGTCCACTCATAGCAGCGAAGCAGGCAGAGTGACTGGTTTGGGGACAGGCCCCGCCAACTCAAAGATGTGATCTGTGAGTCAAGTCTCTATTTTAACCAGGGCTCAAACAGACAGCAGGTAATAAATGCCGACATCTGATAAAGACAGGTACAAGGAAGAAATTCTGGCTCTGGTTTTGGAGGAGTCTGAGTACGTGGTACTACAGGTGTGCTGAAGGGTAAGCAAGAATATAAAATGCATACAGAGTGTGCTTTCACGTTTTTTCTACAACTATATGTATATTTATTCTACTACAAACTCACTTGACATAAGGTAAAGAGACAAATGATTGCAGGCTAAACCACGGTACGATCTTTCAATAAAATGGACCTAAAACTTTCACCAAATCCTTCACCTACCTTTTCAATCACAGGGTCTGTGGTCATGTATTTCAACATTGCCCTGGTGTTTCTCCTAAAATATAAAGTCCTAATTTTCTGGATAAGCTAGAAAGAGAGGACATGGGGATGGGGACTTGAGGTGATTAGGAGTTTAAGCTACACTGGGATTTTACTGAGTAACTCTGGATCATTTTTGGCTGTCAGCCTGCAGGGATTTCTATGTCAGGCCCCAGGACACGACTATATGCTTAAAGATAGTCTAAAAGCTCTTTTCTCTAGTTAAATCTTAAATTATCACAACTTGCCAACAGGAGTCCCTTTTCCAACAGGAAGAAGTGACAGCTCCCACATCTAGGCTCTGTCTTACGGCATTAGGGACATCCATGATCAATTTAACAAACTTACAGTGTCAGTGGCATTTACAGGGAAATCCAGTGTAAGGAGTCACTTGACTGAGAATTTGCAACACTTTTTCACAGGCCAAAAAAAAAAAAAAAAAAAAAATCGCTGGATTATCAAAAGGAAGCTCTACTGGGAAAACACTTTTTAAGCCCTACGTGGCAATGCAGACTCCTGGGATCTCTTAGCTAGGGAAAGGAGTGTACAGTCCTCAACTAGAAGAAAGTTGGAGCAGCTGAGCCTTAAGGGGAGGATTCTCTCCAAGAGCTTTTCAATCTGCCCTCCCTGAAACCAGGAAGAGGGCTGCGGGAGGATGGCTCTGACCGTCCACAAATGAGGTTTCCCTACATTTGGACACCTGTGTGGTGTGAGCTGGTGCTACGCTGCCCTCGGGATTCGAGTTCTTCACAAGTTTGGATCAGAAAGACCTGCCTCCTGTTAGGTTGACCAATGGGCACTAGTCACAGGGGCAAACTGGTTTGTGGGGCTTGCAGGTGAAAGCAAAGTTCAAGGTCGCTGGCTTGAATTATATGAGTGTCCTTACCCCCAATCTACTGCTCCAGCAAGACGGGGAGAGATGAGTGCTGGGAATTGGAATCCAAGAAATGAGTACCTGCCAAAGCTTTCACTGCTGCTTTGTTCCCAGGTTTTCTGGCTTGTTCTAAGACCATAACAAGGGACGCTTGTGTTTTGTACTCCCGAAGAAATTTTTTACCCTTTCCACCAACTCTTGGAACCAGCGATCAGCCGTACCTTGTGGCTGCTGACTGCTGGTGTAGCAAAAGGAGGGAGAAGACATTCTGGGCCAGCAGAAGCTACAGAAGGATCTCCCAGTTTTCTGTGTCTTCTGCCACCCCTCCTCACCACTCCAACTCAGTCACAGATTGAGAAACAGGTTAACCTCTGGTGACACCCATTGGAAAAACCCACCACTGAAAAGTTTGACTTGAACATGATCCAAGGTAGAAGAGCCCCTTAAGTTCTAGAGAAGGTGGCTCAGGAGGCCAAGTCTTTGCCTGACCTCTGGCTGCCTGTGAGAAGAGGAACACACGTGTCAATGAAGGAGCCCGAGGAAATCTTGGGGTCACTTCAAAGACAGCGCTGGGGTTTCAGCTGAGTGGACTATCTCTGGTTTATACTGACCTGTACCAGGTTTAATGGCAACGGGATTGACAGCAGAGATTTCCAAATTCGGCACAAGCTCATATCCTTTTTCTTGTTGCTTTCCTTTCCCTTCATGGTATCGGCTATATATACCACGGCCAGCCGAATATCCCCCGAGGTAGGAACCCCTGGGCCCTGGGGCTCTGTTGCCAGCTGCACCTCGACCTCGGCCTCGTATGCTGCCTGCTTGGAATAACAACACAAAAAATGGTGAGCATCCAACAGGTGACGGTACAAGAGGCAGACCTTAACTCAAGATTCTCGGCGTTACGGTGTTTGCCCTAAGTCTAGTTGCAGGTGCTGCTCTAGAATGAGCTGGTAAGAGGCTTCCAACATTCTATTCCAGCCTGGATTCGTATCCTAAGCACTTACAGTCATGCAAGAGATGAACTTACATGGCAAGTTCCTAGGACTGTGACTGCAACTTCAATAAAGAACAACATTCCTCAACTGCAAAGATGTTGTATCTGTAAGGGGATCTGCTGGCTCACCTTCCTCGTCGTATGGTAAGAAAACTGGCGGAGGGAGGGTCAAGGGACTGATGAAAGTCACACAGCCAGTCAATCTGATGACAGCAGGACTTGGAACCTAGGTATTGGTTTCCCGGTAATGCCTGGTTTCACTCTATCCTAGCGAGTAAGTTAACTACCACCGCCACGCAAACAACATCCTAAAGATTAATTTCACAAGGAGGCTTTAACTTAAGTACCCAGACACTGGTGGACTAGCCCCAGATCCGGTAGGTCCTGCAAAGGTAGTGTGCAAGAAAATGCTTGCATGCCCCCGTGATTGTAGGGCTCATCCCATACAGAGGAATGACCTGCGTGTCCCCCAATGCTATGGAAACAAATGCTCTACGTGCCCGTGAAGAACAGACCCCAGAACCGACACCCAAAGGAGGGTGGGTGAGTAGGGCGGAGGAGCCCATCTAGCAGCTCAGCAAATTACAGCCACAACACCCCTGATGCTGCCCGGGCCATGTGGTTCTCGGCACCGCCCCCCCCCTCACCCCCACAGAACAGCCCCCACTAACCTTTCACAAAGTAGTCTCTGTTGGGCCCGATGAGCGCGTTGTAGGGGTAGCCGTAGTAAGCCAGCGTATAGGGGTCGCACGAGTACACGTAGCTGGGCTGCTGCACCGCCGCCTCCGCCACGCCGCCGCCCTTGGCCGCCTTCTGGTAGCGGGAGTACTGCTCCTTGTCCACAGGCTTGGCCAGCGTCACCTCGAGGCACGAGCCCTCCAGCTCGGTGCCGTTGAGGTTGTTCATGGCGTGCACGGCGTCCTCGCGGCTGACGAAGTGCACGAAGGCGTAGTCGCGGATCTTCTTGACGCGCTCCACGCAGCCCGGGTTGAACTGGCCGAAGCTCTTCTTGATGGTGTCCTCCGTGGTCTCGATCATGAGGTTGCGCACGTAGAGGATCTTGACGGTCTCCATCACGTCCTCGTCCACGTCGATCTCGGGCTCGGCCCAGTCCACGGCGATCTGGTGGCCCCAGAGCTGGATGCGGCCGGGCATGAGCTTGCGGCGCGCCATGGCGGCGGCGCGGTGGCTCTCGTACTCGACGAAGGCGAAGCCGCGGTTCTTCATCTTGTCGGCCGCGCTGGCGTAGACGATCACGTCCAGCACGCCCTCGGTGACCTTGGCGATCTCCTCCAGGATCTCCTCGCGCTTCTTCATCTTGGGGATGCCGCCGATGAAGAGGCGGCAGTTGTCCACGCTGCAGCACACGCCGAGCAGGCGGCCCGGGCGGATCTCGTAGTTGTTGAGCTCGCGCACGGCGCGCTTGGCCTCGCTCTTGTGGCAGTACATGACGAAGGCGTAGCCGCGGTTCTTGCCGTCGAAGTCCATCATGAGGCGCAGCTCGTAGATGCGGCCCACCGCCTCGAACACGGGCACCAGCTCGTCCTCGTACACATCGCGCGGGATCTTGCCCACGAAGACCTCGCAGCCGCGCTGCGGGTGCGGGCCCTCCCAGCCGGGCGGCGGGCCGCCGTACTTGCGCTGCCCGTTCTCCTGCACCATGCTGTAGCCCGTGCGCTCCATCAGCGCCAGCAGCGCCGCCTCGTTGGGCGCGCCGGCCACGCCCTCGGGCACCTTGGCCGAGGACGCGGCGGCCGAGTCGCTGCTCATGGCTGCGGTGGAATCCTCTGCGGTCATAATGTCAAAGGCATCCACGGCTGCAGGAGACCTGGGGGCAGGGAGGAGGAGGCAGAAGGCAGGGTGAGTGTGGAGTCCGTACCGCGTACAGCCCCAACCTGGCTACTTCATTCTTTTAAGACTTGCGAGACTCACGCCTTAACCGGCAGGTGGTTAGATGAGAAATAAATACTGCAGCTCGAACGGAGTCTAAATTAGCCAAGCTGTTTTGCCGGAAAAACCAGAAGGGACTCGGGAAAAAAAAAAAATCAGAAGGAGCAAGGACTTCCGCTGAATCAGTACCCCCAACAGCTTTGAAGCACGGTGAACCTGCTGTAATTGGGAGTGAAAACCTCACGTTCTTGCAGCAAATGGGAACATCTTTTGCTCAACTCCTGCACTGTCGACTCAGACTGATTTCCCTTTCGTTATATAGCATTTTACCCCATTTATTTCTTGGGCAGGCAGAGGCTCTTTCTTTGCTTTTTTTTTTTTTTTTTTTTTTTTAAAGACAATCTTGTCCTTTAGGAATGGACATAGAGCAGTGCATTTAAGTTGTCAAGGAAAACTTGGAGGACGTGTTATTCTACAGGAGAGAGCTGTGTGCGGAAGCATTTTCCTAGAAAGAAATGGAACATCCGCACTGCCAAGGACGTGGCCTAGGAGCTGTGGCAGGAGCTGGTGAGTCGGATTTTTAGGTAAAAGTTTGGGTAGGAACCATGTATGGATTTGGAATCAGTCTACAAAGAGCTATATTAAGTTCAACTTGCGGGGGGGGGGGTGTTTGAAGCAGCTACAATCCTGTGAGCCACAGTACGGGTTTTTAGGGAACTGTCACACGCACTATCTAATTTCTGATTTTCTTAACCTCATTACATGGAAAGCGGTATTATTACTCCTAATTTGTCTGTAGGCTCAGAGAGGTTAAGTAAATTGCCCATTTCACACAGCCAAAAGTCATCTCCTACCAGGATTTGATTCCAAGTCACCTGGTTCCTGATGCCACATTTTTTTCTTTGAAAGCAGTGCTGTGCAACAGAACTTTCGGTGAGGATTGGAAAAGCTGTCATTAGCCACTTGTGGCTACTGAACAATTAAAAGGGGGCTAGCGTAACTGTTGAACTGAGTTTTTTATTTTACTGTTTTAGTTAACTTAAAATTAAATAGCCATGGGGTGCCTGGGTGGCTGAGTCGATTAAACATCCTACTCTTGATTTCGGTTTAGGACTCGATCTCAGGGTCATAGGATGGAGCCTGCATTGGGCTCCATGCTCAGCGGGGAGTCAAGGACTTGAGTCCCTCTGCCCCTCCCCCCCACTAGTGCATGCGCACGCATGGGCAGGCTCGCGCTCTCAAATAAACCTTAAAAAAAATCCATATATAATAGTGTAAACCATTTCACCTTCACTCATACAGAATGGGGCTCTGTGGAGATGATTTTAACTATACAGTAAGGTTATCATTAGGAGCTTTGTGCCGTGCTTTTGTAAAAAGGTCCTTTAAAAAACGAAGTTTATTTCATTTTTTGGGCTACAAAAGTATTCAGGTAAATTTTATGGAAAATTAAGAAAAGCAGGAAAAGAAATCATTCCTGTTATTCCTACCCAATGATAGCCAAAATTAAACTCTCCCATATATATATATTTTTAATATGATTTTTTGGGGGGTGGGGACGGAGCTTGGCTTCCAACAAATTTGCATCTTGTTGCTTTGCTTCATTTTATATGCATCCCTCCAGATTCTCAAAAACTCTTTGTAAAAACATATTATTTAATGGCATAAAGTTTCATCATTCAGCAGGAATCTGGAGTATGATCTATAAAAATTCACCAGAAGGAACCATATAGAATATTAAGGGAAATTTCAAGAATAATTAATGTAAGTTTAAGCATTTTAAAAACACACACACAAAGAAATTGGAGGGACACGACAGAAATCTGAGATGTTTATTTGTCAGCTGGCTGAACAAGTACTTTCTTGGTTCACCTGCCATTAACACCAAGGGGCAGTATGATTTCATGGGGAACTGAGTGGCCCCTGGAGCCAGACTACATGGTGGTTTTTTTTTGTTGTTGTTGTTGTTTTAAAGATTTTATTTGTTTATTTGTCAGAGAGAAAGAAAGCACAGCAGGCTGAGGGAGAAGCACACTCCCTGTTGAGCAAAGAGCTGGATATACAGCTCAATTCCTAGTCTCTGGGATCATGACCTGAGCCAAAGGCAGCTGCTTAACCGACTGAGCCACACAGGCATCCCTAGCCCAAGTCTTTCAATTTCAGGGTAATTTGACACTTTCTCAGTTCTTTTTTAAAAAATATTTATCTTTTAATATTTTTAATATATTTTTAAAATATTTATTTATTTGACAGAGAGGCAGGTAAAGAGAGAGAGGAGGAAGCAGGCTTCCTGCTGAGCAGAGAGCCCGATGCAGGGCCCGATCCCAGGACCCTGAGACCACGACCTGAGCCAAAGGCAGAGGCTTAACCCACTGAGCCACCCAGGTGCCCCACTTTCTCAGTTCTTTAAAAACATGTTTCATATGGCTTCTATTCTTTTATTTCTTTTGCTTTTTAAGTGCTTGAGACTGGTTTGACAACAGAGCTACTTATCATGAAGTCTTTTTTTCTATTACAAATCTGAAAATGATACATTTGTGCCTGTAGTTTCTCACTGAAACAGAAATTTCAATATCAGATTTGAACATGAAGCTCTTCCCTTACTTCAAAAGGGAGATAAGGATATATTGTTAAGAAGACTATTGGTACAAACATGTATGTGACCTGGGAAGGAAATGCCAGGACATACATAAACACGTATGAGGCAATGAAAGATCTTACATGTTGTGCTACATAAAACGTTAAATGAAGTCCAGAGGAAGACACCCTATTGCTCTGAGATGAGCAGAGTTGACTTCGTGTTTTCCTAATTTTACTCTGAAATTACCATTTTACACCGAGAGAAGTCTTATAAGGGTCAGGCTATGAGAATCATTTCCAGTGGCAATTTCATTAATTTTATAAAAATTTTTGATTGCTTTCAGTTTGAAATCTGATGGGTCAGTAATATAATCACTCTTTTAAAAAAAATCACTTCCTTTAAAATTGTTATAGCTTATTTCTTACATCTATAAGCCAAGAAGTCTTTTTTCCCGAGCTGTCATCATCTGGAATAAATGAATCGTGTTATTGTCCCTCTTTCCCCTTTTTCTTTGGCCACTAGGAAGTTCAGGATGAAATCTGCCACTTCAATTTTAGTAATCTTCAAAGACATTATGACACAGTCTCACGTTTATCTAATTTTGGCTATAGTGTCTTTTTTTTTCTGTATACCTTGATGCCATGAATTCAGCTATTTGTATTATTCATCTTATTGTTCATATATTCCCGGAGGTCATCTCACTTAATTTTGGAACTAGGAGAGGAATGAAAGCATCTACACACACACACACACACACATTTGCACCAGACACTGATGAACGTAATGTCTAAATGAACTGTCTTTTACACTAACTAAAAACACTGACCTACAAATAAATGAGAACCACAGTGATTCTCACTTATTAGCATGGCTATTATAAAAAACAAAACAAAACACAAAATGAGCATTAGCAAGACCATGAAGAAAATTGGAACCTTTTCACATTGCTAGAAGGAATGTAAAATGGTACCATTACTGTGGAAGACCATATGGTGGTTCCTCAAAGCTTAAATCTAGAATTGTCATAAGATCCAACAATTCCACTATTGGTTATATACCCAAAAGAACTGAAAAAAGGATTCAAACAGGTATTTGTACACCAATGATCCTAACAGCATTATTCCCAATAGTCAAAAAGTAGAAACAACCCAACTGTCCATTGGATGCATAGGAGGACAAATGAAGTGTGGTAGGTATACTTAGTTGAATATTATTCAGCCTTGATAAGGGAATTAGAACACATGTTACAACTTGGATGCACCATGGAGACATCATGTTAAGTGAAATAACCCAGCACAAAAGAACAAATATTGTATGATTCCAGTTATATGAAGTACCTAGAACAGACAAATTCAGAGACAGAAAGTAGAATCATGGCTGTCTGGAGATAGGGAATGGGAAAAGGGAGCACCAGTGTTTATAGAGTTTCAATTAGGCATGATGAGAAAGTTCTAGAGGTGGACAGTGATGGTTACGCAACAGTGTGAATGGACTTAATGCCACTGAACTGTATACTTAAAAAGAATTTTAAAATAGTTAAAATGATTAATTGTTATGTATATTTTACACAATTAAAAAAAAAACTCAAAAAGAAAGTGAGAAAGCTCAGAGATGCCAAAGGAACAACAAAAGAAAACCCCATAAAATTAGGATTTCATTAGAGGCCTTTAAACAAGGAAGTTTAACACATTCATGAAAATCTTGTCTACAAACTCCATTCTCCTTATCTTTATGTCTATTGTACTATCGTTAAACAAATTATATGGTGTGCTGCTCAATGAATTTTTAAGGCCAAAGGCTTCAATATATAAAAAAGATATATGATTTATTTAATGCCTTAAAAAAGGGTACTATACAGCTAATATGACCCTTCTCTCAGAGACGGAACAATTAGACCAGCTTTAGACCAAGAGCCTGGTAATTACGACCATGGGCCAAACCCAGCCTGCCATTAGCTTTTTTTTTTTTTTTAAATATTTTATTTATTTATTCAACACACAGCAAGAGAGATCACAAGTAGGCAGAGCAGCAGCAGGCAGAGAGACGGGGCAGCAGATTCCCCGCCGAGGAGAGAGCCCGACGTGAGACTTGATCCCAGGAACCCCAGACCATGACCTGAGCCGAAGGCAGAGGCTCAACCCACCGAGCCACCCAGGCGCCCCTGCCATTAGTTTTTTATAAATAAAATTTTATCAGAACACAGCCATACCCTTAAAGGAAATATTAGCTATGATTGCTTTTGTAGTACCACGGCAGAGTCAAATAGTTCAGAGATGATATGGCCTGCAAAGCCTAAAATATCTGCTGTCTGACTAGGTAGAGACCAAGTATGCTGACCTCTGCTCTAGGAGATGCACAGTGAACATCAGCAGGGGTAAGTAGCATAGATTGCTACCGCTAAGTATTTCAATCACTTCTCCCTCAGTTTCCTAGGCTGAGCAACGACTTTATTTCAGGACCAACTTTTAAGTTCTAACATATTTCAAAGAAGGTCGTCTTGATCTGTCTTTTCCCGTCCTCAGTCTAAGTTACTTGACCTTTAAATATGTAGCCAAGTTTATGAGACCTAGAAGAAGAGAGAGCTGGTGAAGGTGGCTGGCTCGGCTTCCAACACTTATATATGCACAATAATAATTTTTTTCAAAGTTCATTTATTTATTTGAGAGAGCGAGTGAGTGAGTGAGAGAGCACAAGCAGGGGGAGGAACAGAGCCAGAGAGAGAAGCAGATTCCTCGCTGAGCAAGGAGCCCAACGTGGGGCTCAATCCCAGGATTGAGCAGAAGGCAGACGATTAACCAACTGAGCCACCCAGATGCCCCAAATAATTTCTTAAGAGACACCAACACAGAAGTTCATTTATATTCATTCATTCTGCAAATATTTCCTGAGCACCTACTATGTGACAGCTACGGGTAGACCTCGTTTTCATGGAGCCTACCTTGGAGTTAATGGAACTAGAGAATTATGCTACAAATCCCAAAAAGCTGAGAATGAAGGCATCTTGTATTTGTGCTCAATGACCAGAGACTGCTTTAAAAGAGCTGTACCTCTTAATTATTAATTGTTAATATTATTAACAGTTTGTTTCTAATAAGGCTGTCATTTCCCAAGTTAAAAGCATAGCCACCATCACTATTGTGTTTTAAAAAATTCGTTTAGAATACCTTCTTCGGAAGGATGGAAGTGTATGTATGCATGTGTGTTTTTTGGAGGGGGATGTCTAAGTAATGAGAAATACCATCTTTTGAATAACGAGATTCTTGTAGTAGAGATGTGGAAACAATGAGTAATAAGTACACTTTATAAGCTGAACCTTGTGAGTAAAAACAACAACAAAAATTTGGATAAACGGCACAGAATTATCCATTCAATATAAGTTGTGTGTTTTTTTTTTTTTTAAGATTTCATTTATTTTGCGGGGTAGAGAAAGAGAGAGCGGGTGGAGGGAGGGACAGAGGGAAAGAATCTCAGGCAGGCTCCGTGCTGAGCCCAATGTGGGGTTCAGTCTCACAACCCTGAGATCATGACCTGAGGCGGAAATCAAGAGTTGGACATTTCACCCACTGAGCCACTCAGGTACCCCAATATAAGATAATTTAAAAATAGATCTGATAGTCTGGTTTGGGTTGCCTAGCAGGGACCTAGGGCCAGAACTTGGCTCCTCTGGTTACCAGTTGTGAACCATGGAGAAAGCCACCTAACCTCTTAAGCCTCCATCTTCTCATCTTTAAAATGGTGACAAAAACAGCTAATGTTTCTTAAATGCCCATTATGTGCCCGGCAGTGTGCTAAACTCTTTATTTAATGCGTTAACTCGCTCCAACCCTCATGACATCTGTGCGGGGCATTATTATGCGCTTCACTTTACAGAGAAGGAAACTGAGGCACAGAGAGATTAAGCAGATTCTCAGTTCATGAGCCTCAGAGCTGATATTTGCGTCACTGGCTCAAGTCATTGGGCATCTGCCTTCGGCTCAGGTCGTGGTCCCAGGGTCCTGGGATCGAGCCCTACATCAGGCTCCCTGCTCGGCTGGGAAGCTTGCTTCTCCCTCCCCCTGCTCCTTTCCCTTTCCCACTGTCTCTCTCTAGGTCAAGTAAATAAATAAAATCTTAAAAACAAAACAAACTGTTAGAAGAAATTTAACTTAGAAAAAAAAAACTGAATTTGAGATGAGATTCTTGCTTTTGTGTAGGAGTCTTCTGTGTGCAGGGAAACAAGTGCTTACCCTGGCCAACCTCACGCCAGTTAGTGTGGGAAGCCTAGCCCGCGTGTTCTGGTGTGGACTGGTGTACCAGATTCTCCCAGATTCCATTCCTAGCAGGTAAGCTATCTGGCAGTGTAATTCTCCACTGGCAATGCGGCTCAGGCACCCAAGTGTAAGCCTGTTTTGCACCTAAACTTTGGCTACAGCAGTCTGCGGAGACTTTTCCAGAAGGAACCTGAAGAGACTTGTGCTGGATGCAAAGGGTCCAGTCATCCGCACGGATGCCAGGTCCCCTGAGGCAGGACCATCCCAACATAACCCATCCTTGCACATGCTAAAAATGCTTCTGTCTTCATGGAGGGCTGCTGGCTTACAAACATGGCAATATATGTGAAACATTTATTCACAGCTGGGCATATAAAACAGCGTAGAATATATTTTCAAATCCAGCCATTATTCTGACCTATTAGCCAGAGTTTTTGTTGTCTTTGTTTTAGGCCAAGTTCGAGCTTGTCAGAGTAAAATAAAATTTCAGGGCTAACTCAGACTTAATGCAGACATAAATCAAGGATTTAAATTCTTAGTAGTGGTTCAGAGTATCTTTTGGGAGGACTTTAACTTTGAACTGGGACATTTTAGAGGGCGAGGAATACCACAGTACTGGGAAAATATTTCCCATGTTTGCCAACCAGTCTTTACCTAGGATTAAAAACAGAGTGCATATACTCTAGGATTATCCAAACTACTAGTTAACTCTGCTTCACGGCTATAGGGATGTATGAGTGTGTGTGGGTGTGTGTGTGCATGTGCGTGTGTGCACGTATGTCATGTACCTGAGATTAATGTGCAATCTGGAATTCACGGGAGAGTTTTATTTGCTGACGAACACACTGCAATTTGAAGATCATATACAGCAGTAAGCAGTGTCTTCCAGCACCGGCTGGAACTTAGTTCGGTGGAAGGATTTAGGATGTATTCATCCAAGCGGTAATTCTATCTCTGTTTGTGGTTAGCTTTCTATTTTGATGTCCCTTATTTGTACCACAACATTTTTGTCTTTCCTGACAGTCAATTCTTAGGCATGGCCTCACAGACTGGTAAAATAAACCATACAATATATTAAAATACATAACATAATGGAAGATTCTAGAAGAGTGAAGACTTTAGAGTCAAAGAAAAAGGATTTCAAATCATGACGGTATCACTGTCATATGAGGCAAACTACCTCAGCTCCATGCCCATAGGTCCAGGATGGCTCTAGTGAAAGCACCCATTTCAGAGGACTGGTTCCAGGATGAAGTAACATTTAATGCCACAAATCAAGGGCAGAAAATATCGAAGGCCAGCTTCTGCAGAAAGCTGCCAAGGTCTGGCCTCACCCTGAGTGGTTATCATATTGCCCTGGGCCCACATTACCACCACCCATTAGAGTAAACAGCAGAGAACACTCCCACCACCAGGCAGGCCTCTGGCACTGGGACATTCCTGTTACCTCAGGGTTTGGAAAGCCGTAAAGGAGTTCCACTCAAAATGGAGGCAGACTACCTGGAATTTACCTTGGAGGCCCGAACAGTAAGCTCAAGATTCCAGTAAGCTCAAGATTCCAGCACAGGCTCTCCCCACTGCCACCCCTCCCCCCATCCCCACCAGCAACCCCACGCTATTGGAAGGCATGGCACTTGCAACACATAAAAATCCTTCCATGACTCTCTCTTCTTTAGGTAAAATCCCAAAAGGGATAAAGAGGCAGTAGAATAGAGTATTTGGGGCTGTACCTCTGTCGGCTCCCGGCTAATCTGAGAAGAGTTAATTCTCCAAGGGTCTCACACTGTGTTGATGGTTGTACAGATTTTGTTAGGGCAAAGCACACCATTCAATGAATGACTGTGTTTGATAAACAGATGCAGAAGCCAAGAGACTCACTTTTCCCAGGCCATTTCTATCAACACATCCTCCAAAATGAGGCATTTTGCTGTGGGTTCCCAGGGAAGCTGGCTGTATACCATGAGAGGGGAAAAGCCACCCGCTTTTGCAGTAGGAGTAAGTTTTCTACGGGTGTTTCGCAGCCCACAAATACTGTTAAGGATCTGTTATCAGGTTCCCTTTCAATAGACGTTACACGCTTGTATATTTTTTCTCAACAGGTTGATGGGGTAATGCCGAAAAAATGAATCCCACAAAGCTGACATATATCCCTCTCCTGAATTAATGTTTTCCCAAACTGTAAACAAGCTGTAGAAAAGACTTCTAGTCTCAACCCTTATCTTGGCTCCTTTGACCCAAACCTTTGAGGGATTTGGCAAGGAACAGAAAGGCCGACTGGCAGAGACAGAGAGGAAAAGGACGAAGGAGAAGCAGCAATGCTTTGATATCATATAATAGTATGTTGTGTTCTGCAATTTGTAAAATTCTTTCACACAGATTTTCTAATTTCACAAAATCCCAGAATCTGAGCTGCAAAGGGACCTCTGGTACCCTTTAATCCTAAGTTTCTCAACCTTGTTCCCACTGACATTTGGGATGTGATAATTCTTCATTGTGGGGAGCTGTCCAGGGCACTGTACCATGTCCTAGCATCCCCAACATCCACCGACTTGATGCCCACCCCCCTACCATGTGTGATCATCCAAAATGTCCCCTGGGGGTGCAGGCAAAATTGCCCTCTCTTGTGAATTCCTGATTGAGTCTATTTTTTCCTCCTAAAAATCTTTGTATTCATTTGAGAGAGAGAGAGAGAGAGAAAGGGACGGAGAAGCAGGCTCCACACTGAGCAAGGAGCCCAATGCGGGACTGGATCCCAAGACCCTGAGATCATGACTTGAGCCAAAGGAAGATGCTTCGCTGACTGAGCCACCTAGGCGCCCCAAGTCTGACTATATTGTGGATTGATAACCAGATTATATACTTGTACATGGCAGGTATTAATTAAATAGTAATAGAAGTTATTTTATACTCACTACTCATGGCACAGACTTGGCATCTTGGCCTGGCTCTTACTGCTGCCGAGACTGAGAACTGTACAACATCCTTCACAGGTCCAGTGTGTCTCTGACACCAAACTACTCATTTAATTTGTTTCAAATTCAATTTAATTCTTCAAACCAAGCAACTACCACCATACTGCCCTATCAGATGGATACTTTCATCAAACTGATTTGTCCCCGCAGGCAAGCCAACAGGCGTGGGTCCCACAAACACTATTTCTGGAATCAGCCTAAGGATCTGCCAAGCTATAGAAATGCCTCATTTAAATTCAGACCTCTCTACTACATAGCACGGGAAAACTGCTAGCATCTGGCTTTTAAGACCCAAACCCTTCTCAAATGTCCCTGCTGGTGTCTTCAATAATGTAGAAAGCCTTACTCAAGAGTCAGCATTTTGTTTTTTTTAAAAGACATACTATGAACAATCACTACAAATGTTCTGGACCCCAGTTCACTGGTACTATTGTCAACACTTGTACTCCTTAGGCAAGAGGCAATGATCTGATGAACTAGATGATTCAGCAATATTCATGGATGCATTTATTCATTCATTCACTCATTCATTCAAATGATGATGGGACACATGGCTGTGTGCCAGGCTGTGCTAGGTCTTGGGGATATGGTGGTGACTGGCATAGCCCTTGGGCTTCCTAGTCTACCAAGGCCAGATGAAGAAGAAGGAAAGAGAGGAAAGAGGGTTGAGTGAAACCAAGAGCCAAGATGGGCAGCCACATAAGATGACTCAACCCTAGGAGGTCACACATATCCTTTCAATGTTTTATCGAGTGTCAAGGTTATGACAGTGGCTTAAGCAAGTGTACCAGCAAGAAAGACCATGGGTCAAAAAAGCAACCAGGGAGTTGCCCAGCTGTAACAAGGACTGAAAATCTGCATGTATCTGCTTTACTTATATTTACGGACCATTGGAAATTCTTCAAGAGTGAAGTTCTCCTTATCCTCCTATACTTAGAACTAATACATGATCATCTATCACCTGTTACAAATCTAATATATACCCAATGACACTGTAATCCAGTAAATTCATTAAAATCGTAAAAACCAAAGTCCATTTTATCAAGCATCTTTGCGACACACAACCTCTGTTGACTGCTGTCTTTAGCACAGTGGGGATTTTGGAGGAGGACACCACTCCCCAGTGTGCCTCACTTACATGCCAAGAAGAGAGCAGCCCTGAGGGAGAAACAGAACTTAAATGCAAGTCTCTCTAGAGGGAAAGAGATGGACTAGAAATAGTATCTCATTGAGTTTCCGTAATGTTTAAAGACCCCTGAGTTAACGATAGCTGCCATTTTGGAGCACCTGTTATACGTATAATATACCTTTAGGAAGACACTTGATTTTTCATGTCATTCCTATGAGTTGAAGTTTACAATGTGGGCTCTAGAGTAGAGTAAAGTAGGCTCTAGAGTAAGTTTTGTTGGAACATGGCCATGCCTATTTGTTTAGATACTGCCTATGGCTGACTCATGCTTCAACGGCAGAGGTGAGTTGCTACAACAGAGATAGTCCAGCCTGCAAAACCTAAAATATTCACTGTCTGGCCCTTTACAGCAAAAGCCCCCTGCTCCAGGGTCAGATTTCCTGGGTTTGAGCCCCAGCTCTTTCCCTGTGTAGCTGCATGATGGTAAGTCATTTAACTGTTAGCTGTTTCTGCCCCCTTGTAAAAACCAGGCGCTTGAGACTCAGATCAAATAGCTTGAGTAGGATCACTCAGAACTGAAACTGAGCTGATGACACACCCAAGCTCTCCCTACCCTGGTACTTTGTTACTCTGTTTTTGCGTTTTCCCTAGCGATAGCAGGGTTAGCAATAGCCAGTGTCACCAGAGTAAACCCACGATCATTGCAAAGCAAACACTGGTTCAAGGAACCCCAAGTCCAGACCCTTTCCACCACATGCCTCAGTGCATCTTCCCACCCTCCCCGTCCTTTCCTTGAGCTTTCAGATTCCCAAGGTCTGTCCCATAACCAGTTTCTGGCCCTTTGTGAAATAGTGAATATATTCCAATTGTATCTCTAGACTTAAAAATCCACTGAATTCAGCAGGTAGAAAGATAAAAGGGCTAGAATTCACATGATCTAGGTGCTTCCATGAGAAGGTGGGATTGTGATGAGGTGGTGGGGACAGTGGGGACACCGCCAGGCTCTGGGGCGAGACTGCCGGGCTTCGTATTCTGGCTCCATCACCTCGTCCTCCTGAGCCTCAGTCTCACCACCTATAAAAGGCTGATAACAGACCTCCTGATGCTGTGAGGATTAAATGAGATAATACCTACAGAGCACCCAGAAAGGTACCTAGCTGAGGTAAATGCTCCAATCCCATCATCATCATCGTTGTTGTCGTTTCAACTACTGGGCAAAGCAGCAGATGTGTTTCAAGGATGTTCTCTTTGTAGAGAATTATAGAGCCACAGTTTAGAATCACACATTTTCTGCTTGAGAACGTAATTTTAGAAGCCAAAGAATTTGAGGGACTTTGCTTCAAAATTGGTGTGAACAAACTGGAAGGGAACTTAGGTAGATAATGCTTTCTCTTTTATATGGAAGTACTTTAAGATGCTGTATATGAGGGGTGCCTGGGTGGCTCAGTGGGCTGAGCATCTGCCTCCGACTGAGGTCATGATCTCAGGGTCCTGGGATTGAACCCCACAAGTCTGGCTCCGTGCTCAGTGGGGAGTCTGCTTCTTCTCCCTCTGCTCCTCCCCCTTGCTCGTGCACGTACTGTCTCTCAAATAAATAAAATCTTAAAAACAAGACAGTACATGTGAAATATGTGGTTAAAATCATGCATTTTAAAGCTAATGTTAATGTAAAAAGTAGCCATGTTCTTTTTGAGATTTGTCCAATTGTATATTACATTTTTTTTTACTGCTGCTAAGTAGACCTACACTACTGCTTTGTGCCTACTCATTGAATGTAATAGACCCTAAATACTGTTTGCTAACTATTAGATATTAATTGAAATTACTAACACAAATTTAAGAAAGTAACCTGAGCACAATAGTCTCAGAAAAACTTATGTGGAACCACTTGAATTTAAGAACTGGTCATTTAAGGGATGGTCATTTTTATTATAAAAATATTCTTTAATTCACAAAGGGATTAATACTAGAGTTCCTTTACAAAGTTAAGTCCTCTAGGTCATTTAGAATATGACTGAAGTTATTCAAAGATTGATTTCTCCCTACATAGCCTTCCTATGTATATATATCTTCCCTATGTGTCTATACGTACCTATAATACCGTGCAAAAGGATCAGTCCCATTTTCCTGATGGAGGAACTAAGAACAAGGGTGATCAAGTCCTGAATCTCAAAACCACAATTAGATAGTGGTAAATTCAGAATTACAATTTAATTGAGAAGGCTTATCTTTGGGGTGATAATCTCTAGTTTAACTTCTAATTGACAACAGTGTGTTTATATTCAAAAGCAAACCAAACCCAGGCAGTCAAATACAAGAGAGTTCCAGATATAAATACATACATACATACATATAAATATAAATATATATATTTACACACACATATATATACATAGACTTTTTAAAAATTCTAAAATTTATGTGCAAAGGATACTTTTCATTCATTGAGTTTCTTGAACTTACCTCAAAACAGATTAAGAAAGTGAATTTTCTCAAACATAAGCCTACACAGTCTTTATAACAATGTATAAATGCTATTCTTTCCCGCTCCCCAATTGCAAACAATATTAGTGGTTTGTAAGTAGTAGTTATAGAGTAATGATATGGTCTAGTATTGCTATGTCATATTGTACCAGAGTACATGTTCTACAGGACGTGTTCTTTTATTACCTCTTGGTGCTATACCAGATGTACTATACATCTTTGTAAGGAAAAGTAATTTTCCATGGTCTCTTTGTTTTTTTTGTTTTTTGTTTTTTTAAGATTATTTATTTATTTATTTGACAGAGATCACAAGTAGGCAGAGAGGCAGGCAGAGAGAAAGAGAGGGGGAAGCAGGCCCCTGCCAAGCAGAGAGCCTGATGCGGGGCTCGATCTAGGACCCTGGGATCGTGACCTGAGCCGAAGGTAGAGGCTTTAACCCACTGAGCCACCCAGGCACCCCGCCATGGTCTCTTTGTAAGGAAAGTCACAGGCATACTGCCTGTCTCAGAACAAAGCCTCTGAAACAGAGTGACACAGTCAAACATTAGCTTCAGTGTTAGGTGTGACCTTCTGATTTATTTGGTTAACATTAGTCATTTCGGTTGTGACTAGGAAACATTATCCGCTCCCACAGGGGAAAAAAAAAAAAACAGATCCTGTTTAACATGGATGTCCTTGCAGTTCACTGACCAGTATCTCAAGGCAATAGTTACAGCGAACTCGCATTTGGCCAATAATACTCTTAACATCGAGGAAGCCACGGATTACTATCTCCTCAGTGTTTAAGTTGAATGTGGGTTTGGTTTTTTTTAAGGTTTTTATTTATTTGACACAGAGAGACAGAATGAAGGAGGGAACACAATGTGGTTTTTTGTTTTTTTTTAAGACTTTGTCAGAGGGAGCACAAGCAGGGGGAACACCAGGCAGAGAGAGAAGCAGGCTCCCCTCTGAGCAGGGAGGCCGATGTGGGACTCAATTCCAGGACCCTGGGACCATGACCTGAGCCGAAGGCAGATGCTTCACTGACTGAGCCACCCAGGTGTCCCAATGCAGGGTATTTTTGAAGTTAAAAATATTTTCAAATACTACAACACTCTTTTTTATAAATTTTTTTTTTTTTAAGAGTTTATTTATTTACTTGACAGACAGGGACCACAAGTAGACAGAGAGGCAGGCAGAGAGACAGGGAAGGAGGCTTCCTGCTGAGCAGAGAGCCCTACGTGGGGCTCGATCCCAGGACCCTGGGATCACGACCCAAGCCGAAGGCAGAGGCTTAACCCACTAAGCCACTCAGGCGCCCCTACAACACTCTTTCTTGACAATGTGACCATCATAGGCTCTTTGTGAGAAAACAAAATATGTATATAAAACGAAGTGAACTTCCTAGTGGGAGACTAAGACAGCATGCATTAGAACGCATCTTTAATAAAAAAATACTTTTTCTTTTTATTCATTAAATATTTAATGTTGTTTTCCCTTTACTCAGCTTTCTAGCTTCATTTTATCTCTGGTGATGGTTGGACTTATCATTACTATTATATTATTATTTGGCATTCGGTGGGAAACAAAAATGATAGTTTATTGAACAGGTTTTTCTAGCAAAAGAATGGCTGAAGTCAAACCCTAATGCCCAATAAATTAATTCTTTATTATAAAAAACTTGGAAAAGAAAGGAAGAACCGTGAATTCATTAGCATGAAGGAACTTGAGTTATTCCGGGTGGGCATCTGTGAATATTGTGGTATGTTTTATCAACTTCATTTGTTTTTCAGTTTTCAAAAAGACTCAATGGGAAAAGGAACCATCTGAGAGGTCCTTTAATAACAGAAAAAGTAAAATTCACTTTCTACTATGGAGGGATTTTAGGCTATTTCTACTTTTATCTATACCACTTGAAATGTATTAGAAAAATCAAAACAATATGGTTTATTTCATTAGCTCTCACTGAAGCTTTCCAAAGGCAGGGAGGCTGATTTCAGTATCCTAAGCGCCTAGCACTGAATGGAGGGATGTTCCAATAAAAGCATGAATGAATGAAAGAATCACTGAATGAGCACATGAGCACTGTCTTTTCTAAGAAACATGGTAAGATAAAGCTACCAAGAGAATTTTACTATCATATATAATTACCAGCAAATTGCTTTGGACATTTTTTTCCATTTATCTACTTACAGGCAACTTCCGTGGTTTACCTACATCCAGAACTGTGTACAAAGAGCCATATCAGGCAGTGTATGGGACCAAAAGGAGCCCATTAAAGAACAGATAAGCCAGCTTTGGAACAGGAGCTGGCATTGCTGATACACAGCTTAGACAACAGTAGCGTCAAGGGACAAAGCTATTTGGAACCCATCAATGGAGGACACCCGATGCAAATGTTAATGAACCTCCTTAGAAACTTCCTGGTAGGGACGCCTGGGTGGCTCAGTCTGTTAAGGGTCTGCCTGCCTTTAGCTTGGGTCATGATCTCAGGGTTCGGGGATGGCGTCCCGCAGCCAGGTCCTGGGGAGCCTGCTTCTCCTTCTGCCTGCAGCTCCCCCTTTTGTGTTCTCTTTCTCTCTCTGACAAATAAAAATTTGTTTAATAAATAAAATCTTTAAAAAAGAAAAAAAAAAGAAACTTCTTGGTAGAGGAGGCACTGGTCACTGGTCAGAGAACTATAGAATCTAAATGACCTTTTTTTTTTTTTAATTAGCTGATATGCTTAGCTTCCACTATGTTGTTTCAGGGTAAGGATTTTAAGCCACAGGGAAATAGGTGCAGACCATGCCTGACAAGGAAGTCAGTTTCCAAACGCTCCTTGACACGCAGGTATTTCGAGAGGTTGCGTGTTCCAGGGCTTGAGCTTATGAGCACTGGCTGGGAGACGGTCCTTATCTCCTTGGTACTGCTCTGCTCTGGGGCACTTCTCTGCTGTATCGGTAGGGGGTCTTGATGAATTGGAAAACAGATACAAATTTATCTGATACTAAATATAACAGAATTTCACAAATGCTTATATGTGAAATCCAAGGCTTGGGATCCAGTAATGTCACTCACTTATCTGTCTTTCTCCTTTCCATGAATGTGCCACGCAGGGACACCTCTTACTACAGAAGGACAAAGGTGGGAAAGCAGCATCAGAACTTCTAGTTTCAGTGGGGGAAAAAAGAAATCACTAAGTGCTGCCACTGTTCCTCCTCTTTCATATTTCCCTCACCATTTTCCCGATTATTTTCCTCTCATTCTCATCTCAAATTCTCATTTAACAGCCCTGGTTTTCAAATGTAATCACCTAGGTTAATAAATACCCCGGAGTAACATACAGAAATAGGGCAATGCTGTGTGATTAGCTATTTGCTTTAATCCTTAAATCATACACAAACACACACACATCCCCTACTTTTTAAAGTAGTACGAGTAAGTATTCACCATCTGAACAAAATATAGGAAGATATAGTTTAAAAGCAGGGAAGGGAAGAGAGATTGTCAATTATAAATTATTTAAATGCTATACTTATAAATTTTTTTTAAGATTTTATTTATCTATTTGGCAGAGAGAGAGATCACAAGTATGCAGAGAGGCAGGCAGAGGGGGTGGGAAGCAGGATCCCTGCTGAGCAGAGAGCCCAATGCGGGGCTCAATCCCAGGACCCTGAGATCATGACCTGAGGTGAAGGCAGAGGCCTAACCACTGAGCCACCCAGGTGCCCCACTTATAATCTTTTGAGGTAGAATTTGTAGATATTTGGAAAGACACAATGTTGCTCTACTCTGAGCAAAGATATTCATTAAAAGAAGGAAGAAAAGAGAGCGAAGGGAAACCAGTTTTCCCAGTCTCTGTAATTTAACTAGGCAGTTAAAGTTAGTTGGAAATTTACATAAAGTTCCACAGGCTATAAAAGTTCCACAGAAGCAGAACCATATGAATTAGAGAACTTCATAAAATATAGACTTAGATTTTAAGAATAGAAATGAATAGAAAATATATATCTAGAGTTTTACTGAGCCTAGGGCATTTAGAATGAAATTTTCAAGTGTGAGGAAGCTTATGATTTTCCAGGTGTATTAAACTACGTGGGATCATTTTTGTAGACATAATTGCTGGTCACATCTCACACACTCTGTAATTTCACTGTGTGCACTTGGAGTTAATATTTCAATTGAAAAACGAACAAACTGGTAAAAATGCCCCAATTTGGGCTGGTCATTTATTCCCAGCTTCATAGAGAAATAGCGGATATTCTTTGAATTAGTAAAGTATGAAATGACTTTAATGCTTCAAGGGAAATACAGTATACCCATCTTGCAAACGGTTTTCAGAAAGTATGGCTTATCTTATCCCACTCTACTCAGAAAATTTAATTAGCTTATTTCCTTTTTCTCCAAATCCCCTTTTATGGCAAAGAGAAAATGAGGACCTACAACAGCAAACAGTTCATTCCTCATATCAGTCCTCATGAAAACCCAGAAAGAGGGCAGACTGGGTCACAGTTTGTTTCTCATAGTTTCTGAAGCCAGACGGAGCCTCAGCAGATTTAATAAGAATGTATTTGCAATCTGGACACCCAACTTCCAAGGTCATCTATGGCTAAGAATCGAATCCATGTGGAGAATTCTGCCACAGTGGGTTAATTTCATGTGGCTTAGTGAGGCGTTCTTATCTCCAAGCCCGTGAGAATAGCAGGTCTGGCACAGACCTTTGGTCTTGGTGATACCAGGTGCAGCTGACCCAGCCTGGGACTTTGCTTCTTATCCTCAAAATCCTCCCGTGAAGGCTAAGCAGACCTTCGCATTTCCTGCTGGAAGCACGCCTAGGTTCTGTCCACAATAAAACAGAACCAGGATAACCGGAAACACGGTTTGCCCACGGAACCGTGGCTAACCCGGCTGGGTTTCTCTAAAGCCACGCGGAGAGAAATCTATTTGTGTACATAAACAAATAAATATTTACTGTAGCTCACAATTCACAGTCACATTCAATGTGGAGTATCCCCCGTCTTTCCCTCTGCTGCCAAGTATATACACGTGTCCAACACAGGTGCGCGCACGTGCACACGCACACACCCACGCGCATCCTTTCTCCTTCTTAGCCTAAAATGCTATCTAGCCCTGCTGTTCTTTGGCCAGGGATTTCATCAAGCATGTTTACATCAGAACGCCTGCTGATCCCAGCCTCCACCTCACAGCCGTATCCTAGTTACCACAGTGGAGCCGAGAGGTCCCTAATTGCTCCAGCTTTCTCTCACCCGCCTGTTGGGAAACCACCTAAGCCAACACTGGGAAGAAAGGTAAGTGAGGATGAGCATTAGGTGGGACTATATGTGCCATCTGCTTAACGAGCTGGCACACATCTACCGAGACTCGATGGAATCGAAAAGCACCGCTTTAAGAAGAACCCTGGTCTGGGGCACCTGGGTGGCTCAGTGGGTTAAAGCTTCTGCCTTCGGCTTAGGTCATGATCTCAGAGTCCTGAGATTGAGTCCCTGCTCAGCAGGGAGCCTGCTCCCCCCACCCCCTCGCCTGCCTCTCTGCCTGCTTCTGATCTGTCAAATAAATAAAATCTTTAAAAAAAAAAAAAAATCCTGGTCCTTACCATACACACTATTAAACTCTTAGAAGAAAAATGTATCTAATATAGTTTCATATTTCTATAAACTATAGAAAATCATGACATTAACTTGGCATTAATTTCTTGGCTATGACACCAAAAGCACAGGAAGCAAAAGAAAAATAGATAAATTGGATTCCATCAAAATGTAAAACTTTAATGAATTAAAGGATACTATTAGCAGAGTGAAAAGGCAACCCATGGAATGGGGGTGGGGAATCCCTTCAAATATTTAAAATCTTAAGGAATTAATACCCAGAGGGTATAAAGAACTCCTACAATGCAACAACAACAAAACCAACCAATTTTAAAATGGGCAAAGGGCTACACAGGCCTTTCTCCAAGGATGATACAAAAAATAGTCAACAAACATATGAAAAGATGCTCAACATCAGTAATGATCAGGCAATGCAAATCAAAGCCACAATGACGTATTACTCATACCCATTAGGATGGCTATTATTTTAAAAAAAACAAACAAAAGGAGTGTTGGCATGGATGTGGATTGCGAATGTGGCTGGTGGGAATGTGAAATTCCCATACTGTGCAAAACAGTAAGGGGGTTCCTCAAGAGTTTAAACATAGAATTAGCATATGGTTGACCAATTCACTATTAGGCATACACCCAGAAGAATTGAAAGCAGGAATTCCAACAGAGAAAGGTACACCCACGATCATGGAAGTATTATGCACATAGCCAAAAGATGGAAATCACCCAAATGTTCATTGATGCATGAATGGGTAAGCAAAATGCGGCATATACAGACAATATACATGACCCTTTAAAAGGAAGGAAACTCTGACACCTGCCATCACACAGATGAACCATAAAGACATTATGCTAAGTGAAATAAGCCAAGACCTAAAGGACAAGTACTATAGTATATAAAAACTTTCACGAGTTACCTGGAATAGTCAAATTCACAGAGACAAAGTAGAATGGTGGTGGACAAGAGCTGGTACAGAGTGAAGAATGGGAGCTATTGTTGAAGGGGTACAAAGTTGCAGTCTGGGAAGATGAGAAAGTTCTGGAGATGAACGGTGTGTACAATTTGTACAGTAATGTGAATGTGTTTAGTGTTTCTGAACTGCACACCTAAAAATGTTATTATGCCTATCTTATCACAGTAAAAAAACAGTCATGGAAAACCAGCAGAGTTAATATGTGGAATAAAAAGGAGGAAGGAATGAAGATTTTCAAAAGAAAGTGGGAAAATGATTAGGAAAATGACGTCCTAGGTTACACAAACAGAGACCAATGACTGATATACCAGCTTTTTACCTAATGAGACTTTTAAACTCGGTGTGATCTAGTCAAAAAGTGTCCTTATTCCAAGGTTAAGATTAGAGCTAGTCTGAGAAGTATTACAATCTTTTCACGCTTTTAGATGTTGGATGTTTGTTCCAATATATATTTGAAAATAACTTTTTAAAGTACAAAACAAACCAGTATTCCAAAGTGGCACAAAATCTGCGTAGGGATGAATCCAACAAATATTTATGAAGTATCTATTTTATGTTAATATGCAAAGGATGGGTGCCTGGGCGGTTCAGTGGGTTAAGCCTCTACCTTTGGCTCAGGTCATGATCCCAGGGTCCTGGGATCGAGCTCTGCATTGGGCTCTCTGCTCAGTAGGCAGCCTGCTTCCTCCTCTCTCTCTGCCTACCTCTCTGCCTACTTGTGATCTCTGTCAAATAAATAAATAAAATCTTTAAAAAAAAATGTGTAAAGGACAATCTATGTCAGAGAGCTAGATCAACTGGCCAGTGGCAGACTTTCTTGCCCAACTTTAGCTCGGTCTCCTGAAATTGCTCAGTAGAGCTCAGTAGCTGAGTCATACAATATTAGCATTTCTGGTAATGGTGAAGGATAGCCAAATATTCATGAACTCAGTTATTCCTGAAACCTCTTGGTGTGTTACAGAGTTTGAAAATCTGATAAAAATCCATGAACAGTGTAAACATAGACTTCTCCTTTGGGTGTGTGTTTTGGGGCCACTGGTGCCAGGGTGAGGATGAAGATTAGCCAGAACTGATCTGTAGATTTTATTACTTTAAAATTCTAATCATGATTCTGCAATGCTCTCTATGAGGTCCGGTGACCACTCCTTTGCTTTAGGAGTCCTTAGCTTCTGGTATCTTATTCATTACTCACGAATTACAGATGTTAGCACTAAAAGAAATTGTCGAGGCCATCTTTAAGGAGTTTTCCTTTACTTTTTTTTTTAAATATTTAAAAAAATGATTAACTTGAAAACTTTTCCTAGAGTTTAAAATGCAGGAGAACTTTTTCTCTTTTAAAGAAGACAAGTGCTTTCCTGGCTGGATAATGGAAGTTATACAATACATCACGTTGTTCAGTTAAGTTTAAGGTTATCTACGTAATTATCTTCATTGTTGTTTCCACCACCTGGGGACTTACGTATCTTTATTAAAAACCACCTCAGATACTCATTAGATATAGACAAATCGAGCATCTCACTTTAAAGAAGAAGAAGCAGGCCATGAGAAGTTAAGTGACCTGTCCAAGGTTAAGTATTTTTGAGTTTGTTGTTTTGTTTGGCCTCATCGACTGAACTGGGTTTCTTGTAGACAAGGAAAAGATCATCCCTTGTTCTCCTGAAGCACATAGTTCAGAAATGGACAGAAGTGGTGACGACATATACCAAGTAGATAAACGTAAGCCTCATATATGTTTTTCCCCCAAAACAGATCCAAGAGATGGAGGGTGGGACACGGCAGCACTGGACGGTATTATCTTCTACTTTAGAAACCTGGTATTGGTTATGGCTGGGGCTAGGAGGGCAGAGGGAAGAGGCTTTTATTTCCTGAGCTTCTGTGATAACATATATTTTATCTTTTTAAAAGATTTTATTTATTTATTTGACAGACATAAATCACAAGTAGGCAGAGAGGCAGGCAGAGAGAGAAAGGAGGAAGCAGGCTCCCCACCAAACAGAGATCCCGATGTGGGGCTTGATCCCAGGACCCTGGGATCATGACCTGAGCTGAAGGCAGAGACTTTAACCCGCTGAGCCACCCAGGCGCCCTGAAACATATATTTTAAACAAGAAAGTGATAGAACTCAATCTTTACACGTATACCTGAAATGAAGATTGTCATATACAATGGGTGAAGAGAAATGGGAGGGCAAGTATAATTTGAGATGTTTCTAGAAGACAGTCTGATGATATTAAGAGCTTTACAGTATTCATTAAAAATAGTTCATTTTCATTAGCCCCATGATTCCACGGATAGAAATTTACCTCAAGAAAATAATCAGAGACAAAATTTAGAGTCAAGTATGTTCATTACAGTGATATTTTTAATGAACATAACAGAACATATTTATATGTGAATGCAACCAACAATGTACAGTGGTATAGAAATGGCTAAATAAATTATGACATAGTTGTAGGCTAAAAGATCGACCTCATGTTCTCAACTATGTTAAACTTATTAAACAATATTTTACAATATATATGAAATATTTTTAAAAAACAGAAAGAGGGGCGCCTGCATGGCTCAGTTGGTTTGGCATCTGCCTTTGGCTCAGGTCATGATCCCAGGGTCCTGGGATCAAGGCCGGTATCAGGCTCCCTGCTCAGAAGGAAGTCTGCTCTTCCCTCTCCCCGTGCCCCTCTTCCTCTCTAGTGCTTGTGCTCTCTCTCTTGCTCTCAGTCTCTCTCTCAAATAAATAAATAACATCTTTTTAAAAAAAACAAACAGAAAAGGAATAAATATACCATAATGTTAACTGTGGTTATCTTTGGACTGTGAGATTATAAGTAATTTTTCTTTTTTTTTTTTTTTAAAGATGGTATTTATTTATTTATTTATTTATTTGAGAGAGCATGGGCAGGGGCAGAGGGAGAGGGAAAAGCAGGCTCTCCACTGAGCAGGGAGCCCAATGCTGGGGCTCGATCCCAGGACCCTGAGATCATGACCTGAGCCAAAGGCAGATGCTTAACTGACCAGGCACCCCATAAGCAATTTCATACTTTAAATTTCCAGGTTTTCTTTAATGAATATGCTTTTATTTTTATGTTTTTAAAAAATTTTATTTATTTATTTAACAGAGAGAGAGACAGCAAGAGAGGGAACACAACAGGGGAAGTGGGGGAGGGAGAAGCAGGCTTCCCGCTGAGCAGGGAGCCCTATATGGGGCTCAATTCCAGGACCCTGGGATCATGACCTGAGCTGAAAGCGGACACTTAATGACTGAGCCACCCAGGTGCCCCGTAAATATGCTTTTATTAAAAAAACAAAAAACAAAACAAAAAACAACAACAAAAAAACCCTCTCCAGAGTCCCTGAATTCAGTAGATTAAGCCCAGAACCCAACCTAGAGGGTAAGAATATAAGGGACCTGGAGGAAGGGGAGTTGTGCAAGGAAAGCAGTTGTCGGGTATGTCACTGTCACCCCAGCACCACCACCCTGACATACAAGGATTTACTGTCTACCTTTGGGAGCTTGGTGAGGGGTGTGGCTGGGGCTCAGGAGGGCCGTCCGTCCAAGGTTCAGCCTCTTTCCTTCATGCTTGCTGCATGCATAGGACTACCACTCACATAATACTAATACCTTCTCTATGTAGAGAATTCTGTCCTTGGCAGCGTGCGTTTACATGGGTTGTAATTCACTGGATTGCCAATATTGGGGGAGTCTGGTATGACAGTTATTTTTACCTTATATGAAGGCAAGGAAGCAGAAATTGGAGAATGCCATGAGGATTGTTCAAGAACATACAAGTGTCTCTTCCAGCTTATGCAAAGGCCCCTTCCTTGTGTCCCACACTTTCAAAAGACCGCTCTGATGGAAATACCCTTGACCTCTCCCTTGGGTGGTGCAAGAGGGGATTTATAAACAATACCCAATTATTCTTGGTCTCTTAACTCCAAAGATGCTCACACATACAGACAGTGGTGATAATCTTTCCTCTCGGGTCACAAAGATATAAACTGAACAAAGATAAAGATTTCTGTGGTGGGTTTAAGATGAATCATCACATTGTATAAACTACCAAGACTGTCATATAAACATACACCAGATACATACTGCCTAAGTAGCTGATGTCTTAGTTGCTAGGAATGGAAATTTAAGGTTTTCTTCAAGTGAAAAAGAAAAGAACACTGGGAGTGTAGTCAACCAAAAACCCACTACACTTTTGTTTGCCTGGTCCTTTATAGGATGTAGAACAAGAATATACAGGAAAATCCAGGAAGCTTGCTTGGGACTTTTCAGTTCAAGGCATGCCCTTTGAGGCAAATTCTGAGAGATTAAAAAAAAAAAAATGCTAGGAATGTCTTCAATTTCATTATCATTTTCATAAGTGTGTTAAAAGTTGGGGGCCATTTTCTTTAAAAAATGGACTACCATTATTCTATCATGTTCTCTACAAACCAAGAAACACAACCATTTATTCTTTCCTTATTCCTGAAGGAAGCAGGGAACAGGAAGAAGAAACTGTCCAACTTCTTCCAGCTTTTGCGTTTTTCCCTTCTGCCTTCTTTAGAGTATCCATGACTTCAAGATGAACAACACAATGTTTAGGAAGAAACAGCCTATACTTTATGCTCAGAGGTTCTTAAAAAGAAGAGGTTGGTGCCCTATTTACAGAGATGATAGTATCTAGCTGACAGGCTGCCCAGTAATGGATCATTAACCCTGTCTCCTCCTGAATCCAGACAGGGTCTCAAAACTGACCAAAACAAGAACTGTGGACATCCACCACCAACCAAGGTCACTATGAAGGCAACTTCCTATTCTGCCTGAAAATGCGTAAAGACTCTTTGGAGAATGTTCTTTACTCGGGAGTTCTACAAAAACCAGGATTTGGGATCCTAGGATCACCTTTAAAGTCATGATACAGAAAACATCCAAAGTAAAGAGGTCAAGTTCAAGATGAGGTATTTCAGATGAGACATTAAAATATACACTAAGCACAAAACTTTTATTTCACATCTGGAAATACAAAGTTTGCTCCCCTGAAGACAATTAAAGGAGCTGGATTACCAGTTTTCAAATCAGTTTTTAATTTTTTGTTTTATATTACTGCTTTGTTTTGTTTTGTTTTGTTTTTAAGATACAGCACCCTTTCTTACACCAAAAGTCTACGTGGGTGCAAAAACAGAATTGATAAAACAGAAAGCTGGAGTGCCTGGGTGGCTCAGTCAGTTGAGTGGCTGCCTTTGGCTTGGGTCACGATCCCAGGGGGTGGGGATCGAGCCCCGCATCGGGCTCCCTGCATGGCGGGGAGTCTGCTTCTCCCTCTCTCTCTGCCTGCTGCTCTGCCTACTTGTGCTCTCTATCAAATAAACAAATAAAATTAAAAACAAAAAACAAACAAAACAACCCAGAAAGCTGGCTGAAGTGCAGGCAAGGGAGGCATGCCCATTCATTCTGCTCCATTGTCGACTGTGGCCAGGTGGGGGTCCTGCAGGACTACAGGCCTGAAGGACCTGTAGGAATACAGAGGGCACGGTTTGGAACCTGCCAGTTAAATGGCCTCTAAAGTCAGTTAAAGCTCCAAATTGTTTTGCCTTGACTATACTGCGTATTTCCAAGAGAGGCAAAAAGCCTTCAATGAGATCCATAAGCTTATGGCAATACTAGCAGCAAAACTAAGCCAGGAGCTGTTTTTCACCCTTATTATCAATGATCTACGAAAGAAAGGGAGAGAGAGGGAAGAAGAAAGGGGAGGAGGAGAAGGCAGGCAGGCAGGCAAAATAGCCATATCAAATAAACCAATCAATCAAATCAAATCAAATAAATATAATTAATATAAATAAATAAATAAATAAATAAATAAATAAATAAATAAATAGCTGTTAAACTAGTTCTCAAAGCACATAATCCTTACCCAAATCTGTGAGGACAGCTTCCTAAACGCTGTTATTCTGGGTAATACCTAATGATCAACCTCACAGTATTTGATAATTTTTAAAAATGTGCAAATTACAAGGGGTGTCCCCAAAATAATTTTGCCCTGTTGAGGCAAACGAATACAATTCAGATTCTTGCCCTGTTCCTTTATTAGCTAAGTGAATCCAGAAAAATGTATTCCACTTTTCTGAGCCTTGGTTTCTTCATCCATAAAGTAGAGATTTTATGGAGAACAGAGACTGTATGAGAACAGAGGAAGGACTGCGTGGAGAGTAAGAATATCAGGTACCATTCCTGGCACATACCAGTTGTGCAGAATTGTGAGTTTTCTTTCTATAATGGCAAAAATTCCCCTTTAAAAAATAACATCATGGGAACGGGCATGTAGACTCTATGAACTGAAAGCAAATCATTAACGTATAAATGAAATTATAGGCTTTATATAGTTTTGTGCTATAACCTAATGAACAAAAGAAGGACTCCTGATGTGCCTCTCATGGGTATTCAAACAACAGAAAATTTCCCCCAAATAGAATACTTAGGCTCAACTGTTAATTTCCAGAAAAAAATGTGATTTTCCAGACTGACTCCAAACACAACCCCTTTCATAAAATATTTTAATATTGTTTTGCACAAATCTTCAAGTAAGACCCATACGCCACCTCTGTCCTACGGCTTTACATTCCTCCTGAAACTATATTGGGTTCCCCAGGCATCGAGTTTGAAAATTCTGCCTCTACTACCATTCCTGGATTTTAGTGTGGAGGGGACTGTCTTACTGAAGGCCACGTGATTCGGCATGTCAGTAAAATTTGCGGGGCAGTTCCTAGAGAAAAGAAATGGTTTCCAGACATTAACTGGGTTGCTTAATTCACTTCAGCCTCCCCATCCATGCTGCGTTTTTTGAAACAGCTGTGGATACCACTCATCATATCATGGAGTCTTTATGAAGACCTACTCGGGAAATCTTCCTAGATTCTGGAAGAAGGAAAAGCTATTCTGAGCAGAACATCTGGTCAATGTTTTAATGGGGGGGGGGGCATGTGAATCTTAGGGTTGCTTCTCCCTCTTCAACAAATGGCGGGTCTGAGGGTGAATGTCCAGTGGATTTATGACGGCTGTGTTCCATCTGTTTGGCCACCCTGATTTTTACCCTTTCTTCTTAATTTTGTCATACCATATGCAGTTTAGAAAGCTGTTCCGAATTCAATTTTGGAATGACAGATACCTGAAATTAATAAATGCATTTTTTCCAAAAGGACACCTCAGTCTAATATCATTTTCCATGTCATGTTCCGCTTCTCGACTTCATCACGAACCTAGGCTAAAAATAACTTCTCATCCTTTCTTAAGATAAGCCAATGGCGTACACTCAGGGATGCTAGTACATGGGCCTACAGCTACCAGGAGACCATCAGAGCAAGAGTCAGATAAGAGTTCAGATAACAGAATCCTTACTCAGCCACCAGCAGCGTTTGACCACGGGCATGCCACTTAACTCTCTGGGTCTTAGCATCTTCCCGGTGTCCTAAACCAGTTACTAACACCCCACGTGAGAGCTGTTACAAGGATAAAGGAAGATATTACAAAAGCATCATGTAAACTGCCATCCAGTGGCTTCCACCTGGACGGACTACATTAGTCTCCCAACTGACTCTTGTTTTATCTGCCCTTGCCCACTGCAAACAATCTAGCTCTTGTAGTAGGCCAAGAGATCTTGATAAAAAACAAAACAAAATCACAAGCACAATTTGAGCAGGACTTGACACCCTCCTGCATAACCTCCAACCTTTTGTACGATATGCCCTTTAAATAAAGTCAATATCCTTAGGACCGCCTATAAGGAAAGCTTCGGGTCCTCTTCCAACCTCATCTTGCGCTCCCAATGCTTCCAACCCTTACCAGTCCCCCTGCCCAGCTGGCTTGTTCTCATCCTTAAAGATCACTCTTCAGAAGCCATCTCTGGATGCCCTAAGATCTGTTCCCACAACACCATACAATCTCTCCTTGTACTCCTCTTAACACTAAACTGAGCTATACGAGATCGCCATTTTGAAGGAAAAGAACAGTAGAACAAATTGGCAAATTTATATGGTTCAACCTTATAGTTGTTACTGGTATATTAATGGTCTTCCCTAGTCGGTTGTAAACTTTACCAGGGCAGAATCTACTACTATAATCCCAGTGCCCTACAACCGATCCTAACACACGTAGGTGCTGAACTGTTTGACTAGTATGAGATGTTGTCACTACCTTTTTAAGCGCATCGTTCATATATGGTCACTGGTGGTAAAAACCATGCTTTTATTCAAATGCAACTTCTACCTTCTGTAGGAATAAAATGAAGAAATGGAATGAAAAAAATCATTTTTTAAGATCGTCACTTCTGGCATCTCATGAAAACACAAGTTTCTAGTAAGTGCAACATACCTCCTCAGGGATAGAATTTAGCCCACTGGTGTGGTACCATTTACAGATTTGTGTTTTTTCACTCAAAATGTTTCTCACTGAAGGGCAGAATGAAAACAATTCTCAAGGGAAACCAGATGATGTGTGTTCATTTCTTTTTATAGCTTTTGCCACATGACAGCAAATTAGCAAGTGGAGAAAGGAAGCATCTACAAGAGCGCTGGATTTGAAACTGAGGGATTTTAAAATACACTTCCCTATGGTATTCAAAAAGAATGCATCCTACCATGTTCCCAGATCACCCCACTCAACTATAGCCTGGCTTATGTCCCTAATGAAATGAACAGCGCGAAGACCAAGTCTGAGCCAAGGTTGGGTGACGTGCAGGATAGGCTACGCTTATTCGCAAGTGATATAACTTCATAAAATTAATAATGTTAATAACAGCTAACACTCACTGAGTGCTTATAATGCATAAGGTACTGTGCTAAGCATTTTGTGTATACACTGTCTTATTTAATCATTACGGCAACCCCATGAAAAGAGTTCTCTGGTATACTCATCCTGAAACTGCCCATTGCCTAAGGTCCCTCAGCCCTAAGTGATGAAGCTGGAATTCAAACCCAAGAGGCCCGAGACCAGAATCTGCATTCTTAATTAATTCTGCGCCATGGCAGAATCTGATTGCTTCCAACTGCATCCTTGTCTGGAAGAGTAGAAAACTAAAATTTGTGCTTTAACGAAAATGACAAATTACTTTGTGTTTCCATATTGCCCTGTCAGTGTCAATTTATGAGTCAAACCTGTGAACGGCAAACCCCCGATTTGTCAAAGACAACCGTCTAAGAATTTTTTCAAGAGTTCCAATATTCAGCTTTAAACAGGAAAAGATATTTTCAACCTGGGTTAGAAATAAGGATAGAAGTGTAACTTTTTGGATGAAGAGTAGAGAATGTCAGATACTCGGATATATCACAGGCTTAGAAATCCTGGTTATCCAATGGGTTCCCTAGATTCTTGAAAGGCTGTTATACTCTTTGAAAGGGTAATGCTTGGGGCACCTGGGTGGCTCAGTCGGTTAAGCATCTGCCTTTGGCTCAGGTCATAATCCCAGGGTCCTGGGTTTGAGTCCCACATTGGGCTCTCTGCTCAGCGGGGAGTCTGCTTCTCCCTCTGCCCCTCCTCACACTCGTTCTCTCAATCTCTCACCCCACCCCACCCACCAAAAAAATCAATAAAATCTTAAAAAAAAAAAAAAAAAGGAAAGAAAGCATAACACTTTGGGAGGTTTTTGACAGGTCAGAGACTCCACAAAAGGAATCAACAGTCTCCAATTTCACTTTCTACTGCTCAGTGAACAATCTCTAACCTGTTGTCTCTTGCTAACATTTAAAAAAATTAATCTACTGCTTTATATAGCAAAGAAAATGAACACACTAACATTCACATCATAGAAAAACAATTTTTTAAAGAAACACAAATTACTAGTTCTTGACTTAATGATTCCCAGGTGGCCTCGCTCCCTGCTCCCCTCCATCTTTGTGCATGGACATTTGACCCTTTTTATAATATGCACCTTGTACCAGTGAAATCTAAGGCACCAGCTAGTTACTCATTAAACTTGGGTGCCAAGGGCTGACTTGTACAAATTATGCTGTTAACTGCCCAGTCTGGCCTGTGCGCAGAAGTGGAAAAAAGCAATCATCCTCGCTGCGAAATTCTGTCATATCGGCAGAATTGAACTACAAATTGCAGCAATTCGTGCCTGACCTCTGATCTGTGAAGTTAGTCTAAACCTTTGAACCTCAGCTTGGAATTGAGGAGCAGCACGGACTCGTACTGGGGAAGATGGCTAGCAAGTCTTCTCAGCTGTGAATAGTTAACTGTGTGACGGCTGGTCAACCTGCATCCACCTCGCCTAGAGTCTACTTCTTATAGAACGGCATTTTAATAAATAAAAGTGGAAAGTTTCAGGAGTGCAAATTTGTAACTAAATATGTAAAAATGAAAATAAAGGAAGGGACTCTGAGATAACTTGAATTACTGGGCACTTAGTGGTATGTACACTAAAAAAAAAAATCTCCTTACAAGTTGGACATAAAGAGTTTTAATTAAATACTTAACAATTTTTTCCAATGGTGCCACGTCTTGTATGTTAAAATTTTAAACAAGTATATTATTTAATTTCAATGATAAAATACAAACCCATATTATGCCATCTCTGGGAAAAAGCAACTATGGGAAATCAGACCTTACCTTAAACCCAAACTTAGCTTCTGATACCAAGCATTAAATGAAGAGGAATGAGTAAGTATAATAATAAACATTTCTTATGTATACATTTTGTCATAACACTGATTCACCACATTTTATTCATAACGAGGAAGGTTTTCCTTTTGAGAATTAGCTTCAAATGCTACTCAAATTGCTCCATTTCCAGGTAGAAAGCAGTGAATATTGTATTTCTCTGGTTTCTTTGAGTTAATGTTAGAACAAGTAGCACAAAAAACATAACTAAACTATTCTTTATAATGAAAGTGAAACTTATAGTCTTTAAAGCAGGAAACCTACCCTTAACTAATTCCATTTCATAAACTTTACTACTGGTTTGAAAAAATCATTCTACAAGACAGACTTCTTATACCAGACCTTTTTTTTCAAAGAGGAAATGTCATTATTGCTAAATTTATGTAGCACTTAGCGCAACACTAATTCCGCTTATTTCTCTTACCTTTCGTGATCACATTTCTTAAAATCACAAATCTCTTCTCTAAAGACTGACTGAAATGACTTTGGAAAATGAAGGTGGACATTACTTATGCTTCTTATCCCATCGTTAAAATAGCAGCGATCTGTGAAAAAATGACTTTACTCTATGAAGGCCTCACTTTTTCAAGTATGCAAAGTGAAGAGCTTCTGGAAGAACTAATTAAAAAAAAAAAGTTCATAACTTAAGAAATTAGGTTTTGTTACCGGTAAGGCAAACAGCAGTATTTGAAACTACCACGAAGCTCTAATTTCCCTTTTTTGCCTTCAGTTAAAAAATGGATCATTTGCTTATTCAACCTGATCTAAATTCCTTTAACCAAACACAACCCTCTCATCCACTCTTTCAATTAAAACAAATAAGGGTGTCCCCTACCTTTCCAGTCCTGAAATCTGGATGCGACAGGCTAATAGTAACAAAAGCTTTGCTTAAGCAACCTTCACTCCTGATCTCAGGAACTGCGTAACACATGTGTCCTCATTGGTCAGTGAGCTTTGGCTATTTAAATGCCTTAGGAGTCATTTGCTAAGGGCACTTGGAATGAGCTTTGAGTGGGTGGTACGGAACGCAGGCAGGTGTTAAAATCGCCAGATACAGAATGCTCAACACCAGTCTGGAAACTGAATGAAAACCTACTGTAACATAGGGATTCGGGGAAGGCCCAAGAAGACAAAAGCTCAGATTCAGACATGAATCTGAAATCTTCTATTCCAACACCACTACTGACTACAAGGAAACAAACGACCTTTTAAATACATTTTCCTAGAATAAGACAGGTGCCCACGATCTTGTATGGAGATGCAGACAAGATAACCAGTAGTTGCTACATTGTCGTGGGAATTAAAAGAATGAATACATGTAAGTGCTTAGATAAAAAATAAAAATGACACAGGAATTAAACCCTCATTTGATTTTTACTTTACTTCCAACATGGATCTGGCAAGGGATTTTCTGGTTGGAAGTGGAGAGAAATAGAAGAGCCATAGACAAAGACACCAGTGGTTAAACATGATTCATGGTAATGAAGTTAGCCCATACCTAACAACGGATTAGGAGGACTGGAAGCACCCAAGCAGAGTAAATACGCTCCTTTTCAAGCAGTTAAGAGATGGAACCTCATTGAAAGTCTCTCCAGAGGCTGGGCTTGTCAGTTAGAGCTGCTGAGAGATCAGGGGAACAGGGAACAGAGAGAGGACTGGGTGGGGGAGGGGGACATCCTGAAAGTGAGGTGGCATCTGGGACCCAAAGTCTCCTAAACAAGGATTAAAATAAGCTCCACAGCATATGAAGAGAGAAACAAATCTGTGATTTCAAAGTTGTGGTCTCCAGTTTTCCCTTAGTGGTTATTCTGTAATTGTTAATCTTACTAAATTCCAGAACATCTTCGGGATTTGAAATCGCCAGGGTGGGGAGTAAAAAGTCTGGGGTGACAAGAGAGGTCTAAATCCAGGTAACTGGTCATTTATCTACCTCAAAAAATATATATATTAACAGCATTATTACTCCTAAGTAGAATAATCTAAAACTATCAATAGAGACTAGAAAACACCAGCAGTTTACTAAAGGGCCCAAATCCAAAACAAGACTAAGGTTATCATCATGTTAAGTATTATGTAAAACTAAACTGATCAGTTCTGGACGGAGGAAAATTGAAGCAATCTCTCAACAACACGAAGGCAGTGTTTCCAAAAAACTGATTTTAGACCAAATTCTTTTTGACTACAAATGGGACCCTTTTGACTGCAAATGGGACCCCGGATAAATGAGCAACCGAGTATTTTATACAAGAATTTTTACAAATTCTGGGTGCATGGCATGCCTTAAGCCTTAGAAATATAGTATTTTGGGTGTGTGAATGGGTGTGTGCATGCCCGTGTGTGTATACACTGGTATGCATTCTTATTCTGAACATTATCAAAAAGGCAAAGACTCGGGAAAGTCTTTCTCAAGAAGACACATTTTAAAAGTAAGGCAGTAAGGCCAAGGCAGCTTTTCACTGAATACCTGAAAGCAGGAACCACAATTACAGCTTGCCCTTTTAAAAAAAATCAACAACAACAACAACAACGCTTTCCTGCTTTTGCTTTGCACAAAGTTAATTTTAAAATACAGGCAAACATACACAACAGATTATCTACGGTCTTTTTAAAAACCATGCACACTAGTTATAACACATTTAAACAATACAGAAAAGTACACAGAGAAAGTAAAAGCCATGCTTCTCCCACTGCCGTTGGCATGGACTGCTGCTACGGAGCCCGCGATGGAGGCAAACTCTAAAACCGGAAGTCAAGGCCATGACTGCAGACACATCGTGATACCTTCGCTGGGTTCACTTCTGATACACCGGGCTTGCAACATCCCCAGAGGAGTGATCTTTGTCTCAACAAAGCACCTTTGTTTTCAGAGTAGAGTGACAGCAGGCAGATCTGAGGTCTGAGACTGGAGAGAAGAGGAAAAAAGGGACACAAGCAAAACAGAAGCTTGAGACAAAGACAAACTCTAAGGTATTTTGGAAAAAGGAACAAGAAACAAGGTCTCAGACAGGTCTGGGAGAGCAAGAAGTGGAATATAGGTGTAGACATGATATGAAGTCAGGAAGCTATTATGTAGGGCTATTTTAAATATAGGTGATACCTATTAAGGTCATTTTTACATGTTAATAGAGAGCATTAGGTTTTAATTTATCTAAAGACAAAGATAGGGATGACTGGGTGGCTCAGTCAGTTAGGCGTCTGCCTTTGGCTCAGGTCATGATCCCAGGGTCCTGGGATTGAGCCCCACGTCGGGCTCCCTGCTCAGCCGGGAGTCTGCTTCACCCTCTGCCTCCCGCTCCCCACTCATGTGCTCTCTCTCTTAAATAAATAAATAAAATCTTTAATAAGAAAAAAAATTTTTTTAAAAAAGGCTGAGGTATAGTTAATACAGAGATCAAGTGAATGTAATTTGCTTTGTAGAAGTATATAGTTTTCCGGAAGTAGATTTTATACTACTTAGAATTCCACTATTTAGAATTTCAAAGTCTTTGCTGTATTAATGCATGACTAAGGCATAAAAAGAAGACACGTTCACATACACACGCACACATTCAAGTACCAGCTTCCACATGAAAAGGCAGCAGCCAGCGCACGGAATTGCGTCACAGCCCCAGTGGTGTCAGCAGCAACAGTGGGCTGTGAAACTAACAAACCCCCATTGGACAGGCGAGCTCCGAGAGGTTAAGGGCATGCATGGATATGTACAGGAGAGTCTTTTTTTTTTTTTTAAGATTTTATTTATTTATTTGACAGACAGAGATCACAAGAAGGCAGAGACGCAGGCAGAGAGAGAGAGAGGAGGAAGCAGGTTCCCGGCCGAGCAGAGAGCCCGATGTGGGGCTCGATCCCAGGATCCTGGGCTCATGACCTGAGCTGAAGGCAGAGGCTTAACCCACTGAGCCACCCAGGCGCCCCTAGAAGAGTCCTTCAAAAGAATGCATGTGACACATAGAACTCACCCCGAGAATGACAATATGATAGCAAGGGTTCATTCCTTCAAGACAGCTTTTGGTTTCACACACACACATACACACACACACACACAACCCGTACAAGGACCTGGCCTCCTCCGTGAGGCATTGTTGAAATCCCTTTACCCGCCCTCTTCGACCACCACCGTGGACCAAGAAGCCTTCCTCGGCTTTTATAGACCAGAATCCACAAACCTGTATGACCAAAAGCACCACCGGATTCCCTTTTGATTAACTTGGCAAACAGCCCACTGGGATATCAACAGGGAAGAATTACATCATGGACATCACCATATTGGGGATGAAGAGTTTATCATATGCAGACATTAGGAAAGGGCTTTAAATATATGGTGTCTTCAGTACAACTGCTTTAAAGAGTAAAACGACAATAGTAACTAATGGGTGTGTTTCAGTCACTCAATATTTATCACCACCTTCTAAGAGTCAGGCACTGTTCTAGGTTACTAAGGCTTTAGCGGGGAACAAAACAGACAAAAATCCTTGCCCTCAGGAGCCCTCGAGTCCTATGGGGCAAAAGACGTTTAATGAGTAAAGCAGTAAGATATACAGCATGTTAGACTCTGAAAGAGCTAAGGAGAAAATAACAGGAGGGAAAGAGCGTTAAGAGTGTGTGGCGGGAGGGGGATGGGCAGTGTCCCGCCTGGTCTCTGTCTTACAAGTAAATTTACTATTTATTACTTATTATAAAATTTAAGCATGTAAATCCATTATATTTCTAGTGGGATACACTATTAATCTAAGCATATAGCCACACTTATTTAAATCATACGTCAAGTCCTTCCTATTTACATAGTCGTTACTCAATGTGGACACAGGCAAGGCGGCCGACATATTTTTTTTTTTTAAGATTTCTTTCTTCCTTTCTTTGAGAGAGAGAGAGCGAGCGAGAGAGTATTTAAACAGAACAGGCAGGGGTGCTCAGAGAGCTCCACACACCCTCACTCTGGCTCATTCCCACCCCGACTGTGGATATGCTTGACTGAGTAACTGTCCCTTGTAAGTGTTCACCATGATGGGGACACCACTCAGAGAGAGGAAGAAGATAGAAGATTGGGACCATTCACTTTTCTTCAGAGTCTAGGGTTCCAGCCTCCACTACGGACTGAATTTATCCGAGAGCCCTGTCACATTGTACGTTACTATGACCACCGCAGGGACTCTCTGTGACTTCTCCCGCAACTCCAATGAGAGAATGAGCCAATAAATTAAATCCTATCCAACCAACTCCTTCCCTCCAAAGCTTTCCTCAAGCAAGGGACGTTTCTGCTGTTACCTTTAAATTTAAATGTGGCACAGAAGCACAGCCCCCCTTGTGCTCTCTGCTTTCCAGAAAAGGCAGTCCGTGGAGAGCCCACAGGCTTCAAGCAGCTGTGTTTGCTACAGGCAAGAGGACATCTGGGGAGGCAGCCAACGAAGGGGTACAACAAGATGGAATCATCACCCTTCCTTCTGTCTAATTTTCACTGAAATTCTTCACCTCCTTCTGTAATAAAATAACGGCAGCCACCTCCCCTCTATTGTCCTTGTCACATGCCAGGCATTGTTAGAAGTGTTTGGCATATATTAACACACAGAGTCCTCGTAAATATATTTTGAGGTTTGGGACGAGTAGGATCCCCATTGTACAGAAGAGAAAACTAAGGCACAGGAAATAAAGTAACCTGCCCAAGACAAGTTGGCAATGGTGGAGTGAGGATTTGAACCCAGGCACTCTGGCTTGTGGAGATCGCACTTTTTTCCACCTCTGGATAAGTAGACAGTATTCCTACCCCCACCCCCGTCTCCTTTCCCCCTTCCCTATCACCGCCTCTCTATCGACTCACACATCCTTCCCCTTGCTGCTCTGACTTGGCCAGTCAATGGGCATTTCTGCACTTAACAGGAAAATGCTCTGGAACTTTGGAGACACTACCCTGAAGCCGGGGAGAAATCTTTGAGACTCGGTGAGCAAAACCGTAACTTATAAAAGCCACAGAATCTCATTTAAATCTAAAGATAATTCTCTTAGCATTTTCTCCTTAAACTCTTCCTCTGGCCTAGGCAGCATTCTTTATTAATACACAGAACCCTGTTAGATTTTAGGGCGATCCCTTTCTGGCCCTCAACCTAGCAAACTGTGGCATCTCATAAGCTAAGAAATTACCTGTCTTTACCCTTTGTATCCTGTGGTCATGGTCACAGACTTTTTCTTTTCAAAAGAGGAAGTTCAGAATAAATACGGAAGGCGGGTAGAAAGGAGATACCAATTACGAAGTCATAAATAATGTGTAAAACCCAAGCCCTCTGTTTATCTTTCACCAGAGAAAAGCCAGCTAGATTAAGTCACGATGTAAAAAGATGATTTCCTCCCGTTTCAAATGTGCAGTCAGGTTAACATGCACTCAGGAAGCGTGTGGTTTGGCCAAGTATTATGTGAGTTTTGCTTTTTAATAATTACTGGAGTTCTAATAATTTCCTCCGAATTACCACAGAAATCCCCTACCATCCTGGCTATACCGAGTACTATGCTTTTCCATTTCAATAGGTATTTTCTGAGCACTTTCCATAAAACTCCAAGATATGCTCTAGTACCGGGGTGGGGGGTGGGAGGTGGGGTGCAATGCTGGGGGTGGAGGGCTAGCTGTGGAAGGGTACCACAGTCAAAGACCTGGACCCTGATGTGGTCTCTATTAACTAAAAAAGAGCTAACCATCTTTTGTATATCACATGTATATGTATATTATATGTATGTATGTTAGAGGGAAGAGGCATAGAGAAATGCAATGAGGGACAAGAAAGCAGGGTTAGGAGGAATGGTGGGGGGGCTGTTGCTTAGGGCAGCCAGGGAAGGCCTTCCTCTCTTGGGCAGAAACCTGATGGGGAAAAAAAAAAAAAAGAAACCTGATGGAGTAAGGAACCAACTGTCCGAAGAGAGAAGGCATTCCAGAAGGAAGGGCGGGCTACACAAGGGTAACAGGCGTGACGTATCTGAAGAAGAACAAGAAAGGGGCAATGCGGCAGATGGACATTGGGTGAGCCAAGAAGGTGAGGGTCACGTGAGGGCCTTAGTAAGGCAAGGACTCTGGGTTTTATGGGGCCGAATGGAGGATTCCAAATAGAGAAGCAGCATGATCTGATTTTTCTTTCCTTAAGATCACTCCGGTATGGCGAAGAAGAGATCACAGGAGAGCCAAGGAGGGACAGGATGGAGGCTGTTCCGGTCCTTCGGGATAGGATGATGGTGTAAACCATTACAGAGTGCTAAGCCTGCGGTGGTAAGAAGCAGCTGACCTTGCATCATATCCTAAAGGCAGAGCGGACAGAACTGGCTAATGGACCACCTGGACCATGGCGGGGTCCACGATGACAAACATTTTCAGCCTCAACCATCAAGAAAAGAGCGGTGCTCTATGACGATCTCAGCAACACGGGGCAAAACCTTTTTTATGGCACGGCCTTCAGTCACAAGCAGTAAAAACACCAATATATAGTGAGTGTTGTTAATCACCAGGCAGCATATTGGAATATTATTTCTTTAAAAAAATCTCAGTTTAGCCAACCAACACCTTGAGTCCTTCACTTCCCTGCTAACTATATCAGGCATGAACTCTGCAGACCTCTCTGGTCTAGTTTTCTCCAGCACTTTTAAGGTCTTTTAACTCAAGAGGAGGCAGGCACTATGGAAAATGGACCATGGGGCCAAGCAACAACAACAAAAAATACACAAAATGGCCTCAGGGACCTGCGTTATTAAAAGCAATAAACCATGCATTTAAGAAACACACTGGGTAGGTGAGAGGGACGGGGGGTATACAAAAGGTCCATACTCTGGAAACCCTGCCCAACTTTAAGGACACAAAGACTTACATAAACAAGCACCTCCCTAGAAAACTTCCGGAAAGCTCCCAAGCCTCCCGGAAGGTGGAGTTACGGGGACTAAGGAGTAGGCGCCCCGCCTCACTCTCCAGTTCCAAGGCCTGTGCCCACCAGCTGGCCTTCAACTCCACCTGGCTTCCCCCTCCCCCACCTTAGCCTTCTGCTCTTCGGCTATTCCATACTCTTCCTCTCTTGGGCTTCATGACCCTGTTCGTATGTAGCTCACTCATGACTATCATCGCCTTTTTTGATAGTCCATGACCGACTGACTGCCCTTCCCTCTGTCCGCCAACACGGACGGCGACCTACGATCTTCTTCCCTCGTCCTCCTACATCCCGGCCTCACAATTACATCACTTGGCCCCTGCTTCCCATCTTCCCTTTAAAAAGAAAATGCTACAGTCTCTTCAGATATCCTGTTTGGCTAACAACATGTAGCAGGCCAATGAACTCAGGTATCATATATGCAAGATACGTGTTTTTTTTTTAATCTCTCACTTATATGTATTAAAATGACTCCCAAACCCAATAAAATGTTCAACCTCATTGGTAAGCAAATAAACATAAATTAAGGAAAAATAGATAAACAGTATCATTTTTAGTCAATAAAATCAGCAGATCTTTGCAGTGAGTAGTGCTAACATGTCACTCTTCAGGAGGACAAGTATCAAGCGATCAAAATTTTTCTGTAAAAATAGTAGTTTATAATCTACACGAAAAGCCTTGAAACCGTTCATTCTCTTCGCTTAGCAATGTCATTAAGAATTTATCCTAGAGAAATAATATAAAAGGAAGTTTATACACAAAGATGTTTATCTCAGAATTCTTTATAATAAATTTAGGAACTACCCAATGTGTGACTTTGAGGAAGCGATTCGATTTAAAAAAATTATATCAATTGCACAGTCACTAAAAATATATTTATGAAGAATTTTACTGTCACAAGTAAAGATTTATGACATGTGAGATTAAGGAAACAGACAGTATGGATAACTGTACGTACAGCATGCCCTTGGCTGAAACTAGGGAAATGAAAGCCAGGTGCATATAACAAAATATTGACGGTGGTTTGTCTCTGGCTAGTAAGAGTACTGAATACAAGTGATTTTACATTCTCTTTTTATGTCCTTCTGTATTTTAACATATTCCACACAAACATTTACATTATGTTTCTTTGACATATAGAGCTTTGATCATCAGAAAAATTTAATGATTCGATTCAACAGATCTTTTTGTCCTAGCCCACTCTCTCCTTTTTACCCCATCATTAAGTTCTGCCAATTTTTTTTTTCCTTTCCTTTCTCACTGATTTCACTCAGCACTAACCATGCACCGCCTTCCACCTCTACCCCTTTGCTTCCCTCCCTGATAATTACTTTCCCCCGCTAGTCATCCCCCAAGCAGGAGCAAGAACTGTCTACCTTAAGTATGGCTGGGATCATGTTACGCCTAGGAAGGGAATTTGATGTGATCCTTGGTCATCCATAACACTCCAAGCTTTTGATCATGAACTGCAAATCTTTGGTTAACTTCTGACTACAACCCACTGCCTAATTTCCCTTTGTTCCTCTCAACCTCGACAGACACACACCCACATGCAAAATCCCCCAAGACTACCTCTCTACCTTCTCTAATATATCCTTGTTTTCTTTCCTAACTCTGCTCTAGAATCATCTAGAAAGCCTTCTCATCCAGGCATCTACTGTTTTCCAAACAACTTTACTGCCACACAGCTTCGGCATCCCTTTTTTATATCTGTACATTTTGCAATCCAACTTGCCAAATCGAGAGAAATTCCTGTTTTATCATAACACTGCCTAAATAGCAAATGCTCCTAGTGTACATAAACCATAATTCCACTTCTGAAAATCAAAACTTAAAAAAATTTAAGATCATCTCTGATGAAAAATGAGATACATCAGGAGTCGGGTTTTTTGTTTGCTTACATAGTCATCATCTGCTTGCATGACAAGATGGTAGTTCCTCGGGAAGATTATTACCCAGGCATTTGCCTTCAATCTCTGTCCCCTGTTCAGCACAGACTCACAGGAATTCGCTAACTCGGGTGCTCAATGATCACTCTTCACAAGAATTCCAAACTGTTGGTAAAATATTTTTGACTTACAACATGGAAAACTTTGTTTATGAAAGGATCGTCATGAAATGCAGCCCTCACAGCTCAATCTCTTGAGCTGTTTGGTGAACAACTATGGAAACAGGAAGAAGGAAGGTTACATGAACAGTTGTCTTGGAGTCGTAAAAACATGCACGTGGCTGTCTCTCCAGGCCTCCTACCATATTTGGGCGACGCTTCCCATGTGAAATTATCGGGATCTCTGACACCTCAGTGCTCTGACCAACACCTCATTTCTCCAGCTCTGTTTTACAAACAAGGAAACCAAAGAAATGTCCATGGTGTGGCTTAACACGTCGTTTCAGAGATGCCAATGCTGACATGCCCATTCCTAAGTTCCAAGTGAAGCCATGGTTAAAACTGTGTTGAGAATCATTTTGATCTGAAGTATTAATAAAAATGACAATGTCAACCATGACTCCTGATAGTCACTCAAATGGGTGAAATTTTTAATTAAGAAAACACATTACTGTGGAAACCTACTCTTATGAAGAGAAAGTAGACATGTCCCTCAAACATAAAATATATGATTTACAGTTACAGCTTATTACATTTCTTGTTTAACTTTATTCAAATTGAACTTTAGACTTCCATTAAATAAATGGAAATCTAAACAATGAACAGGGGTTTGGGTCCATTTTGCATCTAATAAATTAATGCCAGTTCTTCTTTAAGAACTCACTAGAGTCCTAGGGTCCTAAGATTTTAAAAGCCACCTGCTCCCCGCCCCACCAAGAGGGAATTACTACCATGAACAACCTTAGGATGGTTAAGACTCATTTCTTAGCTCTTTTATGCCATAGTGGAACTTTTATTAAGGACTGGCAGATGGAACTGAATAATACAAAAAAGAAAATAATAAATCAGTGTCTCAAGAACTGAAATGTTCCTATGGTCTCTACCATCTGATGATGTAAGGGTTTTTACCGCTATATCATCTATTTTCTTCTTATCCAAAATCCAGTGTCTGAATTTGATATATAATAAATATACTCTCTCTCACACACACACATACACACACACACCCCTTTACACCTGCCTCAGTGTGTGCAGCTTACCTTGACATCTTAGCACTCTGAAAATTATTTAACGTGCTAGTGGTCTCTGTTGAACTAAAAGTTTTGGAAAATAGTAGACAGCCAATAAAATTTACTGACTACAAAATGCACTTAACCTGACAACTCTCAACACTGTTATTCTCAGCAAATCATAGAACCTTCTCTTATATTTTTAAATGTTTAAGAAGCCAAAACCTGGAGGGGCGCCTGGGTGGGTCAGTCGGTTAAGTGTCTGACTGTTGATTTCAGCTCAGGTCATGATGTCAGGATCCCGAGATTCAGCCCCTCGTGGGGCTCTGTGCTGACCACGGAGCCTTCTTGGGATTCTCTCTCTCCCTCTTTCTCTACCCCTACCCCCTACCCCCCAAATGTAGATGATCACTTGCTCTCTCTCTAAATAAAGTGCTGTATTTAAAACAACAACAACAACAACAAAAAAAGCCAAACCCTGGGGAAATATTTTTGCGGCTGATTCCATGCCACTCTAATTGTCTAATTTAGAACCCACAGCCAGCCAGTCTCTTGAGCACTCTCTGTGCCCCATCTTTCACATCCTTGTATAATTATTTGTAAGCATGGTACACAAGGAACAAGCTGTACAAGCTCCATGAATTCATACTAAATTCAGTCTTCCAAAAAAATTATCTATTTTAATCTGTCCTTGGATAAAATTCATCTTCTTGATGTATGTAGAGTTTAAAAACCCGATTATCAATTTGTAGGCTCATGAGTTATTGTTTTCACTTTTTCTCAATGCATAGACTAGTATTTTCTAATTTTTCTGGACCTACAGGGACAGGGAAAAGGGCAATCCACATCCTTTCTACTATTTAGTGATGCTCTTCATAAAAAGGTTTAATGGGAAAAGAGAGAGAAGGAAAGGGAGAGATAGGAAGAGAGGGAGAAAACTGAGTAACTGAATACTATTCTACTATTCTACTATTGGTAGAATACTATTCTACTATTCTACTAACTGAATTCTACTATTCTACTAACTGAATACTATTCCACTATTAGATCTTGGGGGAAAAAATCCTTTTAGAACAATGGAAATAATTATTTCTCCTTAATAATCTCAGAGATGCTGTGAGGGGAAAAACATACAGTATGAATGAAAATGTTCTACATTTTCAGGAAAAGAATATATGTTATTAAAATAATGTTTGCCTATTGTTTTAATATTAAATATTAATACTTATATTCAAGTGGTTAACAAGCTAAAACTATTATCTAGTTAGTTAACATTTCTATTAAAATATTACTTTTCTTGAAGGTTTTAGGATAATCTTAGCTAATACTATTCATAAATAACTAGAGGTTGGTTATATTTTCAAATATTTTCCAGGATGCTAACTGAAAGTTTCATAGTGAGGACTAATCCACACCTTTTTTCTTCTAGTAAAATTAATGGCCATTCTTTGGCTGAAGAATTAGACTAACAATGTATGGATTTTTTTTTTAATCCCTGAGAAATGCTTGTGAGACACATAAACAGGGGGCGCCTGGGTGACTCAGCGGGTTAAGCATCTGCCTTCGGCTTAGGTCATGATTTCAGGGTCCTGGGATCGAGTTCCGCATTGGGTTTCTTGCTCAATGGGGAGTCTGCTTCTCCCTCTGCTGCCACTCCCCCTTCTTGTGCTCTTTCTCTCTCTCTGACAAATAAATTTTAGACACATAAGCAGCAGGCACAGTACATGCCTTGAAGCTGAAATGAGAACACGTGACTTACCACCCCCCACCCCCCCTAACCCCCATGGAGCCTCAGATAACAGGACTTAATATTAAGCTCCTCTGGGGAGCTTAGAGATGGGCACTTTCATCCCCTCCTCAAGAGAATTTAGGGTACCAACAAACTTGAATTAGAATTTTTTAGTGATACCATTTTATTAATTTATGGTACTCTCATCTTGAGCTTGTTTCCAATTTGTTCAGGAAAATACATTTCCTGCCCTTGTCCTTATCATTATGATACACGTGGACGCTCAAATAAGTCAAGTCTGCAATCTTTCAGAGAAGGAAAAACCACTTGTTTGGAAGTAACACTCCAGGAGGAAATGTGTCTCAGCACCTGGGAGCAAATGCAGGTGAGGTTCATCATGGTAGCCTCTGCGGGTGAGGTCACGGATGATTGGCAAAGAAGTATGAACGAATGGAAACACAACTCCAGGCTCTTTAGTTGCTTTACATGGTGGTGGCCCTGCCTAGGCCTGTCTGACTTAAAAGCAACAACAATCAAGTGAGAACAGCTAACCCTTACTAAGCATCGGCCAAGTACCAACTCTGAGCTAAGTACTCCACACGTTATAGCTCACCGATTCTGCGCAACAACAGTATGCAGTAGTAACCACCTTTATGCTTATTTTGCACATGTGGAAACTGAAGTTTACAGAACTAAGTTGTCCCAAATCTCACAGAATTCACAACCAGGCAGCCAGGCTCCAGAGTCCATGCTTTGAGCCCTGAACCACAGTGCCACACAAACCCCACTGGTGAGAAGTCACTGCTTCATCATGGATTCAGTTCCCTTGTCCCTCTGTCCCCAGAGGGAAGGTCTGAGGTACCCTGAGTCAGCTTCAACAATGGTCATTCACATTTACAAATTGTCTTGAGAGATGAAGAATGAAGACAACAGTTAAAAGGCAGTAAACAACCAAACCTCCCTAACTTTAAAAAAGAAGAGCCAACTAAATCTGAAACAGCGTAAGGGAAGAATGGAAATCAGTAAGAATAAGGATTCAAATGGAAGTAAAGGAAATGGAGAATATAAAGTGAATAAAGAAAATCAATGAAGCCAAAAGTTGGTTCTTTTGAAGAGATCAACAACACTGACAAACCTTTAGTGAGAATGAGCAAGATAATAATTAAGACTCAACTTGGCAAACTCTGAAATAAAAGAGGAGACATCACTACAGACACACATCAGGTTCAGATCATGATTACTACAGTAAAGTGAATATTGCAATAAAGTGAGTCAAATGAATTTTCTGGCTTCTCAGTGCATGTAAAAATTATGTTTACACTAAACTGTAGTCTATTAAGTGTGCAAAAGCAGTATGTCTAAGAAAAAAATGTATGTGCCTTAATTTAAAAATATTGCTAGAACATGCTAACCATTATCTGAGTTTTCATTGAGTCATAATCTTTTTGCTGGTAGAGGTCTGGTCTCAATGTCGATGGCTGCTACTGATCAGAGTGGCAGTTGCTGAAGGCTGGGGAGGTTGTGGCAATTTCTTAAAATAAGACAACGAAGTTTGACACATCTTCCTTTCATTTAAACACTCAGGAGTCACTGCAGTTATTTACTGACCTAAATTCAACATTGTGTCTCAGAAAATATGAAGGCCCAAGGAGAGAGAGAGAGATAGGGAACAGCCAGTCAGTGAAGCAGACAGAACACACACAACATTTATCAACTATGTTCACCATCTTATATGAGTGTGGCTCATGGAGTCCCAAAACAATTACAACAGTAACACCAAAGATCACTGATCACAGATCGCCCTAACAAATATAAGGAGAAAGTTTGGAATATTGCAAGAATTACCAAAATGTGCCACAAAGAGACATTAAGTGAGCAAATGCTATTGGAGAAACGGTATTGACAGAACTCCTACAACCCAATAAAAAGACAAATAACCCAATTAAAAGATAGGCAAAGGATCTGAATTCAACATTGCTCCAAAGAAGGTATACAAATGGCCAAAAATCACATGAAAAATGCGAAACATAATTAGCCATCAGGGAAATGCAAATTAAAACCCCAGCAACATACCACTTCACAGCCACTAGCATGGCTTGGGGGGAAAAAAAAGGATAACAAGGGTTGGCATGAATGGGGAAACACTGGAACCCTCATATACTGCTGGTGGGAATGTAACATGGTACAGTCACTTTAGAAAACTGTCTGGGAGTTCCTCAGATTGAACCCAGAGTTACCATATGACCCAGCAACTCTACTCCTAAATATATACCCAAGAGAAATGAATTACTTATGACCACACAAAAATTTGTACATGAATAACCATAGCAGCATTATCATACCCCCAAATAGAGATAACACAAATGTCCGTCAACTGATAAATAAGATAGAGAAATAAAATGTCATAGAGTCACACAACAGAGTACTATTCACCACTGAAAAGGAACAAAGCATTGATACTTTCTATAACATGGATGAACCTTAAAAACATTAAATTAAGTGGAAGAAGTCACAAAGACCACATACTATCCTGATTCCATTTATAGGAAAGGTTCATAACAGGCAGATCTTTAAAGACAGAAAGTAGATTAGTGGTTGTATGAGGCAGGAGGTAGAGGGGTGAGGAAAAAGTGGAAATGACCGGCAGTGGGTACAGGGGATTTGTTAGGGAGGGGATGAAATGTTCTAAAATCGATTATAACGATGCTTACACAACTCTGTGAATACTCTATAGCCAAGTGAATTGTATACTTTAAATAGGTGGATTATATGTTATGTGAATTTTATCCCAAATAAAGCTGTTACGGAAAGGAAGTGGGGAGGAGAGGAGAGGAGAGGAAAAGAAATGAGGAAGGGAGGAAGGAAAGATAGACCCAGCGTGTCAAAGTGGAAAGATGGCCAATGTTGCCACTCACCATGCCCTTTCAGAAGGATATATTTCAAAAGCTCACCCCAGATTTCTCCCATACCAACCATCAGGCCCAAGAAACAAAATCCCGGCATGCAGCCGTGGTAACTGTGATGTTCATGTTACACGTTCTCCCCTAATTTCATGTCCAACTAGAACTTTACAGGTAAAATCTTACCACACAGAATAATATTACACAGGAGGTTGGGACAACGGTATTTTTATAGCCTGGTAGATGGCTTAGTGCTCCAGCTCTGTGTTACTCTTACAAGGAATAGCTTTCCAAGAACATGCTTTCTCTGGTCCCCACTCACTCAGCACTCCCCCTGGGCCGGAAGTCCCCCACGGTATCTGACGGTGCTTTCCTAAAGATGGGAGTCTGGGGGTCAGAGCACTGTTAGACTGAGCAATGTGTAGTTAACCTCCCTTCCCAGCCCCAGGAAACGATGATTTTCCTTCCCCTTATAGCCTCGTCCTGGGTCAACCCTCTTCTTTCCAGCCAACCTTGCTTTCCAATATCCCAGGATGGCTTAGAAGGAAACAAGCTTTGGAGTCTGGCAGACAAGAGGGCAAAAACTAACCTGATTTGATCACTTTCCTCTTAGTACTCTAGGTGAGCCTTGAATGTCAAACTTGTAAAATGAAGATCACACAGTATCCAAATTGTTAAAAAAAAAAAAAGAAAGAAAAGAAAACGTACTTATAGGGGCACCTGGGTGGCTCAGTGGGTTAAACCTCTGTCTTCGGCTCAGGTCATGATCTCAGGGTCCTGGGATTGAGCCCCTCGTCGGGCTCTCTGCTCAGCAGGGAGCCTGCTTCCCCCCTCTCTCTGCCTGCCTCTCTGCCTACTTGTGATCTCTATCTCTGACAAATAAATAAATAAAATCTTTAAAAAAAAAAAAAGTACTTGTAGGGGCACAAGCATGTCTCAGTCCGTTAAGCAACCAACTCTGGATCTCAGCTAAGGTTTTGCTCTCAGGCTGATGAGTTCAAGCCCCACACAGGTGTGGAGCCTATGTGTAATAATAATAATAATAATAATAATTCTTTTTTCCTAGATTTCCACTATGAGCTGGGTCTGTGAATACACACGTGAGTAAGACACAGACTCTGTAGCTGGGAAATTCAGGGTCTAGTAGGAGACACAGAAATAGTGACAGTTATTATAAGGCAATGTGATAAATGGTTGTATAGTACAAATCCATGATAGTATCATGAAGGAGGAAGTGTTAATTCTCTTAAAGGTAGAACAGGAGGAAGAAGGCTTTATGGTGTGGCTGTGAGACTTCAGTAAGACAATGTGTCCACAGAACCCTTGGCACATAGCCGCTGTTCAAAGAGTATGAAGTTCTTTCCCCACTAAGGGCCCTAGAAATTCAGAAGAAAAAAATAAGTTTTGTCAAGAGAGGTAAAAAACAAAGCAAAAACAAACAAACAAAAAACTGGACAGGACTGTTCCCTGCTCTGGCCAGGGTATTATCAAGGGCTAATTCAACTAAAGAAAGCTGGGCCTCACTTTTTATTTCTTCCTGCCCATAAACATAATACCTAGAAAGACAGTAACGTAATACATTTATTTATAACAAATACATGCAGATACAGATGTCCTGGGGTGCATCTTGTGTGTTTTAACCCGTAATTCTACCTTTGCCAAATTGTAACATCCAGTAAAATGTTCAAAAAAAAATCTGGATTTTTTTTCGCAATCATCAGACGCATCTTTACTGACCCCCTGCCATTATGAAGCACCAGGCAACAGAGATGTAAAATCGAATTTACAACAAGCTTAGAAACGACCAGGCAGGGAAAACCAACCCTTAACGACTATAACACAAGGCGGAACAACACATTGTTTTTATTCCCCCACAATAAATTACTCATGAGGTTTCCTTGCTCTTGGAACCAAGCAGGGAAATAATATTGATGATAATGGGTGGTTCCTGGTCAGACCCGTCCTCCTAATTTTGAGAACTAGATATCTGCCAATGGGCTTCCCCGGGTGAAAAAAAGACATGCTCGATTCTCAGTAGAGACAAGTCAAGTACTCAGTGTTCTCCGAGAAAAATCTTGCTGAAATGGTAAAACCTCTACTGGTTATCAAGAGGCTTCGCTGTGCAGATAAACAACCTTGAACGTCAGTAGATCCATGGTAGTACAAGGAACAGGGTGTAACCCAACTTCGGAGTCTGTGGCATACGATGAGATCAGTAAGGACATCGCCAATGCCTCCTCCGTCCTGCCCAAATGCAAGAACACCATAAGCCTGAAACTGACAACAAAATGAAACCAACCCCGAAGACAACAGACAGGCAGACAGAGAAAAACTATCCCGATGACCCATTTTGAGTGCTTCGATCCTGTCTCGTGCCACCCTTCGGAATCTGAGTTAAGTCAATCTATGTATCCACGGACTTCCCATATAGAACTGCGTTTGAGATACTTGCTTGTCAACTGGTTCCTGAAGCTACTGGGGACGAGAATTCTGTCCCTTGCAACCCAAAGAGTCCCAATTAACAAAGGTTATGGAACCAAGAAAGTGACACGGTAATCCCAGGGGACCCATCCACTCTTCCCACACTTTTTCCCAGTCTGCTCTCCAGCTGCCGCAGAAAGCTGCCATTTTTCCTCCTCAATTCTTTCAGTAAAATTTTAGTTGGTGCCTCTTCACCCTGACTAAAGAGGGCATCTCATCATTTTGGGTCTAATGGAAGAACGGTGTTAATCTCACGTATCTCTGAAGAGGAGTGCTAAAACTCAAAGGGAGAAATGACAGAGGACATTCTGATAAAAACAGGCTCCTCCTAGAAGTTCCGTATTTTTAGCTTCTGAAAAGCGGTCAGATTGCTTTCTCTCCCTCTCCCTCTCTGTAACAGAATCTTACAGAAGACTCTTGTGTTCATGGAGAGAGCCTTCTGGCGATGATTCTAGCCAAGACCACTGACATGTGGCCTCTAGGCCTGTCTCTCCTAGGTCTGTCTGCCGACCTGAGCGGCGTTCTCTGGGATTTGCTCAAAGAATTCAGAAACAACTGATCATTCTCACATCTCTCTTTCCTTTCATTTTATCTGCCTTCTCCTGCTTCCCTCTTAGAAAAAGGCAGAGTGTAGAGAAGAATAAAGAACAAAATCTATTGGGGAGGCAACTCTGACAGGAAGCCATGGAAAACCCATTAAGAGAATTTCTGGCCAGGCTTGCACCGGATCGGCAGCTGTGTGGGCTAAGAAGACACTGGCCATAAATCTGTTGGGCACTGTGCGAAAGCAAGGCCATCAGCCGGAAGGATGGTTTCCAAACCATCACTCAGTCTAACCTATTATATACCAACCTTGGTTGGAGAACTAAAACATATTAAAAACAAAAACACCACCACGACTGCTAGACTTTCTGGAGGGTCCTGGGCCTTCGTAGTTTTTTTTTAAAGATCCTGCAGCTGATTCTAGTACATAGCCAAGGTCAAAAAACACTCGTTTATACAGATCTCCAAACAAACTCTCCAACCATTGCTCAGTTGCCTGAGTGGTTTGGGCTATCACCCAAAGGGCTACCAACAAAGCCTAGAGTGTTCTCTCCTTTCTTCTCCACAAGCAGATGATTAAGCTTCACTTACAAAATATTTACTGAGTAGAACCCTGAACTAAGCACCTTCCATACATCATCTCTAATCTTTATGGCCACCCTAGAGAACAGTACCATTCCCATCGTTAGTTAGCACAAGAAACAGAGACATGGAGAGGAAAAGGAATTTACCCAAGACTGCCCAGCAAAGTGAGAGACACAGAGAGATCTGAACCCCAGCTTGCACTCTCTCCACATGATAGCCCCTCGTCATGGACTGTCTTTACTCTGGGCTTTACTTTTTCTTTTCTTTGTTTTCCTTCTTACTTTTTTTTTTTTTTTTAAGATTTTATTTATTTATTTGGCAGAGAGAGAGATCACAAGTAGGCAGAGAGGCAGGCAGAGAGAAAGGGGGAAGCAGGCTCTCTGCTGAGCAGAGAGTCCGATGTGGAACTCAATCCCAGGACCCTGAGATCATGACCTGAGCCGAAGGCAGAAGCTTAACCCACTGGGCCACCCTGCACTCCCCCCACTTTTTTTTGCTTTTGACATAATCCAAAGTTGACACCTTACTAACATCCAACGGTATATGCAAATAAGCCATTTGAAAACTAGTGAGTCTCAGAGAAATACTTATAAATTCAAAATGAGCTTCTTTTATTTTATATCATGAACTGTAAATGCTTATTATTATTTTTTAAATTCTCCAATTCTAGAAAGCAGAGACAAATGTCAAGAGCTGTTACCAGCCTCCCCTTCAGAACCCTAATGTGCACTTGCAATTTGAACTTGCTTCACTGAGCAGACTAGGTTTGCCCAGTTTAGTAAACATACAATTGGTCCGGTCTATAAAATCAGTGGTGAATCTTTTCGTAACAGAGCACGAGGACGCCTGTTATCAAACACTGATGCTCCTTTAAATTCCGTTTCCTAAAATACTTAAATTATTAGTAAATCTGGAAATTCTCCCTTAGCTTCTAATTGCTAGAAAACATAAGGCATGCATGTACACACACACACACACGTTTCCATTTCTAACACAATGTATGAATGGGACTGTGATTTGGTATTTTATTACAAACCAGGAATGCTGCAATTAGCTTCAGAAAGTCCGACTGAGTGAGTTTATACTTCTCTATGGCATTACCATCGTACACCTTATGCTAACAGTAGATACTCAAGAAATACTTGTGAACAAATATTTAAATGAGCAGGGAAGACAGCAGTGCAAAACTCGGGGGAGAAAGGCTACCCCACGCAGACTCATCTCTGTTCCAGACAGCCACCCTTTTCCCGTCAGAGGATCCCACAATCTCACTGATGGATGGGACCCCCCTGCACACACGACCTGACCCCGTGGCAACCTAATCTGGTTTTCTTACAGCTGCAAGAGTTAGAAAATAATAGTCCAACCCAGGACATGCTTTTGTTCAGTTCTAAAGAAAATGCCTGGGGTGTCTGGGTTACTCAGTCAGTTAAGTGTCTGACTCTTGGTTTTGGCTCAGATCATGACATCAGGGTTGTAAGATCCAGGCCTGCACTGAGCCGGTGCTGGGCTCTGCTATCAGCATGGAGTCTGCTGCAGATTCTCTCATCTCCCTTGGCCCCTCCCCCTGTTTGTTCTCTCTCTCTCAAATAAATAATCTTTAAAAAAATTTTTTTTTTTAAAAAGTTCCCATTTGTCAGGAGGGTATGTTGAGGCGAGTTAAGACTCGTCAACATTTTGCTTTAGGGCTCCTGTGGTTCCCTCAATTATAACGGATTATAACCCAAAGACAGTTTTCTCTGATGGGAGGAGGGATGGCGTGCAGAACTGAATGTACTTTGGGGTTGAATTGCTCTGAGTGTGAAGGCAGACTCTGGCATTTACTAAATGACGTGTCTTTGTTCAGGACCCCTGAGCCCTCTTTGCCTCAGTTTCCCCATTTGTAAAGGGGATGAATGATTCCGAGCTAGCAGAGCTATTGTGAGGCTGGGGATTATATACATAAAGTACTTGGTACAAAGTCTGACACATGGTAAGGGCACAGTCAAATGGTACGAGCTGACCAGCTCTCACTGACCACAGTGTTGGGGAAAGAGCGCTGTTTTTAATGGCTGAGGCTGTTCACCAAACATCGTGTGGCTAGCAGTGTGGGCCAGCGGGAAGCGCTGGGCACAGTGGAGGCAGAAAATCTGCCTTTCACTCACCAGGTATGTGACATCAGCTTCTCTATTTCAGCTTTCTCGCACACAAAATCAGTATATTTTACATCTTGAAATTTTTTTAATTTTTTATTTTCTTTTTCTTTTAAAGATTTTATTTTTTATTTATTTGACAGAGATCACAAGTAGGCAGAGAGTCAGGCAGAGAGAGAGAGAGAGAGGAGGAAGCAGGCTCCCTGCAGAGCAGAGAGCCTGATGTGGGGCTCGACTGGGATCATGACCTGAGCCAAAGGCAGAGGCTTTAACCCACTGAGCCACCCAGGCGTCCCTTATTTTATTTTTCTTAAAGATTTTATTTAGTTATTTGTCAAAGAGAGAGAGAGAGCGCAAGCAAGCAGAGAGGCAGGCAGAGGGAGAGGGAAATAAATACAGGTTCCCCGTTGAGCAAGAAGCCTGATGCAGGGCTCGATCCCAGGACCCTAGGATCATGATCTGACCGAAGGCAGACGCTTAACTGACTGAGCCACCCAGGTGTCCCTTGGAATACCTCCAAGATATTCAGTCGAATCAAGAGACTTTGACACCCACGGGATCAGCACGTAGAGCCCTGTGTGAGTTAGAAAGCAAAGTACTTCTGATCCCATTTTGAAAGACATGAACTTTGTCTCTCAGGAAATTTCTCAGCAAGTCTGACTTGAAACTCATCTACCTTTCTTAGGGTGATTGAACGTTTTTTTTACACATAAACTTTTAAACCCGATCTTTTAAAAAAAAAAAAACCCTCAAAAGTTGTCAAATACAGACTTTAGAATGCACTGCATGCATGTGAAAAGAAAAACTCTTTATAAGCAAAAACATGTATGTATAAGTAAAGGCTCCAACAGGAGATACCCGCCCGCCCGATTGCGTAAGAGCTAAGTCTTCAATAATGAGGTGGCACGTCTGGTGTGGTCTCCGGCAGGATGGGGTTGCCCCGATGTCATCAGCAGTGAGCCTGTTCAGTTCAGACCAACTGTGAAGTCATGAAACTTCCCTTAAGCTCAGTTTCCTCATCTGTACAAAAGTGGCAGTCACCTCCCAGGGTGATGGCATAGGTTAAGTAAACAGCCCAGGGAGAGCCCTTCGTAAACAGACTCTCAGAAACCGACTTTTCTCTGTCTACCCTTTTCAGGTGATAACATTTCCACCCCACCCTTTCTTCGATCCCTTCACTGGAAAGCTCTGGCACATGAAGGGAATGATTCTCAGCCGCTACAGCCACGTTCTTAATTCCCCCAAAACTCTTAAATGGTGGTCTGTTCTGACAATGGGAGACTATCCAGCAATGAGAAATAAAGTGAAACAATGTGGACAAATGCCCCAAGCACCAGACTGAATGGAAGATGCAGAGAACAAAAGAACACATATGATCCCACTGTTAGCAAGTTCAAGAACAGCTGAAGCTAATGTATGGTAAAAGAAGTTAAAATAATGGTGATCTTGAGGCATGGGGGTTGACTGAGGAAAAGCACAAAGGAGTCTTCTGGGATACTGAAAAGTTTCTGTACCTTGATCTGAGGGGTGGCTACCCAGGTGCATATAAGTAAAAACTTACCAAGCTGAAAGAGTTGTGCATTTTACTGCCTTTGTTATACCTCAATCACTAATATTGAAAATAGTATTTTTTGAAGATTTTATTTTTTAAGTAATCTCTACCCCCGACATGGGACTCAAACCCGTCACTTCAGATCAAGAACTGCATGCTCCACAGACCGAGCCAGCCAAGTGGCCCTAAAATAATATTTCTTCAAAGCATTTATTGGACTTAAGCTTGTCACCTGGAAGTTTCTCTCTTGTGCATTCTTCTAGGCTCTTTTTACATTGTCATGGGTGATAAATGTAGTTATTGATACCTCTGCAATGGTAGAATTAAAGAATACTCATATATAAAATTTTACAAGTAATTGAATTTGTTCCTTTAAGCAAGAATACTTTATGAAATGATTTGTAGTCCTTGCTATCATTTTAAACAGACACAACTGTGCACATTCCTCTTGGTGAACCAAGGTTATCCTTAGAAACTTACCTGGGCAAGCTGGGCTGAGACTAAGTAGTAACTTCAGGACCTTTGCTTCTATACTGATGACAGGAGTCTTTGTCCCTTCCCTGCTATTTCTTACTGTCACCTGGCTGTCTCTGAGGATCCCGATCTTTCTCCTTTGTTTTCCTTCATGCCTTTACTCATAAAGTTGGCACCTATTTTTTGAACGCCCAGTATGTACTAAGCACTGGAGATAATCATAGCGATAAGCCATTCATGATCCATGACCTAATGGGACATAATTTTAGCAGAGAAGTCAAGTATAAAATAAATGTGATGACTGTCTTAAAGGGGGAAGCATAGGACCTAATCTAGGAGGTCTGGAGTGACATTTTAGAACTGAGAGATGATTGGGGTGCCTGGGTGACTCAGTGGATTAAACCTCTGCCTTCGGCTCAGGTCATGATCTCATGGTCCTGGGATCGAGCCCTGCATGGGGCTCTCTGCTCAGCAGCCTGCTTCCCCATCTCTCTCTGCCTGCCTCTCTGCCTACTTGTGATCTCTGTCAAATAAATAAATAAAATCTTAAAAAAAAAAAAAAAGAACCGAGAGATGAAAAACAAGCCCAGAGTGAGACCTTAGTAAGTATTAGCTGAATGAATGAGTGTACACTTAATGATCGTGAGCCAACAGAGAAGCTGGCGTTCTGAATCACTGTGCACTGGGAAACTGGGAATTTTATCAGAAGATGCCTAAATCAAGAGTCAACAGGCATTGAGTGAGGCCTTGATGCATTTATGCTTCGAGGACTATTTTTTGCTTAAAGACACTGAATTACCAGACAAGCGAATAATTTTTACTCATTGCTCAGCTAACCTATATATATTCAGTTTCATGCCACCAAAACAAAACCAGCCCCAAATAGCAATAGCCCAAATTTTTATGATGATTTCTTCAGCTTGCCTGCATAATTCTGACCGCCAGTGCCTATGTAGGTGACTTTTCTGGTAGAGTCCCCCAAAGCGATCTGGAAATGTAGTTGTCACCCATGCACACTTCCATGGGACAGCCGGGCCCCAGCATGAGAAAACAGCCAAGACTCCTTGGGTTTTATCGAATGTTGCAAACTGCCACCTAATTTATGTCTGAAGAGGTCACCTTCATGACATATTACAAATCCAGAACTTGCTAAGGGATAGAAAGATAGGATGACAACCACCTTTGTGGAGAGACCACATAACGATGCATCTTCTTCCAAAACCAACCTGATCCAGAAACACTATTATCACGTCGCATGGAAGAGCAGCACGTTTAAAATGACAAGAGTAAGAGCCAATTTACTCAGGTCTTCACCCTACGTGTGTAGCCTTTGGTGATCAAAGTTTCTAAAATTTGGTAGGTCGTTGGAACTAAAAACCTGAAAAAGCTGAACGAAGGAACTACACCAAATAAGGTTTTTTCCCAATGATGTCAAGTGAGGAATGACAAGTATCTGGAAATGGTACATTTTTAGACTTTTTCCCAGAGTCTTTTGGTTCATCTAATAAGATTTCAAACATAAAGCTTCACCCATCTAGTTCAGACTCCGTGGAATTCATGCACGAACTCCTATTCTACTTGGATTTTTCTGGCATCACAGGTGGTCGAAAGTTTCCCAGACCCAGAAGCATCGAAGCGCAACTGTGGGACAGACAGGCAGACAGCGAGGATTCTTCCATCTGTTTCAGACTCTTAAAAGGGTCGTAAGAAAAAGTTAAACCACTCGCTGAAAGTTACACAAACTTTCAGCCGTCAGGGTAGTAAAACAACTCGCCGCTAAACCTGATTTTGTGATACGTGTACACAGATGATCAAATCTGATACCTCCGAGGGGAATGAACTCGAGGTCTTTTGACCCCCATGGCTGTTAGATTTGGTCCTACTTGCCTAAATACACAAAGCCACTGTGAAGTTTTCCCCATGAAGGAAGTTCCCTCTAATTCTGAAACAATCATTTCTTCTAGCCATTTTGCAATGGCTGGGAACTTGTCAGAAGAAAGACTGTTGGCTTCTTACTGCCAGTGTCACTGGGCAAAACGTCCAAAAATCACTCCCCCCCCCCATAATCAGTGGGCTCTTCGTTTTAGCTCTGTCTTCATACTTACGTCACCCACTACATGGGCAAATGGACCAAAGATCCCATGTTTGTTATAGTGCCTATATTATACCGTGATTCCTTTCCTCAGGAACTGGGCATTATAGACATCTTTCAGAGCTAACCTTTTTCTAGATTTTTCCTATTTATTGTTTGGGTTTTAGTCACTAATAACATGGTTGCAGGTATGTGTATTGAGGAAACCATTATTATAATTGATCAAATATTAAATACTCAGTTAAGGCTCTAGTTTTATCCTATGTACTCATGTACATAGGATATGTACATAGGATAGTACTCATGTACTATGTACATATCCTATGTACTCATTTTCATCCTATGTACTACATTCTAGCTTCTTCTTCTTCTTTTTTTTTTTTTGGTTAAAAAAAAAAAAGCCAGAATGTAAATATTTAGTATTTCCAAGAAGTATTTAATCCTTAGTTTTTCAAAAATGATCTATGAACTGTATACAGTTGTTCCTAGGGAACGTGTTCTAAAAACACAGATTTGAGGAAAAGAAGCAAGCTTTCCAGCTGACCATGATTCTGGTATCTTGTCAAAATTCAACAGAAAAGGTGGAGAAGAAAGAAAGCTTAAGAGTATGTTCATGAAACCAGAAACCACCATTTAGCAAAAGCTATTAATGGCATGAGTCATGGGGCGCACCAAAGTGCAAGTCACAAGGTTACAGGTCGCCTCCTAGAAACACCACACCTGGTTCCGAATTCTTTGCTAAAGCAAATGCTACCATTTGATTCAGACCGTTGGAAAACCTCAAGCCCCAGAAGACCTCACCTTGCTCCCCGAGACACCCAAGTCCCTCGAGCAAAACCGAAAACAACTGACCGAAAGTGAAGGTTTACAATGATCCAGGGACTCTGAGCACCGAAAAATAGTTTGCAAAGCCATTATTTTTGCCACTGCTCTCTCCTCCCCTCCCCATTTCTGCCCCTTCAGCCGAAGGCAACCCAGATTGTTTATAACCTGAAATTCTAAATATTTATAAACACGAAAGTACGAAACAATGTACCTACCACACACCTGGAGCTCTCTTTCCCCGGCTTCTCTCCTCCCACACTCTGGCAACGGAATGCCCTTCAAAACCATGGCTCAGTGCTTTTGGTAAATGTTTTACGAGACACTAAACAGCCTTGTGTCCCACCCTCAGAGCAAACACCATGGACAGAACACAATATAAGGGTTGCAAAGATATCGTGTGATGCACAATAATGCAAATCAACAGGCAGAATCATTTCTACACTTCCCCTTAAGAGAGAGAAAAAAAAAAATTCCAAACTTAGGGGGGAGTGCAGGCTAGGCTAGCAGGAAGGGCTTGCAGAAATAAACCTTGACTAGTTGCGCCTGTGTGTGTGTGTGCGTGTGTGTGTGAAAGCGGCATTATGATAAGCCATTGTTCTAATCCCCAAGCAAGTCTTGGCTTGCTGAACTGAAAAAGTGTCAAAGGCAAGAGCTAATAAAAAGTAGAGTTCACCCCTGCGCCTGTGGCAGACCCAGGAGCCCCTGTACATTTCCCCTCAATTTCTATTCATTAGAGAAAATGCAACTTGAAAAAGTCTTCCTAAACTGTCTTGCGCAATGAACCAACCGCACTCGCTGTTTTCTTGATTCCCCAAGTAAAAACCAACTCTGCTCCAAACCAGAGGTTTTGCATTCCATTCAAGTTAACAATTACAACTGGAGGATAACAGAAACTTGCTGGCACTGAATTATTAGCATACCCAGAATGTCAGGTGCCTCTTGGTACCACTGGGGTTAACACGATAAAGAGAGGGTGCGCTCTGGGATTGTCCGTCTCATTTTACCGAAACTACACACGGAGACAGCCAGAGTCGGGAGCCCAGGGTGGTACGCGCCAACCTGCTCTGGGAGCTCCGAGTAGGACATTCTGAGAGAGGAGAAAGGAGAATTATTTAGCAACCATCAAGGCTACTCGTGGAAAGGAGACCAAGGCTGCCTACAGGAGAAGAAATAATTAACTCTGGCTCTGAAATCACACACAGCTAGGTTAATCCAATAAGAAAACCCATCCTCCATCCCCACCCACTCTGCCCCAGTTCTAGGAATACTCGAAGTTTTGCATTTCATACCTTCAGGATGTCTAGCAGGGCAGAAAGGAAACGGAACATAGAACTGAGATCATGGCTTTTCTACGTGCCAGCTGTGTGACCTTGAGCAAATCATTCCACCTCTCTGAGCCTGTTTCTTCATCTAGATAATAAAAATTCTAGAACCAGGAAATCCAGCCCCAAGAACTGACAGTTCTCCCCATCTGAGAGTTAGACAATGGCAAAGAGCAGTTCTTGACATTTTCAAAACTTAAGGTCTTCAAATCTTAAGATTTGTTGCAACTTACTTGGTCCCTCTACCTTGTGTAGACAGGTCCTGTTTCATTTTCAGTTTCCTCATATTTACAGATCCCCAGGTTAGCGCTACGCTGAAGGCAACTGACTTTACTTCTCTTTGGTCCAACTGACTAGTCCGCCTTCGGTGGGTGTCCTAAATGGCAGTTTATCTGCCTCCCAGGGGCGATCCTGAGGGGCCCCCCAGCCCTCTGCCTGAGCCGTCCTGCCCTTCTGTTCTCACACTTCCCCTCTTCATGAATCCACCTGCCCCTGGCCAGGCCTCCACAGCCAGGCTACCTGCCTCGTAAAGTCTCATCCTGCTCTCACTTTCCCCTTCCTTCTCTCTTGCTGTCTTCTCTTTCCTTCTTTTTTCCCTTCCTTCCCTCTGCCTCACCCCACTGAGAGAGCGCATGGGGATGTGGTGAAGAGCAATTACTCTTCTCATCCTGTTTCTTCCATTATTTGGTGGGTTGTCTCAAACACCCCATGAGGGAGGAAAGTCAGATGTTTTGGTCACCCAGATTCTATTGACAAGAGCCGTGCGATCGAGAGGTTCAGCTGGTCTCAGGCCAACCACTAATGGCGCCCCACAGCTCGGCTTTCCTCACAGGGTTTCCCTCAGCCTCTCCAGGGTGGGCTAACGCCTCGCCTCAGATGCCCCTCAGTGCCCCCGAAGGCCCCCCCTGGTTTCTTCGGTTCTCTCTGCCCATCTTGCCCCCCCCCCGCCTTGGATCACTCATCTTCTTGTCTCCTTCCTTCTTCCCTCTTGGCTGGTCAACCTCTTATTCTGTTCCTAGGGCCTCTCTCACTGAACCCCATAGACCACTTCTGATTATTGCTATCCCCGCGTGCCTTTCCTTCCACAAACCCCACAGGAGCAAATCTCCAAAGGATGAAACTGAGAGCCTGGGGGACAATTACCCACTTCCTGGGAGACTTTCCTTACTAGAGCTCCTTTCGGGTCACATATCCCATAACAACCTGCACCCTGTTACGTGCGTGTATGTCAACGGCTTTCTGGACCACAAGCACACCCAGGCATGGGTCTGGGCATGGAGTCCAGGGCTAAGGGCTAAGGAACATACTAGATTGGGGTGGGGGGAAAAAAATAAAAACTGAAGACATACTACTTGAACCTAAAGCCAGGCCTCCATGGAGTACATTTTAGGTCGAAGTGGAGACCTGAATTTGGGGTTTTAATATCCTTGTTTTGCACTTTTTTCCTTTTTCTTTGTATTCAAATAAGGATAAGAAAATTTGGTTATAAAGACAAGATAGCATCTAAGCTATCCAATTGTGCCATGAGACCAGCATCATTCAGGAAATGTCTGCAGTGACCAGGCTCTGGACATGCGTTATGTCGTTTACTGTCATCAGACAGGAAGGGACAGGGTCAGAGAGACCGTCCCTGGGCAGGCAGCTGTTAATGACCGAACTGAACATCAGAGCGGGTCTCCATCCTCACTCTTTGCCTGAGCGGTCCTCATGCCACACACACACCACAACCTGCCCTCTCCAAGGACATGACTACTGCCCCAATCAAGAGCCACCTTGCTGGTGTTTTCAGCCACTCGGTGCTCAGACCCTGCCTGATCCCATTCTTCTTCTCTATTCCTTCTCCTTGGCCTCCCCACCCACGTCCCTCCACGTTTTTTCTGATCCCAAAAACAATCTGTCCTGTCCGCTTTGCAATCTGTTGGCAAACCCTAATACAGGGGCCCTCTTTGGACCACAAAACCTGACCATATAGACAGCGTGGCTCGTCCCACTTCCAGGAGGCTTTTTATATCCATTTCTTCTGTGGCTACAAATTTGGATATTTGACTTCAGACACTGCAGGTTGGGTTAAAATTCCCTGTGCGATTGAAACAACACTTGGGGTGCTACTGTATTCAAATATTATATTTCATGCAGCTCAGAGACCCAATTCCATGTTCCCAACAAAGAACCATGCCTTCTCCGCCATATAAATGCTTCATAAGAGCATTTCCCCATTTCCAGACATGCACTTCTAAGTCAAGATTTTGCTCCAGTGTGTTTACGCCAGTGTGCAAGTATACCCCTGAATTTTTTTTTAATTAACATATAATGTATTGGGCACCTGGATGTCTCAATCATTAAGCTTCTACCTTTGGCTCAGGTCATGTTTCCAGGGTCCTGGGATCGAGAGCCCTGTGTCAGGCTCCCTGCTCCACAGGAAGTCTGTTTCTCCCTCTCACTCTCTCTGCTTGTTCCCTCTCCCGCTGTGTCTCTCTCTATCAAATAAATAAAATCTTCAAAACAAAACAAAACAACAAAGCAAAACAAAGAAACCATATAATGTGGTATTTGTATCCGGGTAGACCCCTGAAATTTTTAACTGCAAAGTTCCAATAGGGCAGAATAATCGAATGCTGGGAAGTGCTACTCTATTGTCCTGGGCCTGTTCCTGAGCACCTGTCCATTCTAGAAGGCCCCTTCTAGCTTAGATACCCTTGAGTCTAGCAAAGATTTGTCCTGCAGGATGATTCCCCATTCTGGAAGGGATTCTGAATTCCCTTGGACACTAGGGAATTCAGGGCAGGAAGCAGCAGAAGGTGAAGACTGTATTTGGAATTGTCAAGACGCCCAGAATTTTTCAACGGCCTTGGCAGTCCCCCAGATTACTCATGCCTCTTCAGTTCTCTGGAAGGGGGCTTCAGAGAACCCTGTAAGCACAGCCTCAGAAACTGCTCATCACCCACCCCAGCCTAAACTCACACCCCAAGCAAAGTGTCCTCACACCTCTTGATGTTCCCCCCAAGTCCCCCAAAGAAGGAGAGGCTGGAACGTATGAGAAGAACAACACATGATGAATCTGCTCTGTCCAACACGGTCTTTCACTGGGACATCATTCCCTAGACCAGCAGTTCTCAAACTGAGGTTTCTGGGCACTCTGAAGAACCCTTAGACTCTTTCGGAAGTCTGGAAGGTCATAACTATTTTCATAATAACTCTAATATTTTTGCCCTTTTCATGGAGTTGACATTGGTCAAGAGTTGACAAGAGGTAAAGAGAGTGGTGGGTACAGCAACCTAGAATAAGACAGAGGTAACTTTTTCACCACCCGGCACTCACAAGTTTGTTTTGTTTTGCTTTGTTATGTTTTTTTAGAGCCCATTTTCCTCAGGAATATACTTGATGATGCACGAAAATGTTAATTTTATTATACTTTAACTCTTAAGTATAATCTTTATAATCTTCTGTGTGATCCAACGAGAAGGACACACGAAGCTCTCCTGCTGTGCACCAAATTATGGGGACAGTCCCAGGGAAAATCACTTTTGTGGAACACAGGAGACCTGCAGCTGTTTTTGTCACAGAACAGCATTTTTGCCTGAATGAATGACCGACAGACAAAAACCAAAGTTATTCAGAAGTGGGATATTTGGCAGACATTTTCTGGGAAATGAACGAAGGGCGCAAGTTACGTCCAAGAACATAACTGACAGCATTTGTTTCCAATGATAAACCTCGAGCTCTCAAGTCTAAAGTTAAAATTACAGAGAATCTGTGATTGTCATCACACATTGGATGGCTTGCCAATAAATAAAGGCTCTTCAGTTGAGATTAGTTGTGATGTTAGCAAATGTGATTTTTTTTTAAAGTATCATATAACAAAATGTGTCAATATTTAGAAGATCTTCACAACTCAGTAAACCAATATTTTCCATGTGACCAATTCATGATGTTACAGATTCATGACTGGCTTAAAGAGCCATTCAAAGTACAAGATAAATGGACGGCTTTTAATGTTATAGAGTGTGAAAAGTTGATACTGTTTCAGATTCCATACTGCAACTAACTTTTAAGAAACTCTCCCTTCTTGGGGCACCTGGGTGGCTCAGTGGGTTAAGCCTCTGCCTTCAGCTCAGGTCATGATCTCAGGGTCTTGGGTTCGAGCCCCACATCAGGCTCTCTGCTCAGCGGGGAGCCTGCTTCCCCTCTCTCTCTCCACCTACTTGTGATCTCTGTCAAGTAAATAAATAAAATCTCAGAAAAAAAGAAAAGAAAAGAAACTCTCCCTTCTTGAGAGTTTGGATTCTGTATCAAATAAGAATGTTTATGATTATCTAAAAAGACTGCTGAAATACTCTTCCCTTTTCCAACTACAATCTTTGTGAGGCCGAGTTTTCTTTACAAAATTTTGTAAAAATAACATCAGTAGATTGAAGACAGAACCAAATATTAAGAAGCAGCTCATTTCTATCAAGCCAGTCATGAAAGATATTTGCAAAAAAATGTAAACAATGCACTCTTCTCACCATTGACTTGTTTTTGGAAATATAGTTTTTTATAAAAATGTTTTTCATGTTTTTGGGGTACCTGGGTGGCTCAGTGGGCTAAGCCTCTGCCTTCAGCCTAGGTCATGATCTCAGGGTCCTAGGATTGAGCCCCGCTTTGGGCTCTCTACTCTCTGCTCAGCAGGGAGCCTGCTTCCCCCTTCTCTCTGCCGGCCTCTCTGCCTACTTGCGATCTCTCTCTCTCTCTCTGGCAAATAAAATCTTTTTAAAAAATGTTATTCATGTTTTTAACACAAGAGCTCACTATTGTTATTTTTGAAGGAATTAAGTAAATATTTTTAATTTCTCCATTTGAATTCCTAACACGGTCAACAGCAAAATGTACAACCCACATAAACAAGGGTGCTGTAGGTCCCCCAATAATTTTTAAAAATGCAAAGATAGGGTTGCCCCCTAATTAGCAAATACAAATGTGGGGCACCCAGTTAAATTTGAATTTCAGATGAATAAGAAATGATAATTTGTTAAACACACCCATGAAATATCTAGGACATACTTATGCTTTAAAAATTACTTACTGATTATCTGAAGGTTATCTGAAGTTAACTGAGCATTTTTTAAATTTTCTTTGCCTATTAAGAGGTACCCAGACCCAGAAGTTTGAGAAACACTGTACCAGACCACACCCTCCACATCTGTGCTGAAACACTAATGCCAACACTTATTAGGCATCCACTGTATACAAGACCCAGCACTAACTTCTTGGCATACACTACCCCTTCAGTCTCCCCCCAATCCTACATGACATACTCTTACGATCCCTATTTTACAAATGAGGAAATAAAAACCCCGAGAAGACAAGTGAAGCTAATTACTTGTGGAAGGCAGACCTGGAACCCACACCCTCAGTCGCCAAAATCTCAGCTTGTAACTCTAAGGCTTAGATCACTCTGGATAATGGAAGATTCCTAAAGATGATGGTTCTTCTGCATATTTGCTATTCAATCTCTGATGCTTCTCAGCTCTCACACAGCTGTGTGTTCTCAGCTATCAGAGCCACAGGGAAACCCAAGAGTGTGTGGCAGGGAGTCCTATCCAGAATTGGCCATGAATTTTGACCCAGAGCAACTTCTCTAATGGACACTCCCCTGGGTATGAACAGCGGCATTGTTCTGGGCTGAAAATTCTAGAATGGAGCAACAGTGCACAGGCACTGCTCATCGTTGATAATTGCAAGCCACTGGGATTTGGTGCTGAGCTAGAATCAGCCTTGAGAATAAACCGGGAATTTCTCCAAATGAATCCGAACGAAGTGAAGCAAACATAATCATTGTTGTAAGCAAGCCAAGATCCTGGTTTTTGTAAGATCATGACCCAGGCCACTGGATATATTTAATGAGCTCAGGCTCAACAGTAAACAAACAAGGGAAGGTAAATTTTTTTTATGATCCAACACAGGGGTAAGAGTATGTATTGGGGCCATGTGATCTGCAAATACAAAAGTGAATTTGCCTGCAGCGAACTGGAAGCCCCGCCCCCATCACCCAAGGTTAGAATATAATGTAGAAAGTGGTAAACAGAAAAGCAGGGAGACAGACGCCAGTCTTTCACATGGGGGAAATTTCTTTGACAAAGGGAAGATTTATGTTTCAAATTTTTTTTTTGTTTTGCAAATCTGGATTTTTATCAGATGGGAGGCAAACTGGATTATACTGGGAGCAGTTGTGTATACAGAAGCCAAGGGTGAGAGATCTCTGAAAATGAGCATAGAAGAGAGAATGGGACAGGGGAAGAGAATAAAAGATCAGAGATCAGAAAAAGAAAAATGCCCAAACCGGAGTGTTGGATAATTAAGAAGAGGCGCATTTTAGAAACCAGACTTGCTGAAAGCCTAGAGGACAGTCTAGGTGGAAAGAAATTTTTGGGAAACCCAAGGGACAGCTGAAGGAAAAGCGTCTTTGTTTTACTTTGAAAACTCTCCACTTTGCAGTTCGCCTCAGGCCCCCCGCCCCCCGCCCCCTACGGGGCTGTTGCCTGAGCTCAGACCCTGGCCCAGGCCTGCCCAAAGCCCTGCCCAAAGCCCTGCTCACCCCTTTATCCACTCACTCAATCTGGATCCCCCAAGCGCTAAAAGGGCAAGGGGCAAGAGAATAGGGGCACTTGGGTGGCTCAGTGGGTTAAAGCCTCTGCCCTCGGCTCAGGTCATGATCCCAGGATCCTGAGATCAAGCCCCACAAAGGGAATCTCTGCTCAGCAGGGAGCCTGCTTCCCCACCCCACCGCCCCCCCCCCCCCCCCCCCCCCCCGCCTGCCTCTCTGCCTTCTTGTGATCTCTGTCAAATAAATAAATAAATAAATAAATAAAATCTTTTTTTTTTTTTTTTTAAAGAGAGAATAAAGAACAAATGGAGAGGCAACCCTGGGCTCACTCTCAGATAAGCAGAGGAGGTGGAGGATTCTGGAAGTTCTCCCCTTCAGGGGGCCTTCGGAATTCATTGTCATGACTGCTGAATGTCAAGGAGGACACAGCTGGAAACTGTAACTCATCAACTTTCCAAACTCAGACAGACTCCAATTCCCAGGACTAGCTTGCCACCTCAGAATGGAGTCAAGAGGGGCGCCTGGGTGGCTCAGTGTGTTAAAGCCTCTGCCTTTGACTCGGGTCTTGATCCCGGGGTCCTGGGAGTGATCCCGGGGTCCTGGGAGTGATCCCGGGGTCCTGGGATCGAGCCCCGCATGGGGCTCTCTGCTCAGCAGGGAGCCTGCTAACTCCTCTCTCTCTCTCTGCCTGCCTCTCTGCCTACTTGTGATCTCTGTCTGTCAAATGAATAAATAAAATCTTTAAAAAAAAGAAAAAAGAATGGAGTCAAGAGTCCTGCCTGCTTTAGACATGAAGGTGACAGAGCTGGGTGGCCCGCCTACTCTGCCCCAGCCCAGCAGGCTGCATTTCCTGTCTTCCCAGCTCTCCACAGCATGGAGAACATGAAGTTTATTTCCCATTTTGTTTGAGACACAGGCCCTAATCACATTTCAGGAAGCCCCTTGCCTTGAAAAGTGGTTGGACTGTACGTGAAGGTCACTAGTGGTTACTGTGGCCCCAGATAGTAAATATTTTAGGCTTTGCAGGTCATACAGTTTGTTAACCTACGTTTCTCTCTCTCCCTTAAAATGTAAAAACCATTCTTTGCTACCTATAAAACATACAAGAACAGACAGCGGAGCAGGCCAGGTGGCTGGTTCCTCACTTAAAGTGACAGCAAAGGGCGGGACGGCGGGGGGGGGGGGGGGGGGGGGGGGGGGGGGCGGGGGCAGGGGTAGACACGCAAGTGGTGACTTCTGCATCCTGTCTGGATGAATAGAGTGTTAAGCATTGTGTCAGAAGGTCCCTGTCTTGCTGACAAAGGCTATCTTGTCCTCATATTCTCTGCTTATGGGGTCATCTTGCCTTTGCTGGGATTCTGTTCAAAAAAGAATTCAGCTGTAGATCTGGAATTAAACCCTGAAATGCTCATCTTAGATATTTGCAAAATGAAATAAACAACTTTTAAAAAAAGCTAGAATATTTTACAAGTTTTTATTATGTGTGTGTGTGTGTGTGTGTATACATTGTGTTTAAAAGTGAACACTCCAGGGGGCACCTGAGTGGCTCAGTTGGTTAAGCGACTGCCTTCAGCTGAGGTCATGATCCTGGAGTCCCAGGATCGAGTCCCGAATCGGGCTCCCTGCTCAGCAGAAAGTATGCTTCTCCCTTTGACCCTCCCCCTCATGCTTGCTCTCTCTCTCAAATAAAAAATAAAAGTGAATATTCTAGGGACACCTGGATGGCTTGGTGGTTAAGCATCTGACTCTTGGTTTCTGCTCAGGGTTATGATCTCATGGATCGTGAGATTGAGCCCCATACTGAGGCCCACACTAGGCTCCCTGGCCCTCAGCGGGGAGTCTGCTTGAGCATTCTTTCCCTGTGCCCCTCCCTAGTCACACGCATGTACACACATGTGCGCACACGCACCTGCTCCCTCCCCTACTCTCTCAAATAAATAAATAAATCTTTTAATAATTTTTTTAAAAAAGTAAGGGTGAACACTCCATTCATATCACAAAAATGCAAGCCTGGAAAAATCCTCTGATACAGCCTAGACTTCAACTGTTCATGTTCAAGGAAATGGTCCTGCTTCAGTTAAATGAGAGATTCCAAGTCACATACTAACTGGCAGAACTGGGACCACAAACTCCTCACTTCCAAATTAGTTCTCTTCTAACCATTCTACTTTACAGCACGTTGTCAAATCAGTACTAAAAATCAACCAGACAAATCTTACAATGTACTTGCAATATGCCCAGCACTGGTGAGGCACTCTAGGGATACCAAAAATAAAAAAGGATGACTGCCCGTAAAAGGCTTTTGGCCTCACTGAGAAAACAGAGCACACATGAAAACACATATATGCTGTCGTACATTGTTACATAACTCTACAGGCAAAACACCGGCTGTTCAATATGACAGCCGGTAGCCACACGCCGCGGCTGTCAAGCACTTGAAATGTGGGTAATGTGACTAAGAAAGTGAATTTTAAATCCTATTTCATTTTATTTAGGCACGTATGGCTAGGGGCTGTGCTGCTGGGCATCACGTATCTAAAAGAAAGGTTCTACATCTGGATGGAAATGATGTAACACACATTCTGTCACTTTCCCCTCTGTGACCAGGACAGGAACCACAACAGATCATGGCACTCTTTCCCTGTGAGCACACACGGGCTCTCAGGCTATGTTCCATGGCCGACACCCGGTCATAGATAAGACGACCTATGTGCCACTCCTGATCCAGAAGGGTGACAAAGGTGAGCTGGAGAAGGAAGGACCTGAGCTGAGCTTGGGAAGGTAGATTGGACAGATAAAAAGGAAAGGACAGAAGGCCAGCTCTGAGAGCAGAAGAGCGGAGTAGAGGGACTGGATAGGGTCCCCCCTGGCTCTCAGATGGGGAGGACCTCAGACAGGGAGGGCGCTGCCCAGAAGGAAGGGAGTACTGGGTAGGGCGCAGTGGGAGATAAGGGGACAGGCAGAAGGTAGGGCTAGACAAGGAGACCTTCGGATTCCAGGAGTCTGGACTCTTCTCAAGAGCAAGAGGCGCCCCTGAAGCTTTAAGCAGGATAATGACTGGAAAAAAACACGTTTTTGGAAGGCAAATCTGACAGCATGCCAGAGAGTGGGTTGCCTGATGACTATACACAGAGACCAGAAAGAAGGCTGTTCCTCTCATGGTTTGGGGATTCCTTTAGGAAAGTCATACTTGTTTATTAAAGAAAATGTATAAATCACAGAAAAGCAGATATAAAATGAAAATCAGACCTCGACTGTCCAAACTCAACCACGGCTGGCATTTTGCTGTAGTTTCCTCCGGGCTGGATTTTATCCTTTCCTAGCTATTGCAATAATTCAGGAATAATTATGACTAGAACCAGAAAGGTGGGAAGGGTGAAGGAAGATGAAAGGCCAGAGAACAAAGTCTTAAGTGAGGCAGCAGGACACAGGGGCAAGAGCATTCACACCAAGGGATCTGAGTTCTAGGCCTGGCTAGTTCCATGGGCCTGTCTCAAACTCCAGACTTGATTTCCTCACTTTAAAAATCAAGGTAGTAGTCTCGGGGTGCCTGGGTGGCTCAGTCAGTCAAGCGTCCGCAGACTCTTGATTTCAACTCAGGTCAGACTCTCAGGTGGTGGGATTGAGCCTTGCATTGGGCTCCACCCCGGGTGTGGAGTCAGCTTGAGACTCTCCCTCTCCCTCGCCCTGTACCCCCCACTCCCACTGGCACGCCCCCCCACTTGACTCTCCCTCTTGCACACACTCTCCCTCTCTCTTTAAAAAATCCAAGGTACCAGTCTAGATCAACCTCTTAACCTATTCTAACTGACGTCTCATTAAGGGTCAGAGGAGATTGTTGAGAATTTCCCCAGACATAAAATGCAGCTAAAATCAGAATATATGTATGTCGGAGCTTATTTTAAGTGACTACCACCTAGAGACCGCAAGAGTTGTCATAAGACAAAAATGCTCCCTCCCTCTCGAAACCGTATGAACAGCATAGGCCCCGTTGTGGGTCTATTAATCTATTAAGATTTTAGGTGTAAAGTGATAAAGCCATATATTCTGAGCAGTATTGTAGGGAGGAAGTCCACGTGTGGTTCACAGGACTCACAACACGGTGGTGTGAACAGGGGATCCCTTCTCTGCTAGGACTGCACCAATCAGTGACAGGTGTCTTCCTAGGAACCAAAGGATTTTTAAGGACCCATCTTCACAGACCACAGGGAAAACAAAAACAAAAACAGCTGCTGGAGAACACAGATTATTTTATCCTGGAAGAGTAATAAACCACCATTCGCCAGGTTAAGAACCAAGTATAGGGGAACCTGGGTGACTCAGTCACTAAGCGGCGGTCTTCAGCTCGGGTCATGATCCTGAGATCCTGGGATGGAGTCCTGCATTGGGCTCCCTGCTCAGGGGGCAGCCTGCTTCTCCCTCTCCCACTCCCCCTGCTGGTGTTCTCTCTCTTGCTGTGTCTCTCTCTGACAAATAAATAAAATCTTAAAAGAAAAAAGCAGCAGCAGCAAAGTCTGACCCAGTGCCTGTCCACAACAGACAGACATGAGAGCCAATGATTAATTTTTCAAAAAAATACTGATGGCTGGGCTTCTCAAACCAACAGAATCAGAGTCTCAGTGAATGGCACCTGTGTACCGGTGTTTTGTTTGTTTTTTTGTTTTGTTTTTTTTAAGTTCTCAAAATGACTAAAACCTGAAGTACAAACAGATGTCCCAAAACAGGGTCACAGAACAGTCTGGAATCCAGAGCTGACCGAGCGGTTAAGAGTTGGAGCCAGTTCCTTAGTGAGGGGGAAGTGGAGGCCAGCAAGGTATCCACCCGGACACTTCAACATTTGCATAGCAGACTCCATATACTTTCTATTTCAGACCGTAGGGTTTGTCATTTTCACTACATCTCTTCATCATTTCCACTCAAGCAGGTGGATGCGGCCCAGTCAATGAGCTTTGGTCAATGAGCCTGCCTTTTTCTGAGGCTCCCTCGGCCCTCTGCGAAGCCACGAGCCCCACCTCGGTGTGGGGGCCAGCTCTGCCCTATGCCTGTGCCACCTCAGGAAAATTACATATTCTATTTCATACTTCCATTTCCTCATTTGCCAAGTAGGTATCCCAATACCTTCTCCACGGCATTTTTGTGGGAATGGAATGAGGCCATCCAAGTAACAGACAGGGTAAGTAAAAGACTTCTTTGGTGCCTGGAGTACATGTAAACACTCAAGAAATGTTCCCTGTCACTATGACTCTCACCATCATCTCTAGGGCTCCTTCTAACTACGATGCCTTCTGACCTAAAGAATCCCTCAGTGACCGCACCTGTGGAAATGAACAAAATCAGGAGGTATCACCAACACCCCTAGATGCAGAGCCCCGGTCTGTGTCGGGCCCCTCTTTTGTGAGAGCCTGACTTCTCCATCACCACGCCATCGCTTGCTTGAGATGCCCCTTGTATTTTGCTGATCTTGGCCTTACTTTCAAAAAGGACCTCACTTATTCTGCAGACACTGATTTTTGGCATTCTTGATGAAAGCAATGCAGTTATTTTGTTACTGCTACCTTCTGGTGGCATAGACATCCTCAAGGTATGGCTGAAGTGCCCATCAGATGTTCCATTCCCATTTGCCCTTCCCACGGCCACCACGCACACAGCTGGGGGGAACCTATCTGTGCCAATGCGTGCCCCCACATGAGGCTCTAGCTCAACGTGACAGCGATGCATGTCTAATGACTGGTCTGGAGACTTTGTTCTTGGAAACTTTGGGGCTGACACCTCATTGTCACCCATGAAATTTGCCTAAGGGCTCAATGCTATCATTAGCCACAGGTGTCAGCCTCATGACCTTGGAGTACTCCTTCTCTTTGCTTTCCAGAGCACCAAACACCCTCCCACAAAGCATAAGGCCACCATCGACCTGTTATGCTGCCAAAAGACACACACATTGTGTTGATGCCCACAGTTTTCTTTTTCCTTGTCCATGGTGGGGACAGACATCTTCCATTTAGGAGGACAGTCCTCCTTTTGTCAGCCGACATCCGCTTGTCTGCCCGCCCTGTCTGCTATTGGCTGAGTCACAGCCCATATCCCCTTTCTACCTTTTCGGTTATGAAAACGGGTCACCTTGTTTTGCAAATAGCTAGTCCTCAAGGACCAGGCTGCCAAAGGAACACTGGCTCTATAAAACTTGCCCATATGAATGAAATAATTTAAAAGAGGGAAATTCGTCCAGCTTGGGATGAACCACAAACTCCCTGTGGAAACCAGTTTTTCCAAACGTATGTTCATTTGGGTACAGGAAACAGATCTCAGAATCCTCTTGGTTCTAGGAAATGTCTTGTTAGGAAGTCCCAGCTTGACTGTGTCTATAAGAGGCTAAAAGCCTGAGTAGGGCCCAAATGCTCCAACAAGAAGTCTCGGAAAGTTCTTTAGCTTTTATCACTATGGTAATTACACATGATAAACAGGAAAGGACTTTAGGCTTACTTCTGTGTAAGTTCTCAACACCAGCAGGCCTCACATCTGAATGAACACTGATGTTGAACTGGGTCAGATATCAAACAAGAGAAAAGGAGAGTAAGAGATCCTGATGATAGGGTGATGAGTTTACTCTCCGGCACATCTGGATATAGGTGAGAAAAGAGATCCACTAATTTCTACTGCATTTTCAAAAATGCCATTAAATTTTTGAGTTATGATGTTGCTTGTTCTAATTCCCCCTTGTTTTATTGTTAATATTTCTTCTTAATGATTAAACTTTCAATCTCTACCCCCCTCCCCCAAAGCTCTACACCCAATGTGGGGCTTGAACTTATGACCGCAAGAACTAGAATTGCATGTTCTAATGACTGAGCCAGTCAGGTGCCTCTAAACTTTCATTCTTAAACTCTTCTGGAGTAAGAGTAATGTCTGAGCATCTTTGTAACCCTCATGCACGTGCCCCAGGATCTTTCTTGTGGGGATCCTTTGTAGGCTTATCAATTAGGATCAAATTAAATTCCAGGCCCCCTCCCTCCCGTCCCACCCTCCCCCCCCCCCCCCGCCCCGTGTGGTATTAAGTGATACAGCACAAAGCAAACAGTTAGAAGTAATACATAAGAGGAAAACATCCCTTCTATTTTTCAGGTGAGGAAGGAGAAAAGTTGTGTTTCAAACCTGTCTTTGGAGATTGCCTTGAAAAGGCTGAGGTCATTTTGTCACAGGTCCCTATTAAAAAGAATCTATTTCAACTCATCTGCCTGACCTTTCTATGTTTTTCAGCAAGTTTCCTTCATATGGACCACATGGGCTATGCTACATTTAGGAGATGACCTAGGTTCCATTGGAATTACAGTCTGCCTTCTTGGAAAATAATAATAGTAATAATGGGAAGATCATTTTCAGAGATTTTGGAAGAAGCGTTGCTAAGAGATCTGTTACTGACTAAATGAGAGCTACAATTCAGAAACATGACAGCACGTTACCACAGAAAACAATGTTTTTCGCAACCCACTCCTCCTCCTTTTCAAGAGCAACTTGGCATTTTCAAGTTGTAAGTTAAACAATATCCACTTCTTAATCTATTAACTCACTTGGAAGGGGAAACTAGGCTATGATGTGTAGGAAAGGGTCAGTATTCAAAATGTCTTACTATTTTATGTCAAGTTTCCATCAGGAACTCCATCATCTTCTCCCCTTTTGCCTTTCTTGGGGATCTTGGCCGTTTAATCTCTGATGCCCATATCTTGCTAGGGAAGCACAACTTCCTGTAGCTTGAGAAAAATCAGGTAATAATCTTGACCCTACCTTTTGAAAAGGATTTGCCAAAGAGGTCACCAAAAGTTCATACTAAAAGTTCAAATTTCTTTTTATCATTCCTGGCGACTGATTCTCTTTTCCTCTACATGGAGAAAAGAAACCAATCTTACCTCAGACTGAGGTAATAAATAAATAAATAAATAAATAAATAAATAAAAATAAATAGATTGATTGCCAAAAAAGATTATAAGCCTGTTTTTTTTAAAAAAAAAAAAGATATGCCTGGGGCACCTGGGTGGCTCAGAGGGTTGAGCCTCAGCCTTCATTCAGCTCAGGTCATGATCTCAGGGTCCTGGGATCAAGCCCCGCATTGGGCTCTCTGCTCGGCAGGGAGTCTGCTTCTGTCTCTCTCTCTGCCTGCCTCTCTGCCTATTTGTGATTTCTCTCTGTGTGTCAAATAAATAAATAAAAATCTTCAAAAAAATAAACTTATAAAAAAGAAAAGATCTGCCTAGCTCTGGTCACCCCCTGAACTATACACAACTCTCGAAAAATGACCGCATCAAATTCACCCATGATTAAGAAATGAGCAAGCTTCACATGGCTAAGTCAATGGAACTGGGGTTCTGTGTGTAAATATGTGTGTTGTACATGTATACATATGAACTTCTGAATCTGCCAGTTTAGTTTACTGACCAAAGTGCCTCAGCTCAATAGTACTCATGAGAGAAATATCAATCTAGAACGCTAAGATTTGAAACCTGAGAATCTCCTCATGGTCCAATAACGGAATCGGGGTCAAGTAGCTAGCCTCTGTCTGTTCTATTTAAACTAGCGTCTACTTTTTTTTTTTTAATCTGGCATTTGGGTGGGTGGGGGATCATATACAATACCAATGATCCCCCTTCCTGATCCTCTTCCTGTGGGATGGTGGTGACGGAAATGAAGAACATAGATTTGGAGAGAATTTAAGGGCTTGGCAAGAAAATGGGCCTTGGGATCCAGCTCTAGGAAATAATGCTGATAGAGAAGGAAGAATTTATGTTGGAACCACAAGAACAAAAAAATCTGATCAGTTGGAAATCAATCTCTAACGGGCTTTAAGAATCCTTCCACAAACCTGACTAGGTCCTTATTTTGCGACAGGTTTCTATTCCTTGGAAACCCTCTCTCCCTCTCCCTCTTGCCCAGTTAGGTTCATGCCTATTCCTTCAAGCTGAGACCCTCACAAAGGTTTTTCGATTGGTACAGTCACTACCACTGCCCCCAAACTCCCTCTGCCTGGCAAGCTGTTGTTTCTTCTTTGGGACGCAATTAAAACACCACTTAGATTCCAAGAAACCTTCCCTGGTACTCACACCTCCTACTTAAGTTAGGTCCTCTGCTTTAAACTCCCTGAATTCCTTACAATTCTTCAGCCCACTCATGACACTTAAAAAAAGAAAGAGAGAGACTGATTTATTAGAGAGCGCGGGGAGGGGCACAGGGCGAGGGAGAATCCTAAGCAGACTCCCCACTAAGTGCGGAGCCCGACATGGAACTCGATCCCACAACCCTGAGCTGAAATCAAGAGTTGGACATTCAACCAACTAAGCCACCCAGGTCCCCCGACTCTTTTTCACTTCATGTTTGCCTGGACTACTAGACCAGCTTCCCAAGAGCAGAATCAAACCTTTCTGTCTTAATCTCTTAACTACCCAATACCTAACACAGAGCCTGGCACACAGTTGGAGCTTGGAAAATGTTTATTAACAATTTTCCTCTATCCATACTGATTTTGGGATTCATGTACTATCCCTCGTGGGGTCCTGTAAGGTTATGCAAATCTTCAAGCCTATATAAACCAGATCCATGTGGCTGGAGGAATCCTGCTCATTCTAGGACACTGACTCTAGAAGGATGTCTTTTCCCATGCATTTAACATGAATGCGGATTTGGATTCATTCACAGATAAATGGATGTGGACAAATCATTCTGAGGGCACAGCAAGAAGTACTGGTTGCAAATCCTACAATGTTGATTACTGGAGGGGAACCTGGCTTTGGATAAGAGTGTCTGATCTGGGGACTGCCTGCCTGGGAGGGGGCTCCACAATTTCACCTGGGCTGTCCCGAGGGCCAGCACAATTGCTTACACATTCCCAGGGCTACCAATCTCAAAGCCACTGTATGAAGTCACCAAAACAATTAGTTTTTCTTTCAGTGTTAGAATCATCAATTCTTTCTTTGATTCTTATTGATTTGCTCTTTAACATGAAAATAGTCATTCCTGGGGCGCCTGGGTGGCTCAGTCAGTTAAGTGTCTGCCTTCAGCTCAGGTCATGATCCCAGAGTCCTGGGATCAGGTTCTGCCATGGCATTGAGTTCCACAATGGGATGAAGTCCCACAATGGGCTCCCTGCTCAGTGGGGGTGGAGTGGGGGGGTTGGGAGTCTGATTCTCCTTCTGCCCCTCACCCCGCTAGTTCCTCTCTCTCTCAAATATATAAAAAAGATTGTAAAAAAAAAAAAAAGAAAATATCCATTCCCTACCTTAAAAAAAACAAAAAAAACAAAAAACAGAAACAAAGCAAAAACAAAACAAAACAAACAAAACCTGTATTCTGTGAAAAACAAGAGGCAGAGAACACATAATGTTGGTCATTTGGGGATTTTATTGGGAGGAGGACTGTATTTCACTGAATCTAATTCTCCAAAGGACGCATCCCAATTTCAGACATGTTCAATGGTGGAGGAACAATGCATGCTAGAGTTATGAAATGCACTCAAAACTACAGGAAGAAATCAGTATGAAAAGAGTTTAAGCAAAGTCATTCAAATGTAGCTCCTGTCATTCTCTGTGATCGTGGGAGTCCTCTGGGCCATTCGTGCACAGAGAGAGCACTCTGCCCTAGTTACACTAAGCGAACACCTAGAAACAGAAACAGTATGTGCTGGTTTAAAATAATAATAATAATAATAATACAGGATTAGCATTTGAACTTCATTATGTAATATTCACCTACTTTTTTCCACCCCTGGATTACATTCATTGGAGCCATGATGAAAACGGGAGCCAGCCTGACTTACCAAACCTCATCAGTGAGCCCAGAAAGGGCTGATCTCTCCTGGTTGATCTGATGCAAGGTGTTCTCCAAATGCCTGTTACCTGAACCATGAAATCAAAGGATGATACTATTGACCCAGAGACGGCTAATAAGGAGTGTGCAACTAGGACCACTCAGTGTAATTTTGGGGGGGGGTAAGAAGAAATGCGGGGTCTCATTAACATCACACACCCTTCGTGTGTGCGCATGGCTCAAGGAAAGCCACATAACCAGGCCATACAGGAAATTTCCACTGGCCCAAATACACAGAGAGAAAAAAAAAGGACACTTACATCTGCCAGTGTGGGCTCATATGAACTAAAAGGACAAGAAAATCTGACTCTGATGAGAAGGGAGAAATTTCAAGAAATGTCGACAGAAATGTCCCTGTTGTGTAACAGGGAAGGGAAGCTCCAAGGTTTGCCCACGTGCTCAAAACTCAGATCTACTGCCTGCTAGCTGGGCAATCCCAGACACTTTATTCAACCTCTCTGAGCCTTCTCTTTCTCGTCTAATATGGGCCTAAGATCACCCACCTATTAAGGACATCGTGACAATAGATAAGATGACAGATACGAAGTCCTTGGGGCCCCGTACGAGAGGAAACTCAGCGAAGGACAGCTATGATCATTACCATCACTGAAATTTCCCTCGGCATGTGTCCATTCCCTTGTGGTCTTTTAGGGTCAATCACCAAACACTCAAAAAAATCTGAAAGCACTGTGAGCTGTTAAGTATTTTAAGTGTTCCTTCACCTTTGAAAGCCCTAGAATATTCTAGAACTATTTAGCTTCATCTTTAAGTAAATGCATTTGCTTGGCTAGGCTCTGTAGAGCAGATTTATTAGGCCAGCACTCCAAGAAGGAAGAAGATCCAACAGAAGTCTCACCCCTGCACCCTCCAAGAAAGACCACGAGTTCACAACTGCGTGCGAAGAAACAAAAGACTGTGAGCTCTGCTGACTCCTGCGTCCAACTCAGGAATCGTCTGTTCCAAAGTTCTTCCCAACAAAACGGCCTAATTAACTAAGGTTGAGCTTTTGATTAACACAGAGTGTTTGAAGGAACTTTGACCCACAGAAACTTGGCATCTGACTTGCTTCTCGGAGTCCAATCTGTGTCACGAGTGCTGATTTCAAGGGTAATAAAGGGCCGGGCTGTTTGCTCACAGCAAACGGAGATGGTGCCGCGTCATGACGAGGCTTGGGCCTCTACTGGCCTCCGAACCCGGAGAAAAGAAAAGGAGTGCAGCCACTGTGTTGATTTTTGGAGTGCACACGAGGAAAGGCTATATATTTCCGAACCAAAAAGCACCTAAATTCTACTTGGTGTTTTAACTGAGGGTCAGCTGTTTAAAGAAACATGAATATGGTCCCAAGGTCAAAGTGATCGTAGCGGAGATCAGGTGTCCGAGCAGGTGCATGACGTGTCCATTCTGATTCTGTCTTGGTGAGCAAACAGCATGCGGATGGTTCCTGCCTTCGCCTTCATGAACTTGTTATAAAGTGCACATCAGACACCAGGCAAAGGCCACCGTAGCTGAAACTTTGCGTTTCTGCCTGTTAGGAGAGGGAAGGTCCCCTCCATCCCCCCGCCCAAATTCATATGAAGTCCTGACCCCCAGGTATATCAGAAGGTGACTGTATTTGGAGACAGGCCCTTTAAAGAGGTAATTAAGGTGAAATGAGTTCTTATGGGTGGGCCCTCGGGACTATGACTGATGTCCTTATGAGGGGCGCCTGGGTGGCTCAGTGGGTTAAGCCGCTGCCTTCGGCTCAGGTCATGATCTTAGGGTCCTGGGATCAAGTCCCGCATCGGGCTCTCTGCTTGGCAGGGAGCCTGCTTCCCTCTCTCTCTCTGCCTGCCTCTCCATCTACTTGTGATTTCTCTCTGTCAAATAAATAAATAAAATCTTTAAAAAAAAAAAAAAATACTGGCAGGCCACACGGAATAGGTCCATGGCTTAATTATGCTGGTGACCCTTCAGTTTGCAATTCCCGGGCTAACCCAGTGCAATCTGACATTTAAAAACACCCACGCTTCATACTTTCAATATTCGTTCAACACCTCCTACAGGGCAGGCTCTGTGCCAGACACCGGGCATAGCAGTGGTGAATAAAATAGGCATCTTTTCTGCCTCTACTGTACAGAATGGTCTGGATGGGGGATCCAGGCACTGGGCTAGGCTCAAAATGCACAGAAGTGGTGGGAGACTATTACAAACTAATGCGCCACTGGCTATAATACACAGGGACCGGGTAAGAGGGGGAAGAAGCCAATTCCAACTCTGTCAAGGTTAATTGAGGAAGCTAAGAGCCAAGTTCTCAGGGCCTGGCAGAGAGGGATGACGGAGGAGGAGAGGGCGTTTTCCAGACAGAAGGAACAGCCAGTCCCTGGGTTGTGGGGACAGGAGAGCACAGCATCTTTGGAGAATGGCAACTAGCTGGACTGAAGGTAGGCCATGGAAAGCAGCAGGAAATACACCTGAACAAGGCCAGGAACCAGGAGTTCACATTTCATTGCGCAGTGAACCACTGGAGAATTTTAATCAGGAAGGTGACATTACCAGAACCGCGTGTTGAAAAGATCGCTCTGACCACAAGGCAGAAGAGGCACAGGCAAGGTGACCCATTACGGCAGGAACCAGGGAAACAGACACAGGGATACTTGGTGGTCAAGGTCGGGGAGGCAGGGTGAGAATCATCCTGGTGTTCAACCTTGGCCATGGGTGACACTGCCCAGGGACATTATGATTGTAAAGAGAAGTGCTGGGTTTTTTGTTGTTGCTGTTACTGTTTTTTAAGCCAGGAACTACTCTGATCAATGAGATCACGCATTTCTTAAGAAACTTTGAATTTCATTTCTCTTACATTTCACATCAAGAAACTAACTCCACTCATTCTTTTTATCCGTCAAAGGCACATGGGACTGTACCTCAGTTTCCACATCTGTAAATATGGAGGATAATGGCGCTCCCCTTAGGGGTAGGATTTCTTGAGCTCATTAATACAAGTAAGTACTTAAGTGCAATAAATGTTCGCTATTATGAAAGCATAAATAAACTTTAAAGAACACATGGATAATTAATGCCTGTGCAATTAAGGACAGTGCTCCCTGTCCATGTGAGCCAGATTAAAAAAACAACCACAATGGCAGAGTAAAGACTTACATAATTGCCTTGGAAAGGCACTGCCTCTGACTCCCTTGGTCCCCAGAACTCTCACACAACCTCTTAGAAAAGTCCGAATATTTGTATCACCGTTACAGTAAATTTATAAAAATGCTTTGTCTCAGGTAAATGTTTTTCAAAAATTAAAGACTCAAGGGGATGGGGGACCTGCAAAAGGAAGACTACAAAGGGGCACAAGAGAACTTTCTGGAGAGATGGAAATTATTTTTTTAAAGATTTTATTTATTTGACAGAGAGAAAGATTGCAAGTAGGCAGAGAGGCAGATAGAGGGGTCGGGGGAAGCAGGCTCCCCACTGAGCAGAGAGCCCAATGCGGGGTTCGATTCCAGGACCCTGAGATCGAGCCCCAAGCCGAAGGCAGAGGCTTTAACCCACTGAGCCACACAGGTGCCCCAGAGATGGAAATTTTTTTTATCCTAACTGGGGGCAGTAGATCCACAGCTGTTATGTGTTCCACATTATCACTAAAAAAAAAAAAAAAAAAAAAAAAAAAAGTGCGAATTCTATTATATGAAAATTACATTTCAGAACAGATAGAAGGCTGGAAGACCAGGGAAAAGGGGCATTCAAGGGGAAATCGATACCTAAACCAAAGAGGAGAAAACAGATTTGTATGTAAGAACTTGCCTTAAATCTTTCAATTTCTAAAAACATCATCTCTTTCAATGGACAAAACTGGCAAATAATGTTTAGAAAAAAAATCTGCCTTATGCAAGAAACATTCTGAACAATTCAGAGGTCTTCCCCCTCGGTATGTCCCATCGAAAGGACAGCACTTACCCCGAGATTGACTGCACAAGCTGCCCTCTTGTGGCTCTGATTTATATTTCCTGAGCACAAACAGGACAGTTACAAACTTAAGTAGCGATCCCAGCCTGCCCAAAGACATTTCTCAAGGGAACTGAAGGTGGGTGTAGGGCCTCTTTGACCACAAGAGTGCCCGGAGGGCATCCCAAGTTTGTGTCACAGCCGAGCGTTAAATACCCAAGAAAACTAGGGTTACCACGGAACACACATGGTTTGAGGCTGGCAAGTTCCAGAGACGGTTGGTTGCAGTTGAAATTGTGGCTTAACTTTAACATACTCTAGCACACACTTTCACTTTTGCAACATGGCATCAGTGCGTACCAGAAGCCAACGTACATCTTGAACAAGACGGGTGTTGAGAGAAAACAGAACTGAAATTTTCAGTTCCACCAACCTTTGTACGATAGTCCCGAGGTATCTTTGCACAATGAAAGAAAACCGTCGCTGCCAAGCCACGCTCCCTGAACGCGGGCTTCTACGGACACTGGCACGCAGGGAATCTAGAGGTCTTGGGGAACATTAGCACCTGTTTCAAAGAAAGAAGGGAGCGAAGATAGAAGTGGACAAGAAGGAAAGAAAAAAGGAAGGGAAGGAGGACTGAACAGCACATCCTTTCAAAAAGTTGCAATAAAAAAAGATAAAAGATGGGGCACCTGGGTGGCTCTGTCAGCTAAGGGTCTGACTCTTGATTTCAGCTCAGGTCATGATCTCGGGGTTGTGAGATCGAGCCCTGAGTTGGACTCCATGTTTGGCACGGAGCCTGCTTAAGATTCTCCCTCCCTCTCTGTCCCTCCTCCCCTACTTTCTCTCTCTAAATAAAAAAAAAAATAAATAAAGATAAAAGATAGTACAAGCATTAACTAAAAAATGGCAACATTTTCCCCTTAGAAAGCAATCCATCTTCATACAAGACCTTTTGTCAAAGGAATATAGAGAGCAAAGATATGGATATAGATGCTGTTATCTTCCCTGTTAAAAATTTGAGTCCACATACAGTAGTAGTATCAGGTTGGACTAAATGAACTTACACCAAGGTTACACGAACTCCTGAGAAATGACTGCTGAATACATATTCTAGTAGAGTGATCTTTTAAAAAAAAAAAAAAAAAAATCCCATCATGTCACTTCTCTTCTCAAAACCTCCCAATGGCTTCTCCTTACACTTGGAATAAAATCCAAGGTCCTTCCCAGGGCTCCCCTCCAGGAGCCTGCATAGCTCTGTCTGCTTCCCTTCTGCCCCTCTCCCATTTCCTTTCCCCCCCCTGGACAGACACACCACAAGCCTCCTGGCTGTTCCTTCAACTTGCCAACTCTTTCTCACCTCCCCGCCTTAACACTTGTGGTCACCCCTGCCTGGAATTTCCCTTCTCAGCCTTCCCTGTCTCGCTTTCTTTTCTCTCTGACCCAATTCAGGTATCTGCTCTAGTATCACCTCCTCCAAGAAGTCTTCCCTGACCACTCTGAAAACAGCCCTCCAATCATCAACCCGCACTCTCTCTCCTTTTTCTATCTTTATTTTTTTCTTTATACTTACAACTTTCTGATATTATATCATGTATTCATTTTTATCACTTTTTATTGTCTCTGTGCTTTAATGAAATACTAGCTCCACGGAAGGGCTTTCCTCTCCTAAAACAGGGTCTAAAACTAGTCAATACTCATTATTTGAGAAATGAACTATCCCTGTTTGCCGAGATAATAACCTGGATAAAACACGTTCCAACACGTCATCCCTGCCAACAAATCCTTCTGTACCTGAAGGTGTACCTGAACATGAAGCCTCTCTTATTGCAACAAAAGTCTCTATCCTGAACTTGAATCCCAGAGTGGTAGACCGTGGTTGACCAGCAAGCCAGTTCAGCCATTCTTTAGGGCCACAGATTTTGAAGGTAAAATGGGGCTTTAAAAAAACTTATAACGTACTCCAGTCTTTTTCTCTTTTTTTCTTTTTCTAAGATTTTAGTTTTAGGTAATCTCTAAACCCAGTGTGGGGCTCGAACTTGCAACCCCAAGATCAAGAGTCGTACACTCTACCCACTGAGCCAACCAGGTACCCCTCCGTCCTTTGTTTTGAAGTTAAGTACATAAGCTCAGAGGGCTGGCTGGTTTCTTCTGGCTCACTCAGAAACCGTGAACCAGTAACGGTTTTAAGTGAGCCAATAACAGCTCACTTAAAAGGATGCACAGAGACTGCCACATTCATTTCTATAATCTCAGGCCCCAGCGCAGTGCCTGGCTCGTGGAATAGGCTCAGCAGGAGTGTTGCTCAGTAACACCTGCCCTCAGTCCTGCCATCAGTGCTCATTCAACATAGCTATACTTCCTCTCGTGACAGTTTCACTCCAATTTCCTGCCTGAGAACCATTTCCAGTTATATGGGTCACATGTCATGATTTCCTGTCCTCTTTCCTTTTAAAATGCAGTCTGACAATGTACCAAGCAGGATAGTGTATCTGGGGGATGGTTTGATTCCAACAGAATTCAAATAGCCCAGCATGGAAAATACCTAGGAAAAAGTAGGACAAAGAGCAGGCTATGTATATGGCCATAGGTGCCATGACTGAAGTTCAAGGCAGGGGCCCTGTCTGCTCACCATCTGTCTTCTTGGAGCACCTAGCACTGTACCTTGCACACAGTCAAGGCCCACTGGCGGGGAGGGAGAAGAGAAGAAACTGATATGTAGGCTGAATTTCTACTCCGTCTACGATGGCTTCGTAATAACAAACAAGTAGGCTTTGTAATCACAGTCCACACCTGCTGGATGCCTGCTGGGTTCAGCACTTCACATATGTCTTCCCACTGAATCTTCCCCAAGACATACGTGCCACCTGTAAGGGAGATACTACAACTCTGAAAATGAGCTATGTTTGGGAAGTCATCCAGCAGCCCAATATAGACTCTCCAGACTCAAACAAGACTCTACAGACCTCCTTTATTCCAGTATGTCTGAGTATCCACAGGCTTTGCTGGAGAAATCGTGATGTGTCTGATAACAGGATATTGCCCCAGACCCAGCTAGTAGCATTAAGCAAAGCAGAGTACCTGTGACATATTATCTTTCTAAAATCTGAAATATTCCAGATTCCAAAAACCTATCTGACCTGGCAGGTGTCAGGCAACGATGTCCCAGACTTAAACTCACGCAGAGAAATGAGCTGTCCATGGCCACATAGGTAGGCAGTGGCAAAGCCAGGACGCCAACCCAGGCAGTCTAAATCCGCAGGTCCTGCTTGAGGACACATATTATCCCATCTCTAATCGATGATATCAGCGTGAGCTGACAAGTTTCCTCTTTCCCGATGCAGCTCCAGGAATCAGGATTCAGCAAGGCAAAGAGCAAACTTGTGATGTCACACATGAAGTCTGATTCGGACTAGCAGACACTCCAGCTAATGAGAGCTCAGGGATGGTCACCTGAGCTCTGTGGACTTCTTAGAAAGTCACGGTCACATTCAGGAAGAGAGCATTCAAAGCTTCTGGTGATCAGAAGTTTCACTATTCTGAAAGCCTCCCCAAGAGCTTCTGAAAAAAGTAAAGGTAGACCTGCTAGGGATCAGGGATAAATTTCCTACATTCTTTTGTAAAATTCCTCTACGAAGTGGGCTGAGGGAAAGCGTAAGTAGAAAGCGCATGTGTGTTTGTGCGTGCACGGAAGCATATGCTGACTTTCTCTTGATATACAGGAGGCAAAACGCGCATAAATTGTGTTTTGGCTCTGATTTCCAGCCTCCAAACTAATTATTTATGGAAATAAAAGATGCTACTTAGTGTGGGCCAGCAGGAGTCTTACTTCAACAAGCACTTGGGGTAAACCCCATTCTTCAGATCTCAGGTCAAATACTGCTTCCCCAGGGGAGCCTTTCCTAACACCCCAGATTGATTGCTCCCCTCTCCCCCTATTCTTTCTTACTTCTCGGTTTAAGCTTTCTCTCCTAGGGCTATCATGATCTGTAATTAAATACTAATGAGTTTATGTATTCACTGTCTGGCTGTCTCCAACCAGATTATACTCCCCATGAGGGCAGGGCCCTTGCCTGTTTGCTTACCTCTTTTGTTTTTTTTTTTTTTAAGAGAGCGAGAGAACACATACATGCATGTGCACAGTGGGGAACGGGTAGAGAGAGAAAATCCTCTAGCTGACTCCTGAGCACAGAGCCTGGCTCAGGGCTCAGTTCCTCAACCTGACAAGATCAAGAGTCAGACGCTCAGCCAACTGAGCCACCCGGGCACCCCTGTTTGCTCACTTCTGTATCTCTACCATGTAGCACAGCACGGGACCCACCCTAGTAGCTCAATGTGTATTTGCTGAATGAACGAATGAATGAATGGGCCTAGAATTTCACAACAGAAAACCAGCAGTTGGCCAGCACTTCACCAGCAGACATAAACAAGGTCTTCTGCTATCTGCGATTTGTGAATGCCTCATTGCCTGGACAGTTCTACTCAGGAGTTCATCACACACCACCCATCTCTCTATGGTTTTGAGTTGTTGCCTCACTTTATTATTATTATTATTATTTTAAGATTCTATTTATTTATTTGACACAGAGAGACAAAGAGAGAAGAAATACAAGCAGGGGGAGTGGAAGACGGAGAAGCAGGCTTCCTGCTGAGCAGGGAGCCCGATGTGGGGCTTGATCCCACGACGCTAGGATCATGACCTGAGCCGAAGGCAGAGACTTAACCACTGATCCACCCAGGTGCCCCACCTCACTTCTTATTTAACTTTTAAGCTGTTTAGAAAGTTAAACTGAAGCCCCAAAGTGCAGGAGAGTGTCAAATGAGAAAATCTGAAGTGAACATTGAAGATTTTATCTTTAAAAAAAAAAAATTGCTTTAATGTGTCAAGAGTGCCCAGGGAAGACTGAGTTGTTTAACCATACAATACAGGATCTAACTCTGCTCATCCAAGTGACCAACACAAGAGCAAAAAAAATCTTAATTCAGCAAAGTTCTTTTTAGTTTCATGAAATATCCCCCTCTGCATCCTTCAGGTCCCACCCAAATCACGAAAACTCTTGGTGGCACAAAAGCAGGATCTCCATTGTTTTGCTAAGTCAGGCCCTTTATTACTGGGTAGAAAGAACACTTGGTCCTGATTTCTCAATTCCTCATTCCTGCTAGCAGCACAAAATACGCCCCTCGCTCTGATTCTCAAGCACACCAAAACACCAATGAAATAGATAACTCGATGTTCCTTCAATCTATATACAGCTGACCCTCGAACAATGTGGGAGTTAGAGATGTTGACCCCTACAAGGCCAACACTCCACATAAAACTTCTGACTACCCCCCAGCCAGACTTAACCACTAACAGCCTACTGTTATAATCAATAACACACAACTAACACACATTTTGTACGTCGTGTATATTACATGCTACATTCCTACAATTAAGTATGCTAGAGAGAAGAAATCTATAGTACTGTCCTGGGGTTATGGGGAAAAAAAATAATGTATAAGTGGACCCATGCAGTTCAAACCCGTTTGTTCAAGGGTCAAACTGTACTTCCAGAAGTTTTTAACATTTACTTTCTTTCTGGTCAAATTTATGATAGATGTTAGATTGGTGAGCGTGTCGATTTGTGAGTCATTCACCCATACCCAGGCACTCAGCTCTGGCGGGACCCTGTTCTCATTCGCTGCCCTGACTCTCACAGGGGCACAACAGTTAAAAACCAGACCAGTCGGCTGAAACAATGTTGTCAAAACACAAACCAACCACTGAGAATTTTCAGAGTTGCCAGGAATTTGCTAACATGGCCCGAGTCATGGAGTGGAAGGCTCCGCTAACGTCATCTGCAGACTCTGAAACCCCTCCACGAAGAGTGCAGAAAACCCCTAAAATGCATGAAGCACTCACTAAGGTCAGACTTTAAACTGAAAGGGTGTGGAAATTCTGCGCCGTAGCTTCCTGCATTTTCCCAGGGCACAGGTGTCTCAGACAGGGAAGATCTCACAGGGCCCTACACTCTCTTCTCACCCTCATGGGACCAACAGAGCTCAAAGCGCCCTTGCTGGGTTGAATTTTCTTAGAACTAATCAGAGCTCATGATATGACCCAGTTCCTCAGATGGAATGACACATGCCCTGGGTCTCCCGGCTCCCAGTGTAGTCTCAGGGTGACCCCACCTACCCCTCCCCCACACCTCACTCATATCGAGTTTGAATATATTTTGTGCCTTGTAATGATCTAGGTCCCCTTTGCCGACCACCGTAACAAATCCAAAGTTGATGCCGTTCCCTTTTCTTTCATTGTTTCCCATATTTTTAACACTGGCTATGTGCTGGACACTGCATTAAGTCCAGGGCCCCTGGCTGGCTCGGTCAGTTAGAGTGAGGCTCTTGATCTCACGGTTGTAGGTTTGAACCCCACGTTGGCTGTAGTGACTACTTAAAACAATAAAAATCTTAAAATAAAAAGTAGACCATGTCTCTGGTTTTAATCATCCCAACAACCAGGTGAGGAGCCCACTTTCAGTGAAGGAAACTTGAGTCTCAGAGAGAGTCTCTTGTTTAAAGAAAGTCTCCTCAGGAGTGCCTGGGTAGTTAAGTTGGTAGTTCAAGTGTCTGCCTTTGGCTCACATCATGAGCCTGCTTCTCCCCCTCCCACTCCCCCTGCTTGTGTTCCCTCTCTCGCTGTCTCTGTCAAATAAATAAATAAAATCTAAAAAAAAAAAAAAAGAAGTCTCCTCAGAGATAAGCTGAGAGCTTGGTCGTTCTGGCATAATTCCTAGGTCTTAAAATGAGAGTTCCCCCCACTAGACCAGAAATCTCTCCACTCATCTCTATGGTCAGTAACATTAGCAGCCCACAAGGCATGGTCCACCCAACAGCCTGAAACCCACTCTACAACACATGCAATTTTACATTTTAACATCTCTCAACTAGCCAGTGTCTATATTTTCTCACTTTAAAAGCTATTATTGGGACGTCTGGGTGGCTCAGTTGGTTAAGCAGCTGCCTTCGGCTCAGGTCATGATCCCAGCGTCCTGGGATCGAGTCCCACATCGGGCTCCTTGCTTGGCAGGGAGCCTGCCTCTCCCTCTGCCTCTACCTGCCATTCTGTCTGCCTGTGCTCGCTCTCTTTCCCTCTCTCTGACAAATAAATAAAATCTTAAAAAAATAAAATAAAATAAAATAAAAGCTATTATTAAATCAATTTTATGTTTTACAATCTATAGTCAGATTATAATGCAGGGAACAAGTCCCCTGAGAGACTAATCCTCAAAACCCACTAGATTTCAAGATATGCAAAATCAACTAGAAAGAGACCACCTGGTCTGCTGGCTTCGTGACTGTAAGATTCACATAATTAAAGAAAAAAATGTGACCATCAGAGGGAGAGGTGGTTCTCCTTTGGAAGCTCAGAAAAAAGCAGACAGGTAAAAGTTGGCAGTGCCCATTAGAACACAAATCAAGAGAGGAACTTCTTGTCTGTTTGTTTTATAAAGATTTTATTTATCTAGTTAGTTAGTTAGTTATCTGACAGAGAGAGAGAGAGAGGAAGAGAAAACAAGGAGGGTAAGCAGAGAGGGAGAAGCAAGCTCCCCACTGAGCAGGGAGCCCGGTGCCAGGCTCAATCCCAGGACATTGGGATCATAACCAGAGCCAAAGGCAGACAGATGCTGACCCAACTGAGCTAGCCCAACGCCCCAAGAAAGGTACATCTAAAGTCATGGGACTTCAGAAGGTTCCCAGTTCCAAAGATAACATAAGCCTACTTGAAAAAGACCTAAGGCTGCCCCAGGTCAAGGAGGTAGGCACCATTAAATCTGAGATCCCTCTCCTCCAAGCTCTAATTCCATGTCACCCAGCGGTCTCCTGAGCATGGCTGGCCACTCCCTTGTCCGCCTCAGGTTGAGAGAGAACCTCCTTATTTCCCAAAAGTAACCTTATCTTCAATTGGCAACACATACCAGTGGAGGGCCTGCGCCAAGCCATCATCACTGTGCTAGATGTCCACTCAGACCTTCTACCCCAGGGCCTTACATGGGAAGAACTTTCTCTCCCCTTGGTCCCCCTCATAGTGCCCTCTTCTGAAAGGCTGGGGACCACTGCACCGTAGTAGTTTTTCAAACTTCCCCAGTACCTGGACGGCCTGTCCAAATCAGATTCTCAGGCCTTGTTTTGCACCTTCTGCATCAGCACCACCAAACGAAGGGTCTGGAAATCACTCGTTTTAAACAGGGTTCCAGTAATTCTCCTCATTGGACAAGTTTGTGGACCCAGTTCTCTGGCAATTCATTTAGCCTATTGTGTAAGAAGCAATGTATTCAACGTGATACATCAGGGAATCAGAGTCGTTGTTTTTTTATTTTTTAAATGTCCTGATAAATGATACAACAGCTTTTATTAGAACCAAGGCCCCTTTTTCTTCATTCCTTTGCCCCAAATCCTACCAAGTGTAGTCCCAGAAGCTTACATCCTGTCCCACTGAAATCCCCCATGGCATTAGATTAGAAGATCACCGAGTGGTAGGTAGCCCAAGCTGGTCATATTCCAAATGCTAACATGATGCTTAGCTCATCGCTTTGAGAAAATGAGCTCTTAATATTTTTTTTTAAACAGCCAGGAACATCCCTGTCTAGGCTGAAGCCTACAGAAGTTTTTAGGTGCACAATACAGTGCTCCTTACAATATAGTGGATAACATATACACAGACGTATAACGTACCTACGAAATATCTCCTTTCAACTTCTGGTTACTCACTAGAAACGAAAAGTGGTTTCACAGATGTTTTCCCTGTATGGAATGACATTGGCTCAATATATAGGACGACCCAGAAGCATTATTATTCTCAGACAAGGCAACATCAATGACGAAGTCACTGCAAGGAGTAAGAATTGTATTTGGTGTGGGTGAAGGTCCAAATGCCATACTCCAAAGAGGGTTAAGTTCAATGATAAGGTAGCAGAAAGAGGCAGTTTTAAATGATCCAGAGGGAAGGGGTCCATGTGTTATATTAGATTGGCATTCTTTAGCTCTTCCTTTAAAAAAAAAAAAAAAAAGCAAGATTGATTTATTTACTATTTTAGAGAGAGCGTGTACGCAAGCACACAAGCAGCGAGGAGGGGCAGAGGGAGAGGGAGAGAGAATTCGCAAGCAGACTCCCCGCTGAGCACAGCGCCTGGAGTGGAGCTTGATCCTGGGACCCTGAGATCATGATCTGAACTAAAATCAAGAGCCCAATGTTCAACCGACTAAGCCACCCAGGAGGCTCCCCTTTAGCCTTTCCTAGAATCAAAAGTTCATTTTAATTTGGTTGCTGACCTCTGAGTTGTTCACGCCTCAATGAGGCTGACTCTAAAAAAATCCTTTTGCTTCATATACAGCATTTAAACAACACTCTGATGATCCATGGAGTTCTCTTTCTTTCTTTCTTTTTTTTTTTACCTTAAGACTGAACGGCTATAACAACAACTATAAAATGCTCTCTAAACATTGTGACTTGCTGTAATTACCCCGTAGGATCTCCAGAGGCCAAATTCTTAGAACCCTGCCATCTCGAAGCAGTGAAAATACCTCAGCTATCCACTCGTTGATCTGGATAAGAAAACTGAGATTCAGGCAGGTGACTTGCCCAAGGTCACATGGCCAGTCAGTTGGGCCCAGATGGAGGCCTCGCCCACTTCAGGCATGACGGTACCCAGAGAAGGCAGGGTCCAGCAGGCAGACCTTGGTGGACTTACCACCATGCTAACCTTCTCCCCCGCCCCCCATCCACTCTTTGAACTTGCGGATCCCAGAGAAGTAAAAACATTCCTCCCAGCGTGGCTCTGTTACCAAGGCTCCTTTTTCTTTTTTAAAAATTTTATTGTTTTATTTAAATTCCAGAACAGCTGACATACAATGTTCTAGGACCACGGTTGCCACACTGCAGTCAGGTGTGACCATTTGACTTAGCGCAAGCCAGTGGATAGAGAGGAAATGGTGGGCGTGTACCATGACGCCTGGCCCTAAAGCCTACCACACACTCTCTTCGAGGCTCCTTCCTCCTCCAGCTGACTGGGATAGTGAGGCCCAAGCAGCTCTGGACATGGTTGTGTTGGAAAAGGCAGAGCCACTCTCGGTCTGTATCTTCAAATGAGTTCACAGAAGCAAGCCACCCGCCAACCCGCAGACCACCAGCGTTGCAAAATATATTTCCATAGAGTAAGCCGCTGATATTTTGAGGTCTATATGTTACAGCTACTTAGACTCTCCTAACAAGGACACAGGCAATCTCTGGAGATTGGGAAAAGCGTGGCTTCAAAGCAGGAGAAATAAACAGCACAAGGAACACATCTGTGGGTTTATCTTCAACCACAAAACAACAAGAAGGAATCAACAGCCTTTTGGGGAAGAGTAAAATTTACCACACTTAGCTTCCTTCTAGAACACTCGAAAAAGCCCTATCTGATTTTTCAGAAAAGTTCAATTTTAAGTTGCCTTTTGAAAAGAAAGAATGTTAGGAATGATGTTCATAACCCAAAAATCTTTTTTGCCGCAGTGCAATGGAAATGATTCTGCAAGGAACACCAGGCTTGTGGGCCTCTGAAGCCTGAGGATCCTCTCCGCAGGCAGAAAGGAGGCTGGGGAAGAAGAGGCAGAGAAGCTTCCAAGCAAGGAGCCCAGAGGCTGAATGCCTAGAAGGAGGGTGGCCCTGGCATAGTGGCAGACAGTGTAGGCAGGGTGCTGGGAGTGGAGAGACAGGGCTGGAAACACTTCCTCTAGCAACCTCAGCCTTGGTGAGAACACAAAATCCGTCTGTCCGCAGATGCGACATTCCTCGTTCTGTACTTGGTCAAAGGAGGCAATGAATTCAGCTAAGCCTCCACAGCGTTTCTGATCTGATACCGCATGGCAGTTTCGTTACTGAGCGGCGAAATTGTGTTCTCATTTATCCCGAGCTGCCCCAGTGATGCTAAGTAGTACTCAGCAGGATACCTGATATTCCAGGACAGCATGGTTCACAGCCAGAGTACCAAAGGGCACTGACACACACACACACACACACACACACACACACACACCAGCCGGCTTGGTGCTGGAGCTCGGCCCTGGTGCCCGGCCTCCAGTGGGCATTCATCTTTTACTTGCTGGCTTAGGGGCAGGTCCAGGGAGGCCAGGCTGGGGGCGGAGAGAGTTCACACGGGAAGCTTGGAAGAGCAGCTATCCACCAAGAGGCATAGGGAGACTTCAGTATTTTAGCAACCACCATGGCTGGACCAGTGCACACAACTAGCAATCAGCCCTGGTGAAGGGAGCAAGCTCTGGAAACAGACCTGGGCACAAAGAGTAATGCTGGGATGGGCCAGCGATGTGCATGTGGGTAGCTCACCACTTACATTCTCTGAGCCTCAGTTTTCTCGACTGCACAATGGTGGCAAGACCATGGATATGAGGGCACCCAATGCAATGCCTGAGATCTAGTAGGTGTTAGGTCCCCTAACCCCCCTCCCCAGCTCACACCATCTGCAGAGCAAGCCCATGGCACAGGGTGAGGTTGAAGGAAAAGTAGAGGATAAATGCTATAGACGTAGAATGAAAAGGATAGGACTGAAGGAAAGACAAGGGAAGAGGATGAAAGGGAAAACAGGTACCTGGGGAGGTTGCTACCTGTTCAATTAGATCTTTGGGTTAGCTGCAGGCTCATTCTCGAAATGGAACCTAGTAGATGCACTTGCTCTGCATTATGCAGCAACGGAACCGTGAAGCCAGTTCTGAGGCCAATGTCATTAAGAGTCTTTGGCTGTCTTGGCTCAAATCCTAGCCATTATTACTTATTATTATATGTAAATTATTATTTCATCTTATATAAATTAATAATATTAAATTAATAATATAATCATAATGATATAAACTACATACTATGTAAAGTATCACATGCAAATTATATCTAAATATATGTAAGTAAGGTGTTGCTTATTATTACGTGTAAATCATTTAAACTCTCTGTAACTCAGTTTCTTCATTTACACAATGGAGATAATCATAATACCCACCTTCTGGCTACTAAGGATGCGCCAAGTTAACAGAGGTAAAGTGCAAACAACGACAAAAACCAAAGCAAACCAACAAGCCCAAAATGCCTGCAGAGGTAAAGTGCCAAGAATGGTGCCTACCTGGTAAGGACTACAGAGCTTAGTTATTCTGCTATTCGCTGGTGGCACCATGAAGGAGACTGAAAAGTTCTGCCCCTTCTGGGAGGATCGATCTGTACAATGTTACAACAGAGCAAACACTTCCTGAGCACTGGATATTTTACTGTAAGGACTGTAAGTTCTCTCACTTAAGGATCACCATACTTACTGAAGATTCAATTTCTTTGATGAACTTGTATCCATTTCCCAGAGGACGAAATTTTGAAAGGTCAAGTGTGTAGCCCAAGTTCATAAAGAGGCCCAGCCAGGACTTCAGGCCAGTTCCATTAGACACCAGATTCCACTGTCTTAAGCACTATGCTCTATCATCTCTGCCTCCAAGACAGTAAAAGCATAGCCAGCACGCTTGCTGGGTAACACCTAATAATTGTGAACAGCGCAGCAAAAACATCTGAATACAGGATTGCAATCCAGCATCTGACAAAACCGAAGAAATGCAGGCTAGCCTAACAGAATTAAGATAAAGATCAAGGTTTTTGGTTGTCCAATATGGCCCAGTACAGGACAAGACGAGAGAGGTACAAAAATAAAAGCTAATGCTAGAGAATTAAGAGGCCACAAGTCTAATATCGCAATATCATTTATAAAGTTACCATGCTTTATAAATGAGGTAATCTAAAATGTTTACATATTAAACCACACCTTTATCACGACTTCTGTTATGATCTCAAAGAATAGTTCTCAGGTCCACGAACAAAATACCCAAGAATCCCAACAACATTTTTTTAAGTGTTGTCTCTACCATAGTCTTGGATGAGAACATGCAACATTGGAACAGCACTGGAAGATGCCATTTTGAACTGAGGCATAAATTTAGCATTTATCTTTAGTAAAATAATAATGGACCACTGTGGCATGCATTTATTTATTAATTTAGAGAGAGAGCGAGCACATGCACATGGAAGCAGATGGGGATGGAGAGAGAATCGGAAGCAGGTTCAACACCCAGCGAGGAGCCCGACGCAGGTCTCAATCTCACAACCCTGAGATCATGACCTGAACTGAAATCAAGGGTAGGATGCTTAACCGACTGAGCCACCCAGGTGCCGCTAACAGAGTGTTTTTTTTAAGGAGGGAGGTTTGGAACTGAGGTGATAAAAGTTGATCCTAAGGGTCATAACCAAGAAAAATAAATAGCACTATCAGAAATTGAAACATAGTATAAAGCCTTTGTAAACAGTGTGATCTCACAGGAACATAACTAAATGCGAGGTCTCAAATTATTTCTACAACAACAGTTTCAAATATAAGATCCAGCATCCAATCAAAGAGAAAAGGTACCTCAAGACATGAGTGAGAACCCGCAGAAATACAGGAACAAAACTAACCTCACAAGAAAGTTATTAGACAGAATATAAACTATGTTTATTATACAAAATGCAATTACTTTCAAAGGGTTAATAGTTGAGACTTCTTAGCACCAACAATGGAAGCCAGAAAATGGTAGAACGTTAATCTTTTGTGTGTTGGAGAACAAACCAAAACTATAAATTAAGAATGCCGTTTTCATTGAAAATATCTTTCAAAAATGAATAATGACATATTCAGCCAAATGAACAGGGTCCGTCGCAAGCAGACTGCCCCTAAAGAATGACCTTTAACAGAAGGAAAGTGGTCCAAGATGGAAATTCAGAGAATACGGGCTAGAATGAAGAGCAAGAAAAATGGTAAATTTAAATAAACATTGTTTATATAAAACCATCATGTCTTAAGAGTTTTCATAGAAACAAATAAATATTTAATAAAATTTAAATGCTATCAAGAGAATTAAAATACAACCAAAACTTTATGACAAGAGTAGCAAAAGCCAGAGAGTGGGTAATGGACTTAATTAAACACGGTCTAGTCACAAATAGATTAAATGCTAAAACAATTTTTTAAAAAACAGAATTCCCAATTTATAGATGGAGAAATAGAATGACACTACAGAGAACTGTTTGAAAATTCAAATACTGCCAACAGAATGGAATAAAAATCCAGAAATATATCCAAGAACATATGGGAATTTAGGAGACGGTGAAAGAGGACTCTCCTGCCAACAGTGACTGGGACTATTCAATAAATATTGCTGGGACATCTAGGTATTCATTTAGAAAAAACAAAGTTGGATCTCTACCTCCTCTCTCATATCAGGATAAATTTCAAGTGGCTCAAATGTATAAATGCAAAAACCTGAACCACAAAAATTCTACGGGAAAATTCTTTCATTACCTTAAAAAGAGATCTTTCTGACTCATAAACCAAAAGCCATCAAGAAAGACTGATAAACTCAACTATACGCAAAAATTTTTTAAACCACAAACAAAGAAAATCAAAAGATAAAGGAAAAGATCCACAACTCATACCACCAAGAACTCATTAGGGTAATATATAAAATGCTCATACAAATTAATGAAAAAAAGGGTCAATAAAGCAATAAAAGAATGGGCAGAGGAGATGATCAGATATTTGGCAGGGTACAAATAACCTTTATTTTATGAAAATATGCAAACTAAAAGTACACTGAAATATTTCTCATCTATCAGACTGGCAAAAATCCCAGTTTGATAGCAACATTTTAACGTAAGATATTGGAAGGCTGTGGGGAATCTGGTACTCTCATTCATTTCCAACAGGAGTAGATCTTGGTACAATCCCAAAAGAGGACACTTATCTATATCATATACCTATAATTACTGAATCTATTATGCACCTATTATATCTACTATAATTATAATTGCATATACTCATTAATCTAGCAATTCCACTTCAGAGAATTTAACTTACAGATACATTTTTTTGCTTATGCAATGACATGTGTACATGATAATTTACTTCAGCATCGTTTTTAACAGTAAGACTGGAAAACAAATATTCATCAACAGGGGAGTAGTTAAATAAATTATGGTAAATCCATGCAACGGAATACAATGTGGCTTTTTTTAATACTTTTTTTTTAAGATTATGTATTTATTTGAGAAAGAGTGACAGAGAGAGAGAGAAAGCACAAGCAGGGGGAGCAGCAGAGGCAGAGGGAGAAGCAGGCTCCCTGCACAGTAAGGAGCCCAACATGGGGCTTGATCCCAGGACCCAGCAATCATAACCTGAGCCACCCAGGTGCCCCCAGTGTGGCTATTTTTTTTTTTTAATCATCATGGAAGCCTTCAATGCACTGAGATTGAGAGGTCTCTAAAATGTACTGCCAAGTAAAGAAAAACAGTTCAAAACAACTCACCTGAGAGTCTACTTTTTGTGGAAAAAGGGAGTAGAAGCTACAAATGTGCCTACTTGCATAGAATAGATTCCTGAAGGACAGATAAGAAACTACAAAGTTGATAACTGTACCTAATTTATTTGAATGAAAACACTTAATAATGAAAAAGTTCTATCTTCATCATTATGCATTCTTTGTCAATTTAATTCTCCTATGAAACTCCTTGTTTATGCACTTAAAAGTACAATTTATTAAAATTCACCACAAAATTGTGGAAATATTTTCTATCCCTAGTGAGAACTGAACAGGAGAAAAGCTAATCCGATAAGCACATATCATATGCATTTTTTAAAGATGCTTAATTCCAGAAACATGATCTGCATTATCTCTGGGCTATGGGTTTACCAATGATATTTATTTTCACCCCTGTGTTCTTCTCCTCTAGTGGCCCGTGTTATTTTTGTAATTAGAATACGTTTTGTCCTCATAAAATAAATACTATAAAGAGGAATTGTCTTCAGTGGGTAAGAGAAGGAAGAAACTTTGCCTCTGAGGGTATGTAAAAACTGGAACAGTTTACTAATAAAGATAATGAAAATTTCCATCTCTGAAAAACTTTATAAATAGTATTAGACATCTTTGGTTTAAATATTCATTTGTTAAAGGCCAAAAGGTAGACCAGATGACCCTTTGCCGCAAAGGTTTTATAGTTGCTCTAGAGCAGCATTCAGAATATTTTTTTCATCTAAGTAGCTAGAAGGACAGGGGCTGATTGAACAGGTGAAAGAATTTAGGGGGTGTGAACAGTCTTTGGTTCCACAGCCTCTATGCAGGTGTTCTGGGTCATTAGACTTTTAAGATTAAAAATCTCCTCCAAGAAGGTAAGGAGCTCCTCTATGGTTTTTATTCGGATTATTTCATTATTTCAGAAGCAGCCTAAGCAACGCGAGTACCATGAGAGGAAACAAGCTTTCCAGTAAGAGGATCAAATTTAATTACGATTTTTCTAAGAAACCTTGAAGATTTTTATTCGCGTGAATAAAAGTGAACCTCAGAGGATCCCCTACTGAGACAAATGAAGAGGTTAAGGCAAGAAAGAATTTCCACAGATTCTAGAAAACTCGATGAAATTACTTCTTCCAGACTGTTAGACAAACCTGTGTTCTGTGGGTATGTTTTAGAATTTCATAAACTTATGAATGACCCATGACCGTGGATGACAGGAGGAGAGTAGAGTGAGGCAGCTATCAAAGTATCAGGAGGGGCAAAACTGGAAGGAGAGAACGAAAAATGAAGAGACAGGTTACCAAGATGATCAGGTGGTCGATTTCCTAAAACATGGGAGCTGTTATGGACCTTGGAGCAATGGTTCTCAGCAGGAGCCATTCTGTCCCACCCTGACCCCAGAAGTAACACTGCAATTCCTGAAGACATTTTTGGTGGCAGATGCTACTGCCCCTGGTGCAAAGAGGCCAGGGACGCCGCCGAACATTCTACAACGCACAGGATAACGTTCTACAACAATCAACTCTGCCCAGGGCAGAGAAACCCTGACCTGGGGAGAGGCTATTGGCCCCAAAGAAACACTCAATGAATGCTATGGTTCACAAAGGGAAATTATTACCACAACTACCTTCAAGGAAGTTATTACCTGAGAAGCTATCTACAAAGAAGGCTCACCAAGTTACCTGGCTTTGAAATTTGAATTATGGCTTGGTCCTGAATCCCCCTTGGGCCACTTTGATCCAGGCCTACTGTGTGCCAAGGGTGGCCAACCCCTCTGGGTTTGCTCAGGATTGTCCTGGGTTTAGCACTGAGGGGACACATGAGGCTATTCTGTTGACCAAGCGCACAGTGCCATTTGGTCATGCGTAATTTCTCTCTCTTGAAGAGAAAAATCTGGTTTCTTCATAGTTTTCTCTGTGCCTTTTCTCACACATAACAAGCTTCCACAGCCTGCCTCCAGAAAGGAAAGGGTTTAACCTCTCAGATGCTCTCCATCCCTAAAGGCTGCCTCTTGGAAGAAGGCCCCATGGGAAGGGTAGAGCTTCTTGGGGTCTCTGTCAACAGGTCATCTCATCTACCCCCCACCCAGCTCAGTGGTCCAGGTTCTCCTCTGGGTCAGGCCCTTGGAGAAACACTCCCACCCTGGAGGCCCACAGAGCTTGCTAGGAGGCAGGCTACACAATCAACATTGGTGGGGCCATCTTCCCTAACCTCCTCCTGGGGTGGAACCGGGCAATGGAATGCATTCCTTTCCTTATCTTTCCTAGATTATACTCTCATCAGCCTATTAGTTACAAATGTGAAACATTTGAACTACTATCCTCTGATCCATCCTCTCTGATCAATGGGCATAATATATATGAAAGCATTCCACAAGCTGTACAAGACAAAATGAATGTAACATATTAACGTCATCACAAGAAAATGTCTGTGTTTGAGGTTAGCGATTGACTGTTGTTTCTTGCAAACTCTTACAATGGCTATGCGGCAGGCACTGTGCTAAGCACTATGCGTGTGTTACCTTACATAATACTCACATAATGCATGTGTTACCTTACATAAGTGTGAGCATGATGCCCATTTCACAGATGAAAAAACTAAGGTAGGATGATATGAAAGAACTTTCCCAGGGTCACAGAGCTGGTGGCACTTAAGAGCACAGACTCAGGCAGGCCAGCTCCAAAGTTCATGCTGGATGCCACCTGTCACTCCAGCCATTCCAGGAGATGGAGGGGAATTGCTCAGATAAAGAGCTTCACCCTCCCACCACGAATCATTAACTTGCAGCCCACTCCACGTGTTGGGTGGCCGGGAAGGTCACATGCCAGAGTAGAAACCCTGAGTGAGTCACTCATGAACACATGACTGTGTTCTTAGTTCCTTCTGGCTTTGCTTCCTGAAATAGCCTTCCTCGAGTGCTGAGCCAACAAATGGATTGGGACCAGTTTCAGTTCTGGGAAAAAGGCTAAATTCCATGTAGCCAATCTCTGAGTCCACACTCCAGCCCTCTGCATGCTAGTGACCTCAGTCTCACGCCGGCCACAGGGACTTCCTCAAACCGGGAAACGCCTGCTCACAAGGGTCCTTGGCCAACAGCAGGTTTGCAGACAGCCTTGGAGACATCACAGAGTTAAGAGTGACACGAAGGTGGCGCCTGGGTGGCTCAGCGGGTTAAGCCTCTGCCTGTAGCTCAGGTCATGATCTCAGGGTCCTGGGATCAAGCCCCACATCAGGCTCTCTGCTCAGCAGGGAGCCTGCTTCCCCCCCTCTCTCTGCCTGCCTCTCTGGCTACTTGTGCTGTCTCTCTTTCTGTCAAATAAATAAATAAATAATCTTTAAAAAGATAAAAATAAAAAGTGACAGGAAGATAGTTCTGGAAACAGCTCATGCGTCAGTCCAAACATATGCAGACGGTATAATGAACACCTGGGTCCAATCCCTTGAAAAAATAAAGATGCCCCCTTCTGCCATTTATTCTGTCCTCCTGTGTCCCTTCTGTGGTCCTCTCTATGGTGTCTCAGGCTTTTAAACAAGATGTCTGGGATAACCTGATAGTTCCAAAGAGACAGGAATGCAGCCAGACAAGAAACAAAAAGCCCCAAATCTCTGCCTTATCACAGACACTTTCAAACTCTGCAGTTTTCTCCTGCTTCTGCAGAAATCTTACGATTAGATAGATGTAGTGTCATTGTGTTATTCCCTGGTAAAGAAACCAACAAACACACCCTGAGTTTCTCCCTGGCACTGAACAGATAGCTGAATAAATGATCTCCCTCTGAATCCACTTTCCATTTTGATCCATTTTCAGTTTTCTGAGCTTTATCTTTCTATAGCCTTAGCCGTGTCAGTGCTTACTTAAATTTCATGGTTCTTATACTTGAAAGCTTATCTTCATTAGCCTTTTCTAGAATTTTCTCTTCCACCTTCAGGTCTGGAGTTACCGTATTACTTAGGCTATCTAGAGGACAAGAGCCTGAACTTCTCTGTGCTTTAGTTCCTCCACCTGGACGCAGTTCTAGGACAGAGGGAACAGTCAGAAAGTATTTAGCACAATGCCTAGTACACAGTAGGCACTTAAAACACGAGAGCTACCATCAATGAACAAAAGCCCTCTTTTTTTTTTTCTGCTAGTTGAGATTGTCTAGGTAGGTAAAATTCCGTTTATAACTTAAAAGTAATTAGAATAACAAAGATCTGACTTCAGGAAGAACTCAGTAATCCACTGGGCTTGTTTTCTGGAGGCTCATTGAATCAGAGCACTTTGCCACTTACAAGAAGCTCTGGGGAAACCCCCTGGAGCATTTTCCCCTGGGGGTCCTTCTTTGAGCCAGATTCTCCAGTGGTCTTGAAGTTACTATGCTGGGAAAGTGGACTTTAGGGTAATTAATGATCAGCAGAGATTCAGAGCACTTTCTACCACATTGACCCTCACTATACAGAAACCCTTACACAAAATTTAAAAAAAAAAATTTTTCTTTTTAAACTAAAAATACTTTTAGAGCACTAGCAAATTCCAACTGTGTCTAAATTCCAACATACCAAATACCACTGGCCTCGCTCTACTACGGAAATCTTTCTCCAGCTAAATTTAGTTAGCAAAATCAAATAATTTCATCTCATGGGTATTTTCTAAATCTGTTTACCTCCACTTATTTAAAAATAAATATATCTTAGAATCCAGGTGACTTATCTGGGTGCGTGAATCCTATTCCCTTCCTCGTCTTCCTCCTCCGGGTTTCTAATACTTTCTGTTAGTTGTGAAAGGTAATCAAACCCCACAACATTCAATGAGTTGAGGTTCCTCATTTGGAACCTAAATTCTGTATCCTCTTCCTGGTTTCAGGGTTCCAAGAATTCCTCAGAACACTACAGGATAACCTTTTGGATACCAAATGAGGAACCTCAGACACATGGTAGAAGCCTTCTGACCAGAAGCACAGTGACAGGTGATCTCCAAATTGGATGGAATCTTAAAATCGTGGTCGCCAGCAACCCCCAGTGAGTCACCAACCGGGGACAGCATTCACTGGTGTTCCTTGCTTGTGTCAGCTGTTTTCTGCTTGCCTATTCCATGTCTTTCTTTCTTTCTTTTTTTTTTTTTTAAGATTTTATTTATTTATTTGAAAGAGAAAGAGAGAATAGAGAATGAAAGCGAGGGAGCTTGAGAGGGGGAAGATCAGAGGGAGACACAGATCCCTGCTGAGCCAGAAGCCCGATGCGGGACTCCAGGATCACGACTTGAGCTGAAAGCAGTCACCCAACCAACTGAGCCACCAAGGGGCCCTCCATGTCTTTCTTTCATCCTTCTCTGCAGTGGCTCACTTCCCACCGTATGGCCAAGCAGAGAGAATTCAAGACCACCCTCAGTCCTGCGCTCCTTTGATCAGCTCTGTAGTCACACCCCTACTCCACCACAAGCTTTAAATGGCAATCCCAGCAGTCTTCGTCTGGAGGTGTCTATGTATGCAGCAAGAACCCGGTCTTCAGCTTCCTGAATCTTCCTTTCCTGCTGATGACTGACTGTAAGTCCATCTCAAATCTAAAACCGCATTAATTATACCAAGTACATGAGATTGTTGGATGCTCCAAAGAGGCAGAAACTACTATTTTGATCATGTTGGGACTTATGGCCCTATCAAAAGCTCCCAACAAATGATAAAGAACAGATTGTGTGAGAACTTCACGCTACTTTTTAACACAAATTAAATAACTTTTTTTTTTTTTTTTGCTTCTATAATATATTACTTGGCAGGACAACATGGCATCACTATCCCTTTAGCAATATTATCAGTCCAGAGTAGAGTCGGCTGAGATAAAGGAGTGCTTCTGGAAGATTCATCAATTGTCCCCCTCCCTCCAGAGAATTTTCGGACCTGGGAAGCAAATGGAGTCATATGACTGTGGCCACAAATGATGCACTAAAACAGGCAAACCAACACACACACGTGACCACGTAGCAGTCCCGTGCACCAGGCACTGGGGGTACTATGGAAATGCTGTTACAGAGGATTAAACTGTTGTTTGTCATTCCTAAGATTGACCCAAAATATTTGGGTTTTGGATCATACTCACCCACATTTTCACCTACTGTTCCATGATGCTCCAAGTTCACACATACAGAGGGACAGTCCCCATCACATCACTCCAGGGTCTTAAAAGGAGTTGTGTGTTCCCTGTTCTCTGATTGATACCCTTCTCTCAGTGGCATCACGGAAGTATATAAAATAATTAAATAATGGTATGAAACAGCGTTTGGTTGAGGGACGAAGTAATGGCGTGACCATTATAGGATTTTCTGGTCTTGCCCTTCCACGTGTACTCGGCATCCTTTTCCACCGCCATTTTGTGTCCCTGGAGGCTGACCCATGTGGACTAGTTCCCCTCACCCTCTGCAATCCCACTGAATTAAGCCACTGGAGGCCCAGGCAGAAGACGATGGGAAGCAGAGCAAGGTCAGAGTACTCTCCTTTGTGCGCCATGAAAGGGTGGCCACAGCCCTTACCAAGGCTCCTCAACTATTTTCTCTGGGCTCCTGGCAGTACTTCACAATCTCGTGTTGGTTTCCCTAAGCCCTGATAATGCCTTAATTAATTTCTCCTCAATTATCCTGTTGAGTGTCCACCTGTTTCCTGTTGGGCATCTGAAGGGGGTAGCTGCCTCCCCTTCCTCCCGCAAAAGATAAAGTCACTCTAGAAAGTGGCAATTGTTTCAAAACAACTTAGCTGAAAGGGGGGGGGAGGGAAGGGGACACCTTATTTCAGGGATGGTCGCCAAGATTTCAAGCTCTTAGAACGAAAATCTAAGGAATGAGTGCTGTGTGGAAACACAGTGCCCGGCCTTGGGCCCACCCGGGAACCGAGAACTTTCACGCACACGGGGAAAGATGACTTCACATTAGTCATCAAATCAGATCACTTCAAGGCAGAAGAAATGCTGTGATGTAGACAAACAGGGAGGAGTCCAAGAAGGCCACTCCAAGTTATTGGCCCTGAAAGAGAAAAGGAAGGAGCCTAGTGGACATCTGAGGGAAAAACATTCTAGCACAAATGAGTTCGTGTGTCCTGTAGCAGGAACAAGGACACTGGTTTGTCTTGTTTGCAATTCCAGAACAGGAGTCTATGGCTGGAATCCGGTGATGGAGGCAGAGGTGAGGCAGTCGAGGGGGCCAGGGAGGTGGTTGGCTGGGAGTCCATGGCAGAGGGGTCAGGGGCTATGGTAAGGAGCTTGGGTTTTAGTCTAAAAACAAGAAGATGCCACTGGAAAGTGTTAAGCTTTGCAGAAGGGCAACTGGGAAGACAAAGATTCTGAAAGCATCACATAGAGCTGTTTTTTGTGTGTCTTGGAGGAAGACATTCCCTCCTCCCCACTTGGTACAACCTGCTTGTGAAAGGATGGGGGGGTGTGCAGTGAGATGAAGTTGTCCCTTGTCAGACGAGAGCCCATAGCCCTGACAGTAAGTGCCTTATTTATTTATTTTTATTAGTAGGCTCCATGCCCAATGTGGGGCTTGAACTTAGGAACCTGAGATCAAGAGTCACATGCTCTACTGACTGAGCCAGCCAGGATCCCCCACCGCACCCCCAACAGACAGTCCTTTAAAAGATAACCTCAAAAGCACTCTGAGCATATGTCTGGGTCACATCACACACTGACACTGGGCGGGGGGCAGGGGGCATCAATGACAACAGACTTGCAAGAGGGAAAAACACAAGAGGAAGCAAAAAGCAGCCACCAGCCTGGCTTCACTCCCCAACTCCAGCTGGCAGAGCAACTGTCCTCACGAGAGCCCATGCGGACCTCGCTCTTCTTTCCCCCCAGGCCTCCCTCCCTTCCCCTGTGCCCACCTTAGCAAGAGGATCACCATCCTGGAGTCACCGTACAGGAATCCTGGCTGGCACCTGCCGCCCATTCCCTCCCTGCCTTCCCCCAGTCAAACACCAAGGCTTCTGAGCCCGCTCCCCTCCTCACTCCCAAACACAGTGTCTTCTTCTTCTACCTCTTCTCCTTTTTCTTTTTTTTTTTTTTAAAGAAACTGACTAGTTCATATTTTTAAATACAGATTTAGTTGACACAGAACACTGTATTCGTTTAAGGTGTACAGCATAATGATTTGATATTGATCGCCATAAGAAGTCTGGTTCACTTCCGCCTCTGCTACCAAGTGACCTTGACTTCCCATATCTGGCTCTTCCTCTCTGTCCTGAAGCCAACCTCTTGCTTCAAGTTCTTCCCTCAGACTCTCACTGTTGGGCGCTTCCTTACAGGATTCCGTCCCTAACTCTAGTCCTCGCTGCCGAAGTGATCTTGCCAAAACTGGGAGCCGGTGTATCGCTTTAATACCAACTAGTCAGCAAAGCACACCAAGTCATGCGGGACCAGTTCTCTGCCCCTTCTCTGGGCTCATGTCCCATCTCAACTTTATCTTCCTGGACGGTGACCTAGCTATTCCCCACAAGCTACTGAACTCTCCAGAACACACTGTTCTAGCTGCAGGCTGTTTCAGGCGTCTACCCTAGGCCCTCCAGCTGTTTCTTCTCCCACAGGATGCCCGACTCTTAATACCTGCTCATTTACCAACAAAGCACCTGTCACTTCTGTCTTTTCCAATCATCACTCTGGAGCTGGTACCCACTTGTTCCCGCGCCTGCCCACACAGGACTCTCTGCCAACTTCCATTGGGACACCTGTGACATTTACTATCCTGACTTATAAACTCTCTCCCCAGACTATTTCGTAAGCACCCTGAAGGCAGGAGCTTCATCACTCATCTTTGTATGCCTAGCACCTACCAGGGAACTTGGCACATAGTAGGTGCTCAATACGTACCAGTAGAGATACGGAGTGTGCCAAGGATAGAAAATACAAAGTAGGGGAAGAGAAACATCAGGATCAAAGGCTGATTGCAGAGGAGGGTAAAGAACAAGAAAGGAGAAAAGAACTAAGAAAGGCTAACGATAAATACAAGAGCATGTAATTTTCATAAACTACTACTTGTGAATGAATGGCAGCTCTGACAGTCTTCCAGCTCCAACAGCAAAATGGCAGGTAGTGTCTTTGAGGACAATAGTGGATACTTTATAAGGCCAATTAATAATAACAATAACAATAATAACACAACTTCATAATCAATAATTAACTGAGCACGTCTCATGTGCCAGAAAATTTACATGGATTGTAACATTTAACCCTCATAACACCGCTATCAATGTAGGGACCATTACTGTCCCATTTTATTGATGAGGAAATCAAGGCTTAGCATGTTTAAAATACTAATTCAAGGTCACACAACTAGACAATGCAGATCTAGAATTCAAGCTCAGGTCTGCCTGATTCCAAAACCTGAGCTCTTAACCATAACTGCTATGGTGCTTATAACACAAAATATTTAAATGCTTTGTAAAGTTACCTGTAATTAGAGTAATTAAACCATACTATTGAATGGCTCTCTTAATCAGTTGAGTTGTTTAAAATTTCAAATTTTAGATGATGAGATTTCCTCCATGGTAAGGGGAATTAAATATGTGATATAGTTTTGCAATGAAAAAAATATCTAAGGGACGCCTGGGTGGCTCGGTTGTTTAAGTGAGTGCCTTTGGCTCAGGTCTCAGGTCATGATCCCAGCCTTCTGGGATCGAGTCCCGCATCGGGCTCCTTGCTCAGCAGGGAGCCTGTTTCTCCCTCTGCCTCTGCCTGCCATTCTGTCTGCCTGTGCTCCCTCTCTCTCCCTCTCTCTCTCTGACAAATAAATAAAATCTTAAAAAAAAAAAAAAAATATCTAAGACCACCTGGGTTTGGCAAGCTTTAAAAAAAAAAAGAATTATTAAATACATTTTGTGATCTTCTGTGGCATAGAATTTGCTGTTCATGTTTTTAACGGAGCTCACTGTGATGTTTTCACAAGGTAAATGGGTGGCAACTCTGGAGACCATGGCATGGAACCTTTTGTCCTAATCCAACAGACCAGTGCTCTTCTGTATTAATACCGTGCAAGACACTTACATGTTTTAAATTTTGTGGGAGCCACATTTAAAAAGTACAAAAACCAGGCAACATGAATTTTAATATATTTTCTTTAACCTAGCATATCCAAAACATTATTATTCCAGCATGTAATCAATATAAAAAATCATTAACGGGGCCTGGCAGGCCCAGTCCGTGGAGCACGCGACTCTTGATCTCGGGGTTGTGAGTTCGAGCCCCAGGCTGGGTGCAGAGATGACTTAACAATACAAAAATCTCTAAAATATAGTTATTAATGACTAAATGAAATATTTCACATTCATTCTTAACAAAGTCTTCAAAATTGGGGTGTGTATTCTATCCATGGATAGCACAGCCCAGTTTGAATGCAAAATTCTCACGAGAAATCATCTCTATTACATAAAATCTACAGTTGAAAAAGTAGATTCGCCCACCCAGATTGCTCCAAACATACTTAGGAGTTTCCCAATAAAGTTGCATTTAACAGAAAAATCCTTTACTCTGGAGCCCCTGGGTGGCTGAGTTCGTTAAGCATCTGTCTCTCAAACACATAAAGTGCAGGCTCGTTTTCCCTAAGTGCTCTCTCAAATAAATAAATCTTTTTTTAAAAAATACACTGCTTCTGTTTTTAGATTTGAATTAATTAAAAATTTAAGCTCTATCACGCTAGCCACATCTCAGTAGCCACCAGGAGCCAGTGGCTATCGGATTGGACAGCAGAGCTAGAGATCAAAGGGTCTGTTGGGTTTTTCTCCCTTTTCTACCTGCTCAAAATGGAAAAGTCAGAAAGCAGCAAGGAGTGCTGACTACAGTATGAAGTGCCCATTTGCTACTTTTGGAGTGAAGACACTTGCACTCACTCCTTCAAGTTGTACAACCTGTGGTCAAAAAACAAGGCAGAGGAAATAACTGTGAGGAACATTATTAATTCATAGCTTTGCTTTTCTAACAGGTTGTTCTTGGGGTCATTAAATGAATACCTAGTCCATGTGACCAGACTACTTAAAGATCTGATCCCAACAAATCCTTGTTTGCAAAATCAAGAAAACTAAGAGGATTAGGTGTTTCCATGTTAGCTAAACTAAGAAAACAGAGTTGCTGCTGTTTATTTTAAAACTTTACTGTGCACAGGGGGGAAAAAATTGCATGGAATGAAATTCATGTGCCAAATAAAAATGAAAAGGTGAAAATAAGATCAAATTCTTTCAGCCTAATTCTTACGTATCCTTTTCATTTCAGAGTCCCAGAGCAAGAACTATGACTTTTACTGCGGAAGTAAAGACGGAACTAAATTATCCCATATATATATCTAATTGTTTCATTAGGCTCTAATAAATTGGCCTTTAAAGGTCTTGTGTAATGAAAAAGTGCTTACATTACACAATTGCCTCTTACTTCTTTGCCTCATACTGACAGTCTTGGTTAACAGGACTAACCGCATTTGTGGGAGCTTCTGAGGCAAAATCCGTCTTCGCATCCATACTTCCCAACAAAATCAAAGCAAATTCAAGCATCTCCAGAAGACAGAGGTGTCTTGGCACATGATTGAGCATGATTTGTTAACCACACCCCTCCTGTTATTAATGAAATCGTGAGAGGTCATCTGTCAACCACTACACAAAAAAACAGCTCTTAAGGGCAGACACCGACCCTATTTTTATTCGTTGCTGATGCCCAGTGCCAAATATAATGGCTGGCAAACAGCAGGCACTCTAGAAGTATCTGCTGAACGAGTGAATGATTGAACACATGCTGGGCAACAGAAGCAGAGTAGGCATCCTTTGGTAGTCTGGTAGATGGGAAGCAAGATGGCCCCCTTTCTCTCTTCCCACATGACTCACATCTCTGGCTGCCCCCAACCCAAGCTCCTTCCCTGAAGTACATCTGATGTGTCAAATCCACCCAGTTCAACAAAGGTTCACTAAATGCCCAGCACTGGGCTAAACAGAACAGGACAGAATACCAAGAAAAAGAGCAGAAACGGTACTCATCTCAAGAGAGTTAACATGTTAGGGAAATGTCATATATGCCCTTCCCCCACCTCCCACCCTCTGCAGACTGGTATTGAACGTGGAGATAACCACGTTGTCATCTGACCGGTTTGTCCCGCTGAGGTCGGGGGTAAAGAATCTTGTTGAGTGGTGGCGGTGGTGGGCGTCTTTCCTGAAGACTGTGATCATCCCTGATGCTATACACTGGGAAACAGAAGAAGCTTCTCCAACCAGAGAAAAATCCGGAAGATGAGACTCTGACCATCAGGAACAGAAACTGCCGTTGAGGGTGTTCTCTTGGGTGTAGAGTCAGACTTTGGGAGGGCCCTCCTGGCTAACCGGACCAATGGCAACCCCTATTTCGTGGAAATGAGAGGGAAGGAGACGGGGAGCACAGGCCCAACTCCCAGCAATGCTGGAAAAGCCTTATCTTATTAACCAGAAGATCTAGTTGCATATTAACTTTCTGCGTTCATTCTACCCCCTCAGGCGTCCTATATATCCAGCCTAGACTCAAGTTTTAAAGTCAGAAGGGTGAGCCTGAGAATAGCCAGGTGGAGGGAATGTAATTGATGAGCCAAGAAGAAGGTGGTCCTTGGAAACAGAAGTCACAGCTAGGAGGACCAGGCACACCTCTTTGTTGGTGACCCTCTCCACTGCCAACCTGGAAGGTCTGACTTCCCTTCCAAGGATCTTTGGGGGCTTCCTTACAGAGGAGAGCACGTACACCCCTGCTGCCAGTACAGACAAGATGACGGGGGCAAGGAACAACTATTGTAGATAAAGGTGTGATCGTCACCACTTCCTTGGGCATCAGGGTCTGGTGAACAGGACCAAAGAGAAGGGTCTGGACTGAACAGGACCAAAGAGAAATTCCTACTCTGACATGAGCTACCACCCTAAATATTAAATGTGTGTTATACACCCAGTGTCTGAAGAACCGCGAAAGGAGGATGCTCCCTGCACTGCGGGCGTTGGAAAGGGCTTTGTGGAGGCTGTGGGGCTTCAACTGGGACTGGGAATGGAGAGGATTCAGGCCTCAAGAGAGAAGGGCAGAGGGAAAGGGGCAAAAGGGAAAACACAACAAAGACTCAGAGCCTTGAGCACGGGAATACTTGTGGCAAGTGGGGACATCTTCATGGCTGAGTTAAGAGGAGGTACTAAGGGGCTAGGGGCTGGAGTTGAGATGTGGGGGCCCCAGGCAGTACTCACAGAGGGGGCAGGGTGTGGGGTGACACGGAGAAGAGACCAGAGGCCCTGACTCCCCTCACCTTTCCCTGTGGTTCCAAACACTCACTAATAGATCCGTATTAAGACCATATGCCAGGGACGCCTGGGTGGCTCAGTTGGTTGGACAACTGCCTTCGGCTCAGGTCATGATCTCGGAGTCCCGGGATCGAGTCCCGCATCGGGCTCCCAGCTCCACGGGGAGTCTGCTTCTCTCTCTGCCCTTCTCCTCACTCATGCTCTCTCTCCCTGTCTCTCTCTCAAATAAATAAATAAAATCTTTAAAAAAAAAAAAAAAAAAAAAGACCATATGCCAGGCATCAGATGAGGGGCATAGGGGCAGACATATGAAGACAAAATAAGTGAATCTGCCCTTTCCTTCCACTTCTATGAATTCTTCAGCTTGATTTCACTAAATAAAATACTAGACGGAGGGGCCCCTGAGTGGCTCAGTCATTAAGTCTGTCTTCAGCTCAGATCATGATCCCAGGGTCCTGGGATCGAGCCCTGTACTGGGCTCCCTGCTTGGTGGGAAGCCTGCTTCTCCCTCTCCCACTCGCCCTGCTTATGTTCCCTGTCTTGCCAAGTCTCTATCAAATAAGTAGATAAAATATTCTAAGCAAATAAATAAAATGTTGGAGGGGCTGGGCCGACATGCATTCCTTAAACCTTCAGAGCCTTCGTCTCTGGGTCTATATTATGGACATAAGGACACCCTTCAGAAGTCACTAGGAGGATGAAATGAGATGCCCTGGGGAGTGAGGAGGGCTGCCTCCCTGATTAGGATTGCTAATTAAATTAGAGAAGTCAACAGTAGTAAAAAGGTGGCAATTACAGTTCCAAAGAATTATGGTGACTTGCCCAGGAACAAGGTGACAAAGCCAGGACCTAAAATTGGGCCTCTAGCTGCCCTCTACCAAACGGCACCCTGACTGGCACTACTGTCTATGTGCTTCCTGTTTGTCAGGAATTTGCCAGAATCGCTCTTTTGCCTGGCCGGTTCATGGGGCCCAGATATGTCTGCTTAGAAGGGGTCCCCTGCCGTGTGCCTGCTCCTCTGAGTTCCCACTTCTTTGTGGGATGCAGAGCTCTTCCAGACCTGGATCTAGGGAAAGGTAGGGACAGGTAAAGACAGGTGATGGGGAGTACAGACAAAGGCACTGGAGTGGAGGCAAAGAAAGCTACAAGATAAAACACAAGTTCAATGTGAACTTCAGATAAATAATCCATCATTTTCCTTTGCTAACTATGGCCAAGGGGAAGCTCCAGCCTGCCTGGAAGGTGAGTCCTATAGGCTTTGTGGGGGGAACATTCCAGCTTCCCAGAGGCTTTGTTGGTTAAAATTCAATACTTCTCCACCAAGGTAATTATTTCTGGGGTGTTTTCCTTTTACAAAGATTCAGTGAGAATAATGACAACACCTGGAAGGTCCCTCTGTATGTCTAATTCAAAGAATGGCCAACGAACTCTATCCAGAAATGTTAGGTTAGGAGAGGAAACCAGGACACTCCCCGAAGAACACTAAAACATAGCACAGAAAACCTAAATGATTTTGTTCCTGAAATTCACGGACTAGGATGAGAGCCTAGAAGCTTCTTAGGTGTGACAGTAGTTAGACTGTGATCAAAAAGACAAAACTATTTTTGTTCCAAATACGTCTACTCTCTCAACTGTTGGTCAGACACAGCCACCTGCATTGGTCTTCCAATTCAGTGATGAGATGCTTATAGGTCTAAATTATTGTGCTACAATTAAGACGCCAAAGAAAGATCCTGTTTTCACTGGCCCAAGGGAGGAGACTGCAGGATCAATTTATAAAGAAGAGTGGGCGGGGCACCTGGGTGGCTCAGTGGGTTAAAGCCTCTGCCTTTGGCTCAGGTCATGATCCTAGGGTTCCCCTGCATCGGGCTCTCTGCTTCTCAGGGAGCCTGCTTCCTCCTCTTTCTCTGCCTGCCTCTCTGTCTGCTTGTGATCTCTGTCTGTCAAATAAATAAAATCTTTAAAAAAAAATAAGATAAAATAAATAAATGTGGACTACTGATTCAAGTTTTAAAGATTGATAATTGAAAAACAAAACAAAACAGGGGTGCCTGGCTGGCTCGGTCCCTGGAGCATGCGACTCTTGATCTCAGGATTGTGAGTTCAAGCCCCATGTTGGGAGGGACGCCTATTTAATTAAAAAAAAAAAAAATCAAGTTTTAAAGATTGAGCAGTCCTGGGCGCCTGGGTGGCTCAGTCAGATGCCTTCGGCTCAGACCATGATCCCAGAATCCTGGGATCAAGCCCCACATCGGGCTCCCTGCTCAATGGGGAGCCTGCTTTTCCCTCTCCCTCTGCCACTCCCCTCTTTGTACTCTCCCTCTCTCTCTCTATCAAATAAATAAATAAAATAAAATAAAATAAAAAGATCGGGCAGGGCAACAGTGCATGTAAAATCAAACACGTCTTAGAGCCCTCATTTTGCCTGAGAACTGCCCATTTGCAACCTCTCACCTAAAAGTCCTAGTAGAGGCCCCTCTTTCTTATACAAGGACCCCGATTTCCAGACTGAAGACACACTGCCTCACTTTGGTGATTACCATTCATTACCTTAAAAAGCAACTGCCCAAAGGGTAGAAACAACCCAAATGTCCATCAGTGGATGAACGGATAAGCAAAATGTGGTAGAGTCATACCACAGACTATTACTCAGTCTTCAAAGAGCAGGAAGTACTAATCCATGTTATACCACGGATGGACCTCAAATACATCATGCTACCTGCAAAAAAGTACAACAAAGACCACACACTGTACATTTCATTTCTACGAAATATCCAGAGTAGGTTAAATCCAGACAGGCTGAAGGCAGATGAGTGGTCGCCAGGGGCAAGAGGCAGATAGAATGGGGGCTACTTCTTAAATGAATATGGGGTCTCCTTTGGGGTGATGAAAATGTTTTGGAACTAGATAGAAGTGATGGTTGCTGAACACTCTGAAAAGTACCGTTGATTTGTACACATTAAAATAGTTAATTTTATGTTACGTGAATATCACCTCAATTTAAAAAAAAAAAAGGCAACAGCATCTGGGTAAGAAAATCAAGGAGTGGCAGATGTGTGGGGGCCATTTCACAACTATCTTGGCAGGTGATGGGCTCTACCTGGGGTACCAGAAGGGTTCCCCAGTGGAGAGACAACAGAGGGGGTTCTCCGGGTAGGGGACCCATCTCACTGGAAGCCATATGGCAGGGAAAGCACACAATGTTCATGGACTGGCAAGAATCTGGTGTGAGGTAAATGTATGGAAACTGAATCTCTCTAAGTTTATACATACATTGGATGCCTAGGAGAGATTCGCTATGATAATCCCAGACATAATCACTTCCAAAAATAATTTTACAACTCAAGAAAAGTGCCTGTTCGTAAACCTAGCAGTGCTACACTTGTTCTTAACAATGTCTCCTCGCTTCCACCATTTCCCACTCAGATTTCTAGTGCAGAATCTTTGCCCTTTGCTTTAAAAGTCCAGTTTTCCCCTCAAATACTTCATCTCTTTTTTTCCCCTATACACAGGATAAATGTATATCCCTACATTTAGGGAATTAATTCCAAGGGAATTGTTTAAGAAGTCTCCTTTCTCTTGGCTCTTCCCTGGACTGAGATTTCAGTGGTGGGGAGTCTGCAAAACCTAGCATCAGTGCGGAACACAGGGAAGGCATCATTTCACAATCGTTAGCTGATTTTTTTTCTGACTTATACCACCCGGATCACACCTACTTTTGAGTAACGACTTGATAATGCACAGCTGGACTGTGTCCCTCAAGGTGTTTTTCTGACTATTCAGCAGCATTCGTGAGGTAATTGTTACAACTCTGTGAATTAACATTTTCTTACCAAACTTGGTACAAAATAGAATCATCTCAATCAAATCACTTCACACCCATAAGTCTGGCTATTATTAAAAAAAAATTAACAGGAAATAACAAGTGTTGGCAAGGATGTGGTGGTGAAACTGGAAATGTGCACTGTGAGTGGGAATGTAAAATGGTGCAGCTGCTATGGAGAAAACAGTATGGCGGTTCCTCAAAAACTTAAGCACAGAATTACCATATGACCCAGCAATTCCAGTCATGGGTATATACCCCAAAAGAACTGAAAGCAGGGACTCAATAGATATTTGTACACGAATATTCATAGCAGCGTCATTCACAATAGCCAGAGGGTTCCTCAAGCCGAGTGTTCATCCCCTGATAAGGAGATAAACAAAATGCAGCATATACCCGCGACAGAGTAGTATTCAGTCCTAAAAAGGAATGAAATTCTGAGACATGCTACAGCATGAATGAACCTTGAGGGCATTATGCAAAGTGAAATAAGCCAGTGTCACAAGAAGTCAAATACCATAAAATTTCATTATTATGAGGCATCTACACTCATCAAATTCTCAGACACGGAAGGTAAAATGGTGGTCACCAGGCATTAGAGGAAGGAGAATGGGGAGGTATGGGTTAATGAGTTTCAGTTTGGGAAAATGAAAACGTATCCCAGAGAGGGCTAGTTAAAATGGTAAATTTTACGTCATGTCTATTTTATACCAAATTTTTAAGATTTCATTTATTTGACAGAGACAGAGAGATCACAAGTAGGCAAAGAGGCAGAGAGAAAGGGGGAAACAGGCTCCCTGCTGAGCAGAGAGCCCGATGCGGGGCTTGATCCCAGGGCTCCAAGACCATGACCTGAGCTGAAGGCAGAGGCTTAACCCACTGAGCCACCCTGGCGCCCCTTTTATACCAAATTTTTAAAAACCATCTTTCATTTCAGATGGTGGCCCAAATGCAGATCCCCAGGCTCCCACCCAGAGTGACTCTAATGCAGGACTCAGGCTGCACACACTCGAAAAAATCCCCTTCAGGTCAACACATTTTTTTTTTAAGGTTTATTTACTTATTTGAGAGAAAGAGCAGACATATTCATGTGTGGTCATGTGCAAGCAAGGGACGGGGCGGAGAGAGAGAACCTCAAGCAGACTCCCCACTGAGCGTAGAACCCAACGCAGGACTTGATCCCAGCTCCCTGAGATCGTGACCTAAGCTGAAATCAAGAGTCAGATGCTTAATCGACTGAGCCACCCAGGTGCCCCCTCTTCATGTCAGTAATGAAATGGCATTCTGAACTTGAGTTTGGTTTACTAACCTCCCTATTCATTTTAACTTCGATGAAAACAGCTTGGGACACACTTTATTACAAAAGCATTAAATAAGCTTTTTATTCAATGACCCATCTTCATAAATGGGAGCCTTAAATAATACCTGACTACAGGAAAGAGACCCATGAAAGGCCACTTCAGATGTGCCCAAAACCCTGATAAATGAACATCCCACGGATCCACGGGAATACTTTAGAAAATCATTATTTTTTCTACCCACCCCACCCCCCGCCCATCCACCCACTTCAAATATGAAACTTTCCACTCTGGCCTCTTTTCTAAGCCAGAACTGTGGCAGAGTTAGGAACACAAGAGACAGCATATTCTGCTACAGTCAGAGATGTTTCTCCTGATTTGAGGGTGATAACAGAGAGATGGGGGCTGTTGCACAACCGTTCTCAGATTGGTTCTTTCGGAGATGTTTTTGTGAAACAGCATGTTCCAGTGTCTTTCACATTTTCTGTACTGAGATAGCAAATCTGCATGGAGTGACATTGGACCAAGATAGGAAAAGTCAAGGCCTTGTGGGACGGCAGTCTTCTAGGGTGAGGGCAGAGCTCAGACGCAAAAGCCATCATTACACGCATACACATATTACTGGAAGGAGTGTAACAACTGTCCTTGCTACTAAACCCCTCTCCTTGGCATTCAGGGCCTTGCCTAGCCAGACCTTAATACTCCTCTCCATTCTCTTCTCTCCCTTATGTCCCTTCATACATGGGCAAACTGAACTATTTCCTGTTCTCTATTTTTCACCTGGTATCTCTGTCTCAGTGCCTTTGCTCATGCTGTCCCAGTGGCCTCGAACGTTCTTGCTCTAAATTCCTTTGATCTGAATCCTTGTGCTTCCCTGCCACCTCCTTCAAGAACCCCTTCAGATTGTCCCCAGAGGGAAATCCCATCTCCTGCCTTTTCCCTTCCAATACCTTTTCTGTAGCGCTCCCATAGCCTTTCTGACAATCTAGCTTGATTTTTTTACCCTGCAGTATCTTTTTCATTTTCTATCATTCATTTTTTATTTCCCTCACTCACTCACTCACTCACTCACTCAAATGCACCTTGAGATTGAAGCATCATTACTCTTTGTATCCTATCTCTGTTGACACTCACCACAGATGGCTCTTCCCCTCCTCTGCTGAGAGAACTCCGAGGTCTCTCAAGTAATAGACAGACTGTCAGACTTGGAAGCCCAGAGACTCGCCACTACACTATCGAGCATTATTCAGCTATTACTTGAAGAGGAAGTAATCCGTTGGGACAATAAGCTGCATAATTCTGGCTTGGGAAGGGGGTTAGATCCATCACTCAAGAAACAAGGCAGAGGCATCATTACTATCATTTCTCTTCCTGCAAAAGAAACAAATATTCTCATCATAAATATTCTCAACATAAATATTCTTTATATAGCTTATGTTTAAAGGAGCATTTGTTCAGTCACTCTTAGCTGACTTTTGCCCATCTACCTGCAGCCAGTGCGGACATGATCTCTTGGTGTACATAAGCCAGAAATCCAAGAGACAGAAGCCAAAGAAAAAGTGCAAGGGAACGCAATGTGCCAAATGAGTGACACAGGCAAAGCGTGCTGCTAAGCTGGGAACTTGAAGGAGGGAAGAGGTGACTATCCTTGGAGCTATTCTGTCATAGGACAAATGGAATTTGCTGGTTTTGTACACACAAAGGTGGGGAAAGTGAGAGCAAGGGGGAAAATCTTTTTTTTTTTTTTAAGATGTTATTTATTTACTTGTCAGAGAGAGAGAAAGAGGGAGTGAGCAGAGCTGGGAGAGCAGTGGGCAGAGGGAAAAGAAGGTTCCCTGCTGAGCAGAGAGCCCGATGTGGGACTTGAGCCCAGGACCCTGGGATCGTGACCTGAGCCGAAGGCAGCCACTTAACTGACTGAGCCACCCAGGTGTCCCACAAGAGGAAAATCTTAAAGTAGAGGAATAAGATATAATCATTCAGGGATGGGAGAGGAGAGGGGAAAGGTTAATCATAGCTAGTCTTCTATGACAAGAGAAAAGGAAAAAATTTCTAGGTTATTTAAAAAAAAAAAAAAAAAGCCTTTTTGTCCATTTGAGTCTGCTCATGGCCAAGGCACAGAGACCTACCTACCAATCTTTCCCCAGCCAGATTATTTATTTGGTGTGTGTGTGTGTGTGTGAATATGATAAATGAGGGGTCACCAAGCATTTTTTTTTTTTTGTAAAGGGCCAAACAGTAAATATTTTAGGCATGATAAGCCATAGAGTTTCAGTTCTAGCTACTCAAACCTGCCACTTTGCACAAAAGCAAACGTGAACAATACATCTTTCCACTATATGCCACTAAAACTTTATTTATGGACACGGAAATCTGAATTTCACATCATTTTCAAGTGTCACAAAAGATTGTCTTCTTCTGATCTTTTCCCCCCAACCATCAGGAATGGAAAAGGCTCAGTATTATTTATGTGTACATATCATATATAGCGAAGAGGAGAAGTCATGCCAGGAAATGGTAATCCTGCATTTACGCTGTTGTGAAGAGAGGAAGAGGGTTGGGGTCAAGTTCACAAGGGGCTTCGGGTATCTGTCTCAGGTGTCTTCCTCATGTCGGACTGTGGACACTGGGGTGCTCGACATACCACTCCCTGTAATTTTCAGTAGGTCCACACTACTTCAATACAACAGAGTAAAGACTCGTCGAACGTATGTGCTCAAGTTTGTTTCATTTTTGCAGTCATGACTGTGTCCGTAAAAAATAAATTAAGCAGTGTTTGTCCAGGAAAAACCTATTATTTCAGCTTTGGAACCCCCATACAAGATTTTCCGCAGGATCCCAAGCAGTAAGGAACGGGCACCCAGCAACCATGAACTCACATCTCTTACCCAAAGTATCTTGGTTTTACTTCCGCTTAAAGTATTTTCTGTTTTCTGTGACAGCATCTTTTGATCAACTGAGCATGTCAGCTACTAGCATAACTCTATAAAACAGTGTATTTTTAAGGTGGAGAGTTACACTACGTCCCCAACAGTTGCTTTCTGAAAATTCTTTAGTGTATTACGCATAGCAGAGTGGTGTGACAAGGATCAAAAGATTAGAAATAATTTCAATTAATTCCTTCTGGTAATATAGATAGAGGAATAACCATTTAATTTCACCTCAATTTCCAGTCGAAATAAAGTACATGTCCCATTGACTAAATTTACAGAACTTTTTTTTTTAAAGCTTTTATTTATTTATTTGACAGAGACAGAGAAAGCACAAGTAGGCAGACAGGTAGGCAGAGAGAGAGGGGTAAGCAGGCTCCCCGCTATGCAGAGAGCCCGATGCAGGGCTCGATCCCTGGACCCTGAGACCATGACCTGAGCCAAAGGCAGAGGCTCAACCCTCTGTGCTACCCAGGCACCAAAATTACAGAACTTGAAAATGCTGTTTTAGAGAATCAAAATATCACAAATGCTCTCTCTGAAGGAATGAAAAACAGAAAGTGGGATCAGAGTATAAATTAAGCTATTTATAAAAACTCTGATTTGGGTTTCTACATTCTTTTTCTGCCCAGTCTCCAGCATCCTTCTGTCCTCTACTCACGTGTGTTTAAACTCCAAATGAATATATCACAAAGTTCTTTGGCCGCCTGAAGGAGGATCTGTCCCTATACTCATGGGCTCGCCATCACTAAGTTCAGCAATTAGTATTGATAAAAACTGTGCTCTAGAACTAAAATAATTATTAGAAGAAGTCGTCCCTGGGGCGCTGGGTAGCTCAGTCGGTTGAGCGGCTGCTTTCAGCTCAGGTCATGATCACAGCAGGTACTGGGATCGAGCCCCATGTCTGGCTCCCTGCTCAGAGGGAAGTCTGTTTTTCACTCTCCCTATTCCTTCCCGCCAGCTTGTTCTCTCTCTCTTCCTCTCTCTCTCTCCCCTCTTTTGCTCAATAAATAAACTTAAGAAAAAAAGAGAAAAAGAGGTCCCTAAAGTTCAAATGCCCCCAAAGAGAGAAAATAGAAACTTCAGGAAGGGAACTGTCAAACCTAAACCGGTAGTACCACCTCCAACCAGGAAAATGGGGATTGAGTTCGGCTGAGCCTCAGAATGGCAGATTAAAAATGGCTGTGAAACGGACACACTCCTCCCATTGAGAGGTGGGGTTTTTGTCCCTCCCCTTGAACTTGGGTGGGCTCTGTGCCTGCTCTAACCTGAAAGTGACAACGGTTCCAGCTTCCAAGCTCAGGCCTGAAGAGACTGGCAGCTTTGACATCCTCTTTTGAACACTCACCCTGTTTGTGCTGAGCTGACATGCCCCAACTACCTTGTAAGAGAGACCTGAGAGAAAGGCTTAAGACTGTCCCTGCCAAAAGGCCAGACATGAGTGAAGCCATTGTGTATTCTAGGACCACACTAGACACAAATTGAATACTATCAACAGAACCCTGTTGATGTATATATATTAGAAGAATTTTCCAGCTGAGCCCTGCCCAAATCATGCACAATCATGAGAGATGGTAGATATTCGTTGGTGGTTATTTGACTTACTAAGATATGGGGTAGTATGTTGTACAGAAAGAGATCATCAGGTTCCCTGCATCATTCTGGAACTAATGCAACCCCTCATCTTTAATTTCTGGACATATGGCTTTCACTGGAAAGGGTCGGGGGGGGGGGTCTTAAGTGGTGCTACCCTTGACAGTAAAACTAGGTCCCAAAGATGAAAGTTAAGAGGAAGAAGATTCCACCTAAATATATGAAAGAACTTCCCAAGAGGGTTTTCCCCAATTCCCAGCCTGAAGCATCTCTTGGAAATGATGATGCAATGACGCCTGCAGGAATTTAAGGCCAAGATGGAAGCAGTGAAGTAACACAGCAACAAAACCCTCCACGTTTGGAATCAAGAAGACTGTGTCTAGATCTGTTTTGCTCTAATTACCTGTGTGTTTTATAGCAAGTTGCTTAACCTCCCTCAGTCTACTTGCTCACCTAACAGAGATATTAATACCAAGCTCAGAGAATGGAATGAGTGCCCAGCCCCTGGGAAGCTCTGGATGCACGTATTCATCAGATCACGATTATCACGAACGCTGCAGAAGTATTTCTGCACTGGACAGAATGTTGAACCAGAAAGCCCCTGTGGTCCTGTCCAACCAAAAACATGTTAGATGATTCCATGAACACTCATGGGAAGTTTGTGTTTGCTGAAAGCTACATGAAAGCAGCCAGAAACATTGTCAATTACAACTCAATCAAGCCAATGACATTCACTTTCTGTTAACTTGAGGTCACTTCATTTGTACTTAAGACCCCTAATTATTTTAGCAGAAAAGCGGCAAGAAAACAATGGATTTAATCCACATGTCAAAAAGGCACTGCTTGCTTGTTTGTTGGCTTGACATAATTAATTACAGACTTCCATTGTGGATTTATCATGTAGATGGTTCACCAGCCTTCCCTCCATCAGTGCCAGAGCCCCCTTCCATTCCTCCCTGGTCCTGGAGACTCAAAGTCCAAGTACAACCTCCAACCCAAGGGGCCCAGGGTCATGGACAAGACAGAGGCAATTGCTTCAGTTCAATCACTTACCCTGTACGTAAAAGCAAATGAAGAAATCTCTCTGGGCCTCAGTTTCCCCATCTGGAGAATGGGAATGATAATGAACCCTCATAAAGATGTTCTAAAGATGAAACGGAATAATGACCCTAAATGATTCAAATGTTGCAAAACAAAATGCAATTTTTAATTGCATAGCCAAACATGGCAATAATAAATCCCAAGACAGCTGAGCCAGATAAAAACTGAGACACACTCTTTAGGATCTTCAACTTGCCACTAGCTTCTCTGCTTAGTTTTCAAGGCTGCTGTTCATTTCTTTCTGGAAGAAGGCTTTTTAATTTAAAAAAAATTTTTTTTTGCTAATTACCTTTATTTTCTTTCCATTTCTCAAAATATAGACTTTCACTGGGATACAACATATATAAAGGAAATGTACAGGTTAAAAGAGTACTTCTTGGGGCACCTGGGTGGCTCAGTGGGTTAAGCCTCGGCCTTCGGCTCAGGTCATGATCTCAGGGTCCTGGGATCGAGCCCCACAACGAGCTGTCTGCTCGGCAGGGAACTTGCTTCCCCTCTCTCTCTCCCTCTCTCTGTCTGCCTCTTTGCCTACTTGTGATCTTTCTCTGTCAAATAAATAAATCTTTTTTTAAAAAAAGTACTTAACTGAACTTTCACCAACTGAATTTTCACTGAACACATGTGTCACCATCACACCAGAAGTCCCTCTCATGTCCCTTCCTCATCACCATCTACCCAAAGCTGACCTGCTATCCTGACCTTCAACATCAGAGATGTGTTCATCTGTTTTAGGGCTTTATGCAAAAGGAGACCTTACATCTTTTGGAGTCAGGCTTCTCTTACCATTGTGTTGGTGAGTTTTAAGCACGTTTTTACATGCAGTAATAGGTTCTCGTTCTATTTATATATAGTATCCCACTGAATGAAGAGACCAGTTTTTTAATTCATTCTACTATCGATGGACATCTGGGTTGTGTCCGGTTGGGAAATATTTTTAACGATGCAAAGGACACTATTAAACTTATCTTTTGGTGAACACACATACAGAATTCTATTGGGGATATACCTGGTTCATACTGTATGTATATTTTCAGACTTAGTGGATCCCCTTTTGGGTACCAGGTATTTTAATCGGTGCTTATTCTCTATTTCTCTCCCTGCTTCCAGGATGTTGCTACTTCATTTGACTTCCGCACACAACAAACCCCATTTAGCTTCGTTAAAGAGTACTAATGTTGGTTGTTTCAAAACATTCTATGATTTAGGAATGCTGTACCTGAAATGCTATTTCATGCAAGGTCTCCATTCGTTGGCCCTAAGCAATCATTTATTCATTCAGCAAACAATGTTCCCAGCCTTGAGACCCTGTACCTCCTTAGGGACATACTAAACAAGTAATACGAACATAAGACCAGACATCTCAGAGCCAAATTCTGGAGGAATGCATAGGACTGGAAAGGATTTAGAGAAGAAAAACTGTTTGAGCTAGTCTTAAGAAAGGAAGAAGAAAGAAAACAGAGGAGAGCAAGAAGGACCGTCAAAGGAACAACATAGATTTTAAGATTTATTTATTTGAGGGGCACCTGGGTGGCTCAGTGCGTTAAAGCCTCTGCCTTTGGCTCATGATCCCAGGGTCCTGGGATCAAGCCCCATATCGGGCTCTCTGCTCAGCGGGGAGCCTGCTTCCTCCTCTCTCTCTCTGCCAGCCTCTCTGCCTACTATGTGACCTTTGTCTGTAAAAGATTTTATTTGAGAGAGAGCGCAAGGTTGGGGGGCAGAAGGAGGAAGAGGAAAAGAATCTCAAGCAGATTCCCCACTGACCCTGGAGGGCAGCGTGCGGCTCCATCTCAAGACCCTGAGATCATGACCTGAGCCAAAATCAAGAGTCAGTTGCTTAACCAACTGCTCTAGCCCTGTATCCCAGGAACAATATATTATAATGAAAAAGTAGGATGAGTCCAGGCAGGAGGGAAGCCTGCTTCATGTGACAGTCACACGGGGTACCAATGCTAGATATAGAGCTTGAGTGTAGACTGAAATGGAGTTTTGAAGGCTCAGTACAGTGTTTGAACCTCATCCTGCAAGCTCCAATATCTCAATAAATATGACACATGTGCTGCTGTGTAAGTGGCTTTGGCTGCTAATGAGTACAGGCATTTTATTTTAGCAGTTTGGCTTAAACAGACATCAGAAAAGTACTGGGTTTTCCTTTAAGGTAGTGAGGCAAAATTCCACTTTAAATAAACGTATTCAGGGGAGCCTGAGTGGCTCAGTCGGTTAAGCATCTGCCTTGGGCTCAGGTTATGATCCTGGGGTCCTGGGATTGAGTCCTGCATGGAGTCGGGCTCCCTGCTCAGCGAGAAGTCTGCCTGTCCCTTTCCCTCTGCCCCAAACCCCACTATATCCCCGGCTTATGCCCTCTGTCTTGCATGCTCTCTTACTCTCAAATAAATAAAATCTTTTTTTAAAAAAATAATAAATTAATGTATTTAAGCAAAACAAAATTGAGCTGACTTAGAGAAAAAATATGAATTAATTAAATGATGATACAGGTGAAACGTGGATATGGGAAAAACTGGAAAGATAGTAGGAAATGGCTCGACTAGGAAACTAATACAGAAAGATGGAGAAGGAGGGCCACCTGGGTGGCTCCACTAGTAAGTGTCCGACTCTTGGTTTTGACTCAGGTCCTGATCTCAGGGTCATCAGACTGAGCCCCACAAGGGAGCTCTTTGCTCAGCAGAGTCCGCTTATCTCCGCTGTCCCCGCCCCTCCCTCCTCAAATAAATAAATAAAATCTTGAGCAGAGGACACCCAGTCTCTGTCCTCGTCTAACATTAATGCTCTCCCTAACCCCTCTGCCCTTTAGCCCCACCCAGACGGTTCCACAGACTGAACTTGCATGGCCCCAGGATCTGGCCTCTGGGGCATAGCAGGGTGGTGGATAAGCGGTGAACAGCCCGGATTTGGATCTCCACTGACCAGTGACCAGACTTTAATCTGGGTAAAGTGTTCTGCGTCTTCGTTCCTCATATGCCACTTCAGTGGGTTGTAACAAGAACTCAATAAGTTAGTATCTGCAAAGGGCTCAAAACGTGCCCAACATTCAACAAGGACTACATACTACATCCATACGCGTTCATTAAAATGATGGGTTTTATCCCCCCAGAAATACACGCTCCCTTCTATGCCTCGGAAAAACCTATTTATTCAAAATTTAGCTGAATCCAAATGCCCACCAACTAATGAACATACAAATGAAATGTGGCCTAGCCATCCAACGAAATATTTGCAGCCGTAAACAGGCATGCTGAACAGACGCATGCTACAGCACCAATGAGGCTTGACAACGTATATGCTAAGTGAAACGCGCCGGATACAAAGGCCGCATATTGTATGAGTCTCTTTGTAAGAAATATCCAGAAGAAGCAAATCCACAGAGACAGTGGGTTCAGCAAATCCACAGAGACAGAAAGTGGTTTCGTGGCTCCCAAGGGGTAAGAGAGGGAAATGGGGAGTGACTGCTTAAGCAGACATGGGGTTTCTTTTTGGGGTAATGAAAATGTTCTGGCATTAGACAGTGGTCACGGTGGCCCAACTTTGGGAATATACAAAAAACCTCTAGGGCATCATGGGTGGCTCAGTTGTTAAGTGTCTGCCTTCGGCTCAGGTCATGATTCCAGGGTCCTGGGCTTGAGCCCCACGTCGGGCTCCCTCCTCAGTGCGGAGTCTGCTTCTCCCTCTGCCCCTCCCCCTGCTCGCGCTCTCTCTCTCAAATAAATGGACAAAATATGTTAAAAAAAAAAAAAAAAAAAGAAAGAAAGAAAAAAAGAAAAACCACTGAATCTTGCCCTTCAAAATGGAGGAATTTGTGGTAGGTGAGTTATCTCCAAACAATAACAAATCCAGCTAAAAGACAATCTCTCCTCTCTGAGTGCCCCTTCCTCCAGGCTCCCCATGCAGATCACATGTTACAGATAATCACTTGTTACAGGGCAGAGAGCTGGCACAGGTGTTATTCCTGTGGGAGTACGAGCAGCTTAAGGAAAGGAAGAGGTCCTGCTCGGACACAGCGCCCCAGAGCTGAGCACAATGACCAGTCCCTCGTAGCCGCTCCAGTAATGCTTGTCCAGATAATAAGCGGGATATTACCACTTTGAGGGAAGAGCGGGTCTGGAGAGTAATTTATTTCCTCGAGCGTGCGGGCTCTGAAGTTCCAGCCCAGCAGCAAAAGATCACATGTGCCCCGGTGCAGGGGCCCAACCCCAGTGAGTATCACGACTGTGTACCAAACAGTATAGAAAGCGCTTTCTTTCGCCATTGAGACGGAAACAAGTTTAGACTTGGATTTCTTTTTCTCTCCTGTCAGCCAGGCTTGTTTGTGCCGGGCAAACACACCAATCCTGAATTTAGAGATTGTTAGCACGGTAACCTAATCTCGGAGACTCTGCTAATCACTGACCCGCCAAAGCCATTGTTAGCAAGATGGGTACAATGGAAGACCCCTGCTCGGGAGCCATACTCCGGGCGCACAGATGTCGTGGAGTAAACATACGTAGCAGAAATCCCACGAACGGGGCACCATCGAGGGAAGGCGAGTGTCGTGTATACACAGTCCTTAGAGTGAGTCTGCCAACCCTGCTGTCATCGCTGATTTGGAAAAACAAGATGACACGAAACACGGGAGCTATTTGAAGTGGTTGGATACATTTCCATCCTTTTCTCTTTATATCTGCTTTGTTTGGAGAGGCAGGTGTGAACGTCAATTCACAACGCCCAGATTAAGCTGCACGTTTAAACTCAGCCCATTTCTTCAAGGAGTGCAGGGGCCACCTCTGTAAATTGGGGATCATGAGGATCACAGGGATGGTATAAGGTAAGGGTTAAGGGAGCTCAAGTGAGGGACCCTTGTCTATAGAACTGTGGGCTGGTGTAGGACAATGTATGAAAAAAGGCAAACACATTACAAAAGGACTAAAAGAAAAAATACACAACATTTAAGAAATAAGAACTCAGGTCGTTTTTCTTCCTTTCTTCCTCTTTTAGTTTCCTTCCCCATACCCCCTTTCTACAAGTAAAGCAGATGCTTTGCCCATGAGACTAAGTCCTTGTGATCTCGTTTCTTCCCACTCCGCTTCATCTCTCTGGGCTCAGGGATCCCCCCACCCCCGACGACAACTACCCACCTGTTTCCATTATCTCAGAGTCTTCGATCAAGACTCATTCAAGAATCACCTCTAATTCTGAAGCCAAATTGCCAGCTTTCAAAGTCTGGCTCTGTCCTTACTAAGCTATGCAACCTGAGGCAAGTCATGAAACTTCTGTGTACTTCGGTATACTGGTCTGTGAAATGGAGTAATAACTGTATGTACCTCACAGTGTTTTTATGCAGATTAAATGAGTTAGTCTCTGTAAAGTGCTTAGAATAGGACCAGGCACTTGAGACAGGCTACGTAAATGTTAAATACATTAAAAGTCTTATTTTTATGAGGAGTTCCCTAAACATCTCCTTCTTTCCCTCTAATGCCTCTTGAGGTGAAAATGATCCTACTGATTCCAGTAGTATCTAGAATATTTCATTTTTAATATGTCCATCTGTCCATAGCTGACCATAAGCTCCTTGAAAACAGATCTTTTCTTATTTCTAGAAGATAAATGTAGGCATAAAATAGTTTTCAGCAGATCAATGAAAAAGTAAATACCTCTCTATTCTAGAAAGAACAAAAGACCTTTTTTGTTGATTTATATGTTTCACCTTGTCTATGAGCTCCTTAAGAATCCAGAGTACTGGGGTGCCTGGGTGGCTCAGTGGGTTAAAGCCTCTGCCTTCGGCTCAGGTCATGATCCCAGGGTCCTGAGACCGAGCCCCGCATCCGGCTCCCTGCTCAGTGGGGAGCCTGCTTCCCTTCCTTTCTCTCTGCCTGCCTCTCTGCCTACTTGTGATCTCTGTCTGTCAAATAAATAAATAAAATCTTAAAAAAAAAAAAAGAACCCAAACTACTTCTTACCCATTTTGCAATGCCTAGTATAAAACCTACATACATTCAGTGAATAAATGGCTAGAGCTGTTATTACCAAAATGGCCAACAAAACACATTGGATTTTCAAGAATAGTTCTGTAAGCAAACTTAAAAGCATTATTCAAGACTTGGGAAAAGCCACAGAACATCTTAAATGGTCCAGCATAAAGATATCATGAATTTTATATATACATATATTACATACATATATGCTATACACACGTGTATATATATATGTATATATGTGTATATACATATATAATGTATGTGTGTATATTACATACATATGTATATATGTGTATATAATAATCACATATATATGTGTATATGTAAAATACCATGAGGAACAACTAAAGTAATCAAGCACTGGGTGTTAACTTTCCATGTTAAGACCCATGTCTCTTAAAAACAGAAAGATGAAGACTGAGATAAAATAGAACTCAAGCGGCAACTGGCTGGCTCAGTCAGTAGAGCATGTGACTCTCCATCTCAGGGTCATGAGTTCAAGCCCCACACTGGGTGTGGAGCATACTTAATTTAAAAAAAAAAAAGAACTCAAACGTCAAAAGCATGAAGGGACTAGAGGGCCAAGGTGTGGTTAAATTAGCTACATCTTAGAAGCCTGAAAGTTAGCTTTGGAGGGCAGGCAATTGTGGAACAAGCTGTTCCTTAAGATAGAAGACCGGGAAATGGAGAGACGTTCCCCCCAATTTGAATGAACTCCCTCATTGTGAACCGATCATGTCTGGGTGTGTAGAGATAACGGCATCTAGGATCTTGTATATAACTGGCGTTCAAAGAGCTGTAACTAGAAATTCCAAGAATTACCCTACATGACCGGACCTGGCATAACACAGAGGCTGTTTCACAAGTGTAATTAATTTCTTATGGTAATGAGGTGAACAAAGCTTCCCTCAGTTAGGAACAACTGCAGATCTAAATGCATTTATCTTTCTTCCCCAAATCTACACGGCATCATCTATTGACAAAAATGTTTCTTCACAGGAAAATGTCAGTCTAGTGCACAGAGTTCATTTCTAGCCATCTTTGAATGTTTGTTGTCTTTCCAAGGCTGTTGACAGTGTGCCTATATCCTGGTACTTATTTAGTTAATAGAGATCTTCTCTCTCTGGAGCTTAAAGGATTGTCTAAGGATTTTCCCTTTTAAATGAATTTAAGATCCAGCCCCAATAAAACATAGGACATTTTCATTCTACTTAACCTAAAGCTTTCAACTGAAGGCATCTTTAGATCTGGAGAGATTCCAACAAACTTTCTCAAAGCCCAGCTCTGTTAGAAATTTATAAATGCCAAGACACCTCTAAAAAAATTTAAAATAAAAATAAATAAAAGCCCAACAAAGGTATGTACTTGAGTGACATTAGTAGGATCTAAGGAAAAATTCTCAGATCTGGGAAGGGAGTGCAGTGACTAACATTAATCACTGAACCATTGGCAAAGAGAAAACTAAATCATTAATTGGGGATTTTTCCAAACTTGGGGTGCTGACACAAACACTTGTATCCTAAGAAGAGAGTTTAGCTCAACTTTGTCCTAACCTTCTCCCCCAAATCCCTTCTCTGACCCTGAACCTTCAAAAAGGAGAGAGGTGTTAAGACCTAAAGGAAGAAATAGGGGCACCTGGGTGGCTCAGTCGGTTAGGCAGCCAACTCTTAATTTCCACTCAGATCATCTCAGGATCGTGAGATTGAGCCCATTGAGCATGGAGCCTGTGTAATATTCTCTTCATCTCCCTTTGCCCCTCCCCACCACCCTGTTTGCAGGTGCGCGCGCTCGCTCTCTTTCTCTCTGTCTTTCCCCCTCTCTCTCACTTGCTCAAAAAAACAAAAACAAAAAGTAAAGGAAAAAACATCTGTTCAAGTTGTATGTATGGCTGTGGAGAGCAAAGACTCCTCTAGATGAGCATTTCCCAACCTTGGCATTACTGACATTTGGCGACCAATAACTAACTGTGTGTTGTGAGGGGCTGTCCTGTTCATTGCAAACTGTTTAGCAGCACCCCTGGTCTTTGTAAGTGCCGGGTAGCAACCCACCCCTTCCCAATGGTGGCAACCAATTATGTCTGTAGACATTGCCAAAAGTCTCCTGGAGGACAGTCCTCCCCAGCAGAGAAGCACTTGTCTTGAACTACGCTATATGCCAGCAATATTCTCTAACACAAATGGGATTTAGGAATCAAGAATCAAGTCTATAAGAAGTGTGCAAGATGCAGACAAGCCACCTAACCTAGCAGTTTTCCTCCTGTGATTCAACGCCAGAGTGACTGCCCTTCTAACTCAACTCCCTCCCCCGCATTTACCCCTACCACCTTGATCCTCCCTTTAGACACTTTAACAGATCTGAACCATGCAAGTAAGAGGACGTAGAGAAATCTGGGGTTGCGCAAAACATGACTAATCCCAACTCTTCCCTCCTTTCTATCTAATTTTAAAGGCAAAGAAACTGAAAGCCAGTAAGGCGAAGTGCCATGTCCAAGGTCACTTAACTGCTTAGCCAGTGGCAAATCTTGGTAAGAAATTGGGTCCTGGTGTGTGGGTTTTCCCAAAGCTGACCTCATGTAGGCAGCTTTGCAACAGTCTAAATGCTGGCGATGCTTTACTCTGGGCAAGTTGCTTGACCCCATAGTGCCTCATTTCCACATCTGCCCAATGTGGATAACAGTAGGACTTTCTCTTAGGGGTAGTTCTGTTGATTGATTAAGGCCATGCCTGGCATACAGGAAGTGTTCTTTCAAAGTCAGCCATCATTATGAGCCACTATTACTTTCTGTTTGTAAATTTCAACTTCAAATATTTAGTTACAGATAGCTGTTCAGCAATTACCCAGCGCAAGCCTCGCCTCCTTCTTTCTCTATGTGATTATAGAGAATACACGTCATAGCAGCTCCTCACCAAAGTCTGTCTTATTAAAAACAGAATTTAAACAAATGACACTACATACCCTTTTGGAAAGTGACCCATCTTGTGCATAAACCCAAACCACACCACTTGGCCCATTAAGCAATAATAAATTTGATCACGCCTCATGGGCTCCATGGGTGTTGACACACCAGAATGTAAGGCTACAGCCGTTGATGGTTTCTAGAGCCATGATTACAAAACACCATCCACCATCCATGGTAACCTCTTCTACCACCTCTACCTACCCACCCCTAATTTAAATTCAGGACTTTTTAAAATATTGCTTTTTTGGACTTATGTTTTTCATAGTATTTTATTTCTACAGATTTAAAAGTGTCTTTTTTTTTTTTTCCTTTTTAGAAAAACCACTGGTCGGGGAAAAGGACCAGCAGTGATGGTACTAGAACAGATAAAGCTTCCCATTCCTCAAAGCTCCAAAAGCCGGATGCCTTATTTGTAATCATACCCCTAGTGCTTGCTATACAAGTCCAAAAAATGGGTTTGCTAGAGATCCAAATCAGCCTTTCACAATGTAATTTAAAGTGTGTCTATACTGGCTTTCAGTTTCCACTTACATAATATGCAGAAGTGCAGAGGACCCTTTGTAATGTGAGGTAAGAAGAGACAAGAAATATATGCGCATGTTCTAAATGGATCCATTTTTTTAAAAAGGGTCAACATTTATAGCAAGAATCTGCATGCCCCTAATGGCTGTAACTCACAACAAAATCCAGTTCCAACCTGTATTTTTATCTTTTGTAATATGGGATGAATCTTTGTTCATGTATGACTTACACTTAGTTTTCAATATTAAATATTATTTAATGATTGGTACATATTTAATTCACATTGGTGAATTAAATGTGTCACCAATGTGAATTAAATATGTTTTCTATATTAAATATATATTATCTTGGCATATATATTTAATATATTATATTATATATAATATATATTTATAATAATATAATTATAATTATATAATATAATAATATATTATATATGCATATATATTTAATTATCTTGGCATATATTTTTAATATATATTATATATAACATACATTATATTTATAATACAATTATAATATAATAATACAATATAATATTATATATTATATATAAGTATATATTTAATTATCTTGGCATATATATTTATTATACTTTAACATGTTAACTATATAATGCAAATGTCAAGCACCCAATATTAAAATTTTAAATATATATAGGATTAATTTGAATTAGTAGAGATCTTTGATGGCTGAAACTATACTTAAAATTTAAAAAAAAAATTTAAGATTTTAAAGTAATCTCTACACCCAATAGGGGCTTGATTCACCATCCCAACATCAAGAGTCACCTGCTCTACCCACTGAACCAGGAGCCCCAAGATTTTTTTTTAATGTTAACCCACCAGCCCCACCATCATTTTTCCATTCGTGGTAGATATTGGTGCTAGAACGCTATTTCGTCATTTGGGATATATAAATAGGTCACACACCTAACCTGTACTTGCACATTGAGCCCCAGTGAGAAAGAAAAAAACTAAAATACAAAACAGCTGCCCAGAAGAGATGCCTGTTTCACCGATGGCGCTGGATATGAAGGGAAACTGAACGTCACCCTGGAGAGTTTCACAGGCTCGTATCTCAGTAAACCTGCCCAAACCAGAGTGCTTGAGTCCCTCTGCCCCCCCTCAAACCTTCAGTCTCCCCACTCCAGCCCCAGCCCTGGCACCCAGCAATTCAAGCCAGAATCCTCATTCCTTCCCTCACCCCTCCATCCAGGCCATCACCAAATCTTGCTGTTTCCACCAGGTGGTGAGACTCCCGCCACTGCTGAGCAGACATCGTGAACCCGGGAGGAGGAACACAGAAGAATTGCACACAGTCAACTGTTAATTGGGGTTACCCAATTACCTCAGCCACCAGCCTTTCTTGCCTGTCCTCTGGGACAACGTCCCTCCAATCCCATCTTCACCTAATAGTCACTATCTTCTCACTAGCAAATCCCCTTTCATGGCTTTCCACTGGGCTCAAGAGGAACAAAATGCCAACTCTTTCCCATGGTCTTGAAAAGCCTACCTACTCTAGGTCTCAGTAACCCCCAAACCCCTACCTCACACCACTCTGCCCTTCCCTCCAGCACTCCAGCCTTCTTTATGACCTCCAACGTGCCAAGCTTTTCCAAGCCTCAGGATCTTCATAAATCCATCCAACGATCCTCCTGTCCTTTAGATCCCTTCAGCACCCACTTCCCCGAGGAGACTTCTTGGACCACCCAGCTCAGAGAGTCCCACCTACTAGGAGAGTCCCACCTACTATAATCTAGTTCTGGGTAGTTCCTAAAGAGTACCAAATCCCATCTCCACCCCAAAGGAAGCCAGGAGGCAGAGAACTTCTATCCTCCCCTGAGGCCTGGGACCCAGGGTCTGGTACACAGCAGCTACGTCCTAAGTAACAGCTGAGTCTGTGTCTACCTAAGAAAAATCGGTCTTTTGATGTCTGGTTTAAACCAGCTTAGTTTATTTTGATAAATAAACTTTGAAAAAACAGTTCATTCTGATAAATTTTTCTAACTCATAAATAATCACACCAACATGGTCTACCTAGTACATTGTTAAAATAAGTTTAATGTAACATTTATGGGCTGCTCGTTTTTCAAGTCCCATTCTGTACATGTAGTAAGTAATAAAATGATCTGCAGGAAATACTACCATTATTAGCTGCTTATTAAGTATATCTAGTTTTTTTTAATTCCTCAGCCAATTTCTCAGTGACTATCAATTGTGATGACAGCTTCCAAGTCAACTTGGAAGTAAAAAAGATCCAAATAATTCTAATTCGGCCACAAGCCACGATCAACAAAGCTCCAAAGTGACTAAATCCAGGATCTTCATGTACCTTCAGCAGAATTTATATACTGTTGCCTTCTTTTTTTTTTTTCTTTTTAAATGCAAAGAACCCTGTGGGATGGAGTATATACCCACCTTCACGACCAGTTCTAGTGCTGCCAAGCCTAGAATCACAGGATTCTACCAGCCATTGGAGAAGCTCCTTCCGATGGCATGTGACAGCTCCAAAAAAAGGCAAGTGGATGCACAGAGAGCTATGCCACCAAGCACCATGAAGCGCAGTTTTGCCAAACCAAGTTAACCATGCAAAGGGACACAACGAGGCTAGAGCTCAAGTACAACAGATCAGAGAGTCGTTATGCCACTCAGTAAAAGGCAAGAGCGAGGTTTTGTGCAAAAGTGATGGGGAAATATTAAAGACAGAGACAATGACACTACCACTCTCCTTGCGTGCCCTGACAAGGCACAACAGCTCAGTGAGCTCTGCAATCAAGAAAAAGCAAGATGGAGTCCTAGAACAGCAATAGACATTTGGCAAAATCTCAAAGGTCAAACGAGATAATTAAAAAAAAAAAAAAGAAAAAAACATTTGACAGTTACTTCTAGAACAATCATTAATTATAATTACATGACAATAGAAAAAGTAATAAGCTGCATAATAACAGGAGTCAGACAAGTGTAATTATCTGTAGGGCATGTAATTCACAAGACAGGTTCAAAACAGGGCTGTAAGAATTAGATGGAAATCACAAAAAGATTGCTAAAGACGAGGCTTTGATTTGGAAATGGCACCGTGCTGAAATGATTACGCCACCCCCACCCTCGGCCCTGCCTTGCTCTTTCCTTAGTCATCAGCCTCCATCACAGGCTCCGGGTGGCACAGAAAATAAAGAAACCAAAGAAAATATGGCAGCTTGCTAGGGGAGGTCTGGGAGAAAATCAGGCTTATTCAGAAAGATGTGTTTGTGGCTGTATTTTGAGTAAAACACTTAAGTTATACTAAATTTTCAGTCATACTTGGGCTGTGCAAAAGCCTGTGTGTTCTATTCATTCATTTAACAAATATTTACTGACTACCTACTTTGTGGCAGACTCCACCCAAAGGTACTTGGGATATATCGATAAATGAAGCAGACATTGTAGTGGGAAGAGAAAATGAACTGTATCATCATACAGCATGCTAAAAGTACCAAAGAGGATGGAGATAGATAGATGTTTTGAGTGCCAACAGGAAGTACAAAGTACTATTTTAGATAAAAGGAGGAAGAACAAAGACTTGAAAAACATGAAAAAGTGAGCCATGCAAGTATTTGGGGGAAATGGTTCTGAGAGGAAACAGCCAGTGCAAAGGCCCTGAGGCATGAGACAGTGGCTAAAGCAGAGTGAGTAAGGGAATGAGTGATAGGAGGTGAAGTTAAAGAGGTAATAGGTCTAGATATACTTAGCCTCACTGGCTTCAAGTGAGCTGGAGAGGAGCATCTCAGCAGGGGACTGACATGATCTGACTTGTTTTAAAATAATCTTTCTAGGGCGCCTGGGAGGCTCAATCAGTTAAGCGTCTGCCTTTGGCTCAGATCATGATCCCAGAGTCCTGGGATCAAGTGCTGCACTGGGCTCCCTGCTCAGCAGGGAGTCTGCTTCTCTCTCTACCCTTCCCCCCCCCACTAGTGATCTCTCTCTCTCTCTCAAATAAATAAAATCTAATAATAATAATAATAAAATAATGCTTCTAGGGGTGTCTGGGTGGCTCAGTCAGTTAAGCGCCAACTCTTGATTTTGATCATGATCTCAGGGTCATGAGCTCGAGTCCTGCGGTGGGATCTGCACTCAGCACGGAATCTACTTGAGATTCTCCCTCTCCCTCTCCCTCTGCCTACCTACCTTGCACTCACACATGCTCTCTCTCAAATAAATTATTAATTAAACATCTTTCTTAAAAAAAAATCCTTCCAGACACTGTGTCAAGAACAGTGTAGTGGTGAGAGCAAAGGGGCAAGCAAGGTGAACAGAAAAACAGACTCTACAGTTCCAATGACTGCTTAGTTCATGGAGTAGATCTAGTCAGTGGGGAAAGGATAAGGCTCGTGATAAAATACAAGGATGTGTGAGAACATGGGTGTTACCACTAATTTCAGGGCCTGTCTGCCTCCTACAGATACCACTGGGGAGGGATTCCTCCTAGGTCCTCTCTGGGAAGGGGACTAGGAGGCTATTCCGAAAACCCTGCCTTCCCAGGCTTGGGCTCAGCGCTGGGCGTGCCATCTCTGTGGACAGTAGAACTACAAGGACACAGTGCAAATCCGAGCTGGCAGGTTCTGTTTTCCTCACTGGCAGATCTACATAGAACCTAAGGTAGATCCTGGAACCCACAATGAAGGGCAAAGAGCGGAGGAGGCGCCTGAGCCAAACTATTGTTCACACCAAGTGGGAAAAGCTAACTTGTTACTGGATCCCCTTTGCAAATAGGATTTCACTAGAAGCAATTCTCTCAACACTTCTCAATCATCTGTCCTCCGTCACCACTCTTCCTTGGCCAAGAGGACAGCGCCAGCCCACGGACGAAACCACACCACTGCAGCTCACGGGGTCTATGCGTTCACCTGACTTTATTTCCTCTCTTGGATCACTCTGTTCACTTCCCCTAATTTGGGGAAAATGCATTTTTTCCTAATAAATCAGCTAATAAATCTCTCCTAATTTTAAGCAACTGCACTTCACCTCCTCAGAGTTACCTAGTAACAGGTCTGAGCTTTTTAAAGGATATTAAAGAGTGGAAAAAAGAGGTATAAACTTTTAAACAAGGCAAGGGGCACATTGTAAAAATTCATCCCCCCCCTTGACCCCTGGCCTCCCCCATCCCACAGTACTTTCAGAGGCTGGACTGTGGATAGGGCTTCTGTTAGGGCTCAGCCCCGCTATTTAACAATCTGGGGTAAAATGCTTATGGAGAGAAAAAGAAGTCACGCAAATAAGTATGTATAATCAGGGTGCCTGGCTGGCTTAGTCCACAGAGCACGGAACTCTTGATGTCAGGGTCCTGAGTTCAAGCCCCACATTGGGGGGTAGAGCTTATTTAAAGAAAAAAAAGGTATGATACATAACCATGGAATGCAAATATGCCATTATTTTAGATGGCAATGTATCTGGACTAAGAAATTCCTTTTTTTTTTTTTTAAGATTTTATTTGTCAGAAAGAGAGAGACAGCACAACTAGGGGGGGCAGGAGGCAGAGGGAGCGGGTGAAGCAGGCTCCCAGCCAACCAGGGAGCCCAATGTGGGGCTTGATCCCAGAACCCTGGAATCATGACCTGAGCCCAAAGCAGGTACTTAACCGACTGAGCCACCCAGGCATCTCTGGGCTAAGAAATTCTTATTTATTAGGCACTCAACAGACACGGAGGAATACAAATATTATTTAGACCTGAATCCTCTCTCCAAAGAACCTAATCTGTGTTTGGTAGGGAAAACAGTGAATATACAAAAGTCAGAGATACAAAATGCCATGAGAAATATACAGATAAGGTACCACAGCAGTTTCTTTGGGTTTTTTGGTTCTGTTTGTTTTCTTTTTGGGGTTTTTTTTTGTTTTTTTTTTTTTTTTTTTTTTTTTAGATTTTATTTATTTGAGAGACAGTGAGAGACAGCATGAGAGGGGAGAAGTTCAGAGGGAGATGCAGACTCCCCGCTGAGCTAGAGCCCAATGCAGGACTTGATCTGGGGACTCCAGGATCATGAACCGAGCCGAAGGCAGTTGCTTAACCAACTGAGCCACCCAGGTGCCCTACTGCAGCAGTTCTAAGAAAGGCCCATATCATACATTATGATTATGACTAGCTAATACTAACCTACGAAGGTCATAATAGTAACTACTTAAGTCTGGTGTATTTAGGGTTTTTTACACAAAGTATTTCTATTTTGCATTAGCCCTTATTGAGAATTTTTTTTTTTAGAGATTTTATTTTTTTAAGGAACCTGTCCACCCAATGTGGAGCTTGAACCTACAACCCCGAGATCAAGAGTTACATGCTCTATCCACTGAGCCAGCCAGGAGCCCCACCATTTCTGAGAATCTATACTCAGCTTCCAGCAGGACACCTGTTGGTCTCTCACCAACAGAGAGAACAGTTACTATTCCTTTGGTTTCCAATCAACATCTTTCGTTTACCTAGAGAGAGAAAGAAGTGTACCTTGGGGATTCTAAGTAGCATTTTCCCCACACAACTAAGATACAAAAACAAAATGCAACTTAACAAAATAGCGCCTTAGCAAACTTAGTAACTTAGCAAAATAGGCAACTGGCACTTGGTCAAAGCCATAGACTGAGGTTAGGAAGGGAGTCCTGGATTCCAACCCCCAGAAGAGGTCAAGAAAGAAAACACTTATGTGAAGGAAGGTGGTGAGATAAGAATTCAAATGCAGAAATACGTCACAAATACAAGGTACACACACTTAACACGTTCACTATGCACCACATTATACTGACTTTACGCCTAGCGCCATATTGACTTCATGCCCAGCACCATATTATGTTGACTTCATGCCCAGCGCCATATTATGTTGACTTCATGCCCAGCGCCATACCAAGCTCTGCTTACACAGTAATCTTGTTATTCCTTACAACAGCCCTGTAAGGTGGGCCTTTTACAACTAGGAAAACTGAGTCACGGAGAGAGTTTTTCTAGTTTTGTTTTGCTTTTAGGTAACCGCCTAAATTCCCCTGGCTCCTAAGTGGCACATCCAGGATGTGAGTCGAGGCAGTCCATATTCCTAGTTGTTCTGCCAAGGAGTTTGAAGTTAGCGCCACTGTCATCCCTTTCCCCTCAAACTGGTGTTTTCACTCTGGCTAACCACCTTTTCTTTCTTTCCACATGTGCCCAAATTTTGCTGATCACCTTGAGAACAGATTAGTCCACAGAGATGAACTCTCTTCTGTGTCAGCATGTGGCAGCTTTTGTCTTCTCTAATCTAACTGAACTCCAAGGAAAATTCCTAACCACCACATTCCTCCCTGGGAAAGTCTACCATGGTGAGATCATCTGCATGGAGAAATATATCATAGATACCAGTTGGGAGAGTAAACACACACACGCACACACACGTGCACAGATCAGGCCATTGACTTTTCTGTTAATAATAAGTTGCACTCCCCATTGAGTTTCCTATGCCACCAAATCTTCCCTGTTACAATCACACAAAGACAACTTTGTCTTGGGAAGCCTACTGAGAAGATGGGCCTAATCTTGGCAAGAGCTTGGTGTATGTACCAAAGACCACGGTATTATTTTTAAAAATAAATGACAGCAAACAGAAAGAAATATCAATTAAGCTCTCTTTTCGAAAATCATAGTATTATCATCATGCGCGTGGATCCTTACTTTTAGAAACATGAATATTTGACCTAAGCGTGAAAGGCTCAAATAAACATTTTCAGAATTGTAACCAAATTGATCTCAAAGAAGCACCTGGAAAAAAAATTCTCATTTTATTAAATATCTTTTTTTTTTTCCTTTTGGCACGACATGAAATGCTAGACAAAGATCATGGAGCTGGCTCTCGGCGCTCTGAAAGGTAAATATTTTTATTCTAATTTTTACAGGTTGGCATTTCCTTGGTCAGGTGGAGAGGCATCCTGTTCCTGCTTCAGGGTACAATGCCCCACATTCATTGTACCCCAACCACTGCCCATTGGGACACACAGTTAACCCTTGCTTGCCCATGTATGGATTACCCAATTATCACGCTCTCTTTCTCCCCAGCTGGTGGAGGAACAGGAGGCAAGCTGACCCTTAACCAAAGCAAAGCACAATGAGGAAGCTGCAACTATCAGCAACTCCCGTTCCGTTCGACATATACAAACGGGGTACCTACCATTGCTCCTGGTACTGGGCCATCGTGTTCCTAAGAACCACAAAAGTACAGTATCCCCAAAGACAAACAGCATGACTCGAGTCTTCTTGATTAATGTGAACGGCTGTAACTTATAAATCAAGTATGTACTTGGTGCTCCCAGGCATCTGCTGAGATGAAAGGACTGACACTTTGCCCAAATCACAGAGGGTTTTCAGGGTTATGCCAGCCCTTTGTCCTCCTCTCCTGATGTCATCTCTCTTAAATGGCCTTCAGAAAGGTAGAGATTGTACTTCTGATTTCTAAAAATGATTCCACTCCTACAACAGGATAGGGTTTATCCCAAGAACAACCGTACGCTACTGTTACTCAATTCTCGCGGAGTATCAGCTTACTGAAGTTTCGTATTTTACAAACGGATAAACTGCATACGTCTAAACACACCTACGAATCATTTCTGCACAATCGAAGTTCCCACGATGACACCAACAGAATAGTCACAACAACGAAACAGAATGCTCATATCATACATAGAAGCTACATAAACTGAGCTGTGATTTTTTTTTTTTTTGTAGGTGTCCTTAAACCAGGGCAGAAAGCAGAGAAAAGGCAGTTAACAGGGTTGAGAGTCTGCCTTTTATAATCCGTTTCCTGAGGGTCCTACCAAGGAAAAATATCTCGAACCCTTCTGAATTAGCCATCTATTACAGAGTAGAAAGAGCATCTGAATTACAAAAGGTGGGGGTGGGGGGTGAGCCCCTAAATCCTACAGTTACCACTTCAACAGTCTGAGGGCATTAATAAATCTCCCCAGAGCTTTCCAGGGCATTCCACATTACTAACAGTATTTGGAACTCACCTGTTTCTCGGCCGCGTACGCCTCCAGACACCCTCTCCCCACTACTTTTACCAGAAAATTCCTCCCCCACCCCTTTTCAGGACAAAATATAAAAGTTCCTAAAAAGAAGGGGCACATCGGGTGCTAGGGGAGACATTATTTGTCCCTCTGTCTCTTCTCCCCCATTCGGATGCTGACAGAAATGAAGGGGAAGCAGCTATGAGAGAAGCAGAAACCGTCAGAAATCCAGCACAGACCACCTCAGGAGTCTTCCTGACAGGACGTTTCAGACCACACGCAAAAAGTGGCAGGGCGCCATTTTCCCCCTAAATCCCTCTAGCCTGAGACGTTTCCGACAACCTCAGGTGGCAACTGAACAATTACTTATTGTCATTCTCACGACAGTTCTTTGCAGAAGTAAAGGGCCTCCTACCTCATAACCCAAGTCATTCCTGCACTGCCCTTCTTGAAAGTCTTTTTTCCAGTTTCCTTTGAAGCAATTACTCTAAGCAGGTGGTTGTTTGACTAACACGTACCTCTTACGACACGAAACCAGAAGATCGGCACCATCATAAGACACAGAAACTACTCCCAAGCGGAAAAACATATCTCTTCATCAGGCCAGCAGTTGAAATGTTCCAATAACCTTTAACTTGGAACCACTCTGACAACCACTTTTGAAGCTGCATGTGTCTTTCCCTGTAACTTCAATGTCTAGCACATGAATTCTAGATTCAGGCAAAACACATCTTTTTTTTTAAATCTTATGAATCCCAGACTTAAGCCCTCTTCAGAGTAAGTTTTTTTTTTTTTCCCTAGGATTATGCGTCCTCTGGGAAAACCTAATCAGTTTCACTTGAACCTCGTGTCCAATTTTGGGACCCTTCTTGTCCTACCACCCTGTATCTATTCCTGTCTATTCCTGAAAAATCAGAAGGGCCTGGAAATGTGACGGTGGAATCCTTACCTGAAATAGGCGAATACTTTCCTAGAGCAGTCAAAGCTCAATCATTGGGGAGTCTTGATCTTAATCTTCAGATCAAGAGTAGAATTTGGAAAGCAAACACATTTTGTAAAAATAAGAATAATAATAATAATTTCATCTACTTTAACCTTCTAATCTATGTTTACATTACCTAGAACAGGTTCCATTATTAATAAACCAAAGTGAGCAGTCTAACCTGAACGTTCTTATCAGGTGAGGGGAAAAAAAAAGTGAGTAGTCTTAAACATGAGTTAGAGCAAGTCTATAGGACACAGGTCCAGATGCAGTTTCCTTGCTTTCCATCTTGAGTCTCTCTTCAATGTCACCAACCGTTTGGGTCAAAATCCTTTCAAAATTTAGCCCAGAGCAGCGCAGGAGGGAATCAAAAACAAATATGTTGACTATTAAAACAATAGGGACGGAGTATAATGATGACGCCAGATTTTCAATCCTACAAGTTTCAGAAAACTCCTAAACCAAGAGGAAGCTAAAATATCTTCCAAATTTGATTCATTTGCCACATAGGCTCAAAAAAACCTCTCAAACATGAATTTACGAAGAGCCTGGTCAGGTATGGAAGCAGGACAGGGAGGCTGACCACTTTGCTGTCTTCTGCTTATTTCCTCATTTCACAAATCTTGAACGTAAATAATGAAGCTAGGCTTTTGTGAAATTTCTGATTCCTCATTCTCCCATATGTGGTCATTAAGACGAAGAGGCCAATGGTATCCCTATCAGAACAGGATGAATGAAGGTTAAGGCGGACAAGAATGGATACAAAAACCATTTCTTTCTCTTCCTCCTCCTGTTTCCCTTTCAGTCTGAGTTGGTTTTGTTTCCCTCCAAGATTTCAGACCACCAATCTGACCAAGATCGTTGTTTAAATTAATAGTAACACAAACTCCCACAAAGTCTTATCTCTCTTGCCTCTCATGGCCACTGACAACCTTTCACCTGTTAGAATCGAATGGGCACCTGCAGTTCTCAAATGCTCTTGGTCTACGTGCAGCTGTGCTTTAAAACTTCACGTTTGGTTTGTCAACCTTTTGCTTTCTCCCCCCTGAAAAATGTGTGTGACTCCAGCATGAAAACTTTTAAAGAACACATTTTTTTTTTCGCTAAATGAAATAAGTCGGAGAAATAAAGAACACATTTCTAATCTGCATTCTTGCTAAAGACAAAAAAGCGACTCATTCAGAGGCCACCAGAAAAAAAAAAATTGCTTGATTTTTCATAAAAACCAGGATGGCCGATTCGTACCTTGAGGACACTATCTTTCTGTCACTCTGATAAGCCTCAAGAAAGAAGCCACATCCCCAAATGTCTTGGGACAGTATCCAAGAGTAGATGAACTTTTACCTAATTAAACAGTGAATCATTTATTTGAAAAAAAAAATTCCACCTCGCTTATTTTAAATGATTTCTTCAATACCCGGTGACTGGTGATTTGTCAGCTGTCATCATTCATCAGCCCTACACTTTTAGTCAGATTGAATCTGTAACTTTAAGCAGCTAAGCCTCCTCCGCTCAGGGTTACCTTTGGAGAGATCCCTCCTCATTCCCCCCGTCTTAACACTTAAATGAGACAGATGCCGGTCAGGAATGTTTCCTCAACCTCACTTTAATCATCTGCTTCTAAAAGTCACCTGTGCCTCCGGATGGCCCAGTCATGTGTTTTCAAGGGTGGAAAAAAAAAAAAAATCTGTTTCTGATATGGAAAAGGTTTCATCAGCAGAGGAACACGACGGGGCTGACGGTGTAGGATTTTCTGCTTTTCCAGAAGCTGACGCTTTTAAAAAAATCTTTTCATAAACCACCTCTTCCCCCACTAAACAGACCAGAGTTGGAAGGAGAGCATTACCATGAGGGAGATCAGGGCTAAAGAGAGAAAAAGAAAAAAAAAATATTTCAAAACTGCGACCCAGATGTAAGATTAAGGGAAGGCAGTTAGGAGGGGTGCCAAAAACCGCCTTACCTTTGTTATGTACTCGCAGTCGCCCACTTGAGAAATTAACACCATTCACCGCCCGGTAGCAATTTACGCAGCTAGGAAGTAACCTACCACATCTTCTCGGCCTCCCTCTTTTTAATGTAAAACCAAAATAAGGAGTGTCCAGCTACTCCCCACTGCGCCGCTTAAAGCAACAGATCGTTTCAGGCTGAACTCCCAGGCTCTGGGAATTCCAGTGGGTCGGAATGGCTTAACCCTGGAAACCTGCGGAGAGCAGCTCTCCACGAGGACAACTCCCCCAGCCCCGGCTTCTCAGCGTCCCAAACTGCACATTCCAAAGCGGGAAGCAGGAGCGATAACCGCAAGGCAGCTCTCGGGGGCTAAATTCCGGGCGGGAGCCGAGAGCCCGCAAGCGCGGCGATCCCAGGGGCCGAGCGGCGCGGGGTCCGCAGCCCCGGCGGCGGGGGGAGGCGAGCGGCCCCGGGAGCCCGGCTGCGTCGGGCGCTGCGCACCGGGAGCGCTCGGCGTCTGGTCTCCGGGCTCTTCCCTGTTCCCCTCGTCCCTCCTCCCGCCGCCCTCCCCCGGCCGAGGCCATTCGCCTCACAGTAGCAAGGTTGTCTCTCGTCTACTCCCTTCCCTTAAACTCACCAAACCAGATTTTTACTCCCAACACCGGCAACTTCCCGTAAATCTGCACTGAAATTTTATCCTGCTCGCTGAGCCTCCGCTGGCGAAAGGCCAGTGCAACATTCCTGTTGTTTTAGGAGCTCAGATACCTTTGCTGAAGGTTAAGAAAGAAAAAAAAAAAAAAAAAAAAAAAAAAAAAAAAAAAAAAACTGCCCGGATGGGAGAGATCTGGGGACCTCACCAGCCGGACTTCCCTCCCCCGGCTCCAAAAGTCACATCCACTTCTGACATCCAGAAACGGCCCCAGAAGTGGCACCTGCCCCACCTGAGGACATGTGTCCTCGGACGTCTGGCCCCCTTGGGGCCGTTCAGAGGCACGAAGCAGAACCATGTTTGAGGAATAAGGAACCTGCAGTTGAATCACAAGCAGCTGGAACCACCCCCCGCTTCACGCCTGCTCTTTCCCCCGCCGCCCCCGGGGTACCCGAGCCACGTAACCAGGTGGTCTCCCAGCCCGCCCGGCGGCGGGCCCTACGGAAGCGGGGTACCTCCCAGAGCGTCCTTACCTGAGGCACAGCAGCGCTCGGACGGCCGCAGGAAGGAACGTCACGCGGCCGAAACCCTGACCTTTGCCGGGGCCTTCGCAGCAGGGCCTGGGGCCTGGGCGCCGCTCGTTCAGAAGTGGCTCATTTTAATGCGCCCTGACCTAAAGTTACAGCTGTTTTCTAGAAAGGGAACAAAAAACACTGCCTTTAAAAGAAAAAAAAAAAAAAAAAAAACCAGCGGCCAAGCCCTCCCTTACCCCTGCCCGATCTCTGGGGACTTGGCTCTAACACCCCCCACCCCATCCCCATCCCCGGGAAACCCGCAATCCGTGCCCCACCCCTTCACCTTACCTGTTTATACAAGAGTTAAGGAGCCTCACGCATTTCAATAGAGCGCTAAGCCTGTTTGTAGGCGCGTAACCGGCCAACAGGAATCGAATTCGGTGACTAAACAAACTAGAAGAGGAAGCAGGCACCACCAGGAACCTAAAACAGAGTTGTGATTTCGGGTTGCAATGTCACCAACTGAGAGGAAAAAAAAAAGTACTGTTTCTCACTGGGCTATTTTAGTGAAGGACTAGTCCAAAAGTGTGTATGTGTGTGTGTGTGCGCGCGCGCGCGTGGTTTGGGGGGGAGGGGCTGGTTAAATGAGTTGGTACATAGGAAGAGCTTAGAACAGTGCCTGGCACACACAGTTAGGAGCCCTCATTATTATTATTATCATATTATTCTTTGTATTTTTACTATAGTTTTTCTCGGAAGAGCAGAGGGCATGGTTGGAGTTAGAAGTGGACTCTAGACCTAGCACTGGGGCTCACCAGCTGTAATGCCCTGAGCAAGGGTTTTCTGAACTTCTCCCAGCTTCCGGAAGATTCCAAGGATGAAACTTCGGCTCAGTCTCTGGAAGATTCCAAGGAGGAGATTTTGGCTCACGGTCTACACTGTAGACAGCCTCAAATACAATGGAAAGTAAAGTTCGTGTAAAGGAGCACCCAATGGATTTTCATCTCACTTAAAAGTTGCAAGATTGACAAAATACATGGAGATAAATTGACCTGTGCATTCCATGAAGTTCAGGAATAAGAAACTCAGGACCAGCAATCACCCTTGGATGGGCGCTTCCTTCTAATAGGAATTTAGGCATTCGATTTGCTTGCTCCCTGACACTAGGAAAGTCACTTATCCTATTCAGTTAGAAGCTGATGTGGGCCATTTGAAAAACTGTGAAATAGGGGCAAATAATTTTTAAACTCATAAATATTAAAAAGGGATTATCGAAGGCTAAAAAATGTGATCAGTGCTGACAGGACCCCCTTTCTCTTCAACCTAGCTTCATCTTGAAAGAAAGAAATCGCCTTCCCTTTTACGTTTTTTAAGATTTTATTTATTTGACAGAGAGAGAATACAAGGTGGGGGGGGGGAGCGGCAGACAGTGGCAGAGGGAGACATAGGCTTCCCACTGTGTAGGGAGCCTGATGAGGGGCTGGATCCCAGGGTCCTGTGATCATGACCTGAGCCCCCCATCCCTTTTACATTAATGAGGCCCTGTGTGTTTTACCAAGCACTTTCACCCACCTCATCTTATCTGATCTGACAAATCAATCCTCTGAGCTACTTTACCCTCATTTTACAGAGGAAGACACTCAGGTCCATTAGTTCAAGGTTTCACTGCATAGTGAGACCAGGACTAGTTCCCAGTTCTAGATAAATCTAAAAGCAGCATTTGCCACCTTTAGGAAGAATGAGTCCTTAAAACCAGCAGAGAATTCTGAAACATTCAGGATCCTTTTAGGTTTTTTCATCTTCCCTAAAGGGGCAGGATCTAACTCAGATCAATTAAACATCATTCTGGGTCAATTCCGGTGAGAGCGAACTACCCACAGCAGGCAGTGGGGATACCCCGAGGTTCTGGTACCGTATCGAAGGGTTCACGCTGCCAGGTATGAACAAGAGCTCCACAACCTTAAGGCAACGTACAAACTCCAGTCTACATTAGCCTGGATTTCTGTCTTTTCCAGAAGTATCTGGATGGTGGTCTCAAGAACCTTTGACTGCTGGGGATGCTTTGATTTAAAGGATGCAAGAGAGAACATTCTCAGACTTACTGATTTTTCTACCTGAGGACAAGATCTTCCAGGGGAAGCCCTGGGCCAAAGCCAGGTGAATAAAGACCAGGAATCACACAGTGAGTGTGAAAATGTGAAAGTCAGTGACTCCAGGTGAACCGGGCTACAGGCAGAGAAGATGAAGAAAAGGTCCCCTTGAGAAGAAAGTCTCAAATGTTGCCTAACTCTTAGTTTTGCCCACTGCCACCTATTAAACAGTTATAATCTTTGTTCCTAACTACTTTCCACTGTCCTCCCCAGGAATAAGGGAAAATAAAACTGACTTGTTAAGCAGCAAGCTATAGCAAAAGATATGTCAGCCAACATCATTTCCTCCTTATGGCTCAATCCTGATGCCAGTTTTTATTATTATTTTAATTCTCAGGCAAATCCCATGATTCTGGGGCATTTTAGGTTTGCAGACCCCTGTGTTTTTGCTTTCTGCTTCCTTCTTTCCCTTCTGCCTGTAAGGCAATGTGCTAGTCAGTGCGAAGAGCACAGAGCTCGGTGTCGCACAGATCTGAGTTTGAATCTCAGTTTTATCCCAGCTGTGTGATGCTGGGCAAATTGCTTAACTGCTCTGAGCTTCACAGTGTCTTCGTTGATAAAGTGATAGCACCTACCACCCTGGAGTTCTTTAAGAGTTAAATGAGAGGTGAAATTTTAGCATAGTTCCTGGCACATGTAGGTGCTCAAAAAATGGTATTTCCTTTTATACCAGGAAAAAACCTACTCCACGGCTCACAAAGAATCTTCCTGCCCATGTTTAAATCTCAGATCAAATAACACTGTTCCAAGATGTTCTCATCAACAAAGGCAAACTGAAGGTATAATAACTGCTCATCTCCATAGCCTCTTCAATGACATATTATCATATTTGGCCATTACCACTGTGTAAGGTAAGTGTGAGGAAAGCACAAATCATTTGCATTGCCCTATTGCTCAGATGAGAAAACTGAGGTTCTTTTTTTTTTTTTAAGATTATATTTATTTGTTTGACAGAGATCACAAGTAGGCAGAGAGAGAGAGAAGGAAGCAGGCTCCCCACTAAGCAGAGTCCAATGCGGGACTCAATCCCAGGACCCTGGGATCATGACCCAAGCCAAAGGCAGAGGCTTTAACCCACTGAGCCACCCAGGTGCCCCCAGAAAACCGAGGTTCTTAATAGTTGTTGCAAGTTGCTAGTAAGTAGACAAGTTAGGTTTTTTATTGCTTTATCATCTTCCCTACTACTAGAATTGTGAAAATAAACTTAAGTGACCGAGCTGCCCAGGTGTCCCTCACTACGTTTCTTTTTCTTTTATTTATTTATTTATTTATTTTCTTTTTCAGAGAGAGAGCACAAGCAAGGGGAGAGGCAGGCAGAGGGAGAAATAGAATCCCCACTGAGCAAGGAGCCTGATGCGGGACTCCTGGGGGCCGGGAACATGACCTGAGCTGAAGGCAGACAATTTACTGACGGAACCATCCAGGTGTCCCAATGTGTGTTTCTTAAAGACGAAAGACTATGTACTCGAACAGTGCAGGTGACACCTAAATGATGCATGCAATAAGTAAATGAAAACAGCTGAGAATAATTTCTGGCACGTAGTATTGCTGTTAACTATTCTTGCTATTATGATTCCTTTGTAAACCAATTCCCTGTGACCATGATGAGGTCAAAGTAAGCTTTTGGGGAGAGGGGAGCTTCTGCGATCTATTACTTATAAGAGCTGACCTTTTAGGCACCTTTTTACGTGATGAAAAAGGGTAATACCTTTTCAGTGGTTTTACTTTCTACCTGTTTTCTTCATTTCTCCTAATTTTACCAGAAACAGAAAAATTATTGTGGAGGGGATACAAACGCTGACCTGAGCCCAGACTTTCTCTTGAAGCTGCTGCTATTTTCCCAACAGAAAATAAACCTGTTTTGACCTAGAACATGCAGCTTGACCCAGAGAGAGACCCAGAGAAACCACAGTTCCCACAGCCTCTCCTTCCTTCACATGGTGGCCACCAGTAACCTATACGAGAACTTTGGTCAGATCTTATATTTCCTAATTTTTATATCAAATCCACACTGGATCTAATGTGTGCAGATTTAAGACATGTTGTTCCTGGGCACTCGGAATGCCAATGATTTGGCCCAGCCACTAAGTCTAGAACACAGTTGTCGGTTCATGGGTCAACGGATGAGGGAGGGCCCCTGAGGACTCCGTCGAAAGTGTATACGGATTTGAGGTCTCCATGCCACACTACAGGGGGGCCCTCGCTGAATTTTAAAAATGTACTGAGTTCACAAAAAAGGGAATTAAGTGTAGCAGGGGTTCACTCCACACATTAATCTCAGAAGGCAAATCCTTCATTTGAGAAAGGCCTTCAATACAAGGAGTCCCTTGACCTCCGTCCTTCCGGCACAAATAACTGTGCCAGAACCCGCCTGCTTAGACTGAAGGCTTTTCCCACCCCCACCTGCCCGCTGAGATGGAAGGAACACTAAAGGCAATTATAGGCTCCTTAAAGGCCCACTCGAGACCAAGAAATGGTTTTGTTATGGCAACAGATGCTGTTAATTCCTTTATATCCCTTTAAGACTGATTCCCCACCAGAGATCTCCAGACCTCTTTTTTATTTGATAATGGAAAACAGCTTCACAGAAGAAGCTCGATCACTCAGCAATAACTTAACCAGAAATGATTGTCAACATAACATTACTAGCATTTATTAAGTGCTCACTGGCATATTTGCCCGACACTGTGTTAAGCACAGTGTATTAACTATTTAATCCTCACAACGACCGCAGGAGAGAGAGACTGTTGTCACACCTCCTTCACGTATGAAGAGACCAGCACGCGCAACAGTACGTGATCCTGCTGTAGTCCCACCAGTAGTAGCTTCCGAGCCTTTGACCTTCGCCCTTACACTCTGGACTCACAGAAGATTCTGTCTGTTTCCATGATTATTTTACAGATGTGTGCATTCTGGGAGTGGTAGGGCCAGCCTGAAGACGATGTGTGGCACGTGGGCGGCACTCGGAAAGTGTTTGTTGAACGAATGAGTGAATGTGGAGATACCTTTGAAGGTTACCATCAGTAGTAGAAGTGTGTGCCAAGAGAGGTAGGGTTTAACTCATCAAGAATCTGAGATGCAGGGTTTTCAAAACCCTGGTTAAATGTTTAATCTGACATCTAGCGCGGCGGGGGGAGTATTTCAAATTAGATCGAATTAATTGCAGATGTAGTTAAATGTACTGACCATAAAAACCACATAGAAATAAAGGGAATATTCTTACTTGTGTTACTGTTGTTTCTCTGCTTGGAATACCCCTGTGGATGCATCCATTCGTCCACCCATCACCGGGATAAGCACAGCAATGAAGAACAGTCTGGAACCAGCTGCCCGAGTCTGAATCCTGTTTCTGCCACTTACTAACTGTGCGACTGCGGGCAAGTAACTTGGCCGTCCAGGGCCTTAACACTCCTCACCAGTGCTCACCTCATTAGGAGGGTTAGGAAGATCCCCTATGTAATCACCTCATTAGGAAGGTTAGGAAGATCCCCTATGTAAATGGGGTGCTGGAAATAGCACCAGACCATTATAAGCCCCAGGCAAGCACCGTTATGATTATTCATCCAACCACCCATCCATTGTTTTATCTAACAAATATTTGCCAAGTATCTCCTATGTATCAGGGTCTGTGCAGCAAGCTGAACATGCAATGCAAAAATAAAATAAATGAAATGGGGTCTTCTATTCAAGGACCTAATGTTCCGTAGCCACAAGGAAGCAACGAGCCAGTGGCCTTACCGTGTGGAAATTTGTGGCAGCCGTACCTAGACTTGTTCACCAAGGGTTTACCGAGTCTCTACCAAGAGGCATGCAGCGGAGACGCACAGATGAAGAGAAACAGGGTCCACTCCCTCATATCGGAAAGGCAGATACATCTAGACAATGATACGTAACACAAAGGGAGGAGGGTAAGGGAGGTGGGTGGGAAAAAACACGACGAACCCATTAATTCTGTGTGCACGGAGGAGGAGGAGGGTAAGGGCGACTTCCTAGAGGTGATAATGTTTGAATTAAAAATGAGAACATGAAGGGGAACTTCGTGAACAACGGGGAAGATGGGGGAGGGGTGGTGAAAGCATTTAGCATCTGGTGTGACTGAAGCCTGGGGGTGCGGAGAGGGAGAAGGAGTCTGTAGCCGGCAGGGGGGCTTGGGGCCAGAGGGTTAAAAGACTTGAAAGGAGAATGGCTTTTTTTTTTTTTAAGATTTTATTTATTTATCAGAGAGAGAGAGGGGGAGAGAGCGAGCACAGGCAGATAGAATGGCAGGCAGAGGCAGAGGGAGAAGCAGGCTCCCCACCAAGCAAGGAGCCCGATGCGGGACTCGATCCAGGGACACCAGGATCATGACCTGAGCCGAAGGCAGCTGCTTAACCAACTGAGCCACCCAGGCGTCCCAAAAGGAGAATGGCTTTTTGTCTGGGTGACAAGATTTTGAGCAGGAAATTGACATGGTCGCTGGTGGGTTTTAGAAAGAAAACTCAAGTGCAACACAGAGCATGGATTGAAGGGGGGACACCTTGAAAGCAGAGACTAGGAATGAGAAGACTACAGTGGCTCAGGTAAGCGATGACAAGGTCCACAGGGCTATGGCTGTTCAAGAAATACACATCGTGTGGTAGATACTGTGGGTTATCTCAGCCCACTCTCCTCCCAGTGCACCTTCCTGGACTGAGAGGCTGGAAAGCGAAACACCACATTTCCCAGACTCCTTTGCTGCTCTGGCTTTGTAGCTAGAGCAAAGGGTAAAGGGCACCTATTTTTTTCAATATGGAACTAGCAAACATCTGCAGCTCTGTGGCAAACATGGCAGAGGTAGCTCTAGGTGCAACAAAAGTTAGTGTGTCCCTGAATTCCCCAGGACAGGTGATGGTTTTCTGATTCCCCACCTTCCTGAGGGTGGCACGCACAGTAGTGTCCCTGGCAGGCCAGCTCGGCAGTGTCCCTCTGGAAGTCATAGCCCCAGGTCCAGCTGAGTGCCTACACGTCCAACAACTGGGTCAGCGCTGAATTGCACATAGGAGATCCCTTCCTGCTATGAGCTCCATTGACAGCCGTTGAACCTGCCTGAAATGTTGAATAAATAGAACTGAGAGAATCTGATGACCCAATGAATGTGGTAAGGAAGAAGGGAGTGGCTGATGGTGAGAGGAAGAGGAGGCCACCATTTGCAAGGTTTCTAGTTTCCTGCGGCCGTCAGTCAAAACTGGGATTGGCAGAGAGAGCTGGAGTTCTGCAGGTAGGAGGCTGGGCCATCTCACGAGTCCATTGGAACCCATGCTCCACAGTTTTCCAGCTATGGGATGGACAGTTGAAACTAGGTCATTGCTGACTACATAATAGGAGAGTAGAAGGAGATTTAATATTGAACCTAAGTGGATTCTTCCTGCAATGCCTCACTGACCTACACCCTCCGTTCAATTCTTGAATGTAGAGTCATGCAAGACAGGAATGGTGGAGTTAGTGAAACTCACACACATTTACCTCTCTGTACCTAGCAGCGTTTTCTCTCTTATGTTTTACTGTTCAGAAAGCTATCTTCTTGGTAGTATCTCCTTCCTTAACTTTGGTAAGACTCGTGTATTTTTTCTTTTTTAGACTGGTGAGTACCAGTCTCACTGACACATATTGCTCAGATAAAATCACATTCTAACCTCAACTGATTATTTTGGCATTGACAACCAGCCCCATGGGCCAGTGACCCACATTACTCCTCCATTCATATTATTACATTGTGGGTTGGTTTTTTTTTTTTTTTTTTTTAACAACAAATCTGGACAAGTAGCAAAAAAAAATTTTTTTTTTTTTTTAAACAGCACAGGGGCCGTGTTTCTAAGGTTGTAGGCATGTAGAGAGGTAAATGGACCTCCGCTCAGCTCCTTTGAACTCTTTAGACAAAAAACAGCCCGGCACTGCAAATTTGAGATAGGAATATCTGTGCTCTGTTTTTACAATAAAATTCAGGGATTTACACAATTCTCATTAAATGTGTGTCTAAGGGAATATATTTCTTAAAAGACACGAAGAGTGGAGGCAGGAGGTACAAGTAAATAGACACTTGTGCAATCTGTTATAAATATTAGCAACCAATTTTTTAAAAAACAAAGAAAAGACCCAATGGTAAGACTTCTCGGTGTATTTGAACACGTCTTCATTATAACGCTGGTGGTATTTAGTTACAGTTAATTAAATGCAAATATTTCTCTTCTACGAGGATTATGAACCTCATCCTCAGTGTGCAGAAACTGTCTTGTTGAGCTATGCTTCCCAGTTCTACTTTGAGGTCCTCATGGCAGGCCCTCAAGAAATACCCCATGAGGGGGCGCCTGGGTGGCTCAGTGGGTTAAGCCGCTGCCTTCGGCTCAGGTCATGATCTCAGGGTCCTGGGATCGAGTCCCATGTCGGGCTCTCTGCTCAGCAGGGAGCCTGCTTCCTCCTCTCTCTCTCTGCCTACTTGTGATCTCTCTCTGTCAAATAAATAAATAAAATCTCAAAAAAAAAAAAAAAAGAAAGAAATACCCCATGAGGAACTAAAGGACGTTTCCAAACTAGGGGGTCACTGGATAGTTTTATTACTGGCTCCGTTTCATTTTTCTCAGCTATGAAATGAGTTTTCAGGTCATAGGTTCTATTACTTCTTCAAAGGGCTTCTTACCCATAAAATGTTTCTTAAACCCTTAATGGGAAAAGATCCAGAATCTCCTTTACCAAAATGTTTGAAGGACAACGGTTCCATGAGTTCAGTTTGGTTGTACCTACAGCAGGCAGATGGATTGAATGGGACCTCCAGAAGTTCTTTATGAATTCTGTGATGGGGGGATCCTATAAAGTCTCTTCTACCTTAAGATCTGGGTCAGCATCACTGGGTGTGGAGCACCATTCCAGAAATTCGTTTGGCAACTGAACGCTTTCTATTTTCCTTGTTTACCATTAGGACACTTCCCCTTTCCATGGGGATTTTCTGAAAAGGTCACACAGCCTCTTCAGAGAACCATCCTCTTGTTGAATGACAACCATAGCCTCTTTCTCTGGTTGGCAAACAGTAGCAGCTGCTGTCAGATCTGAGCAGAAAGCAGGGCCTACACCCCTTAGTTGGCCAAAGCCAGAGGGAAAGTCCATCCTCCTGCGATGATACTGGGACCGTGGCAAAATGTCTTCCATGGAAATGACAATTAGGCAGAGTTCCACCGAGGCCTTGCGGGAGCAGCAAAAATTAGAAGGAAGCATCTTGTGTGACCAGCTCTGGGCTTAATAGGGAAGGAGTTCCAAAATACCTCAGAGCACCCCATCCTCACCACCTTTCCAGTCCCCTTTCAAAACGCGCACTTCCAATCTGGCGTCTTTTGGACCAAGGACAATCCTGCCACAAGCACAGTGAACAGCTCTGGGGGGAACTGTGAGTAGAAAGCAATGGAGTGGCCCATCAATCAAATACTTTGAGACTCTGCTATGGGCTGGACCCCGTACTAGTTGTTGGACTCTGGGTGGTGCGTGAAGCCACAGCCATAGACTGGGTGTGTCAGCTTAGATGTGCACCACTAATCATTACCTTAGCATAAGGACCCTGCTTTTGCCTTCCTATCCTCAACCTGTCCTACTGACAGGGCACGTGGCTCATCTGTCAGAGCACTCCGCTGCCCAGATCCCTCCGCGAGTCCCGTCCTCTATGGAATAAAGATCCAACACCCACTCCCTACCACCCCACAAGGCATACAGTTTGACTCCCACTTTCCTTTCAGTTTCATCTCTTCGCTGAATGATCCATAAGTCATGACCTTCCTTTCATAAGCCTTTGGTCCCCTCTAGCAGATGCTCTGGGGGCCTCACTTGCATCAGGCCACATTTACCTGTCCATACAACGTCACTGCGGACACCTGCATCTCTCTGTCTGTGCTGCGCCCTAGGCAGGCAAGCGGACGTGTTGCTGGAAACCACTCCTTCCATCTCAGCTTCCTTGCCTTCGCTTGACATAACTCTGAGACAGGCTTTACGGTACACTGAATTCCAGAGCTACCCAAAAGGACTGAGCTCCAATGACTCACAATGGCAACCATCTTGATAACGTTTCTTCCATCCCTCGTTGCATTCCCCATTCCCTTATCGCTGTTTTCTGGAATCATCTCCCAGATTAGCTATTGCATTCAAGTCCTGGTCTAAGGGCCTATGGACAGATGGATACCAAACAGTGTCTTCAGTCTCCTCCCCATCTCAGCCCTTGGACCACTGGTCTCCAGTCAGCTGAGCTCTGCATTCTTAAATGTTCTGCCAGACAGTCGCCCCTTCTGGGATGCCATTTCCCAGCCACTACGTACAGCGTGAGGGGCTCCTTCCCCTGAGATCCCCAACCCTTTACACAGACCTCTTTTACGACGCGCATCTCACAGCATTGTCCTTCTGTGTAGATACATCTGACTTGGTTCACTAGGAATCACAACTTTCTCCTTAGTCTGCTCAGGCCCTTGCAGAGCACATTGTACAAAGAAGATGCCCAACAGATATCTGATGAATGAGTACGTGACCCTTCTCCTGTGGCTTTCTGGCTCTTATCCTTGTGTACACAGCAAGATGTTGGAAGCCACGTTCCTGACCCAGCACTTCTGGGTAAAGGGCATTCTTACTGTGTCTCAAGAGGGAGGCTAGGAACCTTTCACTGCCCCTCCCAAAGTACTTACTCTGGTTATGATCTTATTGCCAAGAAGGGGCTCCCTTTCAATGCAGGGCAGGTCTCCAAGCCGACTGGCCCAGGCCATTAGGAATCCGTGGAGTAAATTCCAAGGGTGTGAAAAACCAGAGCCTGGGAAGCCGGAGGGCTGGGGCAAGGGCCACCTAAAAATGGCCTCAGATAAGCCGGGGGCAATTCTAAGATGCCTTCAGTCCCAAAGACAGCTGCTATCTTTGTTGTTTTTATGTGTGTGTGTGTGTATGTGTGTTTTATCACAGGGTAAAAGCCTGCCTTGTGGTTAGCTGGGGGCTGAATGAATAGTCCAAAAGGAGATCTAATCCTAGGGAGGAATCCAAAACTGTTGGTGGAGCAGAGAGCCGGTCGTCGGGGAAGGCTGGTTTCAGCTGACTCTCTGTGCTTTGCCAGCAGGGTTATTTTAAAACCTCACTGCCAAGGAAGACCTGACCCATCTGAAGGCGTAGCAAGGTTGGAAGGGGCAGGCTGATCCCCTGGGATGTGGGACTTCGAACAAACAAACAGAAACACAGATTCCAAAGCCACGAGAAGTAAAGTTGGGTCTTTCCTGCTGAGCGGAAATGGAAATGAACTGAGCAGCCTCAAGTGTAAGAAATGGGAGTTGGCACAGGAAAATGAGCCCGTGTTCCGCCATGTTGTACGTGGAAATCAGGAAAGAACTGAGGAGGATTCGAAGAGGAGAGGAGGAAGGGGAGCAAGAATGAGAAAAGGGCAGTAGAGGACCCAGGAGGCAGGGAGGGAAGGGGTATCTGCAGTGCCTAAGGGCTGTCATGGGCCAGGCAGGTGGCACTTAGCTTATTTTTCACATCGGAGACATTTGAACTGTTATTATATCAGTACCAGGATCATCATAAACTTGACCTCAATAGCCTTGTGCTATCACTCTTGCCATTCTGCAGATGGGAAAACAGAAGCTCAGAGCGGTTAAATGACTTGTCCAAGGTCTCTCCAATGGTAAGGAAAGAAATCTAGGTCTCAATGCCAAGAAGCATGTAAAAATAATTCACACCCAGTTCAAAACCCAAGGACGACCACTGCTGTCTGGGTTAGGTCATGTGCTCAGAATTGTCAGGAGCCGTAACTCAGAATCGCCCCCGCAACTTTTCTCCCCCTCCTTGCGCATGCAAAGTCATTGCCTTTGTGTGTGCTGTGAGGTAGGCACTGCCACTGTGGGAGAAAGAAGGGAAAAGATCTTTCAGAGGATCAAGTTTAAAGAGGCCTAACTTTTGGAAAATCTCCAAATTTGGGTTTAGGAGAGTGCTTGGCTTCCAAAGAAAGGAAGGAGGGAGGAAGCCTACAAGGCATGGGATTTAAATTTTCACCCTTCCTAGTGTTGGTGAGGACCAAAGGGAGACACAGAAATACCACGGGATTGGCAAATACTGCCCTACTTTCAATTCAGCCCCAAGCAGGAAGGCTTAGTTTTGTCACGAGATAGCCTCTTGTTACACCCTAAGACCAGAACAAAACCTTTGGGAGGAGACTCCCATCTTGACAGCGTGATTTCCAAAGAAACCTTTTTAGTCTTATGACCGCTGTGTCTCCAATGTCACAATTGTGTAAACCGCTGATGTTTAAAATGATCCTGGAGTCCATCATACAGGATTAGGAAGATAATGGACTTAGTTCGAGGACAAGGGGAGAGAGGAGAGAAGTCTCCTTGAAGAGCAAAATGAAGAAGAAAAGAAGCCTGGGTTGGAATTCAGGACCTGTGGACTGCAGTTGGGGCTCCTTCATGAGTCTGAAAGCCCCGGAGTTAACCTTCCCTGTGTACTCTGCTCTGCTTGCCTGGTGGGGCCGTGCTAGGTGACCCAGAAGAGAACATCCAGCTCCAAAGACCTCTGGGAACGTTCAGAGGCTTTTGAGGTGGTAGATCACTGAATGTAATTAGAGCTGTTTGGAGATGGGATGGTGAGTCAGAAACCAATCGAAGGACTGTTTTATTACTCTTCATTTCCAATTCCTTATTTGGGTTCTACGAAATGAAAGAGAAAGAGAGGTTGGGGGGGCACTATCAAAACGGACTCAGAAAAAGAGGAAAAAAACAAAGCCACAACAACAACAACAGAACCCCAACACAGATCTGTTCAACAAGTCAAATAACTAAGCTAGGCACTTGTGCAGGAGAAGGGTCTTTCTGAATGTCGGTGTCTCACTGTGGAAAGGACACAGGTGGGTTTTACATCTAGAAGACCTACGATTCAGTCATGGCTTTATCACTAGTGACCTAAACAGCCTTGAGTCAAGCCTCTTACTGATGAAGATGTCATCATCTCCATCATAAAAGCTGTGACTGAAAAGATGAACGGTGATCTTTTTGAGCCTCAATATCCTCGAATAGAAAAGGAGTCTAGAGGCACCTGGTTGGTTCAGTCAGTAAAACATGCAACTCCTGGTCTCAGGGCTATGAATCCAAGCTCCATGATTGGTGTAGAGATTACTTAAAAATAAAATCTTGGGGGTACCTGGGTGGCGCAGTCCGTTAAGTGTCCAGCTCCTCGTTTCAGCACAGGTCATGATCTCAAGGTCATCAGATTGAGCCCCGAGACGGGCTTCGCACTCAACACAGAGTCTGCTTGAGATTCTCTCTCCTTTTCCCTTCGCCGCTTCCACTCATCCTCTCTTGTTCTCTCTCTCTAAAATTAAAAAATATATATATATTTTTAAAATATTTTTTGATAAAGGAGACTAATTTAAACAACAATAGTAATAGCTATCATTTATTGGGTGTTTGTGCCAGGAACTGAGCTCGGCTGTCTGTATTATGTCTCCAAATACACCCACTTTATACTGTATTAAAAAATTGGTATTGCTATCCCTGATTTATAGGCACGACATGGAGTCTAACCGAATCTAAGAGCAGAGCTGGGATTCCAACCCAGTTTGGTAAAACTCTGAAGCTTATTCTCTTCTCTACCCTCCCAAACTTCCCCAGAGGATAATAATATAGACCGACTAAGGTGATATTTAAAATATACTTTGCAAATGGCAATATACAAGTGTATATTTGTTATCAATAACATTTGTTATCAATATTTGTTATCAATTGTTATCTGCCTGCCTCTCTGCCTGCTTGTGATCTCTGACAAATAAATAAATAAAATCTTAAAAAAAATAATAAAGCAGTAGTAATGACAACAGTAATGGTCAATTTTTACATGTTCACAGTCAAAGTGAGTATCCAAACAAAAATTTGTATAACTCTTTTTTAAAAAAGATTTTATTTCTTTATTTGACAGAAAGAGATCACAAGTAGGCAGAGAGAGAGGGGGAAGCAGGCTCCCTGCTGAGCAGACAGCCCGATGTGGGGCTCGATCCCAGGATCCTGGGATCATGAGCTGAGCCGAAGGCAGAGGCTTAACCCACTGAGCCACCCAAGTGCCCCCAAATTCATATAATCTTATTTGAATGTCTAATACAAAAGTAGTCTAAATGATGACTCTGGGCTAATCAGACCCTGGGACCATCCCTCTTCTGTTCTCATTGTGTCTAAGTTTCAGGGCTCAGAAAAACAGTTCACTTGAGCAGAAATGTTGATATCTGAGAAACAGCGCAGAGAAGATTTAGAACACAGTGAAACCTCTTTGTGCTATACAGTTTTGTCACTGAAAGTGCCATCTGGCTCAAGCACACCAGAAAGTAACCACAGATTACCAACCGGTAAATTTTACCTTTTAAAAAACCAAGCAGAAGACTCCGTCATCTATCAGTGCAGTAATTCTGGATGGCAGTCCGAATATAATAGGGGGCAACCTGTCCCTGTGAGTCACCAAGGCCAACAAAGAATGCCTCTGGATCTTTTGAAACAGAGCATGTTAACTTGAGATCGAAACTTCTCGAAGAGGGACGGTGCACAGCTCCTTTAAAAGAGGATGTGGGAAACCAGACGAATCAAGCAGGTGGCACGGTTGACCTGGGAGTCTCGGTCCCACTTGAGGTATCGATGCCTGAGGAACTCGCCTCCCTTCTGACTAATTCCTTCTTCAGCTCCCTGAGAGAGTGCTGGAGCTTTTCAAAGCTTTTAGAGATGGATATAGAACATTAAACGTGAAAGGGACCCCACAACTCATCTGCTAAATGTTCTCATTCCACACGTGAGAAAACAAAAGCCCGGGGAGGTAGAGTCTGAAGGCTTCAAAGCTTACCCAGTGACACAGGAGAACGTGGGTCTCCTACTCCCCATACGGGGTGTCCTGGTCAGAAAATGCAGCCTCATCCCATACTTCACCCTTCAGTGCTCCCACGCTGATTTTTGACACATATAGCCTGGAACATCACTTGTATATGGGAAGATAATAAACCCAGAGTAGTATTCCTAAGAATTAAATAGTACTTTGTAGATGCCCAATTCTAAGCCCTTTTAACATAAGAATTCACGAATCCTTACAAGAACGCTGGGAAACTATCAGTATCTCCATTTTACAGAGACTCAAGTTAAATGACTCGCCCAAGGTCACACAGCTGGTGAGTGGTAGAGCCAGGATTCCAACCCAGTCTGGCTCTAGGGTTCATGCTTTACTTCCATACAAAAATGTACAGAAATGGTTACTCATTGCCTCTAGAGAAGGAGAAATGGAGGGCTATGGGGTTTAGAGAGGGGAGACTTTCTTTGTCCTGCAAACTTTCACAGACTGTGTACATTTTTGTCATATGCATATGTTATTCAATAAACAAAAAAAATTAAAAGCTATTGTGGATGTCTATTTTAAATAGTTCTAAAACGGATAATGGTGAAAGTTACACAGTGTTGTGGGTGCATTTAACGCCACAGGATTATACATTTTAAAACGGTTAAAACGGTAAATTTTAGACTATGTATATTTTACTACCCAAATAGTTCCAAAAACCTTTTTGGCAATGGCAAGGAATACTGAGACAGTGTTTTCCAAGACTTCAAGCAGCATATTTGGGTCTGGAGCTTAAATATCTCAATATTGAAATTCAGGAAACATGTACTGTGCACCTAGTGTATATAAGGCTCTATGCGAGGCATGGTGGGTACACAAAAATGATATGGCCAAAGACTTATAAGAAGTGTTTAAGTCTCAGGGCACCTGGGTGGCTCAGTGGATTAAGCCTCTGCCTTCGGCTCAGGTCATGATCTCAGGGTCCTGGGATGGAGTCCTGTATCAGGCTCTCTGCTCAGCAGGGAGCCTGCTTCCCCCGCCCCCTCTCTGTCAAGTAAATAAAATCTTTAAAAAAAAAAAAAAAAAGAGAGAGAGAGAGAGAGAGAAGTCTTTAAGTCTCAAAGAACAAATGAAAGGCAGCTCGGGTGGGGAAGACACAGTCAAGAGGAGGAGGAGCTGCTTTTTGGTGAACCATGATGCCAACAGCACCAAAGGGCACTTTGATATGACTTTTGTGAGGTTCCAAAGACACAGTCTGCCATGCATCCAGCATAGCAGCTGGCATACAGTATTAGTAGGAGTTTAATCAGTGCCAACTCTTAAATTATCGCTGTTACGTGACTCTCCTGAGACTTACTTTCCTCTTTTGTAAAGTCAGGAACGGAGGTGATCTCTCTGGTCAATGGGTACAGTGAGGCAAGGCGGGCCGTCATGACTATTCTCACCAAACGAGAAGGCAGCAGCAGCCCTGGATGAGAACAGCTGAGCTCCATTCTGACACGACAGATCTATTTGAGCCCCTCTGTAACCGACCCTACCCACCCCTGCAACCCGGGGCCCTGGCCAGGTGTGGGAGCTGCCTTGTCTGGCTCTCACGGCTGGGGACCACATGCTCCACACAGCCAGTGTTAAAATTAAATGACATCATTCTTGGGACAGCTGGGTGGCTCAGTCGGTTAAGCGACTGCCTCTGGCTCAGGTCAGGTCATGATGCCAGGGTCCTGGGATCGAGCACCACACAGGGCTCTTTGCCCAGCGGTGAGTCTGTGTCTCCCTCTCCAGAACTCTGTGATCTCTCTTGCTTTCACTCTTTCAAATAAATAAATAAAATCTTTTTAAAAAAAATTAAAGTAAATGCTAGAAACTTAAATAACTTACATTGAAAATGCAATAGCAGGTACACAAAGCTTACAGTTTCCTAACTAGCTCATTACATTTTATATTATCTCTTTGTAAGGTTATTCACAGCCCCTGTGTTTGGAGGGTGGACAGAGCACACAGAGGAGTGCTCTCCCTCCTCCCTTCCTGGCTCCTCCTTCAATAATGTCAGTTGAAATCAGCCAAGGTGAGAGTGTTTACTCTATAGACATAGGGCAAACACTGCAAATCAGCCTTCAATTCGCCCCCAGGCCGCTTGTTAAACATTTCCCAGCCCACCACTGGCTCAGCCCATGTGCAATCTGGGTCTCTGGGGAGGACCCTCCTCTTGGTCTGAAAAGAGAAGAGAGCATAATTATCTCCTCATTGCCTGTCACGCAGGGACCCCCAAAGAAACGGACCATTAGACAGGGTCCTCTCCTCTGTGTCCTTAAACAAAATAAAATAAATAATTCTGAGTGCTTGGCGCAGGGCCGAGGACCTCTCGTGTTCGGTTCTTCATCCCGTCTGCAAGAGCTAATTACAGTGAGGGGGTGTGCAAAGCCGCGGTTCTTTGTGTTCCGAGGGAAATAAAGGCTTAGTCACCCCTGCGAGTATGAAGGCTCTGTACTTCTCCTCAGTGCAGTGAACACAAACCCCCAATCCGTTGGCATGTGACTTTTTCTTCTTCTAAATGAATCAGACTTTATGAATAGAAATTTAGTTTCCCTCCACCCTCTCTGGCTCAGCCAAGCCAATTAGCATATTTTCTGCTTTTCTAGTTGAATTGACTCACCCGTAGTTTTTGGAGCCTGTGGGTTTGCGTGTTCGGTTCTGAGAATCTCGGGGGATGGAAGTCATGTTTGGCAAACTCACCGATTATGTAGCATAAATGGGATCATGTTTTTGTAGAGACAAAACGAAACCCGCTGCTCAGGTAGAGAAGTGAGCCCTGGGTTTGGGAAGAGAATCCTTTCTCTTCGGGTTTCTGGAACAAAGCTAGACGAGCCAACCTAGCTAAGGCTTCAGAGAGCTCTCTGTAGACCCAGGACCCTGTAGGGAGGGTTTGAGCTTCGTACCAGGCTGTGGTTGGACATAGTTTAGGACCTAAGGGGTCCAGCCTCAAGATCCCACAGGCAGACAGACGGTGCTCCCTGAATCACAAGTAATTCAAAATAAAATTTCTAATAACACAAAACTGAGGCAGAGGGCCGTGTTGTATCTTGGATAAGTGCATGGACTGTAGATCCAGGAAGCTTGGGTTTGAATTCTGGCTTTCCCAATGGTTAGTTTTGTAACTTTGGACAAGTCACTGAAAATCTGTGTCTCAATCTCATCATCTGTAGGAAAGGACAATACTATCTACCCTCCTAGGGCTGGTATGAAGATCAAATGTATTAAAATTTGTAACATAGGGGCACATGGGTAGCTCAGTTGGTTAAATATCTGCCTTTGGCTCAGGTCATGATCTCAGGGTCCTGGGATCAAGGCCCTTGCTGGGCTCCCTGCTCAGCTCCCTGCTTCTCCTTCTCCCTCTGCCACTTCCCCAGCTTGTACTCTCTCTCTTTCTGTCAAAAAAACAAAAATAAAATCTTTTAAAAAAAATTTGTAACACGCTGAGAGAAGAGCCTGACACATAGTAAGTTTAGCCCTATTAATGTTAGCTAATATTTGAATGCTGACAAGCTTTCTAGTCGTTTTTGGATTGAAAATTTGTGCATAGGTTCATTGAAGCTGAACTATTATTTATTCTTTTTCTTATTTATTTATTTATTTCCTTGTACTCTAAACACAGGACCTAGCTCTGAGACACAAGGCAGGCGTCTTGCCATGGAGCTCCAGAAACCAAACATCAAACAGTCCCTGCGCAGCTTGAACCTAGAATTCTGAGTACCTTCTGGTGGTTAAGAGCCAGGGTTTTAAAGTCAGACACAGAGAGTTCTCATGTTTGTTTACCTTTTCACTTCTAAAGAGTTGAAGACCTAGAGAAAAGTAGCAGTAAGAGTACGGAGAGTCCATGACTAGCCCTCCCCCCGCTCCCTGTGATGTTATCTTCCATGTCCATAGCACAACTATGAAAGCGGGAGAGTTCACATAGACAGATACAAGCCTGTTAAGTAAACTATAAATCTTATTCGAATTTCATCAGTTTCCCACTAAACACGGGACCCAACACGGGTTGTTACACTGATTGTCCTTAGTCGCTGTGTCTTTTTGGTTTCCTCCAACCTACAACCATCGCTCAGTTTTTGTGTTTCTTTCCTGACCTTGACACAGTTGATGAATACCAGCTAATTATTTTATAGAATGCCTCACAGTTTGGGTTCGTCTGATATTTACTCATGATTAGACTAATCACTAATCCTTCTGGCAGGAGTAACAAAGAAGTGATGTGTCCTTGGTGTGTCCCTTCAAGGAGAACAGTGGGACTGATAGATCTTATTAGTGATGATGATATTAACCTTGATTCCTTCGTTAAGGCTTCTCCACTGTAAAGTTTATATGCCTGTTTTTCAGAATGGAAGGTATTATTAGAAAAAAAAAGGTATTATTTTTAACCTTAGAATAAAGGAAGATTTTTTTTTTTGACATCCCCGAATCTGTTTGTGTTCTGCTCTATGAAAGATTTTATACATATTCCCCAACATCACAATGTACTGGATTATTTGAAGGGAGACAGAAAGACTTTAAAATACAGTTTGAGTCGTAACTCCTTGAAAAATGATTTTGGTTACTTCTATGCAGTGCTTATTCAAATAGGGTCCAAAAGCTTTAGCAGGGGTAGTAGACCAATAGAACATTAAAAATCATAAACTTAAGACAACATATTTAAAAAATGTATACTGTAATGAACATATGAGATAAAAAAAAATTAACAGCGAGGCCATGCTTTAGGTGTGTGCTACATGTATATGAAATGGTAATTCCTTGGGTGGAAAAAAAAATTAAGATAATGAAAAGAGTTTGAAAATCCATAAAGTAGAAGAGTAATACTGTACATGCAAAATTTTGGAGCTTAATATTTTGGGTATATGAGGCAATATATAACCTCCCCTTTTAATACATAATCTAAGTCCATACCTTCTTCACACATGGTCTAATTCATTTTCAGAATTCAATACTTGGTCCTGCCAGCTGACCACAGGATGCTTACTGGAGGGTTGTGTTTTCTTTGTTTTGTTTTGTTTGCTACCAGCACAGTATACTGGTAAATCAAAATAAAGCAACACATACTAATTATTGGAGTGAATAGTAGAAGAATGAAGTTATGGCATTTTAAACTATTTTTCTCTAATGAAAACTTTAAGGATAAAAAGAAAATAAATGTGTGATAACAGTGGCTGACACTAGGGTACTTGCAGTTATGCTAAGTGCTGTTCTCAGTACTGTGTATATGTTCATTAGTCTAATTTTCATAATATTATGGGACACTTCCATTTTACAGATGTGGAAACAGGCACAGAGAGACTAATGACTAAATGGCTTGACCAACTCACACAGCTAGTAAGTGTAGAGCTGGAATTTGAACCAGGTCGTGTGGCTACTAATACTTGTAATTCATACATTTTTTTCTCTTAAATATATTATGAATCTAATATATATACATTTTGAATATACTACATATAAAGTGTTTTTTTTTTTAAAGATTTTATTTATTTATTTGACAGAGAGAGATCACAGGTAGGTAGAGAGGCAGGCAGAGAGAGAGAGAGAGTGGGAAGCAGGCTCCCTGCTGAGCAGAGAGCCCGATGCGGGACTCGATCCCAGGACCCTGAGATCATGACCTGAGCCAAAGGCAGCGGCTTAACCCACTGAGCCACCCAGGCGCCCCAAGTGTTTTTTTAATATATACAAATCTGGTAACATATTTTCTGCCTTGTAAATACACTACACATCAGTATTTCTGGTATTTTTTTTTTTCTCTTTTTACTCCTTTCAACACCATTAAATGTCTAAACCACACAAATCAGTCTTAGGTCATATATCCAGCCCCGGATTGTTTTCTAGTTGACTGATGGGCTGGAAAGTTCTAGGGAGGCAAGGATCAAGTCTTTGACATATAGCCAATTCCCCACAGAGCCTTAAGACAGAATTAATTTTTTTTTTTAAGATTTTATTTACCTTAGAACATGTGCATGAGTGGACTAGCTGTGGGGAGGGGCAGAGGGAGAGAGAGAGAGAATCTCAAGGAGATTTCAGGCCGAGCACAGAGCCTGAGGTGGGCCTTATCCCAAGACTGGGAGATCAGGACCCAAGCCAAAGTCAAGAGTCAGAGGCTTAACTGACTGAACCACCCAGCCACCCAAGACAGAAGTAATCTTGAGCGTTAATAGTTATGACCACTTAATCTGTGTCTGGCAATATTCTAAGTATTTCATACTCATTATCTCACTTATTCCTCAGAACAGCCTCTGAGGCGCATGCTATTATCATCCTCACTTCACAGATGAAGAAACTGGAGTTAAGTGACTGTCCCCAGCCAGCCAGCTAGTAGGAGGCAAAGGCAGGATTTCCACCAAGGTCTGTCCAGTTCCAGTGCTGCTGGCTCAACTCTTAGGATACGCTGTATGCCTGCTGTGCTAATTACATAGCAGACATGGTAAAAGCTCCGTGGCCCGTCAACTGATTGATGGCTCGTTCATTTGTTTATTCTCCTATTCTCAGTGAGGGAGGGAAGATGCAGAATGGGGGAGATGGGGAAAAGAGAGTTAATATACGGAAGTGGCCAAGAAAGTAACTGAACTGTGGGCTAGGGGCCAGGGAGAGCCTGACACTGGGGAGGGTGAGGGAGAAACAGAAAGGATATATGGTGGGGGGGTGTCGAGACAGTGACAGCCTTGCTGATGTTATGCCTGGAAGCCACACGGGCATCACCTAGGGGCTGTGCTTCTCCGTGCATCATCCTGATGTGACTTGAGACCAGTAACTGCAATTTCTGTCTCGCCTCCTTAACCTCCAGCAACCTTAGATTTTTTAAGTCTTGGAGTCTAAGTTTCGTTCATTCATCTATGAGGTGGCGGACTACGTTCTCAGTCCTGGGGATACAGAGTGAACAAAATAGATAAACGTTACTGCCTTCATGAAGTTTACACTTTAACCAAGGGGATATAAACAATAAATATGAAAAATAAGTAAGTTATATAGTAGCTTTAAGGTGGCAAGTGCTGTGATTTAAAAACAAAAACAAAAAACAGAGTGGATGAAAATGAAACCAGGACGCCTGGGGGCTAGAGCATGAGTGGTCAGAATTGGCCTCTCCTGGGGCACCTGGGCTGCTCAGATGGTTAAGTATATGCCTTCTGCTCAGGTCATGATCCTAGAGTCTTGAATCGAGTTCCGCATCAGGTTCCTTGTGCTTCTCCCTCTCCCTCTGCCCACCACTCCTTCTGTTTGTGCGCTCTCTCTCTCTCTCTGTGTCAAATAAACAAATAAAATCTTTTGTAAAAAAGAATTGACCTCTCCTATAGGGGTGGCATTTGAGCAAATATTTAAAGGAGACGGGGTTAAACTAAAGATAGTAATAAGAATGATAAGACCTGTAGTCCTAGGTTATAGGAATTAAGAATGAATGTTTTATAATAAAATTACTACTACTGAGAGGTTGAGTCCTTTTTTTTTTTTTTTTTGAGGTTGAATATTTTTATAGAGGAAAAGTTACTTGTAGCTTTTCCATTCTTCCTTAAGAGGTCTGAGAGAGGGGTTCCTGGGTGGCTCAGTGGGTTAAAGCCTCTGCCTTCGGCTCAGGTCATGATCCCAGGATCCTGGGATCGAGTCCCGCATCGGGCTCTCTGCTCAGCATGGAGCCTGCTTCCTCCTCTCTCTCTCTCTGCCTGCCTCTCTGCCTACTTGTGATTTCTGCCAAATAAAAAAACAAAGTCTTTAAAAAAAAAAATAGAGGTCTGAGAGATGACAAAACATCTATAACTCCAAATTTTTTCTCAATTGTTTAAAAATACAATTGTCATCCCTAAGTGGTGGTAGCACACTTTGGAACCTTCCGTTGGTTTCGTTAGTTCATACACCTGTCGTTCATGAGTTTGCGCATTAAATGGTTTGTACTCAGGACCATGTAACTAACCCACAAGATAATTAGGTTCACCACGAAATAAGACTAGCTTTCTGTTCATGAATCAAATGAAGTAGAAAACTGGTAAATACCTGACCTGAGCCGAAGGCAGACGCTTAATCGACTGAGCCACCCAGGTGCACCGGGAGAGAGACACTCTTTTTTTTAGATTTTTTTTTTTTCTTTATTTATCTGACAGAGATCACAAGTAGGGAAGGAAGCAGGCTTCCCTGCAGAGCAGAGAGCCCGATGTGGGGAGAGAGACACTCTTAAGGAGGCTCCATGTGGGACTTGATCTCAGGACCATGAAGTCAAGAGTCAGATGCTTACCTGACTGAGCCACTCAGGCACCCCTCACCTTTTTTTTTTTAAGTAGGCTCCATGTCCGAAGTGGGGCCTGAACTCATCAGGCAAGATCAAGAGTTGCATGCTCTACCCACTGAGCCAGACAGGTGCCCCGACTTGTTTTTAATATTAAAACACATAAGGAAGTGGTGCTAAAACACCTTCTTAGACAAGGAACATAGAAAACCGAGTATGTTGCTCAATTCCTATTCTCATATAGTAACCGCTTAAATTCCTACCATGTGTCCCTATCGTGCACTATTTTATGTGTATAAATCCACTTATTCACTCATCCAATAAATACTACTGGACACTCACTTGCGCCAGGCATTGTTCTAGACTCTGGGAATATAGCAGGGAACAAGACAGACAAAATCCTTGAACTTGAGTGGATATATCTTAGGTCAGATGGAAATTAGTCCTGTGAAGAGAAATCAAACCAGGCTTAAAGGGAGTGGAGAGTGTCTTTATATATGGGATACTGCTAATTCATTACAGAGTGATCAGATGTAGTCTAACAGGAGGACTGTGGATACAGCAGAAAGTAAGAACATGTTAAGTATTTGACTCGATAATTATTGTTTTATAGGAAACTGAAGGTCCAAGGATATTACTTTTATGTATGTGGTCAGTCACACAAGTAATAAGGCAGGATGGGGGGGGCAAAACATGACTCCAAGTCTGCTGACCTCAAAATCCATGCCTTCCTTTTCCAAAATACCATTCAATTTACTCATCCTAACCAAAGAGTTACTCTTTAAAAGATTGGCAGAGCAGAAGACTACCAGGAATTAATTGGTGCTACTGTTAGTTCTATAATTTACTTTAGCCTTAGGCAAATTGCAGACACTTGCTCTTCTCCAGAGCCTGTAAAATGGGGTTCAGGCAATTAACAACTCAGAACAACTGTTATGAGAACTAATTAGCCAGTGCTTACAAAATGCTTTGAACACGCAACACTCAGAGTGCCTTCAGCCTGGCGTCACATTTTCCTCCCAGCTGAACTCCAGACACCCCCCCACCCTCCTTCAGCAAAACTGATCTCCTAACTCCTAAAACCCGAAGTCCAGGAGTCAGCTCTCGTTTCTTTTCCTTCACTGCATACATTCCCACATCTGGTTCAGTCTACCTCCAGAACGCATCTTATACCCATCCACTTGCTTCCGCTTCAGGGCTGCTGGGCCGTTTCAACCCACCATCCCCTGTTGCATGGAGAATTGTAGTAACCGGTGAAGTGACCCCCTCCTTTCCATCTTGTTCCTCTCCAGGGCATTTGCCACACAAAAGCCAAGAGTGACGTCGGAAAACAGAAAGACATATCATTTCCCTGTTTAAAAACTTTCAGTGGCTGCCTACTGCAGACAGGGTCAAATGTAGCCCCCTATCACAACTAGTATGACCAGCTTATCCTCTGTTACCCAAGACTTTCCTGCTTTTAGCACTGAAAGTCCCACATCCCAGGAAACTCCGTAGTGCTAGGTGAGAAGGGACAACTGGTCACCCTGTCTATGGCCTGTCTGGCCACACTCCCATCAGGGCTCTTGCCTCATGGCCTCATCTCTTGCCACTGCCCCCTGAGTCACTACCCCTTCACACAATGGCCTCCATTAGGTTACTCAGGCTTTGATGGTGGGACTTGCCCCTCCCTAGGCCTGGAATGCTCTTCCCATCACGCATTTTTCTCATGGTTTAAGGCTCAGCCAGAAAGGCCTCCCCTGATCCAAGTTAACTCAATGGTTCCTAGCTGCTGTTCTCTTGGAGCATTCTTCTACTTCCTTCCCAGCACTCATCATGAGTTTGGATTCATTTTTCCCCTGACCTGTTCACCATGTTTCCTACAATGAGAACACAAGACGGCAAGGACCTGTCTGTAGTGTTCTGTGCGGTAGCCCTCAGCACACAGCTCACGACAGGTGCTCTGAAAATATTTGCTGAGCCCAAATTTTAAGTCTGGAGCCTCGCCCCTGCCAAACAACAGGCAGACCTAGGCCCTGTCGGGACAGAGATTAAGATCTTACAAACACCAGAATATCTGGTTGACCCAGCTCCTTCCCAACCCCCAACTGGCCAGTGACTAAGACCTGACTGCAAAAGGACTCAAAGAGATTTTGCTTTCTTGGAGGCATAGAGAGGTGAAGGGACTAGCCCAAAGTTACATGTTCCTTTTACATTTAACCTAGGCAGGGGTAAAAACTGATATTTCCTGATTCTCTACCCATGGAATTCAAATTTCGAAGGATCGTAGGGCAGGAATAAACCACGAAACCACGTTGCATCAAACTCTCATCATCCCCTTTTAAAAGACAAGACATCGGGGCACCTGAGTGGCTCAGTGGGTTAAGCTTCTGCCTTCAGCTCAGGTCAAGATCTCAGGGTCCTGGGATGGAGCCCCACATCCGGCTTTCTGCTCAGCAGGGAGCCTACTTCCCCCCTCCCCCTCTGTCTGCCTCTCTGCCTACTTGTGATCTCTCTGTCAAATAAATAAATAAAATATTAAAAAAAAAAAAAAGACAAGACATTGGAAGCCAAGGGAAATAAGTGACTTTTCCAAGGTCACATGACTATTGAAAAGCATGTAAGGATTTCATTCTTAGACCACTCTATCTCTGGCTTTTGTTTATTTATTAAAATTTTATTTTTAAGTGCTCTCTATACCTAACTGTGGTGTCTAAATGGGGTGTCTCTCGGGGCACCTGGGTGGCTTAGAAGGTTAAGCATCCAAGTACTGATTTGGGTTCAGGTCACGATCTCAGGGTTGTGAGATCAAGCCCTCCTTCGGGCTATATGCTGGCAAGGAGCCTGCTTAAGATTCTCTCTCTCCCAAGGGGAGCCCTCCTACACTGTTGGTGGGAATGCAAGCCGGTGCAACCACTCTGGAAAACAGCATGGAGGTTCCTCAAAAAACTGAAAATAGAGCTACCCTATGACCCAGCTATTGCACTACTGGGTATATACCCTAAAGATACAAATGTGGTGCTCCGAAGGGGCACGCACACCCGAATGTTTATAGCAGCAATGTCTACAATAGCCAAACTATGGAAAAAACCTAGATGTCCATCAACAGATGAATGGATCAAGAAGATGTGGTATATATACACAATGGAATACTATGCAGCCATCAAAAGAAATGAAATCTTGCCATTTGCGATGATGTGGATGGAACTAGAGGGTATTATGCTTAGTGAAATAAGTCAGTTGGAGAAAGACAACTATCATGTGATCTCCCTGATATGAGGAAGTAGAGATGCAACATGGGGCGTTTGGGGGGTAGGAAAAGAAAAAATGAAAGAAGATGGGATGGGGAGGGAGACAAACCATAAAAGACCCAATCTCAAAAAACAGACTGAGGGTTGCTGGGGGTCGGGGGGTCAGGAGAGGGTGGTGGGCATATGGACATTGGGGAGTGTATGTGCTATGGTGAGTGCTGTGAACTGTATAAATCTGGCGATTCACAGACCTGTACCCCTGGGGATAAAAATACATTATATGTTTATAAAAAAAATTTAAAAATTAATAAAAAAAAGATTCTCTCTCTCCCTCTTTCACTCTGCCTCTCCCTCTCCTCTAAATAAATAAATAGTGTGTCCCATCAATTGGATGGGGGCCCCCAAATGTGGGGACCTGGTGGAAGCCGGTAGCATGGGAGGTGAAAGAACTCACTTGAGGCAGAACAAAGGAGACCGAATTTCTATGAATACAGCGCAAAGAGGTGAGAGGCTGTCTGCCATGAGACAATGAGTGGGGGCTAGCTTTAAAAGGGAAATGTGGGGGCCTGGGTGGCTTAGTGGGTTAAGCCTCTGCCTTCAACTCGGCATGATCCTGGGATTGAGTCCCGAATTGGGATCCCTGCTCAGCAGGGAGTCTATTTGTCCTTCTCCCTCTGCCCCTCACCCAGCTAGTGCTCTCGCACTCTCTCTCTGTCAAATAAATACATAAAATCTTTTTTTTAAAGATTTATTTATTTATTTATGTATTTATTATTTGTATGTATTATCACAAGTAGGCAGAGAGGCAGACAGAGAGAGAGGAAGGAAAGCAGGCTCCCCGCTGAGCAGAGATCCCGATGCGGGGCTCGATCCCAGGACCCTGGGATCACGACCTGAGCCAAAAGCAGAGGCTTTAACCCACTGAGCCACCCAGGTGTCCCCATAAAATCTCTGAAAAAAAAAAAAACAATAAGGGGAAAATAAGGAGGTACGGTGACGAATGGTAACCGCGTCTTGTTGTAAGTAGCCCGTTCGTTACTCAGGGCCTGTGGATATTTTGAAGTGGGTCTCCCCATGGGCTGGCCTGTCTGGGTTCCATCGGTGGTGGAAGCACCTGAGCGCCCTTTCTCCACTCCATTGCTGTTTACCTAAAAGTGGCCTCTACACAAATGTGGCGCTTGAACTCACAACCCCAAGATCAAGAGTCACACGCTCTATAGACCAAGCCAGCCAGGTGCCCCTCTGTCTCTAGTTTTTAATCTTTTTTTTTTTTTTTTATTCTGGTCTTTGTATAACTCTACAGTCAAGGATGTTTTCCACACTGAAGAGGTTAGCAAATTCTATCAAAAAAGAGAAAAGAAAAAGGGATGTGGGAATATTTCAGGAGTGACAAAGTATTTAAACAGACGCGATGCTCTCATTCCCAAGTCATTAATTCATCCAACAAATATGTGAGCCCCCTGCTGTGTACCATGAGTTGTGCCGAACGTTGGGGATACAACAAAGAGTAAAATAAAAGCTCTCTGGCCTCCTGGAGCCTACATTCTAGTGTGAGAGACAGGTTACAGCAAACAAACGAGTATATTTTCTGTGTTCAGTCTAACAGGTAATTTAAGTCCCTTAAAGAAGAACACAGCCGGCTGAGAAGTGGGGGGCGGGGGACAGCTGTGTTAAAGATGTTCAGGGAAAGACACTCCGGTCAGATGCCATTGAGCAGATCTGAGGGACTTCAGCGCAGGGCCTGGAGGAAGAATGTTCTAGGCCCGGGGGGAGGGTGAGGGGGAAAGGGGGCAGGGCAGAACAGAAGTGCAATGGCCCTGGGGCAGTGTAGGGCCTGGCACCTTTGACAGAATGCCTACAGGCCCTGTGGTTGGAGCAGAGTGAGCTGGAAAGAGGAAAGAAAGGTCACCTAGGGAGCTGGGACCCGATCCTCAGGGTAACAGCTCTTTAATATGCCTCCTTTATAAACGGACGTGTCTTTATGAAGCTGATATTTACAAAGCCAGAACTTGGAGAGAAAGGTTTTACTGAAGGCGTTGTCAGTGTGTGTTTCAAAATGCTAACAAGTGGCACACAAGATTTGCTTTTTCTTCCCCTAACTGCTTCTTGCTGTCAGCATGTTAATCTGACGAAATCCACTGGGCCTCAGATGTTGGGGAGTCAGTCACCTAGTGCTTGGGGCTGAAACGGGAGACCCATTAGTAGATCTCAAGCAAGCAGGTGTGGGGGGCACTCCCTCGGATCAAGATCCTCGTAGAAACCCAAGCAATTGTTCTGCCAACGTTTCAGGTTGGTTTCTAAAAATAAGAGTCTGACTCATTCTTTCCTCAGGTGGAGAGAGCTTTATTCCTTCCTCCCCGAGGCTCCTGGCTGGGGAACTCATTTCTTAGCAGTTGAGCGGGGCCAGTTGTCACAGGTGGTGTGGCCATCAGGGAGACAAGCCCACTGGGTCTGAAGTCAGACCTGGGTCAAAGTCTGCCCTCACTGCATTCGAGAGAGATCGTTTTAACCAATTGGCTTAACTTCTTTGAGTTGCAGTCCTCCTGTGAAAGGAGTGCTGTCTTCGTTTTTCTACGGCTGTGTAACAAATTAGCACACATCTCGGGGATGGGAACAACCCCCGTTTATTACCTGACAGTGATGCAGGTCAGAAGTCCCGGATGGCGTAACTGGGTCAGAGTTTCAGGGGCTGACATGAGGTGTTCTCGCCCAGAGCGCAGGGTCCTCTTTGAAGTGCATTCCGGTTCTGGGCAGAATTTGGTTCCTTGCAGGTAGTCACAAGACTGTGGTCCCTGTTTCCTTGCTGGGGGGTGGGGGGAATCCCTCCCAGCTCTTTCAAACTACCCACATTCCCCTTCCCGTGACCCTTCCATCTTTAGACCAGGACCTACACACATGGAGTATCTGGGACTTCTGCTCTCAGCCATTTGAGGGTTATCCGCCTTTCAGGGCTCACGTGTTTAGATCAGACCCACCCAGATAATCTCCATTTTTTAAGGTCACCTAGGCCATATAGCATACTATAATCACCAGAATGAAAGCTCAGCATATTCACAGATGCCAAGGATGAGGGCAAGACACCTTTGGGGGCCATCTTAAAGGTTTTGCCTACAACAAATGCCTTTCTCAGAAAATTTCTTGAGAATTAGAAAGAATGTGTATGTGTAAAATAGTAGACAGGCAATCTTGCCACTGTGACATGTAAGGGCCCCTTTGGAGGAAGGGGCAGATAAGTTTCTCAACTACTGAGTGAATCAAGTGTAAGATAAGACTCTAAACTCTCTGTGGTAAATATCTATCATTATCTTTCTTATATATTTTTTGAAGATTTTATTTATTTATTAGTTAGAGAGAGAGAGCAAGCAGGGGGAGCAACAGGCAGAGGGAGAAGCAGGTTCCCCACTGAGCAAGGAGCCCAATATGGGACTCGATCCCAGGACCCTGGGATCATGACCTGAACCGAAGGCAGATGCTTAACCCACTGAGCCACCCAGGCATCTCTTTCTCCTATTTGTAAATGTGAAAACAGTATTTTGAACATAATAAGTGATCTCTGGTTTTGTTCTTGCTGTTGTTGGTTTTCGTTTTGTTTTGTTTTTAAGAAAGAACACACATACTGGGGGGAGGTTGTTGGCGAGGGACAGTGGGAGAGAGAGAGAGAATCTTAAGCAGTCTCCGTGCTCGGGGCAGAGCCTGACCCAGGACGTGGGGCTCGATCTCACAACCCAGAGATCATGACCTGAGCTGAAACAGAGTTGAATGCTTACTCGACCAAGTAACCCAGGTGCCCCCAAGAGATCTCTGTTTTAATTGGAGCATTGATTTGATGACTTGATTTGGAAATTCTCTTTGACCTAATTTAACATAAAGATTGAGTTCTTCCTTTTTCTCTGGAGTTCGTTATACCTCTTTGCCCTATCACGCATTTTGGCAAAGCTGTTCCTTCCTCTTCCTTCTCATGTACTTTGGTGAGTTCATCACTGTAGGACTTTAAGCTCAGGCTTTTATAATATGAATACCCAGGTGAATTCTGGGAATTGGTAGAAGTTCTGTCACCTTAGAATGGGGGGAAGGCATGGCCTCTGCATGTTACATCCACAATGAATTCATTTCAGATACAACTATTTTGGTTGACTGTATTAAAGAGATCAAGGTCAAGGTTTTCACATTCATGACATCACATAGTTTTCACACCGTGACATCATGATGCACAACACAGCATCTATAAAAAGCATAAATCTTAGAACTGCACTGCTGGGGTTCAAATGCTGTCACTAGCACTTGCTGTCTGGGTGGCCTTGGACAAGTTACTTAATCTGCCTGTGCTTAGTTTTCTCATCTCTAGAGCATCTACTTCATAGGGTTGTTGTGAGGATTGAATTAAATATTTATAAAGTGCCCACAACAAGGCCTGGTGGGGAGAAGTACTATATGAAGAGTTTGTTAAGCAAATACATTTGCTCCATCTCCCACTTTGATCAGAGCTGCTAAGAAGCAGCAAAAGTGAGTCCCTTAAAGGTTTCTTTCTTCTTCCTCGGCCTAACCTACTCACTTGTAAGACTCACATGGACTTCTCAAATTGTGTTTTATTTGTTTATTTATTTACTGAATTAGCAAAAGTTGCATGTCCTACACAACTTAAAAGGGTTCATTCAAAAAGATGAACCTAAATACTATAGTATAAATACTTATATGATAATATATCATATAGACATTTTTCACAGATTTCTTTTAAGGAATACTTTTTTAAAGATTTCATTTATTTGAGAGAGAGAGAGAGAAAGAGAGAGCATGAGAAGGTGGAGGGTCAGAGGGAGAAGCAGACTCCCTGCTGAGCAGGGAGCCTGATGTAGCACTGGACACACTTTTTTTTTTGGGTATATACTTTTTAGCTAAACAATTCCACTTCTAGAAATTTATCCTACAGATATCCTCATAGATGTGAAAATGACATGTACAGAGGTATTAATCACAATATTATTTATAATAGAAAAGTCTGAAGATGAAATGTTCATCAAGAGAGGACTGGTTGAGGGGCACCTGGGTGGCTCAGTGGGTTAAAGCCTCTCCCTTCAACTCAGGTCATGATCCCAGGGTCCTAGGATCAAGCCCCACATCGGGCTCTCAGCTCAGTAGGGAGCCTGCTTCCCTCTCTCTCTGCCTGCCTCTCTGCCTACTTGTGATCTCTCTCTGTTAAATAAATAAATAAAATCTTAAAAAAAAAAAGAGAGAGAGAACTGAATAAATACGGTGTACCCACCCAGTGGAACATGCTAAAGCCATCACAAAGAATGGGGCATCTTTCTTTGTGCTAATACGGAAGGATCTCCAAGAGACATTGCTGAGTGACCAGGTTCTGAAAAGATTACAATACCATCATCTATGTTAAAAACATATCTGTGGGACACCTGGGTGGCTCAGTTGGTTAAACGACTGCCTTCAGCTCAGGTCATGATCCTGGAGTCCCAGGATCCAGTGCCGCATCAGGGTCATTCACATTTACTAGCAAAGATAGGAGCAGAAATAAATAGAGATGGTCTTATTCACAGTCATGGTAGCGCAGATAAATGGGCCTCTGGAAACCAGCCTTCTTGAAGTCCAAGGCTAAATCTGGCAGGGGTAGCCAGTGTCAATACAGGACACCTCTGGGACGAACTCATTTCCTGCTGAGAAGCCCCATGTGTCTGTGCCCAAGACAGGCCAGTGGCTGTCAATACAGGAAGCCAATACAAGCTCTTCCTTGGACTAATGCTCAAAGCTACTCAATCCTGGCAATATTATACTGTATGATATTATCCATGTGATAATTAACAGTATGCAATACTGTAAAGATGGTTTTATATACCTGAATAGGAACAATTTTGTTTATTTTAGGAAGGGAAACAACAAGCCTAGATGAAACTTTGTCTTTTTTTTTTTAAGTCATCATGTTTGAATTAAAGATCTTAGGAGACACTTGGGTGGCTCAGTTAGTTAAGCGTCTGCCTTTGGCTCAGGTCATGATCCCAGGGTCCTGAGACCAAGCCCCACATAGGGTTCCCTGCTCAGTGAGCACTTGCTTCTCCCTCTTCTTCTGCCTGTTGCTCCCCCCGCTTGTGCTTGCTCTCTCTCTCTCTCTCTCTCTCTCTCTGTCAAATCAATCCATCGGTCAATCAATCAGTCTTTTTAAAAAAGTCTTACATTTTGGAATTATGTATAGCTATACTTTAGATCTTTTGGTACATCAGTGTTGTCGGACGAGGATCTAGCAGTTTTTAGAAAATTTGTCTTTAAGCTGAGAGTTCATATATTTGTTTTGAATCTTAGTCCAAGTTGCTAGAACTTTACATCTGAAAGTTATTTCTTTCTTTTCTTTTATCTGCCAGTCAAAATGCATTGATATTAACCAGGAGTTTCCGATAAAGAAGAAAGTTGATCTAGAGCTTTTGGATAATATAATGGGCCTCTTTGTGAGGTAATGGTGATGAAATCTAAAAGATGGGTGGGCATGGATTTAAGGCAGAAAGTCACTGGTACCTGCTCAAAGTCTGGTGATCTAACCAGAGCAAACGCATGGGCTCAGGGGAAGTTTCGGGTGGCTCGTCTCTCAGATATATTCGTAACAACTGACCATCCAGGGTTTGCTTTGAGTGGAAGATTCAGACAAGCCATTGTGGGGGGCTGTTCAATCTATTTGAAATGGTCTGTGCACCAGCTGAGCACTTCCAGTGAGGGTCTGCGTATTCTGGAAGCTTATTCTGACACACTTACTTTCTAACGCAGTTCTAGAGTGTGGTGGTAGAAGTAGCTTCTACTCCGAAAGCAGAAAGACTTTACCTTCCTATAGACAAGGATCACTGGGATGTTTGTTGGCAATGTCTGTTTTGCAGCTAACAAAGGTAAATACTTCGAAGAAAGAGCAGACATCCTTTTTTTTAATTAATAAACTTTTTTTAATCATGTGATATTAGTCACTGTACAGTACATCATTAGTTTCTGATGTAGAGTTCCATGAGTCATTACGTATAAGAGCAGACATTCTTACAGAATAAAACTTGAGAGTCACTAGTGGCTAGGTGGGAAGATTTCAAGTTGATCATTTCTCTTGAGATTGTAGTTTTCAATGATTATAACTATGACAAATTGTGATCAACCTATTTAAAAGGAGTACCCTGGACTCCTTCAAAAGAACAGCTTAAATGAGGGTCTCCGATGGTCCTCATGCAACGTGTGGTACATTTTCACCAATACATCTATTTAATCAACATAAAAATCTCAGGATTATTTGAAACTTTAAGATAAATTATGCCTTATCACTAAAAGTACATAGAGTCAATAATAATTTTAGAATATGGTATTAACAGCTACATGCCTTGCCCAACCTTCACCCCTACCCATACACTGCCCTCTGTTTGACCCACATGAGTCAGAGAAAAAAATATTGTCTGAATTCAGGAGCATTATTAACCAGCCATAGAAACCATCCTGTAGAGCTGTTAATCCTCAGTCTCACCAAATTGCTGACTCCTTATATTGCATGCTCTTAAGGCATACTGTTTTTCAAGTGTATTTTGAAGATGAATTTCCTTTATCTCTGGTCTTTTGTGCAAACAAAATTTCAAACTGGCCTACTTCTCTGTCACAGAGGACTCCTAAATCCCAAGCTAATCCAGTGGTTCCAGTTTTTGGTGTTTCAGATATTCTCTGAAACAATTAGGGAATTTTTCATCACTGGAAAAAAAAAACCCTGCTATTTTGGATAATATTACTCAAATGAAGATAGCCTCTCATCTCTTTCTAAAATTGGAAAAGTTATTCAGGCTTTAACCAGAAAATGCAAAGATACTCAGCTGAAGAAATGTATGTCTTGACCAGACTCATATTTAACTTGCTTTTCAAGCTACCACAGAACCAACAGATGGAAGACTGCCCATCAAGGGGAGAGAACACATCCAATCTGTCCAATCTCTGAAATCCTTTTTTTTTTTTTTTTTTTTTTTTTTTTTAAAGAGAGAGAGCATGCACAAGGAGCAGGGAGGGACAGAGGAGAGAGAAAGAGAGAATATTAAGCAGGCTCCCCACCCAGCGTGGAGCCCAACTCGGGGCTCGATCCCATGACCCTAAGATCATGACCTGAGCTGAAATCAAGAGTCGGACACTTAACCAATGGAGCCACCTAGGTCCCCCCAATCTCTGAAATCCTAACAGTATCAGCAAATAATTCCATAGACCCCATTATTTCTACTTTTGTTCAATCATTTTTCATCTGAAATAATAAATAGCGATCATATCCCCTGGCCTATTACCTGAAACAAGTCTAGAAAATGGAAGACCACAGACTACAGTTTCAATCTGGATCCATCAACACTGAGAACACCTTGCCAATAAGATTCAATTTTATTATGTGCTCTGATATGGCGGCTCTCTAAAGTACCCACCAACAAGATATGATCCATATGTTCAGAGCGCCTGAGACACCATCCAAGAAAGAGCTGACCTCTGAAACTACATTCTTTCCTTGTTCCTTTGTAACTATTCAGTTAGTTTCTTTGTAAAAATAAAAATAGACATTTCTGTTCAGTGACCTAAATATTTACCGGTCCCTCTTCAATCGGCTAGCCCGATTCTGTTGAAGGTACTATGCACTTACAAAAGGTGACCCTTCACTACAAGTCACCACAATTGGAAAAACACCCCTAACCCAGCCTCATTTTCATCTGGGAGCACGTTTTCTTCCAGACACAGAATATTGAACACTGGACAGGTCCCCCCGATAATGCCACCGACGATCTAAAGCTCAAATATCAGCAGAATGACCACCTCACATAATGCGTTTTTCAGTCAGTGTCGACCTGGCCGTGCTGTTGCTCAAACTCTTTCTCTTGTGGAATTTTCAATTTCCTTTTTGGAAATCACCAACGATGGCTGAAGCCATTTTGGGTGTATGAGAAGAGAGAATATTTTTGGAGGTGTCCTTTTCCCTTCCCAGAACTAGGTGTCTGCTCTTCTCCTTCCTCCTCTCTGCCAAGTACGGTCACCCCGCCTCCCAGATCTAAGGGTTAGTCCCCGTGGGAGGTGTGGCGCGCAGTTCCTTCTCAGAAGTTTTAGAGTTCTGAGTCATGTCCTTCCTTAACTGGGAGCTACACTTATCTCTTCATTAGCCATGTTTTCTTTCTTTCTGAAGATTTAACCGGTATTTCTACGTAATACCTTCTTCCGCATACTCTCTGCTCCACACGATGTACGCAGGTCAGTTTACTGCCCTTCCCACCTCAACCTCTGTTCCATCAGATCTTTTTTTTTTTTAAGATTTATTTATTTATTTTGGGGGGAGGGGCAGAAGAAGAGGGAGAGAGTGTCTTAAGCAGACTCTGCGCACAGCGCAAGCCTGACTCGATCTGACCTGAAACTTAAGAGTCAGACACTTAACTGACTCCACTACCCAGGCACCCCCTGATCTTTATAAATCCTTGGAAATACATTTCTTAGGATTTTAGAGTTCTCTTATTTAGAAATTTTGCTATTGGACACATCCACCTTGTTGAACTGTGGTAGTTTGATAGGAGTGGACAATGTGAGTGTTCTAGAATTTATGATGGTCCACAGAAATCAGATCACGGACTCATAAAGGGAAAGCTTTGCTGGAAAAATCTCAGTCTCTGGGGCGTCTGGGTGGCTCCGTGGGTTAAAGCCTCTGCCTTCGGCTCAGGTCATGATCTCAGGGTCCTGGGATGGAGCTCCACATCAGGCTCTCTGCTCAGCAGGGAGCCTGCTTCCCCCCCACCCCCACCCTCTCTGCCTGCCTCTCTGCCTACTTGTGATCTCTCTCTGTCAAATAAATAAATAAAATCTTTTTTTAAAAAAATCTCAGTCTCTGCACTTTGTAACAGCTATGGATTTTATGGTAGAAGTAGAGGTAAAAGATTCTGAAAACTCCACAGAAAAAGGCTACCATTCTCAGCAAGAGAGACAATAATAGAGCTCTCAAGAACACTGCTGATTAAAGGAATAGTAAAAATATGCCACAGAGAAGGCAGCAATCCTTCCAGAAAAGTGACTGCAGGTGTTCAAGGCTATCAAAACCACATTTTGTAAAAGAAAGTAGTCCCAGGAAATACAAACAAGAGAAATATTCCTGAGACGTTTCATCTACTGGTGGTTCATTTTTTCATTACATTAAAAATATTGTCATATAAAGTATCTCAGGTAGTCAAAATGTCCAAAAAAAAAGCATGTTATGCAACAGCTATTAACTCTGCTTATTACATTATGCTATCACTGATTGTGACAACGTATTACTGAACTAAGGGATCAGCAGTGAAATCTTCAGAATTAAAAAATACTGGATTACAAATTAGTTTGCACTACTTTTATTCTGAAAACCTTGTCTCTGTTTAGATTCTTCCATGTCTTGGGACACCTGGGTGGCTCAGTTGGTTAAGCGGCTGCCTTCAGCTCAGGTCATGATCCCAGCGTCCTGGGATCGAGTCCCACATCGGGCTCCTTGCTCCGCAGGGAGCCTGCTTCTCCCTCTGACTCTTCCTTCCACTCTGTCTGCCTGTGCTCGCTCTCATTCACTCTCTCTCTGACAAATAAATAAATAAAATCTAAAAAAAAAAATATATTGTCATATAAAGTATCTCAGGTAGTCAAAATGTCCAAAAAAAAAGCATGTTATGCAACAGCTATTAACTCTGCTTATTACATTATGCTATCACTGATTGTGACAACATATTACTGAACTAAGGGATCAGTAGTGAAATCTTCAGAATTAAAAAATACTGGATTACAAATTAGTTTGCACTACTTTTATTCTGAAAACCTTGTCTCTGTTTAGATTCTTCCATGTCTAAGAAGAAAAATTGGAGAACTGGCTCACTTTGGTATGTTCCAATTAATGAATTGTAGTAGAAACAGAATTTCAATAAATATTCATTTATTCATCCTTTCAATAAACAGGCATTAGGCACACATTTGGTTCATGCCAGGCACAGTACTAAGCACAGGGGTTACAAAGAGGAAGGGGGCACAGTCCTTGCCTTTTAGGGTTACAGTCTAATGAAAATAAACAAGCCAATGAGTAATTAGTGCCCAACAGAGGACTGTAGCTAATTCTTACTGAATGTATCAGTGTAGGTTATTTTTGAGCTGTCCTAAAAGATGGTATGAAGTTTGCCTGATGGGCAAGTGAAGGAAGGGTACTGCAGACAGAAGGAACAGTCTTTGCAATGATAACAGAGGGTGAGAAAGAGCATAAGAAGAACAGGCAACAGTGGTTCCTTAATGTGGCTGGATCCCAGGGGAACTTTGGGAGCTGAGGCTGGAGAGACGGGCAGGGTCCAGGCCATGGAAGGTCTTGATCCTTGCTAGGGAATTTAGGCTTTATCAAAGTCAGGAGAAGGTGAAGGAATTTAAATAAAGAAGTGGAATGATCAGATTTGCATTTTAGGAAAATGGCTTTGGTGGCAAGATATTTGGAGTAAACGGGGTAGGTTTGGAGACCCGTCGTTAGGAGGTTACTACAAGAGTTTGAGCAAGAATGATGATTACGCATACATAATGAGTGCTAACCCATGAGTTGAGCACTTGACATATGTTATCAAATTTTTTTTTTTTTTAAGTGAGAGGGAGAGAGAGAATCTTAAGCAGGCTCCACACCCAGCGCTGAGTCCAATGCCAGGCTTGGTCTCACAATGCTGAGATCATGACCTGAGCTGAAATCAAGAGTCAGATGCTTAACTGACTGAGCCACCCAGGTGCCCCCCCTTTATGTATCTAATTTAATCCTCACAATGATCCTATAAGGTAATGTATTAGTCAGGATGGGTTAGGTTATGCTGTGACAAGAAAAAAACCCAAATAATTAAATGAAATAATTAAAACAACCAAAGTAGTTCTTTGCTCATGTCACATGTCCCAGGTAGGTTGGCCCGGGGAGCAATGCTCCTCATAATCACATAGTAACCCAGGATAATGGAAGTTTCATTTCAATATGTACCTCACAGATTTGAGAAAGGACCATCCCAGCTGTGGGAAATGAATATGACTCTTTGTCTCTCGACTCTGAAAGCTTCTGCCCAAATGTCACACAGCCACAGTCAAGTCCAGAGAGGCAGAGAAGTGCAATCCTACCATGTCCCCAAAAGGAGAACCAGGAATATTTATTTATTTTTTAAATATTTATTTATTTTTGAAAGAGAGAGCATGCACACACAAGTGAGGAAAGGGGTAGAGGGAGAAGGAGAGAACCAGACTCCCCTCTGAGCACAGACCCTGACATGGGGCTCAATCCCACGACCCTGAGATCATAACCTGAGCCCAGATCAAGAGCCAGACACTTAACCCACTGAGATACCCAGGGGCTCCAAGAATCAGGGATATTCAGACACTAGCGCTAGTTCCTACCATATCTTAGTTCTGAGTAGAGAGTAAAATCGCACACATCTGACATTCTTTCAGTGGGACAGTGTGACCTAATGTAGTCAATGAAATGATGGACGCTTCCAGAACTAAGGGTCTTTAAGAACTAAGCACTAGGATACAGTTTGTCAAATTCTGGCTTTTCTTCTGCCATGGTGACTGGCAATATTCCAGATAGTGACTGCTCCTTTAGTCGGGGTTCCAGAGCAAGAACACTAAATGGCAAAGGCCACATTGACTCTGGGTGGGTGTGTATTATGAGCTGTAGTTGTTGGTCACAGTGATGTGAAGAAAGTTTATTAGCTGGAGCATTCTTAAAAGTCTCCACAGATAGAATTATTAGTAGTGTTATTATTACTGTGGTGGTGGTGGTGGTGGTTATTATTATTATTCCCATTTTACAGATCAAGAAATGGAGACTCAGAAAAGTCTAAGAATGTGTCCAAAGTTGCACCTCAGAAGTGGTACAAAGTCGAAATTCAAACAGAGGCAATCTGACTCCTGAATCATAGCTTCAGACTATAGCTAGCAGGAGCCTGGCTTAAAACAGCAAAAGTGGGGATGACCAGGTGGGACTAGTTTAACGACACTTTAAAAGCGGTATCAAGAAGACTTGCTTCATGGTGATAGAAGGATGGGGGAGAAACAGGTAACTAGAATGATTCCCAGTTTTCTGACTTGGAAAAGCCAAAGGATGGTAACCAGTAATTCAAATGGGGAAATTAGTGGGCCTCACTCTTGAGTTTCTCTTCACTTAAAAGCTGGTGAACAAATCGAGGGGTGGCACAGTATTAAATTTGGAATTACACTCTTTCAGCACTTTGAAGCGGGCATTCCATGGTCTTCTGTCCTCTCTGGTTTCTGAGAGGAAGTTGATCATCTCCACAGAGTTGCCGCCCTGTGTGTTATGTGTCATTTGCTCTGTCCGCTTTCACATTTTTCTCTTTATTTTTTTATTTTCTGGCAGTCTGCAATGACGAACCTACATATGTTTTTCTTTGTATTTACATTGCCTGGGGTTCACTTTTCGGATGTGTGACGTTTATAGCTTCATCAATTTTGGGATATTGTTGGCCATTTTATCTTCAATTATTTTTCTGTCCTATTCTCACTGTCTTGTTCTTTGGGACACCAACTACATCATGTCTGATACTGTCCCACAGGTCTCAGAGGACCTACTTGTTTTTCTTTTTTTCCTGTTCGTCACATTGGATGATTTTTATCAGTTGATCTTTACGTTTACGGATTCTTCTGGCATCTTCCTTCACCTGTTAGAACCTTTAGTGAGGGACATCTGGGTGGCTCAGTCAGTTAAGTATCTGCCTTGGGCTCAGGTTATGCTTCCAGGGGCCTGGAATGGAGATCCAAATCCGGTTCCCTGTCAGCGGGGGAGTCTGCTTCTCCCCTGCTCTTCTCTTCTGCCCCTCGCCACTGTTTGTTCTCTCTCTCTCTCTCAAATAAATAAAATCATTAAAAAAATAAATTAAATAAAATCTTTAGTGAATTTTGTTAATTTATTTTGAAAAGTTCTAGAATTTCCATTTGCTTATTTTTTAGTTTCTCTTTCTCTGCTGAGATTCCCCATCCCCTATTTATTTACTCATTAAGATCACCCTTTCCTTTATTTTGAACTTATTTGCCTTTAATTCTTTGAAAAACTCTATGATAGCCACCATAATGTCTTTGTTTCTTAAATCCATTCTGAGTAATTTTAGGGTTAATTTCTAATTTATTTTCTTTCTTTCTTTTTTTTTCTTTTTTGAGAATTTCTAGTTTCTTAATTTTGTGTTCTCTTATTTTTATTTTTATAATTTTTTATAATAATTTTGGTAAAAGATTTTACTGATTATTTGATTGACCGATTTGGGTGAGAGAGAGAGAGCATAAGCAGGAGGAGTGGGAGGCAGAGGGAGAAGCAGGCTCCCTGCCAACCAACGAGCCTAATCTGGGACTCCATCCTTGGACCCTGGGATCACGACCTCAGCCAAAGGCAGATGCTTAACTGGCTGAGCCATCCAGGCATCCTGTATGTATAATTTCTTATAGTAATACTAGAGGATTCAGATGATACATTGGAGAAATTTTAGGCTCTGGGTTCTGTTGTCTTCCTTTGAAAAGTTTTAATTTTTGTTCTAGTAAGCAGTTCAATTACTGATTGGCTACTTTGAACTTGTGGAAATTTTTTTTTTCCTTTCCAACTTTGTCAATGCAGATCATCAGAAAATCCCAGATATCTTCCCAAGCCCCTGTAATTTAGTGCATTCAGTCTTCAAACTGTTTCCCCTGAGGCTCTCATCAAGGTTTAGTTTGGGGCATTATTAGTCAGGGTTAGCGTTTGTCTTCCTCTAGGACAGTGACTCTTGGACTGTAGCATGTATTGGAATCATCCAAAGAGCTTGTTAAAATACAAACTTCTGGGGACACCTGGGTGGCTCAGGCAGTTAAGCGCCTGCCTTCAGCTCAGGTCATGATTCCAGGGTCCTGGGATCGAGTACCGCATCGGGCTCCCTGCTCAGGGGGGAACCTGCTACTCGCTCTGCCTACTTTGCCTGCTGCTCCCCCTGCTTGTGCTCACTCTCTCTCTCTCTGACAACTAAATAAATAAAATCTTCAAAAATAAGCAAATAAACAAACTTCTGCACTTCCTCCACCAAGCTTCTGATCCAGAAGATCAGAAGAGGAGTCCCAGAGTTTCCATTTCCAACAGGGTCTCTAACAAACCTACAAGTGCCACTGCTGCTGGTCGAGGAACAATGATCTAAGAACTATTACTCTAGAATACGGTCCTTATTTTTAGAATGTGTTTTTTCTAGTGTCCTCGCTGGATGCCTAAGGTGTTATTAACAAAGCATTCATATGACTTTGCAGTTAGGCTTAGCCAAAACTCTGATGACCCCTATTAACTGCTCGAACTCTAATATCCCTGCTCAGCCTTCAACCCCATGCAAGCTGGCATTTGGTAATCCTTGGATAGTTTCACCTTACCCATGTGCAACCCAGCTCGTAGCCACGTACTCACAAGAGGACCCAGCAACCCGCCAAGATTTTTGGAGCCCTTCCTCTACAAAGCTTCCCCCTCCCCAGGGTTCTACCTTACAGACTCCGGCAGCGCAGCTGGGCCAAACTCTGATCTCTGCCTCCCCACTCCGCCAGTGCTCTCACTGCTTCCTGGCCCTGAGATAAAGAGCCAGAATGACTCTGGGGCTCACCTGTTGAATTCCTCTTCACTTTAGGGGCCGAAAACTGTGCAGCCTGAAACAAATGACTCGTGTATTTTGTCCAGCTTAATATTTTTTAAATAACACTGGGTGGTATCAGTTTCTACTCCATCACAGCCAGGGATGGGAGTCCCGGTTTTAGAGCTTTTGAATTAAAGGAGCCTTGGACTGTCCAGATGGAGATATCGACAACAAGTTAGCCTAGAGATAAAGGTTCACAAGGTATCTGTGTATAGACCATAACTGAGAACAGGGCCATGAATCAAATGAGAGGGTATACAAAATCAGAAAAGTAGAGGATCCAAGATACAATCTTGGAAGCACTGCCAATTTTTCATGGGTGGGTGAACGGGGGTTGACAAAGGAGGCATATCAGGAATGGTCTAAGAGGCAGAAGAAGAGCCACGTCCTGGAATTGAATGGAGGAGAGTTCTAAAAAACTATTTTGTGGGGTGCCTGGATGGATCAGTCGGTTAAACATCTGCCTTCAGCTCAGGTCATGATTCCAGGGTTCTGGGATCAAGCCCCGCATCGGATTTCTTGCTCAGCGGATAGCCTGCTTCTCACTCTGCCTGCCACTCCTCCTGCTTGTACACTAGCACGCGCTCTCTCTCTCTCTCTGATGAATAAATAAATGAAATCTTTTTTTAAAAAAGTATCTTGAATTCTAACTATGTCTCCCTCAGACATCATGCAGCTGGAAAGTGGCCAGGCAGGACTTGAATCCGGGAATTCGGGCTCAGGCACTCAAAAACACCACAGTGTTCTGCCTCGTTCCAAAATAGGAGACGATGCCACATGTCACTCGGCTGCCCAGGAAGCGGAGGACTGAAAAGTGTCCGTGGAATTAGGTGCTAGGGCCACTGCTGAGCTCAGCAAGAACTCACTGCAGTAAACAGTAGGTGCTAATTAACTATTCAATTGTATCAGTTCCTGGGCTTAATCCTTGCTTTGAGCCCGCAGAGTGCCATTACCCATGGCTTCTCCCAGCCCCTTTTGCCTTATCTTCCTCCTCAGAAACCTGCTCCAGGCTTCTGCCCAGAAAGAGGAGACTCACTCCCTAGCGGCATTCAGGCAAGGCGAGATCCGGGCTCCAGCCTCCGAAGGGGGTGAAGAGAACTGGGAGGTAACTACTTATAACTCACTACCTGTGCACAGGCACAGATTTACATGCATTTGAACATATCATCAACTCAATTACCTCTGCTCCGATTAGCCTGAGCAATTCTTTAAGCTCTCACAGCTGTCTTCAGGTGTTTGGGGGGGATTATTACCGGGAGATGTTGATCAGCTGTTCTCCATGGCTCCCGTGGGCAGAACAAAAGAAAAGAAGCTTAAATGTCAGCAAGGGATTTAGATGTAAGTGAGAACTCTGTGAGGCAGGGAGGTCCCGCGTCCCCAAGCAAGTGTTTCCAGCCTTTCTGTCTCAGCCCTAAATAGTCCCTCCCCCACCACACCACCACCTCCTTGGTTTTCTGACAGGAGAGACAAGAACAGTAACAGCAAATTCTTATGTAGTTCTTACTTCAAGCCTGTTATTACGGTTTTGTTCATATGCACTTATCCAATACTCAACAACGCAAAGAGATAATAAGTACTAGCGTTAACCCCATTCACAGGTACGAAAACTGAGGTACAGGAGAAATAGCTTGCCAAAGGTCACACAGCCAAGAAACGGCGGAGCCAACATTTCAAGACCATTCTCTTCCACCTCTACCTTATACCGCTCATCCACATATATGGCTCTAGAACAGAATCCAGTATCAGGCAGAGCAGGGAGAAAGGCTAGCTAGCAACTGGGCATGGAAGCTAGAGTAGATCGTGACAAAATGACCCTAATCCATGCCTCCCTGAATTTATGCCTACGTGTTGTCCCCTTCCACATGAGTCTGTGCCATCCCAGTGACGCGCTTGGCCAACAGCATGTGATGGAAACAACTCTCTGGGACTTCAGACCCAGGCCTTCAGAGGGCTGGAGCTTCTACTTTCTCTGTCAGAACCTAAGTGCCTTGTGAAGAAGTACAGTCTGTCTACCTGTAAAGAGGACACCTTTGGAGGCTGAGAGCCCATGTGGAGAAGATCTGAGGCACCTCAGCTAAGAGCCAGCAGTAAAGTGGTAAAATGAAGCCATCTTGGATCCTCTAGTCCCAGCTGGACGGTCCCAGGAGACACCACGTAGGGCAAAGATAGGTTGAACTCGGCAAGCCTTGCCCAAATTGTAATTCCAGACTTTTGGGGTTTTTTTGGGTGCTTTGTTTGTTTGTTTTCACAGATTGAAAACAGTTTCAAAATTTATTTTTATTTAAAGTTTTTATTTATTTATTTGACAGAGATCACAAGTAGGCAGAGAGGCAGGCAGAGAGAGAGGAGAAAGCAGGCTTCCCGTTGAGCAGAGAGCCCGATGCCGGGCTCGATCCCAGGACCCTGGGATCATGACCTGAGCTGAAGGCAGAGGCTTAACCCACTGAGCCACCCAGGCACCCCAGTTTCAAACTTTATTGTAGATGTTTCTGTGAAGGTATTTTTTTGATGAGCCAAACCCTAACTCTAAAAGGGCCATAGGTTTAAGTTACTGTTTCTTTTTTGTTGTGGGGAAATATACAGAATATAAAATTTATCATGTTAGCCATTCTAAGTGTATATTTCTATAGCACCGAGTGCATCTGTATCGGTGTGCAGTCATCACACCATCCATCTCCGGGACTTTTTCGTCATCTCAGACTAAAACTCTGTCCCCATGAAACTCTGGTCCTCCCTCCTTTAAGCCCGTGGCAGCCACTATTCTGCTTCCTGTCTCTATGAATTTAAGTCAATAGGTTTTAAGGTAGCAACATATAACTTCATAGAGCTACTGACAGACTCAATCATCTGCTTTCAGAATGTGTTAATGTGTTTCTTAGTTTATTAAATACCAGAGAGTTGTAGAAGCATCAGGAACCTTCCAGAGCTTCAGTCTGCTGTGTCATTTGTACGTGTAATTCTAATGCGTCATGATCAAAGGATTTAAGTGACTTACTGAAGTTCACAGGATAGACAGAACAGGTTGGTCTGCAACCATTTGTTGATGGCTCCTGCTGGGTAAGGAAGATGGAGGAGGGTACCCAAGAGAAAATTCAGCAGCTTGAAAAAGGAGACACGGACTTGGTCCTCAAACATCATCTGCTCGCCGAGGACACACCCATGGGTATGCCCACAGGAGAATCCTTTGATCGTGCTGACTCCCAACCAAGATGGCTCCCAGTGAAATGTTTTATAGGGTGTGGCTGGGTCCTACATTAAGAAACAAATATGCTTGGCTGTATTTGGGGCAGGAGGAGCATGACGGGGCAAGCCAGGTATGTCCCCATTGAGTAAAGCCACAGACTCAGTCCCATTCATAAATCAATTCAGTGGGTCCCAAGATAAATATTTTTTCTCAATGAAATAGAGTAGAAGTAGCAAGGTCAAGTGTTTTTCTGAGGAATTTATTTCTGTAATATTGTATACACATACTTGTATCTTCATAGTCATGTTATTTGGGATTTGGTTGGCAGTATGAAATGTATTTCTTACTACAGTGTGAATGCTTGAAAACCACTGCCCTACCCCAGTGCTTTCCTGGCCATGGCCTTCCTCAAAGTGCAGAACCCTTCTGCAGTCTCTAGTAGCCCATCTACATGTACTGGCCTATTGCAAACAGGTGCCATTTTAGCACAAGGCCAACAGTCCAGAGGCTGGTTTGGAATGGCTGAAATTGTTGCATGTAAAATTTTGCCGCAGTGCCCAGGGTGACTTATGACACAGAGACGTGGTGATATGATTCTAAAAGGGCTGGATTAGTCAGGGAAACTGACATTCCGCCCCTCAGTTCTCCATCAAACGCCTGTAATTCCTTGAGATTCTCTGGGCTTTGTTCCCTCGTATCTAGCAAGAGGGAAAATCAGACTAAATTATCTTTAGGGAAAGTTTCCAGCCAGGAGAAGTAATGCTGATAAGACTTAGGTCACTGCCTCCTCATTTTCCCAGGGAAGGGCACTGGGGTAGGGAAGGGAAAGGGAAAGTCAGTCTCTCTTTTGAAACAAAGTTGAGTCCAGGGACACCTGGGTGGCTCAGTCGGTTTAGCATCTGCCTTTGACTCAGGTCACAATCCCAGGACCTTGGGATCAAGTCCTGCATTGGTCTCCTTGCTCAGTGGGGAGTCTGCTGCTCCCTCTGTCTGCTGATCCCCCCACTTGTACTAACTCTCTCTGACAAATAAATATGTCTTAATAAAAAGAAAAGAGTCCAGTTTTTTGTTTGTTTATGTGTTTTCCAAGGTTGATAAAAATAGACAAACACTATCTTTGAAAGATAACAAATGTACATTTCTGGTTTGAGGCTGAAGACTTACCTCAAGTACCCCATCCAGTGCAGGTGTCTATAGTCATGAAACTTACATCATTTTAGTTTCATGAATTACATAAACTGTAATTGTCTAGGTCTAAGGTATGATGGTAAAGTCATAGCACCCCAGTCACATATAAAATTTTGTCCCTGTAATTAAGCCGTGAGTTTAAGAAGGTAGTTGGACTTCCTTAAGAGTTAAAAGCACGCAATTGTGGTGATTCTTTATCCTGAACCGAGGAACCATAAATTCCTTGGTGGCAGGGTTTCGATCCTGGAACTGATGCCGAGGGAGGGGGGCTGGGCCAGTGACCACTGGGGGTTCCTGGAGGTTAAGGAAGGCTCCATGGCAGAAGAGAAGGAGCCTGGACATTGCCAACAGCCCTTGTTTAAAAAGAGTCACACAGTCTCTGCGATAATGGCTCGGCTCCTGCCAGTATCGGCAGGGAGACAGGTACAGAGAGCTCGGAGAACCCTTCCAGCCTTAATTAGCTGTGGCCCAATAAATATCCCAGAAGTCTGTGCTCCTTGACATGCTGGGCTGACTCTGGAATGTTTCCAGGTATACTCAAATGGGTCTGGGAGTGACATGGGAACGTAGCAGCTTTGTTTGCAACTTAGGAGTAGAAATTGTTTTTTTGTTTTTTTTTTTTTTTTTTTTAAAGATTTTATTTATTTATTTGACAGAGAGAAATCACAAGTAGGCAGAGAGGCAGGCAGAGAGAGAGAGAGAGAGGAGGAAGCAGGCTCCCTGCTGAGCAGAGAGCCCGATGCGGGACTCGATCCCAGGACCCTGAGATCATGACCTGAGCCGAAGGCAGCGGCTTAACCACTGAGCCACTCAGGCGCCCAGAAATTGTTTTTCATTAAACAGAAAATATCCTCGTCTGTTTGAATTTCAAACAAAATAATGCTGTTTGAGGACTGATAAAAGAGAATTCATTCTCATTGGGGGAACTCTGCATCTTTGTACAATTTTGGGAGAGTAAAGAGGAATTGTTCGAATTGCTTCGTTTCTCTTTTCTCATGGTATAGAGAAGTTAATGTGATTTAATGACTTTTTCGTGCTAATTTTTTTTAGAACATATTCAAACCAGATACCATTTAGTAGACTTCAATATTGCCCAACTCTCTGGAATGATAAAAGGCACAGATGGGCATAAACCGAAGAGGAAAGTAAGAAAAAGATTTATCCCAGGGCAGATAATTGTATTATTAGACTAGTGACTCCTTCTCCCCCCCCAAACTAACCCCAAGCCCAGCTTATCTGAGTAAACCAAAGGAAATTTAATCTTCGCTTCTACTATACATTCAGTACATTCTGGCTGACATTTTAGACCCTGTTAGAAATCTGGTTGGCTTCCAAGCACATGCAATACTAGAATGAAGAAATAGTATAGATAACGATCTCATTTTTCTTTCTCTCTGAAACACTGACAATGATTCTTTGTAGAATGTCTCAGGACATTCGAGGAAGTTATCCACAAACATTTTGCAGAAATCTGTCAAGACCAGATTATTGCAATTTCTATTATTGCTATATCATTCCATAGGCTTCGTGTGTTGCAAGATTAAAACACGCAGGAAAGACAATGCACTGTAGAGGCTGCCAGTCATAAGGCTGACCAGTAGCCAAGGGGCAGGTCTGAAGTGTGGTGTTTTCAGCTCCTGAAAGGACAGAATGGTGACCTCAGGTGACGGAGGCAGAACCACCAGACACACACCACCGGTCCCTTTCCAATCAGAGCAAAACATCAGCCAGGAAGATGGGAGAAACCCGTAACTCCATCTCATTGTTCAGAAATCCTTACACAGGTGCCTGTTCCTGCGGGATATGCCATGTTCAAGTTCCCTGCTCTGCAAATAGGACTCTCACAGACACTTGAAATTCACACATGACCTCCAAGCCCTTGTTTCAGCAACCCGGTTTCAATCTTCCGTCACCAAAGCAGAGCTGTAATCAAGGTCTACGCTGTTGGCAGGATTCAACCCTCTTCCCCGTTCCCACCCTGCAGAGGAGCTACTGAGTCACGAGGTGGGTGAATAAAGATGCCAAAGGCTGGTGGCCCAGCCCTGGATGGAACAGTCACCATTTAGAGACTGAATCCTGGGGTCCAGTAAGAAGACTTCACTAGAGTGGCGCACAGCACGCATGGTGGGTTTGCCTAGTTCTCAGAATCAAACACCCAAGGCAATTTTAGGTTTTCTTTCTTTGTCTCAAGAGTCCTTTTATTATGTGAGACAGACATACAGAGCATTTAATTCTACTTGCTATAGGGTTTTCTGTTTTTTGTTTTTAAGATTTAATTTTTAAGTAATTTCCACACCCAACACGGGGCTTTTGTTTTTCTTTTCTTTTCTTTTTTAAAAAGATTTTACCCATTTATTTGACAGAGAGAGATCACAATTAGGCAGAGAGGCAGGCAGAGAGAGGGGGAAGCAGGCTCCCCGCTGAATAGAGAGCCCGATGTGGGGCTCAATCGCAGGACCCTGGGATCATGACCTGAGCCAAAGGCAGAGCCTTAACCCACTGAGCCACCTAGGTGCCCTGCTACAGAGTTTTTATTTGGACTTTTACCTGGGTTCACTTACACTTTCTCCCAGAAATAGACCAGTCTTGCCATGTCTCTTAATCTACACAGTAGCCTTGTGCTTGCAAATGGCAAACAAACAGTAGATTAAAGTCTCTCATACTCTTCAACAGAGATGATGACATTTTCTTTCATAACATTGAACTCTGCATGTCAGTCTTAATGAACCTATTTGCTTAGGTTAAAATTGTGTGAAGTAGGGGTGCCTGGGTGGCTCAGTGGGTTAAGGCCTCCACATGCTGAGGTCATGATCTCAGGGTCCTGGAATGGAGCCCGCCTTGGGCTCTCTGCTCAGCGGGGAGTCTGCTTCCCCCTCTCTGTGCCTGCCTCTGACTACTTGTGATCTCTGTCTGTCAAATTAATAAAAAAATCTTAAAAAAAAAATTGTGTGAAGTACATTTAAGAGCATTTCTGGATGCACACATTTAAAGTGAGCATTAAATATATATGCTTACATACTCACACTCACACACACAGATCAAGTCAAAGCAATCATTTTTTGAAAAGTGAATTCTTTTTGAGAGCCATAATTTCAACTAGTCCCCGTGACTGTGTGAATCATCTCTCTTCGGGGAAGATAATTTAAATGACGAAAGGTAGTCAGTTTGTCAGGCCATAAAAACACATCTATAATTGAATATCTCTCTACACACAATTGGGTGCTGACGGTTTCCATAGAAATGCAAAGTCCAAAAATGCACAGAATTTTCCTTTCCTCACCTCTGTTGAACTTTCCTTTCATTACTGGGTGAAGAGAGATCACTCTTTCATTTTGTCAGGTCTCTGGAAGATGCCGCCATTATGTTTCTGTTCCTAACAATTGCTATGTGGGAATAATATTATACAGTCCACAGAGTTTGCATTGTTACCTCATGATCCCCGCCAACATCTTTAAGGCTGGGCAGAGCAGGAGTAGTTATTTCTGTGGGCAGCTGGGAAACTGAAGCCCCTCGAGGTTTAAGTTAGTTGCCTCAGGCACTGGCACACACCAAGTCACAAAGTGGAATTCAAACCCAGACCTCCAGAGTCCTAATCCACACTCTTTATTTACTTTGTTCTTAAATGAAAAAAAAAAAAAATGGTATTGGAGCTTTTGACCAGACTAAAAATTTCATATGACTGGTTCATCCTTTAAAATCTCAAGACATAAAATAAAATAAAATAAAACCTTAAAACAGTAAATAGCTCACCTAGTGAATTTGACATAGATGACACCGCTATGTTACAACCAATGTAGGGATACTCATCCAGGGTACTGGCAGTCTATGCACTGAATGACTGGGATGGAGTATTTGGGGGACAGTTTTATGGTTAGGCACCAGCTGCCCTGTGCGCATCCACTTGCCACTCTGCAGTGGGGCGGCAGCCACCAAATGTGCCTCTCCCCCCCAGTCGACCTCCTGGCTCCCTGCCATCTGGTCTGCTTCCTCATTCTCCAGCACAGCACAAGAGCAGGGGACAAGGTAATTAGCACTGGAAAGGTGAAAGGTGAAAGGTTTCCACAGCTCCTTGTAGTGGGGAAAGAGATAGAAGACAGGAGAGGGTGACTACCATCCTTGGAACTTTCCTCAAGGGAGGGTGACAGGAAGTTTTAGCACAAAGTGGCAGGACCTGAAGCACTGGTCCTGGTTCCCCAGACTATAGTCAGTGAGCTAGGGAAGTAGTTACAGAGGCCATCAAGTCCACCCTTCATTCATTCATTCATTCAGTTCATTCCACAAGTAATCATTGACCATCTACAATGCTGAGGGCATAGAAGGGAAGACATCAAAGTCCCTGCCCTCATGGAGCTTACATTTTTGTGGGGAGTGAAACAGTAAACAAATAAATAAATAGTACATCCTCTGCTGATATGGGCTGTGGACAACAGGAAAACAGGGTAAGAGGAAAATGGACCCTTGGGCGGGGCGGGAGGGCGGGTTGGGGCAGGAGGTACTAACTTACGTATGTTGGTTAGGGATTGATAAGGACATTTGAACAGAAACCTGGTGAAAATGAGGGAAGAAGTTTCCATATCTGATGGAAACAAAATTCCAGGCAGAGGGGACAGCAAGTGCAAAGGCTCTGCTGCAGAGAATGATCAGCAAGTTTAAGGAACAGCTAGGACGCTAGTGGGTAGAGTAGTATGAGGGGGAAAATTGTAGGAGATGTGGTCAGAGAGATTGTGGGGCGCAGACCACATGGGGTCTTGGAGGCCAGTGTTAAGCTTGAGTGAGACAAGGACCCTTGCGCAGGAAAATGATAGGATCTAACTTTTTAGAGTATCCTGGAGACTGTGTTGGAACCCATCTTGGGGCTAAGCCAGTGGTACATGATGAGAATCTATTTCATTCTTAAAAACCATGTACAGGGGCACCTGGGTGGCTCAGTTGTTTAAGTGTCTGCCTTCGGCTCAGGTTATGATCCCAGGGTCCTGGGATCGAGCCCCGCACCAGGCTCCTTGCTCAGTGGGAAGCCGGCTTCTCCCTCTCCCCCTTCCCCTGCTTGTGTTCCCTCTCTCACTGTCTCTCTCTGTCAAATAAATAAATAAATAAAATCCTTATTTAAAAAAGAAGAAGAAGAAGGCTCTGTATATGACTCAATTGCTTTCATATTTTCCAGCTTGTTTTCTATGATTCTCTTTAGCCAGGTTTTCATCATTTGTTTTCCTTTCAATCATCGGGTTCCTTAAAATCGTCTGATCTTGCCATCGTCCCCTTCCAGCCCCCGGCTTAAAACTTCCCAAATGGTTTTCGTTTGCACTTACGGGAAAGTTCAAACTCCATCCTCTGGGTGTCAAAGGTCCTGTAAGATTGAGTCCTTGCCCACGTCTCTCCTCTGTCTTCCTCTTCCTCTGTAGCCACAGTAGCTCTCTTTCGGTTCCTTCTAGTTCAAGGCCTTCTCCCCGATCAGTTCTTCCTTTGAGAAATGTCTCCCCTACAGCCACGTGGTTCAGTCTTGCCTGTCCTGGGCTCCGGCAATTAGTTGGATTAATTTATCAATCAAATGTGGTATCAAATAAAATGAAAGCACTTCTAGTTCACTGTTTGCAGTTACTTCCGTTTTGGAAGGAAGCTCAGGATTCACTATCACTGAAATTCCATTCAGTATTTTATAAAGTTTTTTTTTTAAGATTTTTATTTATTTATTTTTTTCATAGACAGAGATCACAAGTAGACAGAGAGGAAGGCAGAGAAAGGTGGGAAGCAGGCTCCCCGCTGAGCAGAGAGCCCAATGTGGGGCTCGATCCCAGGAACCTGAGACCATGACCTGAGCTGAAGGCAGAGGCTTTAAATCACTGAGCCACCCAGGCGCCCCTATAAAGTTTTATTTATTCGAGTAATCTCTACACCCTACACGGGGCTTGAACTCATAATCCCGAGGTCACGAGTTGTATGCTCCAGCGAGACACCCCATTCAGTATTATTTCAGATTACATGAATATATTTTGTGATACATGCGATACGAACAAATTATGTGCTCACATTCTGGAATAACTACCCTAGACATCATCATTCTAATTCACCTTCCCACATCATTATAGCATGGTAAATTATATGAAATACCTTGTTAAATGAAAACTTGCTTGTCATAAATTGTAGTTTGGCTCTTGATTTGTTATGGACTTCCCCATTAGTGTATCTTATCAGCGATCTGAGAGGCTCATTCTCCCTTATCAGAACTGTAATATTTTGTGTAATTCTATGTTGATGTCTTTATTTTTTTAAATTTTCTAAGAGATTTAATTTATTTATTTAAGAGAGAGAGAGAGAGCACGAGCAGGAGAGGAGACGCAGATGGAGAGGGAGAAGAAGGTTCCCCACTGAGCAGAGAGCCTGATGTGGGACTTGATCCCAGGACCCTGAGATCATGACCTGAGCCTAAGATGCCTAACTGACTGAGCCACCCAGGTGCCCTTGGTGATGTTTCTTAAAATTCTGGAGTTGTGCTGTTTATGATGTTACCCCACTCATACATGTGGCTTTAAATTTAAAACTTTTAAGTTAATTAAAATAAAAACGCTTTCCTCAGCTCCCATGTGGTTGGTGTCTACCACACTGAATAGTCCAGATACAGAACATTTCTATCATTGAAGAAAGTTCTGTTGGAAGCATTGTTCTAGAGCCTCCCTCTCACACCTCCCTAGTGTTTGATTTATCTTCTCTTTCTAAGGAGATATCTGTAACAGTAACTCTATCTTCTCTTTTTTTTTCTTTTTTTTAAAAGATTTTATTTATTTATGTATTTGACAGAAGAGATCCCAAGTAGGCAGAGAGGCAGGCAGAGAGAGAGGGAGAAGCAGGCTCCCCGACAAGCAGAGAGCCGGATGCGGGGCTCCCTCCCACTACCTTGGGATCATGACCTGAGCTGAAGGCAGAGGCTTTTACCCACTGAGCCACCCAGACGCCTTTCTATCTTGTCTTTCTTTCAGTGTCTACTTTGTGCCAAGCAGTGTGGTAAAAAAGAGTACTTTTTTTTTTTTTAATAAAAATTTTATTTATTTGACAGAGAGAGAGAGAGAGAGGGAACACAAGCACAGGGGAGCTAGAGAGGGAGAAGCAGGCTCCCCACGGAGCTGAGAGCCCGATATGGGACTTGATCCCAGGACGCTGGGATCATGACCTGAGCCAAAGGCAGACAGTTAACAACTGAGCCACCCTGGTGCACAAGAGAGTACTTTATATATATATTTACATATATAAAAGTATATATGTAAAAGTATATATAATAGTATATTACATTATTTATATGAGTACATCATATAGATAGATAGATAATCTTATTTACTCTTCGTAGGATTAAACCATGAGCCAGCTAAGGGGGGCCATTTTATAATATCACTGTAATAAACCAGAAATTTGATGCCGTCGACTCAGGTTTCCATACTCAACTCTTTCATCAACAGGCAAAATGTAAATTGGTCCCGATCCCATCAGATCATGGAGACCGCTAGTACAAATAAAAGACAATTCATGCCTGTGTGTGGATCTATGTCTTTTCAGAATCTACAGGGCTTACAAGTTCAAGTACCACGGGGCATGAGCCCGAGAACTAGACAGTCAGGGGACATTCAAAACTGGAACCAAACAATACATGGGCATCGCGTTCTTTACTGAGAAAGATCAATTCATCCTTTAACATCTAAATCATAAAGCTTAAAATATGTCGCCCAGAAATAGCTTTTGGGAATTATATACACTATTGTGAGCACGCAGAAACGCAGACAGAAGGAAGAACAAGCTGGGAGATGTTTTGCAAGTAACGAAGACCTTTAAAATGTATTTTGAGTGATACTTGATAAATACATCCATGTAAATTAGCTGAATGCTTGGTAGCTGAGAGTAACCAACAGGGTTTTAAGTGATGAAAAAACTGCAAAGTGAAAGTCAATTCCAAACAGCTCGCTGTAAGAAATCCCTTGTTTTGAACATTGAAAAACGGTGAACGTTTCATTTTTTCAAGAGCAAATCAGTTTCTCTTCACTCCTGCTAACAGTTAGTAAACAAACATGTAACAAACATTGACTTGAAGCAAAGTCACCAAATTGATGCCTGGGGCGCCCTCATGTCTCGGCTTAGCGCTGGAGTTAAATATGCTTATTGCCATTTTACAGATGGGAAAAGTAAGGCCCAAAGAAGTTAAGTACTGCATTTCCTGGGTAATAAGTGGTGGGGCCACAGTTGAAACCTGAGTCTCCTCAACTCAGGAATTCTGTACTCAATCCCTCCCAAGTAGAATCGACTCAAAGCCATCTTTTTCTTTGATTTTTGTGGTTAAATTCTGAATAAAACTGGAATAATAGAACATTATTTTTAAAAAACAAAAATAATACTGGGGCCCCCAGGTGGCTCAGTTGATTGGGTGTCCGGCTTCAGCTCAGGTCATGATCCCAAGGTCCTGGGATCGAGCTCCGTGTTGGGCTCCCTGCTCAGTGGGGATTCTGCTTCTCCCTCTCCCTCTGCCTACCGTTCCCCTGCTTGTGCTCTCTGTCAAATAAATAAATAAAAACTTTTAAAAACGACAACAACAATAACACTTTAAGGAAGCATCCAGGGACATTTTCGACCCAAGTTTGGCTTAGCTTTTGATTCAGATTATTCTTTGATCTTACCAAATTTATTTTGAAGATGATGCTTCAACCCAGGGGAAATGTCTGGAATTGTTTTTCTTTATTAAAAGTCTACGTATATTTTCACTTTACATACTTTAATTAAGTTCTTCATCCATTCAAAAACCTAAAGCAGGGGTCAAAACTTTTTCTGTAAAAGGCTAGTTAGTAAATATTTTAGGCTTTGAGACCCACATGGTCTCTGTCACAACTCAAGTCTTCCATGGCAGTGCAAAAGCAGTTCTAGAACGTACACAAACAAATGACCCTGGCTATGTTCTAGTAAAACTTGGTTGGTGCACTCTGAAATGTAAATTTTGCTATATAATTTCTTATGCCATGAAATATTCTTCTTTTGATTTTCTTGAACTACTTGTGAATATACAAACTACTCTTAGCTCATGGGCTATGTAAAAATACACAGCAGGCTGGATTTGGCTTCTGGTTCATGATTTGCCAACCCCTCATCCAGAATGTGAGATCAAAGCCTGGAGAAAGGAAGAAATTTGTTCTAGAATAGAGAAGAACCGAGGACTGTGCCATATTTTTTCTGTTTACTCAGCTTAATGGGTTGTATCTTATCATAAAGAAATAAAAATGATGAAGGTCTCTAGAAGATAATTTAATTCTATGGGAGGAGGGGCCATATTAAGGCCATTAACTGCTCTGCAACACTTTTAATAAAAGCAGAGTCAGAATGTTTGCCATTATTACTCCATATGCCTTATCTACAATGGCAAAAATACACTACCCTCTATTAGTAATGTTTCCTTCCTTCTGCCAAAAAATTGTATACTCTACTAAATGTAAACTGCAAATATTATGCTAAAGGGCAACAGGAGGAGAGAAATAGGTGAAATTTTTAAACTACAGTATTTGTTCTCCCAATTTGGAATTAGTGGGTTGAAAGGAAACATCTGCTTTAGTCTTCTCTAGTAATGGATAATTTATGTAAAATCCCTTATAATTAACATATCACTACTTTGTAGATTTTCTTACTGGGCTCTTCTCCTACATCACTCAATATTATTGAGGGTTTACTATGTACCAGACACTATTCAAAGATCTGAGTATATATATGATGTGATCTGTGATCCTAAGGTTCTTTACATCGACAAATTTTAGTGACAGTCTGCTACTATAATGTTCTTTATATGACAGTCAACAAAATGAATAAAAACCACTAGTAAGTTACCTGATTAGTTCATTTTTTATTACAATGTGCTTTGAAACAGAAGAGACCACTTTTTTTGTTCATCCATAAGACCAGCTCCTCACTGGTTAGTTTATCATGAGATTGTAGTAATTTAATTACATCTTCAGGCTGCACTTCTAATCCTAGTTCTCTTGCTGTTTCCACCAAATCGGCAGTCACATCCTCCACGGAAGTCTTCAACTCCTCAAAGTCATCCATGAAGGCTGGAGTGAACTTCTTCCGAATTCCTATTAGTGCTGATATTTACACTCCTTCCAAGAATCACAAGTGTTCTTGCTGGCATCTAGATTGGTGAATCCTTTCCAGAAGGTTTTCAAATATACTTTGTGCAGATCTATCAGAGGACTTACCATCTAAGGCTGCTATAGACTTACAAAATGTATTTTTTAAGTAGTAAGTCTTGAAAGTCAGAAAGATTCCTTGATCCATGGGCTGAAGAAGGGATATTGTGTTAGCAGGCATGAACACAACATTCATCTTGGCCATCTCCATCAGAGCTCTTGGCGGACCAGGTACACTGTCAATGAGCAGTCATATTTTGAAAGGAATTTTTTTTCCTGAGCATTCAGCCTCAAGAGTGGGCTTAAAATAGTCGGTAAACCATGCTCGAAACAGATGTGCTGTCATCTGGGCTTTGTCATTCCATTTATAGAGCACAGGCAGAATAGACATAGATACCTCTTAAGGACCCCAGGATTCTCAGAATGGTAAAGGAACATTGGCTTCAACTTTAAGTCACCAGCTGGATTAGCTCTTTACATGAGAGTCAGCCTGCCCTTCGAAGCTTTGAAGCCAAGCATTGACTTCTCTCTAGCTATGAAAGTCCTAGATGGCATCTTCTTCCAATAGCAGGCTGTTTAGTCTAGACTGAAAATCTGTTGTTTAGTGCAGCCACCTTCATTCATTATCTTGGCTGGGTCTCCTCGATAACTTGCTGCGGCTTCTACATCAGAACTTGCTGCCTCACCTTACCCTTTTATGTTATAGCTCTGCCCTTAAATCTCATGAGCCAACCTCTGCTAGCTTCAGATTTTCTTTTTTTCTTTTTTTTAAAGAGTTTATTTATTTACTTGACACAGAGAAATCACAAGTAGGCAGAGAGGCATACAGAAGGAGAAAGGGAAGCAGGCTCCCTGCTGAGCAGAGAACCTGATGTGGGGTTCGATCCCAGGACCCTGAGATCATGACCTGAGCCGAAGGCAGAGGCTTAACCCACTGAGCCACTCAAGCACCCCTGCTAGCTTCAGATTTTCTTCAGCAACTTCCTCACCTCTCTCGACCTTCATAAAATCAAACAGAGTTAGGGCCTTGCTCTGGGTCAGGAGAATGCTGTGGATGGTTTGGTCTTCTACCCAGACCACTAAATTTTCTCCATATTAGCAATAAGGCTGTTTCACTTTCTTATCATTCGTGTGTTCGCTGGGGCAGCACTATTTTCCCTCAAGAACTTTTCATTTGTGTTCACAACATGACTGACATGTGGACACAAGAGGTCTACCTTTCAGCCTATAGTGGCTTTCAACTTGCCTTCCTCACTAAGCTGAATCATTTCTGGCTTCTGACTTAAAGTGAGAGACATGTGACTCATCCTTTCACTTGAACACTTAAAGGCCATTGTAGGGTTAGTAGCTGGCCTAATTTCCAATATGATTGTGTCTCAGGAAACCGGGAAGCCTGAGGAGAGGGAGAGAGACAAGGGAATGGTCCCATTGTGGAGCAGTCAAAACACACACTTATCGATTAAGTTTGCCATCTTCTATGGGTACGGTTCATGATGCCCCAAAACAATTCCAACAGTAACATCAAAGATCACAGATCACAGTTCACCATAATAAATACAGTAACAATGAAAAAGTTTGAAACGTGACACAGAGACCCAAAGTAAACATATGCTGTTGGGAAGATGGCACCCATAGACTTGCTTGATGCAAGGTTACCACAAAACTTCAGTTTGGAAAAAACACAGTATCTGTGGAGCACAGTAAAGCAAAGCACAATAAAATGAGGTGTGCCTATAGTAGAAATTTAAAAAACATTTTGCAACAGCCTATCTGGTCGCTCAGCTTTTTAATCCACTCAAAGAACTCCGCACGGACTTTCTCTCTCCCATCTCTGTCATTTCTTCCCACAATTTCTGTGTCAAACAGGTTGAGGAAATCTGAGCTCGGCAAAACACAGGGGCTTGTATATTTCGTTGAAATAACCAGTTAAAACTGAGGAAGTATCAAGGTTAAAATCCAGGGCTTCTATTTTTAAGAATCCTCCTTTACACATTAAAAATTTAAATAAACCATTAATCAGAAAGGTAGCCCCAGCTGTACGGCAAACCTGGTTAGTCACACACAGTATTTGCTTAAAGTGAGTGAAAACAAGGGAACTTTTTTCCCCTCTTTTCACTCTCACAATACAAACATAAAAAACTAGAAATACCAGCTGGGCCTGGAGGTAATTAATGCACAGCAAGCTGAACTTTTTACCTGCAATCTCACTTCATATGTGCAAGAAACAGCTACAGTTGAAATGTGATATAACCAGGATGATATAACCAGGCCACCGGGTTAGACGGTTGACGGCTTCTTGAATAAAGGATCATTTCATCCTTCCATTTTGTCGGTTTCCCTTCTCCTGGCCCAACCACCGACATGACGTTGTTTGTAAAACTCAGGTCTTTATCAGTGTGTTTTTTCTACTTCTGACTTATAGTTTGGGGTGGCCACTACTTGGGTACATTTTCCAAAGCATTTCGAGGCGAATGAAGGGATAAACACAGGGGTGGCAATGGTGGTGGTTGGGGGAGGGGGACATTCAGCATGCCTGGGCTCAGCCAGCAACACCAGGACTTACCTCAGAGTGAAAATCTGAAATCGAGATGATCCGGGGCTGGCCGAGGGCCACCCTTCGAGTTCAAATCTGGCTTTGGCAGATCCCAAGAAGCTGTTTTCATGTCAGTTTTCAGGTTGGTTACAGGTTGGCACCAGGAATTTTCTCATCAAGATCAGCTTCTGGACTAGGAGTAACCAGGACCTGACATGCTACTGGATATCGAAGCTGGCGTAGTTCCATTCAAACCCAGAGAGCAAAGAGATGGGGTGTGTTCGGTGACCACACGTGGGCAGCCCCCTCTTCTGAACACATTTCAAGTCCCACTGGGCCTAAGCCCATGCTTGCGGGCTTCTTCATTTTTTTTTTTGTAGCATTAATCTCTTTACTTGTCCGAAAGTAATACCTTTAGATAAATAAAATAAAATATACATGACTTATTTTTTTAAAAGATTTTATTTATTTGACAGACAGAGATCACAAGTAGGCAGAGAGGCAGGCAGAGAAGAGAGAGGAGGAAGCAGGCTCCCTGACAAGCAGAGAGGCTGAGGCAGGACTCGATCCCATGACCCTGAGATCATGACCTGAGCCGAAGGCAGAGGCTTAACCCACTGAGCTACCCAGGCGCCCAATATATATGATTTAAAAGTAAACTACATTGAAATACTGCTATCAAAAAAGAAAAAAAAATTTTTTTTTAAGAAAGTAATGTATGGGGGCGCCTGGGTGGCTCAGATGGATAAGCATCTGACTTTGGCTCAGGTCATGATCCCAGGGTCCTGGGTTCAAGCCCCACATCAGGTTCCCTGCTCTGTGGGAAGCCTGCCTTCCCTTTCCTACTCCCCCTGCTTGTGTTCCTGCTCTCCCGTTCTCTCTCTGTCTAAATAAATAAACAAAGTAATGTATGTGCTTCCCTGTTAACACATTAAATAACAAGATCTGGGTTCCAATAGCTACATAAATTTGAGGTAGCTTAAAACATATTTCCATAATATCTACAGCAACCATAATGGCATATGAACATCTCTGTGATTTCTCTTACTAAAAAGGTCACAGTTATTGCTAATACTTGTGTAATGTACTGCCCACTTTCCTTATCAAAGGAAATGTTAACTTTAATTTAGAGGTCAGTGAAAACAAAAATTTAATTTTTTCATTCAAGATCACCCTGAATTCTTTTGGTCAACCTCAGACTAACAATCCCTGAAAGGTTTGAAAACAAATAAACACCCAGTTAACAGAGTTAAAGACCCAGTTGCTGCCTCATAAAAAAATTTTCAAGTTGGGGATGCTCTTTCTTTTCCAACCATTTTATCTGCAAATCCCAGTTCTAGTTTCCAATGAATGATTATTGCTGCTGGTTTTGTCTTCCAGCACATTGCTGTGGGCTCTGGGCATTCCTGGTGTTTCTGAGCACTGAAGGCACTGTCACAGGAGACCCCTTTCTAAAAGAGACATGCCACACTAAGACAATTATTCAGATGATTTACTGCCAAATCTCCCTCAAAATTTAAGAAAAATAGGACACTTATCTTACAGATTAATCTCGTAAATGATTCTGTTTTCATCTCCTTTAATTGTGGGGAAATACCTCGGTTAAAAGCTCTTTGTACCCAAGTCAAATGATCTTTTGATGAACCTATAATTAGAGGTCAACAGATGATGTTCTAGAAAAGCCTAGCTTGGAAGTGATTAAGATTAGACAAAAGGAAAAGTCCTGAGGATTACAATCTGGAGTTATCTTTAATATCACTTTTCTTTTTAAATTTATCTTATTAGCAGAAATGAAACAAAGTGCGGTCAAGACAACTGGTTGGTTTTTGTTTTTTGTTTTATGTTTTTTTTTTAATTTGAGAGCGAGAACGAGCAGCGGGGAGGAGCAGAGGGAGAGGGAGAAGGCAGACTCTCAGCTGAGCAGGGAGCCTGATGTGGTGTGGGGCTGGGGCTCCATCCCCGGACCCCAGGATCATGACTTGAGCCAAAGGCAGATGCTTTGGCTGACTGAACCACCCAGACAACTGTTATTATTATTCCCAGAAATAATAGCAGCATCAAATAGTCCCAGAAATAATTATTCCCAGAAACTGTTATTATTCCCAGAAATAATAGCAGCATCAAAAACAGTAACAATATCAACTAAGTCACTATCTCATACAATAAGAATATTATCTCAAAGATTAGTAAGAGGGACTTTTTAGTCCTAAATTTAAGCAGTGATTTTGGGTGGGGGGTAGGGGTGGCCATCAAGTAAGGTCAAAAACTTCAATTAGTGATCAGGAAACATAGTTTCATTCATATTCCTGATTTAAAAAGAGACACTAAAATATACTAGTCAAAAGAAGTAGTTATGTAAAAGTATAATGTAAATACTTTTATAAACGATCAGTGCAGTTAGTGTTGCTAGCAGAATGACCTTTACATATGACTGCATAATGCCGCAAAGAAAGTGTAAATGATTGTAATAGTTTTCAAGAATACACTGCTTAGGTAGACAAAGAGAGTACTGTGATTTATTCTAAAGCAAAACGCAAATCCAGAAAGTTAGCTCATATTTAAAAAAAAAAAAAAAGCTTTCACAATAATTATCACCCATGTAAATAACGCTTTTTTTTTTTTAAGGTACTGATGTAAACTGGGGCCTTGTTTTTGAAAATAATATCTTGCTTAATTTGAGAAGTTAAAGAAACTATGAAAAGTTGTGCTTGATATAAACCTTGACATTTAGACTGGGGTGATCTGAATTCTAGCTATAGCTGTCCAGAATCGTAAGCAAACAAGTTATCAGATATCTACAAGGTTCCTGACAAACCGAACCATTGAGAAACTGCTTATTTCATAAGTAATTTGTTAGTTAAGTGCAAAACTGTTCATTTCATTTAAAATTGTGACCAAGCTTTTATTTTGCATTTTAGTATTGTTCTGCACACTTGTTTGCTTTCAATTAATTGAAAAGCCAGTGAATTTCCCTGAAAACAGTGGCAGAAATTAAATTTGGTGTGAAAGACACAGCTCATAAATAAAATGTGAAGTTAATTCAACAGATTTAACACAAATCCTTATAAAAACCCCTTTGGGTTTCTTTCTTGAAATTGGTGAGTTTATCCTAAAACTCCTGTGTAAATTCAGAGTACCTAGAATAGCTAAAACAATCTTGAGAAAAGATCAACAAAATTGGATTTCTCAATTTCAAAACTTACTACAAAGCAACAGTACTCAAGATTGTGTGGTACTCGCATAAGATACACATGTAGATCAATGAAATAGAACTAAAAGTCCAGAAATAAACTTGCATGTCTATGGTCAGTTGGTTTTTGACAAGGTCATCGAGACCAGAAAGGACAGTGTTTTTAAACAAATAGAGATGGACAACTAGGTATCGACATTCAAAAGAATGAAATTGGACTCCTACCTCAAAAACATACATAATAATTAGCACAAATAGATCAAACCCTAAATGTAAGAGCTAAAACTATAAAACTGTTAGAAGAAACTAAAGGAGTAAATATGTGTGAACTTGGATTAGGTAAATGTCTTAGATATGACAGCAAAAGCACAAGTAACAGAAGAAAAAAAGAGATAGATTTGACTTCATCTAAAATTTACATATACATCATCAAAAACAAAACATTTAGTGATGCAAAGGACACTATCATGGGAGTGAAAAGACAACCCACAGAATGGGAGAAAATATTTTCAAATCATGTATCTAATAAGGGACTTCTATCTGGAATACATAAATAACTAATAGTAAGAAAGGAAAAAAAAATTAAAATGGGCAAAGGATCTGGACTTTCTCCAAATGGGTCTTTTTCCAAAGAAGACATACAGATGGCCAATAAGCCCATGAAAAGACGCTCAACATCATTAATCATGATGCAAATTAAAGTTACGATGAGATACCACTTCACACCCACTAGCATGTCTGGACTAAAAATAAACAAAAATAAAACAAAAACTGAAAACAACAATTGTGGATGAGGTGTAGAGAAATGGGACCCATACACTGCTCGTGGGAATGCAGGATGGCACAGCCACTGTGGAAAAACAGTCTGGCAGCTCCTGGAAAAGGTAACCCTTACAGTTACCATTTGACCCATCTGTTCACTCACTTTTAGGTATATACCCCAAACGTATGTCCACACAAAACATATATGTGAATGTTCATGGCAGCGTCATTCATCATAGCCAAAAAATAGAAACAACCCCACTCTCCCCCGACTAATGGATGGATAGACTAAATGTGACTTATCAATACAATGCAGTATTATTTGTCCAGAAAAAAAAAAATAAAGTTCTGATGACATATGCTACAGTATGGATAAACCTTGAAAACATGATGGCAGGTGAAAGAAGAAAATCACCAAAGATCACATAGTATAGGGTTCCATTCATGTGAAATGCCCATAAGGCAAATCTACAGACAGAAAGTAGGTTTGTGGTTGGTGTAGGGCTGCAGGAGATGATGAGTCTGTAGGGGTAATAGGTGAAAAATAGAAGTTTTTGGAGGAAGGTGATGAAATATTCCACAATTGATTATGGCAAAGATTGTACAACTTGGTGAATGAACTTAAAGTCCTGAATTGTGTACTTTAATTGGTTGAATTGGACGGTAGGTGAATTACATATCAATAGAAGAGAAGCAAAAAACCATGACTCAAGTGACCCATTATCTTGATATCAGATTATTAGGTTCCTATGAAAAAGATCCAAGGTGCATTCACCCATTTCTTCACAGGCATAGAATAAGAAACAGGAGGAGGAGCAGGCTTGTGGTCAAAATCAGTTTGGGACACGTTGGGTTTGAAAAGCCAGCAGGCTACAATCCAGTAAGAGAAGCCCAGCAGGTGATCAGAGATACAAATCACAATGTCAAGGGGGGAATTTATATTGAAGTTATAGATCTGGGGCTCATGAACATATGTGCAAAATAGTTGAAATGATGAGTATGTAGAAAATGCGTAAGGCAGGAATTTTTTTGGTGGTTGTAAAATACGTGTAACATAAAATTTGCCATCTAAAAAAAAGGGACCATTTAGTGGTGTTAATTATATTCACACTGTTGTGCAACCAATCTCCAGAATTTTGTCATCTTGCAACACTGAATCTCTAGATCCATTAAACAACTGAATCTCTAGATCCATTAAATATTTCCCCTTCTCCCCAGTTCTTGGAAACCACCATTCTACTTTCTGTTTCTGTGAGTTTGACTAATTGTAGGTATCTCATATGAACATTGTCCTTTTATGACTGACTTATTTCACTTGGCATAATGTCTTCAGGGTTTATCCACACTGTAGCATGTGTCAGAAGTTCCTGCCTTTTTAAGGCTATATAATATTGCACTAGATAGATAGATAGATAGATAGATGATAGATAGATATCACATTTTGTTTATCCATTCATCTGTTGAGGGACTCTTGGGTTGCTTCCACCACTTGGCTATAGTGAATAATACTATTATGAACATAGATGTACAAATAACTGTTTGCAGTCCTCTTGATATGTACCCTGAAGTGAAATTTCTGGATCATATGGTAATTCCATTTTCAATTTTTTTAAGAAACTGGCATACTGCTTTCTGTAGCAAACTCACCATTCTGAATTCCCACCAATGGCACCCAAGAGTTCCAATTTTGCCATATCCTTGCTCACACTTGTTATTTTCTGCTTGTGCGTGTTTTGTTTTGTTTTGTGTAGTAACCATCCTAATGGAGTTGAGGTGATATTTCACTGTAGTTTGAATTTGAATTTTCTTGATAATTAGTGATGTTGAGCATTTTGTTTTATATGCCGTTGGCCATATTTATATCTCCTTTGGAGAAATGTCTATCCAAGTTGTTTGTCCATTTGTAATGGAATTATTTTTTTTTATTGTTGTCATTGAGGAATTCTTAATTTAGGGTGCATGGGCCACACTTGGTGTGAATGGATGGGCTTTAAATAGTCATGAAGACCCCCCATACTAAAATTCTATGTGTACATGGCTTGGTTTTACTCAGAGATTCTCCAGCTCTGATCAGATTTGTTTTCCACAGAGAAAGTAGCCATTTCTCTCTCAGAGTGTGTAAATAACGCATCTAGGAAAAACCCCAAAGAATAAGTGTGTGATTTCAAGTCTTCTGTTTGTCTATTGGTTTATTCATATTTTCTGTCATACAGAGATTAGCATTGTTACATAGTCAAATATACTTATCTTTCCTTTGAGAGTTTTGAAGTTTTTCAGCCATGGCTAGAAAAGATGATTTCCCCTCAGCCTTTAGACTGAACTGGGGCCAGCTCAGTCGTTGGAGTGTGTGACTCTTGATCTTGGGGTTGTGAGTTTGAGCCCCACATTGGATATAGAGATTACTTAAAAATAAAAAAAATATTTATATAGAGAGAGACTGAACATACATTAACCTAGATCTCTTTGTGTGTTATCTTTATTGAGTTACATTTTAATCTTCCTGGAATTTATTTTATATTAGTGTAAACTGGGGGGTCTTCTAAATTTTTTGCCTAGATAGATGACAACTATTTTAATTTCTTTGTCTGCCAAAACTTATAAGACAACGTAAAGAATATGGGTGCTCGTAGCTATCCTATTTTTGATTAAAATGGTTTTTGTGATTTTGCCATTGCATATTTGCTTACTGGGCTTTGTTAGTCTTAAAGATATTTAAATAGTTTCCTTCTAGTCTTATTTTTTTAAGGCATTTTATCAGGAATGGCTGCTGAAATCCAACAAATAAATTTTTAGCGTTTTTGAAACACTTACATTTTTCTCTTTTATTGATGGAATAGATTACATAATAGATTATACAGCAATGAACCGTTCTTTAATTTCTGAAACAAATCCTGTTTGGTCATAATGTATTATTCTTTTGCTATGTGGATTTTGTTTGCTAATATTTTATTTTGAGTTTTTGAATATATATTCATAAGTAATTCATATTCTGTACTTTTCTTCATGTTGTTATACTCCATTTTCCAGGTTTCAGTAGTAGAGCTTGCTGTTTTATACAATGAATTAGGAGTCTTTCATCTGGAATGGTAAATAACTTTGTAATTATCTCTTTTTTTAAAGTCAGATAAACTTAGCTGGGAAGCCATCCATATGGTTTTGGTGACTTTTTTTATAGTTGTTTTTTTTTTTTTTAATCACCTTTTCAGTTTCTTCTCTAATGATTGATTTGTTCACATTTTCTACTACTTTGGGGGGTCAATTCTACTTACGGTTTTGTTTTGTTTAGTTTTTTTACTTAGGAAATCATTCATTTCCTCTAAATTTTTCAAATTGCTGACACAGAATTGCAAGAAGTAATCTCTAACTATTGCTTTACTCTGTCCTGTATGTGGGCATATGACTTGTTTCTCCTTCCTTATTTTGCTTCTTCTGCTTCTTGCAGTGTATGTGAAGAAGGTAAGGTATCGATTTCACTGATTTTTTTTTTTAGGATTTTATTTATTTATTTGAGAGAGAGTGAAGAGAGGTGAGAAGGTCAGAGGGAGAAGCAGACTCCCCACGGAGTTGGAAGCCCGATGCGAGATTCTATCCAGAGACTCTGGGATCATGACCTGAGCAGAACGCAGTCACTTAACCAATTGAGCCATTGATCTTGTCAACTAGATTTTAGATTTAAGATACTTAGCTCTCCTTTAATTAAATTTCTTTCTCTAATGATAGCTAAGTCTGTGTTAAACTTTTGTTATTTTCATTCCTATAAATAAATTTTAAATTTTGTAAATTTATTGACATAATTTTATGCCCTTGCTTGGTGTTCTTCATCTTGTTTGGTGCTTTCGCCTTAATTTCACTTGTCTGATACTAATACCACCAACTCCATAATTTCTTTATCTTTGCATACCCTTTCTTTGCTACTTTGTGTAGGCATGTTCTTTGTGACTATTATACAGCTGAATTTTGCTTTTCATTTACTTATTTGTCGGAGAGAGAGAGCACAAGTAGGCAGAGTGGCAGGCAGAGCCAGAGAGAGAAGCAGGCTCCCCACTGAGCAAGGAGCCCGATATGGGACTTGATCCTAGGACCCTGAGATCATGACCTGAGCCGAATAACCAACTGAGTGACCCAGGCATTCCTGAATTTTGTTTTTTTAACCAAATCTGGCAGTTTCTGTTTGTTAATGGTACTTTCAGTTCATCACATCTAATGTTCTTATTTTATTCTCTATTGATCAAATTTTAAAAAGATAGATGTATTTATTTATTTGAAAGAGAGAGAGAGCCTCTGCCTGCCTCTCTGCCTACTTGTGATCTCTCTCTGTCAAATAAATAAAATCTCTGGGGGGGGGGGACTTGTATAAAATAAAAAAGAAAGAAAGAAAGAGAGAGCAAAAGAGAGCAGGGGGTGGGGCAGAGGGAGAAGCAGGCTCCCCGCTGAGCAGGAAGTCCCAAAGCCAAAACAATGCTGGGCTCAATCCCAGGACTCTGGCATCATGACCTTAGCTGAAGGACAGAGTCACCCCAGGTGCCCCTCTATTAATCAATTTAATTTAGATTTTTGTTTCCTCTTTTTTTTTTTCTCAATTTTTGCTCATTACAACTTAATATATGTTCCATTTTCCCCTTTGTTGATTTGGAGTGCCTTCTGTATTTTTTTCCTGTTCCATTAATGGTTGCTTCCCTTTCCCTGCCCTCTGTATCAGGATATTTGTCTTTAGTATCTAAGTAAGTCAGCGCTGGGATGCACCGTATGCCCCACCCATAATGTTCTAATCCAATCTAACCAAACGAAGATGTTTAGGACCTTCCTAGTCCCTTTTTCCCCACACTGTTCTGTACTTCCCTCTGATCATCTGGGACCCCCTCCCACTCCCCCCCCACCCCCAGACTCCTCCACAGGCTTCATTTAAAAGTTTTATTGCCTCTTGGCTTCATTTAAAAAATCTTCCCTATAAAGCAACTCAGAAGTTCAACCTTACCTATTTCATGGAACGGTTGGAGGCTAAAATAGCACATTGTGGAAGCACTTTGTGGACTGTGAAATGGTGTATGAACACCAGGGGGCGACTATTTATAGGGAGAACTTGGCCTGCGCTGATCTCTGCGGACTGTTGTGGACAAGGTGGGATCATCCTCTCCCTGTTTCTGTGGCTACTGCGGCATGAAGGAAAAGTGCTCCAGCTTTGTTATTAGGCACAAACGGGCCACTACTTGAGATGAACTTCTCTCAGCTAAGATATTTTATTACAGGATACATGCATTTAATGGAGGCATCTTGAAGGATGATACCCTAAGCTATCAGAATCTAGCAACATCTTAGAAAGTAGACTGCTTTGCAGGGAAGGGACTCTGAATGGAGGGTTCTGATACGATGGGCCAGTTTTGAAGTCGGGCAAACAGCCCATGAAGAGCTCCAAGGAAGGTATCTAAAAGGAGGAATTCCAGACAGGGATCAGGCAGGATCTAAAAGAAAAGAAAGAGGAGGAAGAAGAAGGGGGGGGGATGGGGGGGAAAGAAGGGGAGGGGAAAGGGGGAGGGGGGGGAGGGGGGAGGAGTAGGGAGAGGAAGGAGAAGAAGGAGCAGCCAGCATATTCTGGCTTTTTGACAGTGTGGTCTCCTATCTGCATGGGCTAAGACGTTTATGGCGTTCCATAGACTCGAGCCCAGACGCTGTATCAGCACCATTATACAGGAATAGGAGAGCCACATGAATAATATTAAAAGGTCCTAGTAGCCACATTTTTAAAAGCTAAAAAGAGGGGCACCTGGGTGGCTCAGTTGGTTGAGCAACTGCCTTCCGCTCAGGTCACGGTCCTGGAGTCCTGGGATCGAGTCCCGCACCGGGCTCCCAGCTCCATGGGGAGTCTGCTTCTCCCTCTGATCTTCTCGCCTCTCATATTCTCTCTCACTGTCTCTCTCTCAAATGAATAAATAAAATCTTAAAAAAAAAACCAACACTAAAAGCTAAAAAGAAATATGAAATGAATCTTTAAAATATATTCTATTTAACCGAATATGTTTATATTATTGTTTCAACATGCCATCAGTATGAAATGTTTAATGAGATCTTTTACATCTCATTTTCCCATGAAGTCTTCAAAATTCAATGTGTATTTGATATACTTTATACGGACTGGTCACAGTTCAAGTGCTCAGTAGCCACGTGTGGCCCATTGACTATCCGAGGGGGGAGCAGTGCTCTTTGGTGATATTGGTACATTCAGCACAGTCCTGGGTTCTCCCACGCCTTCCCCTTGGTGAAAATCGACAGTCAGCAATGGTATTCTTTTTTAATGAGTACTGGTGTGGTCTCCCAATTCTTGTTACCAGAGCCTGGCAGATGGACCCTCTATGAGGGCTGGCATCCTGACAGAAGGAAAACCCCAGGAGAAGGTCAGTTTTGTGAGGACAGGGCTCTGGTCTGTTTTATTCACAGCTCTATCCCCACACCTGGAGTGGTGCCTCAAACATAAACAGATTGGACATCCTCCACTCATTCAATCAACTACATCAGCTTGCCGTCCTAGCTGAAGAGCTAGTAAACACAGCTTATTTCTAGTACTTATTATTATCTGAGAATAATTTTAAATTAGGCCTAAACAGTATAAGGAGAATATTTTAAAACTTATGAATTAAAAGAAAATCCTAAATCAGTTTTAAAATTATGGGGCACCTGGGTGGCCCAGATAGTTAAACACCTGCCTTTGGGTCATGATCTCTGAGTCCTGGGATGGATCTTGGGCTCCCGACTCTAGGGAGGTGGGGGGGGGGCATCTGCTTCTCCCTCTCCCTCCACCCCTTCCCCCACTTGTACATGTGCACTCTCTCTCTCTGTTTCTCTCTCTCAAATGAATAAATAAAATCTTTTAAAAAATTAAAAGAGCCAATCACTCTCTTGTTTCACACTCCTGGTGCTACTACTGAGTGAACTTTAACCTTTAAAGATTTTTCTAATAAGCATTACACGATGACAACAACAGAAAAATCAATCCATGACTGTATTTATCACCATGTCTGTAACCACATTTTTTGCTAAATATGTTACTGTAATATTATATAATAAATCTAAATATTTCGCAAAGCTCTTGTAATTTCATCCTGTTTCATAATTCCCCGAAGGACAGGATCAGATGAGTAAAATACATTCATAACAATTGGTCACAACATTTCAGAGTGAAGTCATTGCCTTTTGGATTTTTTTTAAAAAGCCCTAATAGAACTTTAATAATTAAGATCATTATCATGATTACCATAATAACTATTCTTTGTTGAATGCTTATTATATTCTGAGAATGAGGCTAAGGGTTCTGTGTACATTATTTCATTAAAGTCTTAAAGTATTGTTAATAGTCACTTGCTTAATGTCAACCAGCCACGACATGACAGAGCCAGGATAAAACTCTGGTCTCTTGAGTTTGGAATCTGGTCCATTCAGTTAGTCCACACCCCCTCCCCGCCCCCCAGTTCTGAAGTGAGAATACTTAAACCCCCACAAAATTAACGTGATTTATCCAAGGTCATACAGCTCACAAGCGGCAGACTCAGATCTAAAATCCATGTCTCCTGTTTTCAGGGCCAGACTCTCTACTTTATGCTGCACAGGCTGTCCGGAAGCAAAGCATGGAGCACGTAATTTATTCAAAACATATCTTTTAAATCCCTGAAATTAAAACTTGATCTTCATGTGAAGAAAACCAGTGATCACTGATTTTTTTTAGTCTATTTTGCCATTAACAGCAACATAATATGTTTAGCAGATAGGGTGCGAACTGGGAAAGCAGGATCAAGATGCTAAGTAGGGTGGTATATATCCATCGATTCTGGTCCCAAACTAAGTGAATGAAGTGAATCAGTAACTGTGAAAGTGGTCAGTGATTGAATGTAGGAGAGGAACTCCACAGAGGACCATAGAAAACCTTGGTTGGAGTTAGGAATCATGAAATATGATTGAAAGGGGATGGAAACCGTCCCTCCAGGTTCCTCCTGAGGGCTCTTCCACACCTTCTACCTATGTCTTTGAGTCTCCACCACCTGGATGGCTACTGGCCAGAAGCTGGGGGAACGTTCTAGCCCTGGGTGTTTGCAGGGCTGACCTGAGAACAGTCAGCTCTGGAAAGCAGCAGACGCCTTGTCAATCTCCATAAGCCCGGGAGGAGGCAGAACAATGGCCTTCTCAGTCTCGCGGTGCTGGCTGCTCTCCTCAAGGCCAACTCCCTTCCATTTAAGCCCCTTTTTATTGAAGCCAGTTGAAGGCTGTCTTATCCGCATTAAGGGGGCTTGGGCTGTTCCAGGGTACAATTAGATTTTTATGCCACCGGGACATAGAAGCTCACTTCATTTCCAATGTGCCACCATTCCAGTGGAGTTTTTACTTTGAAGTTCACAATTAAGGTTGGGTCAGCAAACTGCTAGATGAAAGGGAGACGGTGACACTGGTACGTAACAGTAAAATACTAGTTGGTTTACACAGATAGGCCAGTGCAGGAGACTTGGTGACAGATCGTCCCCTGGGGGAGGTGTGCCCACAAGTGTCTCAGCTCAAACAACTGAAATTGTTCCTATAACTCCCCTTACTGCACAAAATGAAGTGACACACGTGCGTGCGTGCACACAAACACAAACACACACCTGCATGCTTCCGGCTTTCTCTGATTCCTCTCCCTCTTATTGCATATCCAAATACCTCAAGGCTAGAAAAAAAAATAGTAAGAAAAAAATCCAGTGTGAAGGAGTAAAAATCAATAGCTTTATTTGCTATGTTTTTGATGGATCAGCTATTCAAGTGGGAAATGCAACAAGGTCATTACTTCAATAGGTCCAGAACACCTTCTCCTCCTCCACCCTCTGTTTCAAATCAAGAGAGGTCTCTCTCGTTCTTCTACCTAAAGTGAAAGACTCCCTCCTGTCTTCTAGAAGACATATATTAAAATCCATATATTAAAATCCATCTCTCTTACATCTTCAACCTCCCCCTCTTTATTGGCTAATTTTTTGTCTTTTCGTCATTTAATTACCTAACTCTCTCCCACCCTTTTGGTTTCTTTTAAGAAAACTCCATTTGATTCCACATTTCTGTGCAGCTATGTCACAGACTCATGTCTTCAAAGAATTGTTCCCACCGTCTTATCTTCAGATCACTCCTCTACTTACTGGAACCTGGGTTTCCACTGAAATCTCAAAGTTCCTTGTCAGTGTATTCAACAGAGAATTCTCAGTCCTTATTCTATTGATTTGTCTTCAGCATTTGAAAAATCTGACCACTTCTTCCTCTCCTTGGCTTCTGGGACACAATGGTTCTCTGATTCTTCTCCTTCCTCTTGGCTTTGGTCTCCTATGCAGGCTCCTCCCTTCTGTCCTTTTCTTACTTGTGGGTGCTCCTCATGAGCTCCTCATGAGATCCTTCGCTTCTCATTCTGCTTTCCCAGGACCTCATCCTGCCGAGGCTTCCATTCCCATCTCTAGGTTGACAGCGACTCACAGGTGCATGACTCTAGGCTAGTCCTTCTCCTGACATTTAGATACGTACCATCCACTAGGCTTGTTCATTCGGAGATCTTCAGTGACACGTCCAACTTAAAATCTCCCAATCTCCTCCCCTTCTGTGCTCTCGGCTCAATAAATGAGTTCAAGTTGCCCATGCCAGAAACCTTGGAATAATCCTTGAATCCCTCTAATATCTCATTCCCACTAATCACAAATCCTGCTGATTCAACTTCCAAACTATCTCTTTCAACTCTCTATCTCTCATTGTCCACAGAGTTACCAGCCCAGTTCAGTCCCATTACCTCTCTGCCAAGATTCTCCCTCCTAACTAGTCTCCTGCCTCCAGGCTTGCCTCATCCTAATCGATTATTCCCCATTCGGCAGTGATCTCTCAAAAATGAATCAGATCCTGTCACTTGCCTCCTTAAAAACTTTTGATGGTTCTCCATCATTTCTGGGACAGAGACCAAACTCTAATGTGTTCTGTGAGCCCCTGGGTGGTCTGACCCCCCATTTCCGAGCCTCTCTTTTCTTCCCACTTTGTTCCCATTGATCTAAATCTTTTCAGGTCCTATATATGCCATGTGCTGTTTCATTTCTTTGAATATACTATTTACTTTGTCAGGAATACCATAATTCACCTCCTGCTGCTTCCTGTCTTTCTTCCTCTGACTCTTACTCATTCTTACAAGTTACTTCCTGCATAAGGGCCATGGACCCAGTTCCCTTCACTTCTGCAACCATTGCATTCACCACTGCACTTAACACAATGATTGTTTTGGGGTTCATCTCCTTCACAGATACAAATCTCCATGAGGACAGGAAGCATGTCTATGGTCTTCACCACCATATCCCCGTTGATTTAATCAAGAAACACCATACCCATTAGCACCCACAGTCCCTAGAAATTGCTAATCTACTTTTTGTCTTTATGGAATTCACCCCCCTCAGCAAGCTGATGGCGAGGAATGTTTAGCCCGGATCTACTACTGACTTCTACAATAAGAACATTAAGTTAGTGATTCGTGGCAAATTATTAAACCCTCTTGTGCCTTGTTTTCCTTAGCTTTGAAAGGATGTCTACTCGCTGAAGAGCAAAGACCACAAGATGACCTACAGTGTTTAATATACTGTCTATATATCCCTTGACTTCCTATCAAATTGTCCCTTGGTTTCTTATCTCTTGTTTTGGCCAATTCACAGAATTTTCAATTTCATGAGTGTTGGTTTCTGTTACTAGAAGCAAAGCTTCTCATTATGCTTTGAAGAAACTCCCATTCTGCCCTGGCAGGTTCCTCAGACCCCTGCCTTCTGCTTAGTGTCCTCTCTGCTCTCAGAACAGGAGTTTCTTCCACTCTGATCTGAAGGAATTTGGGTCCCGGCAAGTTAACACTTTCAGACTTGTTTTACATACAGTGTTGTATTGCTCTCATTCAAATCCTATCTTTCAATTAACACTTTTTTAGATCTTTAATTTTTGTTTTCCGAAATAGTTAATGAAAAATAACAGTGAAAAAATTAGAGACATAAAAAATAATGATAGGTATCATTTTAAGGGAAAAATATATCTACCATCTCCAAGAACCCCTTGGCTGCTTGTGAATTGTAACGGGAGAGAAAGGCTGATTCATTCACCTGTTCCCCAAGGATCATACTTAACATTAATCGAAGATTCTGATGTACCAGGGACAAAGCTAAAATTTATTTACATTACTTTATTTAAACTCAGGACAACCCAACAAAACAGGAAATATTGCTACCGCTCTTTTACAGGTAAGGAAACTAAAACTGAGAGATTAAATGACTCATCCAAGGTCAGACAGCCAGTAATTGAAGACGAGGACCTTGGTCAGTCTCTGACCAGAATCCATTATGTTCCTTCTGGGGAAAAAATTAATTGTAAAGTTAAATGGTAATTTAATCTGAGCTGTTTGTCCTGAAAAATAGCATAAAGTTCTGATTTAAATGCTTACAGCATCCAATTTCAATATCTCTTTGATAATAGAAAAATAAAATTTTTTTAAAGATTCCATTTATTTATTTGTTTATTTATTTGACAGAGAGAGACACAGCGAGAGAGGGAACACAAGCAGGGGGAGCGGGAGAGGGAGAAGCAGGCTTCCTGCTGAGCAGAGAGCCCGATATGGGGCTTGATCCCAGGACCCTGAGACCATCAGCTGAGTCGAAGGCAGCCGCTTAATGATTGAGCCACCCAGGGGTGCCTGTATGTATGTTTCAACATGGGCCCCTTGAGAAACACTGGTGCTTCCTAACCACCAATTTCATTACTTCTCCATTCAGAGTATTCATATGATATCATAGGATAGGACTGAACTGAGGAGGTTCAATAATGAAAAGACCAGCTATTAATCTTACTCCTTTTATTTCCTTTGCATACATAATGATAGAGGAACATAGCCAAACTGTGTCTTACTTTTATTTTTGTAATGATTTCCATTTTGATATCAAATATCCACTGATATTTAGATGCCTGGCACATAGTAAGCCCTCACTAAATATCCAGTGAATGAATTGATGTCTTTTCTCCCTTTTGGAACTTTAGGGTACTTACTTCCTAAAGTCCGGACCTGCAAAAAGAGAAGTTTAAAATAAATGAGTCCTAAGGAACATTCAGCGTTGTTATTCCAGGAGTCTGTATGCTCCGTTCAGTCCTAAAATATTTGACACACTTGCTCCTTTACTGTTTCAGCTATGTTAGTCTTGTTTCCTTAAACAGATTTCGAGCAAGGACTGTCATTCAATTCTCATATAAGCCCCATGGAGCCTAGCACAGTGTTGCCTTATAGTAGATAATCTATCAAAATGCCTATCACATTCTCTTACAAATGGCAAAGGCTCAAAAATATTTGTTAGTATTTTATGAAAATTATTTTCAAGTTGATGAATTTTGTTGGAACCACCAACAGCCTCTTTCTTTCTGATTTTCATAAATTGCAACTTCATTTTTCTCCCAGGTTAACGTGAGTGTAGTAAACGAATTATAATTTTATACTTAAAATTTTAAGCCAGGAAAAAAAATTTAAGCCAGGTAAATATACACATAACAGCATTATAAAGAATTACTGTGCTGGGGTGCCTGGGTGGCTCAGCAGGTTAAGTGTCCGACTTGTGATTTCAGCTTAGGTCACCATCTCATGGGTCCTGGGATGGAGCCTCACTTCTAGCTTCAAGTCCATGCTTAGCAGAGAATCTGCTTGAGATTCTCCCCCACTGTCCCTCCCCCAACCCACACATGGGTGAGCATGCTCTCTCAAATAAACAAATAAATCTTTTAAAAAAATAATAATTACTTGGCTGTCATTGTGATGTCTATAAACCAGACCAGGTTAATTTGATTGCATAGTCTATATGGGTTTGATCTCAATCATATTCTACCAGTTTTTTTCAGACAATTTTTTGATGGAGATATAATTAGAATGCTTAAATTCAACTTTTTAGAAGTATACAACTCAATGGTTTTTAGTGTGTACCCAAAGCTGTCCATCTATCACCACTACCTTATTCCAGAACATTTTCATCACCCCAAAAAGAAATCCCATGTATATTAGTGGTCATTCCTCCAGACCCTCCTCCTATTCTGGCAACCAGTAATCTATTTTTTGTCTCTATGGATTTGCCTAGTTTGGACATTTTGTATAAATGGAATTATACAATAGGTCACCTTTTAAGTTTGATTTCTTTCACTTGGTGTGATGTTTTCAAAGTTGTATTACATATCAGTTCTTTATTATGATCAGTTGCAAGCAGATAGGCCATCGTACAGATAAACCACATTTTGTTCATCTAACCATCAGCTGATGGAAATTTGGGTTATTTATACCTTTGGGCTATTGTGAATAGTGCTACCATGGACATTCATGTACAAGTTTTCATTTGAACACCTTTTTTTCAGCTCTTTTGGGTAGGAAATGAATTGCTGAATAAAATGGTAATTTTATGTTTACATTTTTGAGGAACTACTAATCTGTTTTCCGAAGCAACTACACTGTCTTGCATTCACACCAGCAGTGTCAAAGGATTCCAGTTCCTCTGTGTCCTCACTAACACATTACTTTCTGTTTTTTTTTTTTTAATTCTGATCACCCTAGTAGTGTGAAATAGTTTTTCATTATGATTTTGATTTGCATTTCCCTAATGACTACTGACGCTTTCATGTGTGCATTGGCCATTTGTATATTTTCTTGGGAGAAATGTCTTCAGCTCTTTTGCCTATTTTTTTAATTGGGTTATTAGTCATTCTTTAATTTTGAGTTGTAAGAGTTCTTTATAACTGGATACAAGTCCCTTATCGGATATATAATTTGTAAATATTTTTAGCCCGTACTGTGGGTTATCTTTTCATTGTCTTGATAATTGGTGTCCTTTACATGACTAATGTTTGTATTGTCTTTTTTTTAATTACTCTAGATGTCATATATTTAAACTTTTGATGGAATCCAATTTATCTATTTCTTCTTCTGCTGCTTGTGCTTTGGGTGTCATACCTATGAAATCATTAACTAATACAAAGCCACCAATACTTAGTCATGTGTTTTCTTCTAAGTGTTTCATTGCTTTAGCTCTTGCATTTAGGTTTTGGGATTAATTTTTGCATATAACGCATGTCTTAACATTTTAAATTTCCATGTGTAATCATATACGCTATAGAAGTTTATACAAAAGTCGCACAAGGGTCCCTGGGTGGCTCAGTGGGTTAAGTCTCTGCTCAGGTCATGATCTCAGGGTCCTGGGATCAAGTCCTGTATCAGGCTCTCTGCTGGGCAAGAAGCCTGCTTCCTCCTCTCTCTCTGCCTGCCTTTCTGCCTACTTTTGATCTCTCTCTGTCAAATAAATAAATAAATTCTTAAAAAAAAAAAGAAGTTGCACAAAAGATTATAGATTTCAAGGTGGGAAATGACAGTTTTCAAGTAATCAGGCTTATTAAATAAGAATTCACAGCAAACACACTTAATCATAACCAAAAAATTAATCAGAAATATTCCTATCTTGAAAGTAAGAAGTGCATATAATAACAAAACTCCTTTGCATATTACATTAAATTCAGTAGCTTTTTCGTAGCATTTGTTTAATCTTTATCAGCAGAAATTCCATTTCCAGCAGGTAAGAGAACTTTTGATAACCTTACACAGTATCTTATGTTTTCAGAAAAATAGCTAAATTTAAGATGTTCTGTTCAAATGAAGTAGAAAGAAATAATGAGCAAGCTTAGAACCATTTCCTTACTCAGCAGTTGATTTTGGAATGTCAAGGTATCTATTCATCCGACCTCCTGAATACCTTTCCTGAACAGACATTTCAATTTGAAAGTATTTTACCAACAGTGTAAACTGCATGCCCAGAGAAATGGAACAGACGGCAGCAGGATTCAGGAACAGAACAAAGAGGCAAAGATCAAGCACGTTTGGCAAACAGTAGGTCCCTGTGTCGGAAACAACGTGAGGGCTTTGCAGCCATTCCATCTGAGAACTTTTCTGTCAGCCGGAGTTTGAAGTCCAAAGCACAAAACTCACTTTAGAGATGAAGTCATTGTTAAATTACTGGGGTTAAATGTATCACAGTTACGGATTCTCTATAATTAACCTGGCTCATTTTCCAGAATCATACTTTATATTAATTCTCTACTAATGCAAGCTGTTGGAAAAAAAAATTGACAATGATTTTACGAAAAAAAAAGTACATTCTCCTAAAGGAGAGGGTTTTTTTTTTCTTTCTTTCTTTTTTTAATTAATTAAAAACTAGAGTTGGGGAGATTTTGCACAGAGATTGAAATATAAGTTATTTTTAGTTTTTAATAAAATGTGGAAGATCGGCTGTGGGGCACTGGTAGGTCCTGAAATATCATTTATTTCATGTTCTCAGTGCCCTTTCGGTAAGTGTACCTTCATGCTCCAAAGAAAGCCTCTTTCAGCAACTGCAGGTGAGAACATTTCGACCTGGGACATATACAAAATCACATGTGACCTTGAGATTGTTCTTTGGGGGCAGTGGTGCCCAATTTTTTTCTCACTCTCATTCTGGTTGAAATTTAACATGTTTTGTTGGGGCGCCTGGGTGGCTCAGTAGGTTAAAGCCTCTGCCTTCAGCTCAGGTCATGATCCCAGGGTCCTGGGATGGAACCCTGTATTGGCTCTCTGCTCGGCGGGGAGCCTGCTTCCTCCTCTCTCTCTCTGCCTGCCTCTCTGCCTACTTGTGATCTCTGTCTGTCAAATAAATAAATAAAGTCTTTTTAAAAAATAAATAAATAAAATGTTTTGTTATCAGAAGGTTTTTGCGCTTAAGATTGAGAGCAAGCTGACAAGAGTTGTGGAAGCAAGCCTGCCTTGCTAGGGAATGATCATTCCATGTTTTCTGTTTTCTGGCACATGAAAGTTGGTGAGCATGTCTTTCCTTGGATTCTCTGAAACACTTTTTGGTGACAGTCATTTATTTTTGACTTGAAAACATACTATGGGTGTGCTTTTAAGATTGGGTTACCAATGAAAGCTTTGTGGCAGAGATTATCTTTTTTTTTTTTTTTAAGATTTTTACTTATTTATTTGACAGAGAGAGACAGAGTGAGAGAGGGGACACAAGCAGGGCGACTGGCAGAGGGAGAAGCAGGCTTCCCGCTGAGCAGGGAGCCTGATTCGGGGCTCGACCTCAGGACCCGGGGATCATGACCTAAGCCGAAGGCAGACGCTTAATGCCTGAGCCACCCAGATGCCCCTGGCAGAGATTATCTTGTCAGCGCTATAGCCCCAGTGTCTAGAATACTGTCTGGTATGGTGTTCGATTAATAATTACCAAATAAAAGAGAAGAGGAAGAAGGAGGAAGAAGGGAAAGAGGAGGGGGACACAGAAGAAGGAAAGGAAGAGAAGGGAAAAGAATAAAAGGGAAGGTAAGGAGGAAAAAAAAGAAGCAGAAGTAGAACTAGTAGGGAAAAGGGAATGAATGATACCACATTACAAGGAATATGTAAGTGGTGGAGAGATGTAAAGCTGAAGGACAAACATAGGGATATTTGGGGAGGATCAACTGTACGGAAGGACGTGAGATGGGGAGAAGAGTATGTTCAAGTCAATACAGATAGGTAATGGAGGAAGATGCAAATTCTGCATTAACAATAAACTTGCTCCCTGCCTTCACAGACTTATAGAATCACAAGTTGAAAAGGGATCAAAGAAGCCATTTTGTCACATCAGCCGTATCTGATGCTTTAATCCAAGGTTGGCAATTTTTTTCTGAGAAAGATAAGAAATTTGGGGCTTTGAAGGGCATGGCCTTCATGAAGGCTATGAAGATCAGGAAAGGATGATACACATACACAATAGGTATTAAAAAATGGGTATGGCTGCGTGCCAATAAAACTTTATTTAAAAAAAACAGGTGGTGGGATTTGGCCTGTAGGCTGTAGCTGTTGACCATACCTGCATATCTTCTACACTATTCAGACAATGCTTATCACCTCTTGTCTATAACACTTTGTGTCAGGGAACATATTTCTTTTCAGGGCAAAACTATTCCATTTTTGTATAACTGGCTATAGAAAGGCATTCTTTATATGGAGTAATAAAATCTGCTTTTGGTGTTATTATGGACTGAATGTTTGTCTCTCCCCAAAAATTATATGTTGAGGTCTAATCCCTAAAGTGGGATGGTATTTGGGGGAGAGACCTTCGGGAGAGGACTGGGTCATGAGGGAGGAGTCCTCATGAATGGAATCAGGGCTTGTGTACGAAGAGGATGGAGAGCGAGCTCACTGTTACACAAGAAATTAGCAAGCAGTCTGCAACCCAGATGAGGGCTTTCAGAGGAGCCTGACCATGCTGGGCACCCTGATCTGGGACTTCCAACCTCCAGACTGTGAGAAAGAAATTTCTAAGCCACCCAGTCCATGATTTTTGTTACAGCAGCCGGAACCAAGACAAGTACTGTCCTAGTGTTTATTTGTTTGTTTGTTTGTTGTTTAAGACACTCTAACTTAATTCTATCCCAATGATTTAATATATGATGCTTTTTTTTTTTTTTTAAGACAGCTTCTGCTTCTAGTCAATATGGAATATCAAGGATCTGATTTACTCTCCCACCCGAAACAATTAAAAACAACTGCACAAAATGTAGGAAACGGGAGCATTCAAGATACTGATCCTAGGCAACCAAGGACAGTGATCTCTGAGATGGAAAGCAAGTGAGATAAAACTCGAGCTGCCTTCAGCTTACTGGCTACACTACATTTCCGGGACTCCAGGAACTGGGAGCGCAAGCGGAGCCTGGCCATCTTCTGGGTTGAGGAGATGGAATTGCACGACCAAGGGAGCCAAGGTCAACAGCATGTACACAGCAGAGCAGAGGATCAGAGGGACAAATCTGGAGATGTACAGATGGGCCCCTTTAATATTCAGCTGAGTGCTCTCAGTGAACTCGTGTGAGGAAGTTACACAAGAACCACCTGAAAAGATTATAGGAAAAAGTAAACACTTCTTGGAGCTCACCGAAGGCCAGAGATAGTCCCTGCTCCTAACAGCCAGGGTGGAAAACTTGAGAATTCACACATACTCTTTAGATTATTAAGGGGGTGCCTGGGTGGCTCAGTGGGTTAGCCTCTGAGTTCAAATCAGGTCATGGTCTCAGGTTCCTGAGATAGAGCCCGGCATTGGCATCGGGCTCTCTGTTCAGCGGGGAGCCTGCTTCCCCCTCTCTCTCTGCCTGCCTCTCTGCCTCCCTGTGCTTTCTCTCTCTGTCAAATTAAAAAAAAAAATAATCTTTAGAAAACTAAGACTTGCCTCCGTAATGGGGGGAAATTACTCCTAGGTCAGATTCTCTTTTGGTCCCGGATAAATGAACTTTAAAGTTAGATCTGAGGGGCAGCTGGGTGGCTCAGACGGTTAAGTGACTGCCTTCAGCTCAGGTCATGATCTGAGGGTCCTGGAATTGAACACCGCAGGGCATCAGACTACCTGCTCATCATACTACCTGCTCAGCAGGGAACCTGCTTCTCCCTCTCCCTCTTCCACTCCCCCTGCTTGCGCTCCCTCTCTTAAATGAATAATTAAATTCTTAAAAAAAAAAAAAAAAGTTAGATCTAAAGGGCTCTGTTTTCAATATGTTTTTCCCTATACAAACATAGGGATGATAAAGTTTAATTTATAAATTAGGCACAGTAAAAGATGAACAACAGCAATAATAAAACAGAACAATTTTTAAAATGTACTGTAATAAGTTATTTGAATGTGGTCTCTCTTTCAAAATATCTTATTGAACTGTACTCACCTATCTTGTAAAGCCGTGAGATGATAAAATGCCTGCATGATGAGAAAAAGCAAGGTGAGTGGCATAGGCACTATGGATGTAGCGGTAGGCCACTGACAATGTGTCAGGAGCATCAGTTGCTTCTGAACCTTGGCTGACCAAATGTAATGAACTGCAGAAAGAGAAAATATGGAAAATAGGAAACCACTGTACAGAGATGGTGAGATACCCAACCATGGATGGTCCTTGCATTCTGACAGCACTCAGTACAGAGTGAACACTGCTTCCTTGGGCCTACCACAAATCACCCAACCACAGCCACAATCTTATAATAGGTCCTTCCTAACACCCTCCTAATAACAGGTCCTTCTCCCCATGGTGTGCATTCTCCCTCACTGCTATGAGTGAAAATTCCAACTCTTTCAAATGTTGATGTGCTCTTGGTGGCTTTCGCTGGAGGGCTTTGCCAATTCAAATATGTTATTTAATGTAATCTTCACAACAAGAGCACAAGGCTGAATTTATAGATGATCTTAAGGCTTCTAGAGGTTAATTTAATTCAGAATTATGAAGAGAAAGAGACAAATCAGGGATTTGAACACAGGCTCTTTGAATGCTCCTCACTACTTTGAATGACAGAAGACAGGGAGCAAGATAAAGAAGAAAATAAAGGTGTTTAAAAAGAGACAAAAGATTTTTTTTTTCCCTCATGCTCTTTAACTGTCACTTTCATGGAGCAACATCTCCATCTTGTGATATTTTATAATGCAGGTTTTTCATTAATTGGATCTTACAACTACAGTCAATGATTCAGATGTAACCAAGATTTAAGAGAATACATTTTGCTATTATTTGCCCCATAGCTGAAATAAAATGAAGCCATTCAATTAAAAACCACAACTAATGAGGAAAGAAATGGTTTTCATTGCCATCTGTGGTACCTTTTTTTCCTTGAGAGATGACCCCATTGTATGCTTTCACTTGAGAATAATGTCCTTAGGATGCCTGAAGATCCCATAATTCTGAAGATCCCATAGATTGGTTGCCTGTACATGAAGAAACTTTCAGGTTATTGGAGGATTAGTGTGGGAAAACTTTCACTGAATATTCTTCTGCAATTTGTATCAAATGTAAAACCATGTAAGTAAATCACCACTTCAAAACATAAGTTAAAAATTTTAAGGGTCAAAAATAAAATATACAGATAGACCCCTTTAATTTTTCTAAAGATAAGTAGTATCTGCAACAAAGGTACCCCCCAAAATAAAATGAATTATCTGACTTTTCATTCATTAGTTGTAACTCAGATTACTTAAATATGAGAACGTACCATCAGGAAAGAAGAAGAACTCAGTTAAAAATGAGAAGGAGAGACCCCCGGGTGTCTCAGGCAATTAAGCATCTGACTCTTGGTCTCAGCTCATTTCTTGATCTCAGCGTTGTGAGTTTGAGCCTCAAGTTGGGGTCCACTCTGGAAAAAATGATAAGGACACGGAGGAGGGGAAGAGAAGGACGCCTGAGTGGCTCAGTTGGTTAAGCATCTACCTTCAGCTCAGGTCCTGCATCGGCTCCATGCTCAGCGGGGAGCCTGCTTCTCCCTCTGCCTCTGCCAGCCACTCTGCCTGCTTGTGCTCTCTCTCTCTCTGACAAATAAATAAATAAAATCTTAAAAAAGAAAAGAAAAAAGAAGAGGGAAGAGAAACAGTTCATGCTGGAACCTGTGACTATAGCAATGAGTATATTGCTAAATAATTATTCTATCTGAATTTCAAGAAAACATTTTCTAAGTCACTTGGAAGAATATAATTGAAATTTTAAGACAAAATAGCATTGGCATATGGAGCAAGTATTGTACTGACATACTTATGCTAAAAATTATTTGTTGGGGGGGCACCTGGGTGGCTCAGTTGGTTAAGCATCTGACTCTTGATTTCAGATCAGATCATGATCTCAGGGTCTGAGATCAAGCCCCATGTCAGGTTCTGTGCTCAGTGGGGAGTGTGCTGGAGAGTCTTTCTCTCCCTCTCCCTCTGCCCTTCCCCCAGCTAACACCATCACTCTCTCTCTCTAAAACAAACAAGTAAATCTTTTTTAAAAAATTTGTTTAACTAGACATTTAACTAAACATCCTATATATTATCCAGCAACCTTAACTGTACATCCATTAAAAAAAATAAAACAAAACAAAACAAAAACCAGAGACAACTCATTAATTTACCAGCAGATGGCTCCCTGAATCTAGTTTAGAATACGTATACTCAAACCTAGTGAGGAGTCCTTATTGTCTCAGAGTTTTTGTTGTTTTGAGTGTCTGATTGGTCTGGAGTGATTAGGTTAGTTTTGTGGGGGAGTGGGAAGTTTTTGTTTAGTTATATCAAAGCATAAAATAACTTTTCTCACCAATTCATATGACTCTTCATGATCCTTAACTTTAGAACATGAAAAGGAAATAATAATTTAGTTTTTAATGTGTTTCTTTTATGTTTGCTCAAGCATTTCTTTTATTTGCTTTAAGCATTTAAATTCTAAAGTAATATGTATAATTTCAGTGTAAGGTGACTCTGACATTTCACAAAGGAAATCCATGCCTATTAGATTATGTATTCTGAGCAATAGGTCAGGGATCTCCATAAAAAACGTAGCTTTACCTCTTTGATACAGTCTGATTTGCTATGATATTCTAACATTGAGGCATGTGTTTTGTTTTGATCCAAAACACACATCCAGAACTCTCAATGAAATCATTCATTCAACAGAATTTTTAGACCTGCCACAATTTTACTACCCCTTTGCCAATGCTAAAATATCTTGATGTGTTCAAGTCTAAGACTTATTTTCCAAGATGTTCAAAGATTTCTAGAACAACTGTTGTCTTGAAGTCTATTTTGTCTGCTAACAGTATAGCCATTCAAGCTGTCATTTGGTTCTAGTTTATTGCATGGCTATAGTTTCCCATCCTTTCACTTTCAACCTATTTGTATCTTTGAATCTAAAGTATGTCTCTTGTAGCCAGCATGTAGTTGGATTTTTAAATCCATTCTACTATAGTTGGATTTTTAAATCCATTCTACTATAGTTGGATTTTTAAATCCATTCTAACCTCTGCTCTTTGAGTATTTAATCCATTTACATTTAATGCAACTGCAGATGAGGCAGGATTTATATTTACCATTTTTCTATTTTTTTTTCCTATATGTCTTATGTCTTGTTCCTTTTATTCTTCCATTTATGCCTTCTTTTGCTAAAATAAACTTTTGAATAGAAATTTTAAGTAGACATTGGTAAATAAATATTTAAATAGATATTTAAATATATTTCCCCTATTGACTGCCAATCTTTCTCAGACTTTTTTCTTAGTAAATAAATCACAGACTTCAACATATCAAGAAACAAATATAAAAAACAAAGAGACTTGCCTGGGGTTATGCAAATCATTCATGACATTAGGACTAAAAAACAGGTCTTCTGATTCTATCTAGTTTCAAAGTTCCCACTACTACTGTGCCATGTACGTGGACTGAGTTCATCTGTGACACAAGGTCCTTCTACACTTGGTCTTAGCCAAAAGGCTGAAAAGCGATGACACAAGATCCTTCTCATGTCTTTCTTGACAGTTTTGAATTTCTTATATTTTCTCCCTCTTGTTTCAGAGGAAGCTTTTTTCTCTAACTTTTGAATTCAAATCTCTTAACAGTGTTTTCCTAAATGCAGAGCCAGTACCATCAAAGGTATGGGAGATGATTTGATGTGATATACTGAATTAGTATTGAGTAACAAATACATAAAGAGAAACCTGCTTTATTCAAGGCCCTTTTGATCCTTCTGACAAGGAGAAAGTCTAATTCTTGTACTGGTGTTTAACATCTCTCTAACATTCCTCATCTTCCTTTTTAACTGGGAGCAGTCAACATTAAGCCTGGAGCCCTGATACACTGTTAGAATTTAATAGTATTATTTTGCTTTTGTTGTGGTTATTTATATATATGGCAAATGATGCTGACTTTCCTTACAGTTTTTTTTATGTATGTAAAACTGTGATCCTGATTTAAAATAAAATATTGAGTAAATAGTATAAGTGGTGGTATAGGGATATGGAAAAATAATCCACAAAGGTGGGCTTGAATGACCAACCCTGGGAAACTACTGTGTTGGTTCAATCTGTTGGAATGGTTGTCTATTGTAACATCTTTTCTCCTGGGCCACAAAAGACAGTCAAGGCTGGGATATTAAACCTCTTGAGGGGCGCCTGGGTGGCTCAGTAGGTTGAGGCCTCCATGATCCCAGGGTCCTGGGATTGAGCTCCACATTGGGCTCTCTGCTCAGCAGGGAGCCTGCTTCCCCACCCCACTGCCCCCTGCCTGCCTCTCTGCCTACTTGTGATCTCTGTCAAATAAGTAAAATCTTTTAAAAAACAGAAACAAAAAACCTCTTGTACCTCTTTCCCTGTTGCATCTCAAGTTACTCAAACCCCTCCTTAGTTGCTCTTGTCATATTTGGCTTTTAAATTTCAGAATGTTGTTTCTAAAGATGTTGTTTATGAACTGCAATGGTCTGGACTTTTGTTCCTTTCCACTTGGCTTCACCCTTTAGGACTTTGCTCCAGCCCAGCTGTCTGCTGTCCAAATTGAGACTTCTTGTTTCCCTCCTCTGCAAGTGGTTATGGCTCTTTTTGGTTCATCTTTGATGGGCTTGTGTTAAGGAACCCACAGTTGTATTTTGATCTTCCCAAAAGGATCTTTGCATTATCATCTTACCATTTCCTTTTGGGACATCTTACATTTCCTTGTGGGTTTGGGACAAGGTTCCACAGAGCCTGGGCAAGAGGACACTTGAATAATGCTACCCTCTTTGATATGCAAAGTACTCCTTTGCACCAACTCTCACCCAATATCAGAGGATGTTAACCCACCTTAGAATGAGTTTCCTGCCTCCTTGGGCATCTACCACCCTCTTCTCCTCTGGGATAGAATATTTCAGCACCTGACTATCAGTCTCAAGATGTAGCTTACCCATGCATCCCTAACGATCTTCAGATAAAGAGGGCTTCTGATACCTGCCCTCGTGCCCCAAAGTTCCTGGTTAGAAATAGCTTAGGTCCACAATGGAACACTGGGTAACTTTATAAAATATAGAAGAATAAGGAAAAGAATTGTTGCAAAGAAAATAGACTATTATTTATAAATGGCAATAATTATAAACGGAGCCTTGGTGTTTAAAAATACAGTTAAAATTCTTTGTGTTTCATATGCTTTTTACATTTCTATAACAAGTTCAGTGGAACTGAGCACTCAGTTTATACGTCCAGAGTTTTGAAGCAATGAGAATATGTATCCTGAATACCTGCTTTGCTAATATACAGTGGCTACTCTGAGTCAAATGCAAGGAATGTTAATTTACAAATATTTCAAATACTCTATCCACCCCCACCGCACCGCCCCCCAAAGAAAATCATTCCTTTGGGTTCTTTTAAGCTCCAGGTAACTTTTAATTTTCTACCCTATCTCTGATTTAATGTTCTGGTCAAACTGCAGAGAGTAACTTTAACAAAGACCACAGTTTTTTAGTGCCTTGCTTTCACAACAGTTGAATCCACACACCTATCTCTATGGCGACTTTTGTACTGTTTTCCCTGAGATTTAAGTCCACAATGAGACCAGTAACCAGAAGTGAGAGGTAAGGAGGATTAGACACGTGATTAAAGTAAATAGTAACCATGAATTCACTTGCCCACAACTGTTTGCTTAAGCTTTACTTTGGGGACAGAGGCTCCCATTAAATCTCATTTTCAATACAGCGAATTGTCACTTACATTGACCTATCATGGAAAAATAAAAAGTTCCTCAAATTATATTTCGAAAGACAATAGTATTTTAAAGTTTATAGCTAGCTATTGCCCCACATTTTCAGCAGATTGTGCTGTGTACTGTGTGATACATAATAAAATGTATCATGATCCCTAAGGGATCCTCATATTTGTAATCTTCTGTGCATGTGTGTGTGTGGAAGACAGTGATATTTTACTAATATCTGGGAATAAAATGATATTACATATAATAAAAATAAAGAGATAATAAAACTTTTAAAGAGTGTGTGTTTTATGGGCTACATGATAGCAAGATGGCAGAAAAAGTGGGAATACAGTATGTTCACAAATATTTATAATAAAAATTCAATGGTGCCAAAGTACACATGTATCTACCCATTAATTTCTTGAGGGTAAGGTGCCTGATCATTTCTGTACATTCATGTTTACTTCTAGGGCTGAGCCTGGTGCCAGATACATGGTAATAATTTAATATTTCTTTATTAAACTTATGGATGGATGGAACACATTCGTGCATGTAGAAAATGTTATGGGAGCATAGAAGAGGCAACACTTGACATTCCAGGGAAAATGGAAGTGAGTGGATTAGTGGATAAAGCGGTGGGAAACAGAGGTTTGTAGCTGAGACTGGTAATTGTTTCCCAATATCCATTCTCTCCCCTTCTTCCATAGCAATAGTTCCCTTGATTTCAAGTGGGACACATATGCCAACCCTCTTTGCTTTTAGGTATGCCACTAAGTTCTGGCCAGGTGATGTGGGTACATTTCAGGTTATGTCCTTGAAAGGAGTGTCCCTTTCCTCGATTCCCCCAACCCCTGGCTGGCAATGGACCTGCTGGTAAGCCCCCCTGGATTAAATGGACAAGGTCAAAGCCCTTATATGCCACATAAAATAGGCGTGTGGGTCCCTGATGACTTTGTGGAGGAGAGCCCCTGTGCCAACAGGACTTTATGTGAGAAATAAACTTGCTCTGTTGAAGCCAATGGTTATTTTGCGTCTCTGTCACAGTGACTACATTTATATCCTAATACAAGCATCAGGAAGGATTTATAGAGGCAATGTTTGCACTGAGTTTCAGAGATTGAGTAGGAGGAGTTCACCAGGTGGACTCAAAAATTTAGGTAGCCATAGTAAAACCCTTTGGGGAGGTTTATATTTGTCCACAGCTGCACGCTGTAATTGGGGGTTGGAGAGAGGGGAATTGGATCGTTTGTGGGTCCATTTCAGCCAAGTCTTTCTTTGCAGGCAATTCCTGGAAAGGAGGGACTTCGTCTTAAGTTGGCAAAGACCTTTACCCAACTTGCCCTGGAAGTCCGTCTAATGTGACATCCACTGTTCTAAAGAGTAAGGAAATAAAGTAGGCTCTTTTCCCCTCCCCCAGCCCCGCTTCCCCCCCCCCCCCCAGTAGCTCTCTACATCCGTCCGCTGTAACATTTCCTGCGCCCAGCTACACGCGCCAAGGCGGGTGCTATCTGCGACACAAAATTCTCGCTTTCCAGGGGACCGTCCGGGGCGAGTGGGGAGAGAGGCTGCCACTAGCGGTTCCGGGGAGGTCGACGACCCTGGAGACCGAGCGGTCCAACGGTGCAAGGGGTCTTCGGTTTCGAGGAGAGGCTGGAACAGGAGTCACGGACCTCGGAAGGAAGAGCGCCCCGCCGTGGGAGAGGCGGCAAATCCCGCGGGAACAGCCCTCCGGCGGCGTCCGGCCCGCTCGCGGTTGCCATGGAGACCCGGGTCCCGGCCGGCCCGCCGAGTCCCGCGGGTCCATCGGCGCCGCGCTCCACCCCGCTCCGCCGCCGCGTCCGCCGAGGGCCACCGTGCGTGACCGGGAGAGGCCGGGAGGCGCGCCCTGCTTTCGGGAACCAGAGCGAAGCGAGCGCCGGAGGTCGCGACCGCCCTGCCGCAAACCCGGCCGGTGGGAGAGGCTGCCTTGGAACCAGACTGCCGCCGCCGCCGCCGCCCCGCCGTCCCGGGGCTCCCGAGGGCACTGTTCAGACGCCAGCCTCCGGGGCCCCGAGGACAGCGGCTGCCGCGCCGCCGTCCCCGAAGCCCCGGGAAACATCCGCCCTCTAGGGTAAGGGGCGCTCGTGGGGCCACAGCCGCGGCTCGTGGGGAGCGCTACCCCCAAACGGGCCTCGGGAAAGGTCGCTTGGGAGACGAGTCCCCCCTCGCCCCTCCAGCTCCCCCCCCCCCCCCCCAGCTTTCGGAAACTGGGGAGGTTTGGCCGGGTCCTCCGGCCCCTAGTGTGCGACGCTCGCATCCGCCGGCAGAGGCCGCCTCTTAGTCTTCAACGGGTGGGTCACCAGGGGGGTCCTGCATCAAGAGAGATTCACCGAGGTAGCCTGTTCTTTTCACAGAGACGATGCTCGACGTATGAGGAAAACCACGTCCTGGAAGCTCTGAGCTGTAGTTCAGCCTGGAGTTACCGGCCACGGTCCAGGCGCAAACATGCTCCAGGCCACCAGCGAGCTGGAGTTCTCGAGCGACAGAACTTCGGAGGGGATCTCCCACCTCGCTTCCCTGGCGCTGTCGGCGGACTCCTCGCCCAGCGAAAAAAGCTCTCCTGGCTTACCCGAAAAAACGGGCTATCCCGACTCCGTTTACGTTATGGCCGCAAACATTTTCCAGGGAATTCGATTCGAAAAATCCCCGGAGCAAGTCTTAATAAAGTACGGGAATGAACCCTTGCGGTCCTTGCCCGAGTCAGAGGATGAAGCCTTTCAGCGGTCGTCCTATGAGCTGGCTTTCAGTGCCCTGAAGTGTGAGTAGTAACAGCTTTAAAGATCAGCACTGAAAGAAAACAATGAGAGAATTTGTGGAGTGCAAACCACACCCCACCCCCACTGCCCGCACCTGCCCCCGCCCGCGCCCCCTTCCACACACCAGGTTTGGTTGTTTCCCATAAACCTCTCTTGGGTCAGTTGCAGATGTGAAGGAATGAGGAGAGTTCCAGTAAAATAAGCTCTTTGAGGCCAGAACTGTTTCTTCACTGCAGATCTGCCGGGGCCTAGCACCGTGCCTGGGCTTCGATAGATGGCCGCACAGTCATGAAAGTGATCAAGGAAACAGCTCCACTAACGCGTAGAGTTAAGAATCCACCCAAGTATCCAAGTACAGGGTTCCCTCTCCTTGGGTTATCTCTTTGCATTTTCTCTGTTGACATCTGGTATATTATTAGTGTACGAACTTTCACAAATATAAAAACCAGTAAGAGGATGGGGGAGAGGAACAGAGATGGAGTAAGAAGAAAGGGTGTGATATATTCAAAATGAGTATCAAAATTAAATCAGCCCCAATTAAGGAGATCCCATTCATAACCAGTAGACTTAATTTTGGGAGCTGGCATATTTTTTCCTCCAAACTTCTGTAGAATGCCCCTTTCTAATCTGCCTCCAGGGTTTGAAATGCAGTGTTTCAGACTCCCTTGGTCATGGTTAACTTTTATTTTTCTTAAAGATTTTATTTATTTGACAAACAGAGATCACAAATAGGCAAAGAGGCAGGCAGAGAGAAAGAGGAAGCAGGCTCCCCACTGAGCAGAAAGCTGGACAGGGGGTGGGGTGGTTTGGGGGTGGCTGGAGGCTGGATCCCAGGACTCTGATATCATTACCTGAGCCAAAGTCAGAGGCTTAACCCACTGAGCCACCCAGGCGCCCCTAGTTGTGATTAACTTCATCAGCTTCTGACTATGCAGCTGACTCTAGGACAGAAGATATTGTTGCTGTGAGAGCAAGCAAAGAGTGTGGAGGTGTTTGTTTTTGTACTAGCTATGAACTTTATAGTTTATATTACAGTATATTGTACTATATGATATTAACGTTTATATTAGTTTGTAAACTGACTGAATGTAGTTCCAAAAAAGAAGTTCCAGAAATATTATATTAGCAGCCTGGCTGAAATGATAAGCACGTGCCCTTCCTAACAAGGCAACTTGAAAGGGCAACATGAATTTTCATGTATTTCCTTAGTATTAGTACTTCCTGGGCCTTCTACCTCTTTGCACATAGGCAGTTAACAATTGTTGAGTCGAACTAAAATGTCCTATTAATTACTTAGATGTGGAAAATATATATATATATATATATTTTGGTAGTTTGCAGACATGATGCAGCTCAACTCTGAAGCCAGGAATTTGTCAAAATAGAGAGAAATTTGATGTTAAGAGGCAATTTCTCTTTAGTTTTTGTTTGTATTCTCCTGCTTGAGGTTTTGGGGTTTTTTTGGTTTGTTTTTTTTTTTCCTTTTTAAATCTGTCTTAACCATTTTTTCTTTTCCAGTGTAATCTTTCAGGCTGTTCCATCCACTGTTTCCATGCTTTAAAAAAAAAATGTAGTTTTAAAGACCAAGCTGTTTGCACTTTAAATAATGAGCCCAATGAACATTTTTACATACACTCCTATACTACTCTCCTTGCAACAGTGAAAGGCAGACTGGGCATCTATGCCCAGTACTAATCAGTACTAAAACTCTGAAATTATTCTATGTAAAATCAACACATTAACTAGATGGTCATGCTGTAGTGATATATGTACTACATTATCTTTTTCTTTTTCTTGGTCTTTATTTCTGTTTTATGTAAGGGCCTTGTCACTATTTGATATTTTTTAATGGCCCAGAGAATCCCATTCAGATAAAGTATTGTCATAGGCCTTTACAAACCTGCTTTTGCTTGAAATGTTCATTTTTAAAATTCTAATTCTAATGTAGGTTCAAATACTAAAAGTCTTTGATTGTTTACTTGGTACAAATATTATATTCTTATAATAATACTATCTTGCTAAAATTATTATCTCAATAATTTCTGAATATTCAAATAGAATAGAACCAGAATTTCTAAATGCATTAGATTTCCAAGATAATTAAGAGCCTGGCATTTTGCTTTAAAATATGGGATGCTCTGTGCATTTCACTTTTATCTTCTGTATTATCAGTGTTCTACCAGTATTTTCACATGATATTTTATAAACTCATTTTTGGCTTGCACAGTGTAAGTTCAGGGACTCACAGTTCAGAAAAGAAAATTCTCGATTTTCTTCTCTCTGGTTTTATAGGAGCAATAATGCTGAAAAGGTTAATGTACAAACTAAAGAGAGCTTGGGTAATGGTCCCTTTAATTGGTGAATTTGGTGAATAGGTAATTAGATCATATTACTTTTTTTTTCATGTGGCAGTATAAGGAGAAGGAAATAAATGACAGAGAAAAGTCCTTAATTACATAAGTGTTAAGTATATTCCTTTGGTTGTGTTGTTTTTCAGTTTTATTGTTTGCTCCTTTGTTGATGTCCTTTGTGTATAAGCTCTTTCAAACCAGAGAGTGTATTTACCTGATTAGCTTTTAAAGGTTGAAAGAGTTCAGTATGCTTTTTAAAGATGAAGACAAACTCTACCCCTGCTTTACTAAATAGCCCCAAAGTCAATTTTCTGCTAAAGAAGGGAATAAAGATAGCCTATTCCTTTTAAGTTTTATTTCTATCAAAGAATAGAGTACTAGCAGCTAATTTGCTTTTTTAAAGAATCTCTGGATGTTTCAAGGAATTCTAAATACTAAAAAAAAAAAAGAAAATCTGGAAAATAATTTCTTAAGAAATAAACTAATGAACAACAATTAAGGAAAAAAGAACACTTGAAGAAAAGGATTTTCCTGAAATTGTTGATCTTATCGCTGGCTTAATTCTTTCTCCAGTCTCTCTGGGTATATACAGCAGTTGGTGAACTTTCAGTCCCAGGAACTGACTATGGCATTGACCAGCTCATTTCACAATCTTCTACACCTGTCAGTGAAAAACCTAAGAAATGCTCAATGTATGATTTGGTTATGGCTTTGGGAATTAGAAACCGTAGACGGGGAGCCCAAGACCACCCTCAGGATCAGCGATTCACTGGAAAAACTCACAGAACTCAGCAAAGCTCTACTCGTGGTTGTAGTTTATTACGGTGAAAGGTTATTTAAAATCAATACCAGAAAAAGGTGCATAGGACAGGATCCAGGAGAGACCTGGCACAAGATTCCTATTGTCCTTTTCCAGTGGAGTCCACAGGCAATGCTTAATTCTCTTAACAACAATGTACGACAGCACGAATGAAGCACTGTAGCATGTAGGAGGCAGTATACAGGGAAGCTCACCCAAGCCTCGCTGTCCAGGGTATTTACTGGGTCAGTCGTATAGACAGGAGTGCTCTTGAGGCTGACCTTACTCAGTCTTGAGCTCTTCCAGAGGCCATGCTGATATCGTGTTGCCAATGCCCATGTAAACTAGGACACTTGGATCAGGCAAGCTATTCCAAAGGCTTATAGAGGTTATCTCCCAGGAACTTGCAGGGCCAGTTCTTTCGTTGAAATGTTCAGAGTTTGGCCACCCAGGCCTGCTGATTCAATTCTTTTTATTTATTTATTTACTTTTTAAAAGATTTTACTTTATTCATTTGAGAGAGAGAGAGCAAGCCTGTGTGCACATGTGCAAGTGGGGGAGGAGCAGAGGGCGAGAAGTACATTCCCTAGTGAGTGGGGAGCCTGACGCAGGGCTAAGGCTTGATCCCACAACCCTGAGATGAGGACCTGAAGTGAAACCAAGAGTCAGAGACTTGGACGCCTGAGTGGATCAGTTGGTTAAGCATCTGCCATTGACTCAGGTCATGATCCCAGAGTACTGGGATGGAGTCCCACATCAGTCTTCCTGCACGGGGAGCCTGCTTCTCCCTTTGCCTGCTATTCCCCCTGCTTGTGCACGTTCTCTGACAAATAAACAAATACAATCTTAAAAAAAAATAAAAATGAGTCAGAGTCTTGAGGACTGAGCCACCCAGGCTCCCCCAGACACCTGCTGGGTTATATCTTGACTGCATAGTGATTCATTAGGAAAATTGTCTTGATCATAATCCCATAAGCTCTGGTTTCATGTAAGTTTTCTTGAATGACAATAATAATATATTTGCATAGCTCTTTGTAATTCAAAAAAGTTTATGTCATTTGATAAACCAGTCCTTTGGGTTGCAAGATTCTCATTTTGCAGATGAAAAATTGAGGGAAGCTCAAGAAGAGATTAAATGATCTGGTAAGGAACTTGCAGGAAGATGGTTAAAAAGAGGAAGTATTTCTTCTGGTTGGAAGGGGTGGTAGAATAGCAACCCCATCCTTGATCCTAGTTTTTTATGGTCCCATGTTATTTTATTTTAATTGTATAATGATTTTATATTTGGTGATGCCAGCTTCCTTTCCCTGTTTTGCCAAAAAAGACTTAAACAATTTTGTTTCCCTCCTTCCACATACACACAGACTGCATCTATCTGTATTGTAGAATTACATTTGATATTCTTGAAGTGAAGATTCTAGAGATCCCTCATATGAAGGTGACTCTATGAAAACATAATAAAAATAAAGAGGGAGAACCTAGAGGAGAGTCAAAAGAAGGAGTTTCTTCCACCTCTCTTCCAGAATGGGAGGAATAAAGGGTGATCAATGTGAATTTTAGGGGTACAATAAATAGCCCTCTTCCTTTATACTTGATTTGGGAACCAACTGAGAGAGGGAAAAAAATGTGTCTGGGGACATGGCTTTAGATCTCCAGCCAAGTGGCTTGCAGAAACTTTACTACTGATTTAGAGACTTCTCATTTAATCCATGACTCAGCTGAAGTGTAAACCTCTCTCATGCACATCCTGGAGACACACAGGCAGATGGAAGAGACCTCCATGTTGAAAACCTGAGCAATAGGGATGAGTTCTCTTCAACAGACTAAAGAGAACAGCCGTTAATTAGTGGGGAACAGGGAATAATAATTCAAGTTATCGTGCCCAACTAGATAGGGTAGGCAAGGTTTACAGTCTCCAAGTAAATCCTGATAACTCAAATTAGTTGTTGGCAAAGTGTTTTATTTGGCCACTCTGGTTTTTTATTAAGAGAAGACAAAGAAATGCAGCATAATATTGTTGCGATAAATAATGCGCACTTTGGTTCCAGACTGTCTAGGTTTGAATCCCCGATTTGCCACTTGCTGTGTGACTACGAACATCTTACTTAACCATTCTTTTCCTCATTTCTTAATCTATAAAATTGGGATCATAATGATATCTAGTTTACATGGTTGTTATAAGAGTTCAAAGAATATATGGACCGCATTTAGAACAAGGTGTAGCACATAGAAAGCACTATCTAAAGTATACGGTTACTATTAATGTTGATATCACTTTGTGTGCATGTTAGGTAAATTGTAGATACGCAAAGGTAATATGTTCTGCACAGTATCAAAGGCAGCCCAGAGATTCTATCAGTTTTGACAAGAGCCCCCAAAGGAAAAACGCAGTGTTGTCAAAATCATCATTCTCTCATTCTGCCTCTCCTCTCTTTCTTAGGAGTTAAGCATCTCCATTGTTCAAAATTCTGTGACCTGAGTGGGTCTGCTTCCTTAGGATGCCTTCATTCCTATGATGACTATATTTTCTGTGATAAAAATTGGGACCCATGCTGAAAACCTATGAAGTAGCTAGGAATTGCTTTGCAAGTATTTAGTTTATAAAACTAAAGCTTATTTTCCCAGTAAGTGAAATGAGGATATTGCCTTGTATAATGCAGCCATAATTGATGGCTCAAATATGGATCATGATTTCCAAAAGATTTCTTCTGGAAACTGGAGTCTGTGCTCCCATTAGTCACTTCTGTTTAGTTTTCCCACCTCCCAAGTGAAAACAAATGCAGGGTGTGCTGTGCATATAGTAGGCTGAATGAATTGAAGCTAGCTAGCCTAGGTTTCTGCTCAACTGATTAAAGCATTTGTCACCTGTGTGTGTGTATAGTTTAATGAGTTGTAACTGCATTGTGTGGAGTTTCTTCAATGTATCCACTTGTTTCCACCTAGTACCTTTGCAATTCTCTCTCTGTCTGCAATGCTTGCTCCTCTCAGATCTTTCCATGGCTAACTCCTTGTCATTTGGGACTTAGATGAAATGTTATTAATGTCTTCACTGGTGAGTCCTACCAAATATTTCAGTAAGAAGTAATACTGATCTAACACGAACTCTTCAAAAGACTATAGGAAGAGAGAACGCTTCCCACTTTACAAGGCCGGCATAACCCTGATCCCAACATTGACAAGGATATTACAAAAAAGAAAATGACAGACCAATATGCCTCATGATCATAAACATAGGACAAAACTCCTAAATAAGATATTAGCAAATCTAATCCTGTGATACATTAAAAATGATAAGACATTTAAATTGTATCCTCTTTAATGTTTTTCAAAGGACATAAATTAATGGCTGGAATTCCTTTATTATTACTTTAGCTATTCTGATAATGTTCCTTTAACTAGGATTCCATGTGGAACCTGGGTCCTAAGGGTCCAGGACTCATAAAGATGACAAGTATTCATCATGTAATTGTAATTTTAGTCTTTGTCAAGAGTTGAGGTGAATTGTAGACAGGAAGATAAAGGGGTTGTATTGTCTAAAGTGTATTTTGATTCTAAAGTTTTCATTTTCAGTTTTGATTTTTCAGTAACAGACATTTTCCTTGTCTTACAGTTCAAGATATTTTGGAAACTATGTTAATAGACAGCTATATCTTCCCAAGTACCACAATAGTAAGTAGACAAGCTTTATATAATTAGCTGTCTCATGATTGTTATTTAGAAATTACTAAAAAGTCTTTAGATTTAAATCAAAACTAGTTTCTTCAAAACACATCCTGAACTCCTTCCTACCTCTAATTCTGATCCTAGTCCTTTCTTCGTGATGAACATAGCAAAAATTATCTTTTAAAAAGGTTTATTATTTTTTATTTTTGCTGAATTTTTTTTTCCATTTGGAAGTCCTTCTCTATCTCCCAGTACAACCAGACTATGTAAAAATAGTCATATTTCTGCTCTCTTATGAAAAAATAGTGGAATGGAAAATTGTATACTTTCCTTTATGTGTCTTTCCCCTTGGTAGCCAGATCATTTGAGCAGTCTTATTATTGTGATGCTGTATGATTTCCAAGATAGAAAATTTCAAGCTCGTCTTTTTTCTGATAATGAAGAGCCCATAGCAGAAGTTCAAGAAGTAGAGAACCTTCTTAACAGGTAATTGTTATAAAGTGCAAAGGATATTTTATATGAAATAATTAGTATTTTCACTGGTAAAATTGTATACCATATAATGTATAGATAAGTGTCAAACATTTATAGAGGAAAAAAACAAAAGTTCATGTTTCTCAAGTTTCTTTACAAATAGTCTTGAACAGGTTAAATATTCTGTTTAAAATCAAGTTATTTTGAAAGCTTGAATTATAAGATCCAGCTTGTAAGTATTTAAAAATTCATGAAAAATTCCTAATAATGTTTTAGCATATATATAAGTTAAACATCATTTGAAAGAGCTCTTATTTATTGACCTAGCTCTGTTTATAGCTCTCCAACAGAAGAACCCACTACTTTGCCAAATTAAAAAAAACAAACAAACAAACAAAAAAAACCCCACAACTTCTATGTAGTTAAGAACAAACCATTAAGTTTTAAGTTTGTTTTCTTTTTAGCTTAAATCTTGGCAGAAACCTACTATGGAGAAAATGATAGTACCTACCTAAAAAGGTGGTTGGGAAAATTAATTAAACTAATGGATATGAAATGCTTAGCTTAGAACTACACACATAATAAATGATCAATAAATGTTAAGTGTTACTTTTAGGGCTTTTGTTATCCTGTTGTTGAACCTTAATGGAAAGCAGAATATAGCAACAAAAACAAAAATCAATCTTGTAGGAGGAGTTTTTCCTAGTGTATAATCTGAAACAGTTACTAGTATTGTATTTGTTTTTATGTTGTTATGGGAAATTCAAGCAATTTCATTTAGATTATGAGGCCAGAGGACTAAGGTAATGGAGTGATAATAATAACTGACAGTTATTGAACACTTAATATGCATCAATCACTTGTCAGGAGCCCTTTAATAAAACCCTCTGAGGAGAATACTGTTAGCAAGCTGTATTTTAATACATGGAAAAACTGAGGCACACACAGGTCACGGGAACCTACCAAAGGCCATAGATCCAAGAAGGGAGTGGCCAGAATTAAAAGTCAGGAAGGCTGACACCGGAGTCCCAGTGTTAACCATTTCTAAGCTATTGCTCCTTACACTTAGGACAGTGAGGTCTTGCTGAAGTCCTCTGGAAGACTGAAGTTAAGACATAGTCACATCTCCTGTTAGCTGTAGCCATAAGAAATTATAAGATGGAGAAGAGCAAAAACAATCAGAGGTGTCTCCCCTCTGTGTTAGATGGGTAAGACTCACCCTGTTTCCTGTGTGGGTTTCCGGGAAACCACCTGACTGCCCATCCCACTCCTGGGCAACCTGCCTCCCGGGACAGGCATCCAGATACATCAGAGAGAATTGGTGGGGCGGTATGCTGTGGGACAGGCTTGGAGTTTCAGCTTTGCTGAGCTTCCCTCAGTTTCTGTTTGACTTAGTCAGGACTCAAGAGACACTGGTCGAAGTCCCAGCTAGTCTCCTTGAGCCTAAGGAGAATGGAGGTTAGCTTGAGTCAGCCAGGAAAGCCACGGGGCTCTAACCAAATAAGAAAGATCAGACGATGCTTTCATCATCAGCAGATTTTTAGCTGAACACTAGCAAGGCAGTGAATAGGACAAGCAAGGCCATGGCTCAGGAGGCCAAAGGAGCCAGAAGATACTACTGTTAGAGGATTCCTGATTCCCAGTTCCTGAGCTTACGTGTTACAGTTGTGTTTAAGTTTCTTCATATAGACTAACTTGTTTTAATCATCTCTATACCCTAATTCCAAATTCTAGGTTTCCCAGGAATTTGGCTCCATAGGGTCTGGGTGCATTCCTTTGGGCCAATCCCTCATGGCCAATAGAGTAGGAATCTCTCAATCAACCTCTGTAGATCTCTGGGGGCTTGGGGCTGGGTGCTGTTGCCTCCAAGGAAGCAGAGTCATTGCACACTTGAAGTATACCTTAGTATGTTTCTACTGAGAGGATAAAAACCAGTTTTAAGAGGTGATAGAAGTAATTATTTAGCAAGAAACCCAGTAAGAATGATTTCCTTCTTATGAAAATTCTGTTTGATCTTTGTTGTTGTTATTGTTTTTCCCAGAGATCCTTGTTTTTTATACGCTATCTACCAACTTGTGTCTTCCTTTTATTTGTTCATGGCTTTAGTGATCCAATCTAGGATGATACCTATTACCATTTTGAACATATGCAGGGTCCTTAAGAACTCATTCCTTGTATAAATCAATTGTGTTTTTAATACTATGTGCATGGGTTCAATAAAAAGATACCATAGCCATGTCCTCTTTCACTCCCCATGCCCTCACACTAGTCCAAACATCAGTTTGTACCAAATAATGTGTTGGAATTTTGTGAGGCAGAATTGGAGATGAGTAGCAAAAGACTAGAGAGGGAGCAGGACGGGAAAGAGTTAGTAGTCCCTCCATCCACACCACCCAAAACTATTCCTCCTGCAGCCTTCCACATTAAATTATGGCACCAACGTCAACCTGGACATCAACCTTGATACTTCTTGTCTCCCCTTTCCTGTGCCCATACTATACCTTGTGTGCTAACTCCACCTGGAAAACATGCTTCATCTCTGTACTTCCCATTTCCACCACTACCTTCCAGAGCCAAGCTGCCATCTTGCTACACCAGCTTCCTTGTTGATTTCCCTGCCTATAACTCATACTTTCCCACAATCTCTTCTACATGACAGGTAGAGCAGTATTTTAAAAATGTAATTATTTGGTCATAAGAGAGTGTCTTGAACTTATGTCTTGCTATATCATCTAGACAACTGGACAAAATATATGAGGCAAGGATTTGGGCATTAGACAAGACACAGCACAGAAACTTGATCCCTGAGAGAATGAAAACAAATGAGATGAGTGTTAGAATAATCCTGGCTTTATGCCTAGAGGTACTTTCCAACTGTAGTACAGGAAGGGGGGCAGCCCAAGAGGAAAATGGTAGTCTCACTAAGAAAACAGAGATCAGAATTTTGGAAGGCTGAATGATAATTTATTTTCTTTTTTATTCTATTAAAGTAATAAGGTCATTTATATTGAATAATTTTTTAAAATGTTAAAACCAAGCAGGTACTTTACTGAAACAGGGATTCGTTACATTTGTTCAGATATGTCTCTTTTCTCGTCTTCCCCAATTCTCTCAATCCCTATAATGTTCCAGTTTCTCATTTGCCAAGATGGTCCCTAAATACTTATTCATGGGTTTTTATATCTCATATTCTTTCCACCTCTTCTTTGGAAACTCTTAGACTATTTTGCTTAATTAGCGAATGTTCTGAAACATTCTGAAACAGTCTGATGTCTGATTTTATATTTGTATGAGAAATTCAAGTAATTGACTGAAGATTATCCTTTGGCATTGAGAAAATATTCTAGTTAGGGGTGCCTGTGGATCTCAGTTGGCTGAGTGTCTGACTCATGGGTTCTGCTGGGGTTGTGATCTTGGCACAGTGGGATGGAGCCCCCTGTTGGGCTCTGTGCTCAGCATGGAGTCTGTTTGGGATTCTCTCCCTCTCCCTCTGCCCCTCCCTTGACTCACATGTGTGCCATCCTTCTCTCTCTCAAATAAATAAATAAAATCTTAGAAAAAGAAAATATTCAATTTATGCTTAAAGAGAACCACATATATACAAGATACAAAATAAATTTGAAATGGATTAAAGACTTGAATGTTAAGACTGGAAACCATAAATCTCCTAGAAAAAAACCTAGGCTGTAAGTCCTAGGCATCAGCATTATTTGTTTGCACCAGTCTCCTCAGGCAAGGGCAACAAAAGCTAAAATAAATTAACAAAAGCTAAAATAAATAAAATAAAATAATAAATAAAATAGCTTTTGCACAGAGAAAGAAATCCAACGAAACAAAACAGCAACCTACTGAATGGGAGAAGATATTTGCATATCATCCATCCAATAAAGGGTTAATGTCCAAACTACATAAAAAACTTACACAACTTAGTATTAAAACACATAACCAATTAAAAAAGGGGGAAAGGACTTGAATAGACATTTTTCCAAAGAAGGCATATAGATGGCCAGCAGCACATGAAAAGATGCTCAACATCAATACTTATCAGGGAAATGTAATTCAAAATCATCATGAGATACCTGACACCTATCAGATTGGCTATTATCAAAAAGATGAAAAATAACAAGTGTTGACAAGATGTGGAGAAGTAGAGAAAAGCAAATCCTTGTACGCTGTTGGTGGGAATATATATTAGTGCAGCCACTGTGGAAGACAGTATGGAGGGTCCTCAAAGAGTGAAAGTTGAACTACTATAGGATCCAGCAATGTCACTGCTGGATATTTATCCAATGAAAATGAAAACACCAATTTGAAGAGATATATGCACCCCTGTGCCCATGGCAGCATTATTTACAATAGCCAAGATACAGAAGCAATAGATAAATGAATGAAGATGGGATGTATACATAAAACTCAACTATAAAAAAGGAATGAAATCTTGCCATTGCAACTACATGAATGGACCTAGAGTGTGTTATGCTAAGTGAAATAAGTCAGAGAAAGACAAATAGCATAAGATTTCACTTGTATGTGGGATCTAAAAAACAAATGAACAAATGAAACAGAAATTGTTTCATAGATCCAAGAAACAAACTGTGGGTTACCAGAGCACTGAGGGCTGGGGTGAGCAAAATGGGTGAAGGGGGTTAAGATGTACAGACTTCCAGTTATAAAATAAATAAGTCATGGGTATGCAATATACAATATAGGGAATATAGTCAGTAATATTCTGCTAACTTCAGTGACAGATGAACTAGAATTAACTTGGGGATCATTTCATAATGTCTAAAAATATTGACTCACTATAATATATACCTGAAACTAATAGGATATTGTATGTCAATTATACATCAATCAAAAAATAAGAAAATAAACTGAAGGAAAATGGTGTATTAGGGTTCTATTCTGGCAACTGACGATACCGCAACTAAACAAGAGTAGGCAAAAGAAAGAATTTATTTAAGATATTTCATGGAAGATTGAACATCAAGACGGCGGGAAGGGCAGTGATATGGCTATGCTTCTACTAAGTCCTATGACTTAAATATCCTCAAGATTCTCTGACTCTAGTCTCTGCTTCTCTGTGTGCTTTGGCTTCTTTCTTTTCCTCCTTGGTTCCCAGAATGGGAAACTTGGCTGCTGACAACTCAGAAGCTTTACCTCTTACAGCACCAACACTAGAAAGACTGGCTTGATTCTCTCTTCCTACATCCAAGAATTGTTTGACCCTGCCTTGAGTCAAGTGCCCATTCGCTACCAATCAGCAGTAGCCAAGGAGACCAAGAAAGTCATATGAATGGAGGGAGGAGAGGAACGTTTCTCAGGAGAGAGGGATTTCTATTCCCAGAAGGGAAGCTGTGCTTAGAATGCAAAGCCGAGGTTTCTACTGTAGATGGAACATTGGTACGCTAAATATGTTGACCAAGAACTTCCCATTAACTAGGTACATGTTAACTGCCATGATCCGCTGTTAGTTAGAATAACATTCCCCAACTTAAGGAGAGCAACACAAAAATTTTAGGAAATATGCCTTTTTTCACACGAGTGGTTGTGAAAGAGCCATGATATTCTTTCTTTTTCTTTTTTTCAAATATTTTATTTATTTATTTACTTGAGAGAGAGAGAGCATGAGCAGAGCAGAGGGGCAGAGGCAGAAACAGACTCCCCACTGAGCAGGGGGTCCGATGCGGGGCTTGATACCAGGACCCCAGGATCATGACCTAAAATGAAGGTAGACGCTTAACTGAGTGAGCCACCCAGGTGCCCCAGAGCCATGATATTCTTAAAATATAGGTTTATCTTTGTTATTTTATTCTTAGCAAATTGCATTTCTCCACTACATCATCAACCATCACTGACTTATCCAAAATAACCTTCATGGTTCCTTATGGAAAAAAGAGAATAAAACCTATCATAAGCAAGTGATTTGTATATTTTCTTTTGTATTTATGTATTACCCAATTACATTAAAACATATTTCTGTTTACCTTCTAACCACTTTTTCTCTCAATTACGTTTTTCCAATGCTCTGTAGGAATAAATATGAAGATTTTATTCCTTTTGTTCTGTAAAAGAACTGTAACTCCTTTATTATATTTAGAAATCTAGTAAACTTCTAATTACATAAAATAACTAAAGGAAACATTGGGAATAATTCTTTTTGCCATTATTTATAGATATAAAGTTTCCTGGGACACACTATATATGAGGTGTAATTTTATATTATATATTAGTTTCTTTCATTTGAGGCCCAGGATATCATTATTGTCCTTTAGAGGCAACATTTTCTTTGCTATTGGAAGCCCTCAGCTAGACCTGGGCACTAACGCACCAGAGAGACTTAGTCTAATCTGGAGTTGAAATAATTGGAAGCTGTGCTTTAGTCCTCATGAAGGCCAGTCAGTCTTTTTTTTTTTTTTTTTTTTTTTTTTTTTTTAGATTTTTGTTTATTTATTTGTCAAAGAGAGAACAAGCAGGGGGGAGTAGCAGAGGGAGTGAGAGAAACAGACTCCCCACTGAACAGGGAGCCCAATGTGGGGTTTGATCCCAGGACCCTGAGACCATGACCTGAGCCAAAGGCAGATGCTTAATCCACTGAGTCAGCCAGGAATCCTGCCAGCTATTTCTTTTTACTTCATTCCTAGCATTGTCTTTTGGTGACCCCATCCAAAGCCTGGGGACTTTATCAAAACTCCCTTTCCCATAAAGCTGTCATGCCCCAAATTTCCATTTTTGTTCCCCGCGGCCCATGAAATCATCATAAACTCTGCATGGCTCTTATCATCTCAGGCACCTATTTTAGAATTGGCAGATAATTTCATATATGATGCTGCTTCTACTTGGAACACTGGATAGCTCTCTCACACCCCTCCCTGACTCCTGGCTCACTCCTACTTCTACCCTTATGACTTAGCCTAAAAGTAACTCCTGAGAAACTTTCCTCGACTCCCATAGCAGTATCCCTCCCTTGTGCCACCATAGTATCCTGCCTTCCCTTGTCACGAATACTTAAGTCATTTAAAAATAATTGCTTTGTAAAGAGATTAATGACCACACAAAAAACCAAAATTGCTTTGTCTCCTTTTACCAGACTCTACAGTTTGTGATATCAGAAACAGTATCTTCCTTGTGTATCCCTTTGTTCCTAAAACAGTGCCTGGAACACAATAAGAATGCAAATATTTGTTCATGAATAGGTTGGTATTTCTCTATGCTAGGTGGCCTTCCATTTCCTGCAGAAAAAATTCCCACTTCCTATGCATGGTATATAAAATTTTTTGTGACGTGAGACCTGGATCTCTCACCACCCCAAACTCTAAATATGCTTTGCTGTTTAACATCTCCATATCTTCAGTGTCCTCTGTCCTCTGTCTGGTGTGTCTTTTTTCCTGTGGGGTCTGGAAAACTCATGCTGTCTGTGTCTTCTCTTGTGGTCTGGAAAATTCTTGCTTCTCTTTTAATAGTTTAAGTTTCTCCTCCTATTCGAAGTCCCTTTGGGCTGATTCTTGTTCTTTTTCTAATACATTTACTTTCTTCTTTGTGTATCTTACAGCATTCATCATGGGCTAAGATTGTTTATATACCTAATACACCACCAAATTATATGTTACTTACAGGTGGAAGCTCTCTTTTAATCTCTATAGCCCAGATCCGATCACAGTTTGTAGTTAACAATATTTGAAAAAAAAATAGGTATAATAGTTATTATCACTCTTTTAAAAAATTTATTATCACTTCTTGAATAGCCTGACTTTGAAATACATTTTCAAAAATATGTTTGCAACAGTTCTGTGAGTTAGATATTAGTTCCTAATTCCTAGAGTTTAGAAAAGCTCAATAACTGGTCTAATGTCATATAGCTAGTAACTGGTGGAAGCAGAATTTGAACCCATATAATCTGACTGCAGAGTCCAAGCCATACTGGCTGGAGAGGCAGGGGAAGAGGAGGCAGAAGGAGGGGGGAATATGGCATGATATCAGGAGGGGCAAAAATGGTTCCGTGTGTGGCCAGGCATAGATTCATGGATGGGAGTGGTGGAAATTGAGAACTGAGGAGCTGGTTCAGGTTAAATTATTAATACCTAAGTGTATCATGACAAGGAGTTTCGATTATTTCCTGTAGCTAATGGGTTCATTTTAGATTTAAGCTTAGGAATTCCAGAACTACAATTTAACATATATAGATCGCCAGGGCGACCTGTACATGTTAAACGTACAGTGTATCTGTATAGATACACTGGCTGTGTATACAGCAGGTGCTGGCAAACAGGGCATTGAGCAGCTCTCTGGTAGTGTTCAAATTATAGCGGATGGTGGACTTCTGGATCAATGATCCTGAGGAAAGGCCATTTTTGCTTCCATTTTCATCATCTGTCCATCTTACAGCTATGGAAGAAGTTACTAGTATAGCCACGGAGTAATCCATTTACAGAAGAAATGTGTGCCTGGTTATCCTAATAACATTTGGGATTTGGTCTTTATCCTCAATCTGATACTGCATATTTATACAAAAATCTTTATGACTGTATATATACTTTAAATTACTTTTGTGTGATTGAAAAATATTACAATTCACAGTATGAAATGTTCACTATCTGTAAATTTGGAAAATTATTTCTCTGTGTACTTCTTCCCCCCACATATACAACACATACATTTTTCTAGGCTTCATAACTCTAATTTTTATGTGTAATGATTGAATAACTCAGTTGATAGTCCTTATGGTAAATACCGTATAGGTATTTGGAATGACTATTTAATCAAAAGTGGTATGCACTCAGAAACATCTCACATGTATGATATAGAAAAGTAACTCATCTCTTTCTATTAATTTTTTTTGATGCACATTAATGTATTATGTAGTTGTTTTTAGTGTCCCTTGCTGTAGTTCTCTGACATTAGGAGATAGCACTACACAAATCTAATTTTATTAGAGCCCTAGAAGTCTTTATGTTTGATAACCCTTCCCTCTCCTCCCTCTCTGTTTCTCTCTCTCCTCTCTCTACTGGCCCCCCAATCCCTTCCTTCCTCTAGCTCTCCCTTCCTCATGCAGGCTGCATATTCATACACAAACACATTGTTGGTGAAAAGTTCTCATTCTACTGGGTAAATAATCTTTTTTTTTTTTTTTTTGAGAGAGAGAGAGAGAATGAGCAAGTGTGCGCACATGCAAGTGGGGAGCGGAGGGGCAAAGGATGAGTTAGAGAGAGAATCTCAAGCATACTCCGCTCTCAGTGTGGAGTCAGATGTGGGGCTCAAACTCTTGACCCTGAGATCATGACCTGAATCAAAATGAAGAATTGGATGCTTAACTGACTGAGCCACTCAGGAGCCCCTGAGCAAATAAGAATCTTGATCTTACAAGCTTTCTTTTTTTTTTTTTAAGATTTTTATTTATTTATTTGACAGGCAGAGATCACAAGTAGGTAGAGAGGCAGGCAGAGAGAGGGGAAGAAGCAGGCTCCCTGCTGAGCAGAGAGCCCGACGTGGGGCTCGATCCCAGGACCCTGAGATCATGACCTGAGCCGAAGGCAGCGGCTTTAACACACTGAGCCACCCAGGCACCCCGATCTTATAAGCTTTCTGTAGCAACATACACCACTCTGGCTGCACTTGACTCTTCTCTCCTATCTTTTCCCCATTTCTCATTCAAGGTTATCCTTGAGTTTTATTATTCATTTAGATTCCTACCGTGAAAATTTTGATTATGGGTCCCATATCCTCATTTATTAGCCATTTTCTATGAGATCTAGAGAAATCACTGGATCCTCATGGTAATGCTAATAACCTCTTCTTGGTTTTCTTTTCTGTTATGGGATAATCAGAACTGGTAAGGACTTGATATTGATTCATGAAAGTTCCTTAATCTTACCAAAACTAGACTATTGGCAACTATGATAATAACTAGCCTATAGTGAGTGTCTGCCATGTGCCAAGAATTGTGCTAAGTATTTTGCACACATGATTGGTAATCACCGTATTAATAGCAAGTTAAGTCGACCACATTCTATAGATGAGAAAAGTGGCTGAGTAAAGAGATTCATTAATATACTCGAGGTCACACAGCTAGTAAGTGACAGAAACTGAATTTAACTTCAAGTTTGTCTAACTAAAGTCCACACCTCTTTCACTACATAAAATTTCTTTCAATCGGCAACTGATATAAATATCTGGAGAGACATGTATCTACACAGGGGCAGCAAAAACTAAAGAGAAGAAGCCGCATTATTGGATTTCTATTTTCAAATAATTTATACTATGGAAATGTGAAGCAGAATTACAGAAGTTTGTTAGAATTCTAAATCTAATTTGTGAATTTTTCTAGTGGAAAATTGGTAGTAGTAGTCACCAAGAATGGATTTTCTGTCTCTAGTTTTAAGACGAAATTGGCTGCAGCTTTGGCAAGATGCCGAATCAAACATGATGCCCTTTCAATATACCATATTCTTCCAGAAACTGTTAGAAACCAGGAACTAAGGGCCTCTACTTTGCCACTTTATGCTTGGATAAATACTTGTAAAATCAGGTAAGAGTATTAATCAAATTGTTTATTCACCTTTCACTTTGCTAGCCTTTCAAAATAATGTGATAAGAAATATTATCTTTTTAATGGGTGGGTAGGGCACATCCAGGGGAGTGATCGGGGAGCTGTAGTTAGTTCACAATCTTATCACCAAATTACCAAAGGTAACTACATAAAAATGTTAACTTTTTTGTATTTAATTATCTTTTAACTTATTGTTGGCTGAAATTGTAAGTTCCATTAAATGTAATATATGCAGGGATATTTATATTTATTTTAGGAAAAAGTGCTAGTGTCAAATGCATTTTTAATATATTTTTAATTACAACTTAATATTGCATATTTACAGTCCTGAAGACGTTTATTATAGTTTGAAGAAAAAAGGCTATAACAAAGTCAACTCTGTATTGCATATTGATGAGAAAGTCTTTGCTGTGGACCAACATTGCTATGATGTCTTAATTTTTCCATCTCATCTCAAAAATGATCTTCTAAATATAGATCTTTTCAAAGATTATAAACTTATATTTCAGGTAAATGTTTACTTTCATTGTGGTTCTCAATAATCCTAGTTACTCAAAGAATCCACTTAAAAATAAAACCCAACATTGGGAGAAGGAGAGAAGTGAGTTGGGGGAAACCGGAGGGGGGACAAACCATGAGGGATTGTGAACACTGAGAAACAAAATGAGGGTTTTGGGGGGCCTGGAGGGTCAGGTGAGCCTGGTGGTGGGTATTAAGGAGGGCACATATTGCATGAAGCACTGGGTGTGGTGCATAAACAATGAATCTTGGAACACTGAAAAAATAAAATTAAAAAAAAACTCAACAAACTGATTATATTTTTATAGATTATCAAGAAGATTTATAAACCTAATTCTTGGCTATTTTATTGAATAAAATTAATACCCTTACAAACAGTGTTCCTATGTACTTCAGCATCTTTGTCCCATGCGCAGTTATAAAGAACATGTTCTCCTTCATAGACTCTATAGGTGGGGATACTTGCACTGCTGGAAACTGAAAGGCTGTATTTTTCTCTTCCAATGGAGCATTGAAAAAAAAAAAGTGCAATGGTACCTTTTCTACCTTCCGTTTCTGGGAAAGATGCTAGTACCATCCTGAATTTGAAAATGCAACATTTAATACTTTCCCATTACCTCCTTAATATGGTCTTACAGCATTGATTTTTAAGAGGTGTATAATGACTAACAATACAGGAAGAGAATGTGAGGTATAATGGGGTTTCAATAGAATGAAAAATAAATGGTCCAAAAAATTAGGTTTTATTAGTTTTTATGTCCTTAGATTCCAATTCTTGCCTCAGATTTACCTTGGTCCTCTAAGGTTTATTCCTTCACAGCGCTCATATTCTTGGGTAGAATCTCTTGGCCTTAACTTATAGTCATACCGTATTGAGCCCTGAGATCAACTGCAGAAACCCATTTGTCTAGACCCCTTTTATAAGCTTGCCAACCATCTAACTTTTAATATCTATGAGTTAGCAGTGATTTAAATGACAGTATAATGGGAAGAAATAATGGAAGTAACTGATGATTGAGTTTTTCATGAAGGGGTAAGAATGGATGCTGTAGTAGGACATCACTAATGTATTATTAATCACATTTGGGGGATTTTTGACAGTGTCTTAACACTATATGAAAGTGAAATGATAACATTCATAATTTAGGTTAAGCAAAGTTAAGATCTTTGTTTCCATCAGTTATTTTTGTTAATTTTGTCTTCTAACATATATTAAGATGTTTTAAACCCAAATGGATTAGGTATCTCAGGATTTCTACCCAGTACCTTTTTTTTTTTTTTTTTTTTTTTACTTAAGCAAGAAAAAGTCAGTTCATGCTTCTAGTCAAACCATTTGAAATTCTAATCATGTTATTATCTTGTAGGACAAATCTCGAAGTCTCGCTGTCCATTCTGTAAGGGCTTTATTAAATATGGATGATGATATCTTAATGGTTAATACAGGTTCATGGTACACAGTTGCCCATATGTCAGTCTTAACAAATAATAACACCTCAAAAATATTTGTGTGTGGAGTAAAATCACAAGCTAAGGATCCTGACCTGAAGAACCTTTTTACAAAAATGGGATGTAAAAGTATGTATAAATATTTATTTGTTTGGTGATTAAGGTTCTCCAAAATTTTGAAATGTCAAAAATGTTTGAATTTGTTATTTTTTGTATTACAAAAACTCTGTATATACTATGCTTTTCAAATATTCCCTACTTCATATTACACCAGGCACTTCTCATTATTTAACATTGGTTATACAACTGTAGTTTAAATTAATGAATATATTGGCACTTGGTATATTGCTTGGCATTAGCTACCATATAATTTGAAATTCAAACAATAATTAGTTAAAGAAGGTAGTAGAAATTATCATACTTTAATAAATAAGAACACATCTAAAGGAGAGCTTGACAGTGTTAATATCTAGGACTAGAGGCTACGTCCCTTAGGCTTCTTATTTTCAAAATCTTCTTCATTGGCTCATGCTGTGACTAAAGATAACATTTTATTAGAGATTCGTTGAGGCTGAAAAACTAAGCAAAACTTTCGACAGGTTCATAGGGAGACAAAAAGTAGAATTCAGAACTTGACCTGGAGAGGTAGACAGGTAAATACCTAGGGTTTCACTTGGAGAGAGAAGTATGCTGGATAGTGATCAGTTGTCTAACAGACTGAAGCCAAATTCCAGTCATCTCATTCCCAGTTGGATTAAGGTGATCTGGGATTATTAGTGCCCAGGTTTAGCTGCCTATCAGAAGCAAAAGTAGGGGCGCCTGGGTGGCTCAGTTGGTTAAAGCCTCTGCCTTCGGCTCAGGTCATGATCCCAGGGTTCTGGGATCGAGCCCCGCATCGGGCTCTTTGCTGAGTGGGGAGTCTGCTTCCTTCTCTCTCTCTGCCTGCTTCTCCGCCTACTTGTGATTTCTGTCTCTCAAATAAATAAATAAAATCTTTAAAAAAAAAAAAAAAAGCAAAAGTAAATTCTCTGGAAGAAAATAACATCATCCTAAATCTCATATTATCTCCTAAATTTTTTCAAATACAATGTCTGGCACTCAATTTAAAAACAACAACAACAACAATAACAAAAGGCAAACAAGAAGAAAAAATAAGACTGATATAAAGAGAAAAATGCTACAATAGGAGCAAACCCACGGATGATCCAGATACTGGAGATATCAGATGTGGACTTTAAAATAACTATGATTAGTATGCTGAAGAGACTAAATGTCAAGTTGTAGAATTTTTGTAGAGAACTGGAAACTATAATTCTTTTAAGTCAAAAGAAAATTCTAGAACTAAAAAATACAACATGTGAAATTAAGAAGTAAAAAATTTAACAGTAGATTAGACAGAGCTAAAGAAAGAATAAGTGAACTGATAAGCCACAAGAATATATCCAGACTGAAGCAAAGGGAGACAAAAGGATTAGTAATATGGAAAAGATAATAAAACACACATGAGACTCAGTGATCCAGTGCTCTTCCACATGATTAAGAGCACAGAGAGAGAAGAGAAAAATAATTGAGAAGAAACAATATTTGAAATTAAGGCTGGGAATTTTTCAAAAATAGGTGAAATAAGTTAAGCACCATAGATTCAAGAAGCTCCATGAACTCTAGTAAGAATAAACATATAGAAAAATATTAGATACATTATGGCATAACTGCTGAAAATCAAAGACAAAGCAGCCTGGGTGGTAAAATAGATTACCTTTAATGGAACAGCAACAAAACTAAAAACTAACTTTTCAACAGAAATAAAGAAACCAAAAAACTATTAATATCTGCATAGTGTAGAAAGAAACTACCAAGGAGATTTCTAAACTCAGCAGAAATTTCCTTTGAAAAAAGATATCCTTAGAGAAATGAAATCTGAGCTTGTCAACAGCAGACACAATGGAGGATATACTAAGGAATATTTTTTGAGTAGAAGGAATATTTTCTTATACAGAAAGTTACAGATGCTGGAATAAATGAAAAAGGTAAGTAAACTAAATAATTCTAATCTAATGTTTTGTGGGATTATAAATTAAGGTGGGGTTAAAATATATGTTATAAATAATTAAATTACAACAATGGTACATAACTTAGAAGGAAATGGAATTAATGCTTTTTATCATCTTTGTTTTGTCCAAGAAATGGTAAATGTAGTAAACTATTAAGTAGTGGCATGTGTTATACCTGGGGCAGTGAATAAACAAATAATAAAAGGATGTTTAACTAATATCTAGGAGGGGGTGGAAAATAGAATATGGAGTTGGAATACCATATTACCATAGAAGAGGTAAGACAAATAGAAAGCAAGTAGGTAGATTAAACTTTAAAAAATATATATGTAAACACATTACATATGCATGACTAATACTTGAAATAAAAGACAAAGAATGCCAATATTAGATTTTAAAGATCAACTATATGCTGTTTATAAGAGAGACCCTTACATAAAAGGATATTAAAAAAACTTGGAAGCACAAAAAAAGATATACATTATATATGCTAACAAAAGAGCTATTGACAAAGTAGATTTAAGTCAAGAAACGTTACTAGAAATATAGCATGTTCATCAGGAAAATAAAACAGTATGAAAGAAGTATGTACTTAATAATATAATCCCAAATATAACTAAACTATAGATTTCACAGATGATTGTTGCAAGGTTGCTAGATACAAGGTGATATACAAACCAATTTCTGCATACCAATATCAAAAGTTTGAAAACGAGTCAGATACTTTTTACAATAGTATCCAAAACCATACCCATTTAGGAGTACTTCTCATAAAAGATGTGTAAGACCTCCTCATAGAGCTATGGACCATTACTGAAAGACAGAAGACCTAAGTAAAAAAAAAAAAAAAAAAAAAAAAGATCATGTTTATGAACTGAAAGACTCAATGTCATTGAGATGAACTTTCTAAGTTGATCTGTATGGGTTCGGTTCAATCCACATGACACTGCAGAGTACTGACATGTTTTTTTCAGTAAATGGTGCTAGAAAAAGTGAAACCCATCCATACTTTACATACCATCAACACAAATCTAGAATCTCCTGGAATTTATTATAGGAAAAACACTTAATGACTGTGATTGGTAGAGATTTCTTAAACAGGACACACAAAGCACTAACCATAAAGGAAAAGATTGATACGCCAAACTAGAGTAAACTTTTAAAAAATTTAAAACTTCTGTACATGAAGAGAGTGCAAATGCGAACTGTAGAGAGGGAGTATATAAACTGGTGAAGTTTCATCCACAGGGTATAAAGAGTTCTTACAAATTAACAATAAAAAGACAGCCCAGTTGGAAAATGTGCAAGAGACGTGACCAGTCATTTCACAAAACAGGATGTCCAGATGCCAAAAAAACCTAGGTAAAAGTAGTCAATCCCATTACTAATGAGGGAAATGCAATTAAAATCACCACATGTCTACGGAATGATTAAAATTTAAAATATTGGGAGGGTGCTTGGATGGCTCAGTTTGTTAAGCATCTGACTCTTGATCTCAGCTCAGGTCTTGGCTTCAGGGTAGTGAGTTAAAGCCCTGTGTTGGGCTCTACACTGGGCATGGAGCCTACTTTTTTAAAAAAAAGACTGTCAGTACCAGGTACTGGCGAGGTAAAGAGCATTGGTAATACTCAAATACAGCTGGTAGGATTGTAAACTTGTACAAACACTCTAGAAAACTAGCATTAATCACTAAAACTTGAATAGGTACATACCGTGACCCAGCATTTTACTTCTAATCGCCCACCTGAATTTTTACCTAGTTAACAAGAGAGAATAGGAACCATTAGGTAACCACGCAGTAGAGGAAAGGAAGTTTCTCCTTTTAGAAGTCTTCCAACTAATAAGTGATAAAAGGATGACAGACCTGAAATGTGACTATTTTGCAACCCCTTTGCTAGTGCTGAAAAGACAACTTAATGGGTGAATATGATGTGACTTGTGAAGTAGTTTTGTCCCCTTTCTGTCCTCCCCCCCCCAAAAAAGGGAAGAAAGAAAGAAAGAAAAAATGGAATCTAATTAAGCTTCTAGAGATCCAGCTACTAAGTCATAGGAAGCACAGAAGACAGGAACATGTTAAAAGTACACTCTAGGGAAGCAATTAGCGAAATCCAGACTACGGAAAACTCTTCGTAGTACTAATAACCATGTTTCATTAGGAAATAAATTGTAAGAAAAAACGGAAAGGGAACCTATCAAAAAGAAATTTAAAATAAGGCTTAGCAGCTAATTACAATGTATGTATCTTATTAAAATCCAGATTCAAACAAACTGTAAAAAATTTTTGACATGTGTGAGACTATTGGGAAATTTAACACATAATTAGATGCTTTTATTATCCAATGATAATAAGGAATTATTATTTTTTAATTTGTGTGGTTGTATTTTTAAAGGAGTTCTTATCTTTTAGAGATATATGGTGAAATATTTATAGATTCAAATCATGTGGGTGGGTGGAAGTGGGTACAGATCTAGATGAGACAGAAGTGGGCAGGAATGGTTCACTGTTGCATCTCCATGGTACGTACTTGAGACTTTATTATAGTTTTTTGTCTGTTTTAATTTTTCTGACAGAAACTTAAAAACAACAACAATTTCAAAACAGACAGAATAGGAAGACAAACACGGTGATCAGACAAGAGAAAGGGGTTGGGTGAGCAGTTTCAGGGGTGACTCCTCAGCAGGGGAGGGGAGGGGGAGCCATTGCAGAAGTGGACGGGTGGCCTAAAGATAGGGACACAGACCACTATACTCTGAGGGAGGGCAGACTTTCTTAAACCAAATTCCCAAGTCCTTAAGGGACTTTAGACTCCCTCATAAATGCTGCTGACACTCATTTTTCACTGGAGAAGATAACATATAAATGGAGATTACAAATGGCAAAGGGAAATAACCAATACTGAGCATTTACTATGTACCAGGCCCATACTAAACTGCTTTATCTCAGTCTTCACCACACTCAGATGAAGCAGGCATTATTATCCCGTTTTATGAATATAAGGAAATGGAGATTCAGAGAGATCAAGTCACACAGTTAGTAAACAGTGGAGTTGGGAGTCACACTTGGGTATTTCTGCCCCCAAAGCCCATTTCCCTCCACCACATCACACTATTTTGAAAGAGCCTGAAGTCCACAATGAAAAATGAAATGACATTTTATGTAGAAGGTATTTAAATCTCAAAATTGTTCCCTCAAGTGAAGGAGAAAGAGAACTCATGTTTTAACTTTAGGAAGTTATCAGAGAACAATAGCTCTCTTTTCTATGTTAAGATGGTTTTTTTGTGATGTTGAGGATTTAAAAATGAATAATAAATCAATCTAGTTACATACTGTATTAAGATTTTTAATTAATGTTTTTACATTAATTTTTGGTTTTTTCCTCCAAGATATTGAAATACTTCATGAGACATTTCTTAACATTGAATCAAAGGATCATAGATTACAGAAAGTTAAAGTGATTCTGCTGCTACCTCGTTGTTCAGGACTGGGTGTTAGTAATCCAGTGGAATTTATACTAAATGAACATGAAGGTACTTGAAAATTTTTTAATTTATAAATTATTGAAACTTGTTGATAATTTCAAAAATAAAGTTATTTAAAATCATTAAAAGGACACATTAAATATATCTGATTAACGAATAGCTATCATGTATAGAGCACTTACAATGTATAAAGTACTTTACAGGCCTACCTGAGTAGGCCTAAGTCTACCTAAGTAGATCAGTCGGTTAAGTGGCTGATTTTTTATTTTGGCTCAGGTCATGATCTCAGGGTCCTGGGATGGAGCCCTGCGTTGGGCTCTGCACTAGGGACGTAGTCTGCTTCTTTCCTTCTCTCTTTCCCTCTGCTCCTCCCCCTGCTTGCACTCTCTCTCTCTCTCTCAAATAAATAAATAAATATTTTTAAAAATACAGTACTTTACATTAATTGTCTCAGTTAATCCTTATAGTAATCCTTTGTGATATGCACAAGGGGAATATTAAAAATATCTAATAATTGGAATGATGTAGGCCATCAGAACAGATGTTGGCCACTATGCTATTCTGGTATACACCAGAACTCAAGATAAAGACATTAAAATTTATCAGCATTTTAGATTAAAAAACTGACACTCATAAAGCTTAATTCATTTGTATAAGGTCACAGGTTCTAGTTAGTAAAAGAGCTAGAATTCAAATGTAGATCAGCCAGACCCTACAGACTGTTCTAAAATGGCCCTAATTAAATCATTATCACATTATTTCAAACTCAAGACTTCTTTAACCCCCAGTATGTATGTTTTATGATATGACTACCTCAGATTAAATATTAATTCTAGCAATATTTTATTTGCTTATTTAATAAATCATAAAATATTATTTAACACTGCCATTTATTGAGCACTTGTATATAAGACAGTGAACCAAGCATTTTGTTTTGACTATTTTATCAAGTCCTCACAAGAACTCTGTGAATCAGTTATAGTAGTCCCCCATTATCTATGAAAATTCATTCCAAGACCCCCAGTAGAAGCCTAAAACCATATGCAGTACAGGACCCTATATGTACTGTGTTTTTCCCCATACCTTTGCACCAATGATAAAGTTCAATTTATAAATCGGGCACAGTAAGAGATGAATAATTATAAAATGGAGCAAGTATAACAATATTCTGAATAAAAGTCATAGAAATATGGTTTCTCTTTCAAAATATCTTCTTGTACTGGACTCACCTTTCTTGGCGTGATGAGATGCCAAAATGTCCATGTGACGCGACGAAGCGAGCTGAGTGATGTCAGCACCGTGACGTAGCGTTAGGTTACCACTGACCTTCCGCAGATTCGGAGAACAAGGATCCTCTGCTTCCGGGACCGAGGCTGGCCTTCAGTAACTGAAACGGCGGAAAAGAAAGTCACAGATCCTGAACTCTGGTTTTCTACATTTTATGAGTCCGGACTCTGAGGCTCACAGGTTGAAGCTCCCCGGAGTCACTCAACTAGTGTCAGAGCCCAGATCCGAACACACCAGCTCTGACTCCGAGGCTGACACTGGGAGCCACTTTCTTAATCCGAGTATATTTGCTGTGCATTAACTGAAACGGATCCTTACTCTAATCCGTTCACACTGAAAGCTCTGGTTAGATAAGATTGCCTGGAATGTTAGATAACGAAGACGTTTCACCAACATTCAGCGTCGAGTGAGCACCTATTTTCTGTTTCTCCAAGGACAGAATAAAAAATGAGAAAACTGCAGGGACAGAAACTAATATTTATTGCACACAACTATGTGCCAGTCAATATTCTAGGTGGTACGCATGCGCTATCACTTAATATCTACAATCACTTTTTGAGAATAGTGTTCTTTGATTATCTCTATTTTGTAGGGGGAGGGGGCAAGACACAGAGAAATCTCACAAGCTGCCTAAGGTCACGTAGCTAGTCAACAGAGAAGCTGGGGTTAAATTCAGATGAGTTAGCGCATTCCGCGATACTGCACCATGTGGAACTGGGCTTACACTGTTGTGCATGGAATTTTGACATGTTATGGAAACTTTCTTCCCAGCGACAGTAAAACAGAAGAATAACCAACTCAGATGGGAGAATGGTGACCTGAGACTCTCCCTACATTAACTGAGAAATAAATAAGAATTAGTGGACACTGGAGAAGGAGGGGAAGAAACAGTTGTACCTATAATAAACCTCGCAGTCAAGAGATCTAGAGCTTCCAACTGAGAGACTGTAGCCTTACACTGGGCGGTCTTGAACTGGGAATGCCGGGGGTGGGGTGGGGGCTGGTAAACTAACCACAGGTAAAAAGAAACTAAAGGCTGGTTGGAGCTGGGAGAGTGGGCTGGGAAAGCCCAAAGGGACCACCAGTGATGGAAAAGCAGAAAGTAAAAAGTTTCCTAAGTTTTAGCAATGTTCTGAAAACTTTGATCAAGAGACAACAGGATAAGCCAAGAAGCTGCCTTCCACAAACCTGGGAAAAAAGGAGGTTTCCTCTGAGGAGGTAATACAGAGCTGCTGACCTAGTGCCCAAGGTAGAAATATTAGTAATAAACCTAGTGAGGATGAACCCAAAAGACTTAGATATGAGGTACAAGGGAGAAATTGTGTATTAGTTTGAAAGACATTTTAACATGAAAAGATATTTGAACCATTGGGGAGTATATGAAATTGTTCTTTGCTAACAACTTGGAATTACATTAAAATGGGGTGAAAGAGGTAAATTGATATGGTTTTAGAGTACAATGTGTAAATGGTCCTCTAAGAAGTGGTGAATGGAGATAGAAAAATGTGAAGTATAAAGCTAAATTGGGAAGAAATGGAGTTTAATTAACCTTTAGTGATAGTGCTGGAAAGGAGAACAGCCAATTATGGCATAAATAATTGATTCTCACTCCAGGGAGTTACTGAGAGGCAGAATAAACAGAAATTAGAGGTTTGGACTCCCTGGTCAGATTTCTGAGAATCATGGTTCTACAGAACTATGGTTCTGTAGAATGACTACATTCTGTAGAATGAATTCTGAACTACAGAATACATGGTTCTACAGTAGAATCATGGTTCTACACCTAGTAGTTATGTGACCTTAAATAAGTGGTTTAATAGATGTTTGAACAGTTTTCTTCATGTTTAAAGGGGTAATAAAGGGGGTGGTAGGGGCACCTGGGTGACTCAGTCCACGAAGGGAATCTGCTTCTCCCTCTCTCCCTCTGGCCCTTTCCCCCCACCACCCTAGCTCGTCCTCATGCCCTCTCGCTCTCAGTCTCTTTCAAATAAATAAGTAAAAAGTATTTTTAAAAAGGGGGTGGTGATAAAATAATGTATATAAAACAGTATTCAATATATCTTAGTTAATATCAAGGAACTCAGTTTAAAATTTTTCCTAAAGTTTTCTTTAAGAGTTTCTTGACTTCTTTCTTATTCTATGAAGACATATATTCACTTCTCTTAATTTTTTTCTTCCAAAATTTCTTTGCTAAGTTAATGTTGTTAACTGTATCCTTTTGTGTTTTTTCCTACTCAAATCTAACTATATAGCTCATCACCTTTCTGCCCTGGAAATAAATCTCTTTTCTTTTCCTCTATTAGTTTCCAGAATTACAGCATTCTCTCTGTTGTACCTAAATGACTTAGTTGGCTAGTAGGATGACTGTCTCATAAGAACTTGGAGAAGAAAAACAATATTAAAACTAAGCAAAATTACCTTTATTTAGCTTTTTAATTTTAACTCAGCATGTTTATAATACTATTTATGTAGTTTTAATAAATACTTTCCATGAAAACTCTAATAGGAAAAATGATTTAAAAATTAAACTATGTGTTTATAGCAATATATGAACAGCACCCAATAGTGATGTATTTTAAAAAATTTATTTGCTTTTAGATACAGGTTTACTTAAAGATTTCTCTCAAGGAGGCACATCAGAAGATAAACTTCACATTCTTGCTCAACAGCAATACGAACAGCTCACACATGCAATGAAATGTAAGTTCATCATCAGTGCAATCTTAAAATATGTTGTAAATCTTAGAAACATTAATACTTCATTTATCTATTACAGTCGGACAATGAGTTGTGAATCCTACGTAAATTTTCCAAAATTAGTGCCTTCTAATACCAGAATATTTATTTTTACTCAATTTCAGTCTGTCTTTTATTTATTTTTTTTAAGAATTTATTTATTTGACAGAGATCACAAGTAGGCAGAGAGGCAGGCAGAGAAAGAGGAGGAAGTAGGCTCCCTGCCAGGCAGAGGGCCCGATGTGGGGCTCGATCCCAGGGCCCTGGGATCATGACTTGAGCTGAAGGCAGAGGCTTTAACCCACTGAGCCACCCAGGCACCCCTCAGTCTGCCTTTTATAAAAATAGGTTCTGTGCTATCATTTGTAGCATAGGTTAGCAAGTATAATAAACAGTTTCTTCATGCTGCAGTAAAATAATTACATAACATCCATTATGGAACCATTTTGTTTTCTTTGGCTTCTTACTTGATGTGATTTTTCTGTTGTCATTGTGCCTGCCCATAATAACTATTCTACCATCCAAATTTTAATCAAACTCTTACATCGCTTAGTACTAAACAGAGAATAGAGAAATGCAATTACAAACAAAGCCTAGATTTCTTGATTTGAATTCTGAGTAACTAAGGTCTTTATATATATATGAATATCTATGAAATAAATTGGTTGGAAGATTAGAAGGTTGGTAAATAATTTTTTGATGCTTTCTCTAATTACTTTATTTAAAATTACAGTATCATCTCCTGAAACTATCCTCCATCCATACTTTTTCTCTACAGCACTTATCACCTCCTAAAGATACTATCTGATTTAACTATTTGTGTCTTATCATGTCAATAAAGCATGGAAAAGCAGCTCCCCAGGGGCAGCGATTTTTGTCTGTGTATCTTGGATGCCTAGAATAGTGCTTAACATGGAGTAGGTGCTTGATAATGTGTGAATAAATGAGTGAGTGCCAGTAGTAGTCTTATCTCATTTTACAGAAGAAGAATCTGAGAGTTTAACTAAATTTTCCAGGTTCATACAGCAGTTAAGTAAAGAATTGGAATCCATACCGAGTATGGATATAGAGTCCTTTAAACTAGTTCTGTGATATGGTTTGTGGGAAAAAGCCAGGAGGATCAAGCTCATGGTGCTATGCAGTGTTGCTTGTCTGTAACTGGCTTGGTCACATTGCTTGAGCTTCCAGTTTCCAGATAGATCGATGAAACCAGCAGCCTGTTCTTTGAAAACAATAAAATCGATAAACCCCTACTCAGACTTATCAAAAAGAAGGAAGAAAGGACCCAAATAAATAAAATCACAAATGAGAGAGGAGAAATAAAAACCAACACCACAGAAATACAGTTGTAAGAGAATGTTATGAAAAACGTGATACCAACATATTGGACAACCTAGAAGAAATGGATAAATTCCTAGAAACATATAAACTGCCAAAACTGAAACAGGAAGAAATAGAAAACTTGAACAGACTGATAACCAGCAAAGAAATGGAATCAGTAATCAAAAACCTCCCAACAGGGGTGCCTAGGTGGCTCAGTTAGTTAAGCATCTGACTCTTGATTTTTGACTCAGGTCATGATCTCAGTGTCCTGGGACTGAGCACTCATCAGGCTCTGTGCTCAGTGGAAAGGCTGCTTAAAAATTCTCTCCTTCTTCCTTTGCCTCCCTACACACACACACACACACACACACACACACACACTCTCTCTCTCTCTCTCTCTCTCTCTCCCTCTCTCTCTCTCTCTCTCAAATAAATAAAAAAAAAGTCTTTAAAAAACAAAACTAAACAAAAAACTCTCCCAGCAAACAAAAGCCCAGAGCAAGATGGCCTCCCAAGAAATTCTACCAAACATTAAAGATTAATACCTATTCTCCAACTATTACAAAAAATAGAAATGGAAAGAAGACTTTCAAACTCTTTCTACAAGGCTGTATTACCTTAATTCCAAAAACAGACAAAGGATGAACATGGATGCAAAATTCTCAATAAAATATTAGCAAGCCAAACCCAACAATACATTAGAAGCATTATTCACGATCAAGTGAGATTTATTACTGGGTTGCAAGTGTGGTTCAACATCAGTAAATCAATCAACATGATATACCACATTAATAAAAGAAACAATAAGAACCACATGATCCTCTCAATAGATGCAAAAAAAGGATTTGACAAAATACAACATGCATTCATGATTAAAAAACCTCAATAGAGTAGGGATAGAGGGAACATAACCTCAACATAATAAAAGCGATATCTATCGAGTCTTACATTAGGCTCCCTGCTCAGCAGGGAGTCTGCTTCTCCCTCTCTCTCTCTGCCTGCCACACTGTCTGCTTGTGCTCGCTCTCTCTCTCTCTCTCTGACAAATAAATAAAATCTTAAAAAAAAAAAAGGCCATATATGAAAAACCCATAGCTAATATCATCCTTAGTGGGGGAAAAAATGAGAACTTTTCCTTTACAGTCAGTAACAAGACAGGGATGCCCAACCTCACTGCTGTTACTTAACATAATACTGGAATTCCTAGCCTAGCAATTGGGATAACCAAAAAAATAAAAGGCACCCAAATTGGCAAGAAAAATGTCAAACTTTCACTATTTGCAGGTCACATGATACTCTATTTGGATAACACAAAAGACTCCACTAAAAAATTACTAGAACCAGTAACACAAATTCAGTAAAGTCACAGGATACAAAATCAACGGACAGAAATGTGTTGCATTTCTGTACACCAATAATGAAGCAGCAAAAAGAGAAATCAAGGAATTTATATCATATACAACTGTACCAAAAATCATAAGACACATAGGAATAAAACAACCAAAGAGGTGAAAGACCTGTTCTCTGAAAACTGTAAAACACTGGAGAATGAAATTGAAAATGATACAAAGAAGTGGAAAAACATTCCATGTTCATAGGTCAGGAGAACAAATATTGTTTAAATGTTGCACTATGCAAAGCAATCTACACATTTAATGCAATTCCTATCAAGATACCACCATCACTTTTCATAGAATTACAACAAATAATCCTAAAACTGTACAGAACCACAAAAGACCCCAAATAACCAAAGCAATCTTAAAAAAGCAAAACAAAGCTGGAGGCATCACAATTCTGGACTTCAAGTTATACTACAAAGTATGTTATTGGCACAGAAACGGACACATAGATCCATGGAACAGCATGGAAAACCCCAAAATGGACCCAGAACTAATCTTCAACAAAGCGGGAAAGAATATCCAATGGGAAAAAGACAGTCTCTCTTCAACAAATGGTGTTGGGAAAACTGGACAGCAACATGCAAAAGAATGAAACTGGACCACTTTCTCGTGCCATACACAAAAATAAATTCAAAATGGGTGAAAGACCTAAATATGAGATAAGAAACAATCAAAATCCTAGATGAGAACACAGGCAGTAACCTCTTTTACATTAGACATAGCAACTTCTTACTAGATAGGGCCCTTGAGTCAAGGGAAATAAAAGCAAAAATAAACTTTTGGGATTTCATCAAGATAAAAATCTTCTGTCCAGTGAAGTAAACAACCAAAAAAACTAAAAGGCAACCTCTGGAATGGGAGAAGATATTTACAAATATCCAATAAATGGTTAGTATCCAAAATCTGTAAAGAACTTGTCAAACTCAACACCCCAAACCAAATAATCCAGTTAAGAAATGGCAGAAGACATGAATAACATTTTTCCAAAGAAGACATCCAAAAGGCCAACAGACACATGAAAAGATTCTCAACATCACTCATCAGCAGGGAAATGCAAATCAAAAGTACAATGAGGTATCACCTCACACCTGTCAGAATGGCTAAAATTAACAACACAAAAACAACAGATATTGGCAAGGATGCTGAGAAAGGGGAACCCTCTTAACTGTTGGTGGGAATGCAAACTGGTGCAGTCATTCTGGAAGACAGTACAAAGGCTCCTCGAAAAGTCAAAAACAGAACTACCCTATGATCCAGCAATTGTACTACTAGGTATTTACCCAAAGGATAGAAAAATACTGATATGAAGAGACACATGCATGCCAGTGTTCATAGTGTTCATCCCAGCATCATCAACAATAGCCAAATTATGGAAAGAGCCCTAATGTGAATTGACAGATGAATGGATAAAGACGATGGGGTGTGTATACACAATGGAATATTGCTCAGCCACAAAAAGGAATGAAATCTTGCCATTTGCAACAATGTGGATGGAGCTAGAGAGTATTATGCTAAGTGAAGTCATTCAAAGCAAGACAAATTCCATATGATTTCACTTATACATAGGGTTTAAGTAAGACACAGAACAGATGAACACAGGAGAGAAAAAAAAGAGGCAAACCAGAAAGTGGACTCTTTTAACTATAGAGAACAAACTGAGGGTTTCTAGAGGGCAGGTAAATGGCGGGGTGGATTAAATGGGTGATGGGGATTAAGGAGGGCACTTACTGTGATGAGTACTGGGTATTGGATGTAAGTGACGAATCACTAATTTCTACACAGGAAACTAATATCACACTGTATGTTAACGAACTAGAATTTAAATTAAAATTTGAAAAAAAGAAAAAAAAGAATTTTCAGTTTCTATACAATCCAATTAGACTTCCTTTACTTCTCAGTCACAGTCTTACATTACTAATCTGTGCTTTAAAGGGGAGTCATGCAAGCGTTTATGGAAATCATTCCCATTACAGCCATGTGGTATTAGTATCAAGTAGATGTTTGGAAACATAAATCTGTTTAGAATTGTTAATGGGGCCATTATTATTATTAATTACACCTCCTTTATAGTTACTAAGGCTCAAGCAGTCGTTTATTGCACATGTTCAGTCTACCCAGAAGAAAATGAAGCTGTCGTGAAGAAAGCACTAGAATTTCAAGACCTTGGGATTAAAGTACAGCCTTACAGGTAAGAAAAGAAAGGATCACTTGGAACTCAATCAGATATTGCTGAGAGTAAATGGTTGTGATTTTCTAAGTTATATAAAGACATTCCACGTCCTTTTTGTTACACTTTAACATGACCAAATAACCCAACTTCTTACGACTATAATGCAGATTCTGTGGAACCTTTGCCAATGGCTGGGCATGAGTATTCCCTTGTAGTACTAACAGTTCTTTCTGTTGTTGTTATCGTTAGTCAAGCTAAAGGCATTTTGGCTTTGAGGTGGTTGGTTTTTGGATAAATTAGATCTAAATTTTATATCTTGAGTTTTATATACATTTATACCTCAGTAAAGTATAAGAAAAATAAGTGTATAAAATAACCTTAGGAAGGAGAGAGAAAATTATTTATTGCATGTTTATTATCTGAAAACACATTTCTTAGCCTCTTGTAGCCTTTGTCCCTCAAAAGGATTGAGGTAAAAATAGCCTAAATAATTCAAGTAACTTCTGGGTACAATGCTGCAGTAAAATATGGATAGAGGGCAGAGTGAGAATATTCCACTCTGAACTGGAATTCAGAATATTCCATCTGAACTGGAATTCAGATGACGTTCATCTGAACTGAACGTCAAAATAAGGAGTGGATCTAAAAATACATGGCCCCAATTAGTTCTTCAAGACTGTACAGTAGGTATTTTAAAACATCTCTTCTATTTTTTACTTACTTCTCATGTTCTGAATTTTCCCATAATTCTTACAGAAGTTCCTTAATATGCATATGGTTTGCTCCCTCCTTTTGATGTGATGTTTTTTCCTTTGCCATTCACAAGTGGATATGTTAATTACACTTGTATTTCCCTTCTTCTTACTTGACTTGACTTCCTAATTAAGTAGCTCCCGTTGGTGGCCAATGGCCAATCTCCTGTTCTAAGAGCTTCTCAGCACAGCATTAGCTAAATCACCATCTAGTGGCAAAGAGAATTATTGCGGGTATATAACCAAATTCATCAACATGAATGATTTGACTTGTCTTCTCAGGGATGTTTCCTAAGATTGTAATGTGGCAAAAATGGAGAAACATTTTATTTCATTAGATTTTATTTCACGTAAGCCATGGTAAATGATTAATCCATAGTATGGTATAAAAGACACAAGTAATATTAAAAGACATGAAGACAGAATAATGTGGGATTTGGTCTAAAATTGGAGAGTATATTTTTTCAAGAGGTTTAACTACTTGCAAAGGATGCTGTTGAAAGAACTTATGAATTGATTAGGGAAGCCCAGTGTCTGGCTTTTAAGAATCATTTCTTAATTCCCCAAATAGTAGGATTTACATTTGAAAGCAATATTATATGCCATCCAATCTATTCACCTATCTGGTGTTTAAATTTCCTTCTGATATTCCAAAAACAGCTCCGTTTTGGACTTTAGCCATCATGGTACTTACCTTAGGTTTACGCTGCCTTTTCTTCCTTGTTCTATACTGTAAAAACTTCAAACATTACAGAAATACTAACTTTTAAAAAAATGAATTTTTCCATGTTCCCATATTCCCTACCTCAGTGGGTCTTGGTGAGGATTGAATGTATTAACATATGAACATCACGTGACACCCAACTGTTCAATGAATGTTCATTGTTATGGTTATTGCTATTGATCTGTAAGCTGTCTGCCTGTGTTCTTTACCACTTTTTGAACTGCATTATTCATCTTTTCCTTTTTCTATGTCTCATTGTTTATTAGGGATATTAGCTGTTTTCATAAGAATAACAAATATTTTCTAGATTGTTCATGTTTTAAATATTTAAAAACTTTTAATTCCAGTATCATAAACATACGGTGCTATATTAGTTTCGGGTGTGCAATAGAGTGATTCAACGGCTCTACCCATTCTCAGTGCTCCTCATGATAAGGGTACTCTTAACCCCTTTCACCTTTTCCCTCACCCCCCACCACCTCCCCTCTAATAACCGCCAGTTTGTTCTCTATAGTTAAGAGTCTGTTTCTTGGCTTGCCTCTCTCTCTTTTTCCCTTTGCTTGTTTGTCTTGTTTCTTAAACTCCACATATAAGATTCATACCGTATTTGTCTTTCACTGACTTACTTCATTTGGCATTATACTCGCTAGCTCTATCCATTCATTGCAAATGGCCAGATTTCAGTCTTTTTAAGGCCAAGTAATATTCCTGTGTGTGTGTGTGTGTGTGTGTGTGTGTGTACCACAGCAAGGGACAATTGCATTGTTTCCATACCTTGGCTATTATAAATAGTGCTGCTATAAAAAGACGGGTATATGTACCTCTTGGAATTAGTGTTTTTGTATTATTTGGGTAGTGCAATTGCTGGATCCTAGGAAAGTTCTATTTGTAGCTTTTTAAAATTATTTAATTATTTTTTATTTTTTATAAACATATATTTTTAACCCCAGGGGTACAGGTCTGTGAATCACTAGGTTTACACACTTCACAGCACTCACCAAAGCACATACCCTCCCCAATGTCCATAATCCCACCCCCTTCTCCCAACCCCCCTCCCCCCAGCAACCCTCAGTTTGTTTTGTGAGATTAAGAGTCACTTATGGTTTGTCTCCCTCCCAATCCCATCTTGTTTCATTTATTCTTCTCCTACCCCCTTAAGCCCCCATGTTGCATCAACACTTCCTCATATCAGGGAGATCATATGATAGTTGTCTTTCTCTGCTTGACTTATTTCGCTAAGCATGATACGCTCTAGTTCCATCCACATTGTCGCAAATGGCAAGATTTCATTTCTTTTGATGGCTGCATAGTATTCCATCGTGTATATATACCACTTCTGCTTTATCCATTCATCTGTTGATGGACATCTAGGTTCTTTCCATAGTTGGGCTATTGTGGACATTGCTGCTATAAACATTCGTGTGCATGTGCCCCTTCGGATCACTACATTTGTATCTTTAGGGTAAATACCCAGTAGTGCTATTGCTGGGTCATAGGGTAGTTCTATTTTCAACATTTTGAAGAACCTCCATGTTGTTTTCCAGAGAAGTTGCACCAGCTTGCATTCCCACCAACAGTGTAGGAGGATTCCCCTTTCTCCGCATCCTTGCCAGCATCTGTCATTTTCTGACTTGTTAATTTTAGCCATTCTGACTGGTGTGAGGTGATACCTCATTGTGGTTTTGATTTGTATTTCCCTGATGCCGAGTGATATGGAGCACTTTTTCATGTGTCTGTTGTCCATCTGGATGTCTTTGCAGAAATGTCTGTTCATGTCCTCTGCCCATTTCTTGATTGGATTATTTGTTCTTTGGGTGTTGAGTTTGCTAAGTTCTTTATAGATTTTGGACACTAGCCCTTTATCTGATATGTCGTTTGCAAATATCTTCTCCCATTCTGTCAGTTGTCTTTTGGTTTTGTTAACTGTTTCCTTTGCTGTGCAAAAGCTTTTGATCTTGATAAAATCCCAATAGTTCATTTTTGCCCTTGCTTCCCTTGCCTTTGGCGATGTTCCTAGGAAGATGTTGCTGCGGTTGAGGTCAAAGAGAGTGCTGCCTGTGTTCTCCTCAAGGATTTTGATGGATTCCTTTCTCACATTGAGGTCCTTCATCCATTTTGAGTCTATTTTCGTGTGTGGTGTAAGGAAATGGTCCAGTTTCATTTTTTCTGCATGTGGCTGTCCAATTTTCCCAACACCATTTATTGAAGAGGCTGTCTTTTTTCCATTGGACATTCTTTCCTGCTTTGTCGAAGATTAGATGACCATAGAGTTGAAGGTCTATTTCTGGGCTTTCTATTCTGTTCCATTGATCTATGTGTCTGTTTTTGTGCCAGTACCATGCTGTCTTGATGATGACAGCTTTGTAATAGAGCTTGAAGTACAGAATTGTGATGCCACCAACTTTGGCTTTTTTTTTTTTTCAATATTCCTTTGGCTATTCGAGGTCTTTTCTGGTTCCATATAAATTTTAGGATTATTTGTTCCATTTCTTTGAAAATGATGGATGGTACTTTGATAGGAATTGCATTAAATGTGTAGATTGCTTTAGGTAGCATAGACATTTTCACAATGTTTATTCTTCCAATTCAGGAGCATGGAACATTTTTCCATTTCTTTGTGTCTTTCTCAATTTCTTTCATGAGTACTTTATAGTTTTCTGAGTATAGATTCTGTGCCTCTTTGGTTAGGTTTATTCCTAGGTATCTTATGGTTTTGGTTTTAGGTGCAATTGTAAATGGGATTGACTCTTTAATTTCTCTTTCTTCTGTCTTGTTGTTGGTGTAGAGAAATGCAACTGATTTCTGTGCATTGATTTTATATCCTGACACTTTACTGAATTCCTGTACAAGTTCTAGCAGTTTTGGAGTGGAGTCTTTTGGGTTTTCCACATATAGTATCATATCATCTGCGAAGAGTGATAGTTTGACTTCTTCTTTGCCGATTTGGATGCCTTTAATTTCCTTTTGTTGTCTGATTGCTGAGGCTAGGACTTCTAGTACTATGTTGAATAGCAGTGGTGATAATGGACATCCCTGCCGTGTTCCTGACCTTAGCGGAAAAGCTTTCAGCTTTTCCATTTTCCATTGAGAATGATATTTGTGGTGGGTTTTTCATAAATGGCTTTGATAATATTGAGGTATGTGCCCTCTATTCCTACACTTTGAAGAGTTTTGATCAGGAAGGGATGCTGTACTTTGTCAAATGTTTTTCAGCATCTACTGAGAGTATCATATGGTTCTTGTTCTTTCTTTTATTGATGTGTTGTATCACATTGATTGATTTGCGGATGTTGAACCAACCTTGCAGCCCTGGAATAAATCCCACTTGGTCGTGGTAAATAATCCTTTTAATGTACTGTTGAATCCTATTGGCTAGTATTTTAGTGAGAATTTTCACATCTGTGTTCATCAAGGATATTGGTCTATAGCTCTCTTTTTTGATGGGATCCTTGTCTGGTTTTGGGATCAAGGTGATGCCTCATAAAATGAGTTTGGAAGTTATCCTTCCATTTCTATTTTTTGGAACCGTTTCAGGAGAATAGGAATTAGTTCTTTAAATGTTTGGTAGAATTCCCCCGGGAAGCCGTCTCGCCCTGGGCTTTTGTTTGTTTGGAGATTTTTAATGACTGTTTCAATCTCCTTACTGGTTATGGGTCTGTTCAGGCTTTCTATTTCTTCCTGGTTCAGTTGTGGTAGTTTATATGTTTCTAGGAATGCATCTATTTCTTCCAGATTGTCAAATTTGTTGGTGTAGAGTTGCTCATAGTATGTTCTTATAATTGTTTGTATTTCTTTGGTGTTAGTTGTGATTCTCTCCTCTTTCATTCATGATTTTATTTATTTGGGTCCTTTCTCTTTTCTTTTCTTTTTTTTTTCATGGGTCCTTTCTCTTTTCTTCTTGATAAGTCTGGCCAGGGATTTATCAATTTTATTAATTCTTTCAAAGAACCAGCTCCTAGTTTTGTTGGTTTGTTCTATTGTTTTTTTGGTTTCTATTTCATTGATTTCTGCTCTGATCTTTATTATTTCTCTTCTCCTGCTGGGTTTAGGGTTTCTTTCTTGTTCTTTCTCCAGCTCCTTTAGGTGTAAGGTTAGGTTGTGTACCTGAGACCTTTCTTGTTTCTTGAGAAAGGCTTGTACCGCTATATATTTTCCTCTCAGGACTGCCTTTGTTGTGTCCCACAGATTTTGAACTGTTGTGTTTTCATTATCATTTGTTTCCATTATTTTTTTCAATTCTTCTCTAATTTCCTGGTTGACCCATTCATTCTTTAGAAGGATGCTGTTTAGTCTCCATGTATTTGGGTTCTTTCCAAACTTCCTCTTGTGGTTGAGTTCTAGCTTCAGAGCATTGTGGTCTGAAAATATGCAGGGAATGATCCCAATTTTTTGACACTGGTTGAGTCCTGATTTAGGACTGAGGATGTGATCTATTCTGGAGAATGTTCCATGTGCACTAGAGAAGAATGTGTATTCTGTTGCTTTGGGATGAAATGTTCTGAATATATCTGTGATGTCCATCTGGTCCAGTGTGTCATTTAAGGCCTTTATTTCCTTGTTGATCTTTTGCTTTGATGATCTGTCCATTTCAGTGAGGGAAGTCTTAAAGTCCCCTACTATTATTATATTATTGTTGATGTGTTTCTTTGATTTTGTTATTAATTGGTTTATATAGTTGACTGCTCCCACACTGGGGGCATAGACATTTAAAATTGTTAGATCTTCTTGTTGGACAGACCCTTTGAGTATGATATAGTATCCTTCCTCATCTCTTGTTATAGTCTTTGGCCTAAAATCTAATTGATCTGATATAAGGATTGCCTCTCCTGCTTTCTTCTGATGTCCATTAGCATGGTAAATTCTTTTCCACCCCCTCACTTTAAATCTGGAGGTGTCTTTGGGCTTAAAATATGTTTCTTGCAGGCAACATATAGATGGGTTTTGTTTTTTTATCCATTCTGATACCCTGTGTCTTTTGATTGGGGCATTTAGCCCATTAACATTCAGGGTAACTATTGAGAGATATGAATTTAGTGCCATTGTATTGCCTGTAAGGTGACTGTTACTGTATATGGTCTCTGTTCCTTTCTGATCTACCACTTGTAGGCTCTCTCTTTGCTTAGAGGACCCCTTTCAAGATTTCCTGTAGAGCTGGTTTGGTGTTTGCAAATTCTTTCAGTTTTTGTTTGTCCTGGAAGCTTTTAATCTCTCCTATTTTCAATGATAGCCTAGCTGGATATAGTATTCTTGGCTGCATGTTTTTCTCATTTAGTGCTCTGAATATATCATGCCAACTCTTTCTGGCCTGCAAGGTCTCTGTGGATAAGTCTGCTGCCAATCTAAAATTTTTACCATTGTATGTTACAGACTTCTTTTCCCGGGCTGCTTTTAGGATTTTCTCTTTGTCACTAAGGCTTGTAAATTTTACTATTAGGTGATGGGGTGTGGGCCTATTCTTATTGATTTTGAGGGGTGTTCTCTGAACCTCCTGAATTTTGATGCTCGTTCCCTTTGCCATATTGGGGAAATTCTCCCCAATAATTCTCTCCAGTATACCTTCTGCTCCCCTGTCTCTTTCTTCTTCTTCTGGAATCCCAATTATTCTAATGTTGTTTCATCTTATGGTGTCACTTATCTCTCAAATTCTCTCCTCATGGTCCAGTAGCTGTTTGTCCCTCTTTTGCTCAGCTTCTTTATTCTCTGTCATTTGGTCTTCTATATCGCTAATTCTTTCTTCTGCCTCATTTATCCTAGCAGTGAGAGCCTCCATTTTTTATTGCACCTCATTAATAGCTTTTTTGATTTCAACTTGGTTTAGATTTTAATTCTTTTATTTCTCCAGAAAGGGCTTTTATATCTCCCAAGAGGGTTTCTCTAATATCTTCCATGCCTTTTTCGAGCCTGGCTAGAACCTTGAGAATTGTCATTCTGAACTCTAGATCTGACATATTACCAATGTCTGTATTGATTAGGTCCCTAGCCTTCGGTACTGCCTCTTGTTTTTTTTTTTTGTTTGTTTGTTTGTTTGTTTGTTTTGCAGTGAATTTTTCCACATTGTCATTTTGTCCAGATAAGAGTATATGAAGGAGCAAGTAAAATACTTAAAGGGTGGCAACAACCCCAGGAACGTATGCTTTAACCAAATCAGAAGAGATCCCAAATCCTGGGGGGGGGGGGGGGAGAAAAGGGATAAAACGAGTTTCAGAAAGAAAGAAAGAAAAAAAAAAGGAAAGAAAGAAAAGAATTAAAAAAAAAACGAATAAAGAAAAGTATAAAAAAAGAAAAATATATATATATATATTAGATAAACTAGTTAAAAAACATTAAAAAAGAAAAGGGTAAAGGTTAAAAAAATTTTAGCAGCAGAAGAGAAAAAACTGAAAAAGAAAAAATAAATTAAATTAACTGCAAGACTAAAGACTCATAGGGAGAAAGCCATGAGTTCCGTGTTTTGCTTTCTCCTCCTCTGGAATTCTGCTGCTCTCCTGGGTATTGAAACTGCACTTCTTGGTAGGTGAACTTGGTCTTGGCTGGATTTCTTGTTGATCTTCTGGGGGAGGGGCCTCGTGTAGTGATTCTCAAATGTCTTTGCCCCAGGCAAAATTGGACCGCCCTTACCAGGGGGGCCAGGCTGAGTAATCCGCTCGGGTTTGCTTTCAGGAGCTTTTGTTCCCTGAGCACTTTCCGTAGAGTTCCAGAGGACAGGAATACAAATGGCGGCCTCCTGTCTCCGGCCGGAGGAGCCGAGAGCCCGGGGCCCCACTCCTCAGTGCGCCTTCAGAGAACAGCACCCAGTAACTCCCGTCTGCCTGACCTCTGGCCGAGCTCGAAGCTCACCAAGCCTGCAACCGCTTCAAGGTAACCCTGAGCTGTGAGCTCACTGTCGGCTCTGTCTCTGTAGCCGGCTTCCCCGTTCTAATACCTGTAAGCTCTGTGACACTCAGACACCCCCGATCCTTCTGTGACCCTGCAGGTCCTGAGGCCACGCTGATCCCGCGTGGGCTTCACCCCAGTTTAGCCTCTGGAGTGATGTCCCTCAGTGGAACAGACTTTTAAAAGTCCTGATTTTGTGCTCCGTTGCTCCGCTGCTTGCTGGGAGCCGGCCCCTCCCCCCAGGTTCTATCTTCCCGTCGCTTTGGATTCACTTCTCTGCCGGTCCTACCTTTCAGAAAGTGGTTGTTTTTCTGATTCTAGAATTGCTGCTCCTCTTCTCTTCGATCTGCCGATGGATTTGCAGGTGTTTCCAATCTTTAGATAAGCTATCTAGCTGATCTCCTGCTAGCTGAAGTAGTCTCAGCCCGCTACTTCTCCACCATCTTGGCTCCTCCCACCTATTTGTAGCTTTTTGAGGACCTTCCATTCTGTTTTCCATGGGCTGCACCCGTTTGCATTGCCACCGACAGTGCACAAGGGTTCTTTTTTCTCTGCAGCCTCGCCAATCCTTGTTTCCTGGGTTGTTGATTTTTAGCCATTCTGACCTCTGTGAGGTGATATCTCATTGTAGTTTCAATTTGCATCTCCCTGATGATGAGTGATGGTGAGCATTTTTTCATGTGTCTGGCCATCTGAATGCTTTCTTTGGAGAAGTGTCTGTTCATGTCTTTTGCTCATTTTTAAATTGGATTATTTGGATTCAGGGTGTTGAGTTTCATAAGTTCTTTGTGTAATCTTGGATGCTAACCCTTTACTGAATATGTCATTGGCATATATCTTTCCCCATTCCCCAGGCTGCCCTTTAGTTTTGTTGATTGTCTCCTTTGCTGTGCAGAAGCTTTTATTTTGATGTAGTCCCAATAGTTTGTTTTTGCTTTTGTTTCCCTTAACTTAGGAGATCTATGTAGAAAAAACTTGCTACACCTGATGTCAGAGAAATTAATGGCTGTACTATTTTCTAGGATTTTTATGGTTTCAAGGTCTCACAGTTAGGTCTTTAATCCATTTTGAATTTATTTTTGCGTCTGGCGTAAGAAAGTGGTCGGTTTCATTCTTTTGCATGTTGATGTCCAGTTTTCCCAACACCGTTTGTCTTTTTCCCATTGGCTATTCTTTCCTGCTTTGTCAAAGAGAAATTGTCGATATAATTATGGGTTTATTTCTGGATTTACTATTCTGTTCTATTGATCTATGTGTCTGTTTTTATGCCAGTACCATACTGTTTTGATAACTACAGCTTTGTAATAGAGCTTGAAGTCTGGAATTGTGATGCCTCCAGCTTAGCTTTTTTTTTTTTTCTTTTTCTTTTTCAAAATTGCTGTGCCTGTTTGGGGTCTTTTGTGGGTCCCTACAAATTTTGGGATTGTTTGTTCTAGTTCTGTGAAAAATGCTTTTGGTATTTTGATAGGAACTGCATTAAACGTGTAGATTGCTTTGGGTAGTACAGACACTTTAACAATATTTGTTCTCCCAACCCATGAGCACAGTATATCTTTCTGTTTCTTTGTATCATCTTCAATTTCTTTTATCAGTCAGTGTTCTGTCGTTTTCAGAGTACAGTTCTTTCACCTCTTTTGTTGGGTTTATTCTGAGGCATCATTATTTTTGGTGCAATTGTAAATGGGATCAATTCCTTGGTTTCTCTTTTTGCTGCTTCATTACTGGTGTATAGAAATGTAACAGGTTTCTGTATACTGATTTTGTATCCTGTGACTTGACTGAATTCATGTATCAGTTCTAGAAGTTTTTTGGTAGTCTTGTCAGTTTTCTATACATAGTAGTATGTCATCTGTAAATAGTGAAGGTTTTACTTCTTCCTTGCTGATTTGGATGCTTTTTATGTTGTCATATTGCTGTGGCTAGGACTTCTAGTGCTATGTTGAATAGAAGTGGTAAGAGTGCACATCCTTGTCTTATTTCTGACTTTAGGGGAAAAGATTCTCAGTTTTTATGGCCTTTATTATGTTGAGGTGTGTTCCCTCTATACCTGCCGTGTTGAGGGTTTTCATCATGAATGGATGTTGTATTTGGCAAATGCTTTTTCTTTTCTTTTCTTTTTCAATATGAGGCTTGAATTTATAACCCCGAGATCAAGAACTGAACTGAGACCAAGAGTCAGATGCTTAACCAGCTGAACGACTCAGGGACCCCTCAAATGCTTTTTCTGCATCTATTGAAATGATCATATGGTTCTTATCCTTTCTCATCTTGATGTGACGTATCACATTGGTTGATCTGGGAACACTGAACCACTCTTACAACTCAGGCATAAATCCCACTTGATTGTCATCAGTAATTTTTAAGATATATTATTGGATTTGATTTCCTGGTATTTTGTTGAGAATTTTTGCATCTATGCTCCTCAGCGATACTGGCCTCTAGGTCTCTCTGAGACATCTTTATCTGGTTTGGCATCAGGGTAACACTGGCCTCATAGAATGAGTTTGGAAGTTTTCCTCCCTCTTGTATTTTTTGAAATAGATTAAGAAGAATAGGTATTAACTCTTCTTAGATGTTGTGTAGAATTCCTGTGGGAAGCTACTTGGTCCTGGACTTTTGTTTGATGGGAGCTTTTTGATTACTGATTCAATTTCTTTGCTGCCAATTGGTCTGTTCAAATTTTCTATTTCTTCCTGTTTCCATTTTGGCAGGTTATATGTTTCTAGGAATTTATCCATTTCTCCCATGTTGTCCAATTTGTTGGCATAAAGTTTTCCATAATATTCTCTTATAAGTGTTTGTATTTCAGTGGTGTTGGTTACTATTTCTCCTCTCTCATTTGTGATTTTATTTATCTGGATCCTTTCTCTTTTTTTCTTGGTAAGTCTGGTTAGAGGTTTATTGATTTATTTGACTTTTTTTTCCAAAGAACCAGATCCTCGTTTCAATGATCTGTTCTATTGTATTTTTAAGTTTCTGTAGCATTTATTTCTGCTCTAATCTTTATTATTTCTTCCTTCTGTTAGTTTTAGGTTTTGTTTGTTATTCTTTTCCTAGCTCCTTTGGGTGTAAGCTTAGGTTGTTTATTTAATATTTTTCTTCTTCTTCTTTTTTTTTTTTTTTTAAGATTTTATTTGACAGAGAGAGAGAGAGAGAGAGAGCACAAGTAGGCAGAGAAGCAGGCGGGGGTGGAGGGGAAAGCAGGCTCCCTGCTGAGCAGAAAGCCCGATGCAGGGCTCCATCCCAGGGCCCTGAGATCATAACCTGAGCCAAAGGCAGAGGCTTAACCACTGAGCCACCCAAGCACCCCCAAGATTCTTCTGATTCTTGAGGCAGGCCTGTATTACTATTAACTTCCCTCTTAGAACTGCTTTTGCTGGGTCCTGAAGGTTTTGAACAATTATGTTTTCATTTTTATTTCTTTTCATGTTTTTAAAATTTTTTTTCTTTTATTTCTTAGATGAACCATCTATTGTTTAGTAGCATGTTATTTAACCTCCATGTATTTGTGGTTTTTCCAGATTTTTTTTCTGGTTTACTTCTAAAAAGTTTCCTAGCACTGTGTTGAGAAAAGATGCACAGTATTACTTCATTCTTTTTGAATTTGTTGAGGCCTGTTCTGTGGCCTAACAAGTGATCTCCGTTCTGGAGAACATTCCATGTGCACTTGAAAGGAATGTGTATTCTGCTGTTTTAGAGTGGACTGTTCCAAGTATTTCTGTTAGTCCATCTGGTCCATTGTGTCATTCAAAGCCATTGTTTCCTTGTTGACTTTCTGTTTAGATGATCTCTCCATTGATGTGAGTGGGGTGTTAAAATTGCTACTATTATTGCATTATTATGAATTGGTTCCTTTAAGTTTGTTATTAACTGTTTTATGCATTTGGGTGCTCCCACGTTGGGTACATAAACATTTATAAATGTTACCTCTTACTGGATTGTCCCTTTTATAATTATATAGTGTTCTCCTTTGTTGTTACAGTCTTTGTTTTAACGTCTATTTTGTCTGAGCTAAATATTGCTACTCTACCTTTCTTTGACATCATTTACATGACAAATGTTTCTCTATCCCCTCACTCTCAGTCTGCAGATGTGTTTAGGTCTGAAATGACTCTCTGATAGGCAGCATCCAGATGGGTTTTGTTTTTTTATCCATTCTGTCACCCTACTTCTTCTGATTGGTGCATTTAGTACATTTACATTAAAAGTAGTTATTGATAGATATGTATTTATTGCCATTGTATTGCTTGTTTTGTGGTTGTTTCTGAAGATTTTCTCTGATCTTTTTTTGTTGTTCTATCTTTCATGGATTGCTGGTTTTCTTTAGTGATATATTTAGATTTCTTCCTCTTTATTCTTTGCCCATTTATTTGTGGTTACCATCAGGTTTGTACATAACATCTACATATGGCAGTCTCTATTAAGTTGATGATTATCTAAGTTTGAACTCATTCTTTACTTTTCTCTTCGCCATGTTCTAGCTACATGGTGTCATACTTTACATCCTTCTATTTTCTGAGCTCCTTGACTGATTTTTTTTTTTTTTTGCAGAAGTATTCATTTTGGCTGCTCTTGTGTTTCCTACCTTCATACTGTCATTTTGGTCTTTCCTTTCCACTCAAAGAGTCCTCTTTATTTCTTGCAGGGCTGGCATAGTGATCATGAACTGCTTTAGCTTTTGTTTGTTTGGGAAATTTATTATCTCTCCTATTTCAAATGATAGCCTTGCTGGATAGAGTATTCTTGCCTGTAGGTTTTTTCCACTTAGCACTTTGAATATATCATGCCACTTTTTTTCTGGGCTTGGAAAGTTTCTAATGAAAAAATCCACTGATAGTCTTATGGGGTTTCCATTGTATGTAACTGTCTTCTTTTGTCTTGTTGCTTTTAATATTTTTTCCTTATCACTATATTTTGCCATTTTAATTATAATATGTCTTGGTGGGGTACCTGGCTGGCTCAGGCATGAGACTCTTGATTTTAGGGTTGTGAGCTTAAGCACAATGTTGGGTGTGGTGCCTACTTAAAATTAAAAAATCAAGTCTTGGTGTGGATCTGCTTTTGTTGATTTTGTTGGGGGTTCTCTGTGCCTCCTGGATCTGGATATCTTTTTCCTTCCCCAGAGGAGTGAAGTTTTTAGCTATTGCCTCTTCAATTTTCTGCCCCATTATCTCTGTCTTCCTCTTCTGGGACCCCTATAATAAGAATGCTGTCACAAGGGGGCGCCTGGGTGGCTCAGTCATTAAGTGTCTGCCTTCAGCTCAGGTCATGATCCCAGGGTCCTGGGATGGAGCACTGTATCGGAAGGAAGCCTGCTTCTCCCACTCACACTCCCCTTGCTTGGTGTTCCCTTTCTTGCTGTGTCTCTCTCTGTTAAGTAAATAAATAAAATCTTTAAAAAAAAAAAAAAGGAATGCTATTACATTTGATGGAGTCACTGAGTTCCCTAAGTCTATTCTTGTTTTGCATAATTCTTTTTTTCTCTCTTTTGTTCAGCTTGATTTCCTAGGTCATTAATTTGTTCCCGTGCTTCTTCCAGCCTGCTGTCCATTCCATCAAGCATGTATCTCGTTTCATTTATTAAGACCTTTATCTCTGCTATGTTATTCTTTATCTCTGTGTTAATAGTCTCACTGATGTCTTCCCCTCTTTTCTCAAGTCTAGTATCTTTGTAATCATTGCTTTATTTTATTATTATTGTTTTATTTGGGGGGTTCCATTTGTTTATGGATCTCCTGATTACTCTGTAGAGGAGTTAAGATGGGAGGGAGCTTCAGCATCACTTCCTTCCCAGACAGCAAGAGCTTCAAAGCGTGTGCAAGATAGTGCAGTCACTTCTTCCTGGGAAGGTGTGAACTGTGAGCTCTGAATCCTGGCCTTGGGCAGGCAGGATAATGGAGCAACAGCCACTTTCCTAAGCCTGAGTGAGGCAAGATGTACCAGCACAGATTGTGAAACAGGGTTCGGGATTTCTCCTCTCATAACTGAGAGACCAGAGGTCTGTACCCTTAGCCCACTCCTCCAGTGGGTCAACGATCATCACCATTCTGGCTGCTTGGAAGGGTTTAACCAGAGTGACTCACGTAACGATTTATGCTGGAGCAGCTGGTGAGAGCTGTCTCCCTTTGCATTCTGTCTCCCAGCATAGCCTGGGGAAGATGGACCAAGCTTTGTGAGGGTGAGAGCCTGTCTCAGAACCCGTTCCCATGGGGTGACTTCATATGGGCAAGGAGGGAACAGTGGGCTGAGGAGAAGAGAAGGTGGGGATGCAACATCATTCCAAGACATTCTAGGCTTAACGGCCCACCTTAGTGAGACTCCCATATGAGCAAGAGGCTGAAGTAAGCCCACAGTTGGGCCCTCCAGGTCCATCCTGGCAGCAGGATGTGGGCCTTTGTAGCAAACAGTGTTTTTCCCAAGAAGAACCTTGTAGAGCCACAAATTCCTGCTTCTTCAGCTAGCTCTCTCCCGTCTGAATGTCTGGGCCTCCAGTTCCACAGTGAGATGGTTGGAGTGTGGCCACAGGGCAGAGTCCAGCCGGAATGGGTATGCACTGCTGCCTATGGCTCCTGAGAGGCAGAAGCTCATTTGCATTTCCAGTTGAACTTCAGCAAGTGGCTAAATATTCAGAAACAGGGCTTCCCTGACTTGGCACCATCATTCAGTAACTTGTGTCCCAGCCCAAGGCCACACCTACCACAGGACACTTTCAGTTGTATTGTGCTCCTGACACTCAGCCACACGATCTCGTGCATGGTCTCAGTGAGAGTGGCCACACGTTCATACTTTCAGCAGCTGAAGAAAAGCTCACAGTCATACTTGGTGCTCACATAGACAAGTGACTCGAAGTGGTTCTGGAAAACCTCGCCAACCAAAGAAGTTGCAGAATGACATGGAGCCAGCAGGACCACAGGGCGACCACTTACTCAGAGAGATCGAAGGCCTGTGGCTGATGAATGCCTGGCCTGCGCTGGGGGCCCCCAGCCCTCCTCTCAAGCATGATTAGTGCTTTAAATTTTCAATCAGAAGTGTTACTTACATCTGTTTCACTTAGATGTCCAGCTATGACCTTGTCCTGTTCTTTCATTTGGAACAAATTCCTCTGTCTTCTCCTTTTGTCTGTCTCTGTGTTAGGAAGGTCAGCTCTGTCTCCTGTTCTTGAGGGTAATGGCTTTATGAAGAAGAGGTCCTGTAGTGCCCTGCAGTGTAGTGTTCCCTGTTCTCCAGGGCTTGGCACTTCTTGGAGTGTCTCTATTGTGTGCTTTGCTGTTGTGGCCTGGCCACTTTGTCCTTCAGCCCAGTCATCTGCAGAGGCTCCCTTTGTTTGTTGTGGGCAGTGTTTGGACTCTGGACTGAATGTGGTACATTTTAACTAAGTGTGCTCTGGTCTGCTTGTGAAATGAGACAGGTCTCCACTGTTACCAGAACTGAGGCCTCACCAAAATTCCTGGGTCAGGAGATATGGTATTGGCAGGGATATGGGCCAGTTTTCTGGGAAAGCCCACACTGAGCCTGAGGCAAGGGTGACTGGAAAGGATGATTCTTCCAGTGGGGGAGGAAGAAGGGTTTGATCTAATCAAGTTAGGTTGTGAGTGTCACTCCTGTGCTTATGCTGAGGAGCAGGGGAGGGAAATGATGGCAGCCAATTCCTTTGAGCAATAAACCTCCCCACTCTTGTGTTCCAGGCACTCTGCAGATTGCTGTTTCCACACTGTATGTCTGCAGCCTGTTTGCCTACCTTTCCTCCAAAAGCAGTCCCAATGTCCTCGGGGCTCTCCCAGATCCAAGCATGCTGATCTTTAAAACTCCAGGGTTTAAGCCCTGCTGGTTAGAAGAGCTCACAAAACTCCCCTCTCACTTTTCAAGTGCATTGCTATGGGGATTCGTCTTTCCTATATGTTCTGTGTGGTAGTGTATCTCTTGCTGGAGACCATGGATCACCCCACTACAATTGCACAACCTATTTCTCTTCCAAGCTGAGTCTCCACACTTCCTACATTCTTCAGTGTGGCCTCTTCTCTACCTTGAGTTGTGGAGTTTTTCTGCCAGTCTTCAGATCAAGTTCTGGGGTATTTAGGATGATTTGATAGTTATTAAGTTGTATGCATGGGACATGGTGAGCCTAGGATCCTCCTACTCTGCCGCCATCTTCCAAAAACTCGCGTAGGTCTGGGTTTAAAGGGTTCATGTGATTAGGTCAGGTCCACCCTGAATATAGGCATAGCTTAAGGTTAACTAATTTGAGACCTTAATTACATCTGCAAAATTCCCTTTCCTTGGTGTCTTATTTTCCTGGGCTGCACGATAAATTATCCCAAACCTGGTGACCTGTAACAAGAGAAATTTATTTTCTCACAGTTTTGGAGACTAAAAGTCCAAATGTCAAGGTGTTGGCAGGTTGGTTGGCTTCTGGGGCCTCTGAGGGAGAATCTGCTTTATGCCTCTCTCCCAGCTTCTGATGTTGTTAGCCATCTTTGGTGTCCTTGGCTTATAGCTGTGTCACTCTTTGTCTCCATCTTCACATGGCCCTCTTCCCCTGTGTATCTCTGTATCTGCCCTACTTATAGGAACACCAATATTGAGTTTAGGGTCTACTCCACTCCAGTATTACCTCATCTTAACTAATGATATCTGCAAAGACCCCATTTCCCAAATAAGGTCATATTCTGGGTTTTGGGTCTGCATAAAATTTTGGAGGAACACTATTTAACCCCTAACAGTCCACTGTGGCTCCCTAAAATTGATGTCTGTTTTATGCATGAAATACATCTAACTCCCCCCAATATCCTCAAGTCCTCACCCATTCCAGGATCAACTCTAAATCCCAAATCTCATTTAAATATCAACTCCACAGATTCCAAATGTGGTCATCTAAGTCAAGTATGTGTGAGACTAATATTATTTATTAACTTATTATTTGAAGAAATGGCCTATAAGCTAGGGTTTAGAAATAATTTTGTTATGTGAGGACAATTTCTATAAGGTAACTTGACCAATCTTAATTAGGATTATTATTACCATTAGGAAAGACAGCATATATAGCTAAGATATATCACGTGTATCAAATACTTACTGGATATTTATTATATACCAGTCACTCTTATAGGTGCTAGAAATATATTATAAATTAAAACTGACAAAATCTCAACCTTCATATTTATATTCTGGAACTAAATATGTTCTAAATTGGTAAGTAATCATTATTTTCAGAGAGTATTCTTTATCTTATGTGAATAAATTTTGTTTGATGATTTCTATTTGTGTAGAGCACATATATGAATAGGCCTCAGAAATGCAACTCGTAGGTTATAAGGTCAGTGAGAGGAATGACTGGCTCTCTGACCTTTAGAACCTACATGGCTATTATATTTCAGTTTAGTTCAACATAAAAATTTATTAAGAACCACCATTTGCATCACTCTTTGGCATGTCATTTGAGGTTATGTGTGTCTGCCTGTATCCTAAGTGACCCCTACATCCCCCTTATTCAGCTTATGTCCCAGCCACATAGAAATACTTGCTATACCCTGAACACATTTTTTAAAATTATTTTTTAAATTTAATTTAAAATGTCATTTAAAATAAGTTTAAATTAAATTATATTAAATTACATACAGTGCAATACTGGTTTCTGGAGTAGAATTCAGCAATTCATCACTTACATACAACACCCAGGGCCAACCTTAACAAGTGTCCTCCTTAATACCCGTGGGCTAGATGAACGCATCTAGCCCATCCCCCACCACCTCCCTCCATCAACCCTCAGTTTGTTCTCTATTGTTGAGTCACTTATTTTTTCTCTCCTTTTTTCCCCCTTCCTTCCCATATGTTCATCTATTTTCTTTCTTAAATCTCACATACGAGTGAGATCATACAGTATTTGTCTTTCTCTGACTTATTTCACTTAGTATAATACCCTCTAGCTCCATCCATCCTTGCAAATGGCAAGACTTTATTCTTTGATGGCTGAGTAATATTCCATTATGTACATCAACCATTTTCTTTTCCCATTCATGTCAGTAGACATTTGGGCTCTCTCCATAGTCTGGCTGTTGCTGATAATGCTGTTATAAACATCAGGGTACATGTATCCCTTCGAATTTGTACTTTTATATCCTTTGGGTAAATATCTAGTAGTGCAATTGCTGGGTCGGAGGGTGTGAACACACCTTTTTATGACTCACTTGTGCTTTTGTTCATGTTCTTCTTTCTGCCTAGAAATACAATATGTTGTTAAAAACTTACTCATTCTTCAAGACACAGCACCAATGCTACTTCTGCACAGTCTTCATATCTGCTATCCCATGGCCAGAGTTAATTGTACCTTATTCTATATTCCTACATAATTTGGCTCAGCATTCTTATTGGGTGTTCTTTATATTATCATAAACTGATTAGTTTCTCCAACTAAACTGTGAACTATTTAAGAGAATTAATATTTTATGTGCACATATTTGCACATAGTAGGCAAATAGTGAATGAATAAATATACATTTAAAATGGTTTTAAATCACTAAATTCTATACCCAAAACTAATATTACACTGTTAACTGGAATTTAAATAAAGACTTGAAAAAAAATGGTGCTAAATTTCAAAATAAACAAAAAATTATTAGCAAGACTTCCTGATACCTTAATTTATAAGGAAAAATGTTCACTGCTTTTATTAGTTATATTTTAATTATAAAAGCATGGGAATATAAGAATTATTTATTATTTATGAGTGAACCATTTACTATTGAATGAAATTAAATAGTAAGTAGTAAATATAAAAATACAAAACCAAAATGTTATTTTACACATAATAGTGATTAGAAATTATGTTTCTGGCACAAAATCTTTTCTTCATTATCCATTTTCTTGAGTACTGTGTAACAAATCCATTATACTCAAAAAGTGGTTGGGAAGAATAATATAGTTAAAACAGTAGGCCATTTTTATATTGTAATTGTGCCAAAAGTAATCAAAAGAAGAAAGTCATATTACTTGTATTTTGACAACATGTGAAAGTAAAGGATTTTTTTCTATTATACCTTTGTAATTACTATCCATGTTTACCTGTTTTGATAATGGAAGTCTTTTTGTTACCATATTAGCAACCTGGAAAGAAGTTTTTGATTTGCAGCAAGGTTGATATTCTTGGCATAGCTGTTCAAAGATTGAAGCCTTGGGAAACAAAATAATGAGCTAACATGAAATATTAGAGCTTTTAATTTATAATATTGTTCTGTTTTGGCATTTTATTCTTATTTGGAATTTTTGTTTAAATGATTAGATTAGATTATGATTAGAAAACATAATATAAAAGAGAAGCTGTTGTAATTTATGGTCTCTCAATCGGCAGACAAGCCATTCTAACCATTTCCTGTTTGTTCACATCTATTGCAGGCTTAGTCCTCCTGTCCTTCCACTGTGCTCCTTAAAGGAAATACAACTGTCTACTGATAAATTTTTCAGAATGGAACCATCTGGAATTACCAATGGTTGTTTTCTTTCTGTTCTAACAAGGGAGGTAAGGGGGAAGAACTCCAGACCATGTCACATGTTGGAAGTAAGAAACAATAAACCTTTATAAGGTTTGTTAAGAAACAACAAACCTTATAAAGAGGAACCTAGGTACTTTGTGAACATTTTGTAATGGTGAGGCTTATGAATACCCACCATTTGCACCGACAGGGATGGGACTGTGAGGAGATTGTGCTGAGTGAAATACGTCAAGCAGAGAAAGACATTTATCATATGGCTTCACTCTAATGTGGAACATGAGGAATAGCACAGAGGACCACAGGGGGAGGGAGGGAAAACTGGATGGGAAGAAATCCGAGAGGGAGACAAACCATGAGAGACTCTGGACTCTGGGAAGCAAACGAGGGTTACAGAGGGGAAGGTGCTGGGGGGATGGGGAACCGGCTGATGGGCATTAAGGAGGGCACGTGTTGTGATGAGCACTGGGTGTTAAAAGCAACTAAGAAATCGTTGAACACGACATCAAAAACTAATGATGTGCTATATGCTGGCTAACGAAAATAATAAAAAAATTAAATAGCTAAAAGACAGGAGAAAGAGTTACTACTATGTGGCACAAATCCCTATTTTTTTTTTTTAAAAAGTGTATTGATTTATTTATTTAGTAAACTCCACACCCAACAGGGAACTCAAACCCATGACCCTGAGAGCAAGAGTTGCATACTCTTCTGACTGAGCTGGCCAGGCACCCCCAAATCCCTATTTTTATCTGTCTATTCCTCCTGAGCTTTCCTCCCTTGCCTGCTCGCCACCCCCACTTTCTAGGCACTTTGCCAACATCTAGTTCCTCTTAGCTCACATGGAAGAAATAAGTTCTAGAATTTCCTTTTTTCTATCAGATTTACAAATGGGGAATTTTACCAAAAAAAAAGTCATTTGCTGAGGTTAATGGGATATATTCAGGACTAAGGCCTAAAAACAATTTTTTTTTATAGTAATAAAGGTACTCGTTTATTTTTCCTGAAACTGAGAACGTTTGTGGTGTACACAGCAACAGTTAACTCCAACATTGAGTAACTGCTTCTTTTAATTGCAGCGGGACCCATCTGAGACAGTGTCTGTGAAAGACGTTTTGGCCCGCGCTGCAGCAAAGGGTCTGCTGGATGGAATTGAGTTGGGTAAATCTTCAAAACGGGAGAAGAAGAAGAAAAAATCAAAAATATCACTGCCGAAAGCTCCCACCAATGATAATAACAGCCTCCAAATGAAAATCACTGAGTTCCTGAATCGAGAAACTAATGTAAATGCTAATCGGTCAGAGATATTAACAACAAAAACATCTCTTCCACAGAAAAACGCAACTTCAGCTGCCTCCTCCTTGCGGGTCAGAAAGCCCAGCAAGCCTGCCACCAACCCCTTAGTGCCTACGTTTATGAGGAACCCAGCTCACCCCAGACCCCACGAACGGCAGACAAACTTCCTAAGACCTCGCCCAGAAGACAGAGTGATTGCACTGAAACCTATAGAGATTGTTTTGCCTCCAGTAATGTTGCCATTTTCAAGTCCCCAGGGGATCAAATCTCAGATACCAACTCAACATTTTTACTATCATTGGGTTGCACCCAAGACTGGTTACTTTCCCTCACCAGCAATAACCAGAAGAGGGGAAAAGCCTAAAGAAAACTCACCTTCCTCCCTACTCAGGCATCCTCGACCATGGCTTTGACTGTCTGGATTTTTTTTCAGGGGTCAAGAGCAGTTGATTTTTCTTTCTTTCTTTCTTTTTTTTTTTTTTGGAAGTCTGATATTTCTCTGAAGGTTAGATAACCCTACACAAGATACTCACCCTTTGGGTCACTTAGTGTCTTCTACATGTGATATTACCTTCAAGAGAATGAAGACAAGTGAGAAACAATAATGTAGGCGATTCAACAAAAGGTCGAAGTCCTATATTTCAACAGCTCAGTACTGATCTGTTCTAGAACGTCTGGCTACAGACCCAGGACCAGCTGTTAGAACTTGTCTCCCTCTTGCTAACTTTCAGTTTGGACTCGGGACACCATTTTAAGAGGAAGTGGCAACAATTTTTCCTGAAGGGAAACACGGCCTTATAACAGACTCAAGGCGGCTTGTGAAGAAAGCGCAGAGAGGGAAGAGACGCTGGCCCCTCGCACTGACTTTAGCTTGCTTTTCCGTATCTGCTCAGTGGTGGTTTGACATTTTCAATTACTATGGAGGTCGATGTTTTTCCTTAAGTATCAAGAGACTGAGTCGGAGTGGGACGAGTGGGAGGTTCCGAAGTTCCTGGCGTGGGTAGTTCAGCTCCTTGCTCGTTATGACCAGTGCGAGAAGTTTCTTGTCGGGGGAGCTTCCAGGATCCCGAGCAGATGGAACGTCGCCCGCTCTCCCTGCTGACCGTGCCAGATACGGTTGTAAAAAAGGGACCGTACACAGACTGCCATCTAAGTAGTAGTAATCTGAGGAAGAGGCAAATCTGCTGAATACAAGTGACACCGGTTACTGAAGAAATCCATAAAAATGTCTGATTCTGTTCCAAGATCAGGTGAAATGGTAAAATCTACAAGTCATTCCGAATGGTACGTGGTAATCAAACTTTGGTAAATCATTTCTGATGCGCAATTCAAATACATTGTAGTGCTACGTTAACTATATTAAAAGTCAACTCATCTTGAAAGTAGTATCAATTGCCTACCAAGAATTGGTATGATTATCATTTCTGGGTCTATTGATTCTTTTTTAATCATGGAAACAGAAATTGTCTGACATTGAATCAAATAAGTTACAAGTATGAAAACTATTGTTTAAAAATGTTCATAAACACATTAAGTTTGAATATAAAGTTCTATTTTCAGAATCCAGTTGTGTTGAACAGTGTTATGTAAATTCCTAAATGTTCAATTCAGGTGGCATGATTTCACGAGAACATTATCCTCTTCAAGATAGAGTTTTAGGCCTATTTTCAATCTAATATTCGAGTCTTTATCACTTGAAGTGAGGATAAACAAAATGGTGAATTTCATTTTAGTAGGAATAAAACTTTATTTTTGCTGGAAATTTACATTTATCAGAATGTATCAGTGAAGAAAGGAAAGAAGCTTTTTTATCCTTGAACTTTTATTTTAAATCCCCAAAGAATTCTCTAGCTAATTATGACTTTCAAAAAGTGCAGAAATGTTTTAAATGCCCAGCTTAATTTACTGATTTTGAAAATTAAAAATGATAGAGCTCTTTGTTTCAAAAATAAGGTCTTTTGGCATACTCCCTGCTGTCTGGTTCTGAGCACTCCAGGCCTCGAGAGACTTGACAGACTAGCACAGCTGAATTGAACTTCGTCGGGTCAACGGCTGGTATTTTATTCCTGGAATCGCTTATCCCTCCTGCCCTCTTCCTCTGCCCCAGGCTGAAAAGCATCCCATTGTCCAGAAGTAGCAGGTCTGAAATATTATATAAACTCTCACTGTGGAGAAATAGTTCAGGATATTTTTCTGATAAGCTTGTGATTCATGTCATTATCACAACTTAAGCCCCTTATTTTCGGTATCTCATAGTACGCATCTTGTCACCGTACTTCTCGTTAGAAATATATGGAGATTTTGAAAGATTCATTGAGGCTGTAGTGTTCTTCTTCGAGGGTCTTCTAAGAAGGACGTGATCAATTAAGCACTTTTGTAGAATAAAAAAAGGAAAAAGACTTTGGACAAACATGGAAGAAGGAGAATATTGATTACACTCACATTTCCCATTCTTGAACTTCTTAAGGTGCTGCAAAAATCTAAAATAATGAACTTACTGGTAGATTTCCAATAGCAAATTTGATCTGAAATTACTTACCACTAATATAATACCCAAAACCAAAATGAAATTTTGTTCCTTCAGAGTAACTGCCTTTGATGAAATAATAAGAAACTGGGATGAGGCGGTGGGGGGGGGCAGTGATGCAAAGATGAACCCCCAAAATGGGTACACATTCTAAATTCCACTTATCTTCGTACGTCTGACAGTTAAAGTAGCCCAGATCTAACTGGCTTTTCTGGTCACCTTGATTTTGGATTTAGTGCCTGTACAACTTTATTCTTCGTCCTCTTTAAAAAAAAAAAAAGATTTTATTAGAGCGAGCAAGTGCGTGCACAACCGGGGGGACGGGAGAGGGAGAAAGGGAGCCCAGTGCAGGGCTGAATCCCAGAATCATGAGCTGAGCCAAAAGCAGTCACTTAACAACTAAGCCACCCAGATGCCCCTGTTTTTCATTCTTTGACATCAGGTTCTTAAAAGGAACGAAAGCCAGACTACCTTCATAAGACTGCTTATACAAGTCTTGAGTTGGTGACTAAGGATGCCAGCTGTCCTTCCTGATCACCAGATAAGGGCAGTGTGATAAATTATCCAAAATTTAAAGCTGCTTTCTAGTTCATACCAGGTGACAAGCTGCAGTAACAATCTTCAGAGCAGAATCATTACCAAAATGATTTGTAATTTGAGGTAAGAATCACCTGAAAAGAAAACGGCTAGCGTGGAGACACTACACTTGCATTTCCACTCCTGTGGCTACAGGATTGAGAAGTCAGAGAAACGAGCCAGACATTTTGTGCAGCTAAGTTTATTCTCACAACATAGTACATTAAAATGTGTAAAAGTGGTCGACAGCAAATGGGGCAGAAAGCAAAAGCAAACGTTCTTTCGGGATAAACAAGCCGCTTTGTATGGCAGGGAGTGCTCTCACGGATAAACCGCGAGCGCAATCTTCTCTCTGAAGCTGAAGTAAATTAAACTGCATTTTCCTGGCTGTGTAACACACATCAGCTGTGTATTAGGTTAAGGAAGCCTGGCAAACTAGAGAGCTAATGGTTTTACGAGTCAGATTGTGCTAGGATCGGTTGGGGATATGTTTTTCATGTTGTTTGTGAAATCTTGAATTTGTGTTGTGATGCTTAAGGAAACGAGAGTGTCCTACAAGAAAAGGAGGAAAGATTTAGGGCTTTCTAGTAAGTGACCTTGTGTAGAATTGTCTTGCCAATTTCCGTCATAAAATCAGAGTGGATTTTTTAAAAAGTAGCTGTGCCAACAGTTTATCACGAAGAACTTACTTGAATGGAAATGGGTCTAATGTCCCTTCATGCAATCAGACAGACACAAACAGAAAACAAGGGTCCTAAGTAGCTAGGGGTGATCTTCTATCCAAGTGGAAACAAAGGGCTTGTGGACATGTGTCTTTCGGGCGAGAGCACATGTGCTGTGAAGAATATAAAAACAAAGCACCAAGCGGTGCTTTTCGATTTGCAAAGTAAAGTTTTTGCCACAGGCGTGTCGGCTGTTCCCCTTGATGCCGCCAAGGAGCACAGAGATGAGATGGCAAGTCTGCGTCTATCTAGCTGCTTTTTAAAAATAAAAGGACCTTTAAGCATTTTTGCCATTTCTTCTACATATTCCAATAAAAATGTGACTACAAATCATTACAAAACCACCTTTGAGGCGATGTAGAGTTCACTGAGATTACTTAGGCCTGGATACGCTGGGAGAGAGTATCCAGTAAAGAGAATACATTAACACAATAATGCAGTATATTTCAGTAAAAATAGAATAAATAAAATAAAAATATTTCAAGCCGTATTTAACAGGTTAGTTAAAACAATGGTAAGACGGACGGGGCCTAGCGGACACGGCCGCCGGTTTACCGCGTCGCAGGTCGACAGAAGATGCATAGATAACTCCCGTGTCACCACAGCGTCAGGGGGAGGGGGGGGACACCGCGCCCTCTCACGGAGAAATACACGCACACCGTCACACGTACTTTTTGGCCATGGCAGAAAGTGTCTGAATGTTCTGGTTAACGTAACGAATTTCACAAAATTAACTGCATTTAGGACGCAAAGCTATTTTCAGAACCGAGTATCTGCAGGAAAGTTTTCAGTTATGTAAAGGCTATCCTTCATCTTGACGCACCCTATGATTGCATATATCAAGCAGACTGCTACTTAAAGCTAGCTCAGTATTCTTGACCCTGAAGACAAACAAAGGTATGCCTTAAAAAATGAACAGAGGGCTCTGGTAGAGGTTTCCAATATAAAAGTGGGTGACTTATTCAGAATTTTTATCACACTAAAACCTTTCCCTGTGGAGGTCGAGATGAAAGATCATCGTGATTCAATTTTGAACAGCTTTTCAGAGGGCACAGTAAGGACTTTCTTATGGCAATAATTTCTTATGATGCCACTGGTTACTTCAGATAGGATAGCATTAGGCTGGTGAGAAGTGGGATTCATTTCGAGGGTGGCATCTTTTTTGTCTTAACACTACAGCCCTAGCGAGCAGTTCCAGAATTCTGAGGGAACAGAGGCAGGAGGCCTCCGACGCCATCATGTTCTCCAGTGGTGAAGTACCACCGGTTAGGACTATCTCTACCACAAGTAACACCACCTCAGGAAAATCTCGGAAGTTGAACAGGCTGTACGGCATGTAGGAACCTGTTCTCTACAACATGATTGAGGCACACTGAAGGGAGAGAGGCCCAGACTGAGAGGATGATGGTTTTATGATTTAGATTGCTGTGTGAGGAACTTGGATGTATTCCCTTCCTTCTACAGGGAATTCTGTACTCTGGATTTATACTCTGGATAAGCTCAGAGTAGCTGTGGAGAGAACTCTCCTCAATGATGCAGAAGCAGCATGACTTACAACAAAGCGGGGAAGCGCGGGTTCTCGTCCCGGCTCTCACACAAACTTCTGAGGGATCTTAGGTTACGTGACTGAGCCTCTTCGTACTTTATATATACATTTTTATTTCTCAAATGTGTTTAGTACCTTTCTCTACCTCCTAAGGCTCAAATGGGTTAAGACTGTGGAAACCGTTTTAACAAGTACATCACGGTGGATAAACAAAGTGTTACTTTTTATAACTGGATGTTTTAAAATGTTAATTTTGACATTAAAAAGTAAATAAGACTAATATTTAGATTGGTCTCCTTAGCAACTTCCTTTTAAGACAACAATGTCAACAAGAGTCTAAATCTGTGCATCTTTATAGGTGAGAAAAAAGAAGCCGGAAAAAGCTATTTTGGGGAAACTCGTTAAGCAGTCCATTGTTGCTATGTATTTTTTGCTCTGATATGAAATTTCTAACTCTTGAAAAAAATATAAATTTAAAAATAGATCTAGTAAAGTTCAACAAATTCTAATATTAAATACAGAAATTCAGAAAGGTTCAATTTAACGTACTTTGTTGCCATGGACAATACATGATGGACAGACGGCTTTCTGGGCAAAAAGCATGAGGGTAAGACTGAGCAGGATACAGAGTCCTAGCAGACCATCTCGCTAGGATGACCAAACATCATAACGTGGTGGTGGAGATCCCAAATGTAAATGACATTTCCTCAACTCCAGATTGCATATTGGCTAATTATCAAACTAAGGGTGAAAGGCGTATGAGGAATATTTCGTTTTACTGTTGTTTATGTAGAGAATGGCTGTAGTGAACTATAATTCTCTAGCTGCATTGTACAATATAAGGCAGAAGTTTGAAATATGTCCCACCCGAAATGCATTATGATTTTCTTTCACCTTTCTTTTTTTTTTTAATAATCGGTCTAAAAACCATCTAGAAAGAAAGGCTACTTTTTGTTCGATTTTAATTTCCCCAATTTGGTTTGCTTTTCAATTCTGAAGTTTCACTTTTCCCCCAACATCCCGCAAACAGCTGTAGACATGAAATGGTGTCCGTGTGTCAAAGAGCTCGTCAAGGAAAGCTGCCAGTTGGTTTCTGTACTGATGCCAACAGCCGATGTTGTCAACCAAAAGGTTCGATTTTGTGAAAGACCAGAACAAAAACTCATCATCCTATTTTTACAGCAATTCAATGGTATCTGGTACGCAGCGGCTACTCCAATGTCGGAAACAGGGCAAAGTGCTGTAGGACTTAAACACTGCTCATGACAGATCCAGTCAAGAAGACCGTGAAACTAACTCGGGCGTCGTTCGCTCCAAGGACCCAGCATTAGCTCACCAGGGGTGTGTGTGGCCACATTCTTCTCTGTGTCTGTGAAGTTAAGTGATGTTCACGGTATTTACAGTAAGAAAAAGACCTTCCACTGCTCGCGATGTATCTGACTGACAGCAAAAAAAATTAGTCATGCTTCTTTTCATATCACATGATGGTGGCAAGACGAAAGAACATGCTTGTCTAACACTGTTTGGTTAAGGGTAAATTCTCTGAAGACAAAGCATCGGCAACTGACTGGAAGGCCAGGTATCGGTTCATCTTCTTTAGTGTAGCTATTCAACCTTCAGGTACATATTCCAGAATCCTTTAACATATGCAGCTATGGTGTCTCTGTGACAGGGCGTTTCTGTTTCAAAGTGTCAATGAGGGATAAGACCCCCCGTTTTACATTGGTTGTGACTCTTCTGGTCACAGAGTCTGCTGGCGGAGGAGGTGGTCGAACTTTCTGGGAAGGCGGCCTGGCTACCAAGCACTTCTGATACCGTAGCTGAAATAAAACAAAAGTTCGTTTTATGGTTGTTAATGATGTGCCATCCCTTCTCTTTTAATTCACCAATACACTTGCTTCCAAAATGTAATGACCTAGCCCCTAAACATAAACCCAAGAGTTCATTTCTTACTGTGGGTATTTGAAATGTTCTTAAAAGATCATTAGGCCTGGGGCACGGGGGTGGCTCAGTCAGTTAAGCACCCGACTCTCGACCTCAGCTCAGGGCTGTGAGATCGAGCCCCGCGTCGGGCTCCATGCTGGGCCTGGAGCCTACTTGAAAAAACAGACCATTCGGCTCAACAAACGTGCTGTGGCTTTTGCCATTCACCTCCACCCTCGACTTGTTCTCTTTCTGGACTGGCTGTAGTTTATGTAACAGTCAAAGAGCTAATGAAAAGGAAAACGATGGGGAGAGAGAATGTTTGAGTTTTGTCGGAGACAGGTACAACTCTGTACGGTGACATGAGTGCTCACAGCTGACTGGGAGCCAGCATGGTAGGGACAGTCTGAATCTAGGCTCTGTCACTTCTGTCACCTGTATGACCCCAGCAAGGTATTCCGTCTCTCATTCTTAGCTCCTTCCATGTGAGATGGCACAAAACTGGGACTTTTACAGAGGGTGTTACGATTAAGGAATCCTTGCAGAATGCTGAAAACAGGCCTAGCTGCACTGAAGGTCTTCATAAATGTTTGTTCCCCTTCCTGTTTTCTGCTTTAATAAAAAAGAATGATGTGTAAAGATTTCAGGAGACATTTTATCTGCGAGTCTAAATCCTAATGGATTTAAAAATTTTAAGTAATCTCTATACCGAATGCGGGGCTCAAACTCACAACCCCAAGTTCAAGAGTTGCACGCTCCACCAACCGAGTCAGCCATAAGCTCCTAAATCCTAATGGATTTTAATGGATTTTAGCACTACTGGCACCACAGACAGTTTCTCTCCTTCAGAAATATAACACAACCCACCTGCTTTTATATTAATAGAAAGATAAGTAATTCTTCAAAATTAGGTAAGAAGATTAAAATTTACCAAATACAGTTTTTCCTAATCCTAGACCTTTAAAATAATTAATTCCATGGCTGATTTTTTAAAAAAGACTCTACTTACATATCAATAGGTTCTTTAGTGTAGTGTGAAACAGGCTGAGGCTTCCCCAGGGGAAGCAGACACAGACTATCTTCGGGAAGGACTCGGCCCCTTTCGACCCGTCACCCAAGAAAGGATCGCTCAAGCCTCCTCCGTGTGAGCTGGCTTGCCAGTCTGCATCACAACCCAAACCACACACCTGCCAAGCACAGATCTGCACACGGGCAGGGGGCCGTCATAAGGATGACGGCGTAGGTCATCATGGACTAGGAATCTCTACTGGGAGTTGTGTCCAGCGTGAGCCGACACCGCACGTGATGAATTTCCTGAAGGCTCCTGCTCTCCTCCTGAATTTCACCAAAATATCTTCAGCGGGGCCTATGCCACACAGCTGCAAAAGATGCCTAATGATTAAGGAGAGTCCAGAGCGCGTGTCAGCACCAAAGGCATTTCAGAGGGTGTGAGTTACTCATGCTCGACAGTTCGCAGAGATTCCTGTGGATCTGACTCTGGAGGAAAGCCACTGAGTCACAAATGCTGGGATCTGGGTGTAGGGCAGGGTGTGATGTTCTCAGTGCACCTTACACTGGACCAGCCGGGCCGCTTCAGCTGGTCTCCCTATTACAACTAAAATCGTAAGCAAATGCGTAAAAATGGTTTCTCAGAAAGAAAATGAGTCTGGGAATCTAAAAACAAACTGAACCAGTGATAAAGCTAATTATTTAATTGTCACCACATTTAAAATGTACAATTAAGACTGAAAGCCGTTCATTTTACCACTAAAACCATCTGTTACGATCCTTGTTCAGTTTCAGGAAACACCTAAACAGCCACCCGCCATCTTTGCTTGACTGGATGCTTCCATTTCCTACTGTCTTCCTTCCGTCTCCATCTCCCATGCTGGCTCCGGGGGTTCCTCTGGACCCCTCTGCCTGCTCTGTCCCTGCCACCCCCACCACCCCCACCCTGCTGTCACTGCAGGCAGGTCTGAGATCTTGGCCTCCCAGCTCCACAGCACTTGACAGAGGTCTGCGGTCAGAGGACTCCGGCTCGTGAGCCCAGGGCACCAGCTCCTCCCCGTCTTCTTCCCTCCTCCCCTCTCCATTCATAGGTGTCCCTTGAGGGGAAAGTCAGTGGGCTCCCTTTCCCTGTGCCTCGCCTTGGCCATCTAGAGCCCACCTCATCCTCTGCTTTCATTCTTCACCCAGCAACTGTGTTTTCACGACACACACACGACAGAGAACTGCCGCAACCTCCCTCAACGCCACCCATTCCTCTTGGACTCTTAGCATCTGGCTAGTCTCGAGTCACCATGACCCAATGAGGAGGCCAAACCCTAGCCCTAGGCTCTTAATCTACCACAAGACTTTGCCCGAACTATATATATGACCCCTATTTCTTTTTTTTAAAGGATTTTATTTATTTGGGAGAGGGAGCAGACCCCCTGCTGAGCAGGGGAAACCTCCCCGCCCCCCCGACCGTGACGCAGGACCCTGGGATCATGACACAAACTGACAAGTGACGCTTAACCGACTGAGCCCTTATGACCACCATTCCAATCCAGCTTGGCTAGCTAATTTCCCTCAGTCTAAAAAAATGTGTGAATCCGCCGCCCCCACCCATAAAACGAGAAACAAACCCCCTTACTGTTGTGCTTCAAGCTGCTGCTTCCCTGTCAGACCATGGTCAGCTTTCAGGGTCTCGACCTCTTTTTCCTCCCAGCCACTTCTCAGTCCAGGGTGGTCTTACAATTTTACTTATAACACCTTTGACACGACAACAGAAGTCTGGATTTTGGTTTATGGGTCTCCCCCTTGCATCCTAGTCCTATTCAATCTTCCCACAGTCCAGCCCCTAAACGGTGGGTTGAATTAAACAAACAGAATGGGTGCTTTAAATTCAGTATTGCTCATCCCTGACCGGGCGATTCTCTACGACGTCCCAACTCATCTGCTCCTGCTTCCTCCGCTGCTACGATCTTGGTTTAGAACCTTGGAAACTCTCATGTGGACCAGTACAATGGCTTCCTGCCCGAGCTCCCCACACCAGCCCTGCCCTTTCAAACCCATCCCCTCCTTTGGTTTCCTTTTTGGGGGGGGAGTATGCTTCTAAAACCCAGTATCAACTCATTGGTCCTACTTACTAATGTCTGCTGGAGAAACGCCTTGGCCTCACTCCCCAGGCCCTTCACGATGGGGACCTCATCTCCTATACTCGGGTCCAGCTCCCCAGCCCGCTGCTGCTAGGGATGACCATCACCCCAGGTCTTGATGCCTACATTCATACTGTTTCCTCAATTTTTCTAGAACTTCTTTAGTGCCTGGCATCACAGGTGCTCAAAGGATATTTTCAGAATGAAGGATGAGGTATTTTTGTTGGTCTGCAATCCTACACATGGTACCAAGAGTACGACTGGGTCACCCGAAACACTCGGGGTTGAGTGCAGGCCTCGTCGCTGACCACCTCCGTGTCCTGGGGCCCGTTCTTTCCTCTGAGCCTCTGTCTTAACATAAAATGGAACTAACAACTCCCTTACAAACAGTCATTGTAAGGACTGAGTTCACAGGTACAAATTAAGTATTTAAGACCAATGTGCTGAAACCAACGATCTGAAATAAAAATCATTCAACTCAGGGGATTTTTTAAGTACTAAGTTGGTTCTCAACAGCACCAACTCCTACATGCCCCACATTTCCTGGCCATACCCTGAAATTAATCAGGGATTACGAATTAAGATGCTCAATCTGGGGCACCTGGGGGGCTCGGTTGGTTAATCATCTGCCATCACTCAAGTCATGATCCCTGTGTCCTGGGCTTGAGCCCCGCATTGGGCTCCCTGCTCCAGCTGGGAGTCTGCTTCTCCCTCTCCCTCTGCCCTTGGCTTGTGTGCTCTCTCTCTCACTCACTCACTCTTTCTCAAATAAATAAATAAAATCTTAAAAAAAAAATAAAAGAATCCTCAATCTGCAGATTTGAAGAGCCCTGCTCTCAGGGGTTCCGGAGTCCCTACAGAACGTGGCTCCATGGAGCCCGGCTTGCTCTGGGCGCCCTAGGCTGCTGAGACGGCAAAGAGCTGGTGAGGATGGACAGCAGCTGCAGGGCTGACAGCAGAGTCCAGCAGAGTATCCCTTGAGAAAGGAGCCAGACCTTCCTGTAGGTGAGGAGCTCTGCCCTAGAGGCAGGGGTGTGGAGGCGCGGCAGCCCCCCCCCCCCGGGGACCACTCACCATGCAGGCAGCCTGCACCGCCTCTGACACGTTTCCCGCATTTGGCTCGCACCAGAACACGTGGCACTCGAAGCGCTGGTTCCCGGTGTCCATGATGAAGGCAAACGTATGCACGTCCTTTCCGACGCCCATGAAGGACAGGAATCGCACGCGGCACTCCACCAGGACGTCCTCTTCACTCTGCAAGACACGCCACTCAGCAGCCCACTCTCCCGGAGGCCGGTGGAGGCAGGAACCAGTTTGAGGCTTGAGCCACAGACTCAAGCCCAGAGTGGCCGCAGAGAGACGCTGGTGTTAGGAACAGAGAGCTCGCCTGGATTTAGAAAGGATGTACTTTCCTAGAAAGGCCAGCTTCTCAACGTGTCTGGAGAGGCCATCCCTGCGAGCTGGGGGGTCTCACTGCCATCTAGGCCCACTCTGAACTTCACCCAGGTATGTGTGTTCTCTTGTCTGGCTACCATACCCCAAGCCCGCGCATTCACGGTGGGCAGGAGCGGGGTCACGTAAACTTCTTAGGCTTTGCTCACACAGGGCACCTGGAGGCTCAAAGCCCATCTAGCCAGAACCTGCTGGAAACTTCAGAGCACCAAGAGAAAAGGAGCCACAGGATCTCTTTATTCAGTTCTCAGAGCACCAAGAGAAAAGGAGCCACAGGATCTCTTTATTCAGTTCTCCTTGCCGTGCTAACTAGTACACTGAATCATATTTCTATCTGAAACCACGCAGAAAAGCTGCCAGATCACTTTTTTCTCCCCACAAACTGGTGTCCATATGGTGTCCATATGATGCAGGGTAAAGAAATGCTCGGAATTCATTCTTGGGAACACCACATCCTCTGCAACGACCATATGCAATTTCTGAATTAGTAAACACATCCAGAATGTTGACTTTTGGATCATTAACATCTTGACTTACTAACTATTCACTCAGGTGTTAAGGAATCCTTTCCCAGGCCACTGAAAGGATCCTGAGGCACCATGAAGTTTCCTAGGGATAAAGGATGTTTAGGCTGAGATCTGGTACCGGCCGGCTGGGCGAAGGGGCAGGGCAGAGAGGGGCGGCGCCTGCAGATGCTGAGGGAGCCAAGGGGCTGACAAGTTTAAAGACTGAAGACCATCGAGCCTGGCAGGCCGGAGAGGCAGGCAGGGTCAGTAAGCACCTGACTCTTGACTCTTTGGAGTCAGGACTGGGCTCGAAGGTGAGCTCCCAGCAGACAGAATCAAGAGCAGGCCGACGCCTCGGGGTCTCTCCGTGACAGGTGCCTCATGGAGGCAGAACTGAAAAGCGGCCGACAGTCTGCTGCCGACTGCTGGACCGAATCCTGAGCTTGCCGCTTCTAGCTGTTGTGGCCACAGGCGTTTACTCGCTCTCCTGTGCCTCAGTTTCCTCAGCCATACAACTGGGATAATTTGGTCTGAGGCGAATGCTGACCTCTCTCGATGATCGTCGGCCCCTGCTCCTACAGACAGAACCCACCCCAGCACCTTTCCCGACCAAAGCAGCGCCTGTGGCCCAACTCTAGACAAACAGCCCAGACCACACCGAAGCCTGGAGAGTAGTCAGAAAACCAAACCCGTAAGGAGTGACTGCCGGCCTTATACAGGTCCCTCTAGCAAATGAGTTCATTCTCTGGGGCACAGGAGGAAGAAAGAATTGGGAGCACCAGAACAGAAGCTCCTTAGTTCAAAGAAAAGCAAAGTGATGCAGAGATCCAGGCACGAAGGACAGGAAAAAAAGGTTTTGGTTTTTTGTTTTAAATGCAGGCAACTTTAATCACAACTCACCATAACCACCCTCCTCCCCCAAACTACACCCCCTAGAGGTGAAGCCTTGGCTGCATGTCCACCTTTCAAGGAAGGTCACCATATCCAAAGTTTCACCATAACACACACAGACCAACCTCATGTCTGGTCCTGCTCACCTTTTCACTGATGACGGTCACGGTAGCATCAGCCACATTCATGTTCACCGATGGCCAATCCTCCTTGTTGGATGAGGTCATAAGATTTTCTATGGCATTGTTCAGGGTATCCATTCCTGTGGATGGAACAGATCGCTGAACAAGGTCCTAAAGCCACTTATCACCATCCAGTGTGGGCCCAAACCACCCAGCCAAACTGATCAGTTGCTGTTTGATTTATATATTTTATTTTGTAGCCCCAAAAGACATTGCGTTTGAGCATTTCATCGCTTGAAAGAAAAAAACAAAATGCCAGCTTCTTCAACAAAAGAACGGTCATGAGAACCCCCGGAGAGATGGAGTGGGTGATGTCCTGTCTCACTGGACCACGGTACGACTTACTTTCCAGAGAGTCCCTAGCCCCAAGTATGCAGAGAGTATGTAAGCAAACACTGCCTTTTCCTAAGCCAGGGGCCCTGGGGAAGGAACAGAAGCCAGTTCTTGCCCGAAGACTCCACTCTCACCCCACCTTACTTTGCCACTTAAACGAGGCACTTAGACAAGGCATTGCAAGGTGGCTCTGGGACTGTGTGCTGGCCCAGACGGTTTCTGTGGCAGTGGGTGGGGGGAACCGTGACCCGGCTGAGGTGCAGTCACAATTTACCCATCTCAAGTGAACCATGCAAAAGTTTGTAGTGTAGCCACAGAGTGGGGCAACCACCACCGCAACCAATTTTAGAACATTGTCGTCACTCCAGAGAGAAGCCCTGTACACTCTGGGGGTCTCCATCTGGCTCTTCCCAGCCCCGAGCCCTAGGCAATGACTGATTTTATTTCTCTCTCCAGAGGGTTGTCTCTTCTGGATGTATTGTACACAGCAAGTCACACAGTACGTGGCTCCCATCCTCCGGGCTGGTCCACGCTGCCACTCGTGTCAGTCTGTGATGCCTCTTTACCACCAAATACAAGCACGTGGTCTGGTGGCATCAATTTTATTTTTTATTTTTTTGATAGTATCACATTTTACTAATCCATTCGTTGGTTGACGGATTTTTGTTTCCACTTTCTGACTATGGTGAATAATGAGGCTGTGAATGTTTGTGGGGACAGATGTTTCCATTTCGCCTGGGTACACGCCCGGGGGCAGAACTGCTGGGTCCAGAGATGACTCTGTGTTTGACCTCTGGAGGAGCTGCCAGACTTTTTCCCAAAGCGGCTGCACTATTTTCCCAAGCAGGGCATGAGGGTTCTGACCTCTCCTCAGCCTTTTCTACCCAGGCTCTGTCTCCCAGCCTGCTGTCAGCTCGGTGTGGCCGAGAGGCTAAGTTCTGCCCTGGGGATGGGAGCTGACTGCGGGGTGTGTTGCTTTGGGTCACACCTGGAAAGGGGAAAGAGGAGAGCTCCCTCAGCCCTTTCTCCCTGTGGTCAACAAAGGACTACAGCAGGTTCCCCGGCTCTGGAGACGGACGCTCCCTCTGAGAAGGGCAGAACCCTCTGGAGCCCTGGATCACACGTCTCCAGGCCACTGCGTGAATGACAGCGATGTGTCTACCTTGTTCCTGTCCCTCTATTCCGGGGACCATGTGACCAAGCATGTCCCCTGGGGCTCTTCTGATCAGGACAATTTGTGCGCTGTGGCTGGTGACAGGGCAGGGGTCTCCTCCCACAGGCTCCCAAACACTCGCGCAGGGAAAGGAGGCAGTGCCGCACGTACCGACCGGCTTGTCTACAGGTAACATGCCCAGGTACTGCACGTGGAACTTCTGCACCAGCTCCGTCTTTGGTGTTGGGAAATCTACTACAGGGAACAAAAGCAAGAGTGGTTCCAGACACACACAAACACAGCCACCGCTCTACGTCCGGTCCGCGATGCCCGGAGCAGCACCCGTGCCGCTGCGTCGCGTTTCCAGAGGAAGGTGCAGCTCCTATTCTGGGAGGAGAGCCCCTATCCCAGCAGACACCAGGCCTCCGCCAACCAAAATCCCACTCCACTCTCGTTTCTGGGCACAGAAGCAGTGAAAGCTGCCGCTGTCTGCCTCACATATGCTAAGGAATGGCTTCCGATGGCCTGTCTGTGAGGCACCTGCTGCCAGGAGAAGACTGAATCACACAGGGCATGGAGACAGCAAAAGTAACTAAAGAGAATCTCCCCAAATAGCTACATTTCTATTTTACTGAGCTGTAACTGACATGGAGCATTATGTCAGTTTCAGGTGTATAAGTGGTGACTTAGTCTTTGTTTCTACTGCAAAAATAATCACCACAATAAGTCTCTCTGCCTGCCTCTCTACCTACTTGTGATTTCTGTCAAATAAATAAATAAAATCTTTAAAAAAAAATTCATCTTTATACTTAAGAAAAACTTTTCTTTTTTTTTTTTTCCCACATCGAACCACCTATTTTTAAACTAGCTGGCTTTACCCTGGCTATATCTGAATTAGAAACCATGAAAGATAATACTCTTTCATCTTGTCCGATAACAGAACTCATCATGGCCTTTTGCACCTCATCCCGACCGACACAAAATTAACTCCACGCCCAGGAAGACCCCTGGCACTTGCTCGGCCAGCGTCTGTGGGCTGGAACGTGGTTTCTCAGGAGCCAGGCAAGGGCCTCGGCTCTGGCTGGGACGGAATAGTGCCAGCCTGAGGAGAGCGGCCACTGCTGACCTACCTTGCAAGGGCACGTCGAGGTTCACATTGGCTCTTTCCTGTAAGGAACTGCAGGCCAGGGCTTTGGCATTCTTCCGTTCGGCCATAATCTGAAGAAGAGAAAGGACGCCCATGGTCCGTGGCTACAGATCCCATGTCTTCAGCTATTCCTGCCAGTCCAGGGTCTGAGCTGACTTGACCTCCAAGTCAAACAGGCTTTGGTCCATGGCCTGACTTCCCACCCCTTATCGCTAAGCTGCTCTGAGAAGGTGCTCATTCTCCCCAGGGGTAACGGGTGAAGGACTATCCCTCCAAGCGGCAGTCTCCTGCTTGCTCGGAAATACTCCTCCATTCACCGGGCTCCTGCCCCTAGTGAAATCACCCAGACAGCCTCTGCTGGACCACAGTGGCCAATGGAACCCACAGTAACGGACTTCTCCCATTGTTTCTGAAGGCTGACCCCTGAGAATTCTTTTCAGTGCTTTGGGGAAAGTGTTTGTGGGTTCAAATCCCACCTTCACTACTTACTAGCTGTATGACCTTGGGCAAGTCACCTGACCTCTTGTGCCTCGTTTCCTTTTTGCACACGGGAATCCTAGTATTTACATCCCCAGTGATGTTACGGCCGTTCTGAGGATTCAGTGTCAGCACTTGGAAATACGCACTGCTATGGGGACTGGTCTTCTAAATCTGTCAGCGGCCTACTGAATTGGCGGTCTGCTGCGAGGGGCACAAGTGTCACTTCTCGCTCTGGTTCACAGAGCGCTGTGGGTTTGGGGACTGACAGAACCCCGCCCTTCAGGGACCCCCAGGATCACTCACATCTTCATTCCCAGGCCCCGCTTTGCGTTCCAGGTGGGACGGAAGTCGCTTCCCCCCTCCCCCTCTCAGTGTTCCCCGCCAGCCCTCTCCTGCGTGCCTGGGACGGTAGGCCAGGCGGCTGCTGCCAATAACAGCAGGACATTTCACGGAGCGCTTCCTCTGTACTAGGCCATGTTCTAGGGGTTCACATGGGAACACAAGCTCCACAAAGACAAAGATTTTGTTTCTTTCTGTTTTAGTCCCTGCTGTGTTCTTAGAACTTAAAGGTGTTCCACGTGACTGAATGAAGGCAAGGACAAGGAGGAAGACCTGCGAAGCCGCAGGCCATGCCCAGACAGGCAGACGTGGGGCTGGGGCAGAGGGTGATGGCTGGGCCCAGAGCAGGGGACGTGTACCTATCCCGGCTCCTGCCCCTCCCTGAGGACACGTGGATGGCACCTGCTTTGCCTCTGCTGCTCAGACCCCAGGCCGCAGCCCGGGCATGGCTAGCCGAGGCAGCATGGCAATGAGGCCGGGCTTGACATCTGCCTCCAACCAGAAAGGTGATGGCCAAAGTCCCGTGTTTAGATTCCGTCTGCGGGGTGGGAAGGCTTGGCTACAGGACACCGGGGACAGCGCCCTGGGGAGCTGGCCAACTGCGATCTGAACACAAACTGGCAGGTGATATGGTAGCTAAAAACATCTGTCACCCCCGTACTATACTCCCTGGAGGTCAAGGGACAGAGTGGCCCATGCTCTCTTCTCCACTGGCTTGCCCTTGGACCGCTGTGTTCCTTTAGGGGGAACCAGCTAGAGTATGCAGAAGAAGAGGGGGTAGGAGCCTGTAACCTTGGGACCCAAAAGAGATGGGGGTGGGGATTCTGGAGGAAGGAGGAAGACCGGAGCAGGAAGACCGGACACCTGTCTAGCACCCCCAAACATACAGATGTGGTCGCCAGCTTCACACGTCTTCAGACAGTAAAGGGCTGCCCCGCCGGAGGGACGGAATGGAGGAATCCCTCTCTGTCGCTCTAGATCACATATCTCAAGTAACCACGTGGGGTTTCCAGAGAGGCTGATTTCAGGTCCACATAATCAAGAACCTCTAACAGCCAGAGCTGCTCTATAATAGAACAGTCTCCTGAGAGGTACAAGACCCTGTTGATGGGGGTCAACAGAGGTCCCAGGCAGAGGGTGAGGATGTTTCTATCAGGACTGCTCTGCTGGAGGAAGCAGGAGTAGAGGGGCTGGTCCAGCGAGGCCCAGCAGCCTGTCCTCACTCTAAGGCTCTGGCTAAAGCAGCGGATGTCACCAGCGGGAAACCCTGACCACACCCCCGTCCCTGCTCAGGTGGTGAGAAAAGACAGAGGGATGTACCACCGCGTCTGGACCGACCTTACCTTGGAACAGATTTCGTGGAGACTCGTGGCGATGGCTTTTGCTGGTGTGTCACATCGAAATACATGACATTTCAAAATTCTTGTATCTTTGTCTCTTGCTACGTAGGCAAAATCTCTGTGCAAACAACATTTATCAGCACGTTAGAAAAGGCACCTCTGAGAGCACGCAGTCTGGTTACGAGCGTTAGCTGAGCGAGTAGCCAGCAGGTCAGTGGGGAGCAGAGGATGTAGCAATGGGTAAAAACAAAACTCAAACTTCCACAGTTACCTAAAACAGAGCAATTCCATGGACTTAAGAATTCATTGCTAAGTAAAAGAACTACAGTGTTTCCCAAATTCAGGGTCCTGAGCTCCTGTAATCTCCTATGGCCCTGAATGAAAGCTGAATTTCTTACGAGCCTTCTATCTACAGTGACAACAAGTACTCTGGTTACAGAAGAGATAACGACGAACGTGCTGGTGCAGCGGGGGCAGACAAGAGGCTCTGTCCCTGGCTGCTTTGGGAAGGCACAGGGATCTCCGCTGGAGGTCAGCCTGCCCTGTGTCACGAGCCTGGCTGCAGGTCAGGGCACTGAGCCTCGGCCTGTCCACACCTGCTTCAATACACGCTCCCCCAGCCTTCTCCCTCCTCATCTTCTATCACAGTCGGTGTCCACAGTCGGCTAGAACCTGGAGGCCTTCCTGTCTCCCCCAACTCCCCATGTGTGACCTGTCTGACATCCTGAAAATGTCCTGAACCTGTCCTCCCGTGCCGGGACTACCTCCTCTCAGGTGTTCTCCCCACTGCGTGCTCATGCTCTCTGTGCCGCTGTCACCGTGCAGGACTCAGGGCCGGGCGGGCAGCCTTCCCAGCGCTGCCATGGCAACCCAGACACACAGCCCTTAGGACCAGACATGTCCATGTGTGTTCACGGGTTTGCATTCCCCACAGCGCCCTGAAGCTCTGTGCAGATGAGCCGTGCCTGAGTTACCCCCTGTACCCAGTCCAGGCCTGGCCATATAGGTACTAACTGAGTGCTCCTTCCTCCTTTAGGAATAGGGGCTGCATCCCAATTTCCCGCGGGTAAGCTGGCCCTCAGAGGTGTGCACAGCTTCAGGACCAGGGACTGAGGGGGTTGCGTCTGGGCAAGGAGCTGGCCCAGTCTCAGGAGTGAGCACGGTCTTGCTCTACAGTGGGTCCCTGAGGCCTTCCCAGTCTAGTCTCAACCACCATCAAAACAATGTATTATCTAAAAAAGCAGTAAGAGAAGCCCTCCCTTCTAGAGACTATGCTCAGCGGGAGCCCTGTTTCTGGTCCCCAAATCTCTGGGTTCCTCTCTTTTGTGGATGGATCTTGAAAGAACATATGCAGTGTCTCACCACACAGAACTATCTTCCTTCAAAATTCGCTGCTCCGCTGCCATTTCTCTGAGGCCAAATCTCTTTGGGTCCATGATCACGCACACGAAGCCCAAAACCTGTCCGGATTTCTGGAGTTCTAGAACCTGTCCCACCTACTCTTCCAGGACCCTTCGTCCAACCACACAGCTCTCCCCTCTGTTCCGGAAAAGGCAGGTCTCCACTCACGGAATCTTCTCTCGCTTGGGGACACTGCTCCATCCACTCTGGTCAGTCCATCCAGCTCACAAGCCTGATTGGCCCTCTGGGCCCCAGAACCTTGCTTGTGTCTAAACACTTACAGCCTTTAAATTCTGTAGCAAAAGGATAAGTAAGAGCTTGTCGCATCCTCCTTTCGTACTTAGTGCACGGATCTCAACGCCTCTCTTCTCTCTGAGAGAGTGTCAGGAACAGCCAGAGAGCAATGATTTGGGATTGGGGCAACCCCAGTTCTAGTCTCATTCCTGAGTCCACTGAGCTACACAACCTGGGGCAATGGAGTCTAACCTCATCTTCAAGTGAGAGAGGTGAGAAACAGGATTTCCAAGGCTCCTGTCCGGCTCTGACATTCGGTGAGGGAGGCTTCCGAGACCCAGCCTGCTCCTCGGGACCACTGGCCGGCCCGCAAGTGCAGGACTGCAAGGTTACCATCCACGGGATGGAACCAGCCCTGATCTAGAAGCTATGGGTCATCCTAGCAAACTGCGGCTCTGTGCCCTTTGTTCTTCCAGATGCTGCCCCCGAGGAGTAATTTTTTTAAAAATTATTATTATTATTAATCTTCATTTTCTTTTGGCTCCAGGGAAAGCGATGAATGCTTGAGGCAACCATCTGGAACCCACATCTTCCCAAAGGAGCAGCTCAGGGGCTGCAGGCTTTGTCGGGAGGATTCTGACAGTTCTTTTTTACAGCTTTGTCTTTTCCTGTCCCCGCGTGGGCGCCAGGCTCATAGATCAGGGAGGGAGGACTCTGTCAGCTCCTGACAGCTGAGTCCCGTGACTAGCCCTCTGGGGCTTTCATGGGCTTCCCAGGAAAAAGCAGGAGTTCTCGCCTCCCGGTGGAGGTGAAGAGATTGGCCCGGCTCTCCTACGGGCTTCCACCGGGAGCCGCCGGAGCCACGCTCAGCACCGGCAGGCCCCACACCCGTGGATCTGAAGAGGCAGTGAGTCCTCTCTCAGACCCGAGGTGGAGGCAAGTTGAACAACTTCCTTTGTGTGCAATGAAATGCATGGCTGATCTGATTTCATCCTTATTCAGAATGAAACCCAAACGTCGCTTAACTGGGGGTTTCAAAAGCTCGGCCCCTCATTTCTGAAAAAAGCTGCTGTAGCTGACAGAATAAGGACCCTTCTAAGATGTTCATAGCCTAATTCCCAGAATCTCTGATTGGGTTACCTCGCATGGCAAAAGGGGGTTACAGGAAAGGACTTGAGATGGGGGCTGTTCCCCTGAATTCTCCGGTTGGGCCCAACACAAGTGCAAGGGAAGAAGGACTTGGCGTCTCAGGGACAAAACGGGAGCTGGGGCCACCAGCCAAGGAAAGCAGGCAGTCTCTAAAAGCGGAAAAAGGCCAGGAAATGGATTTTCTCAGGGAGCCGTTAGCCCCGCTGATGCTGTGATTATACCTGGAATGCTCATGTTAGATTTCTGATCTCCGGAACTGTGGGGGAATAAATCTGTGCTTGCTTTGAGACACTGTTTGTCATCATTTGTTAACGGACTAAGAGAGTTGCCAGTGGGCTTTACATTCTCACTAAATTAGAATATGATTTAAAACTTATGTTTTAAAAAAAAAAATACTCCCTTCCTTTCCCTTCCCTTCCACAAATGCCTTCTGAGCCACTATGACGTGTCTGGCAAACACAGATAAGGTTCAGCCTGGAAGTCCGCTAAGGATACAGGTGTCCAGTGGGATTTGTGGAGCATCTTAAGTATCATAAGGACCTGACCAGGGTGAGAAGGGCATGGATGGTTCCAGGGAGCATGAGTAAAGGCACGGAGGTCAGTCAGTCCACGGAGTGGCTGGAAGAAATACGGGTCCCTTGCAGACTCCTAGGCGCTGTGGTGGGGGGGCAAGGCGGGACCATGGGGAGGGTGCACCTGCGTCCTGCCAGCAGCCTGGCCCTCGAGCCTTGTCATATGGACCCCATACGATATGTGTTTTAAAAGGTTTCTTTGGGTGGGATGATGGGGTTCAAGGGAGACGCCCACCGGGGGCTGCTGCTCCGTGTCCAGGTGAGAGAATGAGCACGAAGCAGGCTAAGTCAGCATCTGTGAGAACAGGGTAGAGGGAGGAGGCCCTGGAAGGAAGGCTGTGGCAGATGAGGGGGAGAACCCAGAATAACTCTTGGGTCCCTGCTGGGCCAACTAAGCGCTCTTGCAGCGGGGCCGGGGGTCGGGGGGAGGGTTTGGTGAGGAAGCTCACGAGCAGCAGGTAGGACAGTAAGTCGGAGGTACCTGAGGGCCACCAGGTGGCGGGGCCCACCAAGCAGGTGGACACTCAATCCGGGGGCTCGGGCCTGTGGTCTGGGCTGGAGACGTGGGCCTGAGGGGCAGCTGAAGTCAGGGCAGCAGACGAGTGCAGAGAATGAGAAAAGACAAAATGAGGCCTAGACTGAAAAAGAAAGGCATCTAAAGGCCTTGCTGGAGCAGAGGGCCCAATGAAAGGGTAGAGAAAGAGCACTGGGGACAGGCTGGTGCCAAATGCATCAGAAAAAGAGGGGTTCAGGAGAAGTCCCCAGGGGTATGGAGGCCGGCCATTTGGTCTGAGCTACAGGAGGGGAGAGAGGTCTGTGGTGACCTGGCCTCCTGGGCCTCTTTCCTGGTCCGAGCTTTAGGAGATGAGAAGGGCAGGAGTACAAAGAACACAGTTCATCTGCCATTCTTCCCCCCCTAAACTTCTCATTCTGGGACCTTTCAAACACACACAGAAGTAGAGAGTACAGTCCCCATGTCCCATCATCCAGTTTCAACAACGATCAAGACGTTGCCCAACACGGCCTTTCAGAGAGACTTTTTCCAATCAGTGTCAGGATTGTGAAAGACCTCAGGCTCACATGTAAGTGCAATTTTTTCTGACCTTTTCTAGAGATCTTCGTGTATTCTGAGGGGGACAAGAAACCTCCACAGCTATGGGGTTCCCGACACACTGCAAACCTAAAAGGCTGCAACCAGCTTAGGGCCACACATGTGAATTTGGGAGGAAAACACCAGACGTCACGGGGTGTCCTCAGCCAGGCGGGGCCCACGGTGGCTCTGAAACCGTATGAGGGAAAGGGTCAGCCTGCTTTCTGGGGCATTTTAGGAAGCTTCGCCTACACGGCCCATCCTGGCTCTCTGGCCACTACTTCTTTCCTCGGTGCCGCCAGGAGCCCTGGGGCTGCAGCCACCTGCCTCTCATATCTCACAGCTCAGCAGGGATGGGCTCACGTGGGCTTCTATGCACCCCCTCTGGCTGACCAGGCATCCCAATGGACAGCACCCTCCCGGGCTTCAGTGTGCTCCTTTAAATCCACAAAGTGGGCCCCAGTAATCTCTGAGGTCCCGTCAGAACACAGCTCCTATTTTTTCCAGCAAATTCTTTTAGATGTCTGTCTGAGACATTCTGTCTAGCACTCAGCAGCAAGAACCACGTTTGTCCTTTGCTCTGGCTTGCTCCCTTTACAACGCCGGATGAGGAACCACGTGCTAAAAGAGGCTCTGGTCCAGTCCTCTCTGGACCCCCCCACACGGAGCTGTGCCCCACTATTTCTCGCAGTCATGCGAATCACCATGTTTCCTTTAAAAACCAGGATGCAGCAGGTTTCTAGCTGCACCAATCTGTGTCCCTTCCTTAAACTCTCACAGAAACATGCACCAGGAATCAACTACTTTTCACTATTCATTTACTGAGCCCCTGGGTTTCCCACTCTGTCTGTTCCTACCGTTTGCTGTTCTCCCTGGTAATTACTCCCCCAGAGGACCAGCCTCCAGTACTGTAAGGGAAAAATGTCAGTGCTAAGACATCTTACATGACAGCCTCAAATTTCTTAATGGCAAGGAGAAAGGACAAAAGAATGCTTTCATTGTTCTCGGCTGAACAGCATTTTAACCACCCTGCAGGGGCTTAATTCATTTTGAGGAAATGAATGAAGAAACGATTCTTTATTCAAATGGATTCTATTAAAAAAGAGCCAAGACAGAACTATTCACCCTTTCCCTAGTTCTCTTCCCTGTAACCCCCTTAATAAATGGAATCTGCTTTTGTTTCTCTCTCCTGGTAAGGAGCTTATGTGGCACCTACCGGCCTCCTAGTGGGGTAAGCCAGGCAAACTTTTCAAAGCCCTGTCTCCAGGAGCCCAGAGAAGTGGTAGAATATTTCAGTGACATGAAATCTTATTTACTTAACGAATCAGCCTGTTCCACTGCAGGAATGCTCCTGGTGAGCCAAAATATATAGATATTCTTTCTGAAGGAGGACCTGAAGCTTGCCTCCCTGCAACTTTGGCTCCTGGAATCGAGCTCTGCCTTCTGAAGCAGCCCAGAAGGAGCGGACGCTGTCCGCTGCAGGACGGCACGGGCCTGCCTGGGAGGAGCTCTGTCCCCTCTTTTCTAGGGGATTCCCTTCCATCCAGACTCTCACCACATCTCCTCTGCTAGCGCTCCGTACCCAGGCGCCACAAAAAGACAACGTCTTCCACGTGATCCGTGTTTGCTCACGTCAAATCCATGCTGTTTGATGCTGGGAATCTGTGAAGGCTGCCACGTGACAGGCATTCGATTAATGGCAGTTGTCATTATAAATGAGGAAGAAGTCAAAGAAAAAGCCCCCTTTGAAATTCTGTCTCCTTATCCATGAGATGTTTTAGTAAATATTTGCCCTCATATGAATTATATTAAGACTCGCTGAAATGTACCTAAAGACCCTTTCCTCCTGGCTTCTCTTTCCGTCAGAAGCTGTCAGCCCCTGGAGCTGTCTTACTGCAGAGGACAGGACCCGCAAGCAAGTAAGGACAAACAGCCACAGACAGATCTGATGCAAACATTGTGCTTCCAGCCCTTTCTGACAAAGGGCTATATCTCCACTGTTTCACCCGCACAAGGTCTGAAGGGAGAAGGAATCTTATTTTCAAGACTGTTTGCTCTTCTTTGCCGAACTGTTCGGACCTTCTGATTATAGTCTGAAGATCTCACTTTTGGGGTGGGAGGAGGGAAAAGAAAGAAAGGAGATGAGAAAGTCATCTTCCTACATGGTCAATGTAGAACATGACACACACACGCGCCATTTTTTGTCCTGTTTTGCTTTTGTTTTCTCCATTTTACCCAGCGGCACATCAGCAGGCACTAATTTCACGAAGCTCATGCTCTCGAGCTTTGTCAACTCAACTCACTTTCTCCTCTGCAAGCTGAAGCAGATTCTAATTGCCCCTTCAGAGGACATCCCAGGAACTCATCACCTGGGTAAACACACATTCTCCACAGGGAATCCTGCGCCAGGCACTTCCGTGAGACATCTAAGCTGTGTAAACATATTTAAATTCTGCCTGCAAATAATCCAGGTGGCCTTGGCAGACCAGAATCCGCAGCCCTCTCAAGAACACAGTCTTGCTGTTAATTTAATATTCAGAGCGACTTCTCCCCAGGGAGGAGACTGGAATAAATACAGAAAGGGAGGAATTGGCAAACATCTGAAAATATTCTCACCGTTGGCTCAGACAGGACCTCTCATTATTTAGATGAGGGAGCTCACATTCCTCATCTTCTGGACGCTTCCAACACCTCCAGAGGCTAAAGCCTCCTGGAAGGTAATGAAAGAGCCAGTCAAGTTTGCAAATTCTCCTAACCATACCCTCTAGAAGACTGACCCTGGAAGGGTTACCCATCCAGTCGACACCATCTCCCTTCCCCCTCCTCAGCACTGAGCAGGGAGATCAGCTCACCCTGAGGAGGGAAAATGGCCACCACCAGCAGAGACGGCTCGACCCCAATGGAGCAGTTCACCCGAAATGGACCCCAACACAAACAGGAGACTGCCTCTCTCTCTTCACTTTGCCAAGCAGTAACCACTACCATTCTTTCAAAAAGAGGAGCTTCAAAATTTTCCTCTTCCATCAAAAATGGAGCTTAAGTTATAAAGCTGTGGAACAGTGGAGCCTAAACCCCCATCAACCAAATGGACAGGCTGACGGTCGGAGCGCTGGAAACACACACTTCTGAGGTACAACTGCCTTCCTTTCGCTTCAGAGTCATAGCCCTTCCACAGCTGTGTTCATCTAGACAGAAAGGAGAATCTGCATCTTTTAGCTAATAATTGAGACTGAAACAGAGTCCTTCCGGCTGTTAGCCTACACAGAGAATACATAACTTAACCAGTCCTAATATGAACTCTTGAAGAAGTGGGAAAAGCCTTACGCAACATGGGACGCCACGTTAGTATTTCTAGTCATGTTTCCTCCCCAGCATCTGGACTCAATGCTTCCAGCCGTGAGTGAGTGGCCATCTGATCACTCTGCCCATCACCATCCCCAAACAGGGTCAAAAGCAATGCGGGGGCAGGGACCCAGATGCAATTCCACACTCTGTTTTAAGTGAGGACACATAAGAATGGTGATGATAAAAGGTTAAACAGAACAAAGTTCTGCCTCTCAAAGACAATGACGGCTGTGGCGGTGGTAATACGGCATGAAGAAAGCAAGTGAGTTTTGCCAGACATTTAAGACACCAGCGAGGAGGGAGAAGTAAAAATCGGTTGGTTACCTCTCTCTGAATCCGGGCAGGCATGAGGGAACAGAGCAGAAACAACACGTTAGCATTCACTCGGCATCCAGGAAATCAAACAGTCCCGTTAACGGCAACTCTGAGCACTGACATCCCATCTTATTCCCCGACTTTGCTGCGATGAGTAGCCTTTCAGTGCTTATTTTAGCTGAGCTCTGCCACCCAGAAGTGTGTATTTTGAGCCACGTTACGATGAAGCCAAGAGATGCCAGCTGAGTTTAGAGGCAACATATCAACCGGGGGAGGTAATCAAGCTTAAAATATCACAGGCAAATACAGGAAACTGTTTGCAGTAAACACTGGCAAGGCCCGTGTCTGCGTTTTCCAGCTCCACCTGCTCCCAATAAAAACTGTACAGAAACAATGACTGGAAACAGTCTTACCTGTTTTTACTAATTTCTGACATTCTATTAATTGGGCCCCAACATTCACATCTCCTGCTTTCCCTCAAATGCATCATGAGAAGGCAACAGAGCAGGGGGGAGCAGAGGCAGAAGGTCAAGGGCAGGGGTGGGATGTGCGAAGGCCGGTAGGGTGAGGGTCAGATGTGCCAGGGAAGAGAGGAGCAGAGGGGGAGAGGGGTGCAGAGCCATATGGGGTTTGAGGGCCAAAGGCTTCGAGTTTCTCTCCCAGTGCTACCCTGAGATGCCAGGGTGACCTTGATGAAGTCATTCAACCTCTGGACCCGGAGTGCTCCCCATCCCCTCTGGCCCCATCACAGCCCATGTGAAAGGGCTTGAGGACCACTGAGGGCCCTGGGCTGGTCACACGCGTGCAAGTAAACGGACAGCAAGTGGCCTGCAGAGGCGGGGAGCACAGGATAGCGAGAAGGGAACGAAGAAACCCAACCTTCACAGAAACCTGCTCCTGCTGGCGCCCTGCGGCCGGGGTCCTGGAGCACCAGCCGGGCCCCACGGGGAGGGGAGCTAATCATGGGTTGAGACAGCAAGCGGGTCCCCTAAGAAACCCGAGTCCTGCAGCAGGAAGGCAGAGCTGGATGGCCTGATGCAGAATGATAATCACAGCCTGTTATTAAGGGGAGGGGAGCCGAACGAGCAAACAACCCAAACTGCAGAAACAGCGACTCACCACAAACAAAACTTCGGGTATTTTGATATCAGCAAAGCAAAAACTCTGGAACAACAGAACATCCAAACTGGCAGCTGTTATCGGGGGGGGGGGGCTTCCGGAGGATTTTATTTAGTACATTTGTTTGAATACTATACAATAAGCACGTGTGCTTTCTGTACTACAGATACGTAAACACCGACCTCGCCATTTCAGGGGCGCACTGTGATAAGCCCACCCCAGCACAGAGGGCAGCACGCAACCGTAACGACTACCACAGTGACGCTCCCGACAGCCACCCTTTCCGGAGCTCTGGCTCCGTGTTGCCCAAGCAGCAAGCCGACGAGGTGTGGTTTTACTATCCTCACTGATAAAGGAGAAACCAAGTTCAGGGAGGTTGAAGACCATGAAGGTCACACAGCTGTACATGGTGAGGTCAGGGTCTGACTGCAGGTCTACAGGACTCTCTACTCCTAGTCTTCTTACAACATAGCCACAGCAGGAACACCATGCTCTTCACAGTCTGGCAGACTCACCTCGCGGTCTGTCTCCCAAATGACCCAGTCAGTTACCATCAGTTACAATGCATGGGTGTTCAAGACAGGGGGGGCAAAGGATTTGGCCAAGGACCTGGGGCTTCAGATGTAGAGGGGGACCTCCATCCGAGAGGACTGTGGACTATCGTAGGGGGAGAAGGCAGATGACAATTTCCAAAAGAGGTTCTTCAGGCTGAGGATGTAGACAGAGCTATGCCCCAAGCCCGCTGGCTGCCATGCTCCCTTGCGTGCGTTCCTCACTCTCTTGTCGTCCCGGGCCCCTCTGTGTGCCAGGCACACTGTGTTATGTGGTGTGACCCTTCAAACCAGCTTCCTCATCAGCGAAAAAGGGATAAAAACACCTGGCTCAGGGTAAACATGAGAATTAAGTTAAATGAGATGGTGTGTGTAAAAGAGTACCGGCATGTAACACGGTGTGATAAACTGCCTCAGCGGACAGCTTCAGGGCTCAGCTGTGTCACGCTGGGGGCACTGCAGGAGAAATGTCTCCGTGGGACGGGACGTCACCAGGGGAGATGCTGTGGCCCTCTCCTCAGATGTGCTAGCCACACTGTTGACCACAGGATGAGAGGAAGTCACCTCCTGCTCATGTCCTTCTGTCAGTCAGTCTATGAACACAATTTCAAGTCATCACCAAGGGATCCAAAGACGCGGATCCTACTCCCACACTGAATGACCGTGAGGTAAGTCTCCTAACCTCTCAAGTCTTGGTTGCTCATTTCAGATTAGATGGTTTAGGAATCGCCTAGCGCTCAGATTTTTAACAGAAGGGGATGTGTTGAAACGCTTTGACTCTTACAATTAAAAAAAAAATAATAAAAAAAAAAAGAGCAGGTAGCATTTCATTAGCTAGCTTTCCACGTATACCAGACATTTTTAATTTTTTATTCTTAACAAAAAGCGCCTCTACCTATGGTAAAAACTCTGCCTGATAATTTATCTTCAATCTAGAGACCTGAGAGTACAGTCTGCTTCTTTTGAGTACAATTATTATTGAAGCCTTAGAGACTGTAAATCAGATCCATTACTAGCGATCCACTTAAGGAAAGAGCCTCGATACGGAGCCACAGTGTTTTCCCTGACAGCAGAACAACTTTGAACATGGTTCGTTCTTTTGGAGTTACAGATGCTGCTTGACTTCCGTGTGGAAGTGAGAGCCAGCCGTAAACAGGGACTTAGAGCGATCAGAAAATGCAGAAGAGTCCAAGCAGCAGGTGCTTCACTGATTTGACACCTTGTAAATTTGCCAGGAAGAAAACCTCAGCCCGGAGCCGGGCTTCTGCAGGAGGCACGCCCTTCCAAGAGCGAGCGAGGCTAAGCGTGGCACCAGGAGCAAGCTTGCTGCCCTCCCACCGTACACGCAGGGGGAGGAACGAAACTGCAGGATTAATTCCACACGAGCCACACGTCCAAGATTGTCTCATCAGTATGCTCTCGGCAGCTATTTCTTGGGAAAATGAACGTGGGAGTAATTGGCAATGTTTTCATTAAAATAAGCCTGAAATAACAGAGCTACTTGCATGTGTAACTGGGTATCCAAATGAATAGGAAATTCCTCAAAATAAACTGCATGCCAGAATGACGACGTCTGCTCCAGCTTTCTGGAGGAGGACGCGTCCCTCTTTCCCGGCACGGCCACCTACTTCGTATGCGGCGCACGACCTTCTACTTTTCACAAACGGAGCACGTAGAGCCAGGACTTGCCAGTGGGCTTCTCGCTCCGTTTCTGCAGGGCTGTTTCTCGCTCCTCTTTGATGCCTGTCTTTCATCACTGAGGGGTCTGCTGAGCCTCTGCAGCACCAGCACAAACCTGTGTTCTCCACATGACCATGAAGCAAAAACTATAAAACTTTATGTCACGAAGACTCTCATACCCATTCCTGAACCTCGCGGTCTGCTTTCCCCCTCGCTTCAAGGTTTTTTGCCTCTTACCCCTGACGTGTTTTAGTTGTTTGCCCTTGGTCAAGGCCCTTAGCCTCTATGCTCTTCAGTTTACTCATCTGTAAAGTGGGAATGATAGCGGCACTGACCCCCTAAGAGGGCCGCGGGGATTACACCCGTTGATCTATAAGGTTCACGGTGTGATGGTGCATAGCGTGGGCTCGACGTGCGTGCTCAGCGGGGCGCCAGCAAATTGTGAACAACAAGGAGGTCTGCCGCGAGGAAGTTCCCTAACCTGTTTCAGATCATGGAACCTTTTGGAATCTGATGAAAATACCCCAGAAAGAAATGTGCATGAACTCGCAATTTTAGGTACAACCTTAGCAGGATGGGGAGAAGGTTCAGTAAAGCCTGGAACTCATTCACAGAACCCCTTCGAATCCATACCCGGCAGGTAAAAGATCTCTGAACTGAATTCTGGATTTATGCAAATTTACCATCTGGTGAATGGAGTTTCAGAGAATTCAGCTCAGGAGAAGATTCTGTCCTTCCCAGGATCAAAGGGTGACAGAAACACCTGTCTTTGATAGTGTGGCTTATTCTGCAAGCTAGCCTGTTAACTTGCCGACTCAGGGAGTCAGAGTTCCAACAGGAGTGAGTGTGAGGACGAGGATCTAAAGTGGTGTGAGGTTATTGAAATTCAAGGCACATTCTTCTAAACAAAGGACTTTCTCATGCCGCTGGAGAGAAGACACAATAGTTACCAGTCAGCTTACTAATGAGGGAAAAAGGGATATCTGAGAGCAACCAGGAAATGAGTTGTTTTCTTTTATTTTTTTTTTTTTAAAGATTTTATTTATTTATTTGTAAGAGAGAGAGAGAGTGAGAGCAAGCACAGGCAGACAGAGTGGAAGGCAGAGTCAGAGGGAGAAGCAGGCTCCCTGCAGAGCAAGGAACCCGATGTGGGACTCGATCCCAGGACGCTGGGATCATGACCTGAGCCGAAGGCAGCTGCTTAACCAACTGAGCCACCCAGGCGTCCCGAGTTGTTTTCTTTTAAAGTCCATGTTTGAAGAGAGTAAGAATTAACAAGTGTCTGCTTTCATCTGGGCTGTATTACAGTAAAATAACAACAACAACAAAACAACCGAGCCTCTTTGAGTATCCGTGAAAAGAGAATACAGATACAAGTTACATTTAGGTCTTAAGTGAGACAAAACTCACGCCATGTTACATTTTCAAGTTATAAAATTTAGGGCATAATCAAAAGACAAAATTATGTAAATTATACCTGAATTGTGAAACCATGGGTTAGCTTCCTTCCTGAAAGCAGGCGTGGAAAAACAAAAAAAACTACTTGAGACCCCGAAGGCTCCTCTCTGACTGTGACACAGAAGAGGGAAGAAGAAGGGTCTCCACTGGAAAAGTGGCTTCCATGCAGGAAGTACTACTGGGACACACAGCACCAGCAAGACATAGACAAGACTCCCACTGAAAACCATGGTGAGTCTGTGGGTGAAATCTCTTCCATTCCACGCCCCCAGCCATGTGGAAGGCCTCTCTCAGGGAAGGCACATTCTTCAATCTGTTTCTAAATGTTCTAGAGGACTTAGGGCAATCATCATATAGCCAATCTCCGCTTCTTTGTACAGACAGGAGGGCCAGTACAGCTAGCACTAAGAGCCAAGACACTCGATCACCTGAATTTTGGAAACTTCCATCTGGATACAAGTATTCCTGATACTCTGTAAACTCAGTAATACCTCAACAAAGACAAACATCAACACCAGCATGACTGACTAAGAAGAAAATCAGCACGATGGCGCTTGTTTCCTTGAATCTGCTCCTCACCCAGGCTCCGTTCTTGGCACACATTATGGTCAAGCCACCCAATAACCCGGCGGGGAGCATCACGACTCATTTTACAAACAAGGAATCCAAGATGGCAAGGAATTTAATTTGCTCAACACCCCCACCAAGAGAAAGTGGTCGATCTCCAGACAGACTCAGCGGGTCTGCTTGCCTTCTCCTTGTCTCTTCTCCTGTGTGGCTCTAGGGCACCCGGCACCAGACTGAGCCCGCCTCTCCTAGGATGCATCCCTCGGTGAAGAGAGGCGGGCTCAGCTCTCCCGCTCCTAGCCTATTGGATTTCTGGTTCCACCACTGTGGGAGCTGGTAACAAAAAGTGCTCTGTTCAGTGGAAACAACTTTCCCAGGCAAAGGCTGAGGGTTTCATCCTTTACACAGCGGCCAATTACCCTGCTGCTGCCCCGCTCATGATGCCCTCCCAAACTCCCCGTGTGTCTCTCTCGGACCTCACTTTCTGCCGCACCCACAGCCTGCGGGGCTCCAGCCACACGCCCATCCTTCTATTCTCGAAACACACATGCCTTTTCTACCTTGGAACCCTGGTGCTACCTCTTTCCACTGTCTGGATTCCATCTGCCCCCAGGTCTCCAAAGGAAGATTCCTCCTTACTGTCATCACCTCCAGAAAACCCCTCCCGGCCACCCAGGCATTGCCAACCCCTGCAGCCACCTAAAGCTACTCTGCTTTTTAAATTGTTCTTCCTTCTACCCCACAAAAAAAGGGGAAATCTGTGGGAGCTGGAACTTTCCCTGCTGTGTTGGTTCATTACCCTAAGTATTTGCTTACCACTGCCTGCTGCATAGGGCCACGTAGTCCATACATATTTTTGAATGAATGAAAGAATAACTAAATAGAGTAAACAAAGGACTCCCCCCTTCCCACCCCACTCCTGGTCATGTTGGTAAGACTCTAAGGCAATGAACCTGGGAGTAATAGGGAGTTGGCTGGATTTCGTTTTCTCCCACTGCTGTTTGCCCCAGACAGCACTTTAAAAATGACTTTAGCTCAAATTCCGTTTTCATGTCATCTGAAACTATGTTAATAAAAGATATTTCATGTGAATGGGCAGGAGGAGAGTTCTGAAAAGATTATCAATCTCTTGTGACTCTATCTGAAGTGAAGCAAATCTATACTTTGATCATCTCCAGCAGAAACAATAAAGTTTCCAGAGCCTGTAACTAGATTCCTTCTTCAGAACATTTGTCTCAATGAAAAACAGCTCCTCTGCTCCTGGAATCAATATATAAATTTCCATTGCACACTGATGTCTATCAGGACTTGTCAACTCCCCCAGTAATTTTCTTTATATTTGTACTTGAGAAGAAATAAACGTTTGCTTATCATTTAGGGAAAAGGCCCCGGACCACACATTTCCATACACAGCGAGGCAGTGAAGTACGGACAGCCGAACCAGGAAGCGTCATGGAGCACGCCGGAGCGCTGGGCTGTCTCAGCAGAATTCACTGCATGATACCACTTGAAAGAATACCCACCTTTGCTGTTCAGGAAGGTAACTTTCTCTTTGTTCCAGCCTCTTTTTTTCTTTTCCAACAAATATAAGAAATCTTGAAGAAACAAGAAACACAGTCCTATGACGACAGCATTGTGTTTTCACACTGTCTGAATTTGCTTTCCTCTTATTGTCCATATGTGTTCATATTTGACAAATGGAATAAAGATGCCACCTTGAAGAAGCTTAAGAGTGGGCTTGGGTTGTCTGAATAATGGTTTGTCACAGAAGTACCCCAAACAGCCTGACTGCCTCCAGGAATCCAGTTTGGAGATTGGTTTTCAGAATACCGCATAGCTGGCCAAAAGTGACTGAACCTTCTTCCTTTTCAAAGGACAAGGTCCCTCTTTCAGTTGTCGCTGTGGGTCCCACTTGGGTCCTTGAAACCAGGGTGAAAAACCATGGCCCCGGGATCAAAGACCATCCATCCCCGTCTGTTTTGTTTGTTTTTTAAGATTTTATTTATTTATTTGACAGGGATAGAGATCACAAGTAGGCAGAGAGGCAGGCAGAGAGAGAGGGGGTAAGCAGGCTCCCTGCTGAGCAGACAGCCCAATGCAGGGCTTGATCCCAGGACCCTGAGATCATGACCTGAGCCAAAGGCAGAGGCTTAACCCATGAGACACCCAGGCACCCCCGTCTGTTTTTATAAAGTGTCACTGGGGGCACCTGAGTGGCTCAGTCATTAAGTGTCTGCCTTCAGCTCAGGTCATGATCCCAGGGTCCTGGAATCTAGTGCCACATCAGGCTCCTTGCTCAGTGGGGAGCCTGCTTCTCTCTCCCCCACTCCCCCTGCTTGTGTTCCCTGTCTATGTCTCTCTCTGTCAAATAAACAAAATCTGAAAATAAAAAAAAAAAAGGAAAGTGTCACTGGAACACAGCCACACCCACTGGGTTCCTATCGTCTACAGCCGCTCTTGTGCTTGGAGAACAGTAGCTGCAACAAAGATGATATTTAATATCAGGCCTTTTGCAGAAAAAGTCCCCAAACCCTGTTTAGACGACACCCCGATTCAGGGGTGCAGCACACAATGCAGACAGAGACTCGTCGCAGCTAAATAACAGGTGACGCCCAGTGCAAAATGAAAACGGGGGGCTCTGTGTGAAGGAATGACGACCTACAAGACGGTAAGAGCAGAGCATCCAACTGAGCCTGAACGGCACCCCGAGCTGCTGGAATAATCCCCGTGACAGGTGACAGACTCCGGAGCCAGCCAGAAATGGCTCCATCCAGATGCGGGAATAAGAGTGCTTCTCATTTGTAGCCTTTTCAGAACCAAAAACACCTTTTGCTCAACTGCAATCTTTCACGCGTGGCTGACATAAGAGTCAGAGTCAATGCGGAACTCTGCCTCACCGTTTTATTTCCAGAAGGTCGCATGTAGGCTAGGAATGTTATTCTTGGGGGTAGGGGGAGGGTGGTTGGGGGCCGAGGTCACGCTAGATTTCTAGCAAACAGCATTTTCATGTAACCTGGCAAACAGATGCATGACACGACATGACAGAATCAGGCCAAATCAGGACCGACTGTCAACTGGGCTCTCTGCAGCGGCTTTTCCTGGGTCATAATTATTTCAACTGTCATAATTTATTCATCCTCAGACAAGCTTCCATATTCCGGGGTAATTAGTCCAGGGACCCAGGTCACAAGGGCTGGGAGCCCCGTCACTTCCGTCCCTCCTTGAGCCTAAAATTCTGACTAGGAAAGGAATAGCTTCTGCAACAGTATTTTTTTGGGCAAAACCAAACCAAAGTTTGTTTCAAAACCAAAGTTAACTGGTGAAGACACTGTCAGCTTTCAAGTTCATAAATCTGAAGGTGGTAGGGTACAAAAATATCCCATCAGAAACCAGAGGCTTCATTTCTACACTGTACAAGGCAATGGCCTTTTTAGCTCACAGAGTGCTCAGTGATGTTCCCGTAAGATTACCAAGGAATTTTACTCTTTCTGCTTTCAGATACATACAGAACAAATTGTGTTTGTGACAATATATCAGTTCTCGAGACTCTGAAGACTGTTGTATGTGAAATAAACAATGTCCCATGCAATTATCAATGGTTTCTTTCAAAGCAGGAGCAAAGGTAGAGTAATTCTATATGGATTAAAGCTTAAACCTGTCTTCTTTCTTATGTTGATCCTTTATTTTTATGACAGAGTAGAGAAAATGCTCAAAGGTCTGTTACCAGCTTAGAAGGCTAGTCAGGGGGCACCTGGGTGGCTCAGTGGGTTAAGCCTCTGCCTTTGGCTCGGGTCATGATCCCGGGGTCCTGGGATTGAGCCCTGCATCAGGCTCTCTCTCTGCTCAGCGGGGAGCCTGCTTCCTCCTCTTTCTCTGTCTGCCTCTCTGCCTGCTTAAAAGAAGGCTAGTCAGGGCAATGAAGGGTGAGAATGGCCTGGAAAGACGGCCATATGCACAGCACTTCACAGGACAGCTCTGCCCATCCTCAGTGGAGAATCAAATGAAATTAAGTCGAGGTCTTCTACAACATAATTTGAAACTGAGTTACTCTATTGTTTAAAACTTTGTCCTTAAACAGGCATTATTTCTTTTTATCTGTATTTCAAACAGAAATAAACAATGAATCTAAACATTCAGGGCAGTCCAAGAACACAACTCCACTTCCTACCACTACCACATTCAGTCTTGCTCGTTTAATCTCTACAGTCCACTTCCTTCACTCCCTCTGCCACAGCTTTGATTTTTCCTGGCCTGGGACTTGCTAGTGGGTCCCTCAGCTTCCACTTCTGCTCCTGACATCCATTCCCCTCACAACATTCACTGAGATCTTTTTTTATGAAATAAACTAGATCACGGCATTCTCCTGGTTACCACCCTTCAAAGGCTTCTCATTGCATTAAAAAGAAAACCCAAGCCTTCCACCACAGCCGAAAAGCCCACAGAATCTTGTCCCCACCTGGCTCTCCCACCCTAGTACACACCACTGGTCCCCTTGCTCCTGGCTCCAAGCTTCTGTACGTGCCAAGTGCCCTCTGCTAGAGCTTCCTACTTGCTCCCCACATACCTGACTTCTTCTCGGCCTTCTGGTTCGGCTCAGATGTGACCTCCTAGGATGGACTGCCTCTTGGTGGCCCCTTTCCCCACGGAACTACTCCACTACATTCTCCATGCCACTGACCATCTTTGTGACACTTATACTCTATATCATTGTGCTCCCTAAATTGTTCTTCTGGCTTCTGTCCTGCCTCTCTGTACCTAGTCTGTCTCATTCCAGCACGTCCCTCACAAGACACCTGACATGCAGATGTTCCATCTGTGCTGAACAGCAAGATAATCTATAGATGATAAATATTGAGCACAACAGAAAATAAAGCATTTTCATCTATATTAATTCAGCTGCCCAGTCAACAAATTCAATCATTTATGGAGAGCATCCTATGCCAGATACTCTATTAGGGCCAGAAGAACCCAAAGGTCTTAGAATTTCTCAAAAATGTTATCATCTGTGTTTAAAATAGGCATTTAGAAAAGAATAAGTTACACCACTATTTAGTATGTTTTCATGTAACCCTAGGGATTTGTGGAAAAGTCTGGAAACCCAGATGAGTAAGAAGTTATATATTATCAATACACTCTTTAAAAAAAAAAAAAAAGCAAAAACCAAACCCACCCCCCTGCCACAAAAACCCACCACACCACGAGAAGTATACAGGAAGAGTAAATCGGGGTTTTTCAACTATGTTCCAGGTCTTTAGATCTAGGCGTCACCTCTTCATACTTGGGGACTGTGGACAGATGGAAAGCTTTGCTCAGTCAGTGGTCCAGAATGGAATCCATTTCCCTGGGGGGTCGTTCAAGAGGAAAGCTGTTGAGTTGAGACCAAGAGATGGCGTGACGGATAGTTTTTGAAACAGACTGGAATGACCACACCCAAATAAACAGTGCCCCTGTTCAAACACTTCTAGAACTCAGCTTTTGGCCCTCCTTGCAGGTCCTGACCCCTCTGAGAGGTATCCATGACCCAGGGAAGCAGGTGCAAAAAGCCTGACCCAACGGTCTGATGGCTACCTCCACCCTTAGAGAGGAGGTGACCTTGGCCCAACCTGTGCGCACCTACAGCCTTGGGCTCAGCAGGAGCAGCAACACCCTCTTGCCTCACCTCACTGCTATCCATACTATTTCTCAGGTGTGCTCAAGTTCAAAGGATCTGAAATGGATCCTCGGACAGCATTATGTGAGCGCCAAGAAAGCAAGTGGGTACTTGTTGCATTTTCCATTTTAATCACCAGTGCCAATGCCCTGCACATAGCAGGTGTTCAATAAACACTTATTAAATAAATTATCCCCATTGCTCAAAAGCTAGGACTTGCTGCAATGATAGAGGAGCTCATTCATGCACCAAGTGTCAGAAAGGTGAGGTTCCTAACCCACCTAGCACAGAGCCCATGCCTTCACTCTGAGCATCACTCCCTGCTGAGCCAAGAACCACTGGCACCTTCTTCGACGATAACGGCTGAGGTTTTGTGGAAAGTCTTTCTCCCATTCAGCTTTTTACTCACATTTCATTCTGGACAACACAGCCACCATAACTTTTACAAACTGATGGACAAAATAGGGATTTAAGGCTATTTTCCTCACAATACATTATTCTAAGTCCCTGGGAAAGGCTTCAGGGCACCAAATGATTCATTCACAAAAGCAGCACCAACTGAAAGGCAGTGGCAAAGATCTGAACTTTAGGGAGAAAACTTGCAAACTGCTTTTGTGGCAGAGTAAGGCCTGAGGAGAGACTCCCCCATCCATGGTCTTAGGAAACCAAAACGAGAACACGAGGAAAGCAGGCACAACCCACCATTCAGGATTCAAGTCAAAGCCAGGTTGCGGCTGCAGTTATAAAAAGAAAGAAAAAGACTAATGGGATTGCCTGCTCCTCCGTGTTCTCCTACCCAAGGCAGTAATGAAGATTCACAGCCACACATTAATTAGGGAATCAATAGTCGTGTCTGGTTACGATACTGGTACAGGGAAACAGATAATGGAGAGAGAAGACACACATTCCCTGAGAATCCAATCGAATATTGTATACAGTATTTCCATCACGTTTCTCTTCTTCAAAAAACCCCTTTTGCCAAGAGCAAGGAGGTGAGGGGTTGGCTGACTTTCTACATTTGGGGGAATCTGAAACATTTTCTCACATGTAAGTCACACAGATATTCTAAATCCTATGGCTACAATTATTTGTAAATGCGCTCTCTACACCAAAGAACACTGCTTTTAATCCAAAAATCGGATTACCAAGATCCTGCAATTGTTTTTCACTCCTAATAGACAAGAAGGCAAATGTGGATTCACCAGAGGGCATGGGAGATGAATGCACTCATTTACTCAATCAGAACCCTGGCCGCAAGAGAAATGCCCAGCGCACAGCCCGCGAACAGCCCACCCCGGAACAGCTTCCTGCCGCGCTGGTCAACTCGGATCCAAAGACTCCCGCATCCCACCCCACCCCTCCAATCCCTCCCATCTCCACCCTTCTCTCCCGCGAGGCAGAAAGACCCCTCCTCAGCCTTAGCAGCCGCCCACGACCCCGCACTTCGCTAAGCGCCGACTCGGGGAAAGGCAGGGCGCAGCCTTTGTCCCGCGGGTCTCCCGGGCCCGCCTCGCCGTCCCCGCGAGCCAGCTCGGGCTCGGACCCCGCTCGTCCCCTCCGCACGCACCTGCAGACAAAGGCCCGCCCCCCCCCCCACGTCTCTCACCTTGGCCTCCGCCCCGGCGCTGGGACGAAGACAGCGGTGACCACGCCAGCCGGCCCTCCGCGGCCGCTCGACCGCACCAGCAGCCACGCGGCCCTTCTGTCTCAAGTTGAAGCGAGTGGCGTCCGCGCCTCCCCGCGTCGGAGCCGGCCCGCGGGCGCTCTCCGCCCGCCCCCGCCGCCGCCGCCGCCTCCGCCCATTGGCTGCTGGGGAGGAGCCGCCCGCCCGCCCCGCCCCCCGCCAGGTGTGCCCCTCAGGTGCACCCGCCAGGTGCTCCGGGCGGCTAGAGACCTGGCCCGTGACTAGCGAAGAGCCCGGTAGAATCCTTCATCCCCCCCAAACCCCCAATTCTAGGGCGAACAGCTCCCAGTTGGGACTCTCCGCGCTTGGAAAGTTCATTCTAATCCCGCTGAACCGCTTTAGAAAACTGACGCCCTGGGCTTGGGATTCTGGTTCCTCACAGACCCAGCTTGATCCATGCCGGGGAGGGTGCGGGGGGGCCGGAGCAGGTGGCAGGGGTGGGAGGGGAGGGGCACTGCAAACCAGAGCCAGAAAGCCTGTGCAGTGTCAAGACAAAGCAGGAGCCAACTGCAGTCTGTTAAATCAGGCAGCAAGTTCTGAACAGAGCTGAAAGCTATTTTTCTTGGATTTCCTGCCAATTTACAAGAAACACTTAACAGCAAGTAGTTCGCCCCTACACACCTTTCCAATCCTGGCCTCTCTCAAGGCACCTTTTGTTTAATGCTGACTTGGAGCCAAGATGACACCAGCGTCCCAACACTGTCATCTCTAGTTGAGAAACCCCCATACATAGAAGCAGGAAAGTGTCCAGTTGGCTAAGTGACAGCATTTTAAATAAGTGCTGGCCAGTCATTGACTAAAATAGGATTTGAAAGGAAAATCCAAGGTCTCCTACTGTCTTTATTCTGTGCGTAAGGAAAGTACTTCCTCTACTAATTGTTTCTGAGCGAGATGTTTGATTGGACAATTCAACAAGTGAAATAGGCAGGGGACATCGGCCGTGTTTTCTGCTAATCTTCAAAGTATCATGCACAGAACTGACAAAATGTACAGAGAAAATCAAGGGAATATGCAACTAGGAGGTCTTGTCTCAGTTTATTATTATTATTTTTTAAAGATTGTATATTTTTATTTGAGAAAGGGAGATAGCATGAAAGAGAGAGAGAGAGTTCGAGCATTGAGGGGGAAGAGCAGAGGGAGAAGTGGACTCCCCACTGAGCAGAGAGCCCAATGTGGGGCTCGATCCCAGGACCCCAGGATCATGACCTGAGCGGAAGGCAGACCCTTAACTGACTGAGCCACCTAGGCACCCCCTTGTCTGAGTTTAGTAAAACACACCACAGATGTACAGGAAACCCTTAATGTTCATGTCTTAAAAGCAGATAAACCATCTACTTGTTTGTTCAACATTTACTCAGCTCTTCCTAAAGGCCAGGCTGTGCTGACAACTCTGTATGGGGCTTTTCAGGCCATCAGTTGTTTTTCAAGGGGGGATATGTTTTCACTTACGGTATAACTGAATCTAAGACCAGTGATACCTCAGCCATTTAGAAAAGTTGCTTATAGTTAACTGCTTAGCAACCACCACCTTTTGGCATACAGCCTGAACTGGGGATGGGGGTGAGTTTGGGGCTTGGGGTCCAGCAGTCAGAAGACGCATCACGTGAACTGATTTCACAGAATCCCACCCGTCAGCCCTTCAGAGGCTGCTGTTCCTTCCTTACACATAATTCTAGTGAGTTCAGTTCCTTGCCTACAGCAGGGTGGAAATGACAAATCAGAGCTGCCAGATGCTGAAAGGTGACAACACCGTGGGACAGCTGAGCCTGACGTCAGGCTCCACAAGTCCTGCCAAGTCTTACCTGCCACTGTTCTCTCCAACTCAGCACCCCCTCGCCACTCCCCTGCCTCCATCCTAGGTCCAGCCGCCACCTTCTCTCAGTCTCCCAACAGCCTCCCTGGCCCCACTCTCATTCCCAACTGGCTGTTCTCATGTCGGTCACACATGCGTCCTAAATCACCAACCTGAGCATCCACGCTCAGCCTTTAAAACCCTACAGTGGCTTCCTGTTGCCTGGAGATACAGTCCATAACCATTTCCAGGGTCTCTGAGGCCACCTGGGATCTGGTCCTTATTTTCTCTCTAACCAACATGGCAGTCCAATTCCTCCTTCCTTCCAGCCTTACCTTCTTCTGGAACATGCCCAGCGACTTCCCACCTTAGCCTTAGCACCATCTGTTTCCTTCTTCTGAAATGCTCTACCCTGCCCTGCTCACCTGGCTAATCCCCTTCGTCCTTTGTATCTCAGTCCACTTCCTCGAGAAGAATCTTCCTGCCTGGCAGTTCTACACCCCCACCCCCTCCATTCCCCGCTATCCTGCATTGTTTCTTTATCGTCCTCTTCTCTTTCATTTTATATTGAATTTTATATACTTGGTTTTGTGCCTGTATAGTAAAGAATTCAAACTTGGCCAAAGAGAGGTCTGGCCTTTTCCCCTTGGCTTCTGGAGGTGATCTCGAAGACCATGGAAGGTCATGCCTAACACCTGTGTTTTTGTTTGCCGGCAGGTCTTGGGTCACGCTAGATAGTCTAACGATGTGATTTAGGGTAAGGACTTTGGGATATTTGGCATCAATTCTACCCCTGGAGGGGCTGGAGACTGAGGTCAACCACGCGAGTCATCAACCATGCCTATGTGATGGAGCCCCAGTAAAAATTCTGGACACCCAGGCTTAGATGAACCTCTCTGGCTGGCAGTACTCTGTGTGTATCCTTGCACATCGATCCTGGAAAAGTTATGCTGTCCATGACTCCACAAGGAGAGGATAACGGAAGCTCCAGGTCTGGAAATTTCCTGGAAATCTGCCCTGGGTGTCTCTTCTCTTGGCTGACTTTCACCTGTATCTTTTCGCTGTGATAAACCGTAACTGTGCGTGCAATAGCTTGGAGTGGGTTCTGTCTTTCCAGTGAATTAGTGGATGGAAAACTGCTCCTGTGGACCGCTCTCCATTGTATTTTCAGCATCACCCACATTTCCTGATACACAATTAGTGCTTGGTATGTCAAATAAAGATCAAATGTAAAAATGAATATTTTTTCTATATGTAATAAATATTTTTTCTATATTTTTTCAAATGTAATAAATGAGCATTTTTTCCTATTTTTTTTAAATGAGCACATAATGAATATGCAATGCTTTTACTACTTAAAGAATATATTTTCATTTTATCAACTCCTACTTCTGAGCCAAGGCCCAGATCAAAAGTCACCTCTTCCAGGAAGCCTTTTTCTGCTCTCCAGGTATCGTCATTCTTTCTTGCCATTGTGTTCTCTGGCCTATCGCTCTGCTTTCCCAAGTAGTCAGTGGCCTCGAAATGTTTTTGTGAACGACCCATGTCAGAAAAACTCTGAAATCCCTAGTGTGGGGGTGGTCCTTACATAGAGCAAGTACACAAAAGGCATTTACAGAATGAAGACAATTTTTAAAAAAGGTTTTGTTTATAGAAAGACAGGTTCAAGGGTGTCGGGGTGGCTCAGTTGGTTGAGCATCTGCCTTCAGCTCAGGTCGGGATCCCAGGTCCTGGGATGGAGCCCCGTGTCCCTGCATCCCTGAGTTAGGCCTCTTGCTCTTCAGGGGAATCTGCTTTTCCCTCTCCCTCAGCTCCCCGGCCCCCACTCACATTTTCACTTTCTCTCAAATTAAATAAATAAACTCTTAAAAAAAAAATTAGACAGGTTCAGCCACCTATGAAAATCTGATTCCCTGAAAAATAAGGTAACTGTTTCTGTAGTAACTATTATAATGGTGTACAACTCGATTATTTTCTTTTTAAAAATAAAAATGTTCCTCAAAATTATTATCCACTTTAAAAACCTGACACGCTTTAAATAAAAGTGTAGAAGCAGACCGCCAAACTTTTAAAAGTCATCTGACTCCCTAATTAGAATGAAATATTACAGTTTATTTACATAATACATTAAGAAAATAAAATAAAAAAACACAACCACTAATCTTTCTCTCCTCCATACAAACCTAATTGAAAATTCAAGCAGCACACTAATAACCTATGATGTCCCCAAGTAGCATAGAAAAATCAATTTTATTTCCTTTAGACCTGCATTTAAACTGGATAATAACTGCCATGATGTGCAACAGCCGTAATCCAATTTCAATTTGTTTGATTAGATGAGTATGAACATTAAACAAGAAAGTCACAGGATTGTCATAACAATGTTCACGCTGTTAACTCATTACAGAACAAAGCATTTTCATTTGCTCCTAGAAAACATGTCACCAGAAAATATAGAAATATGAATTCAACAATCCTCGAATGCCATCCACAAAGATCTTCACTTTGTCTCACCCAGAGATAAAAGCAGCTTTATACTTCGAGGCCACTGGAAACTCTGATCGAATTTAGGATGAGAAAAACTCCAAATGTTTCTTTCTTTCTTTAAGATTTTGTTTATTCATTTGATAGGCAGAGATCACAAGTAGGCAGAGAGGCAGGCAGAGAGAGAGGAAGAAAAGCAGGCTCCCCGCTGAACAGAGAGCCCGATGAGGGGCTTGATCCCAGGACCCTGGGATCATGACCTGAGCCGAAGGCAGAGGCTTTAACCCACTGAGCCACCCAAGTGCCCCTCTAAATGTTTCTTTAAATATAGGAAGCTGTATTTAAACATTCTGTTGTACCACCTTGTATAATCACTAAGGCTATCCAGGCAGGACCCAGGTCAGGGGTTCTCAAATTATAATGTGCATAATAATCATTAAAATGAAGATCTCAGGGCTCACTCCAGGAGTATGATTTGGTAAGTCTGGGGCAACCTCTCACCCACCCCACCCCACTCTTTTCATATATGCACCAGAAGGATTCGGAGGCAGATGACCAGTGGACTATACATTGAGAAATGTTTCCAGAGAAGGGGCTGGACCTGGGTGGATGAGGGCAGTCAAATGACACAGATAGAGACAACAGACAATGCAATGTTGTGCCTTCTTCTGTGTGCCCGGGGACTCAAGCATGCCTTATTTGGTTTTGGTATCTTCCACTCCCCGCTCAGCAGGGAGCACCGACAAAATTAATTTCACTGTAGTTAGGTTGCATGCCCCACACTCACATCGACCTGCACTTCAGGAGAATTCACCCAAGATGCGCTTCTGGGTGTCACACATGATCCCAACAACGTTATCAATAGAGCAGGTGGGATGTTTGGGTAGGCCCTTGACCTAGATCAGGGCCTTTCCAACTTCAGTGCGCAAATGCAACCTCCGGGGATTTGCTCAAATGCCAGCTCTGAATCAGTAGCTTTGGGGTGGGACCTGCGTTTCTAAAAAGCTCCTAGGTAATGTGCAAACTCTAGTCCAAGACTCCACTTTGACTGCCAAGAACCGGATGTCAGTTAGCCCAACAAGGACCAATAAATAGTGAAAAATGCAAACTCAGACCTACAACAGACTTGAACGACAAAAGCCATGGAGTTGAGCACTGAGAGTAATATTTTCTGACTTATTTTAAAGGACTGGGTACCCTGGATGGTTACTCTTAAGAGCAAGACCTAACGTGATTTTCTTTTTTTAAAGATTCATTTATTTATTTATTTGACAGACAGAGATCACAAGTAGGCAGAGAGGCAGGCAGAGGGGGAGGAGGAAGCAGGCTCCCCGCTGAGCAGAGAGCCAGATGCGGGGCTCCATACTAGGACCCTGGGATGATGACCCCAGCCGAAGGCAGAGGCTTTAACCCACCGAGCCACCTAGGCGACACTCACATGACTTTTTAAAAGAACCTCCACCGCCCCCACAAAACACCAGATACAGCAGAAGCTTTGCTTGCACTCACATAAGGATGAAACCTTTATTCTAAATCCCCTCCAGGTTTTGGTTCCTGTACAGCTCAGGTCATGATCTCAGGGTCCTGGGATTGAGTCAGGAAGTCTGCTTCTCCCTCTCCCTCTCCCTCTGTGCTTTTTCTCTTTCTCTTTCTCAAATAAATAAATAAAATCTTTAAATAAATAGACCCACCAGGTTTGACTACAGTATGCTGTAATGAAACTTTTGAAAAGAAAAGAAAAAATTCTCCTGTCCGATGGCCTGAAGACTTCATGTTCTGCCCCATGAAATGCAAGGGCTTTTTATAATAGATGTATATAACAAACATTTTTGGTAAGTGGAAGACATTTCCAAGTCCTAGTCAAGAAGCAGAGTTCATTTCCTGCATGCAATATTCAGCAGATACCACCTCCCACCAGACCAGGACAGCGGGCACTTCCCCAGCATTCACTGTACTATGAAGAAATTGACTTGCCTCTCTTCCCCCTCACCTCACCCACTAGTTTTCCTGTTCCTAACTGCTGGGTGGTGGAGCACACATCATTACCCTCTATGATTAGGAATCCCAGTTCAGCCCTCAGCTCTTAAAACGCGTCTGCTCAACCATCTCCCGGGATAACTCCCTGGTAGGCAGAATGGCAGGGAGGTGCAGGAAGCCTGAAAGTGAGAATGGATGACGAGAGCCAGGCTACCTCCATGTCCATGGGGTAATGAAAATGGAGGGCCACGCAACATGGGTCCTGTCTGGCGATTTTCACGATTAAAAGTAGCGGAAAATCATGTTTGTGTTTCGGCATTAGAAACTCAAGCTTACACCAATATTAAACCCATGGCTGGGAGAGTGGGGGCAGAGGTCAGAGGGCAGGGACCGGCACGGTGAAGCAAAAAAAAAGTTCCTGGAATCAACTGTATTTTCCCTGGTGTCTGTGCCTATTGTTTTGCCTCTCTGCAAATGTCCTACATAGAATCACACCATTTTTAGCTTTGGGATCTTGCTTCTCTCACTTAGCACAAATGTTCTGTATCAGGGGTTCCATCCTTTTCATTGCTGAGAATTTTGTGGCAGGGATACCACAGTGTGTGTACCCATCGACTAGTGATGGATATTTGCGTTCTTGCCAGCTTAGGGCAATTATGGATAAATACAATCATAAGAAAAACAGCCCAATTTTTTTAAACAGGCAAAAATTTCAAAAGATAGGTCACCAAAGAAGATAGATGGTTTTCATAGCACATAAAAGATGCTCAATATTGTTATTCATTAGGGAGATGCAGATTCCAAGTGGAACGAGTTACCATGGCACACATTTTAGAATGCTAAAATAACAGCAACAAAACCCCCCCAAAACTTGGCTGCACCAAATGCCAAGTGCGCTGGGAAAGCAAAATGGTAGGAGTGCATGGGCAGGGGCTTATGAAGTGAAACATACCATTCCCATACAACTCAGCAATCCCACTCCTAGGTATTTGCCCAAAAGAAGTGGAAACTTATGTTCACACAGAAACCTACATGTGAATGCTTATAGAAATTTTATTCATGGCTCATGATTACCTTCGCTTTAAAAATTTTTTTTATTTATTTATTTGAGAGAGAGAGAGAGCACAAGCAGGGGGAGTGGCAGAGGGAGAAGCAGACTCCCCACTGAGTAGGGAGTCCCATGCGGGGCTCGATCCCAGGACCCTGGGATCACAACCTGAGCTGAAGGCAGAGGCTTAACCAACTGAGCCAGTCAGAAGCCCCTTAGCTTCCCTTTTAAGATAAACAGGAGCGGTCTTTGGATGGGTTTCCTAAAACTCTGAAGATTTACTTCAGATCTCCAATGTTCTGACCCCAGCACACCAGTGATCTTTACAAAAATAACTAAGAGATTATAAAAGAGAACCACTGAATTTCTTGGTGGTCACAAAACTCTGCTCCTAGGGGCTTGCTGTTGAGGCAAAATCCCAGGGGAGAGTTTAAACTGGGGTCTACCCTGTTCTCACCCCTTCCAATGCTAGGAAGCATGTTCTGACCCTTAATTGTACTTAACCTTGAATCCCTCCTTGTCCGCACTTTGCCTTCCCTGTTCCACTTACATGCCCTCGTCCCCCAAAGAGAGGTCAGCGATGTCAGGGAACTATGGAAAGCAGAGCAGATAAGATTTGCCAGCATTCTGATCCTTTGGTGTTGAGTTTAAATAAAAACATCATTCATAACTGCTAGTGTTACGTTTTATCTTCATGCTCAGCAGGAGTTCCTAATAGTGAAGGACAATGGCATTTTGGAGGCATTTTGTTTCATTATCTAGCTTAGCCTTGCTTGTTTTCATAAATAAAACCTTTTTGGAACAGGACCACAGCCAATCATTTAGATCTTGCCTAGGGGCTGCTTTGGCCTAACAGTGGCACAGATGAGTAGTAAAGACACAGACAGAATGACCCGCAAAACCTGAAATATTTACAGTCTGGCCTTTTACGAGAAAATTCTGCCAGATCCTTGATCTAGCAGAATGGCCCTTTGGTCACACAATTAATATGAACTGTTCGTGTCATGTTTGTGCAGACTGATATAATTACTAATTACTATCATTTGTGCATTACTTTATATCTTCGTGTATGAACAGTTCTGTATTCAGATGGGAACAAATGTCTGTTCATAGCCATCATTTCATTATCCTCTGAGCTGTCTTAAGTTGGCGAAATACTACCATTTCCTTTTCAACAGACAAAACAGAACAGGCTCAGAGAGAATGAGTGAATTTATTTGTAAGAAGTGAACCCAGAACTTGAGTCCAATTCATTCTCCAAAATCTTCTGCTCTTGTCACAAATGAATAAAATAAAACCAATAAATAGAAAACAAAGCACAGAGCATGTACAACAAGCTAATCATCTAGTGAGCCAGCTAAGATCAACTTGGATTTTCATCTGTCTAAATGCCCCGCTGAGCTCATTCAATTAAATTCAGGGCCAGACAAAGTTCACACGTGAGGCTCATGTCCTCTGAGACGGCGTCCTCTTTTATCCTCATTTCTGGCACTTAGAGATTGCTTAACCTGCAAAAACTTCTCTTTCTTACAAACTATAATCTTTTCATATATATGAGTTAATTATATTAATTGTCAGAGAGCTGATTCGGGCTCCATGGAAGGTAAAACTCAGATAATTTCTAGGGTTTCGTTTAAGAAAAAAAAAAAAGACAAATACTTTCCTTTTGCAAATTTTACAAAAACCATGTGAACTCATTGCTAAACTTCCTGCCAGGGCTTTGAAAAGGGCCTCAAAAGTTAAACTTCATGAGCCTAAGAGTAAACCCTCCTCTGTGCATTAGCCTTCCCCCTTGATGAAAGGGAACTCATGTATTCTAACTAGAGCTCCTAGTAAGAAGTGTTGCCCTCTGACTAGAGGGACTGATTATTTAAATCTGCCGTCATCACTTCCTCTTAAAGGCGCAAGACGGAAATCATTCACACCTAATCTCAGCCTAGAGCGATGGTTTTCAAAGTGTGGGCCGTAGATAAAATGAGCCTCACTTGGAAATTCATTAGAAATGCAGGTTCTCAGGCCCTACCCCAGCCATTCTGGATCAGAAACGCTGAGGACTGGGTCTCAGCGGTGGTTCTTTCTGAAGACCTACCGCTGACTATGCCGTGGCTCAAGTTTGAGCACCACTGGTCCTTTAGATCGTGAATTCCACTCTCTGCACTCATGCAGAAAAAAATACTGAGCGAAAGAGGGGGAAACTACATCATTTTAGCAAGTTCTTTCATTTCTCGTTAGGAACACAAGAATCCGATGGCTAATGTGAACAGTCAACAATCCCATTTTTAGAACGTTAGGAAAATACGATATGGGAGAAATTCACTTTGCCTCCCAAGTCTCAGTTTCCTGCTGAGTTTCCTCTTAAGTATATGAGTGACAGGAGCCCCAACAACCACAGTCATAGTCACCAGGAGTCACCAGAAGGAGACAAGCCGATGCTCATAGCTCAAAGTCTACTTTGATGATTCCTGAGTGCCCTGATGAAAAATTAAATGAATTCATGACTTATTAGTGGAGTGGAAAGTGTATATTTCAACACTCATGATACAGTCAGACTGAATCAGTAATTCCAAACTCTGAATCATCTCATAAGTTGAAGGAACTTCTCACAAAGAACCTAAATTATCACTCCAAGTAAAATTCCTTATTTTCAAAGGTTGGGGGCTGGACCAATTCGGTCCTTTTAACCTTCAAAGGGCCATTTTACTATTTTTAGCCACCAAGGACCTCTTATTTTAAAATGCGTTTCTCACAGAAATATTAAACTACTTTAATTTGTACCCACACTGCTTTTCCTGTCAATCAGAGGCGTACGAAGCCACTAATCACAACTTCTGATCAGCATTAGCTAAGTTGATCTATTTTAATTCCCACCAGAAGCAAAGACCCTTAGCGTTTTGGTTGGCCTGTGCAGCTTTGTATTATACAAATGCATAACTTTCCCTTTGGCCTCTCCTCATCTCTAAAGGGAATATAAAACCTGCCTCTAAACTGTTGTAAGGATTAAAGTGAAACAAGCAAAACCAGATATAATGCATTTAGCACCTTATTTGGCAAATGGTAGGCACCCAAATATGGACATCGCTATGCCCCTGACGATTAAGCTGTCTGAAATCCTACAATGAGCTCTATGGGGGACACTTGTTAGCTGATGCCTCCTGGCCTCCCTTTCTGGTAAATACCACAGCAGGCAAGTCCAGGCCAATGGCAGGTTCCTGGCTGACAGCTTGCATGAAATGAATCTGGTTGGTTAATTTAGACTAGGGTGGGCTCTTGGTCTGAGGGAGCATCTCTTCCCTCAGGAATTTGGAATTGAGAGTCTACACTCTCAGACTGGCTAGAAAAGAAATGATTTTGTTTTTGTTTTTGTTTTTCTTACCACATGAAGCAGAGAAAAGAATGAAGCCAAGAAGAGAGTGAAAAACAGAAGCACATCCCGACGTTACAGACTCTGGGTTCCCAAAGACAACTAAATCATCCTTTGCTTAAGATCACTCAAACTGTCTCTATTCTGGTTAATTCACTTTGCCTCCCGAGTCACAGTTTCCTGCCCAGTTTCCTCTGAAGTATATGAGACAGCAACAGGAGCCGCAACAACCACAATAATAGTAATGACGGTGAAGGCGTACCTAGTCCTCAGTCCAGGCACAACCAGGAAAACAAAAACTCCTCCAAATACTTGAAACGGGGAATTTAATAGAATTGGTGACATGACTAATGGAAGAGCTGGAAAGCAATGGGAGACAGGCACTCTGAGAGGAGCAACCACAGGAAGCAACCCCCTCACTCAAGCTGAAGGGTCCAGGGGTCAAGGCTACCCAGAAGAGCCACTACATGGTGGGTGCAGAGGTGGGTGCAGAGGTGGCCAGAGCCATGAGGAGACCCAGAGAGGGCTGAGGAAACTGGGCTGGCTCTTCCTCCCTTCAGCGCCCCCCAGTGGCCAACCCAGGCACAGCCCGCACTGGGACTAGGGCACTTACTCTGTACGTGCCAGATACTGTGCTCAACTCTTAGCAAGAGTGACCCATTCACTCCCAGAAGGTAGCAATGAGGAGCCTGCGTTACAGGGAGGGTGATGTACCTTGTCCAAGAACACAGACATAGTCAGTGGCAGAGCTGGGATTCAAATCTTGAAAATCCCTCTGATTTCTTCCAGAGTGGCAAACAAAAACAAAAGGCCACATTGTTGCAAATGCTATGCTATGTGTCTGTTGTTAGACAGTCAGCTCTCCAAGCTTAATATTATAACACTGCAGCAGTGCTGTTTGTCCACAAACAAATGTACGGGGTGTTCTTGGTGGTTCTGAACACTGTAGACTGCCCTGTACCGGGAGCCGAGCCGTGGAGACTCAGCACCCCCTGATTCACAATCACGTCCTAAAAACAAGTTCTCCCTTTTCTCCTTCAATACTTATTTATCAATAAACTACTAAATTTCGGATATGATGGTAAGTATTCAGAGTATCCAATATCTGACACCCCCCGCCCCGCATTTTTACTTTGCCTGTATTAAAGTTACTGGTTTTTGTTTTGTTTTGTTTTTTTAAGAGAGAGAAGTGGGTGGGGAGAGAGACAGGGAAAGACGCGGGGGGTGGCGTGGGGGAGCAGGGAGAGAGAAAGTTAAGCAGATTCCATGCTCAGTGCAGAGTCTGACCCAGGACCTAGGGCTCGATCTCACAACCCTGAGATCATGACCTGAGCCCAAATCAACAGTCCGTCTGCTTAACCTACTGAACCATCTGGGTGACCCTCTAATTTTTAAAAATTTGAGTACAGTTGACACACAATGTAACATTAGTTTCAGGTGTACACCATAGTGATTCAACAAGTTCAAGCTAATACATTATGCGCTCTGCTCACCACAAGTGTAGCTGTCGACTGTCCCCCACACAGCGCCATTACAATACCATTGACTGTACTGTATTGTATTGTGTTGTATTGAAAGCCTGCATCTCCTACTCTCCTTCAACTCCCCCTTCCTCTAGCAACCATCAGTTTGTTTTCTGTACTTATAGCTCTGATTCTGCCTAAAAGTTATTATTATATGAGGGAGGGGTGCCTGGGAGGCTCACTCGGTTAAGCGTCTGCCTTCGGCTCAGGTCATGATCCCAGGGTCCTGGGATCGAGCACCTCATGGGGCTCCCTGCTCAGTGGGGAGTCTGTTTCTTCCTCTGCCCCTCCACCTGTTCATGTGCACTCACTCTCTCAAATAAATGGATAAATAAATAAATAATAAAATCTTTTTAAAAAAAGTTATTGTTATAGGAGGGCTCGGGACGATCTGACTGGGTAAGGCCTAGATGAAATACATTCCAATAATTAGTTACTGATCCCACAGTTACGAGGCGTCATGCCTCCGCCCTCCTGCTCCAAGTCCATGGCAGATGGCAGCCTCCTCAGCCAGCTGGTATCGGTCTCCTGGCTCTTCTCACTCCAGGAGTTCAGGTCCCTAACGTCATTAGGTCAAAGACGGCAAGTAAGCCCTACTTATTATCCTGCCATTAGGACAAACATTTCCTTAAAATAAGGCAAGTGTCTGAAGGCACTACTTTCTCAATAAAGCAGGCCAGACTTTTAGATTCTGAAGGCAAATGATGAACTTATATGAAACCATAAAGGCTTCTGAGAAACAAAAATGGCTTTGACATTTTTTGGTTTATATCATGGTATTAGTTTTCTTGCCAATGATATAAGCTTCATGCTGTAAAGGTTTATCGTCTGTGGTAGTTCTTACTGAAATAGTAAATACTAAAACTTACTGGGATTTATACGCATCAGCCTATCAGGATCTACAGACTACTCTAGAAATGGAAAAAAAGGCAGTCACTCCACGATGCACATGCATCTCTCAAAATTTGAACGAAGTACAAATGAATATGTACTACACTACCTTCAAGTTTAAATGGCAGAGAGAAAAAACATTCTAGTGTCTCAAAACATAGCCACAAAATCATGTTATACATCATTCTGGAGGAAGACATAGCTGTCTGGCAATAAACTGCTCACCCATGAAATGAAATAACCCTACTAGGAAGGGAAGATTAATTATTTAATAAACATGGTGGGTTTTTTGACTTCACTGTGAAAAATAAATGGTGGGAGGTGCTCTCGGAATCTCAGTGGGACGCACTGTCTGCTCCCAGCCCCTCAAGGCCCAGACTGCAGGTGCCAAGGAGGTGGAGTTGGGGTGAGGGGCGGCATGGAGTGGGGGAGGGGCTTCTCTGCCAGGGCCCAGGGCAGGCCCTCTCATGACGCTGCCTGGAGGGCCTAAGCCCCCATCTCTACACAGGAGGACACCAAGGCTTCACGTGAATTACTTACCCAGAGACACACAACCAAGAGGCAGATTCAGGAATCTGCTGGGGTGTGTTGAACTCCAAAGGTCCTTCCAAGATTATCAGATAGACAGGGCATCATATAATCTGGACCACCCGGAGGAGAGAAGCAAGCACAGGAGGGGAGAAAACAGCTGGGGCCACAGAGCGGAGCGGGTTCCCACCATCCTGACTGTGCTAAGTTGAAAAACGGTCCCCAAAGTGTCAGGTGCTCATCCCTGAAACCTGAGCTTCTTCCTTACAAGGAAGAAGAATCTTGGCAGAGATGAAGATTTGGAGATGGGGGCATTATCCTGGATTGCCTGCGTGGGGTCTAAATCCAGCCACAAATGTCCCCACAAGGGCGGGGCAGAGATTGCAGACACAGAAGAGAAGGCTATGCGAAGAGAACGCACAGACTGGACGGATGGCCCCAGGCAAAGAATGCCAGAGCAAGCAGACGCTGGGAGAGGCAAGGGACGGAGTCTGCCCAGGGCCTCCGGAGTGAGCGGCGTCTTGCCAACATCTGCATTTTGCCCACGGAGATGAATGTTGAACATCTGGCCTCCAGACGCCAAGAGGATTCATTTCTGTAAGTCGGCAAGCTTTTGGCAATAGGCTATGACAGTCGCAGGGAACGGACACAGTGACCTGCTGAAGTCAAGCTGAGTTGTTGCTGCGTGCTCCTTAGCCTGGCTGGTGTCTGAATGCCGGGACGTATACCCCTACTCATTCTCTGCAGCTCCCTCTTCCCTTCCCTGTGTGATCTGCCGCACAAGAAGACTGGAGTGTTCGAGTAAAGAGCTAAAAGGAGTAGCAAAGAGCACTGGTCCAGGATTCAGAGTTCATGGTTTCAGGCACAGCTCTGTCACTTTTTGGGGGGTGCAACACTGAGCAACTCATGTGAGAGTTCTAGATCTCCCTTTCCTCATCTGTAAAAAGCATCATGGTATGTTCTTTAGTCTCTGGAAAGATTGGAGGAGGGCACGTGCGTAGACCCACAGTAAACTATAAAGCATTATATTAAAACATGGGATGAGTTCTGATTATTCCCCCTTCATTCTCTTCTTTGAATAAGCAAAAGCATCCTTAAGCACCTAGTATAAGGGCAGCATCGCACTGAGTCACCTACAGGGAAGGGGAAGACACAGTGCTTGCTGTCAAGGACTTGTAATCTTCCCGCATCTACACTGTGAAGTAACAATCCAAGGTTGAAGAGATTAGGTGCCAATAACATCTACATGACTCGGGAAAGAAAACAGATCACAGAGCGCTACAGGCGTGAATATCCAGTACCCTTCAGAGGGCAGGAGTGTACTTCCTGAGGGCCCGTGAAGTCACGTGACTTGCTTTGGCCAATGAAATGTGAGCAAAAGCGCTGTTTCCAGGCAGAAGTTTCAAGAGTTGGTGCATCTTCTCTTTTTTGCAACCATGGCTGGCAACACTCTAGTCTAATAGTGACTGTATCATCAGCCTGGGATGCAGCCCGAGGCATGGACTACCAGAAGCAGTGTCTCCAGACAATATTCCTTGGACTCAGTATCCCTCCGACACTGAGCAGAATGAGAGTTGTTGGAAGTCACTGAGCCCTTTGGTTGTTGGTACAACATAACCTAGCCAGTGCGGACTGGTAAGGAAAGGTGACAGAGAGGCTAACAGAAGAGGTGGGACCCAGCTTAGGCTAAGAGGACAGGTGTACTACAAAGGGATTCATGGAGCTCAAGGATTCACGTGACTTACGGTTCTACTTAACACACCTGATGAGGATAGCGAGCGTGAAGTTCTTGTTCATGGCTACATCCCTGGCGCCAAACACAATGACTGACACACAGTGGGGATAATAAATGAGCGTCTAATAAATCCCCAGAGAGGTAGATGGGACCGTGCAAAATGGGAAGGAGGAAGAAAAGAAATTCCATAGCTTGACACCTCAAGGTATGAATAAGGATGCTGTAGCCTTGGGCATGAAGAAAGCCAACACAGACCATTTAAAAATATGCAGGCACAATTATGGTTAAATTATAATTGTACATATTAAAAAAAAAAAAAAAGATGGTGCTCCTTCTGGATGAAGACAGCCATTTCTATTCTCCTCCTGTCCTGATTAACATACTTCTTTGGTATAAGCTGTTCTAATAGCCTTGTTCCAAGGTCTAAGAGGATGATTAACAACATTATGATTAAAAGTGACCCAAGATTTAAAGACTTAAGATATATACCATCTTACTTTCTTTTAAATAAAAGAATCACTCTACTTTCTACAGCATAGACATACTAAAGCCTTGTATTTCAACAAAAATTTTCCCTCCTTTTTATTTGCAATCCTTGCCTTAGTGAATTTAACGAATACGACTAGGTTTTATCTTTCTTAATAAATATCCTCTACAGTTTCTCTTATGTCAATAAAAAAAGAAAAAACAAGTCTTTAGCTAGAAGCCACACAGAGATAAACCAAGACATTTCCTCTTGGCAAAAAAAGGGGCACCATTACTCTAGGCTACCAAATTAGCAGGGAAAATATATTAAGAAATTCCACATCATCCATTAGATGTAACTCTTTTAGTAATCACCGCTTATCTTTGTAATGAGATCCTTGGTGGTAGGAAAACGAAGTCTGGCAAGCAAGTACCTTTAGGGCTGAGGTGGTTTCTGTGGCACCACTCTTCTCTAATTCATATCGAAAGCCACAAATGTCATTTGGATTGGCCAATAAATTTTAAGTGACTGTATAGATATATATTTTAACTTTGCTGTTCTTTTAGCTGCTCTGAGATTTTACATAGGGGGGAAAAACCCTCAAAATTCTCCTTCGCAGAATGCACAGCATTTGCCATTCCCCAAAATGGGGAAGCTGAGGGGGGCAAAAAATCTGTGTTTTAAACACCCTATTGGTTAATGGAGCACTTCAATCGGACTCTGTAATTATTAAAATTTATATCCCATGTGCTTCAGGAAAAAATTAAGCGGTTTATAATAAAAGGCAAGCATTCTATCAGGCTCTTAAATTAGAAAAGTGAAATTTAAAACCAAATAAAAGGAAGAAGGAGTTCTGTAAATCAATCAGGTTAAATATTAACTTGAACCGCATTCAACCATTTCTGATCCACAAAAAAACAGCAGTCATACGGTTCCGTCTAATATTATTACTGCAGTTAAGGATTTAACTTGCAACTCTGGCAAAAGAGCAGATATGACAAACTATGCAATTTTCCCCATTAACCACATTCTTTAAGACAAACAATATTGACTGACTGCAAAGAAACCTACGCGTATAAGAATATAACACTTTTCAGTGATGTCCTGTGGGGTGGCGTGCTAAGCAAAGTGTTAGAATACAGCTTTGTTATGAATTGATAGACAGTTATCATTCAGAATCCCTAGATCAGGGTACTTCTAATGTCGCAGGCCCCAGAAATGCTGATCCTCTTCAAGTTCATGAGTATGAAGCCAATAATGCATTTTATGCTCACAAAGGGTTAAGTTCCAGATAGCCCAAAGCCTTCAGTAGCTAAGCTGTGTATCTGGGCCTCTCTGTGAGAGTAGGACATTGCAAATACTGTTTCCCAAAATGATTTGTCCATGGAATTTTTAAAAAATTAAATGACAGGGGTGCCTGGGTGGCTCAGCGGATTAAAGCCTCTGCCTTCGGGTCAGGTCATGATCCCAGGATCCTGGGATGGAGCCCCACATAGGGCTCTCTGCTCACCAGGGAGCCTGCTTTCTCCTCTCTCTCTGCCTTCCTCTCCGTCTACTTGTGATCTCTGTCTGTCAAATAAATAAATAAATAAAATCTTAAAAAAAAATTTAAATGACAGTTACTAGACTGGTAGAGTGTTGTTCAGTTCAAATACTTTTTGGAAAAGTTGACCAAGATCAGTGTTTTTCAAACTGGGATTAGCTAAGGGCAACAGATAACATTTGAAAAGCTAAATAAAAAGGGGTGGTGGGGAGGGGGTTAGCCAGGTGGAGGCCAGGGGAGGGGTTACCCCCTCTCACCTCCTCCTCCTCCAGGAGAAGGAGCAGCTCTGTGCCCCAGAGTCTTGGAGTCTGTCTGGGCTGGGGTAGAGGGTTCTGGAGAAATGGAGGAGGCAAAGGTGGGGAGGGGGGAAGAGAGTGAGAGATGGAGACAGAGGTTCTGGGAATCTGGGACTTGAAAGGGACAGATGGGAGGGTGAGCCAAGAGGGATGTAAGGCTGAGGCAGGGATGGAGAGGCTGAGACAGAAGACAGAGGAGCGCCCCCCACCCCCCGCCCCCCGCCCCCCCACGTTAAATAAATAGAGTAGCAAAGAAAAAAAAATCAAAGAACAGAACACACAGTGAAGATAAGTATTGTGTGAAATTTCTGTTAGTTAAATGTGAATGAATAAAGGAGACAGGGGGAATGAGGTCATGCCATAAGCTACATTTCTTCTGGGTTACAACAAAGCCAGTGATCGAGAAAAGCCGATGCCTGTAAAAAAATGTGAGGGTTCACGCAATCATTTTTTAAAATCTAATAACTGTACTTGCAAAATTTACTTTCCTGTGGGTAAATGCACACACGACTGGCAAATTAAATAAAGCTTTCTTCAGAGTGCTGGGCGTAAGGCTCCAACGGTTCTGTTGGGTCCCAGAGGAGGGAATGGCTTGGTTCAACAGAAGGGAGCATAATTCTTGAAGAGGCTTTAGAAAGTAAACAAACAGGCCCGGATAGCCAAGGGCAGGGGAGCCCCGGGGCTGAGGATGGGTATGTGCTCTTGCTCCCTATGCTGGAGGAGAGGCTGGGGGAGCCTGGAGCAAGGCAGCTGGAGCAGTGGGGGTGAGACCACAGGTGCCCCCACGGAGTCCAGATTCCATCGTGTAAGCGGTAGGGAACAACATGTCTCCACCTGCTGGAAAGATGACTCGGGGTGCAGCTGGCAGGATCTTTGGAGGGGAGTACCAGGCCACACGGAGAGAAAGATGGGGGTTAGGGATAGGGGTAGAGTGACAGGTGCAAAAAGTGGTAAGAAAAATTAGCCCAAACTTAGAAATAAAGGAAAAGGAGGGCTGTGTGCCTTTTCAGCATCACAGTGGGGCAACATTTCATGGGCTCACCTCGGGGTTTCTCCTTTCTCTAGGGCTATGCTGTCCACGAGGGCTGTAAGGTGGGCCATGCGTGTAATTTTAGCTGAAGCCACATTTTTTAAGAAAAGGAAAAAGAAGTGAAGTTAATTTTAATAATATATTTTAGTTGATTTCATATGTCCAAAGACTTATCCTGCAACATGTAATCAACATAAAATGTTGTTGCGAGATATTGTCCATTATTTTTTGCAAAATCCTGGTGTGTGTTTTCCACTTGACAGCACATGTCCATTCAGACTAGTGGTGTTTCAAGGGTTCAAGAACCACCTGTGACTAGTAGCTACCATCTTGGGCAGCCCAGCTCCAGGGAAATGTTATCTTTGTCCTATTTCCTTTTTGCTAGTGACTAGGGTTCAGATTCTCTATAAGGTTAGCCGTTAATTTATAGATTAATAAACTGCAATTAATTTCTGTAACTTTATGCCAAAAAAAAAAAATCCAGATGATCCCAAAGGTGATGATTTTATTGCCAACAGGACATGAATCAATTTTGTATCTAACTTGGCCATCTATTTTAACCTTATCTCATGTCCTCTGGCCACTGTTTGACTAAGACGTGCCTAGGGAGAATGAAGTGAGCGAGTGTGTGTATTTAATTCACCCTGCTTGAGGTTCTTTGTGACTCTTAAAAGCATCTCTGCTTCCTGGTGGCTTAATGAGCAGTTTTGAAGATTCTCAGCATTTCCTATATTCCTTTGAGCCAGCTTTGGTTCGCTTAATCCTGAGTTAAATAAATCTTTGACAGGCTACTCACTGTATATTTTTATAATTATATTTAAAATAGACTTATTGAGGTATAAGTGCCATGCAATAAACTGCACGTATTTAAAATATGTAATTTAATAGGTTCTGACATAAGGATACACTAGTGAAACATCACTATGATCAAGATAGTGAACAGATCGATGACTCCCAAAAATTCCTCTTGTCTCTTCATAATCCCTTGCCTTCTGTCCCTCTCTGGGTGACTATCCACCTGCTGTCTGTCACTGTGGGTAAGCTAACCTTTCATTTTTTTAGAATTTTATATAAAGGAAATCATATGGTATATACTCTTTTTGGGGAGGGTAGGAGGGTCTGGCTTCTTTTGGACTCCCCACAATTCTCCTGAGATTCAGCCATATAGTTATGCATATCAATAATTCCTTTGTGTGTGTGTGTGTGTGTGTGTGTGCGCGTGCGCATGCGCACGCCAATGAAATGATTTACAGACCTCGTGGGCGTACAAAAATAATCTCAAATGGCTGGTATCTCATTGTGGCTTTGGTTTGTATTTCCCTGATGCCGAGTGACATTGAACATTTTTTTCACGTGTCTCTGTTGGCTGTCTGTCTTCTTTGGAGAAATGTCTGTTCACATCTTCTGCCCATTTCTTAACTGCATTTTTTTGTTTTGTTTTGTTTTTTGGGTGTTGAGTTTGAGAAGTTCTTTATAGATAGATTTTGCACATTAGCCCTGTATCTGATAAGACTTTGCAAATATCTTCTCCCATTCTGTCAGCTATCTTTTAGTTAGTTCACTTGACTGTTTCCTTTGCTGGGCAAAAGCTTTCTACTTTAATGAGGTCACAATAATTCGCTTTTGCTTTTTGCTTTCCCTTCCTGGAGTTGATTCTTTCTTATTGCTGAGGGGATATCTGTTGTATGGATATACCATAATCTGTTACCTATTCACCTCCTGCTGGGTATTTGAATTGTTCCAGCTTCAATTACTACCTACTGCACAGGCAAGAGCCTGATTTGAACTTCCTGCAAATTAGACTTGGATCTACGTACTAAGGAGATAGAATCATTAGGCCTCTCCCTGCAGGTGGGGAAGGTAAGAGGACCCCAAGTCATTGACTCACGCAGCCAATGGCAGCATCAATGACCAGAGTGGACTCAGCAAGAGCTGAGTGAACCAAGGCACGTGTGCATACACACGGAAACAAGGGAATGAATGCGTGAACCCAGAAAACAGAGGAGTCTGAATAACTTTGAAAATGGGGCTCGGTGTGTGGATGACACTCTCGGTTCCGGCCACGTTGAGTTTAACAGATCTGGTTAAATCTGTTTTTAACAGATCCACGGCAGCTGCTCTGAACTAAGTAAGAGCAAGGGTGACCCAGACCTAGGTTAGCTAAGTAGGGGCCAGGCACAGTACCTAGGACCTTGTGGTATGTACACAGTTAGGAGAGAAGCTTCTTTCAAAGGGAGTTGAAATGGACTGCTCAACTTTTGAGTTCGGAAAACTGTTTATAGATTTAGGAATGACTTGAGCCTTCCTATTCTTACCCTGATCTCCATTTCAGTTACATCCAAAGCAAGACAGTGGCAGAGGAGGGAAGGTTGAGGGGCCAGAGCCAGAGGGGAAGGGATACTGTTGATCTGAACTAAATATCTATTTGAGAGATCTGGTAATCAAAGAGGGGGTAACCCTTTTTACAAAATGGTATCCACACCTCTGCTGGTGCGCTAGGTAAAATTCCTACACGACATCCCCCCCACGGTCATTCCCTAGTTACTTCACATCCTGGGACGGACCTGGTCTCAGCACCCACAAAGAAATGTTGGGTTCTACCGAGTTTAAGATGGAGACTTAGATTTTTCTGGCTTTGTTTCCCACAAATCCGCACTTGGGGGTTCTCCCTTGGGGGGGTGGCAAGAAAGGATTAAGGGACCAGGAGGCAAGAGGTTTTTCCAATAAACAGAGGGACTCTCAAATGTATCACGACCCGCTCCAGCCTGGGCAGGGCAGCTCAGGGTACCGAGCAAGGGCCCGTGAGCTCTGCTGAAGAATGAGCTCCAACAGGCCGGGGTGCTCTGTGCAGAAACAATGAGCCTTTGCCAATGCAGCTGGGGCCATTCACCTAAAGGGACGGGCGGGGCGACATGGTGTAGTGACAAGGCCTAGAGAAGCGATCTCCTGCGGAGAGAGAGGCTGCCCGTGCCCAGCTGGCGGCCATCCGCCCCAGCCCTCGACCAGTCTGCTCTCCATGCCTTCAAGCCCCCTACTCAGCTCTCCCCCCAACCCCAGTTTCCTTAGAACCTATAATTATGGGTGCATCTCCACCCGAACCTCCGCACCCCAGGACCTTCAAATACCTCTTCCCCTCTGACATCTTTTCGGTGTAAAACATCGGACCGAATGACAACATTTTCTAGGCTTTATTTTTCCTATTCCCTCTCCCACCGCCAGTTCCTCCAGATACACGAGCGGCACTCTACCCAGTCTGTCACCCACGCTGCGTTCTTTTATTTATAGTCAAAACGACTGTTCCCACGTTCAGAGAGATTGAGCCTTTCTGTTCTGAACGAACTATCTGGCTCACTTATTTATACATGGCCTGAAGTCTGATTTAGTACTTCCGCTCTCTGGCCGCCGTGTCGATGCCAGCCCGAGACTGTTTCCAGGACATTCTACCCCCGGAAGCTGGGTCCTTGCTCAAGGGCCCTGAGTTTAATCTCCCCCACCCTTTTTAAAGATTTTATTTATTTATTTGACAGAAAGCGGGAGAGAAAGCACAAGCAAGGGGAGCAGCAAAGGGAGAGGGAACTGAGCAGGGAGCCCGATGCAGGGCTTGATCCCAGGACCCAGGGATCATGACCTGAACCAAAGGCAGACATTTAACCCACAGCTACCTAGGCGTCCCTCCTGAGTTTAAATGTTAATTCCTGGTCTGGATTCCCTTTCTTGTGTTCTCTTTTCTAAAGAGCAGTTCCCTGGGATACTCTTTGGGGAGCAGCTTAGAGGGAAAGAATTTCCAGCTGAAGTTATGTGACAGCAGCAGGAAGTCTCCGAACCCATGATTTCCTACAGGGTAATTTTTATCCATTCTTACTTTTCTCCATTAAGAAATCACTCCACTAAACATAATTCATTCCCAGGATTTACTTCAAAGCTATGGTACTTCAACACCAACTCTGGCTTAACAAGAGAGCCAGAAGACCTGAAAGCCACGGGTGGGGGATGCCTAAACATTAATGTTAGCCTTTCAGGGGGCTTCAGCTCATCAGTCCAGACTCCTAGGAAACCAACATGGGACAAATTTTAGATATTTAAAGACAAAATGATGCTAACTTCCCATGTACTTAAATTTCTCCTAATTTTTTAAGAAAAGATTTATTTGGTGGAAGGGAGGGGCAGAGGGAGAGGGAGAAGAGAATCTCAAGTAGGCTCTGCGCTGAGCTTGGTGCCTGATGTGGGGCTCAATCTCAGGATCCTGAGATCACGATGTGAGCCAAAAGCAACAGTTGGATGCTCAACTGACTGAGCCACCCAAGCGCCCCTCTCTTAATTTTTTATAATTGGTTACAGTTGGCCCAGGTGATATTTTAAGGAAATATTACTATCTCAATAAAAACAGTACCACTGGGAACAATGCAAGATGCTTCCTTGAGAACACCTCTATATCCCTGCCTCCTGATAATGACCCCCCACTCCAGGTGGAGAATCGGGGACACTAAGACTCCCCCAACACCAGTGCAAGGAAAGACCTATGGTTAAATTGCAAATGGCAGGATTCCCATCCCAGTACTCCTCCTCTTGACTGACTCTAGCTCATAAAACCTTGACATTACTGTAGGAGGTGAGAACGCTTGAGTCCCACCTAATGTTTCCTAAATCTTCTCGGCCACTGATTGTGCTACTGTGATATTGTAACAGATGAAGGAAGAGATATTTTGTTTTCGTCCTGGTTCCTGGCACAAAACTCGTAAGACCCATGTAATTTCCTGAATGATAGGAGCATCTTTTCTTATGATACCTGGCCTCAGTTCTTGGTTCCCAACACAAGAACTCTGAAAACCTTCCTAACCTCCAGAGTGCACAGTTTTGTACACTCATGTTATGCCTGCCTTCCCCCGCCCCCCAAGGTAGCTTGGTATCAGAGCTGAATTCAACCATAGGACACCCAGAACTGGTATCTGTGGAGAACTGGAGAATGGCTGGCCTCAGAAGTGTTCCGTGGAGTAGTAACAGATCATGGGCACTATGGTACATTCTCAGTCACTGGACTGACCCCAGAGCCAAAAATCTCTGATGGGTACATTTGCGTCAAAGGGTTCCGTTCAGTATGATGACTGGCGTATGAGAAGCAGTGCCTGCCCGTTCATCTACAGTAACGCTAGTCTTTTCCACATTTACCAACCATCTCATCATGCTGGAGCATATACAACATGCTAGAAACCAAGGTAGGCTCTGGGTCATGATAGTTACAATAACTCTGCTCTACGAGACACAAATTCATCTTTATGTGGGTTGATAGGCTGTTTCTGCACTAAAACACTCTTCCTTCTGTTCTTGGAATGCTCCAAATAGTCCAAGAAGATCACAGAGCTTGGAGGACCGACACAGAGGATCAGTGGGGCCAAGCATGGTCGATCACCCTCATGCTGCATCCAGAAAGGCTCATTCCTCATCCAGCTTGGGACTTGGGGAAAGCGTGAGATGAAAGTTGTTCAGGGATCATTACCAGAATTTTCCACGCTCTCTTCACATGACAACCTCAAGCCCCCACCTCACTGGCTAGTGTCGAAACATGCATATGAGGAATGCTGGATTAGACACCAAACCAGTCAGCGAAATGGATGACACATTCCTGAGGAGAAACCGTTGTCGTCATAGTCACCAATAGGGGCAGGGCCGCCATGACAGATCTGCTTGAAAATGCCCTCACACATTCCTTGCGGGACTCTTTTCTTGGATAGTCACTTACAATGTCTCTTCTTAGAGGTTATTCTAAGCTGAAAGTATTAGCAAGCATCCCTGAGTGATGAATAGAAGGAAAGGAAGCCATTTCTAAAGAGATAAAATATAACTTCAGTGTAAGTCAGCAGAATGGTCAAGTAAATCCCGATGTCTCTGCTTATCACGGGGCTGTATTAAAAAGAAATTAACTCTAGAGGTCAAGATAATACTATGGCATCGGGAGAGAATTATTGCTCTCCCTGAACACTTTTCTTCCCGAGGCAAGATAGCACATACCCTAGATTACACTTCCATCAGCAGATCTTGGAATTCCATCATCTTTCATTACACTCTGGCTCAGAGAACCCTCTGACTGGATGTCATTGGGAAGTTCTCCATCCTCCCTAGAGAGACCCTCCAATGACTCCCAGGGAGAGAAAGAACAGCAAAGGGAAAAGAGAGAGAATGTTCTGATTAGCTCAAAAAACCAAGAGCTCCACTCTTTCTAAATCCCTGTCACCTAGAACTGAATGACCCTTTATCACTGACAACTGCTACCAATCGAGGAAGGAAGCTTCCTTGGCTCCAGTGCTGCTGTCGCCCACAGGGTGAGGGAGTCGAACAGAGGCAACAGCTCCCATACTCACCCGCAGGCTCACAGAGGGTCTCTCGAACCTTCTCGAGAAGGAGACGTGTGAGGAAGGGGCTGCCTCCTGTAGCAGGTGCTAATTCAGTTTAAGGGTCGACAAGGGAGGGTGTCGACAGAAAGCACCCAGAGAGCTGAACAAGGAGAACATCGTATCGAGAACTGGAAGCACGTAACTAACAAGGCAGTAAGGAGAGACGGAAACAGGGAAGCGGTGATGATGCAGCCAACACTGCAAGGGCCGGGGCGGGGGGTGGGGCGTAGGGTTGGCAGAACGAAGCCCCGAGGCTGAAGCTACGTCAGCCTGGAACCTGGAGGGGCCCCGCGGAGCAGGATGTCTGGGCCCAGGCCAGTGGCACCGCCGGGCTAGGCAGGTGTCTCCAGGCTTGAAGGAGGGGCCTGGGCCTTTAACGAGGGTCTCCAGCCAGTTTGCCGGTGGCTCTGAAAAGGGGGCACGTTGAAGCGTGATCTGCACGTCCGTGCACGCTGGAAACACTGCCAAGTGGAGCCAGTGCTGATGCGATAGGAGGGAGCAGCTTTCCTAGGGCGCTGCTCGCAGAAATGGGGCACAAGGTAAGGAGCACGGCTCTTCTTCCTCCTCCAGCCTGGCAGCCTCCTCCTAGTCAGAGCTGAACAGGCAGCGAGCTAGACAAGCACAGATGTGTGCTGCAGAGTAGGGGCCTCCCTGGGTGGCATGGGAGTGGAAGGACAGCAGCAGCACAGCTGGCCCCGGAAGCAGCAGGTGGTGGGCTCGGAAGGCTGAGGTGATTCCTCATCAGACCCCATCCCAATGCTGCTGTTGTCACCTCTTCTGTTTCAGGAGTCGTCGGGCTTTCACTTGGCCAGCGCTGGCCCAGCTCCATTTCCCAGAGTCCCTTGCAGCTGCATATGGCCATGTGAATGGAATGTGAACCCAGGTGAGGTGTGCAAGTCCCAGGTCGCCTTTCAACTTAGAAACAAGTCCTCTGGCCTGGTCCGAGAAGGACGCCCTGGAGGGATGGTGCAGTAACAACCTAGAAGGAGCCTGAGGCCGCATGGTACAGGGCTGCATCGGGAGACGGGACCACTCGTTGCAGACTGCTACAGGAGACTGCGGCTTTAGTGTTTCAGACCATGGACTTGAGAACCCCTGGTGCAGCAATCGGCCATAGCCTATCTGATACACAGAGGTTTAGCTCTAGGAACAATATCGGGCCTGGGCAATGCTCACGGGTACCCCGAGGAATGCTGGCAGAACAGGGAGACAGGAAGGGAGGAAGAGCCAGTCAGCAAGGACTTCTTACGACGACCTCCTACAGCAGCCACGAAGATCCCGATTCTGCTCTGCGTGTATTACCACTCCCCTGCTCTTTCTCTAGAGAGGAGGCTGGCCTCCTGGATCCCTTACGGCTGGGTCTCTATTCTTTTTCTATAAAACACATCCTTAGCTCCAAGCCATACCAAAACGGGTCTCAGGCCCATAGTTTGTTTTTGGGTCACAATTGTGGTCATATCTCCTCAATTAAGAAGCCAGAACTCTAAGGACAGGGACCAGGCCATAGAGTTCAAGGTGCCCCTAAGCAGTGTTTTGGAAAGAAATCAAAAGGTAACAACAGCAGGAGAACAAGAGCAAGAACTATGTGTAACAGTAGTTCTCTGAAACAACTTAAACCAGGGTTTTGGTGACCAAGTCCAGTTGGGGCTACCCTAAGAGATGAGACTAGGGGACAAAATTCAGCATACTTGAGACTCACTAGAGTTCAAGGGTCTCCCTGCTGAGCCCCCGGTTATTTGAGACCATCTCTGGTCAGGATTAACAGAGGAGTCTCCTATTTAGACAGATGAGAGTCTCAGGAGTCTGGTCTTTGCCCTGTCAGGACCAGAAGACTGTTCTAAGGTAAGTTCTACCCTCTGTCCTTAGTTTCCTCTAAATAAAGAAGTTGCAAGATATGGGTATTAAACTGCTTTTTCAAGATTTTATTTATTTGAGAGAGAGAGCACACAAGGTGGGGGGAGCAGAGACTCCCCACTGAGCAGGGAGCCTGACACGGGACTCTATTCCAGGACCCTGGGATCATGATCTGAGCCGATGGCAGGTGCTTAACCAACTGAGCCACCCAGGTGCCCCTAAGCAGTGTTTTGGAAAGAAATCAAAAGGTAACAACAGCAGGATAACAAGAGCAAGAACTATGCGTAACAGTAGTCCTCTAAAACAACTTAAGCCAGGGTCTTGGTGACCAAGTCCAGGTGGGACTATCCTAAGAGACAAGACTAGGGGGAAAAGTTCAGCATACTTGAGACTCACTATATTCTTCAGATAAAGGTCCCCCAAGATCTTGACCAGATAAAACAATTATGTCAAAGATAAACTGATTTGTAAATTTATGAATAACCTATCATACCGTTTTTATTAGAAATTTTCATCAAAAGTAGACAAGAGATGTACAGAACATTCTCTACAAAGAGTGGTTTTGTGATAACTATAATACAATAATAACATTTAGCCTGAGAATGTACTTTTTATTTTTTATCATTTTTTAAGAGATTTAATTTACTTATTTGACAGAGATCAAGAGAGAGGGCACAAGCAGGAGCCCCCAACGCAGGGCTCAATCCCAGGACCCTGAGATTATGACGTGAGCCGAAGGCAGTCACTTAACCAACTGAGCCATCCGGGCACTCGAGAAAGTACTATTTATTTGTTTGTTTGTTTGTTTATTTAAGATTTATTTATTTGACAGAGCGAGAGAGCGAGAGAGGGAATATGAGTAGGGGGAGGGGGAGAAAAAGAAGCAGGCTTCCCGCTGAGCAGGGAGTCTGATGTGGGGCTCGATCCCAGGACCCTGGGATCATGATCTGAGCCAAAGGCAGATACTTAATGACTGAGCCACCCAGGCGCCCCAGAAAGTACTTTTTATTTATTTTATTTTTTTAAATATTTTATTTATTTATTTGACAGAGAGAAATCACAAGTAGATGGAGAGGCAGGCAGAGAGAGAGAGAGGGAAGCGGGCTCTCTGCTCAGCAGAGAGCCCAATGCGGGACTCGATCCCAGGACCCTGAGATCATGACCTGAGCCGAAGGCAGCGGCTTAACCCACTGAGCCACCCAGGCGCCCCAGAAAGTACTTTTTAAAAAGCACTTTTGCCCGATGGTGGTGGCTGCTATTAATTATGAAGGGATTTTATCCTCATTCTAGCAGGCCCTATAGGTCTCCATTTGTTAATAGTTACTTACTAAAAGTAATTCCAATTTTTCTTAAAAACAAAGACAGTAATCTAGCATTGCCACTCACTTAAATGAAGGCGTTTACTGACCAGAACAGTGGTTTCCAGAATGTGCTTCTGTGACTGCATCTGCTTGCAGCACAGGGACCCAGGGAACATCGGCACACAGAAACCTCTCTGAGGATCCAGAGGAAAGAGCCTGTTGCACTCTGTTTAACCCAGTTTTCCAACTGACCCCAGAATTTTTTTTTTTTCCCTCTTGAGGAAAGCATATGAACATCTTACTTCATCAGTGCCCCATGGAACACTGCTATGGAAGCCACTTGGGAAAATGCCACGTATGGGGTCTGAAACCCTCTGAGTATACCACCCACCCGCTTTGCTTCCTCACGGAGAACAGATGGAATGGGCAGATACTACTGCATGTTGGCAACACACACGTCCCTGTGTGCCCAGATCCCTCCCAGCAGACGGGCCCATACCCACCACAAGAGGAGAAGGGAGTCCCTGTTAAAAGTCCCCGATGTTCACAAATTACATTTGCTCGCTCTGGATACCTCTAGAAAAGAGTAGGGAGAAAGCGGTTTCCCTGGGTCTGAATGAGTTAGAAGAGAGCTGTGGCCAGCAGTCAGCATGGACTCCCAAAACGGGCTCAGGAAATCCTTCCTGCTGTCCGTGGGATGACCTCCTGGCAGGCTCACAGAGACCAGAGGGTGGCGCTTCGGTTGTCTGCCCCAGTCACTGGGGGCAAAATGGCAGCTCGAAGGCCCAGAGCCGTCTGGGCCTTTGAGGCTCTGGGCCTTTGAGGATGTCCTCAGCAGAGGCCAATTTCGGTGCTCCCCAGGGCTGCCTTAGGTTGGAAACATGAGGCTTATGGAACTCCTTTCACCAGTCACCGTGTCCGGGAACCTGGACAGTTCTCTCAGTGATCCAGAGGAACCCAGATACAGAAGAGCCGAGAGAGACAAGGTAGCGTTCTCTCTTCTGGGCAACAAGGCCAATGTGTTCTAAGAAACCATAATAAAGGCAAGTATAACCCTCAAGAACCAGGCAGAACTTCAGCCCAGTCCGGCAACAGCCAACACCCCACAGAGGACCAGCATCTCATGTGACTATAACCCCTTACGCCATCCATAAGAGGCTTCTTGAAACCCATCTTGGGGATCCGTGCGAAGCATTACAGCCAGACCCCCTCCTCACCCAAAGTAAACTCTCCCAAAGTAAATTCTCCCCATAAGCAATTTATTCACAGCACATCAAAACCACTCGAATGTCTTCAGATAGTGCTAACCCCAAAATAACTATAAATTCTGAAATTACTTCAAGCCTCCAGTATACATAATTTCCTCCTTTGTGTGAACCACAGCAAGACATCCCCTAAGAGCCCTGGCAAACTAATACACTGCCCTGGTTTGATTTTCTTCGTGCACCTGACACCATTAACTGACAAGCGGATTATTACAGGGTTAGAGGAGAAGAAAGAAAATGGAATCTCAGGTGCGTCTGCTTGCAAAGCACCCAGCAAAAGGTGGGGTATGTGGTAATGAAAGGGACTGTTACTAGCATTATCGTGAATGTTGTTCTCTCCATATTCACCAGAGGAGAACACACAGCCTGAGTTCCAAGAACTGGGCCTCCTGAGTTATAAATCAACTTTGCTGGGCACCCATAACAAGTCTTGGGCTGGGCATGTCACACTGTCTTCTCACATTTCATTAAACATATCTTTTTAGAATTCAAGGATGGGGGGAGAACCCCCCTAAGAGATTCCATTTTCTCAGTAAGGAAAGTTACAAAGGAATGCAAAATGGGCTCATTTTTGCAAGCAAAATGAAACACTTTTATGTTTTATTCATGCCAAGTGAAAAGCCCTTTCCTTTGCAGCATTACAAATTGAATTTGCTCTTGTAAATTGCTGTTAAAAAAGAAAATCAAAAGCAAAAGAAAGTTAAAAAAAAAAAAAAAAGCAGGCACACAAAAGCCCCTTCTTTAAGGGAAGGAAAACTCAGGGGACCAATGGGGAAAAATAGAACCTTTCACTGGCAAACACACTTTTTTTTTTTTTTAAATTTACTGCTTCCAAAAGCAACTCAAGGGCCCCCAAACCCAGCCCCTCATCTCCTGTATCAGATGGTGAACAGTCCCTGAAACCTCCCCAAGATCTGACCCTTCCCATATTCACCGTGTCTTTGAAAGGAAGCTGCGTAATCAGCGGTACCTGCTGGTGTATGTTCCCTTCACGAATCAGGAGCGAACGTTCCTTTGGCATTTGACACGTCTCCATCACTGTGTCAGTTACAATATGTACACAAAGGCGCATATACACACATGCTTTGTGGTCCCTCTTATGATCCCCATGTCACAGATGAGAGAAACTGAGGCTCAGACCTTGAATAATTCGTCAGCTGGAGTTTGACTCTTCTCCAAACTTGCGGCATTTGGCCGCACATTAAAAAACTGGGTAGGCTGAAAACGTCAGCAGTGAAATCTGCTCCCAGCCTAACCTTAAGAAAACACAACTGCACTTGGTTTGTACATGTGCATTCTGATCCTTGCCATGGCTCCTGTCTTAAAAATAACCCTGGGGGATACGCACCAGGGAAGGATTGAGCATCCTACACCCTTCCATTAACACTAAATGTTTTTAATGAGCAAACATCATCATTGGGTATTTTCCTTGCAAAATTCATCAATTCATGTCAACTCATTACCTGCAGTGTTACAGTTTTGCCAGTCGTGTAAATGACAGGTGTGTACACATAAATTATCCACTCATACCCGCCCCCCCCCGCCCCCGTGCACCTGGCCCAGCTGTCACAGTTCACTCTGTGAACAAAAGCTCAAAGACACAATCGTGCTTCTAGGAAGGTTTATGCAATCAGTGACTTCTCTTTCGCAGACTGTTCTGTGAGTCTGGTTATAGCAAAAATGCTTGTTCTGAGACTGAGGAGTGTGTAACCATTTTTCTTTCTGGCTTAGGACTTGGAACTGCGTCCAAAGACTACCAAACCCACAAATGCCCAGCCCCCTGTAGCCAAAGGCTGGGTGGGATAAGCCAAGGCAGAGCCTCTAAAAGAGGACGGAAGGCCCAATCAACCAGAATGTGCAGGAATGGAACCCCAAGTCCAAGAGAGTCATCTTTCTGTCGTCTGGGATTTTCACCTGCTTCTGTCCATTTTCAACAAACCAATAACTAACCATCCTATACCTGAATCCCTAAGTGCCAGGAGATCCTCAGGTCCTTTGAGCATTGCCAAAAATGAACTGTAATTTAAGAGCTAAAAGCATTCGGTGTAGCCCAATTATTCAATGACAGTATAACACACAGATGAGTGTGACATCTGCAATAACCGCCACTTCGTTATTTAGAATATATGCATATCTGAACTTCCTTATTTCCAGTCATCCCGGAGAACAGACAATTCACCACACATCTAAGAAGCACTCGCTGTAAACAACAGATAGTTGGTAGAATTTTAGAAAAACACACACTGAACGGAATTTTGACATGACCGGGCATTTCAGATGGTAACCAAGTTCAGCCAACCCCACCCCCTAGAAAGTTCCTGCTCACCGTGACTTAAGGATCTAAAGCTTGCGGCACAACCTCTCCCTTCGAGCAAGCCCTCTGGGAAGGAAGCACCACCAGGAGGGCCTCTGAAATGGCCAAGATGAACCCAGACTGCAGGGAAGAGGCAAAAAGAGGGTAGGGCTCCAGAGAGCCTGTGTGAGTTGGCAACTCACTTAGAAGAGCAGCAGGAACAGGAGGAGAAATAACGCAGAACTCGAAGACAGGATCCAGAGTGGACGACGGGTCTGAGGTTCAGAAAACCAGAAAAGGAGGGCTTAGGAGGCAAGAAGAGAGATGTGCTGTCATTTTTTACATTCCCAAGGACAGTCTACTGTCCCCTTTGATGTTCAGTGATGGGCAACAACAGCGAGACCAAGCCTCGGTGCTGAGGTGATGGGTGACATCAGGTCCCCTGGGTACTCACCGGCCGTTGTCCCGGCCCACGCCCCACACGCGGATGCTGGCGATGGGCTGAGAGTGGAGCACGGAGCGGTCCATGGGGTCCACCAGGCTGAGCGTGTCGTTCTCCAGGATCAGGTACATGTCTTTCCCCTGGGATTCAAGGAGAAAACATGGTCTCTTCCTCAGGAAGCTATGCTTGGTGACACAGCTATCTAGGGACGTCACTGCAATGATCCAAGGAAGCCGCTGTCTGGGTCTGTGATGTGTTTTCCTAAGAGAGCGACATCCCCTCCTGACTAAAACAGCATAGATCTTTTGTATGCCTCGCACATACCCAACTGCTCTCTCCCTCCTCACGTCCTCTGAAACGTGTTCCTAGCCCGCCTTCTAGCCGGCTCTTGTTTTTAATTATTTACAATTCTGAATCTTGACTCTGAGCAAAAAGGCTAATGGGAGGTTCCCTGGAGAACCTGGTCTTCCGCTAATGCCAGGCCTATCACTCTCCTAACCCGTCTCTTCGTCTCTTGCTCTCCGGTCAGACCCTACCAGCCATGTCCTTGACGGCCTGCCCACAGCCACGGCCATCCTGTTCCTCCTCGCCGTTTACAGCACTTCGCTTCTGTGGGATTTGGCTGGCCAATCACAGGTGCATTTGTGACTGACTTGGGACTACAATAGCTAACGTTTCTAGAACTTGATCATATCCCAGATATTACGCCATGGGCTTGGGGCACACTGGTTCGTGATCTTTCCAACTTGCCCTGAGAGCCTGGTGCATTATGATCTCCGATTAGCAGAGAGGGAAGCTGAATCTTCAAGGTCAGGCTACTTGCTCCACGTCTGATCCAGAAGCTGGGAGGCCTTTTGTGGCACAGGCACTACTGTAATACCCATGCGGGGTTGGCCGAGGCTTCTCATTGCTTGCATGTTCCTGTCCCCAACATAGGCTGGCTCTTTGGGGGCAAGGACGCTAGACTATTCAACTTTATTCTCCTTGTAATTCCTCAGGTATAGTTTGAGAAATTATTAAACATCTGCTGTTCATTAAAGGACACTGTGTCCTTTCCTTCAGCCTTAGTTGAGGCCAACCATGTGACAGTCTTTAGGAGATGCCTGATCACGGAGCCCTGGAGAGCTGGGAATGGGGGAGGGGGAAGGTCCCACCAGTGCCAAGCAGGTGACACACTTTGGGGTAACTGATGGCTGCTTGGGAGAAGTGATGGATGTCTGGTGCCTTCTCCCCCTCTATGCTTCCCCCGGGAAAGAGGCACTGACTGCAGCCTAAGGGATCTTCCTCCAGCCCCGCTAGCGAGTGGCCAGCCTTCAGGACGAGTCCCTCCTGGTCACCGCCACCCCATCTCCATGCAGCTGCTCTATGGCAAACACCTTGCAGACACTAACAGACCCCGAAAGCCTCTGTTTTCATGCCTTATGGGATGCCCCCCACAGGGAGGCCTATTCCCATGACTGAGTGGGGTGATGTGTTTCCTTGGGGCTAACTCTGCTTAGAAACTCCGATCTGTCCCCCCAAACGTCACAGAGACTGTCTTCATGGGTTAACTTGACTGACCCTGCCTGCATTGTTGGGGAGAACCAACGACGACACCCAGTGGGTAGTCTAACGTGGGCTGGTTGAGTATGGAGCGTCCCTGAATGAAAATATGGGGTGTCATACAGCGCACAAGAGTCTTTCCAGGTATATCCTGTCGCTTTTCTCATCAACACAGAGCAGTATCTGGCTGACCACTGCAAAGTCTTGCTAACTGGTTTTTGTAACCCAAATAGCAACGTTCATGCAGCTTTCGTCTGCAGAGGAGACCCTCATCCGATAGTTGTGACTTCATTTCTGTCAGCCACTCAACAGATGTTTGAGGAGTTGTGCTATATGTGGTGAGGCATGGCAAAAAGGCAGAGCTCGTCACCCTCAGTGATATGCTCTACTTTATACATGATGAACCTGAAGAATTCATTGTTCAGAAGGAAGAACTGAGGAAAGAAAGGAATGGCTTAGCGGGGCTAACCAGATGGGAGGACAAAGTGGATTTTCGGGCATGGCTGCCCCTTTGCCCTATATCCCCACAGAAAGTTCTCTCTCCTATAGGTATCCTGCCAACTGGAGATTCCTTTAGAATCTTACTAAGCTCTTCTAAGCACCTGGTGGTATTTATCAGACATTCACATGTTAGTATGAATTAGGCCAATTTTTCTTCTAAATCCTAGCTGAGATTTGTTCTTTTGGTGGAAGAGCATTTTTGACTGAAGGAGAGAGAAGGCAGCTAGATAATCTGGTGGGAAAGACTTATCTGGGTATTTGGGTGGGAGGTGGGAAGTAATGCAGTGAAATCATGGTAAAGGTAAATACCAAACAAACTCTTCCTTCTTTCTCCCCGTGCTTGAGATCTAAAAGTCTGAATGGTAATGCAGCTCTGGTCCATTCTAAGGTACCTAGACTCTTCCATGGGAAGCCTTGGGAATCTCTCTCCCCTTAGAACAGTGATGCTCGGGGCTCCAAAGAGCTGTCAAGGAGCCCCTATGACTGGGCAAGGTTTGAGAGAAGGGGGTGTACAAAGCATGTGCTATATATAGAGATGCTCTCAATATACCTGTTCTATAGGGCACGGCAGGCTTTTCCTCTTTGCCGTGATTTTTATACGAACTTGGCATTTTTACTTATTAATTTCCTTTCTGCAATGATGTCAAACTAACATTTCAAAGCAGAATTACTTTGTTCAAAGTGAGAAAGAACATACAGTTATCAACTCTAAAAACTCAGGTATCGTATTGATTGTCCGATTATACATAAAGCTGAACGTGTTATAGAAGGAAAACAGGTCAACTTTTAGAGTGTGAGTGATGGTCGCATTTCTGTGTGTACAGAAAATGGCCACATTCCCCTTTGAGAACATACTTCCAGCAAACAGCTCCCTTCCTTCTTATATAATGGTGTATCCAGTTTTGTGTGCAAGTTTTGGGGTTTCTGGGCCCGAGTACCCATCCATACATCCCTCGGACTTGGGGAGACCCGGTCAGCCCCTGGCATGTAGACACGGGTAAACGTTCTCCCCCAGGGTGCAGTCCTTACTGGGATCTGGCAGAGCAAACAGAAAAATGGAAGGGTTGGTACACCACACCCACCCTACCGTCTTCCTGGCAAAACGCGCCTGGTAAGTATCCCTCAGTATCACACCACGCAGAGCTCCGGTATCACACCCGCAAAGCACAAAGCACGGTGGAGTGTGAGCAAGCCTGCCGTCAATTCCTCCCACGTGTGTCACTCACCTCTCCCCAGATGCCGACTGTGTCCCGGATGTCGTTTTTGCAGTAAGAAAGCTGCCTGATGCAGTTGTTGACGGCGACGCTACTTTTGCCAGGGGCGAGGTCCTCCTCTGCCATTTCCACCCATCCCAGGGAGCGTACGGCGAAACACTGCAAGACAGAGCATGGGGACGTGAAGGGAGGCACTGACCACAGCTGGTCGCCGCCAACTTACCAAAACCCCCTGCAGCGTTTGCCCAGTGCGGCTCCCATCACTACATAACGTCCGGTCATTGAATTCAGTAAACGAGTCCTCTATTGCTAGAAAATTAAATTGGAACTACCTTTTGCTGTTAAAAAAAAAAATGTAGTGACGGTGCACCTGGGGTGGCTCAGTTATGCATCTACCTTTGGCTCAGGTCCTGCGATCGAGCCCCACATTGGGCACCCTGCTCAGCACAGAGCCTGCTTCTCCCTCTCCCTCAGCCGCTCCCCCTGCCTGTGCTCTCTCTCTGTTGAATAAACAAATAACATCTTAAAAAAATGTAGTGATAAATATCTTCTTGCCTACTTTTCTGTATACATGTGTGTGTTCAGATTATTTTCTTGGAAGGGATTACTAGAAGTAGAATTATAGGGCTAATGAGAATGAGGACTTTTAAGCTCCTTTATATAGGAAAAGTCAGGGTTTTTTGTTTTGTTTTGTATTTTTAAACAGTAAGAAATGCAACACCCACGAGATCTACTACTTGTAAAAACAACCCAGAAAAAAGACAGTGGGAGAGAGGAAGAATTAAATACATGTTTGGCACTTGTTTCTAGTACTGATGAAGCAAAATGTATTCTTTAGTACCCAGAAATGAGGGAAGATGGGGGGAAAATGTGCCTTCATGATAATTGGTCTCAGGTCCCACAGCATCTGTAATTAAGCACCAAATCCTGAAAGGCCACACAATGCACCAGCTTGCGAGAAACCCTACAGCGCAAGTTCCTTTTATTCTTTTATCCTTTCAAGATATTTTGAGATTATGCTCCTTATCTTATCTTCCTTTCTAAAGTTCACTCGGTTGTTTCAAAACATAAAAAAGTATTATGTGCACGTTGCAATGAGAAAATTCAAAGATGTATAAGAAAAAGAAAACTCATGGGACATGCGAGGGCTCGTTCGGTGACAGACCTGTTTGCTGTCCGTTGCCAGGGATGCCAGGTAGCCGGAATGGGGGTCCCTCCCCAAGTGCACCCCAGCTGAAGAGGCTGCATACCTCCCCAGCATAGGGGGGCTGGTGAGGGGCCACATGTCTGCAGGAGACAGCAAGCTGGCTCTCAGGGTACTTTATGAGGTTTCCAGCGTGAATGTCATCAGCAGATGGACAGAGGAGGCAGCTGGCCAGAAAGGAGCACTGAACAGGACTGCCCGACTGTTGAAAAAGGCAGAAATGGGGGGCGCCTGGGTGGCTCAGTGGGATATGCCTCTGCCTTCGACTCAGGTCATGATCTCAGGGTCCAGGGACCGAGCCCTGCATCAGGCTCTCTGCTCAGTGGGGAGCCTGCTTCCTCCTCTCTCTCTCTCTCTGCCTGCCTCTCTGTCTACTTGTGATCTCTGTCTGTCAAATAAATAAATAAGATCTTAAAAAAAAAAAGGCAGAAATGGCCAACCACCTTCAAATGCAGACAGTGGGACAAAACCCCAGGAACGGGCATCATTCTTTCCTGTAGCTGATGTCCTCCGGTAACCTCTAGCTTCATTATACTACATTTACACTGACGTGCTGACCCACCCCCCAACACCCCGTGCAGGGCAGGGCTGCCGGGGCAGTTCCAACAAGGACCGGACACGACTGAAACCTCCCCTTCCCCACGGGTGGGAGGAGTTCCTTAGCTGACAGGAGGCCATCTCGGTCCAAGACAGTCGTCTCTCTGACCTCGCAACTCAGGGAAGTCTATAAACCAGGACGACCCTGCCCCCCACGCCGTAGCCACTTCTGGGCCCGCCTGCTCTTCCACCCAGAATGCACTTCCCCTTTGAACACTAGAAACGCTTGCTTGCGTGAGTTTGGCTCGGAATGCTTTCTTGGCTGGACTCAAGGACCAAGGCTGGGAAACAGGGCTCGCCGCGAACAAAAGGAAGAAATGCTACACACTGTCCCCAAGTGACCACATTCAGTCCGTTCTACCTTCCTTGTTTGACAGCCATGCCCTAACTGGTCCCCTCCTGTCTGAGTTACTAACCACACTTTTGAGGGAAAAAAGCCCCACTAAAACACCAAAGACAATCTGTTTAAGGAAACAGCACACAGATCCTCCTGTGCTAGAGGGAACACAGGCCACCCGGAACAGAAGAGCAGCCCTGAGCTGACAGTGGATGTGATGCCTTCTACACAGACACCGAAAATGGTGGGTATTCATCCTTTCTGATGGCTGGGTAATATTCCATTGTATATATGGACCACATCTTCTTTATCCATTCGTCTGTTGAAGGGCATCTCAGCTCCTTCCACAGTTTGGCTATATGCTGCTAGGAACATTCGGGTGCATATGCTCCTTCTTTTAACCAAATCTCTAACTGTGGGGTAAATACCCAGCAGTGAGATCGCTGGGTCACGGGGTAGCTCTATTTTTAACATCTTGAGGAGCCTCTGCTGTTTTCCAGAGTGGCTGCACCAGCTTGCGTTCCCACCAACAGTGGAGGAGGGCTCCCCTTTCTCTGCATCCTCGCCAACATTTGTTGTTTGCTGTTTTGTTAATTTTTGCCATTCTAACTGGTGTGAGGTGGAATCTCACTGTGGTTTTTGCTAAGCGAAGTAAGTCAAGCAGCGAAAGACAATTATATGGCTTTGCTCATATGCGGAACACAGGCAATAGCATGGGGACCACAGGGGAAGGAAGGGAAGTCTGAAGGGGGAAAAAATCAGAGAGGGAGAAGAACCAGGAGAGAATATGGCTTTCCCTCCTTCGCCAAAAAAGTGCGTGGAGGTTTGTCCACACACCAGCAGGCAGTCCTCCGACTGGAGTCCTACAGTTCAACTCAATTCTGTAGCTACCCGCTGACAGCATCAGATCCCACAGGCTGAGGGGCTGGTCCTACAAGACTGTCCCCACCCCCACTCCCCCTTGCCCTCCACCCCAACTTTGATGCCAGTCACAAGGCTAGGTTATAAACTGGAGGTTCCAACAACTTGCTCCCCGGGTTCCATTAATTTGCTAGAGCAGCTCACCCAACTCAGAAACATTTTCCTTACTAGCTTCCACACCCTCTCCGAGCAACCCTACTCTCCCCCATCTGCTTGTGTTCATTATCTTCTGGGGTTTGGATGGAGGCTTCGTTACAAGGGCATGACTGATCCAAATCCCTGGTCATTGGTGATGCAACTCCATTTCCAGCCTTCCCACGCATCCTCAGGGGTCCGGCGCTGGAACTGGAAGTTCAAAGGTCTAACACCTGGTGGCCTCCATGCTTGGCCAGTCCCCAGCCTTAGCTGCTCTCCAAACATCCCATCATTCACATAACAAAAGACTCTTACTCACTCTTAGCACTTGCGAAATTCCAAGGGTTTTGGGAGCTGTAAGCCAGGAACCCAAGAGCAAACACATGAGAAACAGATCTCAACAACCAAATCCATATTCTCTCTTTTTTTTTTTCCCCAAATACATATTCTTATAAGTCACAATATCACACACCTCTAGTGCTCTCCTCCAGCATCAAGAAAGAAATGGAAACTCTCCCGGTTTGGAGAACATGTCTACTTTAACAGCAGAAAATAAGCAAAGCACAACGTAGAAAACATTGTTCAAATGTCAAAGGTATTAATTCACTTACTCCTTACCTCAACACTTTGAGGCCAATACTAAGTTAACTGTACTCATTTTACAGGTGAGGAAAGAGAAAGAAGCACAAGGCTAGTAAGTGGAGAACCCAGGGTTCTGGGTTTTTAACCACACTCTATATGCCTGAGAGTTTACTGGAAGGGCTGTGTCCACAGAAAGGTTCAAGATTGGTCAGAAACATCGGTATAATTTTGAGTGTATATGGACGAGAGCAGGGACAGCTTGAATTAAAATCTTAGCTCTGATTTATGGGTTCTGTGATCTTGCCAAGTGATTTATAAAACCCCGAACTTTTTTTCATTTATAAAAACGGAAAGAACATTCGGCGAACATTTGTTGAATGGGAAAAGCAAAGGAACAGAGTGCTACAGTGAACCTTAACTCGAGTCATCATAGGGAGAAAATGAAAGGATATGACGTGTAGTCCTTGTGACCACACGTTCCAGTGGTCCCTAGGACATTCTGGTTTGTGTTTGTTGATCTAGCAAAGTTACTGAGTGGCTCCTTTTACTCTCGAAAGGGTCTCAGTTTGGATAATAAATTACTGTGGTGGCTCTGATCAAATTCCAGTGAATCCAGCCTCTGGTGTGGAAAATGGAGGTTCGGATGCGCCACTGTGATGTGCCCAAGTAGAAACAGGGTTCGAGATCAACCGAAGTTATCAGTTGAACATCTGGTGATCCTGGCAGAGGTGAATGATAAAACACTGTGTGGTCATCATATGCCCTTGAAACTAGAAGCCAGGAACACATTTTCCCACTCTCTTCAACTGCCTGCTACAAAATCCTACAGCCTTTAAATACTCCAAAGAAATTATTAACAACAAGGAAGGTAAAAGAGAATATTGGCTGCTTTGTGTCCCTTGAGTTCAAGAATACATGGACTTCAATTTCAACAAGCTCACTAAAATTCTAGGGTATTTTCCTTGGCTAAGAAATGCAAACGGTCCATGAAATATATTGTTTGTCAGGCTGATAAAAAGAAAACAAGAGCCCTAACTATATTATTACAAGGAATTTCAGTAATTTTCCTTGTGCAGTTTTGCCGCTGTTGTAATTTGGTTTCTGATCTATAAAGCCTCGCCACCGGTCCCCGTGGCTTTAGTAAGAGGAAACAGGTGTAATGGGGGAATAACCTAGCTCCGCCGGAGCGACTTCGCCCTCCCAAAGAACCAAGCCCCAGAGAGCGACCTGCGCTGTTTGGTGCTGCCCCCGTGTGGCGAGGAAGGTTTACAACCACTACCGCTTTTCCTTAAACTTGGAGATTGATGATGCCCCAGCGCAGTCAGCCCTGGGAAGAAACATCTGTTTCAGAGTAAAGGAAGAGTCCAGAATATTCAATCAAAAAAATCAGAATTGGGTTCTCTGCTCAACGGGGAGTGTGCTTCCCTCTCTCTGCCTGCCTCTCTGCCTACTTGTGATCTCTGTCAAATAAATAAATAAAATCTTAAAAAAAAAATCAGGTACTTAATCAACCTTACTTTTAATATACTCTTTTTCAAAAATTTTAAAAAAGCCTCCCAACATTTACACTTCGATTGATGTTCATCTTTCTTTTCAAGATTTTGTTCTTAATCTCTACATTCAATGTGGGGCTCGAACACACAACCCCGAGATCACAAGTCACATGCTCTACCGACCAAGCCAGTCAGGCAGGCACCCCACTGTTCATTTTTCAATAGCTCTTTACCGAAAGCACAACAAATGAGTATCGGTTCAGGGAATAAACAATGTCATTAGATGAACAAGTCAAGACTTTGGGGAGGTCACTTCCGGTCTCTTAAGACCCCCCTTCCTCACCCAAAGTCATGCTGTCTCTAAGACTGGTCCTAAAAGCAAAATGTGGGTGGAAATCCCAAGACTGCCACTTATATTGAGATCATGAGCAAGTAGGTTAAAATCTCTGTGCCTCAGTTTCCTCATCTGATACTAAAAATCCCCGTCTCCCAATCACCTGTCACATGTTGTGAGGGTTAACTGGGAGAGCTCGCTGCTGCTCCCATTAACCATGGCTGGCATTAGGGGAACGAGCATGGTGGCTGAATTAGAAGGGACGCAGCTCTTGGCCTGAGGCGTCCTTCTCTCCCATCTGTTCTCATTCTCCGCACTGGCATCAAGTTGTCATATCCTGGTTGGAAACACACGTTGTGCTTCCACTTCATTCTCTCAAGTCCTATATTAAGAGACATACCCCTGGGGAGAACCTCTTGCCAACACACGTGTGGAAGGACAGAACGCAGCACAAAGCCTTGATTTCTACAGGCCAAACAGTCCTGGGTTTGAATTCCTACAGCCCCACCAGTGCTTCCAAGTGTTCTCAGGTGCAGAATGGTGGTAAGAGAGGCTCCCAGAGTTTTCAGGAGATCCAAAGTGCAAGTGGCTGGCACACGGGAGGCCCGCAGCAAAAGCTTGCTTGCTTCTCCCTCTGGATCAGGAGACCCTCTCATTTCATTCTTTGTTCTCCCAGAGGTGGTCTGCATTTCCTTCCCTGGAGCTTTAATGAGGACAAGAAAGAGGAGAACGTTCAGGCAAGGGATGGGGAGGGAAAGACAAAGGAACTGGGGGGGGGGCAGCCTTGCTCCCTCCAGGCGAGCCAGCCTCAGTGCCCAGCCCCAGGGAACATGGTGTTTCCACGAGCCCACGTCCACACGGCGGCACCTTCAATGTCTGGGTCAAGGTCACTGCTCTGTGACAACCAAGGAGCAAAGACAAAGAGGGAACTGATATTTGAATTCACCGCGACACTAAATCATAGATATTAAAAAACTACAAAAGTTCATAGAGAAAAGCTACAACTGCATTTAGCATTACACACGTAATCCTAATTAACACTCATTTATGGGATTAACTTAACATTGAAGCCTAATTACCCTGCAGCACAATAACAACTGTGTATTCAAGTCAATAAACATTTATTGAGTGCCTATTAGTTCCTGGAGACAGAGAGAAATGAGTCAGACACAGGTCTACTCTTGAAAGCCTATAAAGGAGCAGACACCAAGTGCGAATCCATAACACGGAGACGAGAAATCAGGGGACACAGAGACACACACGTGTGCTGTTGCTCATGGAAGGGCAGCTTTTTTTCTAACTCAGAGAGAGGGCATTTTGGATAGCTGTTTAAAAAAAAAAACATTTTATTGATTCGAGAGAGAGCGTGTGCACACATGAGTCAGGGGAGGGGCAGAGGAATTGGGAGAAGGAGAGAGGGAAAAGCAGACTCCTCACAGGGCCTGACATGGGACTTGATCCCAGGACCTTGAGATCATGACTTGAGCTGAAGGCAGATGATTAACCAATGCAGCCACCCAGGCACCCCTAGATAGCTATTTGAGGGATGTGGTATTGAGTGGAGCTTTGTAGAATGGATGGCTCATTCAATTAACACTTACTGACATCTCCAATAAGCCAGGCACTAGAGACACATCAAGGAACCTATGAGACCAAAGGTTCTGCTCTGCGTAGTAGTTTACAAACCAGAAGGGGGCCCTTTGGTGGCTCGGGTGGGGGAAGAGTCCAACTCTTGATTTTGGCTCAGGTCACGGTCTCGGGGTTGTGGGATCGAGCCCCACGTCAGGCTCTGTGCTCAGCAGGGGATCTGCGGGTGACTCTCTCTCTCCCACTGCCCTTTCTCCCCACTCTCACTCAGAAACATGAATAAAGGGGCGCCTGGGTGGCTCAGTGGGTTAAAGCCTCTGCCTTCGGCTCAGGTCATGATCCCAGGCTCCTGGGATCGAGCCCCGCATCGGGCTCTCTGCTCTGTGGCGAGCCTGCTTCCTCCTCTCTCTCTGCCAGCCTCTCTGCCTACTTGTGATCTCTGTCTGTCAAATAAATAAAATCTTAAAAAAAAAAAAGAATGAGCATATTTAAGAAAAAACATGAATAAATCTTAAAAAAAATTTAAAAACTGGAAGGATGAATTCATTTGGCTATGACACCAAAGATCATACAGCTCAAGGATATGAACAAGATGAGTTAGATGCAGGGCATGGAGGGGAAGGGCATGAGCATAGCGGTTTTCAGGTTTTCAGGCCCCAGGTTTTTAAGGGATGAATACCAAGTTGGATGATCTGAGCCAAGTTATGTAATCTCCTTGGTGAGCCTCAGTTTCCACGTCTGCTGCGGTAAGGACAATAGTACGGTCCTCCTGGGGGTAACTGCGTGATGACACGCGATGGCCTATGCTAAGTACCTTTACAAGGTCTGGTCTGAGAAAAGGTGAGCACTACTTCCTCAAGGTCTTCAGTCCTTGTCAAATGGGTTGGGATTGTGGAATGCCACCAACAGCCAGCCAGTCAATGCTGTTTTGTTTTCCAACTCATGATACAAGCAGGACTAAGGACGCACCTCAGTGGTTGGGGGTGGGGAGAGACAGCAGGGCCCAGGGAGGGGAGGGGGAGGCTCCATCCTCTTTAGGAGGACACACTCCATCTCCTCGGCTGACCTCAGTGGGGTTGACCAGGAGTCCACGGCTCTGGGTGGGGGGGGGATGGGCGTCTAAATCTCCTGAAAATATGCCCCCAATTATTTGTGTTTCCATATTATGGAAAAGAGTCCAAAGCTTTCACTAACTTTCCAAAGGCTCTGAGAACATGAAATACTTTACAAGAATTCCAAGGGAGTTAGAAACCAGAGCATCAAGTCACCCATGAAGACGCACGCATGGGGGCAGGAAGAGGTTACCGGGCGGCAGCAGAGCTCTTTTTTGAGAAGTGGAGGGGGCGGAGAATGGTTCAAGGGCTCTACAGAAGAAACGAGCAGGCATTTAGGGGAGAGCAGAAGAAATGGGTATGAAGGGAAGTGGGGGTAGGGAGAAGGGGCTGTCCCTCTAGGAAGGAAGCAGTCTCTGGGTGGCTGGCCTACGGAGAGGACGGAAGCCCGATGCCCTGTGTTTGATGCGCTGGGAGCCCCTCGATGATCCTCAGGGTTCCAGCAAAAGCCTGCTACAAAGAGTGGACGGACGTGCAGGGGGGATTAAAAGAGAAGGGTGTCCCCTCCCCGGGGGAGATGCTCGGCGGAGGAAGAACGATAAGCAGAGGCCTCAGAGTGGAGACCGGGAAGTCAAGCCAAGCCCCAGGGAGCGGGCGGCCTCTGGGAAGGGCACCTAGACTTCCTGAGGGTGTGCGACCGGCACTCTCCCCGGGAGCCCAGCACACGGCGACCCGGGCCTGCGGACGGCAGAGCTGCTCTGCGGGGCCCTTCCTCCATCCGAGCGGCGGGAGCTGGAGGAAGGGACACGTGTTCTTACTTCACGTGACTATGAAGAACCATTTTTTAAAAAAATTTTTAAGATTTTATTTATTGATTGGAGAGACAGCGAGCACAAGCAGGGAGAGAGGGAGAAGCAGGCTCCCCCCTGGGCAGGGAGCCCGATGTGGGGCTCGATCCTGGAACTCCAAGATGAGGACCTGAATTGAAGGCAGACACTTAACTGACTGGGCCATCTGGGTGCCCCAAGAAGAACTTTTTTAATAATCATATAGCTCACCTATGAACAGTGAGAGTATTCTCTTTTCCCGTCCTGGTGGCCAGGATAACATGGCCATTCAGGGCACACTACGTCTGATGTCCTGTGTTCTGGGATGTTTCTCTAAGAGTTGAGAACAGCCCTCCACCCTTTCATTTCGCAGGCACCACATGCCATGGAGACAGCACGAGCCTGATTTCTGCCCTGGAGCCTGGCTTCTGAACATCCGGTTGTCGCTGAAAAATAAAGCAGTGAGGAAGCAAAGAGTTGTGACTTCAGATGACTGTCGCAGAGTCCGATCTGAGAAAGCGCAGGCCTGGGGCGCCTGCGGGGCTCGGTCCGTAGAGCATCCAACTCCCGATTTCGACTTGGGTCATGATCTCAGGGTTGTGAGACTGAGCCCTGTGTCGGGCTCTGTGCCCAGGGCAGAGTCTCCTTGAGCTTCTCCCCCGGCCACCCCCTCCCCCTCCCCCACGCATACACGCTCTCTCGCTCTAAAATAAGTAAAGTCTTAAAAAGAAGAAGAGGGGCACCTGGGTGGTTCAGTGGATTGAGCCTCTGCCTTCAGCTCAGGTCATGATCCCAGGGTCCTGGGATCGAGCCCTGCATCGGGCTCTCTGCTCAGTGGGGAGCCTGCTTCTCCCTCTCTCTCTGCCTACTTGTGATCTCTCTCTCTGTCAGATAAATGAAAAAAAATCTTTAAAAAAAAAAAAAAAGAAGAGGGAAAAAAAAAGCACAGGCTTTTCAAGATTCAACACACCTTCCTTGGACACTGCCTCCATAATAGGGAAGTCCCGAGGGAGTTAGTGTTTGTGGTCATTACGTGGAGGAATGTAAATCATCGTCATCCTGGACACTGTTTCCAATATAATGAAGCTTTATGTGCTCTTGCTTCTCTCTGCAACGCTGAAATGCTTTCCAAGTCCAGTATCCAGGGGCGCTCTACTTGAGAGGTGCCCGGGGACTCCAGAGTGGAGGCTGACCCACTTCTCCTTCGGGCAGAAGCGAGGAATTAGCCTGATTCATTATTCAGCATGACCCCGGTGGCCAGGGAGGTCCAGAGAGCATTTCTACACTGACCCCAGTGAGCGCCGTGGCTGTGCCTGCTGCTTCCCCCAGCTGCGGACAGCGTGGTGAGCAAGGGAGCACAATACAAGACGCCTGGCCCTTGGGGACCCCCTAAGCCCACTAGGACCATTTACTTAATTTTTTCCCTTCCCACCTTTCACAACAAGGCAATCCTGCTGGAAAAGCACATCCTTTGTTAACATCTGACAGGGCCATCTACAAAGAGGACAGTCCTAGTACTAGATGCCACCCATAATAGATGGCACGCACGCAGTGCTTACGATGTACCAGGCATCCATCCTCCGATGGGGCTGTAACTGAACTATTGTCTACGATATCCATCTCCATGCCCGTTTGCGGGTTCGCTTCTGGCGAGTCGGGTCACCTCTGCCACCGGCAAATAAGAGGCTCTGTCTCTAGTAAATGTTCTGGAAACACGCAAGGTCAGGGTGTGGGGATAGCATGCACTGTCTCTGTATTTGGGAAAGGCCTCAGAGTGCGCACCATGATACGGAACCAAAGCCAGGTTATTTAACACAATTAGAGGAATGGTGTGTTACGAAGTAAAGGAAAGAGTTTCCAACTCGCCCTCAATGCATGACGTGGAGCCGCGCGGATTCCCAAGATTTCGGGCTTTGGTGATTTGACAATCCTTCAATGAATGCAAAAGGATGCTTCCCCAGCAGGTGTGTCTCTCTTTCTCCCGCTCTGTGCCGTTCCCAAGGCGGGGGACTCTTCCTCAGCTGTTCTGTAGGAAGGACTTGCTGACTTGCCACCAGACAACGCTGAGAAACGCCATCATTTGGAGATTTACAGAAACCGGGGTTTGGACCGCTGATGTACTGGAAAGAAGGCGCAAGGGCGGTCACGCGGGAGTGGACAGAGATGTGATTCCGCATGTCCTTCAAATATTTAATTGTCGCTGGGGAGTCCTTGCTGCCGCGAAGTCACTCAGAGGAAACAAGCACTCCCCACTCCTCACTGAGCGATCTCTTTGGTAAGGATGAGATAGTCCAGCTGCGCAGAACGGGAGCCTGGGCTCCCTCCTATCCCCTCATGTGGCCGGGCGAGTGGGGACATGGTCTGAGGCCGTGCTGGAGAGCGGGACAGGCCACTGCCCTGGATTTTGACACACGCTGGTGCAGCACTGAAATCATGACCTCAATGTGTCTTGCTTTTCATATAAGACACAAGATACATATTTCTGTGCGGCAAGGAAATCCTAACGTCAGTATGTTGTAAACATATTTCTAAGCAATATTCTCACTCATTCTTAGGTGAGGGGATTCCAGAAGTCTAATGAAGAGGGAGGGAGTTTCCACTTACTGAGCTCGTATGGTAGAGGTGCGTTTATTAGTTTTCCCATTTATTTCGGTAGAATTCTCAGGACCAAGTGAAAGAGGCAGATTCTCCCCACCGAACCCCATGTTTGGAAGCAGAAAACAGACTCCCTACAGGAAATCTGGCCAGTTCAGGACTTCAGAAAACATTCTGAAAGGGGTGACCTGGGGTACCACAGTAGCCATACTTAACCCTGCCACTTGTGCCTGTGGGGTGACCTGGGGTACCACAGTAGCCATACTTAACCCTGCCACTTGTGCCTGTGGTGTGAGGAGGGGGTGGGGGAAGGCTGAGATGGAGACAGGAGACAGCAGCGTCACTCACACGTGTTCATCAGGAGTGTGTGTGTCTGGACACGATATGCGGAGTAGAAAAGCTCATTTCTCCTGTGTTTCTCCTTCAGGAGAAATTTCTGGTCACCCAATATGTGGGGTTTTTTGTTTGTTTTTTTTTTCCTCACACCAAGCAATTCTCTGTAATACCACTGGGTGTCCCACAATGTAACTCAGTTCTGACCCTGTACCTGGAGACAGCGTCAGATCCCACAGGGGAAGGGCTCAGTTCCACGAGACTGCCCCTCCCCCCACCTCAGATGCCAACGGCAAACCTGGGGTTGTCCCCAGAGCTTCTGACTCCCTGGCTGTAAACTGGGGCTTCCCACAACCTCCTCTATGGGTTTAACTTGCTAGAGCAGCTCACGGAACTCAGGAAACCAGTTTCCTCACCAGAAAACCAGTTCATCGTAAAAGGATGTAGCTTGGAAACAGTGAGATGGGACAGGTGCAGAGCTCGAAGCATGGGGACGGCCCCGGGCGACCATGCCACTCCCCGGCCCTGCACGCATTCACCACTCTGAAGCTGCGTGAACCCCGTATTTGGGGGATTTTTAGGGAGGCTTCATCACATAGGCACAATCTACCGTTCATTCCATGTCTAGCCCTCTCACCTCTTTGGAGGGGCGGGGTAGGGCTGAAAATTCTAAGCTTTTCATCATGGCTTAGTCTTTCTGAGACCAGATGCCCACCCAGGAGCCCAACAAGAGTTGCCTCATCAGAACAAAAGACACCTGCTGTCACCCAAGAAAGTCCAGTGGTTTTCAGGAACCAGGATCAAAGACTAAACTTTAGAATGAAAGATGCTTCTAGTGCTCTAACCATGTAGGAAATCCTGAGGGTTTTAGGATCTCTGTGCAGCAAGGACAGATGCCAGATGCCGTCCTTACATATGTAAGCCACTTCATCTGTATGACAACACATGAGAAAGCTGTTATTATGATGCCTATTTTACAGATGAGGAAACTGAGGCAGAGGGTGGTTGCCAGACTGAATTGTGCCCCCTTCTGAATTCGTATGTTGAAGCCGTAACTCCCAGTGTGGTTGTATTTGCAGGCGGGGCCTCTAAGGAAGTAATTAAGGCTAAAGGAGGTCATCAGAGTGTCCCTGAATTGAATAGGACTGATGTCCTTAGAGAAGAGAGAGAGACACCAGGAATGTGTGCAGCGAGAGAAGAGACCAAGCGAGGACACAACAGGGAGATGCCATTGGCAAGCCAGGGAAGGAGGCTATGGGAGAAACCAAACCCGCCAGCACCCTGATCTTGGACTTCCAGCCTCCAGATCGGTGAAAATTCCTGATGTTTCAACCACACAGCCTGTGTTCCTTGGTCTGGCGGCCAGAATCCACTAACACAGAGGCGGATACAAGCTGAAGGTAACCGGCTCTGGCCTCAAGCCCAGCTTTCCAGGCTGCCTCCCAGACACAACAGCAAGGCTGGCTTTCCTGGCAGGGGTGGGGAGGGTGGCAGGCATACCCTGATCTATACCTGAGTGTGCTGATACCAGAGGTCGGGGAGACCAGCTTCCCTTCTGAAGAGGCCCCAGAGAATTAAGATCCAGACGTACACTGAGAAGGAAATACCAACCCCCCCAACAGGGAATGAATGAGTACTTTCAAGTACTCACAGGACTTGCTAGCCTCAAGGTGGTCTTGGTGCCCTTGCACAGACTGTCCACCGGAGGGCGCCCTTACCCATACTTCTTTCCTCCCTTCCCTCCACCCTCCCTCCCTGCCACCTTCCCTAGCCCCCACCTCCTGGTAACAGATCACTGGATGCTAGGAGTTTCCGAGGAGGCAAAGGAAAGACAAGTGCCATGAGCTGTCTGCCACCTGTGCTCATCCCTGCAGGTCAGAACACTGCCGAGGTGTGGGAAGGCCCAGGGTCGTCAGGCTCAGGGACAACCCTGGGGCGGGAGGGAGGTGGAATTCCTACTAATCCACAGGGTAGGGTGACTCCAAACCATGTTAGAAAGCACTTATATGCGTTTAAAAATAAAAACCAGAATGCCAATTTATTAATTTGCAGAAAGAAAGGGGAAGTCTAACCGGATCCTCCGTTTGGCGAATAAGAGGATTCGTTCTCTGGAGGAAACCCAGTCTGGAGCTTAACCCCCAGCCCGCTGCAGGCTCACGTGCAAAGATGCCACCCAGGAGCCCACTTGCCCCTCCCATTGGCTGCAATCCTCAGAGAGTCATCACTGATGCCCCCTACGGCCCCCCGGGGTTGTGACTTAGAGCACACGCTGGCCAGGAACCAGGCTGGCATTATGAGGCCCATTTTTATCAATGAAGAAGTTGAGCACAGGTGGATTCAAACAAGAGATAAAGTCTCGTGTTTCCAGAATGTCAAGGAACAAATTACACGCATGTGCATATTTAAACATCAACCTGCCGGTCGATCACACCAGACATCTTGACATACAGTCACCATCGTCTTCCTTCCGTGACCATTTATCAAGGGCTTGCTCTGTGCTACATGACACACAAAACTGAGAGTCTGGACTTGTGCAGAAGCACGAAGGCGAGCACGGACATCCACAGGTCACGTTCTAAATGCTGCCCGCTCTACCGCACGTACAGCCACGCCAGGGACTCACGGCCCTGCAAGGCAGAAGCCACCCTTCTTGTTTTCCAGGTGAGAGACTCAGGTTTGGAATGTGTCGCTGAACTGTGCAAGGTCACACAGGAAATAAGCACCTACTAGAATCCGATCAAAGTGAACGATTCTCCTGATTTTACAGGCGAGGAGACGGGCTCCGCCAAGTTCAGCGGTGTGACGGAGCTGAGGAGCGGAGGGATCCCGAGCCTAGTCTTTGTTCTGCCTTAGCTGTTCTAGAAACACAGACACTCATGCTGGAGACAGACTGAGGTAATAGCAAGAGCAGACCAGATCTGATCGGGAATCCAGGACCACCGGGATGGCTCCAGCCTGCCACAGCCCAAGGCCAAGGACAACTCAAGAGTCCCACAAGGCGTCTCCAAGAATCATGATCTGATGGTAACCACAGAAAACTTCTCCTGGTGGGACACAGACCATGTTGGACAGAAGGGAACTTTTGCTGGAGACATTTGAGTGCCAACAGAAGCCGAGTCTGTGGCAGTAAATACGAGCTTCCCAGCCCACACTGCCTGAGGAAGAGCCCATGCAAGTCCAGACCAAGGAGCTAGGCGGGCAGGATCCCGCTTCTATTACTGCTGAAAAGCAGCAGATGTCTGCACTCTTGGGAAAACACTCTTACTCCCTGCAAGTGTGAATGGTATTTTAATTTTCCCCTACAGGAGTCTTGGAAAAGACTCGGAGGCAAGTTCTACGATCCACATGGCTGATTTACACTATAGATTATATTTCTGCTGCTGTAAAGTCGAGAAATGTTATTTGCAGAGTAAGCACAGAGTAAAACCATAACGAATATCCAAGTTCTGCACATAAAGTAGGCCACTTTATTTTGCTAAGGAAAGCAGGCTGGCCATGTGAGCTTCAGAGGAGATGCTGATCCAAGGAAAGGAACAGTGAGAGCCTGAAGTCAGGAGACAGGTTGCTCCCTCCAGGCTGGAGGCTGGGGACCAGGGGAAACAGGGAGTAATCAGAGCTGGGACACTGGGGACATGGGGAGGTTACATATACAGTCTCGACTAATAACAAGTCTATTTGCAATATGAAAATGCAATCCTCGAATAAACAGAGTATCAGTCTTAAAAAATAGCCGGAAGCATGCTTGACAGGCAGTATCTGACACCATACTGAAGTGATTTGACCCTCTACTCTAAAATATGCCTAATGGATGACTCCACAAAGAATGATGCCACTTGGTCTTGGATCAAGTCCTTCCCTGGAATGACTCAAGTGCAAATACAGTCCATCTTCACTATTTGCGGATTCCATATTCGCAAATTCACCTACTCACTGAATTTTATCTGTGACACCCAAATCAATTCTCACCGCACTTCTGTGGTCACTCACGGATGTGTAAGAGTGACAAAATATTAGGGTCCCTTGATGTGCCTGCCCATTCCCAGTTGAGGCTGAATAAGGCAACCTCTACCTTCTAGTTTTAGCTCTTGTGCTGTCAACAAGTGTTCTTTATGTGATTAGGTAGTGTCTCATTTTTTGCATTTTTGTGCTTTCTCTCAATGATATCACTGGTTCATATGGCCCTGAAGCAAAGTGCTAAATGGCTATCCAAGATTCCCAAGCACAAGAAGGCTGTGTGGTGCTTTCTGGAGAAAACAGGTGTGCTAGATAAGCTCCATTCAGGCACGAGTTACAGTGATATTGGTGTAAATTCAGGGTTAACGAATCAACAATATACATTAAATAAGGTGTCTTTAAAACACACATAAAACAAGGTTGTGTACTGAAAGGTTGATGAAAGTGTTGCAACCAGAGACTCGCAGGAACCTAGCTCTATATTTCTCCTAGGAGCAAGGCTTCCATATTTCCTAATTTAGTGTTAGCGGTGCTTTTACAGGATTTTAGAAGAATTGCTGCAAATAATGGTCCATCATTCAAGCACCAACAGTGTCTGCCCTTCATCCCAGAACAAGGATGGAGGAGCCCAGGCTAGTGAAAGGATCTTAATCCCTCATATGCTTTCTGGAACTTGTGGTAGTAAGGTGTAGGCAGGATTAACAGCCATGAAAAACCATGGGTTCCTGTCCTGGTGCTGTTAGCAGCTGTGACCTTCAGGATGTCCCCTGATTTTGTAGGCTTCACTTTCCTCACTGAACAAGAGAGGAGAAGGGAAGCCAAGGAGGGAGAAGCGTTTGGGCTAAAAGATCTCTCACGACATTTCCAGCTGGGAGATACCTCTCAAACATCTTACCCCACTGCTGTCCCCATGGGTTGTTCACTCGGCTCCAGTGACACTGGCCTCCAGGTCGATCCCTCCTATCCAGGCACGTGTTCACCTTGGCCTCCCCACCCCCCTCCATCTACCTGGTGTCTTCCCTCACGTCTGACTCAGTGTCCCATTCTCAGGAGGCCTTCCCTCACTATGCAGGACTGTGAACACCCCCCGCCCACCCCCAGCATGATCTAGCACTATCTTCCCTACTTTATTTTTCTCTATAGCAAGTATTTTCCCCTAATGCACGTATATCCTGCTTCTGTATTGTGCTCTTTATCCCTCTCCTCACACCGGAAGGTAAATCACACGAAGGCAGGGAATCAGTCTGTAGTATCCCCCCGACTCCGCAAACATAGGACCTGGCTGCTCTAAGAGTCAATTCAGTAAGTTCATGTATGTAAAGCAGGCTTTGGGCAGTACCTGAAACCTGATAAAAGTGAGCTATAATTATCATCACCATGAGGACCGAGTACCTTTTTGCTGTTGGTTTATAAGAAAGGTTTTATTGAATGACTCACTAAGAAACGAAAAATCTGCACTTTTTACAAAGCGCCTGAGATAGAACTCAGTGAGCTCATAAAGTACAAAGACCTACAAAAACCTTAATTATAAGCACTGCTATTACCAACCCTAAAGAGACCATTTACGATGTTTTACTTCTCAAAGCTGACTCCCCGACATCTGTAAGAACTCATACAGGAAAAGCACTTAACCACGGCGCAGAGACCCAGAACACAAGGGCTCTGGGGACCTGGAACCCAACCACCTCATTTCACAAATGAGTAAACCCAAGTCCCAAGAGCACCACCGGCTAACAAGAATGAGAATCTGCCTTGCAGGGAGCAGGGCGGGCACGGAAGGCTGTCTTCCAGGGCTTTCCTCAGGAACCACCACCACTCACGGAAACAGGCCCTGACCAACTGGCACTTACTTGTAAGTGCAAAGATGGAGCGAACGTGAAGACAGGCTCTTCCCAGACATTTATGGTAATTTGAGAAGAAGAATTGTAAGTAGTCATTTCAAAGAATTTGCTTTAAATTAGATATAGTGCATTTTCAGAGTACGGATAAGATATTAAAAAGAAGGGCAGGGGCGCCTGGGTGGCTCAGTGGGTTAAGCCTCTGCCTTCGGCTCAGGTCATGATCTCAGGGTCCTGGGATCGAGCCCTGCATTGGGGGTCTCTGCTCAGCAGGGAGCCTGCTTCTCCCTCTCTCTCTGCCTGCCTCTCTGCCTATTTGTGATCTCTGTCAAATAAATAAATAAATAAAAATCTTAAAAAAAAAAAAAAAAAAAAGAATGCTCAGCAGCTCTAGGAACTGAAAACTGTTCTAAGAGCAAGCATGACTAGGACCAGTTTTGGTGGATCATACAAAATCACCAAGGAGGGGAGGGACCTGGAGAGCGTTGCAAAGCACTAGCTTCCCAAAAGTCCAAGAGGCGATGTGACTTAGAGACCGGGTCCTGTCACAAAGCCGTGGGATGGTGATGAGGCACACGGGAGTAAGCAGTTAGTGAGCTAATTCTGGAGAACGACGGGGTGCAGAGAACGTGGTGTGGAGGGCCAGAGGGAAGGAGAGTGAACGTCGTCCTCTGACTTCCGCAGGCTCCCTCCCCAGGTCAGGGCGCCCAGACAGGGACGACGCCAGCTGGCGGACAACTGGGCTCCTATGCCCAGAATAGAACTGGGGGGGGGGGGCTAGTGATCTGGGCCTGAGACAGCTGGCTCAAGTTCAAGGAGAAGCCTTATTCCTAAACTCTTCTTTTCCTAAATTCCTAAGGTCAATAGCTCGTCTTGTAATGCTCTATTCTTTGAATTAATTCCAGCTCCCCAATTAGCCTCTGAGCCTGAACTCAAAAAGCTTTTCTTGTCCTCTGCTTGATCGATGAGGCCCATCAAAAGAAAGTGACTTGCCCCAGGTGGCCCAGCCTGTGAGTGGTGGATATGGATGAGGGGGGTGTGTGTGTGTGTAGGAGGAGGAAGGTCTCTTGAATCTCAACACAGTACCCCTTCCTCTGTCCCCTGCAGGTTCCCCCAAGAGCCACTTGAGGTCAGAGAACCACTGAGTATTTTTTTTTTTCTATCCTACAATGCCTAGATCCGTGCCAAGCACATCATCGACATTTAATATCTGTTGATTAATATTTTCTTCTAAGAAAAAGCAGCGTATCCAGAGAAAAATCAGCAAAACTAATCAAGACCACATGAGCCCTGTGAATTATAAAGAACAGTGGCGGGAGCCCAGATCAGTTTTCTCAGAGAAGAATGAAAAGAGTATTTTGATGTATCTGAGCGCGGGGGTAGTGCCAACCCAATGCTGTCCTTGCACACAACGTATGGAGCAAGACGTAGGCGCTCTGGGATTGCAAGGAGAATCTGGAGGGCAGTAACACTGAGCTTCTCAAGAAAAAGATAGCAAGATCTACCCAAAGGGCTGTGGGGTCTTATCTCTGGGGCAAAGTTTTAAAGACAGTAATGCTGAGTGACTCTTCCCTGACAAGCATTGGAGCGCTGACCACACCACTGTTAAAAATGCTTCGGGAAGAGCCTTCACACCTGGCAGGAGAGATCGGCAGTTCACACCTGGGTGTAACAGGACAAAATATTTCTTTTCACGTCTGCAGAATATCTTCCCGTGTTAGCTATGGGATATGCTCCAGGGCTGCCCAGACTGCATTATCTTGATTCGACAGAGTTTCCTTTAGTGGGACAGAGACTAGCTTCAACCGGCATGTCCTCACCCCTGCTAACGTTCGGGGACCCAGCGCCCGCACAACAACACGTTCCTCTGGGCAGGAGGAGCCCAGCCTCCGTCCTTCACCAAGAGAGATCCTCAGCGAAGTCGGGAGGAACGGGAAGGCGTTTTACTTCTAAGGGTAGGCCCAAAGGTGCTGGGGGGCCACTGGGAAATCTCTCAGCTTCCTGTGTCATTTCTCCTCCTCTGTGTTAACTTTATAATAAGCTAAAAAAAAAAAAAGATTTGGGGAAAAGTGTTTTATAGGTGCTACATTATTTATCTCTGCAACGGAAAGAATGCTTTAAGGCTGCTCGAGGCAACGGGCCAGGTAATGCTGTAGTCCTTCGTTCTTGGGTGATGCTTGTAAGTCCCTGACCCCTGAAAGGGGAGGAGAAGGAGGTGGAGGGGGGGCAGGGAGCAGCAGGCCAAGGAGCAAGCAAACCACCCACAGTTCCCTGCAAGAGGGGGGCAAATCTGAGGTCAATTAATATTTACATGCAACTCTGCAATAAGTTTGTTTGTTTGTTTGTTTTTAAAGCTAGCATAAAATCTCTCTAGCTGAGGGGCGCCTGGGTGGCTCAGTGGGTTAAAGCCTCTGCCTTCGGCTCAGGCCCTGATCCCAGGGTTCTGGGATCGAGCCCCGCATCAGGCTCTCTGCTCAGCAGGGAGCCTGCTTCCCCCCTCTCTCTTTCTGCCTACTTGTGATCTCTGTCTGTCAAATAAATAAATAAAATCTTAAAAAAAAAAAATCTCTGGCCGAAGTTCCTATCTTTTCACCAGGGCTCTGGAGTTGCTAAGCCCAGTCTGGGCTTAAACCAGGGCACCAGGAAAGGAAGACTTGTATGGCCAGACTCAGCAGCCTTCGTTCCCATTCTGGCTGAACCAGTGAGGAATTCTGGACTGATGAATGCTTACCATAACTGTACTCTAGCCTAAAGGAAAAGGGAAGAGCGATTTGTTCCAGGTAAAGTGAAAAATTCACAAAACGCACACACAGACACACACGGAATGCAGCCCATCAGAGAACTGTTTTGAGGCTTTTGTCTATCAGACGACACAAGCGACAATCCCATGGACACAGGAAATTCTCTATACGTATTGTCACTGTCTCCTTTCTGGAAATTAGACTGAAACTCCTCACATACAGAAGCCAGTACTATCCGTGTTTCCGTTCACAACCATTGGGTTCCCAGACATTTCCCACTTTAATTTTTTTCCCTAAGGCCTGGAAAACAAACTTCTGCTGCTTGTGTGAAGCTAGGACACATTGTAAAGCTCCAGTTGCTACAATGATGGCCAAGCTCAGGGTTGAGAGAGAGAGAGAGGGCAGGTGCTTTCCAGTGAGTGCGCCTGGGACTAGCCTCCAGCTGACGTCGTCCACACCACAGCAGAAACCCATAACTCACCACAGCTGACACGGGGCTGTGGGAAGCCCCCTACAGCACAATTTGGCGAAGAAACTATTAGAAGACCAAAATGAGACATCACATTTAGCTTGAGCTGCAGGTTATCGAGGCATTCCTTCTTCCTTTTTTTTTTTTTTAAAGATTTATTGTAGAGAGAGTGAGCACGTGTGTGTGCATGGGGGTGGTGTGGTGGGCAGAGGGAGGAGGAGGAGAGCGAGAGAGTCCTCAAGCAAACTCCGTGCTGAGCTCAGAGCCTGACCCAGGGCTCGATCTCATGACCCTGACCTAAGCCGAAATCACAAGTCGGACCCTTCACCGACTGAGCCATCCAGGCGTTCCTCTAACATCTTCTAGGACATCTCTTTGGTCATTTCTGTAACAGCTTCTTTGGTCCTCACAGTAACAAGGTGAGGTCCCCCGCACAGGCATTAGCATCACCCCATCCTACCGATGAGACAAGCCAAGTCCAGAGAGGTCAAGAGACTTATTCAAAGTCACACAGCTCATCACCCGCAGAACTGGAGCTAGAACGCAGGTATGTCATCTCCTACTTGATCATCTCTCCACCTGGAGCATGGCGTACAGGGAGGATGGAGTCCGTGGCTGGATTTTCCTCTTTGTCATTTCCCAGTGCCTGGGATCGCCACCACGGAAACCAAAAACAAGACACATGCCAAAAAATACATTTTGTATTTCCTCCCAATCTTTGAAAGAGTTGCACATTGTCAGGTAAACCTGAGCTTGTGGTAGAGAATTCCCACAACAGTCACACAGGAAACCAGAGAAACCAGCCAGACGTGCTCGTGGGGCCGAGGGAGGGCCCAGTGACGTGACCGGCCCAACAGTCCGCAGATGAAAATCTTGGAGCTAGGAAGCTGGGCCACCTGGGTGCAAATCGTAGCTCTGCCCTCCACCAGCTGTGGAACCATGGGCCAGTCCTCTAAGAGTCTATCCCTTGGCTTCAACCAGAAATAGGAGAAACAAATGAACACACCTCACAGGGCTTGTGTGAGAACGAAATGGGGGAGAGTGCCATGTGGGTATCTGTCATTGGCATTTACGGAGGGGCTAGAGGAGGCTCAAAGACAGAAAACTGAGCGTGCCCAGTACAGCCCCAAACCACCTCGGTATGTCTGTGCTTCACAAATACGAAATGCTCAACGGACCTCAATGGTCATCATGATTGTCTGACTATGAGAAAGAGCGTGGACCTGGCAGTCTATCTCAGGTTCCAGTCTTAGTTTGTCTACATAATAGATCTGTGACTTTAGGAAAGTGACGTAGATTCTGTAAATCTCGATTTCCTGATCTGTAAAACAGAGTAATGGTATCGCCTTCCTGGAAGGGTTGTGTGGAGAATCAGATGACCCACGGCAAGTCACACACCTAGTAGGGCGCTCAGACCACGGATGGAATCAGAGTCATGTGCAGCCCCCCAACCATCCCCAAATGATGGCAGTCTACGCTGTGTGCCATTCACACTGTTGCTTCTAGATCTCAACTAAAATATAGCGCAGACGTATGAGAACAGCTGAAGTAGAGAGATGAACTTCATCGAGTATTTTACGTTACTTATGGAGTAACGCTGGTCTACAGTGTCAGTTTCAAAGAAACAAAACTGAGCCCCGTCTATAAATAAGCTCTAGGTTGCTACAGACATGATCTGAACTCACAGCTCTAAAATAAAATATGATAAAATAAATCATGGCTATCAGGGGAAAGGCTTTTTGAGAAATCATATGTTCTTGGCTCTAGGTTCCATGTATCATTTACATGGGCCAACTTCCAAGCCTTGCTAGAGATGGAGGTCACTGCTGCTTAAGCCAACCGCTGTAATGTGGCTGGAGTAGAAAAGTGGGACCCAGGTAGGAACCTGTCTGCCCCTTTCTAAGCAGCAAATCTTCTAAGAGAATGAGAGACCATAACAGAATCCAAAGGGACACCTCGCTGCTGTGTGCCAAGGGGAGGTGAACTAAAGTGCCATCTGACTAGAGATCTGGGTTAAGAATAGGTCGGTTCAAGAGCTAAGCATAGAATTAGTGATGTTGTTTTTGGTTTGAGGGTCTCAAGGTCATTTGAAATTATCTTTTACACTAACTATTTTTAAAGATATAATTGACATATAACATTGTGTAAGTTTAAGGTATACAATATGTTAGCTTGATACATTTATATATTGTAACATGAATACTATCATAACATTAATTAACACCTGGATCATGTCACCTATTTTGTGTGTGTGTGTGTGTGTGTGTGTGTGTGAACAATTAAGATCCACTCTCTTACCAACTCTCAAGTTTATGATACCGTATTGCTGACTATGATCACCATTTTGTAGATCAGCTCCCCAGAACTTCTACCTTATAGCTGGAAGTTTGTACCCTTTGACTAACGTCTCCCCATTTCCCCCAGCCCTGAATGCCTTCCTTGAACCCACTCTGTTTCTCCGAGCTTGACTTTTTTTAGATTCCACATATAAGTGAAAGCATACAGTATCTATTTCTCTGTGTGACTTATCTCACCAAGGTGATGCCCTCAAGGCCCATCCACATTGTTGCAAATGGCAGGATTTCCTTCTTTCTCATGACTATATATATATATACACACACGCGCACACACACGCACATGTATCTGTACCACATATTCTTTATCTGTTCATCTACTGACAGACACTTACATTGTCAATTAAAATTATTCGTGTGTTATTGCTTAGTCAGCTGATTTCAAACGTTGCCTTCAACATGAAGTGACTGAAATCCCACAGCTGTCCCTTCCGGCAATATGGTCACCGTCGTTCTACCATTTTCTCTGCTGTGTTGTTTTCTTTTCCTCCCCTCCCCAGTCTGATGGACCTCATCCCAGCTGCTACGTAACAGCTGTTGAGTAAATATATGCCAAACAAAGGGATGGATGAACCCACAGCGGACAACTGTTGAGAGCTGTTTCTCTCAGCCCCCGAGACTGAAAATAAGGAAGCCTGACTCTAAGCTTTCCTGATAAGCAGCAGGGCCAGGAGTGGAGGAAGAACTCACACTCTGATCTCTGTGGCTCACACCTGGGTGAGTCCCAGGAGTGAGGGTACCATATGGCTCAGCTAACCTGACTCACATCTGAATAATTCTGACTGTCCTGGAGGAGGAGCCAGCATGTCTCTATAAATTTTCTGAACTGACAATAAGTGAGAAATGTTTGCGTTACTGCCTCAAGACTGGGGCTGGTATGAATTCCCAGTGCACAGCGCGCAGAGACCAAGGTCTTAATTAGCCTTCCCGGGCATCCGCCACCACGAGGCGCAGCGGCCAACGACGGATAACAACGCGTCTCATTTCCACAGCACCCTTCAAAACTTGGGGGCTCCCGTGGCTGCCAATTCCCCAACTGCTCATTCGGGCAAGTGTGGTGACCAGAAGTTAATAAGGGAAAGGCAGCCGAGGTTCTGCCAGAAACAGCATTGTGTTCGGCTGTGTTGGCAAATTAAGGGAGGAAAACAGTTTTAGAAACACAAAAGCTGTCCTCTGGGCTAGGTGACAAAATGAACATCCAAGGCCAATGGCTCAACGTCCGAGAATGAGTGTCAGCTCTACTCCACAGAACAGGCTATGTGAGGGTCAGGAAGACCGGCTTTGAGCTCTGCTCTTCCCCGATGAGCCACACACTCTTGGGAAGACCCCACTGCCTCTCTCTGCTCCTCCCGCACCCCCGTCAGGCTTGAATGAAATAGTCTGTATTTTCTCTTTGTGAATGTCAACCTAAAAGCCACACACGAGAGGAAGAATCTCATTCTGCCAAGACTTGATATGTTCATCATTGGCTCTGCGCCTTGGTTTCTTGATTCAACTGTGTTGATAATGCCCTTCACTAAAGACATTTTTGTTGAACGACTGAAATGTGGGAATGACATTTACCACAGCTCGTCTGTGCCAAGATGGCGGCAACAAAGCCTCCCATCCGCGTACTCTTGCAATGTGACCTTGCCGCTCTCCCTCAAGAGGCAGGATCCACGTCTCCACCTTTGGTCTGGGCCAGGACTGCCCTGATCAATAGAATATGGCACAGTGTGGGGTCAGTTTGAAGAATAGCCTTGTCACCCCTGGTGGCTTTAGCTGATTGCTTCTTAGAAGCCAGACTCCACATGAGAAGTACACCCGCCCACCAGAGAACACGCCTGTGAGAGACCCAGCCACAGGGAGAGGCCCTGAAAGACAAGATGCCAGGTGAAGGGAGAGAGAAACCTGAGAGCACCGAGCCGCTAGCCATGTGAGTAAGAGGCCATCTTGGGAGTGGACCCTCCAGCCCCAGCTGCCTCCATGTGGATCAGAAAGGAACTGCACTGCTGAACCTTGCCCAGAATCCACAAAAGCAAGAGCAAAATAAATGGTGGTTTTAAGCTCCCAGGAGGAGCTTAAGAGGCTCCTGGTGCAGAGCCCAACAAGGGGCTCGATCTCACAATCCTGAGACCATGACCCAAGCCCAAATCAAGAGTCTGACGCGGCTTAACTGACTGGGCCAATTGCATGCCCCGATGATGAATTTCATAGAAATAGATCTGTTCTTAAGAGCATTTGCTGAAAATGAACACAAATTGACATATACAATTATTTTCAAATCTTCTGCGTTTACATTTACTGAATGGGGAAGAATCACTCAGTCCCGTGTGTCAACGCAAGTACCTTCAGGCTTAGCATCAGCCTAAGTACCCTCTCCTTCTGGAAAACCATGTGAGCCACCCAGGGTAGGACTTAGTCAGCCAGGGTAGGACTTAGCACTGAGAGCAATGCATTGAATTGGCCTGTTTGTGGTCTACCTCTCGAAACAGGGAACATATCTATTCCTCTTTGTGTAGGAATAGTAAAAAATGGCTAATGCATAAAGAATGCTTCTTAAGCGCCAGGGATGGTTCTAGGTACTTGACACATATCTTAGGTCAACCCAATGTTTACCCCACTTGGTGCGAGGTGTCCACTAGTATAATCCTCACTCTACAGAAGAGGAAACCGAGGTACAGAGAGGTAGAGCATCGTTGCCAAGTTCGCCCAGCTAGTCAACAGAGAGTCCGGTTTTAGAGCCACTCAGTCTGGGTCCAAAATCCCAGATGTTCTTAATCACGTCTCATACAGCTGCTCCTTTAGCCTTGTGTTCTCAGTGAACGTGTTTGATGCAATGAAGGCATCGACAGCAGAAATCCAATCCAACCTTTTCATACAGATCAGGATTTCTGGAAGAAAAACTTGTGCCACATGAATAAAAGTCAATTAGGAGAACTATACACAGACACAGAATCCTGCACTAATGCTAAGTAATGATCACGAATTTGCTACACAGACCAGAAATAAATCCGAAAGGGTAGATACTCCCTACCTCTTCCTGTTTATCTATTCGTGCTAATCTAGTCAGTAGCCGCTAATATAATTACTTCATGAAAATCTATGCTACTAGGAAGCAAGGGAGGGCACAAATAAATAGAGCTCATAGAGGAATATTGGAATTTCACGTTCATTCATCACCCACTTCAGAAAGCTCTTCCACCAGACCCACAATCGGACTGATCTACACCATCTCCATCCCCCTATCTACCCCGTTTTGGGGCAGGTTGTAATGCAAGAGTAAGCAGACAAGCAGGGCTTACAGAAAATCCAGCACCTGGTTAAAAAAATCCCCCAGCAGCTGACAACTGCTTGCACATGGGCCCTAACAGAGCAGGCAAGAGCCGTGCATCAAAGCCAAGGCCATGGCCCTGCAGAGGATGTGTGGCAAGGATGCTTTGGTCAGGTTTCAAACTTTTTAGTGTTACCCCTCGAAGTGCTGTCGGTACGCCAGCCACAGCAGCATCTGGGAGCCTAACAGGAACACAGTCACTTGTCTCTCAACACCTAGATCTGAAGCTGCTAACATGGGCAGGGAAGTTTGAAAGCAGTGCAAAGTGTGGACCACATGAGTCTGGAGGGCGGTGAAAAGAAAGGGGGTGGGGGTCTGTCCTCAAGCTATGACCTTGCAGTGCCCTCCCCCAAACTCATCTCTGGCATCTCTGATCCCTCCGCCCAGAACTCCTGGGCAGACTCAAGGTTACCCTTATAGCTTAGGGAGCCAGTAATAGACAGTGGGTAGGCCTGACATTTTCTTGGACTTCCAGCTCAAAAGCATCTGAGTTGAATCCTTCCGCCAGTTACTAGCTGTGTGATAAATTCTATGACCTGTTTGAAGCATTGGTTTCTTATCTATAATCTCAGGAAATAAACAGCAGGGAAACAGCCTGAGAGTACCCGTGCACCTAGCAGAGGCCGAGCGTGTGTTTGAAGAAGGGGGCCCAGCAGCCTGTCTCCAGCCCTGGAGAGTACTCAGGGGCCAGTTCTGCTTTCTTGCCTTCTCCAGCTCTGAAGATCGATCAGATGGCACTAACCCATCTGCAGATGCCAGAGGTCAGGACTGCTTCGTTTCATCTTAAAATTTCTCTGAACCAGAGTGACTTCTGAGAGGATCCCACATTCATTTCCCAGAGGAAGAAGCTGAAAGGGGGTGAATTAAGTGCCTGGAATAAAATCGTCTTTTTTACCCAGGTCCTTTACACTGGATTTCAGAGCAGAAGGTTCTAGAGGCAGTTCTAAATATCCTGGAAATGATCTGTTATCATTTGGGGTTATCCAAGGCCCAGGAGACCCCTTGAGTGCCATCTCTACCACGAGCTTATTGTGTGACCCAAGGGAAGTTATTTACTCAACTTTTCTGAGAACGACTTTTTTTCGCCTATAAAGGAGGCCCTCTGGATCATCTCCAGGGCCAGTCACTTGCAGCCGTAAGCAATTCAATGATTCTGACTGAAAGGTGGTCTCTGCCCATTTCTTTAAGATGTAATTTTTGGTATTGTCCACAAGGTGGCAGCACCCCTCCTTTACAGAAGTCCAGGCAGAGCAACACAAAGGATGAGAAAGAACTCTAAAGAAAGTAGCACCCATTTTTCAAAGGATTAAGTTTTCTACAATTTAACTAAAACATTTCATTTTAGTTTTGATCACTATCATCAAGAGTTTGGTTGGCAATGTGCTACATACCATTAGGGAAGGACAGTTTTATGGGGCTAAGTTTGGATTTTAAGGTATTTTGGTAGGATGAGCGAAGGTCAGACAGGAAATTAATGGGAATTTAGAAATGCAAGGTACCTGACAGCTCAAACAGCACAAGGGGTTGCCTTCTTGAAAAACGAAGCACAAGAGGCAATTATCTACCAAACGTTCATATACACAGAAATTTTAAAGGGTGCCTGGGTGGCTCAGGTCATGGTCCTGGAGTCCCGGGATGGAGTCCCACAAGGGGCTCCCTGCTCATCTGCTTCTCCCTCTGCCCCTCCCCCTGCTTGTGCTCACTCTCTCTCGCAAATAAGTAAATAAAATCTTAAAAAAAAAAAAACCACAACATTTTCACATGGAAGAGTAACACAAAAGAGACAAAGAAATGATTGGAGAAAAAATATTTGAGATTACAATAATGAATAAAATTTGGAATTTAAAACGCACAGAAATGAAACAATGTGGTACCCTGAACTAGACATGGGAACAGAAAAAGGACATTTGAAGACAAACTAGTAACATCAGAATGAAGTGTTTAGTTAATTGTTTTGTGCTCCTATTAACTTCTCAGTTTGGACAAATACACTATGGTTGCGTAAGACAGGACACTAGGGGAAGTGGGGTGAGGGAGATCTGGGAACTCTCTGTACTACCTCTGCAACTGTTCTGTATTTTTAAAATTATTCCTAAATATAAATTTTTTCTAAAACTTTCAGAGTGGGCACCTGGGTGGCTCAGTTGTTAGGCATGTGCCTTTGGCTCAGGTCATGATCCCAGGGCCCTGGGATCAAGCCCCGCATCGGGCTCCCTTCTTGGCAGGAAGCCTGCTTCTCCCTCTCCCATTCACCCTGCTTGTATTCCCCCTCTCTCTCTGTTTCTCTCTGTCAAATAAATAAATAAACTTTTTTAAAAAGATAAATAAAACTTTTATAGAATAAAACTGTTCCACAGAAAGCAGCCAAGAATGAAAAGAAACAGTTTCATAAAGCAACGTCTCATCTTGATAATTTCAGGAGACACTTAGAGGAGGACCCAGTTCAGGTGCCATGAAACTAGGCTGAATACATTAAAATGACAAAGCCTAGAATAAAGCGGGTGGTGAACAAAGAGGTGTATCCTAGGACATTACTGGGGGAATTATACGCAGTGGGATCTTCTCTGTAAAGCACTTATTGCCATAAGCTGACAGCCTCTGACCCGAGAGTACCTGTTTCAGCGACCTATACCAAAGCAGTAATTTTGAAGGAAAACATCACCTAGTCTTATGAAGTTGTAGCTCTGCTCTGTAGCACTAGAAGTTGCTCCTACAGCGGCTGTGTGCCGAGACGGGTTATGGCGCTATTCATTAAATGTGATCTTATATCAGCGGAGTTAAGAACGGTAAATCTGAGAACTGCAGAAAGGAAGATATGAAATGTTTTTTTAAAGATTTTATTTATTTAGTTATTTGAGAGAAAGAGAGAGAGCGAGTGAGTGTGCACACGAGTATAAATGGGGGGAGGAACAGAGGGAGAGGGACGAACAGACCCCGCTAAGTGTGGAGTCCGGGAGTGGGGGCTTGATCCCATGACCCTGATTATCATGACCTGAGCCGAAATCATGAGTCAGACACTCAGCCTACTGAGCCAGCCAGGTGTGCCCCTGAAATAATTTTTAAAGAGCTCACGGCATGTAGTATCCTGGATTGGGTCCAGCAACCCCCCCAAAAACACAAAACAAAACAAAACAAAAAAACGGCATTAGTGAGAGAAAAAAAAAAAAAAAGAAAGAAAAACTGAATGAGATCTATAGTTAATAATATGGTATCAGTAGTTGTTAATTTTCATTATGGTACTATGATAATGAAGATGTTATTAGGGAAAGCTAGGTGAAGGAGGTACCTGGGAAGTTGAACTCTGTGTCTCTTATGTAAATCTAGAATCATTTTAAAATTAAAAAAAAAAAACGAACACCTCAGAATTATACACAAATGCACAACCATTACCATCAACTAAAATAATAATTATTGGACAAAGAATTAGGTGGGCTCAAAAAACATTTCCAGAGTTTTAAAAATACTTTGCTCTTTGAGATGGGTTGGGGGGGGTGCTTGTGTGTGTGTGTGTGTGTGCGCACGTGTGCATGTGTGGTCATTTTATGTTGCCATTGTTTATTTAGAGGTTCCACTGAACAACTTGATTGTCAAGGTGCCCAGACTCACAGTGGCTGGAGAGGGTTTGCAACACGCACATCCTGATAGCCTGAAAATGATTTTGATTTTTTTTTAGCATGTAAATTTCACTTAGGAAGAAAGACGTTTAGGAAGTAATCCGTCCTTAGGGACTATATTTATAATTCCGTGGCACATGAAATTATTTTTTCTCCCTAAAGAAAGGATACTTCCTGCTTATCTTGGGGGGCACTCCGTTTTCTAGTTTTTGGCTGGTTGAACGCATGTGCAGGGTTATCTAAAGCAATAACAACTTCTACAAAAGAACTTCAACATCTAGAAAATCTAAGTCTTTGCCACTTCTCCCTTCTCAGGTGCCCTAGGTAACCTTAAACAGGCATGAAGGGGACAGGTGGCAAAGAACAGAGTGTATGTCTGTCTTGGGGGGGACTCCTCCAAAGTGACTTCAGTGAAGTCAGTACCAAACTCATACGCTTTTTCAAAATTGGTAAAGAATAACTTCGCTTAGGGCCACCGGATTTTTTTTTTTTAAACGATTTTATTTATCTATCAGGCAGAGAGGGAGAAGCAGGCCCCCTGCTGAGCAGAGAGCCCGATGTGGGGCTCCATCCCAGGACCCTGGGATCATGACCTGAGCCAAAGGCAGAGGCTTTAACCCACTGAGCCACCCAGGTGCCCCGCTAATCTGATCTTTTCTGACTTTTGTCTGTTGTCCTAGTAGAGACAGATGCACTGATCATTCCTTTACATTTTCTGTGCCTTAAAAAAAAAAAAAACACACATTTGTTCTTATAAGCTTTCAAAGACCTTACCTAAAACAGGGTAGGATATAAGATAAATAATACAATACATGTCCTTTCTTATTGAGAACTCGGTCCAGCTCCAGTAACGTATGGCAACACGGAACCTCCTTACCAACACGAACAAATTCATAGTAAGTGTTGGAACAGACACGTGGGCACTAGCAAGAGGCAGAAAGAGAATTCTGTGCACAGGACCACTGGGAGGTAAAAAGAGGGCGCACAGCTCGGGTCATATTTCAACCAGGTCTCCTGTTCCTGGTACCAATTCCACCTCCCCTCCTGCCTGGCCCTCCCCGCCCACTTGTCAGTGTCAAGACCCCCTCACTCCCCAGCCCTTCTCCCCTCTGCCTCCAGCCTCTGCTGATAACCCTTGTAAAACACCTGGGCACAAACCAAATGATTCCCAGCCCGCCTTCCTATTCTCCTGCATCTGCTCCCTGCCATAAAACTTGTCTTTAAAGGCCAGTATGTTAGCGGCAGCCCAAGGACCTGCTCAGAACGCCCCTGGCTTGGGGGTGGCCTTCATCGTATGAAGCTGTGCTGAGCCTGTAGCTGAACGAGTGGACTAGGAGCGGCTGAAGTTCCCCTGCGAGCCCAAATGCTCACAGCCCTGATGGCAGCATGGCTGCTTCTCGCCAAGGAGTCAAGGTTTTGAAACTGCAGTGTTTCCCCACTGAACTACTACTAAGGGAGCTTACTGGCTCTTTTATTCACAGACACAGATCTGCTTTAGGAATGAAAAAAAATATCGAGGACCAGCTACATAATTGGCAAATGGAAATGTAATACGCAGAACGAAAATGCAGAGCCCCTGATCAAAGGCAGAAAAATGCCAGAAAAAGGGCTGAAACGGAATTGCTGCCTTTCCTGCTTTGTCTCTTCACTCATCATGGTGTGTTTTCCTTGGTATTCAAAGTCATGCTCTCTTGGGCACGGGACACCTGCAGGATAAGTGCAGACTCTCACAAGTGCCCACCCCACAGACCAACACCTTCTGGGTTCCCCATGCTGCGAGTTGCTGGACCGATGCGCCCGCACCCTGGCCAGGAATGGGGAAACTGAGTCAGGCGTCCCCCTTTCCCATGGACCCATCTCCCCTACCCCGAGGCGCAGCAGATAGGTGACCCTCCAGTATACCCCAACTTCTGTGCCAGAACACACCACGTACACAGACTGGCGGTGGGCAGGGCCTCACCCCCACTGAACTGCCCCCCTCCCCGCGGGGAACACATTGCTGTGCTATCAGCCTGGGCTGGGTAGGCCACCACTTTGCCCTTTTCAAGATGTCACGGGAAGCATGTGTGCCCAGAGCCAACTCTCCCCATGCTCCCAGTGAGGCCCCTACTGGGGTGGAAGGTGGTAGCGATTGCTGGGTGGAGGCAGCGATGAGGCTGTGTGGCAGGGCCTGAGGGGCTGAGGAGAAGGGGAACAAGCAGTCAAGGACCTCTCAGGGAGGTAGGAAGGTGGCAGAACTATTCCCAAACCAAGGGTCCAAGTCCCTGGTGCATCACCCCATTGGACGTCACTTACAAAAACAGGAATCCAAAGATGAGAGAATTGAGAACTTCAAGATGGCGCCCACACCGCATGAAAGCTCGGGCCTAGGACCCTGTGCGAGGACAGTGGCCACATGCCCGTGTTGGCCTTGCTGGACCCCTGCCAGGAGTCTAGAAGGAAGAGCGCACTCACATTTTCCATCATCAATCAGGCCTGGGTTCAGGAGACAGAGGGTTCTGGAACAGGTGGGCCTGAGGAGCCTTGAACCACCTGCCGACCGCCCCTCCCAGGACTCTGTAAGGCTGCCGAAGCCCACTCTCTTGAACAAGAATTCTGACTTATTACATGGTGCAAAGAACTGGCGTAGTGTGATACGGGCACAGTCTTGATGATCATGGAAATCCTCCCAAACCTCACTTGGCCTAGGGATGTATTTCAGGTGTTGGGGAGCTTAGGAATGAGAGCGGATTGAGGATTCATTGCTTCATCCGTGGCTCTGGGTTGACAGTTGATGAAAACCGAGCCATTTCGAAAGTCATTACTTCAACGCAAGAATATAACCTGGCCACTAAAAACTCGTTTCTTACAAACCTTGGCTTCTGGATCGCTATTGATGCTGCAAGAATCATCCTCCTCAGCATGTGGGGCATGTCTGGAAAGAAGAACAGAAAGCCGAACTGAGAATTCTCCCGGAAACTCCAGCCGCACGAAGCCAGCCACGACGGCGGGGTCCTTTGCACGCCCTACCTGAGTTTCAAAGATGCATAGCGGAGTGTTGCTCCTTCAAACTCTTTTAAACTGGGGTCCGGGTTAACTGTGGCCGCGTGCAAATCCTAGGGGGAAAACAGATGCCCTGTTAATGGAGAAAAGGGGGAAGGGCTCCCGACGGGGGCATCAAATATCAAAGGGGAGAAAAGTTCTCTGGGCAAGAGGCAGAGAGTAGGTGTGAGCTTAGGCAGATAAAGGGCATGCAAGGGCTGCTGGATGCTGGCTCGGTGCAAGCCCCAGGTTCTTACAAGACAGGAAACCCGGGGCAATCAGCTTGAAGTCATTCGCAACAGGACACATAAAAATAAATAAATAAATAAATAAATAAAGGCAACATGTGTGTGAGCTGGGCGTCCCTCCTAGCAAGCCCCATCACTGCGTCCCTGCCGAAGGGATGATATTCATGAGGAAGAAAAAGATACAGCCACAGCCATGCAGAAAGGACAAAATATCGAATGATCTAGAATCTGACAATATACTTGCCTTCCAAATGTCACTATTAATCTTTCCCCCATTCAGAACAGCAAAATCACTCCATGGCTGTTTCTAGACATGTAATTATTCACATAGGAAAAAGCACATTGATTTAAAAGAAAAAAAAATTAAAGAAAAAAAAGGAAAAAAAAAAAACACAAGACACTGTTGTTAGCATTGATATCCACAGGACAGGTTAGGGAACAAATTCACTCTACCGGCAACTGGTTAGCTCATTCTAGATCTAGGTTATCACCTGAGGCCTAGGGCGGGGAGGAGAGTGATGGCGCTCACGTTACTTACCACGGAAATGACTGACCATTGCTAGCGGTCAGTGTTAGATCTTCTAAACGTGGCCTTAAGCACACAATATGTTTTCTGGGATTAAATGCCTCGTGGACCTAATACCACGGGAACCTTCTCCTCTCCCGGTAACCCAACAGAACCATCTTCTGAAGATGGGGGTGGAATCCGGGATGGTAACTGTCCCTGGGAGGATCTGAACACTGGGGAATGTCCCCAGTCAAGGGCATAAAAACCGGAGGCTCACATTATTTTCATGTAGAAGAAAAAAGGACAAGGACAGGGCAGGAGAGCTGGTAAGGAACACAGCTTTGAGGTCAGCACCTGCTGAGATTTAACTGACCCGAGACAGCTCGCCACAGTCTAATGTAAATTCTTCCAATTCGTAACAAGCTCTGCTTCCTTGTTACACACAAGCTTCTGCACAAATTGGTGCTTGATCATGAATGATTCTGTCAACAGAATCCCAGAACAAAGCGCGGAGCCTTGCCTTGTTGGGAGACAGCTTGGAATAGATCTTTGCATCTCAACAACCTCTCTATTGCCCTCAGACAACAGGCAATGTGGTTGGGTTGGTTTGTTTTTTTTTCTTTCCCTTTCTACCACAGTGAGTGAATATCCAAATATTTTTCATGTAACAATTGGGGAAATAAATGAAGCGAACAAAACCCAGGGACATCGTTATGAATGCGTTCCACTGATGTGTCAGGACAATCACCTCTTTTCTCGGCTAATAAATCACCAACGGATACCTTGCTCAAGTCGCTTTTCAGCTAAAGCGCTTTGAGAATCAGACGGCAATAGTGACCCATGATTCCTGCTCACGACATTACTGTAATTCGGAAACCCACTCAGAACAGGGCAGCGAAGTTTAAATGTGCCAAGTGTTGAGAGATGTGATCGTTTAACTGGGCGGGACGCGAGGAACGCGGAGCCCCTTGTCACTGGCACCACCGCCCGGCGGGCGTCACTGTCACTTTCTTTTTTCGACTAAACACCTGAACTGCAGTTTTCTGAAATAAAGTGGAACTTACACCACTGTATCTACTTTTTAAGAAATAATCTCTTTTATTGAGCAAAAGGAGCAGGAAAGCTGCCTAGCCCGTCACCTCTATCCTTACTCTATCCCCCAAAGTGGTGCTCAGATTTCACTGACGGGAAAATTCATCACATAGAAGAGTCTTATTAGCCCAGGAGACCTGTGAGCCCCTTGAAATCGGGGTGGGGTTTTGCACATGTACGTTTTCCTGGGGAGAGGATCCCCCACTCTTCTGTTTCCAGAGGGGCGGGTGACCAAGGAAGGTTTAGAATCCCCCTTGTAGGGGGTCTCATGATAAGGACCTGAAATCGCAAGAATTTTAAGCTAGAATTTCTTTCTTTCTTTCTTTCTTTTTTTTTAAAGGACAATAAGCCTATTTGATTCCAAATCATCATCACAGTATACATGTGAGCAGTATTTGTTTTTTCATTGAAGCTGAATGTTGAAAAAGGTTACCAGGTGATGAATTAGTAAGACTCCAGGTAATTATGTTCTTGAAGAGAAATTAAAAAAAAAAAAAAAAGAGTGGGTGTTTGACAAGAGGAATCTGAAATCAAATTATCCTCAACAGACACTGTGTGGGGACAGAAAGAGTATTTTTCAAAACAAGTATTCAGGAAAGCTTTCAGCATTTAATTAAAATAGTTCTCTGTATGCATGTATGGTTAAAAAAAAATTTTTTTAAATGTATTTACTCTTTGGATGTTGGGTCCCTGTAATGTAAAAGTTGATTATAATTCTAAAATTCTATGAATCCAGCTCTTATGCTACGGAGACATGAGTCAGCTGGCAAACTTCCAACAATCACCTCTTACAGATTTAAATAAAATAAAGGTCGCATACGCCAATTATTCAAAAGCTAAAATAACATGGGGGCTCTTAAAGAAACCCTTTAGTACAAAACTCAAGTAAGGACTAACAGAACCTATGTTATGATTAGGACAAAAGACCCTTTCCCCTCCTATATCTACAAGCACTCATTTTTCGAAATTTTCTCCCCTATAGAAGTGACCATAATTTTTCTTTTCTTTTTTTAAATTAAGGGCAACAAAAGACAACAACAATGTCTTGAGTTTTAAGAACCACACATTCTATACATCTAATTTTTTTTAAAGAAGAGAGAATACAACATTTTAGCTAATCTTTTTTTTTAAAGACACCCGGAAGAGACTGTTTGGTTCTACCGAAAGTCTGCATGGCGTGAGTGAGAGATGAATGAAGAGATGAGAAAAAGAGAAAGACAGTGACAGAGGGAAAGGCGGGTGGGCACTGCGCCTCTGGAAGGACAAGGACGTCGGACAGGGACAAAGCTAGTCAAGGAAGAACAGAGACCGTGTTCCATTAGCAGTAAGTTTCCAACTGATAATCTCTGAGGCAATGCAGCTAAATCTTTGCACCATGGAATGTTCTTGAGCCAGAGTTACAGGTAGGGACATAGTCTCCTGGTGCTTTTCTTGACCTTGACCGGGTGAAGCACCCCTCCGCCTGACCAAAGTGATCACACTGAGTTCTGGGAAAGCCCTGAAGCCTTAGCAACTCAAAGGCGGTAGCGTCCCTGGGGACTGACCTATCTCCTGGGGCATGGTGTCTATCATGACCCTTCCTGACCTTTCAGCATGGTGCCTTTCATGACCTCACAGTGAATCTGTGTGACGGTGGACCCACTAAGGGAATCCAATTGAATAACCTTGACTTTTTTTTCATCCTTATTTCTCTCCTGGGATCTCAGAAAGCAATTCTTCAATCATAGGAAAATGATGCATTGTCATTCTACTGGAAGAAAGAGAACACTGGAGTGGACAACGTCAACACCATAGTCTTGAGGATGCGGTCCGAGGGGATGAGAAAGGTTCTAAGAAGCAGTATCAGAATGTGACCTGGGGAGCAAGCATGGAGGGTGAGCCTGCTGTGAACCAGGCAGAGAGGAAAGCAAAAGAACATTCCCTAGTGACTTTGACGGAAGCTGCCATCATCACCTCCACGTGCGTGGGCTTCAGAAGTTCTGCCGCAACGCCCGGATTCAAATCCTGCCTCTGCTCTCATCTGCTCTGTGACCTCAGTTCCTTGTCTAGGAAACAGTGCTACGGAGGCCTCACCAACAGAGTGTGGACAAACAGATCAACAGCATGAGCCCTTAACATAGGGACTGCCTGCCCGGAGTCCCAGACATGGCCGTTCCCCTATCTGCTCTCTCTTTCCAGGGAGGGAAAAAAAAAGGCGGCCATTGGTAAGAATAAAAAACAGGTACCTACAGACTATAAAGTGTTATGAATCATGCTTCTTAATCGTCTTCTTGAGACCTAAGTCTCAGTACGTGTGGCCTTGATGATAAATGGCAGAGCCTGGAACGTTGGGACGTTAAGGAACAGGCCAGGCGATGTGAAAGAGCATTGACCATAGATGTGTCCACCTTTTCAGACTTCTTAAAATGCTTTCTGTGTTTTGTTGGATGCAGCACTATCAGAAGAACAGAGCTGTGGTGTGTCATGCAAACATAACCCAGAGAAGTTTAAAAAAAAAATCAAACTAGTAAACAGATTGACAAATACGTGTGCAATTAAATTCATCTTTGTGGGCGCTTCGGTGGCTCAGTGGGTTAAAGCCTCTGCCTTCGGCTCAGGTCATGATCCCAAGGTCCTGGGTTCGAGCCCCATATTGGGTTCTCTGCTCGGCAGGGAGCCTGCTTCCTCTTCTCTCACTCTCTGCCTGCTTCTCTGCCTACTTGTGATCTCTGTCTGTCAAATAAATAAAAATTTTAAAAATCTTAAAAAAAAAAAATTCATCTTTGTGAGCCAAAGGATGGTCAGGAGTGGACCTGGGGCTCCAGTGCTGGCTTTGCTGCTACAGCAAGTCAACTAAGAACTCGTCCAGCCATGAACCTGGTTTATTCCTTCATTCAGCTTCACCAGGTACTGGACACAGTGCCAGGTGTGGGGGACACAAGATGAGGGGGGACAGATCCTCACATCCACCCCAAGGAGGGAGACCGACATGCTGCAAGTAATAATACTATAAAAAGACATCACGTTCACAGACCTGTACCCCTAGGGGTAATAATACATTATATGTTAATTTAAAAAAAAAAAAAAGACATCATCAGATAAAGGGCTTTCTAAGCGGAGGAATGGGAGCAGTAATTCCTAGGAGAAGCTGGGCTGAGTCGGAAGGGGCAGTGACATACAAACAAAGACGAGGAGATTAGAGGACCAGCTCTTGCACTCTCTTTATGTAGAATCACCTGGAAAGTTTATGATAAACGCAGATTTCCAGGTCCCACACCTAGAAAGTCCAGCTCAGTGGCCTCGGGGAGGGACCAAGGAATCAAAATATTCTACAAGCCTCAGAGGTCACCTTGGCCACCGTCCTTGGCTCACAGGCTGAGAATCGCTGCCAACAGCATTCAGTAGGCCCTTCTAGAAGGTTCTCTGCAGTCATGATTGAGTCAAGAGTTTAGTAAAAAGATGACAGAATAGCTCCTTTATGTTTTCATCTTATTTCTAAATTTATATGAAATTCCACAGGTTCTAACATAATACATGGAATTTTCCCTCCTAGGGAGTTAGCGGCTCAGGGCCCTGACAGACCCCGGGAATGTCGCAGCGAGAATGGAGTGTTCTGAGAAACAATCCCACCTCCGCTCACTTCAGACGCACTTTCTCCTCCATACTTCTCCTCTTTAGGAACCAGGAATCCCTTCAGTTGGAAACACTATAAGGCAAGACTTGCCTATAGGCCAACAGTGATTCATAAAAATACTTTGTATGGCTCCTTTTTTCTAAAATTCGACATCCAAGTAATTTGGAACAAGTCAATTGACTGGAGGCACCGGGGGTCGGGGAGATCACTGTGGGCCCAATTTCAATAGCAAATGCTTCCTGGCTAGTTTATAAACTTTAGAAAATACTCCTGGCATACACAGAGGAGACATTACCCATTATTAGCACTTCCCCAGTGAACTCTGGAATGTGAAATGTAAAAATTTTAAACTGTAAGGAAGCTTTCAGTATTAAACTTTTGTGAAGCAGAATCAACAGATTTGGCACTTACTTGAGTTCCCCCCAACCCAACAAAAAAGCTTGGGGCGGGGGTGGGGGAAGCTAAATAAAATATGGATTTCTAACCTGACATATTACAAGTTTCTTCTCGTCCTTAACATTTTGCTTTCTCTCAAGGTTCCAAATTAGTATGAAATAGATTCCATTAAGGGATCAAAGAAACGGTGTCAGAGAAATCATCATTTCTCTTCTACTGTCATTAGCACCTGAGACAATGTTATTAAGAGAAGTCGTTTTCTAGAAGGCTCTGCATAGGACACTGCCGACCCTAGGGTTGAGATGAAAAGCTGTGACTCTCACCAGTCCCTCCCCTCTCCCCGCCCCCTCCAAAGGAACTGTGAAGCCTGGGGCGGGGGCCAGGTCTGCAGACCTTCACTGAAGCTTCATTCCACCACCAGTAGGTGTGTGACCTAGGGCAAGCTTCGCCTCTCAGTCTTGGTGTGGTCAAATTCACAAAGCAAATGACAAGGGCAGTACCAGAAGCGCAGGGTTCTACTGGGAGTTGTGAGATGGGGCATGAGCTTGGCACCATCAACACTTCATTACCCTTGGTGCCTTTGGCTTAATATCGAGTCAGCGTCTACACGTCCTGGGTATACAGCAGGCTGGGTCTCTCCCCTGCTCTCCCTCCTCTTCTACCTGCTCACCTTTGCTTCTAGGATTTGCTTCTAGGATTTTAACATACTGCCTTATAAATGTGCACGGTTCTTGGACGTAATGGTCTTATGTATGGGGGAAAATAGTGTATGAAGTGAAAAATCAAAAAGCTGATGGGAAGCATATTCCATTGGTCTACTGGATAGGAGCGGAGCATGTGTTCTCTCTCTGAAGCTTAAAACGACACATGCTTTCACAAAGTTCCTTGGAGGGAGAAGGTCAACACGATGGCATGGTCAAGAGCAGAAGAGAGGCATGAGAAGCGCAGCAAGGTAGAAACTCACATAGAACCGGGACACAGCATCCAAGGCCAAGAACTAGACCCACGCCCCCTCCTACCCCAGCTGCACGGTTGCAGCACTCAGAGCTTTAGTTAACTCTTTCCTTAAATAAGGAACATATTAGCTGTCCTCTCTGTCTTGAAGGGAACATGTGAGAGGGCATTTGTGAAAATACACTGAAAGCCACAACAAGGACGCTGAGCGCTGTGGATACTTTAAGGGAACACTGAACTCTAAGAGAGGAAGCAGGAAGCAAGGGCCGTGGGACAAAGTCTGAGTCTGGGAAGGGGCCCTGAGAGGCCGCCAGGATGGGAATGGGAAGCGGGTGTAGAGAAGGGGAAAGAATAGGCCCGTGTGGGATCAGAAGGAAGCTCAGGGATTAGCAGTGGACTGTGCTACCTGACCATCCTTCCCCAGGGCCAGCTGCCCACCTGTGATGCACACTTCCCAAAATTTTCTGCAGAAAACATGGCAGCAAAACCCTGCCACATTTATCGAAGAAATAAAAATCCAGCGTCCCATAAACCTTGGGCTGCCCTCCTTGGACTTGATCACACCCATGCCTTGGCCTCAGGAGACAGGCTTTAAGGAGAACTTCATTTCTTCTACCTGCAGAGGACAAAAGTTGCTGGGACAAAAGTGACATCTCAAAGAGAGCCTCATCTCACTTCTGGGACACTGAGAAAGCACAGTGGGCCAGAACAAGGGAACAAGTGAGAGAGCGAAGCTCAGGGAGAACAAATGTGGTCTAGGATCCGGGAGCATTTGGAATCTCTGAGTTCTGGACCCAGTGGTATCACTGGTCACCGACCTGTCTGCATCTCAGTTTCTCTGTCTGTAATGTATGGATACTGGGGATCAGCTGGCCCTCTCCTGTCCTCATATGGCCGTAGGGCACCCAGGTGAAGATGGATAAAGGTCGTAACAGGGGAACAAAGCCCTGGAACAGAGAAAGAAAATCTGATGCCAAAAGAAAAGATGTACAGGTGAGAAAGAGAGACGGTGTCTGCTCCTTAGGGAGAGCAGAGGTTGTATCCTGTCTGGCTCGGCTTCTGGGAGGCACTCGGTGGTCCGGGGAGAAATGCCAGGACACAATTAGGCTGGGAAGGGAAGAGGACTACATCTCATGCAAGCGCCTTGAGGTTTACCTTAGTCCCCAGCACATCTAACGCAAGGTGAATAACTGATGGAATTTGCTTGGCAAAGAGCAACATGAGACTTCAATAAAAAGTTACCAGGGCCCCCCAGTGATAAGCAACAAAGTCCCACATGGTTCAGTAGTGTGGAAGCACGTGCCTGATGATCTCACTCAAGGGCCAACCAACTGAGGCCCTTGTCTTGCACGGAGGGAATAGCTCACCCCAACCTGTCACTCGAAAGATCGAAAATCTGAGGCCCCGACTGGGGAAGGGAGGTGCTGAAGCCCGTACTAGCAGGAACGCACTTGGAATGTGGGTCTTACTACCTCCCAGAGGAGAGCAAGTCTGTAAGCCCAGATGTGAGAAACAAGATACCGTCTACTTCCAAAGCCAGGAAGCGTAAGAATGGTCGTGAGGACATGGAGGCGCTCTGCTGGGGAGGGACTGGTTCGGATCCCCTCCAAGGCCTTAAGGTCAGAAGAACGAAAGGCTGTGGTCAGACAGGCTGTGTGTTAGGGCTCTAACTGCTTTTCTGGAAAAAGCCATTGCTTAACTGTAACCTTTTCCAAAGGCCACGCTCTTGAATATTTTGTCGCCAGGATTCACCAAGGTTCACCCCAAGAATCTCTGTATTAGGAAATACCACAGTGCAATTATTTTTTTCATGCCTCAATTCTTTGTTTAAACATCACGTTTCCTCCTTGGGGACAGCAGAAATTTATGTTGCTATTTATGTCTAAAATCATGTCACTTCTGCTAAATAAACAGATCCTTATAAAAAAAATTAGAAATTATGCATGGAAGGGCTCTCCAGGGTTATTCTTATAGACTTCACTTCCATGTAGTCAAATGGACCCAAGACTAATAAGATATGCAGTAATTATAACACGTCTGGCCAAGGGACGTTCTTCCGTGTGTAAATATTTTATTGGAGCAGCAGCCAGCAAAGGCACCTGCAGAGCAAAGTGTCGGTTCAGTGAGCTCTAGGGAATCTTAACCACTTCTCATTAATCAGCCTCCCTTACTTTCTCGACCTACAATGCTGTTTTCCAGAGCCCAAAAGCCACGAAAAAAATGAAGACATCCCCGAGCGATGGTCATTACCGCTATTTACGCTAAGAGGAAGCATTTTGGGGTCTCAAATGCAGGATGTATGATAATCAAAAAACTTACCTCGATGGCCTGCTAGGGCAGAAGCAACAAGTCTAAAGAGAAATCACACAAGTCACAGCCACCCTACTAAGCTGTTAAAAAGATAGTCCATTTTACCTCGTGCTCTGGGGTGGGAGATGACGTTACAGAACTAAGTGACCCTTTCCTAGAACCGTGACGGTCGCCTGGGATGGAGACGGGGCGTTCCCACTGAGTCGTCCCTGTTGGTATGTGCCAATAGTAGGTCCCAGCAATGTCGTTGATTCTCTTCCAGCCGGGCGGCAAATCTGGATCGGTCTGAAAGGAGTGATCACTCCATATATCTGCTGAGAAATGGAAAACAAGAGGGTTTTCTTAAAAGAGGAAACAATGACAGTGTTGCATTTTCGGCACTAGTAGTCTGGAGAGTTCCACAGGCAGGTATGCCCATAGCACTAACGAGAACTGAAGCCATCCTGCGGACCCGAAGTATGATAAAGGGAACCATATGGAAAGAAATGAAGACTGACCCTTGAGAATACAGACATAAAGAACCCATGACCTCATCATCTTCCAGCTTCAAGAACCCTGTGGGGCACCTGGGTAGCTCAGTGGGTTAAACTTCTGCCTACAGCTCAAGTCATGATCCCAGGGTCCTGGGATCGAGCCCCGCATTGGGCTCTCTGCTCAGCAGGGAGCCTGCTTCCCCCTCTCCCTTTGCCTCCCTCTCTGCCTACTTGTGATTTCTCTCCCTGTGTGTCAAATAAATAAATTCTTAAAAAAAAAAAAAAAAAGAACCCTAGGAACCAGTTAAAGTTCCATTAGCCAAAATCAACTACCCAAGCAAACTTTGCAAGGTTACACACAAAATCCCCTGACTCCTCTATAAATCAGTAAGACTTACTGGTTGGCATCTTACACCATTCTCAGCAATGAGCATAACTTTCATTTTTTTTTTTAAAACTGCTTTCTGTAAACAAGTACTGTATTTATATCTTCCTTGGCTTCCACAACTCCTCCCATTTGACGGTAAACATCTACAAAGCAGCAATGTCTTTTGTAATGCTCTAGAATTCTAAATTGCACCCAGAAGATTCCTAAGGAAGGCAGACGGAGAAGCCTTGGAATTCAAGACTAGTAACATAAATACAGGAAGGAGGGTAGGTGTGGACGACAATAGAGAAGGGTGGGGATTGTGGCAAACTGGAAAGCAGGCGCAAATTCCAAGGTGTTCAAATTCAAAAAAAATAATGTTTTAAACACTGTGGAGTCTTAGTTGGGGGGGAGGAATAAAATACAGGTGCTGGGCAATCCCTGGCCTGTTTCAATATTTTATCAGTTTACTAAATACTTATGTGCTTTTCAGAATCTCATTTTGGCCTTTTTGAGTTGAATATGAGATGAATTGAAGAGAAAAGAGGAGAGGCAAAGAAGTAGAGGAGGAGGCGTGCCTGGGTGGCGCAGTGGTTTAAGCTACTGCCTTTGGCTCAGGTCATAATCTCAGGGTCCTTCGATGGAGCCCCACATCAGGCTCTCTGCATAGTGGGGAGCCTGCTTCCCCCGCTCTGTCTCTGCCTGCCTCTCTGCCTACTTGTGATCTCTGTCATATAAATAAACACAATCTTTAAAAAAAAAAAAAAGAAGTAGCAGAGGAAACCCACAGAGACAGAGGCATGGTGGGGAAATCGCAGGCAGCTGTATCAACCTAGGCACGTAGGGAGGAAAACTTAAGAAACCTGTGTTTCAATCTGGGGATCACTTTTTTCTATGGATCGGGCCCTTTTCCAGTGGGGCCGTGGGCAAGAGCCAGGGGCTCGTCTCAGTAATTCAAGAGAGAAGCACGTGGGCCTCGCTCTGCGCAAAGCTCCCTGCATCACGTGGGCAGCACAAGGAGGGGAGAAGGAACCAAACAAAGAGACTGATTAAGACTAAGGGCACAGATGTGCATTCATGCGCCTGTCTGGCATCCCAGCGTTCACGTTTCTCATTTAAATCTGCCGGAGGCCAATCTGCCACTCGTCTCAAATTATGATGGAAAGTTCCCCTCCCCGGACAGGAAATTAAGCATAATTAAATAATTTCAACTTACCCCAAATTTTCAGAAACCACTTGAAACAAACATGCATACACAACTTTGTCCTGTCTCCTTTTTAGGGGGTTGTTTTGGCTTTTCGCATCTCAACGGGGGCAGGAAAAATAAAATACATGGGTGTCCGGATTAAGAGGAGGAAAATCCTACCAAGGGTATTTCCTTGTCCCATACTAGTGGCTTATGGAGCCAAGCTGTGAGACTTGAACGGACATAAAGAGGATGCTAGGTATCATTTCGATGGTTTTTGAGATCCAAGGGCCTGAGTTTTATACATTTATCCCAGTTGTCTCTACAGCTGGGATATGAGCATGTATCAGAATACGAAATCATGTCAGACCAAGGACAGAAACCAAAATCTCTGCTGAGATTTTGTTGGAATAAAAATTAAAAGGGAATTTATTGTTGCTAAAAACTGATTAATAGTGACATGATTATGATGGAGAAAGTGAGGTCGGCACATCTACAATATTATTAACAGTTTCAGAAACATTTACAGAACTCCTTCTGCATCAGCCCACATTGGGTTTTAAGGGATATAAGCCCTGTGAGGGCAAAGAGACATTGTATCTGTCTGTACATCATCATATTCCCAATACCTAGCATGGCAAGTGTTCAGTGAGTTGGATGGATGGTGGACGGATGGAAGAATAAACAAGGAAGGAGGAATGAATGAATGAATGAATGAATGAATGAAATCTTTGAATGATGGGACCTGGATCTTAGCAAAAGCAGAATTCTGAAGAAATCAGTTCTGTGCAATTCCACAAAACAGAGCAATTTCACAACCCCCAGGAAGAGCAATGTCTACTTCACCTTGATGGTGTATGTGAATTTCTTATGGATAAAAGGAAACGTAATATGAAAAACTGGAAAGAGTCCTGGGCTGGTGGCCAAGAGACTTTGAGTTGAGACTCTGGTTTTATGTATTTTTTTTTAATTGATAGGTTCCACAGGGAATAGTAAGAATATGCCTTCAGTCTCATTACAGTTCATTCTGTTTAACCTAAATACCCGCCCCGTTTCCTTTGTTTTCCTACATTAAATTATGTACAGATTTAAATAAGTACGTTGGACCTTACTCAACAGGTTCGTGGTTTTCAACTGTTATCATCAAATTGGGAGTAAGACCGTGGTGCAGGCAGGCAGGAGTCCAGGCCCTTCCAGACCCTTCTGACCACAACAGCACGATTTCTATTTGTTTCCAATACTGGTCTTGTATGTACAATTTTCCTTGAAAACAGGGAAGAGGTTTATTATTATTGTTATTGTTTAAAATAAAGTTTGAAACCATAGCTAAAGCAAAAGTACAGTGAGGCCAAGACAGCTAAATCTTAAGAAGCCACTTCTGTCAAAAGATAATTCAAAATACTGCAAAGCCGCTTAAAACAGCTGTCCTCATACGAGTACCACAGTGCATACGGCATGAAGAAGGGCCTGCAGACTCAATCGATACAGGAAAGATCTATAAACACCAGGTGGTAAAAGGAGAAAGTTCCAACCCCTTTTGATTCTCAGAAAACTACTTAGTGAAGCTTTGCTGATGGCCAAGGAGCTGAGGTTGCAGAAAGGAAATGATGTCTGATGGTCTCATTGCCCTTCTGATCTCAGAAGTTTCCTCAAATTGCGTTGTCTGTCATGCCCTGCTTCCTGACAGGTCTGCCCGGAGTTCTGAAGTCACAGTATTCTTAGTTTTCTGTGGGAATATCCTAAAGGACTTCCATCCTAGAGAACTCTTCTTTTTGGGTGAGCCACTGTGGAACAAGATCCAGTCAGCACTGGACGCAAATCATGGGATTTCACCCCAGTCACCCAACCTCAGGACTAGAACGCAGACCGATTCTGTTGGTACAGAAGGGGGTTACTTAAGGAAAGACTACAGGAGAGTTAAAACGGAGAGCTCTCTAGAAAGCCTGGAGAGTATTTTTAAATACTCCGGTAAAACTAGACATGAGGGGACTCAGCAAAGACTCTGAATATAGTGTTGCGCCGTTGGCACAGCAGCCGAGTGTGAACTCAGTATGGGGCCTCGGTATTTCAGCTCTGCCACTGGTTGTCTGAAAGATCTCCACCAAGTTACTCAATCTCTCTGGGCTTCAGAGCTTATCTGGAAAATGGGGGTCAAAACGGTATCTACCACATCACTGGGTATTGTGTAAAACACTCAGAAGAAAGGTTGACGTAGAATAGGCATATTTACCGCATAAATGTTCACCATTAGGGGTGCCTGGGAGGCTCAGGTATTTAAGTGTCCAACTCTTGGTTTCGGCTCAGGTCATGATCTCAGGGGCATGGGATCGAGCCCAATACTGGGCTCTGTGATCAGTGAGGAGTCTGCCTGAGATTCTCTCTTTCTCTCTCTGGCCTTCTCCCGCCCCTAGCTCTTTCTCTCTCAAATAAGTATTTTTTTAAAATGTTCACTGTTATTGCTATTATTTTTCTTTAAAGATTATTTACTTATTTGACAGAGAGAGAGAACACGAGCAGTGGGAGTGGGAGAGGGAGAGGGAGAAGCAGGCTTCCCACCCAAAAGGGAGCCCGATGTGGGACTCAATCCCAGGACCCTGGGATCATGACATGAGCTGAAGGCAGACACCTAAGGAATGAGCCACCCAGGTGCCCTTATTATTGCTATTATTATTAGATATCATCATAGGTCTCTGAAACCAACAATGTAATATATTAAGTTTATTAAACCCACCATAAAAAGTATTTTCTATGTCCAAAGAAAAATGGAATTTATGGGATTATGTGATTATCATGGTTCAAAGAATAAAGATAAAAGAAGATAATCTGAAGGTGACTCTTTCTCTGGAGAAGAAGGTCCACCAGACTCCCTTAGGAGGACTGGGCTCTAAGGACCCGAGGAGGTCAGGTCAGACCGGGTTCTAGATTCTACCTACTCTACCTTGCGGGGCTTCTCCCCTGGCTGGCCGTGGCTCGGCCAACACCTTCCTTTCTTCCAATGTCTGTCTCTCAATTAACGTGTAAGAAAAAACCAAATATTTCATAATTTAAAAAGTAAAGACTCATGTCCCCTGTCATCTCCTTTAAAGCAGATTTGTGGGACACCCGTGTGGCTCAGTCAGTTAAGCTTCTGCCTTCGGCTAAGGTCATGATTTTGGGATTCTGGAACTGAGCCCAGAATCTGGCTCCCTGCTTAGCAGGGAGTCCGTTTCTCTCCTTCTGCTCCTCTCTCCCGCTCATGCTCCCTCTCTCTCTCTCACCGAAATAAATGAATAAAATCAATCAATCAATCAATCAATCTATCTATCTATATAAAGCAGATGTGCTCAACTTTTCCTAGGTTTCTCTCAAATACAAACCAACCCCAGAGGAATAAAGTTGCCTTGTTTTTGTCTGATTCCTGAGTATTTTCTCCCACTGTGGGTCTAGGGCCTTCATTACAAAAAAAAAAAAAAAAAAAGTCCCTTACCCATAAAGTAAAGCACACCTTCACCTACACTACCACATTTAATGCTCATTCACGCCAATACCAGCTAGAAGGCGAGGGAGGGACTATTAGCGAGCCAGAACAAGAATCCAGGCCCAAGGGCTATCAGCATTGCCAGAAGGTTCTAAGAGAGGGTAACAATACTGCCATTAACGAAAAAGGTAACAAGGGTCCTGACACTGACTGCAGGCCAAAGCACCCGGATCCTTTATTCCTTCTTTACTGCGGGAGCTCGTGGAGGGCCCACAGCTACCCTCTGAAGAACACAGTGATGTCGTCTCTGGGAGGACAGGTGTTTGGTTTAAAGCCAAGGGGAGAGACTATGTCCCCATGTTTACATGGAAGGTACTTCTTCAGACACCTGACGGCTTGGGGGAATTGAGAACATGAATAAATAGTGGTGAAAACCAAAGAACACAATGGCTGGAAGTCTGGGGCTCTGAGACCAGCCTGAGGACCTGACCAACATCAGATACTAAAACAAGAGCACAGAGGACTCGCTCTGAGCCCTGAACCCCCCCTGTGTCTAGGTCAGTCCACAGAAGGCCACTGCCAGTGTCGGCTTTCCATAGGATCCTTCTTTCTGGGACTCCCTCTGGCTTCTGCTTTCCGTCATCTGGGCAACCGCAGATCAGCAGCCCAACCCCATCAGGAGCCCAGGGATCAAATTCCAACCTCAGGCACACTGCGGACACTGGGATCCCAACTAGCTGTCCCGCTTGCCCTCCCTACAGGATCTTGCACCTACCAGGGGCTCCGATCTGTCATCACTGCATCTGACCGAAGGCACTGTCCCAGGCTGACCAGATGGTTCAGCAGAAGGGACTAAAAGCCATGGGTGCCCTTTCAAAGTGGCTCTGTGGCCCTTTGTTGTTTGTGGTGTCATTCTGGAAGCAGGGCTTGGAAGTCAGAGTATAAAAATAGCAGGGCTGAGAGCCCCAGAAAGTCCCTCCTGTGCTAAGAGCCTCCTGGGCCAATACTTGGTGTGGGAACAAGGAGCCCATCTGTGAGCCACAAAGACCCGCCCCTTCCAGCCACCTCAGGCGCCAGAGCTGTGGACCTGGCTGCACCTGGCCTCGTCTTCAACTTCATCTTCACAGGAACCCACTCCCCAATCTCCTTCCCCCTCCCCAGTGGAGCTGCACGAGAGGTAAGCCCACCTCCAATTATCCTCTCCCCTGTGCTAACTTGCAGGAACCCAAGGGTCAGATGAGAACAAATTAGCATCTAGCAGCAGCTGGAAATTTCCTCTGCTGCTCCAGAGGCCACAGGAAGGAGGAATGGATGAGCTGAGATTCTAAATTTGGCAAGGTCTGCAGTGCAGAACACAAAAGGCTTCCCTGGGGTCTTCAGAATGGCACTCACTCCCTTCCCTCCACATTTGCGTACCCAGCACTTTCAGTGTGCAAGGCATAGGGTGAGGAAAGAGGAGACAGAGTAATTCATCCAGCAAGTATGTCCCGTCTACTCTGTGCCAGGCATTGTTTTAGGGCAGGGGATACAGGGGGCATCAGATGGATCCATTCCTGCACCAGTGACCTGGGGCAGTGGTTCTCAAGCATCAGAGTCACTTGGAGAACCTTCTAGAAGCCATCGCTTGGTACCACCCCAGAGTTTCTGGCTCAACGGGCCTTGGGTAGGGCCTAAAAATCTGCATTTCCAACAATTCCCAGGTGATGCTGAGTCCATGCTGCTGGTTTGGGGACCATGTTTTTAAGAACCACTGGCTTAAGAACCAAAAGATAGTGACTCTTTCCCATCAGACTCCATCTAACTACTGGCTCCACAAAATAAAAAGTGTGAATGTCTATTTATTTGGTCATTCACTCATCCACATATTCACTCACTTTTCAGATAGAGGGCCTCCTATAAATGCCAAGTACTATTCTAGAAGCTGGGCGTATGGTCACAAATCGATGTGTCCGGGGTGGGGTGTGGGCTCTCTGAACAAGGTGGTCTGAGGAGCCATGCATCCCTACACTACAAGGGGCTGGGCCTGTGAAGAGATGAGAGAACAGCATTCCCGGCCGCGGAAATGAAACTGTCACGTCATTACAACCCAAAAGTCACTTGAGCAAGGGCTGAATGGTCTAGAGGAAGATTCGAGGCTGCCAGAGCTAGGGACTTACCCCCCCATGCAAAGGAACTCTTGAAGGTCTTGTGTGATCCGTGTTTTTAAAACCAAAAGGGGGCACCTGGTTGGCTCAGTAAGTTAAGCGTCTGACTCTTGGTTTTGGCTCAGGTCACGGTCTCAGGGTTGGGAGATCAAGCCCCATGTCAGGCTCCTTGCCTAGTGCTGAGTCTTAAAATTCTCTCTGTGATCCCGCTCAACCTCTCTCTTAAATAAATGAATACTCAAATCAAAAGAGTATACTGCACATTGCTGCCATTCTTGGAAAAGAAAAAACTGTTCCAAACTCGTTGCTCCTACCTCATCTCCTGAATAATATTATTCCTAAAGGAGCCACATGCTTTAATACAAACAACAGGTTTCCCTCACTATCTCAAAGTAGACGAAACCTTTCATCAGCCAACATGGCATAAAACTAAGAAACAATTACCATTAATATTTTTTAAAGATTTTTATTCATTTATTTGAGAGAGAGAGAACACAAGTAGGGGTCAGAGAGAGAGAGAGAGAGAGGGAGAAGCATACTCCCCACTGAGCAGGGAGTCCCATATGGGACTCGATCCCAGGACCCTGAAGTCATGACCCGAGCCGAAGGCAGCTGCTTAACCGACTGAGCCACCCAGGCACCCCTACCATTAATTTATATGGAAACATTTTTGAGGGTTCCTACACCCCAAAAAGCCACCTCTCTTAGGCTTTGCTGATATGTCAGGACACATCTTGCTAACAGAGGCACAAAATAAATCGAGACAAAGCACAGCACAGTTCAAAGCTATGGCCAATTGATACTGAGATGCTGAGCGTAGGTCCCTGGAAGGAGCTTAGTGGGGCCGCTCTCGCTGCTGGGGCTGCACATTGTCCCTGTAACAGCTCAGTGCAAAACAAAGACTGAACACTTCTCCCCTTTTTAAATAAAAGTGAAAATCCTCCTTCTTTGGCTTAGCGCCAACAGGTACTAATGTAGGTGTTTTTGAAAAAGCAACGTGGCATAGCACAAACTTTGGAAAAATGGGTCTACCTGTATTTGACCTTGACTTTAAAACTCTTTTTGATGACCTGGTGGTCAGCTTCCTTTGGCTCTCTTCTTTCTCTCTCAACTCCTGAGTCCCTCTGGTTTTTTTTTCTGGACCCAGAACTTCCTTGTCAGGACAGAACAAGCAAGACTCTTGATTCCCTCCAGCTGCATCCACAAATTCCTGAGACAACAGCACAGAGCCAGGACCCTAGGCCTAGATCATTTATTACAGATTTGCTGAGGGTTCCCAGGAGCATATGGAGGCTGTCTTGGAATATGGTGTGAAACTGTCCTCAGCCAAAGAACCTGGAAAACAATGACTGTGGGAACAAGGGAACGAGCCCCTCGTGTCCCAAATCCATGAGCTCTCAGAAGTCTGACCCACCCGTCTGCCAGACTAGGAGGTGGGCAAGGGAGAGAAAGCTTGCCCCCAAATTTCAGGGCCTCTGCTACTTGACACTTATTTGCAAGGCATATTTGGGACCCTGGAATGAAAACTATACATGGTACTCAGTTTGCACTTTTCCATGTGGCATTCTTTTAACAGTTACAATAAAATTCTTAACAATTTTAGGAGCATTCGCTTCCTTGTACTTTTTCTCTTATTTTTCCTTTAAAGTATTAATATGAAACTTTGGGCGCGTCCTTGAAATAGGAAGCTATTCGTAGCTGAGGATTTTTCTGTGAAAGATTCTTGAGTAAATATTCCAAGAACTCACTATTCAAACAGTCCTTAAATTTGGGCCATGTAACATCACACGCTTTGTATATTTTTATCAGGTATTTTGATATAAGATCAACATGAAATTTCTTCATTTAAATTCCACAGAGACAGGGTCTTTGCTAAGTTTAGTTGACTAAAATTGGTTCAGGGCCAGGTTCCTATCACAGAGAGGCGCTCTAGAGTCAGCCAGCAGCCGTGACTCTGGGCTCCCACGCTGGCTCCCTGTGTGACTTGTGACAAAGAGCTTCATTACTAAGGGCCTGTCTGCTTCCCATACAGAAGAACCGAGGCCAGCTCCTACTCCACAGGGCTGATGGGGAACAAAGCACCTAGCACAGAGTTGGGCACATAGTAATCACTCAGTGAATGCTGGTTCATAGCTCTTCATGGCTTCATTCAAACATGGCTTTGGGGCATCAACGGCAGTTCATTTAAAAATGAACTAAGATCTCCAAGTTTATAGCGGCCAATAGATCAAGACAACTAGATGATTGTACCTGCCACCGACATGTCAATTCAGAAGCAGCGTATGGAAAACACATTGGTTTGAGCACGTGGCACTGCTTTAACTAGAAAGGGCTGTTTTACATTATGTAGGGAACCATTAAAGAAGCAGAAATGAAATAGTTTCATAGTTCTATAAAATCACTAATAGAGACCATTACCCCACAACCCAAACACAATACATGAGTCAAGGACTGTGCAAAGACAAACTTAAGGGGCGCCTGGGTGGCTCAGTTGTTGAGTATCTGCCTTCGGCTCACGTCATGACCCCTGTGTCTTGGGATGGAGCCCCACATCAGGGTCCCTGTTCAGTGGACAGCCTGCTTCTTCCTCTCCCTCTGCTGCTCCCTCTGCTCGAGCTCGCACTCACTCTTTCTCTCTCTCTCAAATAAAGAAAATCTTTAAAAAAAATTTTTTTTTAAGGAAAAATTTAAAGACCAAAAGGCATAAGATGCAAGTGGCTGCAAGTTTTCTGGAAGAAAAACTGGTATTTGTAAATATCCACTCATCTGTACAAACCTACATAAAACGAAGGTTAATCGTAGGACTTGGCTAAAAATTATTTTAAATAGCATCATCAAAAAAGGCGGGGTCACACCTGAGTAGCTCAGTCATTAAGCATCTGCCTTCGGCTTAGGTCATGATTCCAGGGTCCTGGGATTGAATCGCGCTCCCTGCTCAGCAGGAAGCCTGCTTCTCCCTCTCCCCCTGCCTGTGTTCTCTCTCTCGCTGTGTCTCTCTCTGTCAAATAAATAAATAAACTCTTTAAAAAATAAAAAAACATAAATAAATATCATCATCAGGTCTCATTCTAAATACCCAAATGTACAATAAAACAAGTACTTCCCTACCAGTTACGGAATCAGATATTAAAATCTTAAAGTGATATGGAATATAACCGAAGAACACGATTTCCTCTTAATGTGTGCGCAAAGTACAAAGTAGCACAATTTTATAAACAACTCTGAGAAACCACAGGCTTAATGGGCCCACGAAAAAAAGACCTTAGAAAAAAAACTTAAGACTTGAGTGGAGGCTCATATTTACTTCATATTTTCTTCATATTTTACTTTACTATAGAAAGCTATAGACCATTTCAGTAACCTCAATTTTACTTTTCTAAGGAGAGCTGGGAAAAATGTGTATTGAAACAACAAATCTCCAAAATCCAAAAGTCTACTCATAATAATGAATGGAGAATGAATGCAAGAGGCATGCTCTTGAAATCAGCATTTTTAAAAATAATTTTATTTATTGTTTAATTTCTAAAAGCTTTTTTTTTTTTTTTAAGTAATCTCTAGACCCAACGTGGGGCTCAAACCCACGACCCTGACATCAAGAGTCACATGCTCTTCCAACTAGGCCAGCCAGGTGCCCCAATTTTTTGATAATTTTAAAAAGTAAAAAGATTACAACATAGTTCTATAAAATCACTAATAGAGAGCTATTGGTCCTCTCTCCAGTTGTCTGAGTGTACCACTCACTGACTAAATAGCAGGAATATATCTTATTCAATACCAGATGGGATTAGTACCTTTGGCCAGATCAACAAATCAGACCTGATGCCCTTTGCTTTGATGTTTGGGTATTCAGTGCCTAATTCTAAACACAGTGTTCTAGAAAGATCTATGATTATATGGAAATTAAGCAAAGGGTAACTGCACAACATTATTCAGAGAATGTGTCCAGCCGCCATAGCCTCGGTCAACCCAACCACATAACTTCCTTCCTTATTTGATTATTATTTCACAGTGAGCATTGGAGAAAGGAAGACAAAATGCCACAGCAGGCATGAATCTTTCTTTGGCTTCCAAACAATCAGACGGACAGAATTACTACTGGCACCATACTCTTTCAAGGTAGACAACTTTGAAACTGTATTAAATAGAGGCAATTTTTCTCCCATTATTTTGTCAGGGTCTTCAAAGAACCTCCTCAGGCAGACACACAGGAGCAAGAGGACAATGTGGAAATGATTCCAGGGGTCGCCTTACCAACTTCAAGGTCATTATTACTCTAAATGATGGTATACTAGGACTTGACTTCTCATCTGTGTTACCTATTAGAACAAAAGATGATTACTGAGAAGCTAGGAAATAGAGTATTCTCCAACAAACTACAATGTGATCTTTTATCAGCACATTCAAAGAGTATGGTGAATGCATGCTAGTTTTTCCAAAATCAGTCTATCTGTGGGAGACACAGAACAGTATTTCCATAGATTATATGGGAATATATATATGTATATATATGTATATATACATATATATGTATATATTTTGTTTCTGATACACAAACAAAAAATTTATTTCTAGAGCATTATAGGACTTTTGAAGTGCTATAACTTTTCCACACTCATTCTATACCACCGAATTCTGCAACACAGGTAGAAGAGATCTTATTCCTATGTTACAGGTGAAGAAAGATATTTCAGCCACGTGAACTAACTTGATGATGGTGGGAAACTTCACTGACTGTGGAGAAATTTCTGTGTAATTCTGTTTGGGAACCATCCTATTTGTTAAGTGCATTTTTAAAGGTTAAGTACCCTTAAAAATAACAGCATGTGGTGCCTAGGTGGTTTGTTCAGTTAAGTGTCCAACTCTTGATGTCACTTCACATCATGATCTTAGAGTCATGAGTTCAAGTCCCATGTCGGGTACTAGGCATGAAGCCTGCTTAAGATTCTCTCTCTCTCTCACCCTCTACCCCTCATAGAAAAAAATATATTAGCACAGCTGAACTAATCTGCTCCATCTGCCAGAGTGGTTATCGGACAAACTTTAATATTTGATAGAAAATAGGATTTCTAGACTACAGATGGGGTAGAAGAATTCAGAGAAAAATGTTTTCCTGAGATTACCTTTTAAAAAACACAATTAAAAGATCAGGGTAAAAGCTATTTTTTATTACTCCTTGAGATATTTATTTTCCCCCTCAACCAAAAAAGAATTTAAAGCAGTTTTGTGTATAAAGGATATAAATGAATTTCAACCAATAAAATAACATGAGAGAGAGCCATGGAATTAAGAAGAAATTTAATTTCTTGCCCCCCAAATTTACAAAGTTTTAGTTATCTAATAAATGTAGTTTATCAAAAAGAAACTTTTTCCTAAGCATCAAATCTTAGCAAGCTGGAAAAAGCACTGGAAGTAAAAAGGCAATAAACTGATAATAAACGTTTTACATTGCATCTCAGTGGTCTTATTTTGTAATTATTGTTCTAAATTGTAATTATGTTGTACAGTAGGTTATTAAATGTAAACATTTTAAAAAAATAATAAAGTTAACTGGGCAAACCATTCTGTACGATTCTTTTTGCCTATGAGAAGCGTGGTGTTGGGGAGGGGGGTCTCATAAATGAGACACCTGCAGGAGACACTGAAAGTTCTTTGTCAATATCCAGTGTCTTCTTCCAAGCAAAAGAAACTTATGACTGGACACCTGGCCCCTCAGAATGCAGAACACATTTCCCAGCCTCCCCTGCAGCTCCCTGTGACCAGAGAGATAGCATTCTAATCACTGGGGAGGAAGTACAAGAACTATATGGCAGTTTTCAAGAACATTCCTTATAGAATGGCTGGCAGGCACGTGTCTTCTCCCTGTCTGGAAGAGATACAGTGCCTTGAACCACGGGGAAGCAGGTTACACCCTTGGGATAGTGCAGCAGTACAGCCAAGGAATTTGGGTTCCTGGGGTTGGTGAATTGCTACTGTCAGGCTTCTACATGAAAGAAAAATCAATTTCTTTTGTAATAAGCCACTGTTATTTTAGAGTCTTGCATTACTAGCAGGTGAAATTGATCCTGACTCGTTTATACGATGGTGGGAAACTGAATTAGCACCTAGGAAAGAAACAGCTTCTAATGGGTTAGCTTTGGAATCTCATATTCAAACCAAAACCTACAAGGATCTTAATGGTAGGGTTAAGAAACCAAGGTTCCTAACTCCTAAGCTCCCAAATTCTTTCTAAAACAGCATATTGTTAAAACGTAACTTCATCTGTTATCACTCATTCATTTTCTATCACCCGCCAAGCCAAGCATCTTAATCTCATCTCTCTCTTTTTTTAAAAAGATTTTATTTATTTATTTGAGAGAGAGGCAGTGAGAGAGAGCATGAGTGAGGAGAAGGTCATAGAGAGAAGCAGACTCCCTCGTGGAGCTGAGAGCCCGATGCGGAACTCGATCTCGGGACTCCGGGATCATGACCTGAGCCAAAGGCAGTTGTCCAACCAATTGAGCCACCCAGGCGTTCCTCATCTCTGACTCTTGTCAAAGACACCAAATGCTGGGGTGCCTGGGTGGCTCAGTAGGTTAAGCGTCTGACTTTTGATTTCGGCTTAGATCATGATCTCAGGGTCCTGGGATTGAGCCCTGCGTCAGGCTCTGCACTCAGTGGAGAATCTGCTTGAGGATTCTCCTTCTCCTTCTGCCCCTCTCCCTCTCTCCCTGCTGATGCTCACTCTCTCTCTCTCTCTCAAAAAAAAAAAAAAAAAAAAAAAGGGCACAAATTATGTTGGGCCTAGATTTTTACAAACCTCAAAAAATATCTACCAGGATGCAATCAACCACAAGCAACATGAAGCCATTTGTTCAATTCAAGGCTTGAATTCTTTGATCTATACCATGTTCCTCTCCCCATCCCTCCAAATCTAGGTCAGGAGAGAAAAGCAAAGATTCTCCAGTGGAAAACAAATGACAAAACCAATCAGTGGCTCCACACCTGTGTGACAGCTTTGTTCTTCTTTTCTGGCAATGAAAGAGTGGTGACGTACAGAGCTCTGGGTTTTTCAGAGATGCTGAGGATACTGAAAAGAGGCAGGGCTATTTGTGTGATCCCATCTGCCAAGGATGCACGTGTAGAAAGTGTTATTTGTTTATGTGTCTCAAAATAGAACCTAGCATAAGACAATATTAGGTAATCGAGCCAAAATCCCAGGAAGGACAAGTAAATGGAATGATTATTCTTAAAAATCTCAAACAATCAAGAAGGGCTCAAAGTTTAGAAGCACTTCCCATCTGTAAAGATTAGGATAAAGAACTATTTGGTATTTAAATTGTGGGCTCCCAAAAGCAAGAAATTGCAGAAACAGTGTCCTAGAGATGCTGTCAGTGACAGATTAAGCAGATCAGAGTGACTTAAAGCAAAGGTCAGTCCTGTTCCTCTTCTGATCTTAATCAACCAAGGTACCACGAGTATGTCTCTCACACAGTAGGTGTGCAATGTAAGTTTCCTGGAGGTAACTGAATGTGGTTGGGAGTGGCTCCCTTTTTGCATAGCTCATCCTGTGAAACTTAGAAGCTACCTGGGATGCCTGGGTGGCTCAGTCAGTTAAGCACATCTGCCTTGTGCTGAAATCATGATCTGAGGGTCCCAGGCTCAAGCCCTGCTTCAGGCTTTCCTGCTCAGGAGGGAGTCTGCTTCTCCTTCTCCCCCTCCCCCTCTACTCGTGCTCTCTCTCAAATGAATAAATAAAGCCTTCTTTTTTTAAAAAAAGAAGCTACCTAGATAATATCTATACGAATGACAACTACAGGAAAGAGGAGGACAAAGGAGAGGAAGGAAAGGAGGAGGGTGGGAGCCTATGTACCACTAAGCATCCTGTCTGCTGAGTCTCAATTGGGTTCTACTTTGTAAGACATCCAAAAAAGAACGGAATAACTGTTAGCTAGTTTTTATTCACTCACAAAGGCACCAGTTAACCCACTAGGCCTCAAGGTTCAACCAACAGGTTAAAATTATTTTCCTCCCAGAAAAATGTTCTTGAAGCATTAAAAGTTCTCATCTGCAGGTTGTCCGGGAAGGATTCCAAAATTATATGCAACAGAAATAGGATTTTTTTTTCTTTTTTGTCTCAAATTCTAAGCTCTCACTTGGGAAACTCTGATCTTTTGTTCTGGGTTAGCTCCATTCCTAGGTCAGTTGGTAGTGTCCATTTGTAAAGGTCTATCCGGTCTCGAATTCTGGTATGTTCTATGCATCTTTCCCCTCAGCTTTCCCCACTACTTTCCCTCTGCAAAAAATGACAGAACCTACAGGCTATTAAGAGCACACAGATGATGCTTAGATCTCAGAAGTGGGTAGAGAAGAACATTCCTTGCAAGCAGACGAATCCAACGCTGTGTCGAAGTCTTCCTTGTTGCAAAACAGGCAGATGTCACTGGGATACGGGTCGGACTCTGTGGAGATCTTCAGCCTGGAGAGCTGTTTGTGCTCCTTCCTTATAGAAACAAACTCTGTGAGCTTTCCTTTGTTGCAGACACGCATGGATAAATGAACTGAGAGCACCGACCCCTCCCTTTAGACATTATAGTGGGAAGTTCCTAACCACAGAGTCAAGAGCCCAGAAAAGGTGAATGAAAGATAATGCCGGTGTTTTGGGTTTGTTTTTTGTTTTTCTGAAATTCCCTTTGGAGAAACAAACAGTATAAATTACTTTAAAAAGTAAAAGCACACTTTCTGTGTAAATTTCCGATGGGGTTTTTCTTTCAGGGTAATAACTTTTTTCCTTCCATTTTGTGTGTCAATGACTAATTCATTTAAAAAACAGATTACACTCTACTGATGGAGCAAGACTTGTAAATAAAGATTATACTTGGACTTGGCCCCGATTTCAAACCGGTCACCCTAGGAAGACTTGGCCTCTTTCACGGATACTGGGTCTGTTTGAGAAACACATGTGTGACAGTTGACTTGGTTAGCTACCCCTAAAAAAAAAAATAATAAGCCATAACTTGATCCACTCTACTGGTCAAAAGGATCTGATTCAACAAATAACTGTAATCCTATATTTTTCACTGGACAAAATTATATAAAACTATATCCATCAATAAAAATATATTCTTTCACAAGTAAATAATATGTATCCTATTGAGCCAGCAATACTAAGAGTTTTGTTCCCACATTCTCTTTCACACAGTCCCACCGGAAGATGTGTGTGAGGATATTCCCTGTGGGACTAACTGTAGTGCTGGGGACAAAGAGGCAAGCTAGGAGCTTATCTCTCTATGAGGGGAGAAGGGAGATGTGTTGGGAGTCACACCACAGGCCATGTGGCACCATGTGGCAGTTAGAAACTAGGTATTAGCTGTACACACAGTCCTATGGATAGATCTTTTAAAACACAGTGCCTGAAAAAATACCCTTTAAAAATTACAAACACACACACAAAACAAGGTCACAAATATATATATATATACATATATATATATATATATATGTATATATATATATATTTGTGACCTTGTTTTGTGTGTGTGTATATATATACATATATATATATGTATATATATATATATTTTAAAGATTTTATTTATTTATGTGACAGACAGAGAGGTAGGCAGGGAGAGAGGAGAAAGCAGGCTCCCTGCTAAGCAGAGAGCCCGATGCAGGGCTGGATCCCAGGACCCTGAGATCATGACCCGAGCTGAAGGCAGAGGCTTAACCCACTGAGCCACCCAGGTGCCCCAAGGTCACAAATATATTTTTGAACAAAGAGTTACCCATTAAATGCATTAGATGATTGCCTATGGGTAGAGAAGGGGAGGGAGGTAAGGGAATAAGAGGGAGTAAATAAGGGAGCACATAAAACAAGAGCAACATTTTGTATGCACCAGTGATGAAAGTACATTGTGAAGCAGGGCATACGATTAGTTCAACTATCTGCAACCGAGATCCAAAATAAACTCATGTTTTTACATTTGTGTATTTTTCCTAAAGGATAAAAACACTAATGAAAAATCACCAAAGAGACAGACATCGCTTTGGTAGCCACAGAAGTGATGTAGGGCTCTGAAAAGCCCAAAGTTGTAGAGCCAAGCTGGTCCAATATGGCAGCCACTGGCCCCATGGGCAACTGAGCACGTGCAGTGCAGCTTGTCTTAAGGGAGGTGTGCCACTAGTGAGAAACACACACTGGGTGTGGACAACTTAGTATAATAATAGAAAAAATATATATATTTTTAAAAGATTTTATCTATTTGAGAGAGAGAGAAAGGGGAGAGAGAGAGGGAGGGCGTAAGTAGGGGAAAGGGGCAGAGGGAGAGGGAGAAGCAGGCTCTCTGTTGAGCAGGGAGACTGATATGGGGCTCAAACCCAGGACTCCGGGGATTATGACCTGAGCTGAAGGCAGACACTTACCGACTAAGCCACCTAGGTGCCCCTAGAAAAGACTTAATTATAATTTTTGTACAGGTTCTATGTTGAAATGAGAGTACCTAAAATATATTGGGTTAAATAAAATCCACAATTAAAATTAATTTCACTTGTTTCTTTTTACCGATTGTGGCTATTAGAATATTTAATATCACATATCTGCCTCACACTGTATTTCTGATGGACACACTGGTCTAGAGGTTTCCAGTGAGTCAGGGGGTCAAGAGGGATCCTTTTTGTAAAAATTCCTTTGGAACCTCCATTTCGGAGGTCCTGAAAAACAAAACCCACAAACATAAATGTGGCTCCCTGCCTGGAAGGATATAAGAATGGTTCAGAATTAAATATTACAATTCTAGATCTAGAATTGCCAACCATCAGAAGCACCTACCACCTTCCATTGTTCCTGCCTTAAAAACTTCCCTCAGATAAATGTTGCTCTTCAGGAATTCAAGTCTGGTCCTTGCAACCTGACTAAAGGAAAACTTCTACTGTAGCTCATGGTGAAGTAATTTAAAATAAAATAACTGGAAAAATATTCTATAATTTATCAACAGAGATACACAAATGTATGATTTCCGTATCCGCTACCGAGAGGTACTTCCAAAATCAAAATGGTGCTAACAATTTAGGGATTATGTATTCACTGTAATTACCCCTTTCTTGCTTATTCTCTGTCACATGTGGTCCTTTGTCACAGGTAGACTATTTTTCCTACACTCTTTTGTATGGACCAGCTGCCACCTACTGAAGCCCCTTTATGACGAGACTTCAAATGTCCGTTTTTCTGCCGCCAGCACTGAGGAGAGTGCCTCGCGCATATGGATGGTCAACCGCGGTGCGTCAAATTAACTGGAAGTGCTTCGAGAGAGGCGGACTGAGGTGTGTGGGGAGGAAGGCAGTCAGCTAAGTCACTCTCTCATGATTGTGGAAGACAATTTTTGTTAAGGACCAAAGGCTCAGCCATGTCCCCACGTTCCACCCCCAGCAGCACCCGCGTGAATACGTCACTGCGCTGCTAGCCCCCGGCCGGCTGCTCTTGGAAACACTCTGTGCCTCGGTTCATTTCCTCCTTCCAAGAACCCTAGAAGGTTGGGTTCTCTTACTCCAGTCCGTAGAGGATGCAGAGAGAAAGAAGCAACGGGCTCGTGGTCCCGACAAGTAACGGTAGAACTGAGCATCCCAGCAGGCAGGCGCCACCCCAGAATCCGTGCTCCCATGCACGTGTCAGTCAGTCAACAGAACTACCCATTTCAGGACTGGATCCAGAACCGTCCGAGGCGCTCAGGTTCATGGCCTGCTTTTCCACCTCCACAGCGCTGCTTCCGGCTAAGCTCTCAAGAGCCTCACCCGGATTTGAAAGGGGCTCACGATCAGTGACTAGGCCTACAGCGCTCCCTCTGACCCTACCACAGCCAGTAATCTCCCAGAGACACCAATCCAGCCACTCCCTGCCCCTCATCCCAAAGTAAGTAGACTTCCCTCAGCTGTGCACCCAAACCCCTCTTCAATGGCGCCTGCCCCTTTACCACCTCACTCCCTTATGGCCCTTCTAGTCCAGGCCAACCACACACTCACACCACGCAGTCCTGCAACCCCCTGCCTCGCTTCTTCTGTTTCCCTGGACTGGAAACTCCTCCTTCTCTCCTGCCCTCAAGCTAAAATTTCAAAGATTGCTCCCTCCATGAAATTTTCCCTAATCGCCCATTTTTAAAAAATTAACCTGTTCTTCCCTGTACTACCTCCTTTTAGATACAAATTAGTTAGGGCATTTTTTCCCCCTTTTAGTATAACTGTTTCCAATATGAGGTATCCATCTCCCTCAGCTCCTCACGACCAGGGTCAAGGATTGCTGCGTATGTGTTGGGAGCCATAATGGATGCCGTTGAGAGACGAAGATGAATGGGAGGGAGGAAGCCACATTCCACAAGGCCCACTAAGTACCACCATACTCCTAAGTTATGAATTTCTTACACAGGCAACAAAATACTATCAAAAGTTCTGAGCAGGGACTGTGTGTGTTTGGGGAATATTATTACTGACAAGATAGAAAACAGATGAAATGAATTGCATTAGGGTAAAAATTGTGTATCATAACACATGTTCAAAAATGACATGTCAGTAATAGAAGTGAAACTATTAAGCCAAAATAACACATAATTACAAATTCTCCATCCCCATTCAATGTTGCTATCAACATAAATCAGTGATTAAAAACCCAGTCACTGGCCATTTGAAAGGCTCCTTCCTCCCAGCGTGTAACTGTTGTCATGACAACTGACTTCCGGCCATATCTCTGTGCACAAGCTTATGTTTAAAAGGAGAGGATGAGGATGAGTCGGGTTAAATAAAGGATACGCTGGCCAGTGTCGGAATATAAGAAAACATCTTTCAACCCAAGGTTACCCAATATAATCTCCTGAAATCCCCATTAAGTATTAGAAGCAGGCTGAGCTTTTTTTAATCAATAAGATTGTGCTTTAGCATCTCTATTCTGTGCATATCATGACAACAGGTACTGAAGTTCAACACACCAGCCCCGTAATTAGTGAGGGATTTTTCAAAACATATTCTGCTCTTACAATTACTGACATCATCCTAAATCTTCTTAGGTTAGAAGCTGCCCATCTTTCTCCGGTGTCATCCCTTCTGAAGGACGGACTCTCATTAGGAACTGATCCTTTGCTACCAAGGAGGTGGGAAGGGGCGGGGGGCGGTGAGGTGGGTCCATTCCCTCTTCCGCCCTTATGAATTACAAAAATGATGAACATCTCAGATGACTATACAGATGCATTTGAAAATTCTGTGAGAATCGTAATTCTTTGTAAATAAGAGCCACAAATGAATGAACACTGAAAGTTTAGAAACTGCCACCCATCCCCACTTTTTTTTTTTTCTTGTGTCAAAGGCATTTAAATTAACTGCATTTGGGTTTTTGTTTATTTGCTTGTTTGGAGACTGAAGATCACCTCCCGCATCCATTCACCTTGTTTCAGGACGGGTCCTGTCAGTGGGACCTGCGTGCCTCAAGACCAAAGGCTAGACTCAAGTGGTTCACACCAGGGACAGTTCCTACCCCTAGGGGCATTTGGAAATATCTGCGAGTGTCTGGGGCTCTGAGGATGGCTACAGGGCACCACCCGGCCAGGAGTCACGGATGCTAAACGCCACGTCATGTGTAAGGCTAGAGCCGGAATGAAGCATCTTGATTTTCCTGGGACCCTGCTGGCTTTACCACTCCTAGTGCCAGGCCAGCTGTCACCTTAAGTCCGACACAAATGAAGGATCGTTTCTGCCAAACACTGAAGAGTTTTTTTCTCATGGACAGGACAAATACATTTGCCCCTCTGTCATCTAAAAATTCCCTGTGGTTCCATAACTCTTTAGTCCCTTCTGACTGTGCTGTTTATTTATGGCTGTGACCTCAAGAGGGAAAGCAATTTTCCGCATACGTACTTGGAACTTAAATGTTCCTAGCATGGGGGAGCCCTCCAGCCGGGTTTTGCGAGAATAACTCCTAAGTCAAGGCTAGGAAATGTCTTCTTGTTGCTCGATATATTTGTATTGACTGAGGAACTCCCACAAAATCTAGAAATGAGGGTCTATTAACACTATTCTTCCTTCTGAGACTCAAATTCCGGGAGGAAGGCCACATTTTAAATCTAAAATTCACACCACGTTTTGAGAAACAGATCAGTGGCTTTTTGAACCTGCCTTCTTTCTTTGGTTTCCAACCCCAATTTTTTTTTTTTTTACAAGTGATTTTACTCAATTTCTCTAAAGCTAAGAAAGCATTTTATACCACCAACGAGTATAAAAACTAGATTCTCTACTTATTCAGATAGAGGCAATAATTGGAGTGAGACTCTCTAAGGATCACATCATACATCTTTATGCAGAAATAGCAGGAACTTTCTGGGGGAAAACGGTTAAGTCAGCTGCTTTCATTCTCTTTAAATCTCCCCATCCTGAGGCTATTAGACAACACAGCCGCTCATGGATTCTATGACATTTTTCCTAGAAATACTTTCCTTATATGGTCATCAAAGGAGTTGCTGGTTTCTGTTTAGTAATGGTATTTTGGAGGCCTAAAGAACCTAATACCCCTAATTTAATACTAGCCAACGTTTTAAGAGCAAGGGAAGAAAGTTTATCACATAACCAACCACTCCCTCTGACACGTTTTGGTTCTTAACCGGACACCAAGGGGCAGATGTTTTGCTTTAACATTAAACTAATAAAACTATTTCCCCCAAATTCTTAGTCTAGATTTAAATCATTGACTTAGATGTGAAAAGGGTAGAGCGCATAGCAAATCCAGTCATATTCCCATACAGGCTTTTGTTTAACTTCAGTGCATCTTCTTAGGGGCGAGCAGTTTAGGGGAACAATGACCAACAACAAACAAAAAGATAACACCTGGTTTCAATCTCTAAAGCTGAACAAAATGCCCCAAAATTAAATTTTAGAATTACAAAGCAGATAAATCGTAGACTATTTTAACATGCTTGCTTTGTAAAGGACTCACCCAAATAATCCTTTCAAATGTTTTCTCTCATGTAGTGACTTTGTCCAATTATAAACATTTCTAAGCCTCTAATTTTCAGAAACTCCTAAATAGTAAAACAAAAGGGTCTAGAATAAGCCTATGGTAGAATAATTCTGTGGTACAGAAATTATCTTGAGCTGAAGGTGTCTGAGTTCCTGAAATCCCTTACCTGCCTAAAAGGAGACCCTCCCAAAAGAACTCAGTTGTCATAAATCACCTCCTCCAGGGAGCAACTCTAATCTATTCTGGGAAATGAGCAGTCAACGCCCAAACACAAGTCACCAAACTATCACATCTCCTATCCTCTTAAGAGCTCACTTAGTTAAAAAAAAAAAAAAATCATCTGCTTTTTCATAGTGACTTTCCTCCCACAACCCTCTAAAAAGTCATGTGCTCTCCTAGAAGTGCCCTCTGCTCCTCCCATCTCTTATTAATAGTGAATATAAGTCCTAAATTCTAACAGCCTCCCTGAGTCACATTTCCTCAAGAACTCTCATGCCTAAGTACATAATTAAATCTGGGTTTCTTCCTCTTGCTAATCTGGCTTAGGTCAGTTTAATTTGCAGTCCCCCATCACAGAACCTGAAAGAATAGAAGAAAAACTTTTCCTCTCTGGAAATCAAGGCACTCTGTCATTTATTCATTCTTTCATTCATCTATTCTTTCAGTGAACATCTGCCAGGAGCCAGGCATTGGGCTAGGGGTTGGGACCTGGCGATAAACACGAGAGGCCCCTTCACTGGCTGCATGAAGCCTGCAGTTCATGGGGGGCGGGGGGAGAGTGGCATTTAGTTTTTAACTTAAAATTACACCGAGTAATATGAGAGTGTGGAGTCCTGTGGGAGTTTTAACCCTTGTTCACATAGTTGGTGCCAACTAGACTAAGTTCTAGGAGTAGAACTCTGAGTTCTAGGAGTTAAGTTCTGTGAGAATAAGGACAGTCTGTTTTACTTGGAGCTTATCCCTAGGGGCTATCTGGTATCCGGCACCATAGTAAGTGCTTAATAAGAATTTGTTGAATGAATTCCACTGCCTTGAATCTTGGACTCCAAAATAAGCAATTCTGGGTGGCCTGTGTTGGCAATCTCAGTATTTGTTGAGAACCAATGGTATGAACAATACTGTCTTGGACATCAGATTCTTTCCTTCTCAGAGAGAAAACACCTTTGAGTGACATAAACTCCTTGCCCCAAATGTGTGGGATAGTCTCCAGTTTCCCTTTTCAATCTACTTTCCAACCTTTCTAATCCAGAGTCTAAAAAACCCTTGGCAAGTTTCACCAATGAGAGGCTAAGGCTAAGAGGTCAAGCTGTGACTTCCCCTGCTCACTCTAGCCCACCCCTTTCCTGTACTTAAAGCTGCAAATCTAGCTCCACCTCAGTTCCAGGAACCTCCCCTCTCCTTGGCCCTTTGGGATTGGATGTGCCAATGGGAACTTGTGGCCATCAACCCCAGAAGGCTTCCCCACCCCCTGGAAATTCTCAATCTGGCCCAAGCTCCTATACACAGAGCCTTCCTTAAACTCTCCTCAGTGACCCCATTGGAGAGATCACCTATTTCCTCCCAGAATCCTGATTCAAAAAGAAATGGACTACAGCTGTGCTCCTTTTCTTGGGCTGTCATAACAGAGTACCACAAACTGGATGGCTTATAATAAAATAAGAAATTTATTGTCTCCCAGTACTAGAGCCTAGCAATATAAAATCTAAGGTGTTGGCAGGCCCCTGCTCCCCTCCAAAGCCACCAGGAGAGGGTCCTTCCCTGCCTTTTCCAGCTGCTGGAGGCCCCGGGGATCCCTTGGTTTGTAGCAATATGACTCCAGGCTGCCCCCCCACCTTCACATGGCCCCTTCCTTCCTCCTCTGTATGCCCCCATCATCCCAGGGCTTTCTCCCTTTGGGCTGTGTCCAGCTTTCCCTCTTCTCAAGGTCACCAGTCATAATGGATGAAGGGCTGCCTGCTCTGGTGATTTTCCTCACCTTCACTTGATCACTTCAGAAAGGATCCCATTCCCACATAAGATCACACGCACAGGTATCAGGAGCTGGGACTTCAATATATCTTTCTGGGGGACACAGTTCAACCCATACAATAGTTAGTACCTTTAGATACCGTCTATCTGCAGAATTATGGAAGGGCAGGGAGAAATCTGTACCAATTTGCACCCATGGGATCTGGCCCAAGGTCAAGCACACAGAAGCTGCTCAGACCCACACAACGAACTAGTAAATCATTAAGTGGATGGTTCATAGATTAGTTTTAAAAAAGGATTTGTGGCTTTTTTATAGTTAAAAATATATCAGTAGAGGGGTACCTGGGTGGCTCAGTCATTAAGCATCTGCCTTCAGCTCAGGTCATGAGCCCACGATCCTGGGATTGAGCCCCGCATCTGGCTCCCTGCTCAGTGGGAAGCCTGCTTCTCCCTCTCCCACTCCCCCTGATTGTGTTTCCTCTCTCACTGTGTCTCTCTCTGTCAAATAAATAAATAAATAAGAAATCTAAAAAAAAAAAAAAAAATCAGTAGAGACTAAAAAGACAGAAGCTGCCTAACCACTTCTCTGTTACAGAACTGTACATAGGGATGCTGAACGTACAGTTTGCCTGCACGTCTAGTTTCAGGCATATCTAATTCCAATATCTCCATGGAGATTTGTCTAGAGAATAATCCTCTTTAAACTAACACCATCAGAGAACATCTACTGAACAACTCAGTGCTTTAGACTACACTCAGCTACATTCCCGTTGCAGATAGGAATGAAATACAGTTCCCTGCAGCGCCTGGATGGCTCAGTCGTTAAGTGTCCACCTTTGGCTCAGGTCCTGATCCCAGGGTCCTGGGATGGAGCCCTGCATCAGGCTCTCTGCTCAGCGGGGAGCCTGCTTCTCCCTCTCTCTCTCCTCCTGCTTGTGTTTCCTCTCTGGCTCGCTCTCTCTGTCAAATAAATAAAATATTTAGAAGAAAAAAAAAATACAGTTCTTGCCTTCAAAGAACTCACATTCCAGTAGGGCCAACACCTTTAGACAAAGCTGAGGGCCCTATGCCTGCTGCTCCCATCTCTGTTTTATTAAAGTGCCCAAAGCACAATTTTACTTTTTTCTGGTTACTTAAGACCATTACTCCAAATGTCAATGGCTATCAACTGTCAGTGACACACATGTAAATTCCTTACATCCACCACTGCTACCTGCCATGTTCTCTGGGCCCTTGCGTTTAGTCTGGGTCCTCTGCCCCCCTACCCTGCCCGTGTTAAGCTGTCCCCTTGCTGATATTGGAAGGCTTGGCTCTATCAGCTTCTTTTCTCTCCTGACCCAGCTTCTCCTTGCATCCAGCTCTCTTCTAACTCACTAAATCTCATCCCTTATCTGCTCGCAGCTGGGTTAGGAACAGGTCTACAGTAGAGTCAAGCAGGCTTTGAGCAAGGGCCCGCAGGCCCGTTAGTAACTGAAGTCCAAGCGGGTGATACAGGGACAACGAGGCATCTCTGCTGGGCTCCTCAAAAGGCTTTTGCCCTTACTTCAACTTCTCCGCTCAGATCTAGTTCCACCCTACCCAGCCTCCTACACCAGGGTACTTTTCTATGTCGACCAGTAGGTAATCACATCTAATCTTGTCTAACCTGACTGCTGCAGGAGAAGTTCAGCTCCTTGGAGCTATAGACGGAATGGCGGGACATCACGGCGGACCTCCGGCATCTCGACACCAGAGGCTACACGCGGTTAATAAACAGATCCATCTTCCAATATTTAAGACTCCTGGCTACTCCCGGAATGGTACACTTTGTCTCCTATCATCTTACTGTTGGTCTAGAAGGCAGGATGTTATGCCATAAGGTCTCCTGCGCATTGCAAATGAACAGATTTCAGGTAAGGAAGGGGTGTGAATGCAGGAAGGAGAAAAAGAACTTTCCTCTACTTAAATCTCAGTCTTTTTTTTTTTTAAGATTTTATTTATTTATTTGACAGAGACACACAGTGAGAGAGGGAACACAAGCAGGAGGAGCGGCAGAGGGAGAAGCCGGCTTCCCACCGAGCAGGGAGCCCGACACGGGGCTCGATCCCAGGACCCTGGGATCATGACCTGAGCCAAAGGCAGACCCTTAACTGACTGAGCCACCCAGGTGCCCCAAAGCTCAATCTTTACAAAAGACATTCTTTCCTTAACTCTTATTTCTCAACCCCGGACTGGGATTTGACTCTAATTCTAGGGAACCTGCATTCTCATTTAATCCAAACCAGTCAATATAAGCTACTCAAAGGTTTGCTAAAAATGAATTTTTATCCTTCCTTCTGGCCAAAACTACTAGAAAAACTATCAGCAGTAATAAGCTTTATACATACTCATAAAATACTGATAATGTTTAAGGCTATATTTGTTTCACAGAAAAGTTATTACTTCTCTCCTCTGTAAAACTGGATGCTACAGAGTCAGCACTATAAAGAAAATTCACTAAAATTAGACTTTAATTCCAAATTGGTTTTTAGACTGGGGGAAAACCCAACAATGTTAAATACAAATCCATAAGAAGCAAGACAGGAGTGATTTCAGAACGGCGCTTATTATTATTTTATGTGAAATGTGTAATTTACTTGAACAACCACATAGTAAAATCAATAAGATTCACTCAGTGTTGAGAATTAGCAGAGATGCTAATTCCTCGTCTGACACCAGGTGGCAGACATTTGGCTTCAACATTAAAAATGAGCTAAGGTATTCCTCTAAAATCTTCTGATTTGGAGACCAGAGACCTTTGGGGAATCTTGTTATTTGATATGATTAAGAATTAAGAATTCCCAACTTTTAAAAAACAGAAACGTGGCTGCATATTAAACAGTGGGTATTGAAAGCACGCTGAGCTGTGATCCCAGAGAGTCTGACCGCACACATCGGTTCAAAACCTACCAGGGGAGGTCATTCTGTTGGGCAGTAGGGCACAGACAGACACAGTCCTGGCGATCAGCAGCCTTCAGTCTAGGGGTGCAGGTGGAATTAAAGAACCAAGATGGTTATCAGTGCTACAAAGGGGAAGCACTGTCCACGTTCTTTGCATACCTCACAGAAGACACGGGGGGGCCAGAATGCCAGAGACAGGGCAATATCCCCATAATCTCACAATGCAAAGCACTTCCTATATGCAGAAGGGCAGTGACTCGCAACACACACACCGAAGGCACCTTTTAATGAACTCTTCGTGAGTACAGACTGAGAAAAAACCCACGTGATAACGAAGCGAGGGCACCCCTCAGGAGACTTGTGTATTACTCAATCCAAGAGAATCCCCGTATATTTGAAAAAGAGTCGCCTGCATGTAAAATGCTGGTACCCATTCAGATACCCAGCCTCTGAAATATCTTCTTCTTCCCAGAGGTCTGAGGCCCGCTGACGAGGAATTTCTACAGTATGTGAGAGACATAAAGATGACCTCCAAGGACATACCAAAGATGCTGTCCCTGACCTCAAGGAACTTAGGTTCTAATGGAGATTTAACAAATCTCCAAATGAGTGTACAAAGAGTTCCTTTTTTTTTTTTTTTAATTTTTAAGATTTTATTTATTTGAGAGAGTGAGTGACAGAGAGAGCACATGAGCCAGGAGAGGGCAGAGAAGCAGACTCCCCACTGAGCAGGGAGCCCAACATGGGACTTGATCCCAAGACTCTGGAATCACGACCCGAGCCAAAGGCAGACACTTAACCGACAGAGCTTCATAGAGAGTAGAGTGTCAGACACAAACGGCATGTTCCGGGGAACAAGAGGGTGTGATGCGGTGGCGAGGCAGGGAATAAGGGGCTTCCTAGCAGAGGCAGTGGTCAGATGGTCAGGCTGCTCTCCTGAGAATGTGAGAGATGCCCTCATCTGTGCCTGTAAAAAGCGATGATACGTAAGAAGGTGTGAGAGATGGGACCCTGGGATAGCCCATGGCTGCAATGTTTTCTCGATCTCAAAGAGGTGGCCCACAAAAACACCTTGTCAACTGCCAAAGATAGCAGCCCAGATCCTAGCCTGCAAGGAGCCCGTTGTTCTTCCCCAGATCAGGGAGCACTCAGGCTGGGCTAAGTCACGCATTACTTCAGCCATGCACGCTAAGGACTTTTTGCTCCTACTCGACATATCCGCTTTCTCCGTGCTGGGGTCACAGCTAGTTTCTTCCTTGGCAGCAGTCCCTTTTCAAGCTAAGGGTAAGTCTGTCTACCTGTGAGGTCAGTAGTAGGCGGTCTGGAGCAGAAGCTTTAATACACACCACTGTGGAAAACACTGTCTTGTCAATGGCAAGATTCTACTCCAAAAGAAGACATGGAAAAACAATCACATTTCTACTTGAATAGAAATTAAAAAAAAAAAAAAAGCTACCCATATCACTGAATATAGGGGAAAAAGCATGGAAAATTACTTGATGAATGTCAATTCATCTGTCAATTACAAGAAAGGGCTTTTTGGTGAGGCAGCGGGATCCAAGAGCTTTCCCTGATCACTATCTTCATCCTCAGCTCTACAATTCCTTGATGGTATGAGTCATCCTAAAACTTATAAAGATTATACAAATACAAATAATAAAAGCTCACTTTATTAAGATTCCATTTCATTAACTAATTCACACATTATAAGAAAAATGTTCTAATTCAGGACAATAATGGGAAACAAAGAACACTGCTCATTAACGTCAATGAGCTCCAGGTTAATAAGAGTACTTGGAGCTCATCTCTATTTTCTTTTTTTTTAAGCTTTTATTTACTTATTTGGCAGAAAGAGAGAGCACAAGTAGGCAGAGAAGCAGGCAGAGAGAAAGGAAGAGAAGCAGGCTCCCAATGCGGGTCTCAATCCCAGGACCCTGGGATCATGACCTGAGCTGAAGGCAGAGGCTTTAACCCACTGAGCTATCCAGGTGCCCCTGGAGCTCATCTTTAAAGAAAACTAAGAGACACATAGGAAAAGCAAGGCTGGAAAGGGCCAGCCGACTCCAAACCTTGCTTCGTGACCTTGCAAAGTCTTTTCTACTGAGACTGTTTTCTCTCTGCACAGGGAGTAAGGTGACTGGATGAGCTCTGGGGTTTTCTAGCACTCTGTGATTTCATATTCTGGAAGGAAAAGCTGGATACTTTATTCTGATTAACAATATTTCCCAAAAAAGCTGCAGATTAGAATCTATATAATTAGAGACCCTAGAAATTAGAATTAATATTTTTGTAGACTGTCTAACCAATTAGCAGTTAAGATTTGGTGCCCAACATACAATAATCTCTGACAGGTGGTAGGCAGAATTCTTAAGATGGTCCTGAGGGTCCTGCTTCCTGATTTACACGCTCTGAACAGTTCCTCCTCTGAGTAGAGGCAAGACTTAGGACATGATGGGCTATCACTAGGGCCATTCTATCACATTATAAGGTGAAGTGATTTTGCAGATTAATGAAGGCCCTTAACCAGTTAACTTTGGGTTAATTAAAAGGAAGTTTCTTTTGGGTGGGCCTTATCTAATCAGGTGAGCCCATAAAGGAGATAAGCAGCTGCAGAAGCTGGTCTTGGAGAAGTACGCTGCCACGTGTAAAAGGAAGAGACACAAGGCAAGGACCCAACGATAGTCTACAGAGCTGAAAATGGTCCTGGTCAAAAGCAAGCAAGAAAATGAGGACACTGGTCACACAACCACAAGGAAATGAACTCTGCCAGTAACCAGTGAGCTTCAGAGACAGCCCTAAGCCTCAGGTGAAACGGCAGCCCCGGCTGACACCTTGCCTTTGGCCGGTGAGGCTCTTAGCAGAGGACCAAGCTAACCCACACTCAGAATCCAGATCTACAGTAACTATGGGTGCTGTTTTAAACCACTACCTTTGTGGCCATTTGTTACTCAGCCAAAGAAGACTAATATAGGGCACTGAGATTTTCTGGAACAAAAGAAGGGCCTGTTTCCCCCTTTCGGCACTAGCTAGACCTTTTTCTGCCTTTTCCACTCCACAATATCCTGGCAAGCACTCTGCCTCCTGGCGATTTTTTTTTCTTCTGCATTCATTAGGGATTCATTTACTCTTCTACAGTCCAGGCCTAAGAAAGCAGTGGTCATTTCATCGTGGGCATGAGATCAACGACAGAATGTCCACCTATGATTCATGAAAGGAGACAGCAGAGCCAATACATGTCCAATAAAGGCATGATCGTTTAGCTCAAAGACATGTGATACTAGAGAGTGGGAAGTTTGGGAGAGTATCAAAGATACTAGGAATTATGACCCTGAAGTCAGATCCCTTAACCATTTTGTGCAACCTATGTTTATGGTCTCACAGCAAAGCTGCGTGGGGGCACCAAATAACACTTAAAATTGTGTAGCGTTGGGGACAAAGACAAAAAAGGCAGTAAGAGGTATCTGAAACTGGCCATTTCTCAAACTCGGACTTGTTCTCAAGTCTGTTCGCTTCCAATCTCTTTTCCTGACGAGCAGTGCTCTTGGGCCAGGTCCCCAAAGTGGGATGAGAGAATTCCCAGAGGGAACTTGGGGATGTCACTTAGGGATACTGACTAACAGTGGAGATTCCTGGGTCTCAAGTGAACGCCCTACCAGATTGGAATCTTGACAGGGAAGTGCCCAGGGAATGTACACTTGTTAACACATTGAGTCTTTTGCACACTGAGTTTGCAAACCAAGAATCCAACTTGGCCGTCTTCTCACAGGTGAGGCATGTGAGCTTCAGCAACTTGCATACAGAGTCGAGGCGAGCAGGGAAGAGAGCTAGCACTAGAATCCAGAACGTAAAACCTACCGACCCAGACCGGGAAGCTGGAAACAAAATCAGTCTTTGTGCTTTCCACACTAACAAGCTCCCCCATTAGTACAGATAATTAAGCGCCGAAGATAAGATGACTTTGTAGTGACAGAAATATGTAAACATATTAGGGGGAAAAAATGACATTTCACCAAGGTCTGTGACTAGTTGGCATTTTCTGGTTAGTGCAAAATTTGATGGTACGCAAAGTTATCAGTGGGCTGGCTTACAGGGAACATCCCCCCACTTCCCCCAACCCACTGGCTGCAAATGATGGGTGTCCATCTGGCTGCGGGTGCAGGCTCTGCTCCCTGCAGACCAAGAGTCCACCATGATGATGTGTGTCGCCTGTCCCCTTGCCTCCAGCCGCAGCCCCGGTAATTCTCCCACTGCAACACTTCCATGCCTCCAGCCGCAGCCCCGGTAATTCTCCCACTGCAACACTTCCATTCTTGTTTGGGACTCTGCTTCTCCTGTCCGGAGCATGCCGTAAAGTAGAATCTGCCTTAAAATAACCCCTCAGCTTCACTCAACTTCCAACAAACCTCTGTTGTTGTAGATTAAAACATGTCTTTTCACATATATTCCCACCTGAGTGACCCCCAGTTCCTTGGCACGTGACAGTATTTGGAGACATGGCATTTACAGAGGTAACTACGGTTATGGGAGGGCTTCAAGGTGGGCCCGGATCTAGCAGGACTGGTGTCCTTATGAGGAAGGACATGAGGTATGTATGCGCTGGGGAAGACCTAAGTGCAAGCCACGGAGAGAGGCCCCAGAAGTAACAAATCCTGCTGGCACCTTGATCTTGGACTTCCAGTGTCCAGAATTGTGAGAAAATAAATTTCTACTCTTGAAGCCACCCAGTCTATGGTCCTTTGTTCTGGCAAACCTAGCAAACTAATATAACTACTTACATTAATAATTCTCACAAAATACAAAATCCCTTACATGATAACCAGTTAATAAATTATATTTGGAGGCTGCATTCTGACCATCCTTCTCTCCAGACAAGGCTGACGGCACTTCTGATTTTAAGCTACCCTCCCCCGCCTTTTTTTCAAGGTTAGAAAATATTCATTTAGGGGTGCCTGGGTGGCTCAATCGGTTTAAGCATCTGGCTTCAGCTCAGGTCACAATCCCAGAGTCCTGGGATCGAGTCTCTCCATATTGGGCTCCCTGCTCAGCAGGGAGTCGCTTCTCCCTCTGCCCCTCACCCCCCATTCGTTCTCTCTCTCACTCTATCTCAAATAAATAAATAAAATCTTTAAGAAAAGAAAATACTCATTTTTCAATGAATTAAATGATTTTCCCTGCAAATATTCAAATGTGGGCATTTCTTTGGTTATGAAGTAACAAAGAATCAACAAAAATAATACATACTGGTCACTTCTGCTCATCCCTTAAAGATCGATCTTAATTTATTTTTTAATTTTTAATTTTTTTTTTTAGTAAGCTCCATACCAAGCGTGGAGCCCAATGTGGGGCTTGAACTCATGACCCTGAGATGAAGACCTGAGCTGAGACGCCTAATCAACTGAGCCATCCAGGTGCCCCTACATGAATCTTAATTTTAAACAATTAAATCTAAATATATACAGGAGATTGATTCCATGGAGAAAAAAGTAAAACTATGCTCCCTCTTCCCCAGAATGGTCTTCAGTAAGCCATGTGAACAAAGAATGAGGCAAAACCATGTGTACAGACTTCCTTCGCACCTGGACCCCACGAGGACACTGGTCATCAGGGTTCTCCTCTTCTCCCTCAGTGATGAAACCTCAAAGTTCCAGAAGTCCCCCCACTTATTCAAATGCAGCAGCTATAAAAGTAGCAAACTGCTCCCCTTTTGGAACCAACAGGTGACAGATCCCCAACAAGTATGTGGGCTTTATCCTCCCTAGGGACCTGGAACCAACCCTTGCCACACCTTTCTAGCTGGACTCACCATACAGGCTGGGGAAGAGAAGGATGGAAGCCAACATGGGAGACATATTACCAGTATTTGGGGTTGCAAAAATAACAAGAGTGGGTGACATTTCCTGAGCACTCACCATGAGCCAGACACTGTACTAAGCGCTTTTTGTGTATTACTCATTTAATTCTCAGACCAGAAAAACAAGGAACAGAGAGGTTAAGTGGCTTGCCTTAGGTCACACAGTAAGTGGTGGTGCTAGAGACGCAACCCCAGGCAACCTTGTGTTCCATAGCCTGTGCTCTTAGCCATTAATTACACTATTTGCTCTCTCCTAAGAACTAAAGCAAAGACGATTTAAAAACCAGTCTTTCAGTTATCTACCTACCCAGCCACATCTTGAAAGAATGAAACACACATTTCTATAATTAAAATGTAAAACTATTGGGAACTAGCACACAATCTCTTCCCTACCATTCTAGGAGGTAGGTAAACATTTCTTTTGGTAATGGACAAGGGACAAAGCTGACTTGGTACAATGTCACAGCAAGTCTACGCCCCTAAATCCAGTCTTGTTTACTACAATTTTTTGACCCCTGAATCATGAAGTCCTCTGTGGGAGAAGAAAAAAAAAGTAATACATTCCTATTTGCAGCACTGCTGGTGAGTTCACTGGTTAACTAAATGGTCCAAAGAAAGTCCTGGATCAGCAATCATCTGGTTAAAAATGCTCGGCGATGGACTACTCCAAAGGTTCACCAGTTGATTTTGACCCTGGGAGCCTAAAAAGGCAACAGTGCACAACTACCAGAGCAAGGGGTGGCTGGGTAAGGTTGAAAAACTGATGGTTCATCGGTCTCCAGAAATCACAGACACAGGAAGCCTTTCTCAGTAGCGCTAGGATGGTAGTCACCCATGAAACCCAGGGTGAGCCAACCTCCTGCGAGGCTGGCCCATCTCCATCCAGATCGTCAGCATTTGTGCTGCCTTATAAAAGTTCATGTAGGGACGCCTGGGTGGCTCAGTTGGTTAAGCATCTGCCTTCAGCTCAGGTCATGATCCCAGGGTCCTGGGATCGAGTCCCACATTGGGCTCCTTGCTCAGCAGAGAGCCTGCTTCTCCCTCTGCCTGCTTGTGATCTCTCTCCGTCAAATAAATAAATTCTTAAGAAAAAAAAAGTTCATGTAAATAAGCCTAGAATTGGCTATTTTTGCATGAGTTCAGAGCTGCCCTCCTTCCTTTCAGGGATTCATTCCTGAGACAATGAAGGACAAAGGCTGATTAGGTAAAATAAGCATGGATTTGGGGATTTTGAAATAGAGTATTTGGTCACTGGCTACATGAATTCTTCCACCAAGGAAGCTAAGGGCTGAGCCACAGGTGGGAGTCAAAGAGGCAGTTTCCACCCATTGCCACTCAACAGCACCTTTCTCTAAAAACAGTCCAGCCCAGAAACAGTCATTTGGTTAACTGTGACTGTGTTCTAGCATCATCTAGGCCCCTGGCATCCTACAAGGTGGAAGGACAGCTAACAAGCAGCAAAGAGGCAGAGAAAATCTGCCCAGAGAAAGCTGGGAATTCTGAGTATTGCTTATTTTATTGACTTATTTTTTGGGGCAAAGAATAGTTTTTTTGGAAAGATGTTGACATAATGCAGTATTCATATTATGGGGATATATGAAATAATACAGTACATTTTACTAGATTTTTAAAAAAAAAAACTATACACTTTTGGTGAGTACCATATTTAATATTCTTGCCGGGACCCTCACACAAGGAAACAGACGTTCACGAGCCCACGGTTCATCACAGCTCTGATTACAATCATAAACTTTCTTGGCAGAGGTATCTGTCAAAAATTCTTTATCTCCGTAATTACTCTAGAAAGATACTGGGACATATTCATGAGCTATAGATGAATGTTCACAGAAGACTAGTTTGTTATGAGAAAAAGAAGAGACAAACCTAAAGGCCCAGCCATGAGGACAAGTAAAATAAAGACAATATTGCTGTGTTCTATATTATTATGCAGCAGAACGAGGAGGTCTTGAACCAGACTTCCTGTCTCCTAATCCCAGCTGTAGTAATATTTGGCAGATGCCCCTTCCGAGGTTTACTGCTATAAACAAGACTGTGACAGTGGTTCCTGGATGGCTGTTTCCCTGTTTAAGGGTCTGGCTATAATGACCGGAAGAAAACTTTGTAACCTCTGTAAAATGCAGGTAGGAACGGTAGTCTTACGGGGTTCATGTGAGGTTTATAAGTGCTTAGAACGCTGCCTGGTATGGGGTAACGGCCCTAGAAATGTCAGCTATTAGTAGGTACTACTGTCTCCAAAACATGTCTCATGTGTGTATAAAACAATAATACATGTAGCTTATCCCATTTATATAACATAAAACCAGCAAACCACAAACACATCTTCCCTCCTCCCCCATCAAGATTTTCTCCATGGGGGAGAGACAAGGTGAAGCAGGTAATGGGCATGAGAGGAAACGGTGACTTATTAAGCCCATTCTTCGGAACGGTGTGCATCCTTCCGGACCACAGTCATCTACACCGGCTTTCTCCAAGTTCTTCCCTCCGACTCCCTCCTATTGCTACATCAAACTGCATTCCGCTCATATCACCTTTCCAAAATCACTCTCTTCTAGTCATTCATAGCCTCTTGATAATAAATTCAAGATATGTTTTTCAATTCTCATTTTATTTAACCTCTGAATGTCTTTCAACATCATTGAGAACACTCGCCTTAAAATGGCTTCCAGGTAACCACCCCTCCTGGCTACTCTGCTACGACTCCCATACTCCTCCTCCATGTCTTCAACCATCTCCTGCCCTCCCCCTGGGCCATCGGTGTTGAAGGCTGATTCCTGGGCTCTTTCTCCACTCACTTGATTCAACTTCTGGGCACCCTTGTCAATGTCCAGGGTTGCAGCCACAAGCTCTAGGAACATGCCCCTCACACTTGGATGGGTCCAGATCATTCCTCTGAGTTCCCGGCATCAGCTGCCTGCCCGGCAATGCCACTGGGATGCTTTAAACTCACCACTGAAGGTCTGGCTTCCTGCTCCTTCCCTTCTCTCATGTCCACTGCTGCCTTCTTCCGGCTAACCCAATCTCTCACCTACAACTGCCTCCTAATTGGCTTCCGGCTTTTACTCATCTTCCCCTCAGAAGTTCTTAGCCCAGGGTCCATGGACTCCCGAGGAGTCTTGTGGATAGAATTTAGGGGACCCATGAACTCGGGTGGGGGGAAACAGTACACCCTTATTTTCATTAATCTCAAAGTGAAATTTACCATTTCACTCAATCATGAATGTTAGCAACAAACATACTACTATTAGGAGAGCACTAGTACTCCAAATACTACCAGGTCATTGCCGCCAAGAGAAATCAGGTATTTCCAAGTCACATGACAGTCGTCAGACGTATTACTTACTTCAGTCACTCCTTTGAAATTACAGGAGCTAGCAGACTCCCCATTAAATCTTATTATTTGATATATTGATAAAGAAGCACACATACCACTACAATCACATACATGAGTTTAATATTTTGGCACCTGTATTTCAGTATAATTGGTCTCCTTTGTTATCCTACGTGCTTTATTTTACAGATTCAAAAACAGTTTTCGTAGAAGGTGTCCCCTAGGTTTCAGCAGACAGCAGGAGAGGTCAACGCCACATTAAAGGTCAAGAATTCCTGCCAGCTGGGGGTGGCCGGGTGGCTCAGTCAGTTAAGCATCTGCCTTGGGCTCAGGTCATGATCCCAGCATCCTGGGTTCGAGTCCTGCATCATCAGGCTCTCCGCTGAGCGGGGAGTCTGCTTCTTTCTCTCCCTCTCCCTCTGTGTTCACTCTCTCTCAAATAAATAAATAAAATCTTAAAAAAAATAATTTCTGCTACCTGATTCTTCACACCACTGTCACAGTTATTTTCTGAAAGCACACCACCGATGTTGCCCTCACATGGCTGCTCACCGTTTTGCTAATTAAGACCAAAGTACTTAATCATCTGGTCCCTGCCTGTCTCTCCAGCTTCACCTGGCACCCTCAACCCCTTGTTCCTTAGGTAGTACCTACACCAACCATCTCTCAGCAATCTAAGATTTTCATCCCTGCCCCCTGCCAACTGGCACCCCTGGGACTTTGTTCATATTCAGCTCTGCCCACTCATCCCTACCACTACGTGTTGACACAGCTAACCCTTTTCTAATCTTCACACCTTCTTGTAAATATCTCCTCAGGGAGGCCCTTCCAGGACCCCAAGGCCATCCCTTATTTTGGCTCTTCACTCACTACTTCTAGAATTTTGTCCCCATAGCACTTTTTACCACTGAGAATCAACTTTCCTCTGTGGATCTACAGCTCCATGAGGCAGGAACCTTAAGTGCTTTGGATCTATTCTACTGCTGACTCATGCTAGGAAATCAGCTAACATAGGTCCAATTAATGAGTTGAAGAAAAAAACAATCTAAATGCCCAACTATGGAATTGAAATAAGTAACGGCAATATACACCTACGTTACGAACAACCATTAAAAACCATGTAATAGGGGCGCCTGGGTGGCTCAGTGGGTTAAGCCTCTGCCTTCAGCTCAGGTCATGATCTCAGGGTCCTGGGATCGAGCCCCACATTGGGCTCTCTGCTCAGCGGGGAGCCTGTCCTCCTCTCTCTCTGCCTGCTTCTCTGCCTACTTGTGATCTCTCTAAAAAAAGAAAAGAAAAACCCATGTAATAAAAGTATATCTGTTGGTCCAAAAATGTATCAGTATCTCATATTTAAAGTAATACTGAGTGAAAAGGGCAAGTTAACCGTGTACATGTTCAGCAATTCCATTTTTAGTAAGAAAAAAAAAAAAACCAGATATATAAACCCATGAAGAGAGACAGTGCCACAGAACAAGGTCTAAAAGGATATTCATAAAATATGTAACGGTTCTCACCTCTGAGCATCAGAGTGGGAGAGAATTTAGAATTGTGTATCTGCCTACGCTGCCTCACCTTGACTTCAATGAATATGCCTCGACTTATGCAATTAATAAATTAATAACATTGCAAACTACCTACTTAAGTTAATTATTTTCAGAACTAATTAAACAACCGCTAGGAGGGAAGCTATGTTTAACTGAGTTAATTCAGGTCCATGCCAGCAGGATTAATCCTAGAAGAGAAAGCAGAACTTTTCAGAGGCTACCAAAAAATGTAGAACCAAGTATACACACCTAAGCTAAGCACGATGTCAACTGTGAGGTAATGACGACCAGGACAGCTCCTCTCGGGTGAGTACTGATTTCACTGCCTCATAAAATCCCCTTCGGTTACACTGAAGTTCATGTTCAATACATTGACTAATCCACAAATCACAATACAGGAAAAGATAAAAAACCATGGCAAGGGGCGCCTGGGTGGCTCAGTGGGTTAAGCCGCTGCCTTTGGCTCAGGTCATGATCTCAGGGTCCTGAGATCGAGTCCCGCATCGGGCTCTCTGCTCAGCAGGGAGTCTGCTTCCTCCTCTTTCTCTCTCTGCCTGCCTCTCCACCTACTTGTGATTTCTCTCTGTCAAATAAATAAATAAAATCTTTAAAAAAAAAAAAAAAAAAAAAACCATGGCAAGTACAGTCACTATTAAAGGCAGATTTCTCACCAGATAGGCTGAAACTAAAGTAATATGTTTTCCTTTGTTTGCAGTTTAACCACATTACATCTCAAAGTATTAAAACGATAAAAAGATAATACTCTGAAATTAATTAATTCGAGTTAGGGTGAAGTTGGGGAACGAGATGAACATCAGTAATTTCTGGGAAGTTGAGCAGAGCAGCATTTCTCCGTAGAAGTCGAGCTATGTGAGGAAGGCACGGCTGGTAAGAATTCCAAATCTTCGGACCCAGTTTATATTTCTTTAGAGTGAAAAGTTCCTTTGCCCCGCACTGAAGCATTTGCCTGGGATGAACTAATCTGCTGATTCATATTCTCTTGAGTATAGACTTTTCCACTTGAATAACTTAATAGGTTGTCCCAGAGTAGAAATTAGTGACACATGAAGGAGACAAAACAGAAGTTTTGTAACGGATTCTAGTTCTCTTCGAAAATCTTCAAAGGTCCATGGATCACAATTTTCAAATTTTACCACTTGGGCCGCAGGAAAACCAACAACTTTAATTGGAGAGGACTCTTTCCAAGACCCCATCAATTCAAAATTGTTCATTTCCTCTTTTTATGACACCCATCCCCCCCACTTCCCACCAGCCTAACAAAATAAGCGAGTAAGAAAATAAAGTCCCAAAGAAATCCAGAAGGGATTTATTGTTAAGTTGTTTAGCTAAACATGGAGGGGTTGAAAAGGGCAAATAATGAAAAATTAAAAGACAAATTTAGGAGACACAGATTCTCCCCAAGGTTGCTAACCTCCAGCACTTGGCAGGAGCAAAGCAGAAATGGGAGAAATTGATTTTGTGAAAGGCTATTAAAGAAAGTGCTGTTCTCATCAGAAAGTCCCTCCCTTTTTAACCATAATCGATAATTTAAAGCAGTGCCAAAAATCACTTCAGTCAAAATGACCAAGAAAACTTTTGTATTTTTTGCACAGGATAGGAAGAAAATTAAATCCAAGTCTGTTAAGAAATTGTCACTCTTAAGAGATGAGGTGAAAACTAACAGCTTTTCCACAGCTTGCCAACATACTCACTTGGGAAGAAAAAGCTCAATGTTAAACAACATAATACCAAGCATATGCAACAAAAGAATAATACATTTATCCTTTTTATCACTCAGATATTTGATTTGCTGTCAAAGTTTAAAGGACTGATTTAGAAACTGACAAGCGCAAAACATCTTCAGAACTTGACAATATAATTGTAAAAAGTTGTTTTTTTTCCTCAGCTCAGCAAACTTCTTAATCTCAACTTACAAAACAATCAGCAGGAAGCTTTGATGGTTTGATTATAAATTATACTGAACCAGTTCTCTATTTTCATGTATCTTATTCTCTTTAAGTAATGATTTGTCCCCTAAGGGATAAGAAGGTCTATTTAATAATTCATAAGACTTTTTTTTTAAAGATTTGACATTTTAATCCAATGACTAATTCTTTGAAATGTCTTTAAAATTAGATAGTCATCCTTTCTCAAAATGAAGGACTGAACAGAGTCTCCGTGTGTATAACTTATGACTAGGGTGTGAAAATTCCCATGAGGTTTCTGGGTGGTGATCACAAAACAGAAAGAGAAGAACCACCATGTTTGTGACTGCCCTGTTTCTGGAACTCTTGATAAAGAATGATTCTGTGAGCCATCAAGCCTTTCCCCAAGAACCTAGTACAGTCATCCTAAACCCGTGCTGAACGACCAACTCTTTAGGGTGTAATGGAAGGGAATTAGAAGGGAACCAGAGTAGACACATCTAAGGTCCCTTCATGTTCCAAGATTCTGTGGTCTTCTGTTAAAGTGAAATGAGATTTTACATTCGGACATTAGCATCCATCAGACAAAATCAGTCTCTCCAAACCTGAGTTTCCAAGGCTGAAAGGCATGAATAATTCGACAGGAATATTTTATGAGCTAAATGAGATGATGAATGTGAACAATTGTTCAGGCAGTGGGCAAGAAACAAAGTCACTATGACTAAGGGACTGTGCCCCAAGGATGACTCAAAGCCACTTCTGACACAAGAATTTCAAAGCCATATTATACCAGTCACACAATCCCAACAGCTACACAATTGGACCAGCCCCAAGATATGTTACTTCCATTGCCCTTGCACTGAAAGCCCTAATTTCGAAACACACTGTACTCGCATGCACGTGATTCAAGTTTAATTCTTATCAACAATCCACCCTTTTGTTGTAAGATGCCAGGGGCTAGGAGAGGGTACATATGCAATTAATATTCCTGTAATGAATGCTAAATATATGAAGGAGCTTTCTCCTGCTGGCCAAAGTCCTTTTCTGGACTTTTCAGTGTCCACAGAGTGGGTGAGAAGCAAGCGGATTTTTCAGTGAGAAGACAGAGTGGGCTGAAAAACTCAGCCTACTCTTCTACCTTGTTTATTAATGTGTAATAGTAAGAGACGGGTGACCATTACTACTTGCTTGGACTCTCAAAGGAGGCAGCTACCCCATGATGCCTTGCCTCTCCTGGTATATTTCAAGGGCCTGAGGCCAAAGGAGAGCCAAGCCCAGCTCAGACAGGATGCTTTCCCCCTCGATCGTCCACGAATGCACGCCAGACTGGACAAGAAGAATGTTTTTCAGAGATGAACACTTCTCTGCAGATAGGGTTCACTTCCTGGAAACAAAACCAAAAATCTCTGCATCTGAACGCCACGCTTCCAAAAATTACTGCCTTTCTTTCATCGCTTAGCTTTTACGTAAACAATGTGCATATGAGCTTAGAGGAAATCAATAAAACACAAGAGTTTTTTAATTTCCCTTGAGTAGACTAGAAAGTACATTTTTTTCCCAAAGCTATCCTAAATGTGTTGGTTTTTCAAAATAGCTATACATTTACTTGGTTTCTTAATTTGCTTGTTTGCTTATTTTTTCTCTAATTACTGTCATAAACAATTCATAGTGACTTACAGAAGCACAGGCATCACACCGACTGTCAGAAAACCTCCTACTGCGTTTTGGTCTCTGTTCAGCCGAGTTTTAGAGCAATCACTGTGTCCTAAGAGCTGCATCCGAAGGGGAATGTGTTTGCTCCAGGGGGTGGTGTCACAGGACACCACATTCACTGATTAAACATCACGCCACCAGACTCTCAAATCCAATGGCAACAGAGATAACAATCACTGGGTATTCAGGAAGATCAAACCCTGGCCTCAAAGGGATCTTCAGTGGACTGTCTGTTCAAGTCGGAAAGAAAAGAGGAAATGAAAGAACACATACAAAATGCTAAAGCCATGTCATCGAAGAAGAGGTCCAACCTTATTTAGTGCTCTGGAAACAGATTCCTTCCCATTTGTTGTTTTGTCTTCGCCCATCAGACTTTCATGCACCTTTTCAGGAAAAGAAAGAAAGAGAGAGAAAGGAGGGGAAGGGAGCAGAAGGAAAGTTTAGGGGGAGGGGGAGGGGCCGGGAAAGAAGGAAGGAAGCGAGGGAGGGAGGGGCCAGGAGGGAGGAAAGAGGGAAAAAGAGAAAGAAAGAAAGAATGACCACACAAAAGAACATGGACCCTGAAATGAGACAGACCTTGGGTGTGAGCCCTGATCTTTTGGGTTGCTAAGCTATGTAACTTGAGTCTTTACAGCTTGCTGAACCTCAGCAAACTTATCTCTTTAAAAAAAAGAAAGGAAGAAAATGATAGCATCTATTCTGCAGGACGGTGGTAAAGACTAACTCCCTCTTGCTTGCAGAGAGCCTAGCACGCAGTAGAGATTCAGAAAGGGTGACAATCATCAGTCCCATAAAGCAAGTATTGTCAATGGCAGTTTACAAAGGGAAAGAGGGAATTTCCGAAAGGGTCATCAATGACTCTCAGCCTTGGCTGCACAAAGGAACCATCTGAAGAGCTTTAAAAAACCCTGATACCAAAGCTTTAAATACTTCTTCTTTTTTTTTTTTTTTTAAGACTTTTATTTATTTATTTGACAGTCAGAGATCCCAAGTAGGCAGGGAGGCAGGCAGAGAGAGAGGGGGAAGCAGGCTCCCTGCTGAGCAGAGAGCCCAATGTGGGGCTCTATCCCAGGACGCTGGGATCATGACCTGAGCCGAAGGCAGAGGCTTTCACCCACTGAGCCACCCAGGCTCCCATAAATACTTCTTCTTATCACATACAGTCAGATCAGTGTCTGTTGGGGGGGGGGGAAATACCTCAATGTAGATCATTTTTTAAAGCGCTCTAGGAGATTATAATGTACAGCCCTAGGCTTGAACCCTTAGCCAAGGACAACGCTGCCTTTTTTCTTATGACCCATTGTATGCTTATCTACCACAGTTCTTTGGCCCAACCTGCTACACCAGTAGTCCTAAAAGAGGGAGCAGTATAACACGGAAGTAACCCGAGCATCCATCGACAATTGTATGGACAAGCAAGACGAGGCACACACTCACGCACATTGGCTTATTACTCAGACTTAGAGAGGAAGGAAATTCTGACACATGCATCAACAGGGATGAAACTTGAGGACATTATGCCAAGTGAAAAGAGCCCGGTGTAAGGAGATACATGCTGTATGATTCCACTGACAGGAGGTAGCTAGAGTAGTCTAAGTCAGAGACCAAAGGGAAAATAGTGGTTAACGGGGGCTGTCTTAATCCCTAAAGAGTTTCAGTTTTACAACATGATAAGAATGTTAAGAATGGGTGGTAGTAATAGTCACACAACAATTTCAATGTACTTAATATAACTGAATTGTACACCTTAAAATGGCTAAACTATCAACAACAGCCAAATTATGAAGCCCTAATCTCCATCGACTAATGAAATAAAGAAAATGTAGTATATCTACATACATATATATAATTTTCCTATATACAAAATATTTATTCCTATATATATATTAGAATATCACTCAGCCATCAAAAAGAATGAAATCTCGCCATTTGCAACAACATGGATGGACCTCTCTAGGTATTATGTATTATGCCAAGTGAAATAAGTCAGAGAAAAATTAATATCATGATTTCACTCATATGTGGAATTTAAGAAACAGATGAACACGGAAGGGAGGGAAAAATAAAATAAGATAAACACAGAGAAGGAGGCAAACCATAAGAGACTCTGTTTTGTTGTGTTGCTTAAGATTTTATTTATTTATTTGACAGAGACAGACACAGCAAGAGAGGGGAACACAAGCAGGGGCAGTGGGAGAGGGAGAAGCAGGCCCCTTGCTGAGCAGGGAAGCCGATGTGGGACTTGATCTCAGAACCCTGGGACCATGACCTAAGGTGAAGGCAGACGCTTAACAACTGAACCACCCAGGTGCCCCCATAAGAGACTCTGAACTAGGAGAACAAGCTGAGGGTTGCCGGAGGGGAGGTGGGGGGGTGTGCTAAATGGGTGATAGGCACTAAAGTGGGCACTTGTTGGGATGAGCACTGGGCCATGGGTCAGTGATGAATCACTAAATTCTACGTCTGAATCCAATACTATACTATGTAAACTAATTAAATTTTAAATTTTAAAAAAATGGCCAAGGTGGTATTTTTGTGTGTTGGGTGTATTTTACATTTTTTTAAAAAATGGGAGTAGTACAAATGGTCCAGTGGGATATGAAGAAAGTGTATCTTCTACTTACACTTTTATTGTTATTTTGTCCATTTATTTCTTTTTAAAGATAATTAATTAATTAATTTGAGAGAGTGAGAGAGCAAAAGAGCACGAGAGCAAGTGCGGTAAGGGAGGAGCGAGAGGGAGAGACTCAAGCAGACTCTTCCCTGAACGCAGAGCCCAATGCGGGACTCAGTCTCCCGACCCTGAGGTTACTACCTGAGCCAAAACCAAGAGTTGGGACTCTCATCCGACCCCCACGTCACCGAGGCGCCCCTTATCCATTTATTTCGACTTTTATATGCTGTATCTATGCACAGAATATACTAGTATGATGCAAATGTGTATGATTTATAAACAAATCTACATAAGGCCAGGATGTTTCCTCGAAGAGCAGAATGAATGGGAAGAGTTCGCATGACACTACATTTGCTAGAAAGAAATGTGGATCCTAAAGCCAACCTCAGAAGGTGGACTTGCAACGCGGGTCATCGCAGAACAGAATAACGTTTACGGACTGGGACAAGGGAGGACAGAGGAAGGAGACGCTGCGATGCCCAGGCAATGTGCCCGGAGTAACACATTCATTTGGCCAAGGAGGCGCTCGGATCTGGACCTACAAAATCTACTTTGGTCTCCGGAAACAAACCAAGGGTTGCTGGAGGGAGGGTGGGAGGGAGGAACAGGATGGCTGGGCGAGGGTATGTGCTGGGCTGAGCACTGTGAACTGTTTAGGACTGACGATTCACAGACCTGTACCCCGAAACATAATACATTAAATGTAATTAAAAACAAAAAAAAGAAGTAAAGAAAAAAAAAACCTGTGAAATCCAAATTAAAAAAAAAAAAATCTACTTTGGTGCAAGTTCCATTCTCCTGGCTCTGAACTAGTCATTTAGATCAATGTTAACACCAAATCAAAGGAACCACCATCAAGAATCACTTGATTTTTTTTTTTTTAGGAAACTAGATAAAATGAAAGTAGGGAAAGAAAGACTCGTTATTGATTCCTGCCACGTGCCAAGAACAGACTTGACATACATACATATCCACACACTTTGCACATATCTTGGCACACATACTTTCCATATATTATTAGCTCATTCAATCACCTCCCAAATCTTATGAGGAAGGGGATAGGAGCCCGTTTGATAAATGATGAAATGGAGGCTTAGGGCTACTTAGCACCTTGCCCAAGGACACAGAGCACTAAAGCAGATTGTGGATTCGAAACCTAGGCATGCCTGCCTCCAAACACCACTCTTTTCCCACTGTGTACTGGAATGCAATGTGTGCAAGAAATACATTTTCTCATCACGATCCAATAAACACACATGTATTTATCCAACTGTAAAAACTGTTCCATAAAATAATACTTAACCTAAAACTGACAGACTATGCCTCGTTTGTTGCCCAACATCACGGGAACGTTCCAGCTGTAGCAGGTGTCTAACCTGAGAAATAGGGTTCTTTCCTACAAAAGGGCCAAAAGCTAGGCGAGATTCGGAGGCTGAGCATTGCTCGTGAAAGCACCCGTGCCATAAGCACTTTTTATCCAAAAAAAAGAAAAGAACTCTGCAAAAGGCTTAGCATTTCATTAGCCTACCATTCCAAAGCTTTCAGACTTCCAGAAGGCTCTTGACAGAACTATGGCAAGCTCCTGGGGGAACGCTTCACCATCATGCAGGAAGTTCGTGGTGGGTCCAAGTGTACCCATATGGGCAAAGTAATACAGATCAAACACTGATATATTTCATCTCAAACTAGATCTACCGTTTTAAAACTATGTTTCACCGTGCTACTCCAAACTGTATATGGCATCTTCTCTTCCACCTCTGCCAAGAAAAGCAAAGACTCTGGGATTCAGCTCCTGAAGGTTTAAATTGGGTTTGTGTGCTCTGTGGAGGCAAGTGGAGGAAAAGAGAAGCCAGGAGAACCCAGAATAGTGAGGAGAGGGCGGAAGGTTTAGTCTGCTTGGGTACACAGGCTTCTGGTCATTTTCGATTGGGTTTCAGTTGTTAAATTTCTTATTTTGCTTCTTGGTATTGATAAAAGGTTCATCAGAAGACTGCCACGCATTTTGAAACTTTCACACCCCCTACTGCCGTTAACCTATCCTATCCTTCAAACTGAGAATATAACATACAACATACTTCAGATGAAATATGGTAAATATCAAGCGACTCTGTTTACATTTTGAAAACATATGCAAAGAAAACACACACACACACACACACACACACACACAAATACAGGCAGAGTTCTAACTAGAGCAATTTCCACCTGCTTCTTGGTCCTGAGCTTGAAGTGAGGGGATTTTGACACACTTTTTAATTTGAAAATTTTTAATTTGAAAATGCCCCTAATTCAGCTTATCCTTTGGTTTTCTGGATTTCTCTTAAAATCTGCAGAACACCAAAAGGTATTTTAGCTGAGGACGCTGAGAATGTTCAGAATGGTCTGAAACTACAAAGTGCTGCAAATCCTACCATGTACAGCCTCTACAATCAAGACACTAAATCTTATCCTGTCTCTTGCTCTCTTTCTGCCTGCCCGCCCCAAACTCATATTGAGTGAAGATTGTCCATTAAGGCTAAAAATACTAAGGAGAAAAGCATCTTTGCTAACATGTTCTGGAGTTAAGGCTCAGAACTTGCTGAGAATGGAAACAGATAATGCAGCAGACTGGTTTAGCTTACTTTAACAGCTATAGAGTCATTTTCTGATGTCATTAAACAGCATTTTATTTATTTATTTAGTTAGTTAGTTAGTTATTTTTAAAAGATTTTATTTATTTAACAGAAAGAGAGAGATCACAAGTAGGCAGAGAGGCAGGCAGACAGGGGAGGGAAGCAGGCTCCCTGCTGAGCAGAGAACCCAATGTGGGGCTCGATCCCAAGACCCTAAGATCATGACCTGAGCCAAAGGCAGAGGCTTTAAGCCACTGAGCCACCCAGACGCCCTTAACAGCATTTTAGATATATTCCTGGATGGTATTCGGGGTTGCCTCGTAAGTGTGGTGTGGGGAAGAGAAGAATCGGCCACCTGCAAAGTGTGCTGGCTGTGGTGTGGCTGCCTGAAGTCTGGGGACTCTGCAGGTCAGCCTGTCGTGAGGCCCGCAGGTCAGAGTCCCACGAGCAGAACCCAGAGCTCCCGGTGTCCAGACTCAGGGGACTGTGCAGCCCTGGGGACCAACCCTCCTCGTCTCCGTCCTTTCAGTTAAGGCTGATCTGACCTACTAACCGATCTCCATGGGGTGGATGGAAAAACAGGGCAGCCTTGGGGCACCTGGGTGGCTCAGTGGGTTAAGCCGCTGCCTTCGGCTCAGGTCATGATCTTGGGGTCCCGGGATCGAGTCCCGCATCTCTCTCTCTCTCTCTGCCTGCCTCTCTGCCTACTTGTGATCTCTCTCTGTCAAATAAATAAATAAAATCTTTAAAAAGAAAACCAAAAAAAACAGGGCAGCCTTCCATCTGCAAGGTCTCTGTTCTCTTGGCTCCGTGTCTACACATTCTATTCTGCCGCTTATCTGAAAGTATTTTGTTTACACAATCATAGTCCCTCTCTTACTCTTTCTGTGCCTGTCCTTTAGTGGGAGAGTTAATTTCCCCTTGGGAAATGTTTGTAAAATCAAATCTCTGCGGATCCCTCGCTGCGTGCCCCTCCCGATACTGAGTGCTCCCCATTCCTTCCTTCATTCCAGCCTCCCAACCGCCCCATGAGGCAGCTACTATCATTAGCCCCATTTCACGGAGGGGAAAACGTATGATCGTCAGTGACTCGGCCACAGGGAAAACATTCAGGAACACCAGAGCTGGGATTTCAAGTATTTGATCTTTTGCTGCCTCAGAGTTCATGCCACAGATCTCATTTTGGGGTCAGAAACCAGAGAAAAGACACCCAGGGGTTTAATTTCTGGAGCCTCAAATCACGAAAAACTCTTCTTGCCCCTAATAAAACCAAAACAAAGCACTCCTTTTGTTTGGTTTTTAAAGAAAATGGATGTTTTCCACGTGTTTTACATCATGACTATAATTCCTGTTAAACCTTGGCCGGATCATTATGGACTTTAACAAGAACACCGTACTTTCCTTGAAAACGAAGGAGGTAAGACTTGTTCTTGGGAGTTATCTAGCAACGACTGAGTCAGCCAATGGTTCAAAGCCCAGAAATGGGACAAGGGGGAGGTCAGACAGCTCCCAAACATGGTGTAACTATCCTTCTGTGATAGAATAAAAAAATATATATTTGGTCTTAAATATATATTTGAAAAGGTCCTAAAACCTCTGTATTTTACTGAGTGATGTAGGTCAGAGAGCATCTTCTGTTACTCACAACAAACCCCCATCCCCCAGAGCTGAGTTTACAGTAAAGAATAGTCTAGATGGGACTCGAGAGTCTGCTTCAGCATGCGGCTGGTTGCCAGAGAGGGAAATCAGAGGGTTGGAACTCTCCGTTTTGTCCTTCAGCGAGAGAGGCTGTAAACTCAATCCCCATTAGCCAGTGATTTCCTCAGTCATGCCCACGTGATGGACCCTCCATAAAAACCCTAAATGAAATGGTTTGGAGCATTTCTGTGCAGGTGAACACACACAGGGGTCAACTCCATGGGGGAGACACTCCCACACTCAAGATTCTTTTGGATCTCGCACTATATCCCTCGCCTTCATCCATCCATCTGTATCCTTGATAATAGAATTTATATTAAGCCAGCGAGTATAAAGTGTTCTCCCGAGTTCTATGAACCACAACAGTAAATTATCATCCTGAGGAGAGGGTACTGAAAACTCCTGATGGGCAGTCGAGTTGGACAGAACTGTGGGGAACCTGGTGACCCACTACTTGTGACGGGCATCTGAAGTGCAGGGGGGCAGTCTCACAACACACAGACCTTAACCTCTGGGATACACGCTAACTCTGGATAGTTAGGATCAGGACTGATGTCCAGCTGATATCTGTAGAGAACTGGAGAATTGCTTGGTATGGTAAACCCAGACATTTAGCATCCAAAGTGTTTGCATAGGTAAAACAGATCAGAGTGATAGCAATGACTTATCTTTCATTCAAGAGAAAATATTACTTAATCTTAAGAAAGAGCGTGTCAAGCAGAAAACTAGGTAGCTTAGAAAAAGCAAACCGTAGATTCAAATTCCAAAGAAGAGGGAATCTTGGCCAATGTCCTTCAAGGCTTCTAGGTTCCCGATAGCATCATCCCAAGGGGAAAAATACAGGATGCATGAGGCTATCCAGTCCGATGCCATTTAAATATTGGACTTCTGGGGTGCCTGGGTGGCTCAGGCAGTTTGGTGTCTGCCTTCAGCTCGGGTCATGATCCCGGGGTCCTGGGATGGAGCTCTGCATCGGTCTTCCTGCTCAGTGGAGAGTCTGATTCTCCCTCTCCCTCTGCCTGCCACTCCCCTGCCTGTGCTCTCTCTGTGTCAAATAAATACATAAAATCTTTAAACAATAAACAACAGACATTTGATTTCTGACTCCCCTCTGGTACAACCACGTTCTCTAAGCACCCTCCTGTGTGAGCCTGGGTTTCCTCTGAGACTGTCCAGAGGAGGAAATCCCTAGTCATGCAGTTTAGGGCAAATTGGGCCATGTGATAATGACTTGTGGCTGGGAATAAACACTAGCCCTGAAAGTGTGCACCCACTAGCTCGTGTCAACAAATCCATTACCTGGGACCGTGATCATTCTCATTACAAGTTAATAAGCTGATATACCATCTGTAGTATTTTAGTCTCATGAACTTGATGAATGAGTCTATCTCTAAGAAGCAGATCTGCTTTTAAAGCCTGGTTTGGACTCTATCAGTGACACCCTAGGCTAAGGTCACTCACGTCACCAGGTAAAGTCTGTCAGCCATCGCACATGGCAGAGGTAAGTGAAAGTCAATGTCAACATCAGCTTGTGAGTAGAAGAGTATGCCCGTCTTTCTAAATGTGGCCCTTTCACTTTACTGCAAATAAGTAGAAATTCGAGAAATGCCATGCAAGTTTAATATTTCAAATGAGAGAAAAAGAACAGACTGATTCAAACCACCATAACTATGCCATGAGTGTTTTTCGGTGATCCTCTAATACTATCCCACGTGGGTAAGCCACCGAGGGTCCCACTCCATCCTTATCCCATCACCCGTGGAAAGTGAAGCGTGCTTAAAACAACGATGCACCAGAAATTCACATAACAGTCCCAGACACAGCAGACAATTTGGTGTTGGAGGAAAGCCACAATTCTATCTTTAGGACAACACCCCGTTCCCCTGGGCTGTTCCCCATTATCTCAAACTCCCCCATCTAAAACCAAAAACCTCCTCTTCCAAAAACTAGTTCCTCCTCCTAACTTCGTGATTTCTAAAGACCAGCATGTTCTTAGTCTTCACACTGAAACTCTCACATATTTGGTTGAACCCTCTCCCTCACCAGCCATATCCCATCAATCACTAAATCCTAGAGATGCCTTTTCTCTATGTCTGTACTATTTTTATTATTTTTTTTAAGATTTTATTTATTTATTTGACAGAGATCACAAGTAGGCAGAAAGGCAGGCGGGGGTGGGAGGGCGGTGTGGAGCAGGCTCCCTGCTGAGCAGAGAGCACGATGCAGGGCTTGATCCCAGGACCCTGGGATCAGGACCTGAGCCAAAGGCAGAAGCTTTAACCCACTGAGCCACCCAGGCACCCCATCTGTGCTATTTTTAAAGCCACAGTCTCCTCTGACCATAATCATCTCCAACCAACAGCCTACCTCCTTTGCCCCTGCCATGTGCTCTAGGCACCAAGGTCAGATGTATTTTCTTCAAACTCCAACTTACTAATGACACTCTTCTCTTGTAACTGTCAACTGTCTGTCACTCACAAAATCAAGTTCGCGCGGAAGCATTAGCATCACTCCAATCTGGCCTCCATCGACCTACCTGACTCCTCTCACAGTTATCCCCCATGGCCTCTTCTCTCCAACCACAATGCTTGGAAGCACGGATCCTCACTCAGACAGCAAAATTCCTAGAGAGCATTTCAGGGGGTCTCTGAGGTCGAAAGGACTACCATAATTCTAAGCTGTAATTTACAGCCTTTTCCACTGTGTTAACACTTAACTGATAGGGCACACAAAAAAATAATGGCTAAAACTGCTGGCTTTTTCTGCACAGGGCAAGACAAGGACACAAAATACACTAGTAATCACTGTACTCCCCAATACTATGTATACACACTCCCATCTCACCTAAGAATTCCTTGTTGGACCAGTAATAAAATGATTAACTTCATTAAACCTCAGTCCTCGAGTACACCTTTTTAATGTAATCATGCATAAAGTACTCCTTCTGTAGATGCAGGCATGATGGTTTGAAGGAAAAGGCACGTGGGGGCATCCTTTCTTCTTAAAAGATTGGCTGACAAATAAATCATAGCTATTCAAATTCAGGTAGAGGCAGACATTTTCCCAGAAATGAACGAGGCAAGCCTGTCACTTCAAGGAAAACAACTGACCGTATTTGTTGCCGACGATAAAATGCAAGCTTTCAAGCAAAAATTAGAATTTGGGAAAACTTGTATCTGCCACTGAGAACCTGACAGCTTCCCAATAATTTCTGACTTTTCTGAGGAGATAGGTGGTGAGATTAACAAAGGCAATGTTTCCCTACTGCATAATGAAACATGTCCACATTTGGAAGAACTTCAAACTCACCGAACCAATATTTTCCAGATATACAAGTCCATGATGGTACACAACTACGTACGGGTGAAGCAGCCATTCAAAATGTCTGACACGCCAATGGGTTTTAATACAACAAAGTTTACTATTGTGGCTTCAGATCCTGTGGTGTAAACTAACCATTAAGAAATTCTCAATTACCTAGTTCTGGTGGAACATCAAAAAAGAATATCCACAATTCCCTGAAAAAGCTATTAAAATACTTGTCTCTTTTCCACCTTCATGTCTTTATGGGACTGGCACTATTCTCTTCATCTACTTCAACCAAAACAATTTATGAAGACACAGTAAAGGGAGAATCAGATAAGAGAATCCAGCTGCCTTCGATTAAGCCACGAAGGAGATTTTCAAACAAATAAAACAATTTCACTCTTCTCACTAAATTGTTGTTGGCTTTGAAAAACATGTTTTTGTTTCACAAAACATGTCCTATTTTGTTAACATTACTGAGTTTCTTACTCTTTTTTAAATGGATAATTTCACAAAATAATCTCCAATTTTAATTTTTATTACAATAAATACTGATTGGGAAAAAAAAAAGATCTTTGGGTCTCTCGATAATTCCTGAAGACCCGAAGGGTTCCCCAAGACCAAAAAGTTTGAGGTCAATGCCTAGAGTAATCTTTTGTTTTCTTCCAGTTTCTCTCTCTTGCTCTCTCTCTCTCTCTCTCTCTTTTTTTTTTCCCGTGTGCCCACCACTTCTTTACTTCTCTAAACCCCATTTATTTTTCAATTCTGTCCTTTACTCCCAGTCAAGCAATGCCTTATCTGCACATTTATGACGCTTATTTTGTTCTACATACTTGGCAAATATCTATCTGGTATCCCTGTCCTCCTGCAGCCTACAATCCAGTGTTCCTACTCCAACTGTGGTCAAGCAAAGAAGTCCGCATCAGTATCACTTGCAAAGACCCCTAACAACCATAGAATCTCCACAATTAAAAAATTTTCTTAAAAAGAAATGCAGAATCTCAGGCCCCAGTCCCACTAAGAATCTGCATTTCATCAAGATTCCCAGGAGATTTTCCTGTATGTTCACATTTGAGAAGCAGGGGATTTATGCCTCTCCCGAACTGTTGTGACTTTCTTAGAAGGAAACTAGTATCTTTAATTTGTTGAGTTGCTCAAAAGGAGGGCACGGGTGATGAGCCCTGGATGTTGTACAAAGTGTTGAATCACTATATTAAACGCCGGCAACTAATATTATACTGTATGTGAACTAACAAGAATTCAAATAAAACTTAAAAATAATTTACTTTGTATAATAATCATTCAATGAAACATGCTTACCCATTGTATGAACTTGTTTCTGGGGATTAGCAAAACAACAAAAGCAAAACAGCCTATATCCCGAAGAAACTTTTCCACCTCACAGCAAAGATAGTAAGACCGGTAATAATAACAGTAGCTAACATTTCAAAACATTCTTTCTGTGGGCCCAGCCCTGGGCTGAGGACTTCATGTAACAATCTTATATGGTAGGACCTACTATATTACTACTTCCACGTTAGAGATAAGACATCTGGGGCTCAGAGGTTAAGAGAGGGTAAGCCAGCATGAGCGCCGCTAATACCCAGGAAGGGACAAATGCCACGAGACGGGTAAAGAGATTTAAACAATCTTGAGGAAGAAGTGTGTGAGTTCTCAGAGGGAAAGATTACATCTCAATCTGGGATTCACCCAGAGCACTAGTTCAGTCCCTTGCGCACTGAGGAACTCAGCAGGCATTCATCAGACTGAAACCATGTGAGTGGAGTCAGGGTGACCTATCAACCTTACCAAGAGTATCTTAAAAATAAATGTTTATTTACAACTAAAATAATTTAATTTTTACTCTAGATTTTACCAATCCAATAGTCCTGAACTCCATTAGAGAGATAATAGACCTGAGTTAAAAATGCTTCTCTCTGGTGTTCTATCCATGGAGTCTGTTCTCTCACCCAGGGCTCTTGTCCCATAGCACACAGACGAAAGGTCATCAGGATGCAGAGGGACAGGACATGAACTAAAATGGTGAAAGCCACTTGGAAATCCTGAAAGAAGCTGATGCTTGCGCTGGGTAAAGAAAGGAAGTCATGGAATGTCTCCCTTGCCACAACAAGCAAGGAATGAAAGGAAATGCTGGTTAGTGGCTCCAGGACACACACCTGGAGCAGACAGAGAAAAGCAAAGCAGAACTGGGGAGTCAGCCCGTTACGGAGCAGTGCACCTGCAGGCGTCCACCACCAGGTGTCTTGCCCGCCCCAATCCTTGAACTTCCCCAGATGCACCTGAAATCAGTTCCTTTCCCAACGATTTGGAGTTGGGGTCCTCACCACCCTCTCATTTTCTGACAACTGCACATGGAGCTGTGAGCACATTTTCTTCTAGAACATTTCATGTAAAAGTTCTGTGGTTCTATTAACACTACTCTCCATGCCTAACAGAGATTAAATATGTTCTCATGCGCCAGCCATCTTGTAGACCTTGTATATCCCTCACATATAATATTTATATGGAAAAAAAGCGTCCTGGTAACAAAAAAAACAACAGACCAAAACCAGTTTCCCAAGCAAGCCATTTACAGGATGGAGATCTACCTTTACTGTATTTCAGATGTATATTCAGTTTTATATGAAGACTTCTTCAAATAACACTGAAGGAGAAAAATATTCAGCTAACCATGTTCCTCGTGATACTGAGCAAGAGTCCTTTTGAGGATTAAATTCGATCATATTCAAGAGGAAATCTATGGAAAGCTAAACAAAAAGAAAAAAAAAAAAAACGAAAGTTCACACACAGTAAACACCACCTCCCCTCTTAGGTACCAAGAGGAATATTTTGGAGTTGGAGTTATCCTGTTCTCTTACTTTCTGACCATTCCACATGGAACGCTGACCATTTAAAGTAGGCTCCATGCCCAGTGTAGAGCCCAACATGGGGCTTGAACCAAGGACCCTAAGATGAAGACTTGAGCTAAGATCAAGAATCAGACGCTTAACCGACTGAGCCACTCAGGTGCCCCAAACATGTGTGATTTTCTAACGGTCAAAAGATTCGATTTTTCCAATGAAGTGTTTGAACATGAAGCTTTTATTTCACTGTTTGGCATCTAAGGGGTTTTGTTTGTTTGTTTGTTTGTTGTTTTTTAAAGATTTTATTTATTTATTTTACAGAGAGGGATCACAAGCAGGCAGAGGGTGGGGGGAAGCAGGCTCTCTGCTTGGCAGGGAGCCTGATGCGGGGCTCGATCCCAGGACCCTGAGATCATGACCTGAGCCAAAGGCAGAGGCTTAACCCACTGAGCCACCCAGGTGCCCCTGGCATCTAAGGTTTTTAACAGGGAAATGCAATATATAAATTATAAGGACCACTGTTGACTACCTTCACATTTATGAAAGCTAACTGAGTACTTACCTGCATCAGGTAAATACCGCATCATCACCCAAGGCACAAAATTTATGAACCACTCATGTTCTAGCTTTTGAAAAGCTAATGTTTCTCCTCCTCTCACAAGATTAATAGGTGGAGAACACTGAGAAGTCATCTAAAGACATTTTGGAAAATTTCAAGCACGTTTTGCTTAACAGTTCATGTCATACTTGGTAATTCTAGTCGAAGGGCTGGGACTGGCTCTGGAATGGCTATGGCCCCAGCATGCTGGTCTCCCCTGCGGCTTTAACAGGCAAGACCAACATTACATGAGTTACTTCTGCCATAATCGTTTCACGTGAATATGGTGGCTGAGTCCACTGACACACAGAGCAGGAGTATACATATCTCTCTATGTATTTATTAATTTCAGATTTTTCTGTGAGGATAATGAATTTGGGCAGACAGTTCGTGATGAAATCTGACAACAATTCTTCAAGTCGCCAGGCGTCCTTTTGTCTCTGTGGGCTCACTGGGTCACAGTCCCAGCAGCTACATGCCCTCCATCGAGGGCAGGAGAGGATCTACTGGCACTTCGGGGAGCACTTCAGTCAAGACAACTACAGGACACCATGCCACCCCTTCTCTTTCTAAGTCACCACTCTGCTCACACAACTCTTTCCCAGAAACTTAACCAAAACTAGAAAACAAAATTTTTCTTTCCTTTTCTTTCTTTCTTTTTTTTTAAGATTTATTTATTTGATAGAGAGCATGAACAGGAGGGACAGAGGGAGAGGGAGAGGAAATCTCAAACAGACTCCACGCTGACATGGTGCTCCATCACAACCTGGGCTGAAACCAACATTGGATGCTTAACTGACCACACCACCCAGGTGCCCCAGTTTTTATTTTCAAAATGCCAATAAAGCAGAGAAAAGAGTGTGAGAGTGGGGGGAATACAAATTAAACTTCTTTGGTAATTAATTGAAAAGCAAAGAAGAAAAAAAGAGATTCTTTACTTTTTGACACCTCTAGGGGCAATGGCTTCCTCGGCTCTCCATCTGATGTCTATTTAGTCCCCAGCACAAGTAACCAAGTACCTGACTGTCCACATCCCTATCAACTGAAGTACCCTTCTCTGAGCATCCTCTGTCCCACAGCCCTCTGGCCCCTCAGAGCCCCTTCCGGGTCCATTAGAATGGATCTGTTACCTTGTGCTCACTATCACACTGTTAGACTTTTGCTACCATTCATTTCATTGCATTTACCTTTTTGTTTCCTAAAGCATAATACTTTACTTTTTTTTAAAAGGTTTTATTTATTTATTTGACAGAGATCTCAAGCAAGCAGAGAGGCAGGCAGAGAGAGAGAGGAGGAAGCGGGCTCCCCACTGAGGAGAGAGCCTGATGTGGGGCTCGATCCCAGAACCCTGGGATCATGACCTGAGCCGAAGGCAGAGGCTTTAACCCACTGAGCCACCCAGGCACCCCTAAAATATAATACTTAAAAGAGCAACCAAGAACCATTGTGAAGATTTAAGGGAATACTTTTTTTTTTTTTTTTTGGTCTAGAACTTTCCAAAACACTTAATAGAGCAAAATCATTTTCTTCCCTAAGTTCATGAGGTGAGACAAGAATTATTTTTACATCTCTTACCCCCAGGGTATGAAAATCTAATTTGGAAATCATATCCTCTACCCCAGAACACAGTGTGTCCAAGCTATTCTGGAAACATCTCACATCTGTCTTCCTGAATTCCTCCTGTCACATCATGGAACTCAGCTGAGAAGACAAGACAGGAAGGCTAGTGAATCACCAAAGGGTATTTAAAAGATTAAAATTAATTCAGCAGGGCAAACCAGCTGAAAATGAGGCCTTTCCTATATACTGGAGTTATTTTTTTTAAGGGATCAGAGCTTCTGAAAAGCAATTTAAAAATCATTTGTAGTTGAAATTACCAGAAAACAACTGACAAAGAATGAACATTTAAATGAAGTTTCTGGAAGAATTAATCGTATAAACTTATGCAACGTTCTAGCACTCTTTAGTTAGCCAAAGCCAGAAACAAGAAGAGCTGCCAATTATGTCAACATAATTAGGTTTGTGCCTTGGCTTTTTCTCTCACCAACTAGCCAGCTTGCCGAAGAGGTCCACTTTGCTGGCCTTGGTACTGGAAACCAATCAACGCATAACATCAAAGGAGTCAACTCTCAAGCAACACGGATCAATTCGCAACGCCAAGGTGAAGTGTAAATGCCAATGTAATCGAAACGGTCCTTTTCCTTGGCACTAGCCTTTCTGACTTGCAGACCTATAAACTCAAATATGAGGACTGTTTGTGGTGGACTGAATGACCAGCCCCCATTCTCCATTGCTCCTAGGAGCCTGGAATAGAAATCGTCTTATCCAGTGCTCTTCACAATTCTGGTTTACAACCCGTGCTTACTTTTTCTGTTTCTACAGAAAGAAGTCAAGGAGTGGCTTGACGGAGCAACCCTCAGAGACCATGCATGTTTCTCATCCAGCTCCAGCCACCCAACTAGCAACGAGGTAACATTTACACAGCCTTTTACTATGCACTACGTATTCTCCGAAGAGGTTCGTATCCACACATAATGATTACTTGGCTCCTGGTTTCATGGAGCTCTATGCCTCAATGGATGGTTTCAAGTAAGGCTGAGGTGAACATGATAAAAGAATTCTGAAAACATTTCTTTAGGATACAGAGAGAGGACGTCCAATAACTCCAAGGGTCTTGAAAGGTTTCACAAAGGAGATGCCATTTGAGCAGGATCTCAATTGTTTATAAGCACAGAAAGATCCTCTAAAATACAGTTTTCCATTTTCCAAACTCTCAAGGTAACTACCACACACACCAAGTTGAAGTTTAAATCTCACATAGTCAGGCTCTGGAGGTCACAGATATACGTCTCAAGGTGATGGTGTGGCAGGAAAACACTGGATGCTGTTTCTGAATACACTGGTTCAAGTTCCACTGTGGACACCTGAGTAGGAGAAAGCAGCACGAACAAGATTCCATGGACACACAGTAGGTCCACAGAATTTCACCGTACCTTTCCTAGTAACCATTTTTTCCAGTCTCACCTATTACGAGGCAACTATGTCAATTAAGTTATAAAATACAAACCCAACATCAAAAATCAGATGTTGAATGCACTGGAACATCAAAGGATTGACTGAGTATACCAGGGCTGCCATTTGTAGATGGCCTCCAGTTTTATTCAGTCAATCATTTATTGACTAAGTTCACCTGCTGTATTTCAGACACTGACAACACAAATAGAAAGGTAAAGACAGACTAATCCCTGCTCTTAGGATGCAGAAGGTCCTAACTAAAATCAGAGTCCAAAATAGAGGCAACCCATCATTAAGGAAGAAGCAAGCTTTTCCATCCCACTGCTGCAGCGATAATGGTGACCACTAATTATAAGAAGCACTAATACTTATTAAACTCGTGCTATATGCCAGCCACCGTTCTAAGAGCTCTCTGAAAATGCTCTCACTTACTCCTCATAGCTGATCTATGCCAGACCCTATCATTATGCCCACGTTACACATGAGAGGCTCTGTGGACTGCCTGCCTCTAACCGAGCTGAGATTCAAACTCAGGAAGTTGACTCTAGAACCCACGCTCTCAAAAATTAAGTTCATGAAGCATTAAGGCCCAAAGCCACATCACCTAGATTTTGTTTTCTCTCTGTATATCCTGCCTTTGTGAACCTAATGTTGAACCTAATGTTGGGGTAGCTAGTCCCCAAGATCCACCCGGTTTCACACTCTGTATCTTTGATTCTATGAAGCCCCCAGTTAAACCTGAGTTACAGGTTGGTACCAACCAGGCACTGAAACCTGTAGCCCGGTAGCATCAACATGTTGTATCTTTCAAAAGTTTTCATGCAACCAGCATAAACCAGCAGGAGACTACCAGAGAGAAGACATACAGTCTGACCAACTCATACTTCTCTGAGTCACCATGCTCCCCTGGGCCCATGGAGGGAATGGTATTTCAAGCAAAATGCTAACAGATCACAAGTTCTCACCTTTAAGCACCAAAACGGGATGTGACCCTTTCTTTTAGAATCCGGGTCAAGGCTTTTTTTTTTTTTTAAACTCTGGTAAACCCCTATGAAACTCAGTGATTTCACAGATGTTTTTCTTTTTCCTAACAGGCTCTTGTTTTCTCAGAGGGCAGACGACACAGGAGGAAAAGAGGGGCAACATATTGTACAGATGATTGATTGGGGCGGGGGTTGGGGGAGTTACCAAAATGCTGGAGGGGGCAATTCAGAAAGAAAGAGAAATAGAAAGTAGTCAATCTCTGGGTTAGCCTGGGCATTTTATTTTATAGATAGCAGTTTAACTTGGAAAGGATGCCCCGAAGGTAGAATGAGTCTGTTCTATTTTTCTCTGCTCCCCAAAGCACAGTCTGCAATCCAAAGAAAACTGAGCGGTGATTTGGTCATAAAACACATGCCACTGTGTGTGATGAGTATTTACTTAAGACAAAGCAGATAAGCAAATATACACACTCAGCAATACAGACTGGTATGCAGTATTAGGTGTTCTGGCGATACATACCAGGATCTTACAAAAATTTGCCTTATTTCTTCTTTTCTTTCAACAGTTAGTGCTTGTGCTTTTTATAGATATAAACGTGTGTATTACATGAAACGTATAATATACATTGACTTTACCATCGTTAAGTGAAACATACTCATTTTATTTGAACTGCTTGTGATTAATGTAAACATTAATGGTAGATTTCACTGGACAGACAAAATCAAAAGAAACACAAATGCTGAAAATTCGTTGAGTTTATTTTACTCACTAATTTATGGAGTGGGTACTACCGGAAACTCGGAAGTGTGATCATGAAGTAAAGTGGTTTCGTTTCAGTAGGAGTTCACAACTGGCTATGAAGAAATTCCCAGAGAATTCCCCAGAACTATTGATACTAATATTTTGAGACCTTGAGCATGCTGAAGTAAGTGCAGAGATCCCAAAGTGACCATATGGCGAACCACAGCAGAAGTCTGGGGGTACCCGGGCAGCTCAGTTGGTTAAGCATCTGACTCTTGATTTCAGCTCAGGTCATGGTCTCAAGGTCGTGGGATGGAGCCCCATGTCCAGCTCCACGTTTGGCGAGGAGTCTGCTTGGGATTCTCCTTTTCCATCTTCCTTTCCCCCCACCCATGTGCTTTCTCTCTCACTCTCTCTAAAATAAATAAATCTTAAAAAAAAAAAAAATTCCACAGGTTTGGTTCTTGAGCATGTTTTTTAAAAACTCAGTCTGGCTGCTTTAGAGTCACATTTAACACATTCTTTTGGGCATATTTGATTCAAAATGTCTATCCTTAGCCACCTATGAAGGGACAGCACCATATTGTCAATCTTCCTTTAAAATGTGAAGGCCTTTATAACTGACTTTAAGAGAGGAGAATGAGCGTATTGTCTCGTTGCTTCGAGAAAGCTCTAGTTCAGTTCACATCATGGGCCAAGCACCAGAGAAACTAACGGAAAGTGATGCCAGGACACTGAGCGAAGGAGTGCTGAGCAGAGGAGACCCCAGGACGGAGTCCTGGAGAGACTCAGAGTGGACCAAGCAGAGTGCACACGTTCAGCCTGAATTCCGGGCTCTCCACAGGCCCTTACGGATGCCCATACTCAACAAGAAAAGGGCCGGGGACAGAAATAATGCAAACAGTCAGCAGTGAGGGAATCAGTAAATAAAACACAGGTCTTGAAAAGCATGGACTAGCATGGCTATTGTTGAGGTAGAGAAACAGCATATCCTTGTCCGTGCTGCCCTACAAAACACATCCTTAAGAGGAAAAAGCCAACCAGTTGTAAAACCATCTGATGTAATATTTTTTTTATTTTTTAAAGATTTTATTTATTTATTTGACAGAGATCACAGTAGACAGAGAGGCAGGCAGAGAGAGAGAGGGAGGGAAGCAGGCTCCCTACTGAGCAGAGAGCCCGATGCGGGACTCGATCCCAGGACCCTGAGATCATGACCTGAGCCAAAGGCAGCGGCTTAATCCACTGAGCCACCCAGGCGCCCTGATGTAATATTTTCTTATTTTAACTTTTAATTGCGGAGCATTTTAAAGATATAAAATTAGAGAGAACAGAATAATTAACCCTATGGACCCATCTTTAATAATTATCAGCTTTGGGGCAGTTTGGTTTCTTTTCTTTTTTTTATCTCCACCTCAGTTATTTTGGAGAAAATCCCATACATGATATTATTTATATTAGTATATATTATATTACATTATATCTATTATTATATATGAGTATATAGCTCTAAGAGATAGGGACTTTTTAAAAAATAGCATCATCATAAAATGTGGGTAAATCTTAAAATTTATTATAAATGTGGGTATAGACCTAAAATGTTTTCTGAAAGGAAATTAAAAAAAAAAAAAAAAAAGACGACGACGACAGTGGTCATCACTGGGGAAAGGGGCTAGCGGGAGGAACAGAGGAGACTTTACTGTACATTTAATAGCATGTGGTGAAATTTGAAATTTGCCTACAGTGGCCAGTGCCATGCCTGGGAGAGCAACGGGACGGCTGTCAGGACAGGAGGGAGACAAGGAGGTCCTGGTGGTGCTGCTGAAAACAGCAGAGGAGTTTGGCTGGGAGAAGCTCAAAGAGTCCTTGATGTGAATCCAACACTGGTAGGTGACAGCGTCCATCAGCGATAGGATAGGATACTTCCCAGTGCGTAAAATGTAATAGCTATGAACTCAGGAATATTACTAAACATAATTATGCTTCCAGCAGCGTGCAGCTCTAGACATTTAGGAGACGAAATGGACTCATCTCAACCTCCCTACTGCCATATCCGGCTACGGCGGGCTGATGATGAAATCCATCATCTGAAGAACCGCAATTTTAAAGGGCACTTCAAAAACACTTAAAAAAAAAAGTCAATGTCTTCACTTTCTCCTTCTCTTTTCCTTATCTAGCGTCCTTGTCATTTCTCTGCCTTGTAGGTTGCAGAAATGTTCTTTCCTTCCGTGGTGGTACAATCTGTTACAACGACAGCCCATGAACAGAGCCTTGGAACCTACAGGGTAGGTGCCAGGTTACTGGGTTACGTTAGAGAACTAAGCCTTGGTGAGTGCTTGTTTACGCTGAATTTAGATACGACAAAGTACACTACGTGTTTTAATCTATCAGCAGTACACTGGGGGAGCAGAGAAAAGAGGCAACTGAAAGGAGCTGGCTGTTAGAATCTGTTCGTTTCTGTCCCAGCTGGGACTCCTCCAACAAACCCAAAGATGTTACGGATACAGACAAAGGTCAAGAAAGTCTGGTCTCTATTAGACTCATTAAAACCCTGAGCTTCTGAATATATTAAAGAGAAGAAACGCCTCTTTCTTACTTTCAAATATCACATGAACAAAGCTAATGAAATGTTCCCCCTTAAAGGTCAAAGGGAAATATCTATAATGAGCAGAAATTTAAATTTTGTAAACTTCTAACTTTTCATTAGTGTGAGCATAAATACGTTCCGAGAACTTTAAAATAGTTGGTTCTTTTAATAAAGATACATGTGTCCCCTGCAACTGTATCTCTTCTTACTTCGCTTAACAAAACCCAGGATTTCTAGATAGTATACTGAAGAAGTTCACCTAAACACTGGTGGTGTCATTTCCAAACAGGTGACATTCTACTATACTTAACGCCACGGAAACATTTCTTTTCACAAAAATGCTTACCAGGACAAGCAACCAATGTAGGAACGAAAAAGAAACAACTGAGAAATGTAACAGTATTTTCCACACAAGCTGCCTAATTTTACCCCAACAGGCTTGAGTTCTCTGCCCTCAAATGGGGGGCTTTCTTTTTTGGTCGGACTAGAGATTAACCTCATCCATAATAGAACACACCAAAAGGAAGTGCCACTGTGAGTCTACTCCCTTTACCGGGGGGGAGGGGAGGCAAGGGGGGGGTACCTGTTTCATCCGGGGAACTGGGGGAGGCACTGTCTTGGGACAGTGTTGTCCAGCTGGACTCCTCATCACTCGGTGCCAGGTTCTGGATCCGGTGTAGGGCACAATCGGTCTTGGCCCCCGTTTTCGGATGATCCTTTTTGGTCTCTGGGCTGGAGGACACTGTGGCCGCCGGACCATCTTCAGGGCTGAACTGGGCCTTGTTTGGTTTCTGCGGCAGCGCCTCGCCATTCCCAATGATGGTGGAGGCCGGGCCCTGGCCCGGCTGCGACTTCTCTTCCACAGCCCCGTGCTGGTTGCCCACACTCTGCTCTAGGTCTCTGGTTGAGGTTTCCAGGTCTGCATAGTAATTGAGGAAGCTCTTGGTTCTCCTGGGTTGCGAGGGTAAAATTTCACAGCCTGAGGAATCACGCGGGTGGGGCTCTTTGCCCTCTAACTTCTCAGAAGTTATGTTGATGACTGCAGTGGGGCTGACGTTTTTGTTGGGGTCCTGCTGTCCTTGTTCTGCGGCCTTCCGGAGCTGGTTCTCCCCATTTTTCACCAGCTTGATGTTGGCGGAGCCATTTCCCAGCAGGGGCTGTGCGGCCGGATCGGAGAGGCCCATCGCCACCTGGATATTAGTTAGTGCATATTTTTTCCTGCATTTGGGGGGTGTGCTGTTCTTGGTTTCGGTGTGTTTTATCTCGGCATTCAACAGTTCATTGTGGGAGGAACGGAGATGAAGGGTATTTGGTGGTGTGGCCGGGCTGTTGCGATTCGTGATGTCCGTGGCTCCGCTGCTGGCCATAAACACAGCCACAGGGTCTACACCTGAGTCAGCTGGAAAGAAAAAGAAACTCGTCAGTAGCTGCCTGACATGACTGAACTGAACCGCTTAACATACGGTGAGCCAACATTTTTATACAAAAAACTGAAAGAGTTCATGCTTCCGTTGTATACATTCTTATAGAATTGACCCATTTTCCTCTTTGTTTTCCTTGCTCACTCATAAATTAAATAGGAACAAATAAAAGGCTTAATGTGGGTACATAAAAGTCAATTTTTAGAAAAGCTAAAAGGTCTTCTAAGGGTCCAAAGTTTATTTAGACTCTCCCTTTTATAGTCATATAAAAGCATTTTCTTCTGGTCATTGTTCACAGCCTTGACAATAACCCCCTTTCTAAACATTCACATCACATTTCTATTCTGTAGTTCCTTTGGGCAACAAAAAAGTTGCTCAAAAATCAGCTGGGGCTCCAGCTTTCTTAGTTAACCTGAAAGGTCACTGTTCACTGATGTGCCATACAGCCAAGGTAATTTTTCTCAGCCACGTTTAGAAATTGTGTTCCGAATGCCCGGAAAAGTCAAATCTCCACTAGAGTTTGCTAATATCTTTGTGAGTATTTTTGACCTGGGCTTAGTATTTGTACGAAAGAGACATTCTGGAGAAATGGCTCAGTTACTGGAGAACGTACACACACAAAAAACTATTACTAATAATGCAGCCTTGAGCCCTAGGCTACTGCTGGGTTAGAGCCCCCAAAGGAGTCTGAACATGTTCCACTGAGTTATAATACCGACTCAGCTGTTCACAGTCCCCATGTGCCCTTGCAGGACTCCAAGGAAACCATCTGACAATTGCATTTATCTCAAATATTGCTCATACCATCAGTGATTTATTCCATATGTCTCTTGCTTGGAAGAAAGAAAGGTTTCTCAGACTAGAAGGGAACAAAATTCATCAACAAGAATTCCTAAGGTTTCACATTTCTCAGTCTGTGAAGAATGACCCCTTTCTTATCTGATCCTCTGCCTTCCACAGAGGCCTCAGTGAGTTTACACCGGCAAATGAACCAAAGCACAGCTCCCAACATTCCTAAAATTGTATTGTGACAACTCCCTCTTCCACTCCCTAGGCAAAACAGGGATCTCCCTAGGAGAGAAAGGTAAGAGTATTCCTCCATTTGAGAGCTTAGAGGTACTCCTTTCTCTTTCAAATACTCAGGATTGCCTACTTTAGGAAAGAGTCACCCACTCATCCGGGAGTCCATGTACTTCTAGAAAGGTAGGCAACATAATGCTGTAAGCAGGGCCCACATTCATAAATGCAATGACGGTGTGGCCCACAGAGACAGCTAAGGGCTGTAAACCAAGTGGTTAAACTTCAGACCCCATTTCTTTATCAGGATTCCTGCTTACCCAGCAATGTAACTAACCACCTGGGGTTCATTTTATAGGAAGCCTTGAGCCCTATAAAAAACTGAGTTTAGTTTGTTGCTCCCTTTCAAACAATGCTCTGATAACTACGTATTTTACAAATTACATTGTTTTAACTATTACTACCACTTCTGTGTATTACAGATTAGAAGTTACCCTCAGTCAAGAGCAGCACTTGATAGGAAAGGGCTCACTTTGAACCCACAGAATTTTCCCCGAGACACATATTTGTAACATGGGCACACAAGAGAAAACTCTTGGGTATTCAGAATGACATTACTATAAGAAAGTAGGAAATCTTTGGCTTTTTTAAAGACCTGGCCAAAAAAAAAAAAACTTCTATCAGTCTATTTTAGGATGTTAGGTACTATATTCTAGCAATGTTATTAGAGAGAAAGTTTTATTTACTTTGCTCATAACCATAAACATTTTCAGAAAGAATACCATCAAAATTTCAAGGTGATTAAATAGCTTTTATATACTGGGTGTGACAGATTATAAAAACTTTTAGCCATGTTCTTCTAGATCACACCGTCCTCCCTATGACCTTTGTCACTCTCCTGTGCGCTAGAAATCACAAAGGGGAGGTTTGGGCGGGTTACATTAGAACAACAGGACCATCCTGTACAAAACAGCTCTGTCTGTGCTGTTTTTGTAGATCAAAGCCTGAACACAGTTTGAGTGTGTTTTCGATATTAAATGATGGTATCACCTGGGAGCTAAATCAAAGGTTCACATCTAGAACTAAGGCAGCCAAGTTAACGCTATGAAGTATACAGTTGTCTCTGGGAGTTAACTATCAGCTAAGCGGTCATCTGGGGTCAAAAGAAGTAAGCAAAAGTTAGCAAATTCCTAGAAAGATGAAGGTTTCAAAGGAGGAGGCCCCTGAAAGTGGGAAGCAGTGCCCACGACGTTAAGAACAAAGAACTCGGGGTCAGGGAGACAGGCTAGTTACTAGCTGAGTGATCTAGGACACCTGACCTTCAGTGTCCTTGTCTGAAAAATGGGGCATTTTTGTTGCCAGGATTGTTTGGAGGATTAAAATGAGAAATGCGGGCCCGAGGATTTAGTATAGTAATAACCATAATGTGTCAACAAACCACACCCCTTTACATCCAAGGGACAGAGCACAGGGCTGCCTGCCAGGGGCCCCAAATTTACCACCTGATTAGCTCCAAGTGATAGAAACAGTCCTGTCGTACCGACACAGAGAAAGCAAACAGACCAACAGGATGGGATAAAGATGTCGGGTCCAGAAGAGTTTAATAATAGGAAAAAAATTCCTCAGTGTAGAGGTAGGTGGTTTTTTGTTTCTTTTTTAATGCAAAGAAAATCTTACAATGTCTCTTTAAATCTTCCATTGAGCTGTTTTCTTTGGAGACCAAAAGCTTAAGAATAAGTCCAAATTCCTTGTTATAACAGATAAGTTAGTTAAACTGTCCATTTCTTAACTGTAAAATCAGGATAGTAACGGTATCTTCACCTCACTGAGTTTTGTTGAAAACTAAGAGAGACGGCTGTCAGCATTTAACTCAGGGCCTGGCATACCGTTAGGGATTCATATTATTTTATGGTTCCCTCCTTCCTCACGCGCTTCCGTCTCTGCTCGCCATACTGCAGGCCACCATATCTACTGAGCACTTTCTTCTTGCCAGGCATCATGCTGGGAGTAGGGAAACCGAGACACACGAGATCCCACCTGCTAAGTGCTTTCAGCCTTGCTAAAGACACACACACAATAATGTGATAAAACTCAACCAGGATGGGAGCTGGGGAGGTACAAGGGAGTGAGAGGTCTTCCCACCTCAGTCTGGAGAGGATCTGAAGGTAAGAGAGGCCGGATTCGCATTTGGGGAGTCTTCGCAAATCAAAACGCAAAAGGAGATGCGGTAAAGGGGAGGAAGAGTCAGGCAGAGTCCCACAAGACATGCTCCAAGGGATTGGACTTGACCCTGAGGCAGAGAAGATCAAGTACTTCAACAGAATGAAGAATGGAGGAGGCTGAAGAGAAAGACACAGAGAGAGAAGGTGAGGGAGAAAGAGAAAGAGAGCGAGGGAGAGGATACGTGTGTGGGCGCGCACGCGCGCATGTGTGCTGTCTTCCTTTATGTAGCAGAGGGAAAGGGCATCTTTCCTCCAGCATGTTCTCCAAGATGACTCTGGTGAAAAGGTATTAAAGAAGCAATGGAAATGAGGCCATTAAAACACCAGAGGTCATCAGGGAGAGAGGAGAATGATGTAGACAGAGGGTGCCTCCCTAACCAAACAGGCGGGCTAGCCCCATCTTCATGGTCTCCCATTTGGCACTAGGGTCTGACTCTGACATTTATCAAAGGGAAGCCAAACACATGCAAGGAGACCATCTGGAAAGCTACGGTCAATAGTCCTATCAAGACAGTAGGGAAGGAACAAGTGGGCATGGGAGACTTAAGTACGGGGAACAGGGCAGGGGGGAGTCCTTCCCTCTCACTGCCATCATACTGAATCTAGGCATTCACCTCTTGACCAGGGCGAGAAGACCAGGCCTCCATGAAGCAGCACTGGCTGATGATAAGAACATGGGCGGCTTCCGCCCCTCACAGCTTCGGGAGAAGGGCAGAGGTGGGCAGAGTGACCATGAAGAACTTCACTAAAGAACAAAGGGGGGGCACCTGGGTGGCTCAGTGGGTTGAAGCCTCTGCCTTCAGCTCAGGTCATGATCTCAGGGTCCTGGGATTGAGCCCCGCATCAGGCTCTCTGCTCGGCAGGGAGCCTGCTTCTTCCTCTCTCTCTCTCTGCCTGCCTCTCTGCCTACCTGTGATCTGTCTCTGCCAAAGAAATAAATAAAACTTAAAAAAAGAACAAAGGGGCGGGGGAGAGCAGCCCATGATTTGGGGTTATAGGAAGGCATTTTTGTTTTTTTAAAGATTAAGAGTCTTTGTGATGTGTTATTGCTTATAAGGCAGAAACACAGAGAGTGACAGAGAAGGGATAAACGGAAACACGGAAGAGGGACAGATGAAGAAGGGAGAATCCAGGTGATGAGATGAGGGACCACAGCAGGTACGAAAGAACCAGCCTTGTCCAAGACAAGGGACACTTCTTCAGGAGGGAAGGATGGAGAGGGAGGAAGGGTGGAGAGAGTGACACCAACTCTAGGAAAAGCAGAACTGACAGCCTTCACTTTCTCTGTGAAAGGAAAATCTTGCCCCAAGGGAAGCAGGCTAGGGGAACAGGAGGAGAAGAACAAAAGTCCAGAAATAGTCACGTGGGAGAAACATAGAGTTGGAAACTTCTTCTAAAAGAAATGTGAAGTTTGATGGCATGAGAACAGACACACAGATGAATGGAACGGACCAGAGAGCCCAGAAATAAACTCATGCATGTATGTCCAATTAACTTATGACAAAGGAGCCAAGAGTATACAACTGAGAAAGGACAGTCTCTTCACTAAAGGGTGCTGGGAAAATGGGACAGCCACATGCAAAAGAACGAAAGTGGGCCTGGCCCTTAACCCCCACACAAACATTAACTCAAAATGGATGAAAGACTTGAACCTAAGACTTGAAACCGTTAAGTTTCTAGAAGAAAACGCAGGCAGTAAACCCGTTGACATGGGTTTTGGCAATAGTTTTTTGGATTTGACACCAAAAGGAAAGGCAACAAAAGCAAAAATAAACAAGCGGGACTGCATCCACCCAAAAAATCTGCACAGCTGAAGAAAACCATCCACACAATGAAAAGGCAACCTACTGAACGGGAGGGGAAACACATAGTCACAGAGGCGGACAGGATTTCGGTGGCAGGTGGGGGGACAGACGAGGCATGCATTCTGGGTATGGCCTGGAGAGGACGGGGAATGGAGCCGGGAAGGGGATGGAGAGCTGGGAAGAAAAGGCCAAGGGATGTGAGGACTCCACAAGGTCAAGAAACAGGTGTCATAGGAACAAGGATAGGTTTTCAACCCCAGCAGCATGCATCCTTTGGGGAGCTTTTTTAAAAAGCACAGAAGGCTAAGGCCCACTCCTAAAGACACCCTAAAGAGTCTGATTCAATCAGCCTGGGGCAAGGGCCCATCAGGGTGATTCCAATGTGTGGCCAAGGTCAAAAACCACTAAAACCAGATAATGATTTCAGAAGCACTTGGAACGCTCTGATCATGCGTGTCCCCTTCCTTGTCTTTGCACAACTTCTCAGCATCCTGCCCTCCTATCTGGCAAGTTTCTATTTCACCCTTAAGATTCAAGGTAGGTATCACCCAGTTGTGAACTGTCCTCTTGCCCCTCCAGGCAGATTCCAGGGCTCCTTCTTCTATATTCCCAAACCTTCCTACACTCATCTCTATGACAGCAACATCCCCCTTGTGTTATTTTTGCCCTGTTGGAGTTTCCCATTAGACTCTGACCTCCAGTAACCAGAACAGGAGCACAGCATACAGTAGGTACTCCATGCATGTCTGTAGAATAAATCATTGAACACAATGGGACCAAAAAAAGGTGTTTCGTTAACATCTCAAGAAATGTTTATATTAAAAGTCTAGCTTTTCTCAAGCTTTTATCCCATGTAGCATCTGAGCAAGAGTTAAAATAAAATCTTTCAAGATACTATCCAGGCTGATTTCTTTTGCTCCTCGGTCTTGGCTCAAGAACATTCTTGTTCAATTCTGCCATAACTCCCTGAAGAAGAAAAGGCTATTTCAAGTCAAAAGTACATGTGCTGTGACCCAGAACAGACTGGTATACTTCTCTACCAGACCTGATTTCTCATCAGCTGTCATCCTACCAGCTCCAAGTTTTCCAAGCTCTGCAATGAACAGCTCTGGTGCACACGGCACAAGGCTCCTGTCACCGTCGTGCTCCCCAACACCCAATTCTAGGCCTTCCTCCTTCCTCGTATTTACTCCCAGTATCGTTAGTAACAATGAACAGAAGAGAATCACATATGATGGGAAAGAGCGATACAACAGTAATATAAAAACTAACAATTCTGGAGAAAAACTAATTCTCTGTGGCTACAAAAATGAAAGGACGACTATCGTCCTCTTCTGCCCGAGGACCAGTCGCCCTCACCCAACTTTTGCTTTCACTCTTCTCCATGGAAGACAGTTTAGCCTGCTTTTCCCAATACTAGTACTATATGGAGGCTCAGAAGTTGGGGCATTCAAGCCACTTCCACTTATCTTTGCCTCCCATGATCTTACTATAGATTTGAGATCAAAGACCACTTGGTCTAATACTCCCTATAAATTAGGGGGATGGAGTTAAATCCACTGACATGTGGGCAAGACCCGAAGCAAGAACTCATGGAATTGCCACCCTACATTTCCCAGACCTGAAGCAAAGGGATAGCCCTTCATCAGTTTCTTATCCTACTGAATACTCTCAGTTTTCTTTGGAGTGCTCCTCTAGCAAATCGCATTTCCCCCTCCCACCTCCTCCCCGCCTGCTTTCAGGCCTGCCTCACTTATCAGTTTCTTTCTAAATCCTCAAGCACCACAGCTCTGTGGCCTAGCCTATCACGTGTTGCCCTGTATCATTCTGAAAACAAACTGATCATGGAGCTCTCCTGCTTAAAACCATCTACTGGTCAACCATCTACTCATTCAAAAGCTCACTCTACAACCACTTCAAATTCCCCTATGCTAGTCTCAGTCGACCCTCTAGTCACATCTCCCATCACTGCAACCCACTCCACCCCACAACCCCGACCCTATTCTCTACAAGGCAGCCACAATCAACTACCTGACAATGCCAAGCCCCTTCTCAATTCTTTCCCCTTGCACAAGGAGTTTGTTTCTCCTGCCTAGGAATGTTCTTTGCCCTCATCTCCCCTACCCCCCCAACCCTATATACCCCAACTGAAAATGCCTATGAATCCTTCAAAACCCCATTCCTTTAGCCTTCCTCTGATTCCTATACACAACGATGGCTGCCGCCTGTTCCATGCTAGGTATGTAGCAGGCTATTCCCATCAGCACTTCCAGACACTGAGATATCTATCTCCCCTTCTAAACTGTAAGTTCCTTGAGGGCAGTGACTGTTCTATTCATTTTTTAGGACAGTTTTATCAAGATATAATTTACATATCATACAGCTCACTTTTAAAAGTGTACAGTTTGGGGGTGTTTAGCATATTCTCAGAATTGTCCATCCATTACTAGGCAGAGTGCAATTATCACCCCAAAAAGAAACCCTCAGTTCATCAGCAGTCACCCTCTGTTCCTCCCACACCCAAGCTCCTGGCAACCACTAACCTACCTTCCGTCCTTACGGAGTGCCCAGTCTAGACATTTCACGTAAATACAACCACCACAGGACATGTGATCTTTTATGACTGGCTTTCCTCACTTAGTGGATCATCAGGGTTCATCCTTTTTGTCATATGTATCAGTACTTCATTCCTTTTTGTGGCCAAATCATATTCCATGGTATCAACAGACCACATTTTATTTAAGTGTTCATCAGTTAATGAACATTTGGAATGTTTCCATGTTTTAGCTATTATAAACCATGCTGCTATGAACATTCACATACAAGGCTTTGCATGAACGTATGTTTTCAATTCTCGTGGGTGAAACCTAGGAGTGGAATTGCTAATTATGTATATAATATATTTGGTTATATAATGAAATACATACAGTTATATGTATTTATATGGTTACATAATATTATACATAAGGTTATATAATTAAATACATATGACCTTTCGAGGACCTGCAAATGGTTTTACAAGGCAGGGGCACCATTTTACATTCCCACCAGCAATGGATAAAGGTTCTAATTTCTCCACATCCTCCCCAACACTTGTTGTGTCTTTTTTATGCTAGCCATCCGAGGAGGTATGAAGTGACATCTTGTTGTCATTTTGATTTGCATTTCCCTTTCATTTTTATATTCCCAGAGTTTCCAGGGCCTTTCAACACAGCCTGGCATAGAAGAGTACTCAATAAATGTTTGATTCATTAATCCATCCACTCATTCATTAACTAAATAGCCATTGAGCATCTGCTATGTGCTAGCTGCTCTTCTCAAGGCCAAGAATATGACAGTACACAAAATAAGCAAAATGAATGAGGAATGGGTAAGCAAATGTTGGTGACCCCGAGAGTCTTTATAGCACAGAGGGGGTTCTGCTCTTGGATTTCTGGTGGTGAGATGGGCCCTCAAGACTTGGCCATTACGTCTACAGCTGCTTGTCATGCTGTTATCAAGTCCCAACATCAATGCAGGAAGACCGATATCTATTGCAGAGATGGATATAAGTTGAGAGTGTCACAAGAGCTAGTATTCCTACAACCATCACTCTCCTGCACGCCCATAGGGAAACATCTGTTATAGCCCGGCATGCATTTCCTCTTTAACCAGTAACAGCCCCACAATTTTTCTTGGGGAATCAACCTTTCTACACTCTCATTCCTTCATTCAACAGATTCTCTGGTGTGCATGGCCATGCAAAAGCCTTCTAGCTGCCTTCTAACTGCAAAGGTTATAGCAGTGGGCAAAACTGACAAAAGAAAAACACCTACTCATGTGCAGCTTACATTCTAGGGGTTCAGCCCATATGTTTCAGGCAGAGATGACACTGCCCCTTGCTTTGTGGAGGACAGGGCCCAGGCCCAGCCAGTCAGAACAGCAAATCCCCATGGCTGTGGTGACCCACTCAAGGAAAAGCAGGTGACCCACACAAAGCCAGTCCTAAGACTGTTGGTGGAACGATCAGAAAAGGGGTGCTCTCTTTTCTCTTGTTCTTGAACTAGAAGATCCTAGAACTTTGAAGGGTCACCATGAAGAGGCAACTAGCATTAGCAAGGACCAATGAGCAAGTAGATCTATGAGACAGAAAGGGAGGCAGAAATTCTAATGACGTTGTTGGAATCCCTAAAACAAGCCACACCTGAAACGGGATCCCCCTAGGCTTCTTGGCTGTTAAAGTCAACTGATTTTTTATGGGGGCTTAAACTACTTTAAACTGAGTCTTCTCCTTCCAGCAACTGAAAAAAAAGGGCTTTGTTAATAAATGGAGTATTTTTTGTGAGGCCTAAAAAAAATGAAGTAAGCCAGGGTTACTTAAAGTCCATGACTAACCAGGCTTTCCAGACACCTAGAGTTGCAAAGATCCCAGCACGGAGACAGAATCCCGTAATTCGAATGACATCCTAATAGAAACCCATGCTGGAAGCTGTAGTTAAACCTGCCCCCTCGGTTTCTCTTTTCTGAGACCTCTAGGCATCTGTCAAAGGAAAATTTTTGTCATGAACAACCGGAAACTCTTCTTTCTATACCCTGCTGCTCTCCATGTGCTCCAGTGACACGTTGACAAAATCGGAAATTGACAAATGGCCCAGGGAAGCTCCACGTTTGCCCTGCTCGTTGGTGAAACTTGACAGTTTCTTCATTTTCAGTTCTCTGCTACACAGTTTTATTTCCACTGAGGAGTTAACAGCCCAGCTTCTACCCTGAGGAATGTTGCCTTTTGAACTAGACCTCAAAGTATGAAGGAAATGAAATAACTCAGATTTTTTTTTTCTTTTAGGAAGGAGAGGCAAAAGAAGGCTGGTTTCCTGAAATTACTCATGAAAGTAAACTCTCAATGTGACAAAAATGATAAGAACTTCTCTCTGAACAAAAGAGGCAAAGGTTATGGGCCATTGAGGCGGAGAGATCACAGCATTAGAACCTTGGAAGTTTCTTTTTTTTTTTTTTTAAGATTTATTTATTTATTTTGGAGAAAGAGAAAGTGATAAAGAGAGAGCATGCTTGTGACGGGGGTGGCAGGGAGTGTAGAGGCAGATGGAGAGACAGGGAAGAATCCTCAAACACACTCGCTACTGAGCGCAGAGCTTGCCATGGGGCATGATCCCAGGACCCTGAGATCATGACCTGAGCCAAAACCAAGAACTAGACACTCATCCAACTGAGCCACCTTGGTGCCCCTAACCTTGGTTAGTTTCTAAAGCCAAAGGAGCAGCTTCACACAGCTGAGTCACAGGGCAACTTCTCCAGGCTTTAGGGGATAAGGGTGATTTCAACAGCTAGGTGTCACCCACCTAAGGGTTTCCCATGCCCACTGAACTTAACTGCCTGAGGACTGGCTTTTTAATCATCCCAAGGGGAGATGAGGAGACACGACAGAGAAGTACCAGATATTTTTCTTCAAGATACTCAGTCAGAGGGGCAGCTGGGTGGCTCAGTCAGAAAAAAGTCTACCTTCGGCTCAGGTCGTGATCCCAGGGTGCTGGGATCGAGCCCCACGTCAGGCTCCTTGCCCAGTCAGAAGCCTGCTTCCCCCTCTCCCTCTGAGACTCCTCCTGCTTGTGCTCACTTGCTCTCTGTCTCTCTCTCTGTGTCAAATAAATAAATAAAATTAAAAAAAAAAAAAAAGAAGAAGAAGAAGAAAGGAACAGTCAGAGTAGGCAATGAGAAGGAACAGTTATTAAACAAACTCGCCATGGTTCAAGTAGGCAGAATCTTAAGAGAAAAAGGCATTTGGGATGAGGAAAGAGGCACCCTGAAAAAGCACAGCTGAGCTGGGTCTTGAAGGGTAGGCTGGAGTCCACCGGTGGGCCAGGATGAGAAAGGCATGCTGGGTGAAGAAGCCTGGCATTCCCAAATCCCCTGTGGCAAATGGGAAGATAAGCTGTTTTGGAAACTCAAGTATTTGGATTTGTATATCCAAATAAGAATAAAGACCTTCAAAGCTTGGGACAGTATATGCTTATTCCAAGGATGTTTTCTGTGCTCAATTTCTAAGCCATTTTCATTGTTTGGAAGAGCTTTAATGTCTTTGGAAGATTAATGTATGTTTTAAAGACAGCTTTAGATGTTTATGAACAAGTCTACGAATACAGTCAAATGATCAAGCTTGAGAATACCGGTTTAGGTGAGAAAAAGCAGGTTGAGCAATCAAGTGATGACACAGGTAGTCTTAAGTAACTGAGAAGTGGGCCTCACATCAATTCCAACAGGGAATCTAAAACAATGACAGAATCCTTGAAACAGGGTGACTGCCAGACTATGCCAACGGCTGAGAGACCTGCTTGGAAGGGACTCGTGAGTTGAACCTGAAAGGTTCAAGAGGCATCTTACAGGTGGATAATGGTATATGTTCTGGGGTATGTTTGCTTTTTAAAGGGCTCCCTCTAGTCACAGCTCCCAAGAGTCGAGAAAGGGGTACGGAGGCTACCTGACCTTAGTTATTGGTCCCGACTCTGCTGCACTAGCTGTCACCTGAATTTTCAAGTAAAAAAATGATTGAAATATACACTCCACTGAATTAAGAATACTGCTTTCCTTGTTAAATGTGTCACATCCTAGATTTATATATGATAGTAGTAACTGTCATTGGAAAACCCTGCTGGATAAGAGTGTCATTATCTCTCATACACCTACCAGCAAATAAAAGCAACTTGAGTACCATTAGGAAGTAGGAATACATTAGCATAATACAATATAAGTAACAGTAAGAAATTCCTAGAAGCTATTTGATCAGTTCACTTCCATGGAGAGGAAAACACATTTTACACACTTGCCAGCTTTGTTCTGACAGTTTCTATACAGAGCCAATCTTGCCATGTATTAAAAAATATTAAATGCTAAAGAGTTCCTAAAAGGAATCATTTGCAACAATTTAAACTGTCCTTTTTTATTTTATTATTTTTTTTTAATTTTTTTTTTTAAAGATTTTATTTATTTATTTGACAGACAGAGATCACAAGCAGTCAGAGAGGCAGGCAGAGAGAGAGGAGGAAGCAGGCTCCCTGCTGAGCAGAGAGCCCGATGTGGGGCTTGATCCCAGGACTCTGAGATCATGACCTGAGCCGAAGGCAGCGGCCCAACCCACTGGGCCACCCAGGCGCCCCTAAACTGTCCTTTTTTAAAAGGACACACATCTTTGCCTTGATTTACCAAAATTAATATGCCTGTTCAAATATGTATTTACAAAGAAAATCTATTGCCTGACAGGCCTTTGAGAATCAGCTCTAAGTTCCTAATTTTCCTGTGTGAATTTAGGTTTGTCACATTGTTATTGGCTGTTTTGAATAAAAAACGTATTACCTGTGCTTCATATATCTCTACTTAGCTTAGTGTTTATTCTATTATGTTTTATTTAGTTTTCTGTTGAAACAGAACATGAAATATTACATAAAGGAGAAAACAGCTTGGACATACTTCCAGAGTTTAAAGACAGAACTAAGAGACTTTAATACCTATTTGTCCGTGGCTTAAATCTACTTACGTAAAAACTCAGAATTTGCTTCGTGGTTTGTACCCTAACAAAATATGGATTCCCCCAGATTCCTCTTTGATTTGCAGTCCTACCCTGTGTTTAATTCAAAATGTTACTGCAATTACTTCTTCCTCGTTATATTACTGGGAGGCAAAGAAGTAAATCCCACACCACATCGTGTATGGTCTAGCATCCAGCCTGACACAAATAGAGGGATGTACAATAAAATTAAGGTGGTTTCCTTCAGGCCTAAACTTAATCAGCACTAGATCCAGGAGAATACTGACCTGGGGAGTTCGACTCTAGACAAACCCAACAATGGCGAGGATGCTGTTTATGGAGACTCACCACCAACACCACCTCATTGTCCATACGTAAGTATTTACAGGCTACCATAGGCAATACCCGATGGCAAAATCTGACATAGCTTTAGTTTCCTGTTATAATCAACTAAAATATTTTTACATTATGCTATTACTAGAGTCATGCAATTATTACACAAATACACGTAAGTCCAATGGATTTTTCGATCTTATTTTAACAATCTCGTTTTCTAATACATTAATGAACAAGCAAAAACATGTCATTTTAGCAAACCATGTTTAACATCCGAACAATCATCCATCATATCTATTTGTTCAAGTTTTAATATTCAACTGCTTCTCTGCATTGAAACATGCGGAAGTGGGTCTGACCTGGAAGTACTTCTGACATGGGTCACGGGACTCCAGCTGTGGTGCAGGAACTAGGTTATAATTTGAAATCTGAAAAAAGGGATCATTGGAGAAATTAAAATCCCAAATAACAAAGCATACAAGACAAAAAAAAAAGCATAGTATTGACAATTCTTCCAAAAGCTGTCAAAAATGTGAAACAATTTTTGGCAGATAATATCCAAATTTTTGTTTATTTATAGTTGGTAAAAACACATTTGACTGAAACTTGAATTTCTGCTTAACCACATTTCCCACAAACATTTCTTGAGATTTTTTTTCCCCCATGCCAGGCTGCAGTTATCTGTCTGTCTTTGTCTTGTTATTTATCTATGTGTCTCAACTTTCCAATGCTTTTTCTCATTAAAAGCACAATTCAGAAGGCAGTGAGGAAAAAACTGGTACATTTCACCACATAAAAAAGCAAACATTCTGTTTGGGAATATAAAATGACTATAAACACGGTAAAGACAAAAAAACAAACTGAAAAAAAATTAACATTACAAGGACATAAAGTGGCTAATTTCATTTATATAGAAAGAGCTCCTTGAAGTTATGAAGAATTTCCTTGAAGTTATTAAGAAAAATATGAACAAGCCTGTAGGAAAATAAGCAAAGGGCAGGACAAGTCCCAAGAGAAATGCAAATGTCCAACAAACATATAAATAACTAACCTTAGTCAAAACTACAGAAAACGCAAATTTAAATAACTCGCTGTTTTCCTCTACCAGACTGCAGAGATTAACAAGCTTAATAGCACATAACTGAAAGCAACAACACTGGAAATAGGAATTTTCAAAACTTGCTAATGGGAGTAAAAGCTGGCAAAACTTTTTCAAGAGCCATTTAGAAACATCTGAGCAAATTTAAAATGCATAGACCCCCACTACTCAGCAATTCCCTTTTTTTTTTTTTAAGATCTTATTTATTTATTTGACAGAGAGCGCACACATACAGAAAGAGGGGCAGGGAGAGGGAGAAGTATGCTCCCCACTGAGCACGGAGCCTGATAAGGGACTCAATCCCAAGGTCCTGGGATTATGACCTGAACCAAAGGCAGACAGATACTTAATGGGCTGAGCCACTAGGCATCCCAGCAATTCCATTTCTGAGAATTTATTTTAGAGCTAAACCTACATGGACTCTTGTTCTAACAGCAAACATCAGGGGCGCCTGGGTGGCTCAGTGGTTTGGGCTGCTGCCTTCGGCTCGGGTCATGATCTCAGGGTCCTGGGATCGAGACCCGCATCGGGCTCCCTGCTCCGCAAGAAGCCTGCTTCCCTCTCTCTCTCTCTCTGCCTGCCTCTCTGCCTACTTGTGATCTCTGTCTGTCAAATAAATAAATAAATAAATAAATAAATAAATAAATAAAAGCAAACATCAGTAACGAACTGTTCCTCAGTGGACGGCTAGTTCATTAAATTATGATACCTCCATACAATGGAGTATTGTGCATTATTAGGAAAAACATAGTGGATCTACACGAGCTGATATGAAAAGGGCTTTACGACATATCACTAAGTGTTGAGTAACATGGACAGCAGGGCAAAATCAAATTTGAGTACAATTTTTAAAAGCATGCACGTGGCTGCATACACACACACAAATGCACAGAGAATTTATTTTTTTAAAGATTTTATTTATTCATCAAGTGGTAACCTCATGTGCATAATTCTGTATGTTTATTATAGTTATAGGAGAAGTTTTTTTATTTTTAAAAAAATTTTATTATTTTTTTAAGATTTTATTTATTTGACAGAGATCACAAGTAGGCAGAGAGGCAGACAGAGAGAGAGAGAGGAGGAAGCAGGCTCCCTACAGAGCAGACAGCCCCATGTGCGGCTGGATCCCAGGACCCTGGGATCATGACCTGAGCTGAAGGCAGAGGCTTTAACCCACTGAGCCACCCGGGCGCCCCAGAAGTTTTTTGTTTTTTTTTTTAAAGTCAAATGTTAGCAGTTTTCTAAAGCATTATTCAAATTGCTTAGCTTTATATTTGTGGAGACTAAATTCTTTTCTAATCTTTCCAAACTAGTACCTTTAATTGGGCATTACTCCCAACTTTATGATTCCGATAATGACCCGACAGCTTGGTCTACTGACCCACAATACATTTTTAATTATATTTCCACATATTGTGGGTAAGGCTCATTACTCTGCTATAATTAAAAGGGTGGGTTTATTTTAAATTGCCCTGAAACAGCAAAAGATGCTTCCTTTATTCACCTTTGTCTTTTTCCTATTCCCTTCTCAGCTCCTGAAAAGTATTTTAAAATTCAGGTTTGTTTGTTTTTTTTAAGTTTTTGTCTTCAGTATACCTTAAGTTATAAGCAGAGCTAGATGTGATGAAATAGCTATTTCGAGGCAATGAATATTAATAAACAGAGAGAAAGCTAAGAGGCATACTTATAGGAGTAAAAAGACTTGAACAAACACTAAGAATCTAATTTTTCAGAGCATCTAATCTTAAAAAAAAAAAATAATAAAAATTCCTTCTCCCCAGCATGAAAGAAACTCCAACTTCTATGAAGTTATGAATTGACATTCTGGCTAATTGCTTCCTATTCTAAATGGCCCTGTGCTATTATTATCTGACCAATACTTATTCTACACACACCATGTGTGATGCTAGGGAGCAGGGGACACTTTGTGAACCAAACACATTCCCCCTTCTCATGGAACTTATAGACAGGCTACCAGGAAGATGGACATTAATCACAAAATTATTCATCTCAGTGTATACGGGGCTATGACCTGGAGGAAAAGAACTCAGTTTTCTGAGAAAATGGAATGAAGCAACATGGGATAGACGAGAGAGTCAGGAGACACTTATTTCCTGGAGAAAGTGCAATTTAAGTTGCAATTTGAGGACTAAACAGGATTTAGCGAGGTAAACATTTATTAAACACCTACTCTGTGCAAGACGGCTCCAGGAATAAAGCACAAACATGCAGAGCTATTTTCCCCTAGGCATTTATCTCCCTTGATGAATAAACCTAATCTGATAAAAAGTTTCTAAGGACTTTGAGGCATGGACTACTTCTACATAAAAAGTAACCTGGAGGGCGCCTGGGTGACCCATGCATTAAGCCTCTGCCTTCGGCTCAGGTCATGATCCCAGGGTCCTGGGATGGAGCCCCCACACTGGGCTCTCTGCTCAGCGGGGAGCCTGCTGTTTCCTCTCCCACTCCTCCTGCTTGTGTTTTCTCTCTTGCTTTCTTTCTCTCTCTCTCTCTCTCTCTCTCTCTGTGTCAAATAAATAAATAGGATGCTTTAAAAAAAAAAAAAGTAACCTTAAAAAAAAAAGTAACCTGTATTTTGCAGAAATACAAAAGCAATCTATGGTTTTAAGAATAATCCGTGGCTGAGGCACCTGGGTGGCTTGGTCAGGTAAGCATGGGACTCTTGATTTTGGCTCAGGTCATGATCTCAGGGTTGTGGTATCGAGCCCCAAGTTGGGCTCTCCACTCTGTGGAGAATCTACTAGAGATTCCCTCTCTTCTTCTCCCTCTGGCCCTCCCCGCCACACACCCATGCTCCTTTTTTTCCTCTCAAATAAATCAGTAAAGCTTAAAAAAATAATAAAATAAAATAATAATAATAATAAAATAATCTGTAGCCATGCAGTCCAATATGGCAGCCACGAGGAGCAACTGGAGCTAACGAACACCTGAGTGACTAGTACAACCAAGGAACAGAATTTCTCATTTTATTTCATTATAATTAATTTAAACCTAAATTTATATAGAAAGTAAATCTAAATTTATAAACTGATACTTGATTGTTAAAAAGAACTTCTTGGGTAGGTGAAGCTACTTTTTCAATAACACATTTTATGAAATCTAAATAGAGATCCAGTATTTCTATTGAAAATTCTGCATGTACATTGAGTGCTAGAAGCATAAACTACACGGACTTTAAATACTTTGCATGAAAAAAAGTAAAATCTCTCAATAATTTTAAAACATTGATTACATGTTGAAATGATACTATTTTGGATATACAGAGTTAGATAAAACATACTGTTGAATTAATTTCACCTTTTTTTTGATAATGTGGTTACTAAAAAATTTCAGATAACATCGGTGGCTCATTACTTTTCTGTTGGAGAACCACTGATCAAGGGAATGCAGACAGACTCTGAAACTTTACCCTCATCAAAATATTATCTACTTTTTCCATAAAAGCAAAGACAGGCAGAGATGCTCCCCCAGCCGTAAAGCTGGAAAAGGCTGGTCAGTATCAGAACAGGTACATGTTTCCATGAAACCACATACTGAGTTCAAAGACGCCAGAGACTCACACAGGCCACTACAAGCTCCATGTTAAGAATACAGCTGTGATTTTATTTTCTTTAAGATTTATTTATTTATTTTTGAGAGAAAGAGAATGTAAGTGGGGGAAAAGCAGGGGGAGGGGAGAAAGCATCTTCAGCAAACTCCCCACTGAGCGCAGAGCCCAACTGGGGCTCCATCCCATGACACTGAGGTCATGACCTGAGCTGAAATCAAGAGTCAGATGCCTAACCAACTGAGCCAACCAGATGCCCTGAGACTATAGTTGTGATTTTGTTTTATTTTTTTTAATAAAGATATTATTTATTTATTTATTTATTTGAGAGATTAAGAGAGCATACGAGGGAAGGAGAAAATCTCAAGCAGACCCTGCACTGAGCACGGAGCCCACACGGGGCTTGATCTCAGGACCCTGAGATCCTGATCTAACAGCTGATTTTAAAACAAAGCATAAAATCTGTGTCAATGAAATAATCTAGTAACAATAGTTTCCTTCCAGCAGCATTTTCCTGTGTCCCATTAATGAAAATTAATGCTTCTATGCCTTGTGGTAATGCCATTAAAGCTCATTAAATGTCGAGCAGGACCACAGAAGAGCATCTCCAAGCAGAAATCACGTGCGCACTCCTAAACAAATGAATAAGCGCATAAATAAATTAAATTCCCACTTGTATCTAGTTCGGTCTAAGAACCTTTGTGCCTTTTTTCCCTGTTGGATATAAATATGTAAATACAAAATTTTACACATTATCAATTCAATTTTTTCTATTTTAACCATCAAAACCTCAATGGCTTTATTTCTCTCAATATGATATGTCCCTGACCAAGAATGCTACATCTCACTATAATAAGGCCCGATGTGTACTGATTATTCTTTTTATTTGTGATATTATATTTGTAATTTAGAATAAAGACACTTTCTTCTTATTGTTATTATGTGTTTTGCCATTTTCTCAGTATGCAATTACACACTGTACCCATAAGGTTTCAAGTAGGAAACAGATGACACAATCAAATTAAGGTGGGTTTAATTAGGGACTATCAAAAAAAAAAAAAAGGTTGGCAGTAGGAAATCCACAAGGGATAATGCAGACTCCAGCAGTGGCAGGATCAAGTTACCATCCCTGGGCTGAGGGACGAGAAAGTTCTACGCAGAGAGGACACTGCCCTACTTGGTCACCATCTGCAATGGAAGGCATAGCAGGCTTTCAGCAACCCTGCACAAAACTGGAATCTTCTCCCACTCTCACTGCCTGATCTTTTGACTGTAAGGTTGAGAAACTATTCCCGAGTAAGCTACAGTTGTGTCTAATTCTTCTTTTTCCAAGAAAGAGATGAAAACTCACATGCGTTCATCCATTTAGATACAGCTCAAGTACTGTGCCCTTGATAGATTTTCTTTGAATTACCGAATTATTTTTTTAAAGATTTTATTTAGGGGCACCTGGGTGGCTCAGTGGGTTAAAGCCTCTGCCTTCGGCTCAGGTCATGATCCTAGGGTCCTGGGATCAAGCCCTACATTGTGCTCTCTGCTCAGCGGGGAGCCTGCTTCCCCCTCTCTCTCTCTGACTGCCTCTCTGCCTACTTGTGATCTCTGTCAAATAAATAAATAAAATCTTTTAAAAAAAAAAAAAGATTTTATTTACTTATTGGAGAGAGAGAGCGCGTGAGCACGTGTGGGGTTCGGGGACAGAAGGAGAGAGAGAAGCAGACTCCCCACTGAGCAGGGAGCCCAACAAGGTGGGACTCCATCCTAGGACTCTGGTATCAAGACCTGAGCTGAAGGTTTAACCGACTGAGCCCCCGGCCACTTCTACCTAATTATTTCAATCACATTATCCCACACTAAACTTTGAATGTATTTCTATTATTATACTTAACACATGACATTAAGTTTTTATTTTTATCTTTTTTCCTAACAGAGGGCAAATTCCTTGAAGAAAGAGCTGCTTCAATTATTTTTACTTTATTATTTTTCATTGAGGTAATAATTCACATAAAATTATATTAGTTTCAGTTGTACAATGTCATGAATCAAAATATGTCTTACTGCAAAATGATCACCACAATAAGTCCAGTTAACATCTATCAACAGACACAGTCACAAAATTTTTGTTCCTGTGATGAGAACTTCTGTGCACTTTTAAGTGATACCAAAGAGGGACAAGGGAAATAATTAAAAATCAAGGAATTTTACTTTACCTGTCTTTCTTGAATAGTCCCCTAAAAGTCTAACCAATTCTTCTCAGTTTGCCTCACTCTCTGTTCTGTCCACTCCCTCTTTAGATCTTTAGTTATACAACCTTCTTGCAGTTCCACAACTCCTGGCTCTGCCTTGGTCTTATTCCTCCTGACACCTCCTCCCAGAGGTATCCTAGTTTCATAACAGCAGATAAATGCTGCGGTGTTCACAATCACTCCTTTATCCCCAAACCTCCAAAATAAAGTGCTTTCAGCACTGACACTCTAATACCCAATTAATTAGACTCTAGAATCACTCATTTACTTAAAACCTTCATTGCCTTCAAATAGTTACTTTCCCGAAAAATCGAACCCAGTGTAATCCTATCAGAAACAACACTCCCTTGCTATAACAAGTATTTTACAACATCTCCTTACTATTTCGAGTGAAATTCAGAGATATACAACTTATCTATACAGGTAAATTTCAGAAAAGGAGAAATAAAAGGAGAGATATATTTCAATAAGCAAATCTTTGGATAGATCTACACTGTTTGTCACAACAAACAGTCCACAGACGCCTGCATCTACGGGGAGATTCACCGAGAAGGCAACAACCATAAATGCAAAGTCACCCAGGCACGTGTTGTGTTGTCAAGCCAGAAATCGTGATTTGCACTGCTGTCAAGAACGGCAATTTCAAAACACTGAACAACGTTAAGAAAATTCCCCCAAAATGTTAAATACACGTTATCTTAAAATTAGAGAAGTTTTCCACTTCTGAAAGAAATAGTGTATATTAAAGCCATAAAAAATACTTTATGTTTAGGGCTTGTGGCCTCAGATGATTCCAAACATGCTATTTGCTTACATGAATATCTGGTAGGGTGTTTACAAGCTTCGCAGAAATAGACATTCTTCGTTATATAGGATTGTCCTGGGTATTGCAAGACACCTATCATCCCTGGTCTCCACCCAGAAAGCCCAAGTAGGCCAGTAGTGGGTCCCCTTCCACACTCCCTAAGGGGTGTTCTAGAGGCTTCAAAGCCCCCTGCTTTGAAAGTTGTAACATCAGTCCCGAGTGCTCTCTCCACTTCCTAATTCATGGACACTGAGGACCTGTAGAATCTTGAACCAATACTTAATGTCTGAGGCACATTTTATTCAACTGCAAATCATGATTACCAGCCATCCGACACTTATGAGGATCAAATGAGATACAATAGGCTTGCTTGCTTTGCTTATAGCCTGGCACATACTATTTTCTCCAACACATATGACCTGTTTTCTCAACGAGGTTGTAAGCTTTCTGAAGGAAAGTGAGGTGTCCTAGAGATCGCTGCATACCCATCAGAAGTACTCGATAAACTCTGGCGGCGCACATCTTCCTTCTTTTTTTCCTGTCCTGTTCAGCGCCCCGAAAATGTTCACAAATAATAAACTAAGTCCAAGAATGGAGCAAAGAACTAAATTACAATGGGATCTTTCTTCCTGCCATTCCTGAAATCATTATTATAACCTGCCATGCATAGGAAGGGCTGTCAAAAAGCTGTCGCCTTACCCTCTTGAAAATCTACAGGGTTGTTATTAGTTGACAAGTACTTTTAAAGTAGACATCGCACTCCAGGATGAGACCTAGCTTCCGATTCATACTGATCTGTTCATCCTTTAAGGTTTTAACTATTTTCCCCTAAAGAATTTAATCTGTATTTTCAGATCTATAATTTGGAGCAGTGACATGAGATGACTCCACAACAGTCAAACTTACTTTGAAAAGTCCTTTGAATTGCCGACTTGGTACAATACAAAGTTTCCATTAAACAACTGAAGTGCTTAAAATTTTATGATGCATAGGTAATGAAAAGTATTTAATTAAGTATATGCATATGCAAATTTTATTTCAGCATTTTGTTCTTCCACAGAGAAGAAAGTAGAGGTGTGGCATATAATATCTCACTCTAAGGAAATAAACCTGATTTTTTTTTAAAGTTTTTTGAGATATAATTACTAGTAATAATTTCTTGCCATCCACAAACCTGGGTGCTACATGTCTGCTGTTGAGAATCATTGTTCTGGAAAAGCCTAATTTGTCACTTACATAACTTAAAATAGAAGAAAGTTCCAGCAACAAAAGCGCAGGGACTAATCCTATCTCTAATGTCCATATCTTGTGCAAAAACACATAAGGATGTTGATTTGTGATTCTAACTCTTTATCTTACTTGATTCAGTGTTCTCAGAGCCAGATTTTAAAACCAATTCCAAGAACACTATCAAACAAAGGCAAATATGCACAGACAGGGAAAATTCTATTTCCTGAAATGTAACCCAAGGGGGAAATACCAAAATTGGAAAAGAAATATTTTTAAGACAGAATAAAGGTAGACTTTTCCATTTACAAATTACCTTTATAATTATTAACCAGAATTTCTTTAAGTGAAGCAAAAGCTTGATGATTCTCCCACAAATGTATTTGATCCCCATTTTTCATACTTCGAAAGCACGATGCCTGCCGTTTAGAAATAATGGCAATGTTTAATGCTTCTAAGAAGTGTCAGTTTAAAATATGCTCTCAGGTGGCTTTGGAGGGTGGGCTGCATTAATGGCTTCAATCAACCCCTCTCTGTGTCTTCGCCCTCTGCTCCATAAAGTTGTCGTCCCTTCCCACTGCCTTTGACATGTCACTGTGGGGTTTGCTTTGGTCATTTAGAGGTTAGCCAATGGGATGACACAGAAGCTGGAAAAGCGTGGCCCATTTCCAGCCCCGAAAAAGATTATGATCTGGACACACAAAGACACATGTAGGCTGGCCTCTTGGAAGGATGCTGGAGACTTGGGTAGCTGAATCCTCTTGGCCAAGGCCCTCTTTGACAGGGCTCAGCCAGCTGGCCATCAAACACGTGGGAGACTACTGCAAAGGGCTGCACACTGTACCCGCAGCTGACCCGAGACTCATAAGAGAACCCAGCAGAGTCCGTAAGCACCCAAGCACCCCTCGGCTGTCCTGTAGATAGGAACGGCTCTTGCTGAAGTTCCTGAACTCTGGGGCAGTTCTTATGCAACATTATTGGGGCAACAGGTAAACGATACACTACCTATAGCCACAATAACCAAAATGAGATAACAGGAGAAGCACCGGGATTTAGCCTGAATCTCGAGGCAGGGGAGGTAGGATGCCATGTGACGGTACCACCATGGGAAATCTAGTTGTTACTTGGACACTAATGTTCTCCTGAGGTTACACAGGGATGTTTTGACCAACATGGGCTGCATCCTTCATTTCTGCCATTGTTCATTCACAGCATACAACCACTGACACTCTGCATGTTAGAACAGACCATGGGCAAATCTTAGGAATGTGTCGTAAGGACATACTGGCAGTGTTATTTCTAGTAGGAACAAAATCAGAAACAAGTTAAATCCTCATCAGTAGGAAACTGATTAAATAAAGCATCCCATCTTTACAATGGAACATCATGCATTATTTAAAAGTGACAATGTTCCACAGTTACATAGGCAGATCTCTACTAAATATTATTGAACAAAAAAATAAACTATAAACAGTGTTACATACACAGAGCGTTCAACTTTTCTGTATGTCTGAAAGTTATAATGAAAAGTTAAAATAGGGGCACCTGGGTGGCTCAGTGAGTTAAAGCATCTGCTTTCAGCTCAGGTCCTGATCCCACGGTCCTGGGATAGAGCCCTTCATCCGGCTCTCTGCTCAGCAGGGAGCCTGCTTCCTCCTCTCTGCCTGCCTCTCTGCCTACTTGTGATCTCTGCCTGTCAAATAAATAAATAAAATCTTAAAAAAATATATAAAAGAAAGAAAAAGAAAAAGAAAGTTAAAGTAAAGGTAGCATGTAGAGAGACGCCTGTTGGTTAAGCTGCTGCCTTCGGCTCAGGTCATGATCCCAGGGTCCTGGCTATCGAGTCCCACATCCGGCTCCTTGCTCGGCAGGGAGCCGGCTTCTCTTACTGCCTCTGCCTGCCACTCTGCCTGCTTGTGTGTACGCTCTCTCTCTCTGACAAATAAATAAATAAAATCTTTAAAAAAAAAAAAAGGTAGCACGTAGAGCATCACTCTTACATTAATTTTTTTTTAAAAATCTGTGGTAACATAAAACACAGATTTAGAAAATCATACAAAACAAGCAACTTACTAGTTGTTATAAACAAAACACTCTGATAACTACTGCCCAGATCAAGAAACAGACTTTTCTACCACCACCACCCCGCCAGAGCCCTGAATTTATGGTAATCACTTCCTTGATTTTCTTTATGATTTCATTACCTCACTGTACAACCTTGGTCAATATAGTTAAATCTTGTCTTTTTTTTTTTTTTTATAATTTCACCAGGAAGTACATAATATCTGTTTTTCACTGGTTTCTAATGTTTGCAGCCATTGTCACTCACAGTCTGGTTCCATTAAATCAATGGGGGTTGCAAAGTGACAATACTCTGATTCTCCCATTTCATTTCCATTTTTTTGAGCAGAAAAATTTTAGACGATGCCTCCCATCGTCTACTATGTGGTTCCCTAGTGGTCAGTTCATATAAGAAAGGCAGGATAAATATGTGATTCTTTCCTGACTACTTTCAAGATAACGAACTAGTGTCCCATTAACCCTAGGCGGTAATCAATTTTTTTTGGTATCATCAGACATCATGGATTTAAACATACTTGCAACTCTTATTTTTTAATCTCAGACTGTCCCATCTGGGGGCATCCAGGTTGGCTTCTAAGTCCTTCTCACATGGCCCTCATCTTTGACACCGATTATCTAAAGATGTTCCAGACTCATCTCTATTATCTAGAGATTACTCTGTTCCTTTTTTTATGTTTGTATGAGATGTAATCTTGCTAATGTTCTGCACTTATATGAAATCTTATAAAAGTACAGAATACTAACTATATCATATCCCATAAGCTTACTATGAAAAGAGAAAATATGGAACAGAGTGATATCCTTACAACGAAAACATGCCTAAAACACATGCTTAAAAAAAAGTTAAAATATGATCTACTATTTCAAAAGAGGGTAAAAGATTATTTTCAAAATTATAGAAGACATGAAAGAACAGTACGCATCTCAATTAGAAAATTTACATATAATTTACATAGTCTCTTTACTACCGTTCTCTCCCTTATTTGGAAAGCTCTATGAGAGCCGGGACCCCATCGACCTCATTCATCAGTATATTCCCAGTGTCTGGTGTGTGGCAGACATTCAAGAAATACCCCATAAAGGAATGTATAGAAATCTTCACTAAAATCTTAACAGCAGTAATCTCTGGGTGGCAGGATTTTGAAAAATGTCTTCCAATGCTTTATATGCTGCTGACTCGTGTAAATTCTTTTATAATGAGTACGAAGTATTTTCATATTCAGAGCAAAGAGTTGTTTTCAACGTGGAAGAAAGTTTGTACATGAAACTATCTATATACATACTATGTTTCTAGAAGAAAGAAAGTAAGAAAGAAGCGTGCCCCAGCTCCCTGTCCCCCAACCCTCACCATGAACGTCTTCTCTTCATAAAGGAAGCCTCTGGCGTAATAGGTGATAAGGCTGAGTTTTCCTAAGGAAGACTAGGTTTAGAGTTTGTGAAAAGGAAGACAGCAACCACCCATCTGCCTCCCATGCTATATTTGACAGATTTTACTCTGTAGCTCCGAAAACATGTTAATAGGACTTCTCGCGGTGAGAGGAAGGGATTAAAAAAGCAAAGAACCTTGTTGCGATAGTTGGGCACTGTATTGAAAATGGCTCACAGGGCCTGCAATTCATGGAACAAAGATAACATCTTTTCATAAAATCTGCACTCCGAGACGTCCCAAATATACAACCGGGAAATGCCGACGGCAGTGACGCAAACGCACCAAACAGAACAATCCCAAACAAGAACGAGAGGAAGCCTTAATTTGCTTCACTGGGCCTTCATAGATCTATTAGAGAAAACATACGAGATGAACTGCCTCATAAAACAGATGGTCTTCTCCAGTTCCTTTTTTTTTTTTTTTTAAACAAGATAATTAAGGGAAACGAAAGAGTAAGGATCTTGTTAAATTGGCTAAGGAAAATGATTTCATTTGAAGTAGAATGCCTGAGTTTCTGGAGAAAGGATTTCAAGTTCCCCTCAAAGCTGATGCAGGTCATTTGGTGAAGCCTAGACCAGAAAGGGAAGCCATCCCTAGGGCAAGAGCCTTCTAGATAGCAAAGAACATCCTGTCAGACCCTTTTAACAGAGGCAGAAGAGAAGGCTGTGGGGTAACATGGCCTTGTTGAAAGAGCACTGGACAGGGAGTCAGGACAGAGGATATTGGACTTCTTGATTAGTGAGTCTAACAAACCTATTTCACTTGTCACCTTTTAATTTTCCTAGAGAAAGCCATTCTTCCTTCCCCTATCCTATCTTGGTAATAACGACAAATGTGATAAAGAGAAAAAGCTCTATAGCAAAGACTGCAAGTACAAAATCGTTAGTTTAGAATGGAATTTTGTTTCATTGCCACATATAAAAGTCCCACTGTGCAGTACTGATGCGAATCAAAAGTCGGAGGGAAGGAAAAGGAGGGTCCGGGTGTTCTGAACCTAAGAGAAGAAGACTATGTCCACATCTATTCTCTAAGCTCTAAAACACTTTCTTGAGGAAAAGGAGAAACAGATAAAAGTATACCACAAAAGCAACTCAAAATTCCATGCCAGATTTTTGATTGAGATGATAGGAGCCAGGAATCTTTTATGGTCTTGACTGGGATTCAGCCAAGAAAGGACACTGCCCCCAAATGTCCCCTCGTCAGCCATAATGCTTACTATGCCTGAATTTTCAACCAAAAGCCAGGGGATAATATTTAGCCCTGGATAGCATTAAGTAACTATTGTTGAGGGTTTCCTCTGAGCTAAATAAACATAAATAGTGTGCACAACGTCTCTCGGGTCTGACAAGCCCTAAGAGACAGGCACTATTATTCTCCTTTTACAACCAAGTTAAGAAACTTGCAGAACATCAGACAGCTAATAAGCAGCAGGGCCCAAGCTCCACACCCAGTCTACGATTCCAGAATCTTTCGCATTCTACTCTACTGCCTCTCCCAGAAAGCAGAAAGAGGGATGGGGCTGGCGGAACAGAGCCTCCAAAGATCCTATTTGCAGAGATGACCAGTCCGTCCCCGACTGGTTCCAGGAGGTGAGTGTCACAACCCAGCAATTAGGGAATGGCTTCTCTCTAGTCACATCACAAAAGCCAACAATGAACTTCCCTTCTGACCTGCCTCATTACCTCGGGATCTCTCCTCTTCTCCCTGCATTCTTGAAATCCTTCCTCTTCTCTTATTGGGACTTTGCCTGATGCTTCTCATACCACTTCCCTAATCCTTCTTCATGAAAACCAAATCCACTCTAGTCTTCAAAAATTACAGTGAAATCTCATTTCAACACATAATGCATATGAATCAATCCTGATTTGGCCATGTAGTGGCTTGGAGTCACTGGGCAATTTTCTCAATAATAATCTCTAACATTTACATCACATTGACTACTTACCAGACATTGTCTTAAGACTTCATACATTTAAAAAAAAAAGAAAGAAAGAAAGACTTCATGCATATTAACCATTCCAATCCTTATAACCACACAGTGAGTTACGGAACTATTACTGTCCTCATGGCACAGAAGTAACAGGCAGCAAGGTACTGAGTAAGTGCCCGCAGGTACACACCAGGCAGTTGGTGGTAAAGCTACTCTGTTTTCGGTTTCTCTGAACTTCAGTTCTCTCCTCTATGACATAAAAATATTTATTTCTGCCTGTCCCGAGGCAGAAATGGAATAAACATAGCTAGAGTGGTTTCAGATAATTTTTAGATTCCCCCTTCTTCCTCTAGGATTTCTGGGATCATCCTGAGGTACAATCCAGAAACTATCAATTAGATGAGAACAGGGAGATAAGGGAAGCAAGTGCTCGGTGCCTCCCGGACATGCTGTCTCATGTGTGAGCTAACACCCTTCTGAGGCAAATCCTACCACCCCTGTTTTTACGAAGGAGCGATTTGAGAACTCGTGCGTGGACATCCTGCTAGTGACTTGAACCAGAACCAGAATCCACATCTGCATATTTTCTCTCCACTGTGTTTTAAGGGGCTTGAGGGGACAGCCAAGCCTGCTAGTTCCGCATCTTCCTCACGTAGCCATACCCCCCAAGAGGATGGTTATCTAAATGCCACAAGCAGCCAGCGCTTCCGGGATTGCCAGTGTTACCTTCCCCAGAGAAATCAAGATGGAAAAGCATCATCGATGATAAAAGTAGGTGGAAAAAAGATAAAAATAGGTGTAGTCCCATTTACTGACCCTGCATGATTCCCAACTCCTCTGATAAGAAAAAAAGGAAGGAGGGCGGGTGGGCAAAGCAACGATGAAAGGAAGGAGGGCCGGAGGAAGGAAGGAGAAAAACAGGCAACCGTCCCAGGCCACAGATGATAATGAACATAATCCTGAAGTACAATCTCTGTGTTCCCTCCTCTGCTTTAGGACTTTTTTTTTTTTTTTCCCACAAGAGGGTCAGTGACTGATCTTATTGGGACAACCTTCCTTCTCGGCCCTTTGGCCCAGGGCCTCCAGGGAGAGGCATCAGGGAAGACGGGCCGCCCAGAAACGCTCTCCTCAGAAAGGCAGCAAGAGGAAAGAAAAGGGCTCAGCCCTGACCCGCGGGCCGAGGCCGCGGAGGAACAGGGCGTTCCTCTCCACACAGGATGCGCATTCACACACACACATCAAGGCCTCTATCTCTGGCCGCCATCAGCCCTCCCGGTCAGAACGCAAGGACTGCCGGGAAAGCGGAAGGCCACGTGGCTGCCAGGGAAGCTGGAACAAAGGCGGCCCCGAAGCCAGAACTACAACACCCGTCACCTCGCCTGCGCGCCCACCTGCTATTGTCAAGCTGGGAAAAGGACGCGCCGCCTCAGAACTGTCTTAAAAACCTGTTTAGACCTATCACGGGCCCAAGATCACGCTGACAGATGAGCTTGCGAGGGTCCATAAACTCAGAAATATTTTGGACACACTTACATGGCTCTTTCTTGAAGACAGTTTTTCCAGGTTAAGAACCGCTACCCTAGTTGGTCACACTGAGAAAACTGGGCTATGGAAAAAGAAATCCTCACCCTCCCACAAAGTCTCCTTCTCAGGCACCCTGGTTCAGTGAGGCAGACATCAAGCAAGATCCTAGCCACTTCTGATGTCGTCCTGCCCCAGCCCCTGTGTCCATTTGGGGATCTGGCACCGGCGACCCATGGCTCAGGAGCTACGGGCATCTGAATTCTCCTCCCTTCATTGCCACTGGCAGTGCCTAAGCCACGGTTCTACAAATTCTCATGGAGGCCTGCAGCCTTCCTCCTGACCACCCGTCTGCCCTCACTGCAGCCTCCTGCACACTTCTACAGATATGTCCTTCCAAGAGAATTCACCACCTTTCTCGCCACCATGCCACGTCCCAGACCATTAAAAGTGGGACCCTAAGGCCAGAGTGCCTGGGTTTGAATTCCGTCTCCATCATCTCCTTTGAGTGTCTCTGGGTAAGTCACCTAACCTCTGTGTCTCAGTTTTGTCACCTGTAAAACGGGCATAATGAGGGTAACCACATCAAAGCCTTGCTGCAGGGATTAGGTGAATATGGTACATTTGATGTGATATGTATAAGCTGTCATCATCATCAAAGTGACTCTTTTAAGAGCTCCCCACTGGCTAAAAAAGAAAAAACCCCCATTCCATCAATATGCTCTCAAGATACTCCATGTGCAAGTCCAAACTAGGCCCAACTTGCCTCTAGTCTGTATGGACATAAGCCCTTTCCACATCACCTGACCCCCACGGGCACACCAGACTGGGCTCCACACTCTTTACTGAACCTACTGAAAGCTTCCCATTCATACGCCTCAGTCACTTGCTCTGCCTGAGATGTCCCATCAGGGCCTGTTGAACCCTTACTATCTCTCCTGGATGAGCCCAAACACTGATCCTACCCAAGTCACCATGATCAAGACTTCCAGTGGACAGCACTAAAGGTGTTAATACAACTAGCAGGCTTTGTGGCCCTGCCCTTACCTGCCCAATAGCCATCTTTCTGATCTACCTCAAAGAACTAACCTTTATCCTCTCATGACTCCAGCAGTCAGAACAAAAGGCTTTTGCGGCCTTCTTCTGAGGGGTCCTTGGGGTCACACATTGCTTCCTGGTTCCTTTGGAATAATAATCTTTCATTAACGAAGAAGAGGATGCACAGGTCAGCCATATATATTTTTATTTTATACACAGATGACTGAAATTGCTTTAGGTCTAAGCTCCAAGGTTACAAAGAAAGTGTCATTTTACTAGATGATGTCTACAATCTCTCTTTATTATTTTGACGGCGCTGGGACTTATAATTCCTTTTTTCCTAACAGCTTAGAAGACAATTTTGCTTTTAGACCTTAAAGTATCTCATAATACACAAGATAGCACCACCTGTTTTGTTTTGTGTTTAAAGATTTATTTATTACTTGAGAGAAAGGGGGGAACAAAAAGGGGGAGAGAGAATCTCAAGCAGACTCCTGAGTGTGGAGCCTGATGTAGGGCTCAATCCCACAACCCCAAGATCGTGACCTGAGCAGAAACCGAGAGTCGGATGCTCAACCTACTGAGCCACCCTGGTGGCCTCCTAACACTACTTCTCCCTTCCACATGGAAAACGATGCACTGAGTATTTGCACGAAGTCCCAGACAGTGAAAATGAAAACCCTAACTTGGATTATTATTTCCAACCCCCCTCTATTTTCAACAATGCAGAATCCCATGATAAATTATTTTCTATAAAAGTACAGAACTAGCCCCCAGATTTCTTGAAATCCCCAGGGTGGAACTTAGCTGTAAAAAGTTTGAAAAGAAGTAGAAAATTTAATAATCCCATTACCCTGAAATCCAATAAAGCCTGTTGGAGCTTCACATTTTTAAGAAATCAGACTATTTGTGCTATTACCTCAAGTACTGCGATAGCTTCCTACGAAGCCATAAATATATACAATGTAGTTCCCCAGAACACGGACTCAGACGATCATAAAAAAGGCCATAAGGAAGATACCGGCCATGAAGCATGGCTCCACGGTACTTGCTACAGCAGGTTTGTGCAGGCGAGTTCATTTATTTTGAAAATTACATTTCTAAGTCCACAACTCATTGCTTTCAACTGTGAACAACTTTTAATAAAAGTTAGAATGTCCTTCTCAGAGCCGGTTTTCACACAAGCTAAAGGTCATACTGAATATCAAGGAACAGTTAGGAGGCAATCACAGCATACGGGGAAAAGCTCATAACATCTGTATCTTCACGTTTGCTTCAGCTATCATTGCATTCAGCTGCAAGCATCAGAAAACCTAACTAACAGGAAAGTCAATAAACAGGAAGTCATTGGGAGGTTCAAGGCTGCTGGTGTCAGTGCAACAGGAACAATGTCAGAGCAGGTATCCTGGTGATGTTCTCAGATTTTCCTTCACACTTATAACCTCATGGTGACATAAGGGCTGCTGTGCATTCAGAGAGTATCGGTATTCACGGCAGAATGTAGAGGAAAGCAAGTGAGGGCACTGACAGGCTCATGGGTCAGGTTTTATCAGGACCTTAAATGCTTTCCTGGAAACTCCACCCCACACCCCAGTGGACTTAGTCTCAGAAGTGTCCCCCCCCACCAACCAGAACCAGGTCATATGACTGCACTAGCTGCGAAGAATCCTGGGAAGTCAGTGGTCAGGACTGATAGGTTGGCTGGGAGCATCACAGCTACTAACTAAGGCTGATCACCACCCCGCTCTGAAGTAAATGCTGAGTCTGTTAGCAAACATGGAGCAGGACAGAGGGCCTGAGTGGGCAATTATTCGTCTCTCTTTTGAGTCACTGTCTTGAGAATAAGAAAGTCATCCAATAAGCAGACAAGATAATTACAGTACTTCCAAAGTGTTTTTTGCTCCCCCAACTCAAAAAGCATCTACTACATAGAAAGTAATGTGTTACAAATTCCAATACCTACAAAACGAAACAAAAACTGGTTAATCTTCAGGTTTCTGTACTCTGGTCTTTCCCCTCTGCATCTGAACAGATAAAAATTGACAGTCAGGTAGGGAAAAGGTGGTGTGAAGTCTTGGTGCTGTGAATCCCCGTCAGAACCTGAATGGATTCTACAAAGTTCTACCTGAGGTGAGTTTCACCTTTCGCTAGGAAGGCAGGCCACGTCAGCTGTGATATAAATGTTAAAGATGGGGGTGACGCATCCGGCCTGTATATTCCCCACTCCGTTTTCCCTTTTCTCTCATCCACCTCCCCTGAGCCTGCATGACCAAACAGGTGCATCTCTTCAGCACCCTGGATCTCCCATGGGATCACCCTCCCTACTTAACATTCAATGGCTTCCCACTGCTATTCAGAAATTATCAAAACCCCCTACCAAGACTCCAAGGAGCCCAGCCTCCTTCCCCAACCCCAGCCCCATCTTTCACCAAGCCTTTATCAGGACCTTAAATGCTTTCCTGGAAACTCTACCCCATGCCTGGTACGCTCTGAACATTCTGGTGTCCTTTCCATTCCTTTAACTGTCCCTATTATCACAGACTGCAATGAATGAGCTTTCCTCAGTTCTACAGGGCTGGGCTTTTCCCAGGCTTCCCATCACACATCAAACAGCACTTCCTCAAGGACATCCTCCCTGTGCCACCGACGTCATGGGGGCCCTGCCCAGTAACTCTCCATCATCCTGCTGAGTCCTCAACAGCCGGCCCCACAATCCGTGATTATCTCCTCTGTCTCGGTGGCTTTCTTCTTGTCTCCCTCCATCACTCAAACGAAGCAAAGCTCCAGGGAAGCAGGCCCCTTACCTACCTTAGCCCACTGATCTGTCCCCACAGCCCAGCACACAGAAAGGCTCTGGACCATTCTGCCATCTGCTTCTGGGACCCAGTAGTCACTAACTCCTCGAAGTAGCCACCATAGAGATGCTGTAACCCCCCAGAACCTGCGCCCCCGCAATCCCTGACCTGGGACTCTCCTCTCTCTCCCAAGCTTCTCTTGCTTGTAACCCCTTCCGACTCCTCTCAGGGCTGCTGATGCAGGCGGCCGAGTGGTCTGGAGCACAGAGCCTGCAGCCACACAGTCTGGGCTCAAATCCCAACTACACCGCTTATGGGGTAGCCTGAAAAAAGTTCCTCATCTCCTGTGCCTCAGTGTCCTCATCTGTAACAGAGTGATACCAGAAGCTCCCATGTCATAGACAGCCGCCAGGAGGATTGGGAGAATACACGCTAAGTGCTCAGAACAACGTCAGGCTTGAAAGAGTTCCATTATTAACAACACCGTAGTTAGTAATGTCAATAGCTTATCAGCATGAACAGGCTCTTTGTTTTCGCTCGGATATATTTTTCCCATGCAGCCCCGTTTCCACAGGTCCCTCCACAACCCCCCAACCCCAGGTGCGCCTCGAGTACTACCCACGGCACCTGCAACCCTAGAGTGGCTCTTTTAGCTCTGCAATCTGAATGAATCCCATCTACTCCCAGACCCTTGTCCTACTGGAGGGCGGAGCTCTCAACATTTGGGTTTAAGCCCTTGAATTTCACTGATCACACAGATTACCGGCCTTCCCCTCCTTTGAGCTGCTACACCAACATGATTTGATTCTAATCATTGTTGCCACCTTTGGTCCTGTCTACATATGAAAACATCAACTCTTTGAGGACAAGATGTAACTCTTTTTAGTCCTCCAGAGGAGCAAGCACAACATTAAAAGTACAGCAGATATGGTATCAATCTGTCTGCTCTGATCACCCCTCCAGCCTTAACACCACCTTGTCCCTCAACCAGAGAAAGGGGAAGCATTATTTTAAGCCTTGATTAAACTGGACCCTCAGTGGAAAAGACATGGGTTTCAAAAACGAAAGGTTTCTATCTCCTGACATTCAAAAACACCAGGAAATCCTCTTTACCCCTAGGTGAGCCCCAGTCGCAAGGCTAGAATGGTAGCAGGTACGCACGACTTAGCCAAGTCATGTTGGACTTATTGGTATTGAGTTCCAAGTAAGCAATTTGCAACTTATGCTATTTCGGGAATTTTCTTGTACCCTTGGAGATGGGGATCAACACTTCCCATGATTGGATACTCCTGAGAGAGAATTCTAAGGAAAAGACAAATGTAATTCCACAGGCTTATGTATTTTCCATAAAACTGAAAGGAAGAAAATGACTTAAAAGTCTAGATATGGTTCAACAAAGCATTCTCTATAGAATATGCATGCTTGCTTTTTTCTGTTTCTATCCCTCTCTCCATAAACACACACATGTGTGCATGTGCTCATTCAAGAAAGTTTATAAGGTACGGAAGTTAACAACGAACTAACCTACCTGGTGATTCTGAAATATGCCAAGTCATTCCTTTCAGAATTCTATGGGTTCCATCTTGCAAGGATTTTTGTGGCCTTCATTCAGGTCATCAGAGGTCACTTCCCCCAAGAACAGTATTAGATTTGCATAAATGAACAAGTGTCCAGAAAACCTGGAAAAATAACTTTATCTACTTTGTTTTCAAAACTGCCCCCATAAAGTTGCATATTTCTCTTTTTCCCTTTCCAGAGGCTGTTCCCAGATGATGGTCTCCAGCCCCTGAAATCTGGATGGAACATTTCTTCTCAATTACTCTCTTGGCAGGAAGTCCTCTGGCCACTTCCCCAGAGGACAACACACTTTTCTCATTTCTCTCCGAGTCAACACCTACCCACATACACAGAAGGCTAATCCATCCCACCACCCGAAGCTTCTTATGAGATGTAGGACAAATGTGGTTTGGAAGCCCCTGGAGCTGTTGTCCCAAAAAAGCCGGACATGAGGTTTACAGATACCCGCTGCTTTTCAAAAAGGTTCCCCGGGTACAAGAAAGCTGGTCTATGGAAAATAAAAAGGGAAGCCACACTTTGTTCCCTCCAAGGACTGTTCTGCCACATCTTCGAGGCTCATTCCACAGCAAAAGCAGACACCAAACAGACTTCATTCCCGGATGTTCCTTCCTATGACTGAAGACTTGACTCAGGGCCTCTCAGTTCTGCTTTTACTTTTCTTTTCTTCTTTTTTTTTTTTTTTAAGATTTTATTCATTTATTTGACAGAGAGAGAGAGATCACAAGTAGGCAGAGAGGTAGGCGGGGGGGCGGGGGGGAAGCAGGCTCCCCGCTGAGCAGAGAGCCCGATGCGGGGCTCAATCTCAGGTCCCTGAGATCATGACCTGAGCCGAAGGCAGAGGCTTAACCCACTGGGCCACCCAGGCGCCCTTGCTTTTTCTTTTGTTCTTGAAGGGAGAGGTTGGACCCAGAGCATCCATGGGAAGAGAAAATTTTTTTATGACCATGATGAAATACATTTTGCTGTAACACTTCAACTCTCCACCGGAGAAGAAGCAGACCACAGAGGGAATTTAAAAAAAAAAAAAAAAGTAAAAAGTTACAGAGAAAGGATTTTAATTTGGACAGTTGAACCTTGATTTCTCTCTCCAGAGTGACAGAGACATCACCTTTCTTTATGACTGTCACCATCAAGATCAAACCCTATTTACCAGACATGAAAACAAGCTCTATTTGATAAGGACTGAAAAACAGAGACAGTAGATAGGCCTCCCATTAGCAATTTCAGAGCTTTGGTTCACATAGTGCATAAAATCTCGAACCTAGCTCACCGATGCCGAGACATGTCCAGGAAGTGGTGCTCTGCAAGGGGTCTGGTGCTTGTGGGTGACACTGTACTTCACCACACTCCACACCCGGGTTCATTCAGGTACAAGGGTCTTTGCAGAACACTGGTTCACTAAATTAATATTTACTTAACACTTAGTTACGCTTAAGGTTCTCTGGAAATCAGAGATTGCAACCTGGTGATTCCAAGGTCTTAAAATCCTGTAATCGGTCTGTGCTAGTCCATATGGTGAGTCAAGATGACAAAGACGGACTCTGCCTGTTCCAAACATACAGAACACCTGAATAAGATAGAACAGCTTTTTTTTTTTTTAAACGAAGAAAAGTCAAAATCATGAGAAGGAAATCCCTGGGCTAAAACTGAAGACAGAATTCAAAGTCAGTAAAGACAGTTAAAGCTTGAAGACACAGAAGGATATCAGAGCACGGGAGGACCTTAATGTCAGAGATTCTGATGACCTACGGAGAAGAAAGGGACACACAGTCCAGAGGCCCATGAAACTGGCTAGCCGGAGCTGAGCTATCTGTCTATGCTGGCCGTCACAAGGGGCTGCCCTCAGTAAAACCAAGTCCAGAAAATATCCATTCTCCATCCCCTAGGCTTTGCAAGGAAGCTTTTGCTTAGGGATGAGGAAGGAAGGAAGGACAGAAGGAAGAAAGGAGGAGGGAGGGGGAGGGGAGGAAAGGGAGAAGGGAGAGAAGGAGAGAGGAAATAAACAAAATTTTAACAGCCTCACCAATATAAAATCAAAATCACAAGATGACTCTCACATGGAGGTATGGTATCTAAATTAGTAACATCCATGTAGTATCAGATTTCCTGGCCCAGAAAATAATACAAAAACTCGTCTGGAAGCAATGATACACACGGAGCACTAACTGAGGAAATGAGAAAATGCTCTGGATTTCCACATTCCTATTCACACTGAATTCCCACAGCAAACAACCCCCATTAATGAGCCCTCAGTGTCAAAGTTTAGGACGAAACAAGGAAAAAAGAGATGGCCAATGTAAATGGCAAAATCTGCATCCAAGAGCTAAAAATAGTAGACAATCCAAAAGAGGCTTTATATTTAAGCAATTGAAGAAAGCAAAAACAGGAGAGCAAAAAAGGGCAGCAGGTGAATTTAAAGAAATCTACTAGAAATTCCAAGAGTACAGGAAGGAAAGAAAACACACACACACACACACACACACACACACACACAGTATATTATGTACAGAGCGTACACGCACACATACCTACATGCACACAAATCAATTCTATTTCCACATACTAGCAAAGAATAATCTGAAAATGAAATTAAGGAAACAACTATTTATAATAACATCAAAAAGAATGCTTAAAAATAAAATTTAGGAAGTGTTAAGACTTGTATACTGAAAGCTACAACACATCACTGAAAGAAATTAAAGGAGACCTAAGGAAATGAAAAGATATCCATGTATATGGATTTGGAAGGTAATACTATTAAGATGGCAATACCTCCCAAAATTAAACATAATGCCTATCAAAACCCATCTGGCTTCTCTGCAGAAAATGAAAAACATATTCTAGGAAGGGGAAGAAGATTTTTTCAACAAACAGTACTGGGACAAGGAGATACACAGACGCAAAAGAACGAAGCAAACCACTGCTTCAGAACATACTGACTCGGTGACTCAAACACCTAAAGGCAAGCACTGAAATTATAAATTGATCAGGTGTTGGTTCCTTAGATAGGACGTCAAAAGTACAAACAACAACAACAGCAAAAACAGATAAACTGAACTGCATCAAAATGCAAAACTTTCATGCTTCAAAGGACACTATCAATAACGTAAAAATATAGCCCATAGTGGGGCACCTGGGTGGCTCAGTGGGTTAAAGCCTCAGCCTTCAGCTAGGGTCCTGATCCCAGGGTCCTTGGATCGAGCCCCGCATCGGGCTCTCTGCTCATTGGGGAGCCTGCTTCCTCCTCTCTCTCTCTCTGCCTACTTGTGATCTGTCGAATAAATAAAAATCTTTAAAATATATATATATATATAGCCCACAGGAGAAAATTTTTATAAATTGTTTAAGGGTAAAGAATAAATAACCCAAGTTAAAAATGAACAAAGATTTCAAAGATGCTCGCCATCATAAATCACTAGGAAAAGGCAAGTCAAACCCAGATTGAGATACCACCTCACACCCACTAGGACAGCTAGAATCAAAAAGACAGATAAAAAGTGTGGTAAGGGTGTCAAAAAAGTGGAACCCCCATCCATTATTAGTGGGTCTGTAAAAGTGTCTAGCTACTTTGTAAAATAGTTTGGTTTGGCAGTTCCTCACAAAGTTAAAATAGAGTTACCATATGACCCAGCAATTCTGCTCCCGTATATTATCCCAAAGGAAGGAAAACATTTGTGCACTCAAAAATTTGTACATCAGGGGGCGCCTGGGTGGCTCACTGGGTTAAAGCCTCTGCCTTCAGCTCAGGTCCTGATCCCAGGCTCCCGGGATCAAGCCCCGAATCAGGCTCTCTGCTCAGTGGGAAGCCTGCTTCCTCCTCTCTCTCTACTTGTGATTTCTGTCAAATAAATAAAATCTTTAAAAAAAAAAAAATTGTACATCAGGCACCTGGGTGGCTTAGTCAGCTGAGCAACTGCCTTTGGCTCAGGACGCGATCCTGGAGTCCCAGGATCAAGTCCAGCAGTGGGCTCTCTGCTCACTTGGGAGTCTGCTTCTCCCTCTGACCATCCCCCCCTTTTGTGCTCTTTCTCTGTCTCTCTCTCTCAAATAAATAATATCTTTAAAAAAAAAAAAACACTTTGTACAGGAATGCTCATAGCAAGTGTTTATGATACCAAAAAGTAAAAACAACTTAAATGTCCATACATGAATGAACAGAAAAACCAGATGTGTACATCTGGTTTATCTGTACAATGGAAAATGAAATATGATTCAACAACAAAAAGAACAAAGTAGCGATAAGACCACAACATGAATGAACCTTGAAAATGTTACACGAGAGACACAAAGTAGATTCACAGTTTCCGAGAGACGGATACACATGTGTGGTGAAAATGTTCTGGAATCAGGCAGTGGCGACATTATGTATCTTTGTGAATATACAAAACGCTACTGAATTTTATAATTTAAAGGAGTGAATTTTACAAAGTGTGAATTATACCTCATTTAGGGGGCAAAACTCAATGGGAAAATTCAATAATAAGGTTAGAAACAGCCCAAGCGCGAATTCATGAATTGGAAGGTAGTCTGGGTAGCTAACAAGCAGGCTTTACTCCAACAGAATTAAGAGATTTGCCAACAGAACAGTGTCCTGGAATTTGGCATCTCGTTACATCCTCCTTCATACTAAACCTTGCCTCTTACTCTTATCAGATTAACAGGAGTCTTACCCTTTGCCTAAAGTACTTGGCATAGCAATTCAAAGATTAGTTGTTTGAGAGGAAACTAATAATTCTCTAAGTAGATGAAGTAACTTCACACACACACACACACACACACACACGTGTGTGTGTGTGTGAGAGAGAGAGAGAGAGTTCATATAAGAGCAAATAGTTGACAGTAACTAGAAAAGGGAAAAGTCCGAGACAGGAAGAGAGAAGGAAGGTGTGGTAAAATGAATTAATGTTGATCCCTCCCCACCCCTCCAAAGATACTCCTATCCTGATCCCTGGAACCTTGGAAATTACCTTAGGTGGGCAGTATGGACTCTGCAGATGGGAGAAAGACTAAAGTCTCCACCAGGAGGAGATCTGGATATTCTGGGCACGTAACTGTAAGTACAGTGGCCTTTCTAAGAGAAAAAGGTACCAGGTTTTACTACAGAAGAGATGAAGGTACTGTGAGCAGAGCCTGGTGCGCTCCACTCTGGAGACAGAGAAAGGGGCCCAAGACCAAGGAATAGAGGAAATTCCAGAAGCTGAGACAGTCCTAGATAGTGATTTCTCCTAGAGCCTCCATGCCAAACCAGCCCAGCAGACATCTGTGTGGCCCAGGAAATCCCCTTTAGACTCCGGGTCTCCAAAATGGTAACACAATATATCAGTTGTTTTAAGTCACTATTTTTGCAGTAGTTTGTTACAGCAGGAAAATAAAAATAATACAGGAGGTTAAGTGGAAGGCCAGGAAGATGTAATTCAGCCTTGACGGGAAATAAAGGAAACTGACCCTGAAACATACCAGGGCATTCAGAGCGGCTTCCCTGCCGGCAGAGGAGGAAACAAAGGAGTTATGGGTAAGAAGGATGTGTCAGGAGGGTGCAAACAATAGGGGACACCGTGTGCAGAAAGAAGCTACCCAAACACAACCAAAGCTAGAGAGCCAAGTGTGTTCAAAAACAGGATTTGGAAAGACTTGTAATGTGCAAGCAATTCCCCAACCCCCATCAATGCTAAGTAAGTTTCAAGTAAGTTTGTTCATTCATTCAATATACATTTATTGAGCACTTACTATGTGTCAGGCCCTGTACTTCCTTACATTCATAACGCTTCCTCAAAATTTTTCCTATGCAAAACACTCATACAATTACTCGAGAAAGTGGCTGCTAGCACACGGTTTAAGCTAACTAGATAAACTGAAACATTATCCTGTAAAAGCACTTTTATTTCTAATACTGCTATTATAAAGTGGAATTACCTTTACTTATTTGGATGTGATCACTCTTCTTCAAAAGCTGTGGCATGGCCTATCTGCAGGTATTTTCAGCAGTTAAAATCCAAGCTTAAATAATACCTCACTACCCGTAGATTTTCCGAGTTCTAGGCTTTGAATATATTTGCTCTGACTCGGACTTGGTTCTTCTTACAGCCAAGGCTCGTTTGCAGTTCTCTCTTTGGAAAACAAATACCACAGAATTTTCAACCTAGAGATTGCCTAATTATCACCCAGTCCAATTCCTCAATTTGCAGCTGTCAGAAACGAGATGCAACTGGTTCTAATAACTTGTCCACATCTTTAGCCCTCGTTGGCAAGGCCAGGACTGAAGCTCAGGCCCCTTGTCTCCCCATCACGGCTCTGCAGCAGCCATAGGCTGCCTGCTCTTCAACCCAGACTTCTAGGTGCAGGGACTCGGTTTCAGATCTTACTTAAAATCGTCTGGCCACTGCCATCTATAAAGCTTAAAACCAAGACAAACCACAAAGGATGAAAACAAGCCACATTATCTGCACAAAAACAAACTGAGTTTTTACACATTTGCATCCCACATATTTCATGGAGCTGATTTTTGGCCACTGAACAGATTTAAAAAAAAAAAAAAAAGTTAAGCCTCGATATTAGGAAAACATAAGGGAAATGCCACTTATAACAATGAGGATAGCATATTTCACCTATCGTACCAGAAAGTGCTTTTTTGTCTCCTTCTGTTTCCAGAGTAGGAAGAAATGTGCAGTCCTCGCACAAGGGTGATGGAATGGAAAGAGATTAAACTTCTCCAGAGGGCAGTTGTCTGTATACAGCAATGTCTGTAAAACCTGCAAGCAACACTTGACCTCAGCAGTCTCACTTCCGGACATTTCTTAAGAAGAGAAAAAAGAGTAATGAGGGATGATTAATCCAGAGGACATCAAAAGACTGGAAACATCCTGAATGCCCAACAGCGGGTGACTGCTTTTTGGTTTTGGGGTGGTTTTTAAATATTTTATTTGAGAGAAAGACAGAGAACGGGGCCCGATCCCAGGACCCTGAGATCATGACCTGAGCCGAAGGCAGCTGCTTAACCGAATGAGCCATCCAGGCGCCCAACAGTGGGTGATGGTTAATCACAATATATCCGTGCAATGCAACAACATGTAAGATTGTTACAAATCACACCCTAGAAGAAGATTTACTAATATCAGAAGTTTCCATGATGAATTAAGTGACAAAAAGCATGTCACAAAATAAGACATACAGTATGATCCCGAGAATGTTTCATATAAACGGGCAGACGCACACACGTACACATACAATGACTAAATGCATGCAAAATGTTACGGTTGGGGGTTTTTTGTGTGTATGTGTCTTTCAGTGTTTACACATTTTCTAAAATAAATGGATTGTTTTTTTTCCCCGTGGACCAAGGAAAAATCTCAACAGCAGTATTTTTAAAATCTTGTTTCTTTCACCTACCCCAACTCCAACAAGCACTCCTCATTCAGAGAATCTTATTACTAAAGCTGTGAGACTCCCCAAGGACTCCTCAGCTGTGATGACCAGCGTCTGGACAGTCCTGCAGGACTTCCTTCCACACCAGGAAAACCAATTAAAACCAGAGCAGAAAGCCCCTCTCTTGGGATCCTGCATCATATCCTGCCTGTCCTGGGCAACGAGACCCACTTGGCTGTTAATGACCTTGAGCACTGCTCTCAGGCTCCTGGTTGGAACTCAAATTCCAAGTGTTTCTGCACATCCCAGCTGAGCTGAGAAACCCTGCTCCTCCCCACTCCCCCAAAACTGAGTCTGTCCAAGTATGTTTTCCAGTATTATGTGATCTACAGGCTACTGCCTCTCAAACTGGGACTGGAGAACCATGAATGATCACTGAAAATCAATTTTTTGGGAAAGATTTATTTATCTGACAGAGAGAGCACACAAGCAGAGGGAGTGGCAGGCAGAGAGGGAGAGGGAGAAGCAGGCTCCTGGCTAAGCAGGGAGCCTAATGTGGGGCTCGATCCTGGGACCCTGGGATCATGACCTGAGCCGAAGGCAGGTGCTTAACCGACTGAGCCACCCAGGCACCCCTGAAAATCAATTTAAGGAGTCCTGACCAGGTTTGTTTGACCACGGCGGAAGTTCTTCATATCCAGGTAAAGGACCATTGCTGCATTCAACTGTTTTTACTGCTTCCCTCTGAAGCACCACACAGATAAGCCTACCATGGGGCCTGGCGACTTTCGAGTTGCCAGGAAAGTAAATGTACTAGTCTAGAAAGATACTTATGATACCCTATTGAGTAAGCACCATGTGCAACGCTACCCCATGTCTGTGAGTAACAGAAAAGAGATATACTGAGAGAGAATAATTGACATTCAGAAGGGTCTTCCACAAAACACGTAAAGTGGCCATCTCATGTTATATAGGGCTGTGAGAGCTGGTTTCCCCTTTTATTTTATAATTTTTCTTAATTACACATGCATACCCATATGATTTTAAAAGCATTATTACCCTTACTGTATTTATTAGTCTTACTCTTTGTATATGAAGTACTCCTTCTTAGGGCCTCTATGTTATTTGTTTTTTTATGGAATTGTACTGAATAAGAGAGGAGCTAGAGACAGATGTCAGCATTCTTGGATGTGGGCAGAATCCTTTAAGTCTTTAAGACCCATACCACCAAAAGCTCCAGTGGGGAGAACAGGGGAGGGGACACCACCTGAATAAGCGGTCTCCGGGTCACTCGACAACCCAAGTGCAGGAAAGAAAATAGATGGGAGCTGGGGAGCAGAGAAACCTAGGCTCAAATTGCAGCTCTGCTCTAACAAGTCACTTTGCTGTTTTGAGCCTCATTTTCCTTATCTGTGAAATGGGGATAATAAAATGAATCTTTAAAATTTGATCCAGTTCAAACTGAGATACTTCTAGTAACTTTAGGACACAGTGCGTGGCATGTAATAGTGCCTGAAACAAAACCAATGCCTTTCATTAGCGACAGCAAGGAAGTCAAGTGGGGGGCAGGGGGCAGGGGGGAAGAGGCCTAAAGAAACAACCCTATGCGCCTATTACTATTTAAACTTTTAATATTTTATTTACTTTTTAAAAAAATTTTTTTTAAGAAGGCCCAACATGGAACTTGAACTCATGACTCCGAGATTAAGACCTGAGCTAGGATCCAGAGTCTTAGCCAACTAAGCCACCTGGGTGCCCCTGCTTAAACTTTTTAAAGGGCAATTTCTTAAGTACAGAAAAGTAGGAAACCCCCACCTCTGGGAGAGGGAAAGGCAGGTGAAGGAAGGCCAGGAGTGGGGGAGCAGCACAGGGCACAGCACCTGGGCTGCCCTTCAGGCCCTGATTACAGCCATGTGGCCCTGGCCTGCGCCAGTTCCACCAAGAGCTCTGGAACATGCCTTCCAGGGACCTCCTGAAGAAATGACCAGATCCCACCTCAAGTCCGAGGGGACGCCACAAATATTAGAGGATCTACCACAGATAAAGCCCTGTCCTCACACGCGGAGAGGAAAAGGGAAGTGAAACAGAATTTAGTGTCAAAGTCCAAAGTATCCACATAATCCAAAATTCGGAGAGCAATTTGGGCCACAAGCTGCAGGAGGGAGATCTGAGAGCTCCAGCGGTACCTGCTTCGATTTGGGAACCCAAGGCAGCCTCCTGCGAAAGAGGGCAATACTACTGTGCCCTTGAGCAGAGTAGAGTTCTAGCAGGCACTCAAAGACAGGCCTGCATCACAGAGAGGGACCAGCAGGAGCAATGACGCAGAGACCCAAAGGCCACAGTGGGTCCTGGCAGGAGCAGCCCACTTAGGCTCGTATAAGAAAAACACCGAAAAGTAATACCACCACCACTAACTATTATTAACCATGAGTAACGGGTACTAAAATAAGGGGGAGCGAAAGACAATGCGGAAGACTCAAATGTCAAGCTGACCTTTTGGACCAGAGGGGACCGCACCACACATTCTCGGCAGGGATGGAAGTGATGCTTCTGTCAGATGAATCTGGCTAAACGCACAAGTCAAATTTGTAGGGCGAGAGACTCCTGACTGCAGAGGTCAGGAGACTAGCGCCAGAGTCCAGACCCCGACCGCTGGAGTTAGAGCAGTTCAGTGCAAACACAAACAAACAAGGATGCAATCTTCTTAGTAACTCCCGGGATAATTTCCAAACACCAGTCTTAACACAAGCACAAATACCAGCCTAAAATATCATCCACTCTAGCTACTGACTTCTTCCTTTGGTGTTCAGCGGCTGTCATTCCATATTCCACCAAGGAACAGCCTCCTGTCCTGAAAGAGAATTGCCCTGAATGGGAAAATAAGGATCCCAAGAGAGAAAAAAGCTCAAGGTTCCCATTTGCCACATGAGCCTCAAAAATGGTTCAGAGCGCGGCACGGTGTACCAACAACTCTCAACCAATGCTTCTGACCACACTTGAGGACAAAATTAGAAACTCTGGAGAATTTTTTTTTCCCCTGAAATGTTTCCTCTTCTCCAGGAACAGTGTGGTCCTGTTCAGACCCAGTCCTGGCCGAGAGGCTCCAGGTCGTCTTGACTTCCTTTTGCCTCAGGTGACAGAAGACAAGGCAGCTGAGGTGAATGCTTCCTACCGCTACGAGTGGCCACTAAAGAACATCAGAACATCGGCTGGAGGCTTCAACAGCAAATCTTATTGAATAATGAGGAGGAGGGAGATACAAGGGGGAGGAAGGGGAGAACAGAAAACACACCCCCATAAAATAAATGCTGGTCTGAACTTACTGCAACAAGGGATCAACTCTGTAAAAAGGAGACGAAAAGCACAAAAGGGTGAGAAGCACGTTCTAATGTCCTGGGAAGGATGTTTCAAGCAAGGTGTTCTGCAAACACGCTGAAGGCCAAGTGACCATCGTGTGTGCCCACTGCAGAACGCAGCTGCACACCCTCCTTCCCGCCAGGAAAAATGCACCAGTGACATGCACAGCAGAGGCCTCTGGGAATGGCTAGCGTGTTCCTGGCACCCAGGAAGGGTAAAAGCAGGACAGTTTACTCCTCGAGAGCTCTGAACAAGAAGTTGAGTGATGAAGAAAGGCGCCTTTCAACTCCTCGACAGCCCGGACTCTGAAGCTCAGGGCCCCCTTGGAAAACTACAAAGAGGTTCGATGAATCACTCCCGAAGATGGGGAATGATGACGAGGTCCACAGGCGTGAACTGCCCTTCCACCATCCTAAGAACCCAAACTTTCCCATGTCAACCCTTTGGAAAGAAGAATGTTCTTCCAAATGCAGTAGACTGAACCACACATGATTAGCATTTTTGCAGGTCGAAAGTGGTCAAAAAATAACAACATTCCATGTTTCAATCACAGTACGTGGCTTCCAACTTCTTCCACAGCCGGAAGCGGCAAATTGTTTCTTAACAGGACAGACCGTAGGTATTTTCAGCTCTGAGGGCCAAGAGGCAAAGTAGATTCTGTAGGTACTTACATAACCATTTAAAAATATGAAAACCATTGTTAGCTCCTACAAAAACGGGCGTGGGCTGGATTTGGCCCGGCCGGGGGTGGGAAGGGGAGGGGGCACGAGGGGGAGCAGTTTGCTGACCTCTATTTTACAGTCTATAAGGGTAAATTTTTTCTGTTGTTCACTATGAAAATTGCTAATTTTAGGCTAAAGTCATGCCGCCGGAGGATGCTAAAGGATGCGGATAGAAGCTGTTTATCCCACCCGTGCGGGCGGCATCACTGGAGGTTGGTCTGAATCTCCGCTCTCTTGTCAGCTCTCCCTTCCCCGGCTGCTTCTAACCACCGGGCTTATTTTAGAAGCAATCGTCTGGGGGAGGGTTTGAGGGCAGTTCTAACTTTCCTATGAAGTAAAAAATGGAGATGGACCAGGAAATGAGACTTAAAGGTGAGTGTGAATAAACATAATGATGAAAGGAACACGGGAGCAAAGGGACACCGGGGAATTGCTCCGAGCATGTCCCTGATCTGAAGCCAAAATTCCAAGGGTCCAGAGGAAGCAACAGAAGCAAATAAATATCTCAGCAGAGGGCCCAAAGCTAAAAGACTAACCTGAACAAAAAGATAAGTTGATGACAAACCCTCCTTTATAGAAACAGGAGAGATGATTAAAAGGGCGATACTACTTTTCCTCCTAAGTCAGTCGGGGGTAGGCCATACTGTAGCCATTCCCAGAAGACTATCACCAGAAAAACTTAAGTTTTGGGGCACCTGGGTGGCTCAGTGGGTTAAGCCACTGCCTTCGGCTCAGGTCATGGTCTCAGGGTCTTGGGATCAAGCTCCACATCGGGTTCTCTGCACAGCGGGGAGCCTGCTTCCCCCCTCTCTCTACCTGCCTCTCTGCCTACTTGTGATCTCTGTCAAATGAATAAAATCTTTAAAAAAAAAAAGAGAGAAAGAAAGAAAAGAAAAACTTAAGTTTTGTGAGACACTGAAAGACATCGCTAGGGAATGAGGTGTTTCCTCCTTTGGAGAATGCTGGCAAGCGGCCGGGACTCTTCCCCTAACGCATGTTCGACAACAACATATCCAGGAAGACCTCTCTTCTGAGTCCAGGAATTCTTTTATTTAAAAGAATTATAAAAATCAGTAGGAAATGATCTTCCTTTATGGCATCGCTATTGTTTCAAATGTTATAGACCTCTGATGCAAAAGAGGAAAGCTTTAAAAAAAAAAAAAAAAAAAAAAAAAAAAAAAAAAAAAAAAAACACGAATCCTGACTATGAATAGATACATTGAAAGAGAAAACGGAGATTGCTCATATATACATCTGGCCTTCTCTGGCCACTGGATTAGAAAAACCCAAACTTCAGGAACATTTCTCATCCTTCGATATTAAACATGTCCCCTAGAGCAATCCATCCTCCCTCGTTTCTAAACACTCTCGTTTCAATCTTACAGACCTTCTGTAATATTCTACAGTGAGCGTTCTGCAATATTCTACAATGCAAGTTAAAAGGGGGAAGAAAGGGAGATCCAATCCCATACGTACATGAGCTGCCTGGGTGACAGGGAGCCTCCTGGTACCGTCTGCCCATAGTGACCGGTCAGGACATTAGCAGGGCCCTTGGCGGTTTCCAAGTACTCAGGAAAGACGGAGATGGTTTGCTGGGGTGGGGGAGAGGGGAGGAGACCAAAAAAGGGGGGAAAAAAAAAGTAGAAACAAAGCAGAGATTTAGGATAATGACTACATTTTTTTTCATTAAAATGCTAATGCTGACCACAAATTTCCAGATAACCACATTTATGAATTATTCATAGTCCCATGCGAGGCGAAGTCACCGTGTCACTGTGGGCAGGCACAGAGCTTGCTGCTGATTAGCATGTGGCCCCTGTAGCAAGTGTGAGGGAAACACAGGTCCCTGCAAGCCTATCCGTGGGGGTCGGCCCACACTGGCCCTCTTCAGAAGACCCAGCAATCCCAACCATGTTTTTGTTGGTGCTCATCTCCCTCCTCCCTAAAGTCTAGGAGCAGCTCCAGCTTGGCTCTTTGCTGTGACATCTGAACTAATAGCCTGTAAAAACTGTAAAACTTGAAAGAAAAAAAAAAAAAAGAAAATTTCTGTATTGGGTAGATAAGACATCGGATTATTTAAAAATAAGTAAGTGGCGCCTGGGTGGCTCAGTGGGTTAAAGCCTCTGCCTTCAGCTCAGGTGATGATCTCAGGGTCCTGGGATGGAGCCCCTCATCGGGCTCTCTGCTCAGTAGGGAACCTGCTTCCTCCTCTCTCTCTCTGCCTACTTGTGATCTCTGTCAAATAAATAAATAAAATCTTTTTAAAAAATTAGTAAATAAAACAACTTTCCATCAATGTGTAACATAAATATAGAGAAGTACACATACCCTAAGGGAAGAGCTCAATGAATTTTCCTAAACTGAATGCACCAGATCAAAACTGGAACGTTATCAGATCCCCAGAAGTCCCCCCCAAATTCATGCTCCCCCTCAAGGCAACAATTACGCATAGCTTACTTCTGATCATTTTTGCAGACATCACATCTATTTGCTGTCATTATTAGTTTCTCATTTAAAAAACATACACTGGGGGCACCTGGGTAGCTCAGTTGGTTGATGGACTGCCTTCAGCTCAGGTCATGATTCTGGAGTTCCGGTAAGAGTCCGCACGGGCTCTCTGCTCGGCGGGGGGTCTGCTTTTCCCTCTGACCTTCCCCCTCTCATGCTCACTCTCTCTAATTCTCTCTCTCTCTCAAATAAATAAGTAAAAATCTTTTAAAATAAATAAATAAAAATAAAAAACATACACTGAACACCTCCTAGACGCCAAGCCCTGTGCCAGGCACGGGAGTTACAGACAGGAATGAGATGCTGCCTTCATCGTTAAGCAAAGTGAAGTCCAGTGGGGCCAAGAGATACCCACAACATATCCCCAAGGACAGAGGGATGGATGCAATGACATGGGTGAGGCACCCAGCCCAGAAAGGGAGAAGGTAGGGAAAGCTTCCAAGTAAACGGATTGCCTCGTGGGTCCTCAGACGGGGTGGCACTTAGTGAGGCTGGGAATGGGAGACAAGACAATGGAAAAGGCAGAGGTAAGAAACTGCACAGCGTAAGTCAGTGGTGCTGGCCTCTCTAGGGTGAGGCCAGGAAAGAAGCCTGGAGCCAGATCCTCCCCTGTCCACACGCTCAAGGACTCTGACTTTATTCTGGAGGCAGAGAGCCACCGATGGGGCAAACTGGGTTTTAGATGCATTCCTCTCTTTTGATGGATTCAAAGAGGGCAGAGTGGAGGCGAGGAGGCCAGCTAAGCCAGTTTGCTTGTTTGGGATAAGAAGGGTGGACATGAGCAAACCGGGGAGAGGGGGAGAAGAGAATTACTACTTGGGAAACATCCAGACACTAAGAGCAGAATAACTTGGTAATTAACTACACATAGGCAGTGGGAGTGAGGGCTGAGCATAGAATACAGAAGGACGAACAAGTTTCATAAGGAAGACAAGGGGTTCCGTTTGGGGCATTACAGACTGAGGTGTAGAACATTCGGGTGGGGACACCCACATATTCTTGAGTGTGAAGCTTGGAGAAGAAACCTGAGCAAAATGTAAGGGCATCTATGTGATTTTATGCAGAGAGAGCAGAAATTAGGTTAGTGGGTGACAGCCCCAAAGGGATGTGGGTAGATCAAGCAGACAGGATGGGGGCTGAGAAGCAGGCCCCGGAGAACGGGAGCAAGGATAGAATGGGCAAAGGAAGAAGACCGAAGAAGAAAGGCAGAGAGGTACCACGGGACACAGTGAGATGCATAAAGACAAGAAATGAAAAACATACCTTTGGATTTGCCACATAAGCAGTCAACAGTCACCCTGTCTGAGTGTAGTTTCAGTGACACGGTGGCAGCCAAGACGAGAGCGAGCGGAAGTGAAGAGGAGAGAGAACGGACGGTTGCTGGGAGGGGTCAGGGGCCGAGGGAAGTCTGTATCCATGAGCTGAAGGAGTCAGTAGAGAGAGAAAGGCTGAGAGTGCAGAGAGAGGAGGGAAAGACAGAGTAAGATCCCTATGGGGGTGGAGGAGAGGGTCAGGAGTACAGATGAAGGGGCTGAACCGGAGCCAGAAGGGAATTCCACAACCCTCTGGTATTAGAGGAACACCAGAATTAGCAGAATAGAGACAAATCCAGCCAGAGCCAGTCTGTAGGTAAGAACATTGGGATGTTGGAGGTCACGGACAATGATACAGTAGATAAAAGAGCAGGCAAGGCTCTTCACCCAGCGGGGGGCTGACTGGTATGTGGTTTGACAACCTCGATTTTGAAAACCTTGGTTTCTCACATCTGCTTCCCTCCCAAACTGAAACAGACCAACTCTGTTTTAAAGTAAGTAAACATAGGCACCAGTGCCTATCAAGGGGGTGAGGGGGGCTTGGGAGGTGATCTCCCCTATAGCAGAACTTTGTAGTATCAGAAAACATCTTGTAAGTAAAGAACGCTCTTCTTAAAGTGAACTTTGATTTGTGGTGCCAACCGTTCCAAAGGTTTATGTAAGTTCTGTTTTATTAAGTGAAACCACTCCCCACCATCTCACAGGGCTTCTTAAGATGTTTCAATTCAAAGACCCCTTGCAGCATGATGAACTTAATGAAAAGGAAGAATCCAAAAGCTGAAAGTAAAGGCCAGAAGAGGGGACTGGAGCCGGCAGAACCCCCTGCCCTGGGATGACCCAGCATCATGCTTTTTCAGACAGCAGACTTTCATTTTCATCCCCCTTGGGATCCTGCCCCTTCTTCCACCTCGGGTTCTGGCAAATCCACAAGTGAGTGAAGTGACTTAGTTCTTGAAAAGCATTCCAATAAGAACAAAACAGCAAGGTTCATTAGAAAATCTACTGCAAAGGAAAACACCTCGGAAAGGAGATTTTCTGTTCTCCAGGCAGATTTGATGATCTCAAAAGTTGTGAGGTTACTCCACAGTCTGTCTGTCCTGTTACCATGAACATTCCCGGGCCATCTTTGGGACACGGCAGAATTTCAGAACTCTAGATAGACATGTCACCATCGTTGATGGCGGCCAAGAGGGAGATGTTTCCAAAGCCATGGGAGAACCACCTACCCACTGGGCCATCCCTCCTTGTATCCACAGCTCACAGGGGCACAGCAAGCAGTCGATAAATACAGAATCAATCAACAAACCAATACCAAAGGGAAGAGTCCTCACAACCACAAGGTAAGGAGGCCAATTAAATGGCGAGAATACAAATAATCTATTCCTTCCTTTCCCAACCTAACTGACTCAAAGCCAAGCTGCACATCACACTCAACTGCATTTACTTTCCACCTCACAAAGGAAAATCTTTATGAACTCAATAAGTATATATTGTGTGTTAAGTAAGAGGATTCAGAATTAATGGAATTATGAAAACCAGGATGCCTCCTACATGGGAAAATGGGTGAGTGCGAACATTGCGGGCATACAACGGAATAGAAATTGCCCACTTTACATCTGTCTGCCTGCTTTGTTCTCCTCTCTGTGAAGGACAGGGCGTCATTACCCTCACAGCATGGCGCCCCTCCTCCCAGATGCTCATTTACACAGCAACCTGCTCAGCTTCAACCCACCGGGGCCACAGAGAGGGAGGAGATAATCAGGTCTGGCTTCCTTGGAAATTCAGAAAATCCACTTGTTACGGGTTTCTGTTTTTGTCCTAATATATATTTATATTATTCATCATTTCACTTCTTTTCCGGCACATAAGCTGGGAGGTATCACCGATCCTACTGAACACATTTTTACACATTACCCAGCAGCACACTGCGGTACTGTCTGGAAATAACTTTAATGATAAAATTTCCCCAAAGTGAGGACGAGTGGGTTGTTGCCGTTTTCTGTTTTGGTTTTTTGGGGGTTTTTTTTGTTTGTTTGTTTTTTAGTAGGTATTAGGTGACACTTTTCTGTACAGTTAAAAAATAAAAACTGTCCTGAAAACATCAGATCTGTTTCTGCCCATCTGATCAGCAATACCCCAAGAGAGAAAGAAATCTTCAAGACTACCATACTTTTTCCTATGTTCGATTAAGAACACTAAGATACCAAGACGAACAATGCAATAGTCCCTTGAAGGCAGGCCATGAAGGGGGACGAAAGGGATATTTATGCCAGTCCACAAAATGTTTAGTGTGCAACTTTTCAATGACTATATTTATGGTAACCTCCATAACATATTCACCAACACAAACACTCTATAAGGACATTAATCCTCATCAAATGCACTAATGCTTCCCTCCTCTCCAACAAATTCTTATTATGCTGATGTGAGGCAAAAATGCCAAGAATTCTCTCCAAGGTAAACATTTCATGGCAACACCCACTCGCTTTACTAGCTCCCTTTTGAACTATTTTATGATGTCTCAATATCTCTATGTAGGTATTTGCTGCTTTCGACCTAAAAGACAAATCTGTAAACAAAACACTAAAAAAAAAAGAAAGAAAGAAAGGACGAAAGAAAGAAAGAAAGAAAGACTTTGCTTAATGAACCATTTTTTGATATGAAAGCTGGTACAAGCTACTAAAAAACTGGTTATGCTCTTCAAAAATAATTTATTCTATAACTTGCTCAATTATAATTCTCTGCCTCACTATGCCATTGTAATTTAATACTATGTAATTTCTGCTTTTTGGAAACCTCAAGGAGTAAGAAGATCCTGAGAGTGATCAAGATTTTCTAAGAGTTGAAGGAATACCCATCTAAGTAATAAAACGGGTTTAATTTCAACCATACTGGATCAAATTTTCTTTTTCTTTCTAAAATGTAATGCCTTCTCACAGCGTTCAGAATATAGTTAATCTTGGGTGGCATGGGATCATCAATATGACTACCAGTTATCTTGCTGTGTTGGAAGGGGGACCACTGAGGTAAAGGAGCTGGTCTGGCAGAAAGTAGGCAGAAGTTGAGTTTCTACCCCCGTGACCAGAGGTGCAGTTCCTACCAAAGCAACAGAACACTCCGAGATTGCTGAGGTTCAAACAGCAGGAAAGCACGGGTATAAAAACACTCTGAAGAGCTTAGGTGAACTCCAAGTTACAGATCTGGGTCTAGAGCCAAGCCAAGTCAGGATCCTAGTGGAAGAGAAATCAATGGAGCAGAGGGACCGGATGGAAGATAGGCTTTAAGTGCGCAGGGCTGGGAACCAAACTAGACCTGCCTATAAGGGCCGATGGCAAGACAAGCTTTCAAGGTGCAGAGGGCTGTTTGCTCTTCCACTCCGAGGCCACTACTTAAGGAGATCTTTTCTCTACTTTTCACAGTTTGATTATCTCCTTGCCTTTGCTTCAAGAGTTAAGTCTCACTGCGGGTCAGAGTACAAACCTTTCCCTTTCCCAAGTCCACTATAGTTTTGGAAACCAAATAAAATGTAAAAGTATAAGAGAACTAAAGTTAAAGATGCCAAAGTCCAGATAAGGTCTGAAGGGCACAGTGCACAGACTCTGAACCCATATGTGGGCAACTGAGATGTCTTTTTTGTTTATGCCTTGATTCTTCCAGAATTCAAATAGGAGGGCTCATTTGAAGTCATCTGGTACAAATACAGCCAGGCCTAAAACGTGCCTTGGGGGTGATAATCTGTAAGTTGACTATTGTTATTTAACAAGGATTTCCTTTAGAGAAATCCAATAAGCCAAATGTACAGAAATAGCATGGAGTCAATTGCTATGATGGGAAGTATGTGAAGATGTGGGAATAAACTCAAAACTTGGATGAGTGAACACTTTGCCATTGAGGAGGTAGGTGGTTGGGGGTAAGTCAATTAGACTTCCATGCTTCATCTCTAAAATGGATTAATGATACCTACACCATGCGAAGGCATGAATGAGAACAAATGTATGGCTCAGATGATATGAACAAATGTCAGTTAAACCTTAATTAAGTAGGAACACCACACATAAGCCCCTATGACACAAGGATCTTTATTTAGAGCTGAGAAAGCCATCCACCTCGTGCTTTTCACCCAAATCTTGCCAACTCACATGATAAGATTCCTTCCCCAAATTATTTTCAACAGAACTTTCCTTTTGCTTTATAAAATGTTTTTAACTTAATGGCTTAAATAAGAAGCATAAGTACTACTGAATTTTCAGATTAAAAAAATAATAAAAACAACTAGAAAGTAAAACTTCCCCATTATGACCTCAATTTGTTTCTTCCTTAACTTTTTCTTATTCAAGTTAGTTCTTCTCTTTTCCTCATTTTTCTTTTTTTACACTTTAAGTTGAGGTCTGCAACAACGGTAACGTGTTATGTAGAAGTTTACGAAGCACTTTCATTCACGTTACCTCATTTCCCTTCAATGACTTCTACCTGCCTCTCCTTCGTTTTCCTTGCCCCACTTTCCAAAACACAGGCAGAACTTTCTAAAATCAGCAAAGAAGCAATTTTTATCCTCCCAACTGCCAACACATTAATCGAGTTCTCTAACGCAACGTAGACTATCTACACCTTCAATTCTCCTTGCAAATAATTTTTTTTTTCCTCCCCTGGTGAAGATCTTTTGAAGTGATAATACAGTGAGGAATGCATAAATGTACCAACATCTTAAAATAAGACAGGTGAATCCCTTTAGGAATCATCGAAAATAATAAATGAAAAATAAAAGAAAGAGGTGAAAAAAACTACAGAAATAGAAAGAACAAAGTTCTTGTTTCAGCTTTCAGTAAAATTTCCATCATCTACCTTATCAGAGCTATCTGTTCTCCAAGTGCCACATGAAGTAACCTGATCCTTAAATCTGTGCAAACCACAATGGATGCGCCCATCTCATTAAAAAAGATGATCCTGGCACCTGGGTGGCTCAGTTGGTTAAGCAACTGCCTTCAGCCCAGGACATGATCCTGGAGTCCCTGGATCGAGTCCCACAGCAGGGAGTCTGCTTCTTACTCTGACCCTCTCCCTTCTCAGGTGTGTATGTGCGCACACACTCTCTCTCTCTCTCAAATAAATAAATAAATCTTTAAAAAATATATATGATCTTTCGAGTTATGATAATGAGAAAGAGCATCTATTTTTGGTTTTAAGGGCAGAAGTATTTCCAGCCTTAAAAGCAGTGACACTTGTAGTAAACTTTAGCACAAAACAGATGCCTGGTGCTCTTTACCTATCATGATGAAAACAAGAACATTCCAATAGACAAGTTTCCTTTCTGAACCTCTACATACTCATAATCTTGACTTACCAACAAAGAACATGAGGTGTCTGAAACAGAAAAATATTAATTCTACCATGAGAAGGTAAACATTATTTTTCTAAAAACAGATTCTAGATTAGGAATTTGATCAGATTTCCTCTATATTCATTCAAATCCTGCACGACACAAAACCTTTAAAATGGGAATTGGCTTTCTCTTTGTTTTATAATGGTTAACTAAGACCCATAATAATTTTATAGTAATCCTTGCTATACCTTAATGTTAAATACTGTAAAAAAAAATCAGCTTACTGTTAAAATCGGAGTACTAAAAAATATTTAAGGGAAAGGTTGAAAGAGAAATCATATATGGTCCTGATCGTGCTATGGGTAGTTACACGTTCAATAATGTAAGCTTTGGCATGTTATAGACCTTTCCACATTTTACATGAGATACTCTGAGTGATTTTATCCTAAAAGTGGAGAAGATATCACGGTCTGATATTTTTATATAGAATTTATAGAGATAACTCATAGAAACTCAGAGTATCCCATACAATGCAACTGGGTCCACACAGAAAATAAAGTTTTTCTACCTTGGATACAACTCAAGTCAAACTAGTAGGAAATCTAAGAAAGATTGACCCAAGGGGGATTAAAGCCATGAAAAATCCTAGGGAATGGAGGTCATTTCTTTGTAATGTTGGAAATAGTATGCTCTTCTTGCTACTGGGTTTAAGATCACACTTGGAATCTATACCTTAGAGATAATCAACCTTTTTTCCTATTATGTACTCAAATCAGGAAAGGGTGACACCTACTTCATTTTGACAGTGTCAGTAATAATTTTTGAATGACACTGGAAAGCACAGTAAATGGAATCCATTCTGGAGTAACCAAATAAACGTTTCTTCAACGGACCACACAACCCTGAATCCGAACTGAAAGGCCAAATCTCAAAAGTCCATTAATAAGGATTTTCATTGTATGTGGTAGATTACAATCACATGCTTACCTCCATTCCCTCCGAAACCCACAAATGAACTAGGCCAGGTGCAGAGATAAACTCACAAAGGAACAAGAGAATGGAAGAGGAGAAAATTAATGGAAAAATATTTGGAAAATAGAAATCTGGCCAATGATGAGGAAATTTTCAATGCAGGGCCGGACAAAACTTAAACGCCTACAGACTGAACTATCAGAAGCAAGCAAACCAATGTGGGGCACAGAATGTCAGGAAAGTATAAATTCAAGCACAGTGACCTCAATAGTGCAGGCTGGAAGGTGAGGGCAGTGTGGGGGTGCCACTGAAAACCAGAGGACTACTTGCAAGATGTTTAAAGGAGTAAACTTCCAGGTCCTTCCTCAGCCATGAAACGTGCCAGCTGTCTCTCCTTCCCCCTGAGGCTTGCGGCCTACTAAGGTTACACTTAAGAAGGTCTGGCCCCGGGGACACAAGGAACAGAGACAGAGGTGGAGGCATCATCTGGAAAGAGAGGACTGAGTGGAAAGAGTACACTCTGAACAGAGAGACTCAGAGCCTGTTATTTTGCTGGGCTCCTACAGCAGTGGCCACATAGGCGATGAGAAGAATTTTCTGAAGAAACTAACCAGCCCAAGAAAAGGGATCTACAGTTACTCAAACTATGGAAAGAGGGAGTTTCTGAAAGAAAGAGTCACCCCGTAGTAAGGCCTCCAGCTGACAAGAGAGAGAGCTTGTCAACCTGCTCACGCAGAGTTTCCAATCAGTTTTCAGGGTCTCCACATACATCACATGGACAGCAAACCACCACCAGACACGTGATGAAGAGCCTAATGTGACAAGAGCAACTTTAAAAGGAAACAGAGTCAATGCTGGAGGCAGAAGAAAAAACTTCATTTATACATTATGAACTGCAAGGGGTAAAAGATATTACATCCATAAAGCAAAAAAGAATAGGATGCTATAAAAACAGAAAATACTGAGAGAGCAAGAAGGAATTCTTAAAAATTAATATTATGATCACAGGCATAAAAAAATCCATAGAATAGTTAAAAGATAATAAACGTAATTGTTTCCCGAGTAAAAGAAAAAGATGTTAAGAACAGAGGTCAGGGACGCCTGGGTGGCTCAGTTGGTTAAGCAGCTGCCTTCGGCTCAGGTCATGATCCCAGCGTCCTGGGATCGAGTCCCACATCGGGCTCCTTGCTCCGCAGGGAGCCTGCTTCTCCCTCTGACTCTGCCTTCCACTCTGTCTGCCTGTGCTCGCTCTCACTCTCTCTCTCTTACAAATAAATAAATAAAATCTTAAAAAAAAAAAAAAAAAAAGAACAGAGGTCAGAAAGTTTTTTTAACAATAAACTGAAGGAAAAATACAAAAGTTCCAGCATTTGACAAAGAAGAGTTCCAGAAAAGAAAGAATACAAAAACCAAAGGGAAGAAAATTATCGTCCACCCCCTCAACACACAAAAATCTTCACAGTGAATGAAAAAAGTTATAGAGCAAGGAACATTATCATGGAATTGCAGAACATTCAAAGATTTAAAAAAAAAAAAAGACTCTAGAAACTCCCCCTAGTCTCTCAAAGTCTCTCAAAAAAGTCACATATAGAGTAACCAGAATCAAAAAAGTATCCAACAATTCAATAATAAAAGAGGAAGTGAAAGAAAATGGAACGAGGCCTCCAAAACTTTCAGGGAAAATCATTTCCAACTTTGAAGTTCTATATCAATCATATGTGAGGAGAGAGAGACTAAGTGATATTTTCACACATGCCAGATCTCAAAAAAAAGAAAAAATACATTATACACACTCTTTCTCAAGAAGCAACTGGGCGATGTGTCTCCTCAGAAGAGAGAGAAAACCAAGAGAGATGCCACCCATCTAGGTCAATCAAGAATTGCCAACATGATAGTGAAGGAAAATTCCAGGTCAACAGCTGTGCATAAGGCCTCAAGAGTAAATAGTTCAGAATGGAGCAGGCAAGAGGAAGGCTCTGAAGAAATGTCACATATGCAAACACACACACACACACACACACCAGATCCAAGAGACGAACCATTGTGTTTGACCTTATTTGAGAATTTGGGGATGGGGCACCTGGGTCGCTCAGTCGGTTAACTATCTGACTCTGGCTCAGGTGATGATCTCGGGGCCCTGGGATGGAGCCCCACATTAGGCTCCTTGCTCATTGGGGGAGCCTGCCTTGCCTCCTGCCTGCCCCTCCCCCCCCCACTCATTCACGCGCGTGTGCGCTTGCTCGCTCTCTCTAATAAATAAGTAAAATCTTGAAAGAAAGAGAAAAAGAGAATTTGGTGATGATAAGTGAATGAAAAAAAGAGAGGCGCCTGGGTGGCTCAGTGGGTTAAGCCTCTGCCTTCAGCTCAGGTCATGATCTCAGGGTCCTGGGATTGAGTCCGGCATCGGGCTTTCTGCTAGGCGGGGACCCTGCTTCCTCCTCCCTCTCTCTCTCTCTCACTCTCTGCTTGCCTCTCTGCCTACTTGTGATCTCTCTCTGTCAAATAAATAAAAATCTTTAAAAAAAAAAAAAAGAGAAATTTTAATATGCTGCACAAGGAAGGAAATAAAATCATAGTACACTGCATAACTTAGCTGTGAAAAATATTTACAGTGAAAACAAACTGAGATACAGCTGTCCTGGAGCGTGAAAGGGCAGATATTTCAGGGAGAGAAAATAAAACAGAGCTAACTCCTTAACTTCCTTCATAGGAATTCAATGTTTAATGTGTAAAACTGGGAAAAAAAAATTTAAGAAATACTAATATAAACATTTTAATTAGCCATATGGAAGTAAATAAAAGAAAAAGAGCTAGTTGAATGTAAAGTAATTGCCTCTCAGAGGTAGAAAATGACACTCCAAATAAGCAAGCAGGAATTTATAAGCTATATACATATTACTGCAAATAAAAAATACATTTTTAAAATGGTAGAAATTAATCAATAAATATGCAAACAAGCCAAACTGATAATGGGAAATTTCATTCTATATATGTTAACAGATAAATCTAAATCTATTTCTCCTAGTTAATCAAATTGTTAAAATTCACAACTTAATGCATTTTATCTTTAAGTAGAAAGAAATGTGCTGAGAGGGGTGCCTGGGTGGCTTGGTGAGTGAAAAGCCTCTGCCTTGAGCTCAGGTCATGATCTCAGGGTCCTGGGATCAAGCCCCGAATCGGGCTCTCTACTCAGCGGGGAGCCTCCTTCCTCTTCTCTCTCTCTGCCTGCCTCTCTGCCTACTTGTGATCTCTGTCAAATAAATAAATAAAATCTTAAAAAAAAAAAAAAGAAAAAAGAAAAAGAAATGCACTGAGAAAGGTCAAATATGCCTAACTCGTTAAGCTTTAATTAGCACATAATGAAAGGGTCCCAGGACACTAGTGCACAAGGAAGAATCAGCCATCTTCGTCATCACCTAGTTCATTAACTGCAGCTGTAAATGTGTTGACCACTCCCCTTCTTCCAGAGCTCCTACTATGGCTTCTTACAGTGAAGATTTGTCTTTATTGAGGGGTTCAGGATGGAGAATATCCAGCATCTGTAACCCCTCCCTATATCTGGGGATTTCCTCATCATGTGAGCACTTATGAGAGCCATACTTTTCAACATAAAGGCAAAAATGGCTGGACACTCACCTTCCCAGACTCCCTTGCACCTAAGGCATGGATACACGATGTAGCCTTGGCCAACCCTGGATCTAGAGCTGGAGACCCAAAGAGGCAGGAACAGAAGGAAATCACAGTAGGTAGGGAAAACCGCAACAATATCCAGTACCCCAAGTAGCAAAGGCTGAGATAACAGCGTTGGTAGCAAGAGTCTGGTCCCATTTGTTGTGGTCAGTGTGAACCAGAATAGTCTTGTGTCCAGTGATAGGGTCCATCCAACCCTGCATAGAACTAATCATATCATATGACCTTGGCGATGAATCTGGATGTATAGTTTTGCTCCTTTTTTTCCCAACTTCCGGCAGTTCCAGAAACTACCCAATATCCTCTCAATAAACTCCTTCTCTGCTGAAATCATTCAGCCAGTCTCCATCACTTCTAAAAAACCCTGCCTGATCTCCTGACCTAGGAGAATCAGGAGGAGATAGTTGTCTACTGAAGGTAAGAATGAAATTTTTATGCTCCCTCCACAAGATATGAAAGACGAACCAAGGACATTTTTCCATGGGGAAACATGGGGGAAGGTTAGGTTGTAAGGTACAAAAAGAACGATGCTACTGGAATGTTGTGAGTTAGAGAAGTTTCAACAGGCTCATCCATTCTTTTCTTTTTTTTTTTTTTTTTTGTTAGATTTATTTATTTGTCAGAGAGAGAACACAAGCAGAGGGAATAGCAGACAGAGGGAGAAGCAGCTTCCCAATGAGCAAGGAGTCCAACACGGGACTTGATCCCAGAACCCTGGGATAATGACCTGAGCCACACACAGATGCCCAACCAACTGAGCCACCCAGGTGACCCAGGCTCATCAATCCTTCGAATTGTTCTTTCACTTTAGAAAAGACATTCCTGGTTCAAAACCATGAACCGACTTTATAACCAGCCGTGAGAATGTAATCCATTTGTGCACTGGGAGTTGTCACTATTTACATCTGGCCAAAGACTCACGCTCACCATTCTTATTGTTGTGAGTGGGCAGAAGAGCAGTGGGTGAGGAAGAACAATTTTCTGTTCCTTTCTGCTTGAAACAGAGTTCTCTGAGAGATGAGGCTGTTTGAAAAGCAGTGGTCAAGAACTGCACGTGAATATGAAAATGCAAACCAAGGCACCCAAAGGTTTATGTTCAACTGTGGAACCATCAATATTGGGGAAAAGTCACATCCATCAGCTGAGCATACAGTAGCATTTTTAGTTCCGAATCGCAGAGAGCTGAACCCTAAGCAATTTATCTGCATATGTCTCAGGCTAACCACACAAATTTTGCAGACGAAGCTAGAAGTTAAGATAGATAGCTTAGAACAAACTGTTGATGTGACCAAAAGGGCCCCATAAAAGAGTCAAATGCAGTCACGACATTAATAGAAACAGGGATGGCAAAGAAAGCAAGCTTCACTCGGTGGTAGCTATTGTTTCTGGAAACTGAGGAAGTCTTTCATGACCAAGGAGAGCGACAGTTGAAGTCAAGATACAGCACAACTATGGTTTTTGTTAGTTGTACAGAACAAGGTTATACATACCCTGAGAAGAAGGCTTATGAAATAAACACAAAGCCTGACGTGTGCATATAATTTCCCTGCCTGGGGCCTTATGTCATACAGACTTGCCAAGGGATCCATCCCTCAGTCACAGAAGTCAGGCTATAAATCGCCTTGGGAGAAATTAATTGTATTTCAGTGGTGATATAAATGCTACCTCCAACTCTATCTTGTGCCAAACCATCTTTACCATATACCTCTGTGCAGTCAGTTTCCATGAAATATCTAATGGCCTCTAAAACAAGAGTTTCATTCCACAGTTGTCCAAGTGAATTATACTGTGCTCACACAGTGTTTTGAAAAGCTGAGATAAATTTATCTCTGTCAGTCCCAGATCCACAGCCACCCCGCCTTGTTTCATCTGGGGATCACAATGGACAGTGATTCCACACAGCAGTATTGTGTATCAAAGTAAATATGCAATCTAATCACCACGGCTCTGTAGAGAATGAGGCACAATTCGGCTGTTTAGGTTTCAGAAATGAAAAGAGAAAAAGGGAGGAAAAAAAAAAAACAAGAAATCAGTCTCAAGAGCTGTTTCCAAGACTACCTTTTTAAGAAATTTAAAAATAAGGGCCAGTTTTTTTATGCACAAGTGTAAAGGAGGCAAATTCATAGCTAGCTAATGAACCTCAAAATGGTGGAATCATAAAAGGCTATTTCTAAGACAGATTCATTGTATCCAAAGCCTGATCTACCGCTTAGGTATACAGAAAGATCTCTTTGTTTTTCCTCCCTCTGCAATGGCTTAAGAGATCATCCAGAAATTCACACAGACGGGTTTTATTCTGATTTGTGTAGGTTCTAGTTCCAACCATTGTAAGTAGCAAGTTTTATACATTTACACTAAGATTCTCTATTGGATTATATAATCTCACAAATATCTTCTTACTCTGGATTTTTTTTTAATAAGCAAATACAACAAGATGTAATTAAAATAGCACTGATTTCACCAATATCATAGAAGGGACACTGATAACTAATGAAGTTCTATGGCAAGGATCCAGTGGTGGAAAAAAGTAACTGAAAGCATGTCAAATGAACCACCGACACTTCGACACTTACTGCAAACACAGCAATGTGCAGCAGGTGTGGAAACACGTGAGACACGGGCCACTGGGGGCTTTGCATATTCAAGCAACACAGCACATGGAGCTGTGAATATACACTGACTGAATCAGAGTCTTCCCAGAAAGATTTAGACTTCAAGGAAGAGAGGTTGGATATGGGGCCATATTCTGCCAGATCATTAAGCCTATTAGACACATTATTTTTTAAAAATCTTATGTGACATGGATATGTCTATACCTCTTCTATCATAAAGGATACCAGTCAACAATGCCGTCAAAGTCAATTTCATGCAGTTAAGGGATTTTGCCGTATCTTGCCAAGATTACTTGGCAGTATTTAATTTTGACTAGTCTGAGTCTCCTATTGGACTCTGAAATATTAGAGGTTAGAGGGGTAGCCCTACTGAACTTCTCATGCTTTGCTCTTGGCACCTACTGAACACATAACAATCCACTGTATTGTTGAGGATGAATAATGATAAATGAACGATGCTACAGGAGGAGCTATTTGGTGATTTATCTGAATACCGAGATTGATTCTTGTCAACAAAATGGTTGAGGAGGCTTCCAAAAAGTTACATATCATTAAGAAAATCATAGAAATTAATATTTAAAAATATGCAAAAGAGGTATTCATTGAAGCATTACTCATAATAGGGAAAATGACATTCTGAATTTTCAAAAAATTGGGTAATGTGCTATTCTAGCATGGCCAGCCACTTGGCAGATTATGGAACTATTAAAAATGACAAATATGAAGGCCTACAACAGAGGAAAATTAAAATCCAATGCTAATAAAACAAATCATTTTAATCATAGAAGGCTGAAAGATTTTCCCTGAAGATCACAAGGATGCCTGCTCTTGCCACTTCTATTCAACAGGGTACTGGCAGTCCTAACCAGAGCAATTAGGCAAGAAAAAGAAATAAAAAGCATCCAAACTGAAAAGGAATTAATAAAAATATCTCCATTCGCAGATGACCTGAAAATCCATCACAGATGTAGAAGACCCTTTAAATTCTACAAGAAATAATTCAAACTAATAAATAAATTCAGCAAAAGTATAAAATCAACATGCAAAAACCATTTGTGTTTCTATACACTAACAATAAACAACCAAAATGGAAATTAAGACAACAATTTTATTTAGAGGGGGCGCCTGGGTGGCTCAGTGGGTTAAAGCCTCTGCCTTCAGCTCAGGTTATGATCTCAGGGTACTGGGATCAAGCCCTGCATTGGGCTCTCCGCTCAGCAGGGAGCCTGCTTCCTCCTCTCTCTCTGCCTGCCTCTCTGCCTACTTGTGATCTCTGTCAAATAAATAAAAAAATAAACAACAACAACAACAAAAATGTTTCTATTTAGAATAGCGTCAAAAAGAATAAAATACTTAAGAATAAACTTAACCAAGGCAAAAGCTCTACCCACTGAGAACTACGAAATGTAGTTAAAAGAAATTAAATAACAGTCAAATTGAAAGACATCCTGTGATCATGGACTAGAAGACCTGAAATTGTCAAGATGTCAATACGACCTGGAGTAATACGCAAATTCAAAGCAATCCTTATCAAAACCTCAGCAACATTTTTGCAGCAATAGAAAATCTGCACATCTTCTCTCTTTTAATAAACTTCAAGGGTGAATCACTCCAAGTTACCCACAAACACTTATAAATAAAGACTGTAAATGATTTTGGTTTTTTTTTTTAAGATTTTATTTATTTATTTATTTGACAGAGAGAGATGACAAGCAGGCAGAGAGGCAGGCAGAGAGAGAGAGGAAGCAGGCTCCCCGCTGAGCAGAGAGCCCGATGCAGGGCTCGATCCCAGGACCCTGGTATCATGACCTGAGCCAAAGGCAGCGGCTTAACCCACTGAACCACCCAGGCGCCCCATGAAGACTGTAAACTGGAAGCTACTGTTTAGACACAGAGAGAATCCAACATTTAAAAAAGAGTGGCATTGGGTTACTAGACAGGGACGGGGGTCAGGAGGGTGGGTTTATATAGGTGGTGGGTATTAAGGAGGGCACTTGTGATTAGCACTGGGTGTTGTAGGTAAGTGATGAATCACTAAATTCTACCCCTGAAACTAATATTACACTGTATGTTAACTAAATGGTACTTAAATAAAAACTTCGGGGAGGGGCGCCTGCCTGGCTCAGTCGGTTAAGCCTCTGCCTTCGGCTTGGGTCATGATCTCAGGGTCCTGGATCAAGCCCCGCATCAGGCTCTTTGCTCAGCGGGAAGCCTGCTTCCCCCTCTCTCTACCTGCCTCTCTCTGCCTACTTGTGATTTCTCTCTCTGTCAAATAAATAAATACATAAAAACTTTAAAAAAATAAAAATAAAAACTTGGGGGGAGGGGGAAGTACATGTTTTAAAATGAAAAAAATAAAACAGGATGGCATCATCACCAATATATAGGCTGACAATGGACCAAAGTCATGACTGTTTGAATAAGGCAATCACAGGGGAAACTTGGGAAGTCTGTCCTATCAGAAAACAAGCCTGCCACTCACTGCACTTAAAAGCACACCAAGAGAGAGGCGCCTGGGTGGCTCAGGTGGTTGAGCAGCTAACTCTTGACCAGGGCTCAGGTCATGATCTCAGAGTCTTGGAATCCAGTCCCAAGTGTGGCTTCATGCTCAGCAGGGAGTCTGCTTAAAGGACTCTCTTCCCCTCCTGTTGCTTTTCCACCCACAGGTGCCTGCTCTCTCTCTCTCTCCCAAATAATCTCTCTCAAATAAATAAATAAATCTTCTAACAACAACAACAAAACCACACCAAGCAGATAGTATCATGTCAAAATGATGGGAGGAATGGCCTTCTCCAGCAAACAGATGCCTGGGCCTCCAGGAAACAGCAATAGTCACAAACCAGAGCAGTGGTGAGAATGGAACTACCATCATCAGACACCGACGGTTTGAATCTGCTCAAAAAGCATACTCCATACTTTAAGGAGTTATTATAGATTCAGAGAATTTCTGGTTGGCAAGGACCTTAAAAATCATATGAAAATTATTGTATGGATAAGAAAAGGAGTACCCCAGGAAGAGATGGCTATGTACCTCAAGATCACATAACTAGCAGGTGCCAAAACCAGGACTGGAATGCACGTTTCCAGTGTTTTTCCATTTTCCCTAATGAAACTCCTGTGTTTGAGTGGAAGTACACCTGAGTCTGCTGGCAGAAAAGGTTTCTATGCAAAACAATCCCTCCGTCATTTCACTGAAATATAATTGACATATAACTTGGTATTAGTCTAAGATGAACAATGTAATGATTTGATACATCCAAAAGGTATCCAATTTTGATATTACATTTTGATATCACACTTTGATATTCCAAAATGATCACCACAGTAAGTTTAGTTATCCATCCACCCACCCATCCAACCACCACACAGTTACACATTTTTTTCTTGCAATGGGAACTTGTAAGATCTATTACCTTAACAACTTTCGAACATAATATACAGTACTATTGGGTACAGTCCTCAAACTGTACATTACATCCCCGGAACTTACTTGTCTCCTAGCTGGAAGTACCAGCTTTGATCACCTTTCCCCATTTCCCCCACCCTGACCTCAGGCAATCATCGTATCTGACCTCTGCTCCTGTAAGTTTGGGGAGGGGTTAGATTCCAAATAGAAGTAACATCAAATAGTATTCGCCTTTCTCTGCCTGACTTACTTCACTTAGCATAATGTCCTCAAGGTCCACCCATAATGCCCTCAAGGGAAATTGCCCTAAATGGCAGAATTTCCTTCTTTCTTACAGCTTAATAATATCTCATCGGGTATATATGCCATGGTTTCTCTATCTATCTGACAGGCACCTGGGTTGCTTCTCTGTCTTGGCTACTGTAAATAATACACTGAACATGGGGGTGCAGATATCTCTTCTAGATAGTGATTTCATTTCCCTCGAATACAGACCCACAAATGGAATTACTTGATCATGTGGTATTTCTATTTTTAATTTTTGGAGGGACCTCCATACTGTTCTCCACAATGGCTGCACCCCTACATTTACAGCAACTGACATTCCCACCGACGATGCAAAAGGACCCGATTTCTACATAACCTCCCCAATACCTGTCATCTCTTTTCAGAAAAGCCATTCTAACACCTATGAGGGAAGCACAAAACAATTTCTTGACAGCTCTTAACTAGATCAGTATGTGGAAATCACCTCATCCTTGCTCTGGGAAGGGAGCCTCCCAGGATACATGGAAGCTTCTAAATGATGCTGGACTTCCAGATAGCTGGCGATTCCCATCGCATGCCTTGGGAAAGGGGTTTATGTCTGCACTGTGCAAAGGAGACTTCCCAAAGTCGATTATCCGGGGAAGGGGCAGAACCTGAGATGAGAAATGGGAATGAGCAAGAAAGACTTGGGAGAAAGAAAATGGCGGCGCTCCCTCTTCCAGAGCCTCCTTCTCTCAGACGCCCAGACCACGCATTCCAATGTGCTGACAGTCATTTCTGGCAGTGAGAAGTGGTAGTCTCCCAAGAAAGGTGGCCTGGTAGGAAGCTGGGAAGGCTGCGTCTAGGCCGGCTCTATCCGGTTGCCAATTTTATGGGACACTCCGGGTTTTGTGTCATAAATGCAACTGTCATCTGCTATGGATAAACAGTAGACAAGGAAGGGAGTGGAAGATGGGAAAGCAGAGTCTACAAAGAGTTACCACGGTGCTGGCAGCCATGATAAGCAAGGTCCTCAACGTAAACCTGAAACCTTTGAGACAGGAATCCAGGCATGAATGCTAGGCTCACCATCCAGTGAAGATGGTATCCTTTCTTGATCATGGAAGCTCAGAGAAGGGGGCGTTAATTTAGAACTAGAAGACACAATTGGGTTTGCTTGCAAATCATCACAAATTAAACACAGATTTCTCAATACCAACAATAAAAGCTAATACTCATTCAATGGCTGAGCACTACGACAACCGTCCAGAATCCATTCTGATTGGCCAGAAGCTGGACGCTAACTAGTTTGAGTCTCACCCTTCTGACAGTTAACACCCGTCTCCCCGTCCTCAGTATCTGCTATTGCTTCCTCAGCCTGGGAGAAAGTTACCTTTGTGTTACATGCTTAAAGTTTATCTCAGATTCAGGAATGAATAAACATCCTGTTAATAAATTTTAAGCAATAAATACCATTATTCCCATTTTACAGGGCTAGAAAACTGAGGCTCCCCACAGATAGTCAGTGGCAGAGTCTGAATTTTATTTGGAAACAACGGAGTTTTAGAATCACAGAGGAATAATCCTCTACTTGGGGAATCTACCCCCTACGAAATATAACAATACAGGGCGGCGCCTGGGTGGCTCAGTGGGTTGAGCCTCTGCCTTTGGCTCTGGTCATGATCCCAGGATCCTGGCATTGAGCCCCACATCGGGTTCTCTGCTCCCCAGGGAGCCTGCTTCTCCCTCTCTCTTTGCCTGTCTCTCTGACTACTTCTGCCTATTTGTGATTTCTCTGACAAATAAATAAATAAGTAATGTGTTTTGTTTTGTTTTAAAAGATAACACTACAGGGAACAAAAAACTATGGCCCTTGAAGGCAAATACATCGCTGCCCCATAAAATATTAATATGGAAAAGAATGGTCACAGTATGATTCCAATCCCCCATCCAACTCTCATCTTGCAATCACTGTCCAGCGCTACCTGAACCCCTAAAACTTTTACATATATCCGTGTGACAAGGAGTTAGTCTGTTTCTTTAAAGCCATGTACATGATCTATAAAACCAATGTAGCCCTATTTATCAAGAGAAAAAACCCAACATATGTTCTATTAAAGCTTTGGGAGTCCCTAGGTAAATGCCTCATTGGACTAAAATATTACTACCATTTTCAACAAATGACACAATTTAACAGTAGATTTAAGGGGGAAAAAAATCTGAATTTAACAATTTCCCCTCCAGCCATTTCTTTAAACCTCCGACAAAAACCTCTGTTCTCAGAAATTATTTCTTTTGCTTTCTACTCAGAGAACAAATGAAAATGCATCAGAATTAAATTGCAGTGCCGTGGAAACAGTGAGACACTGAATCAAAGCCAGTGATGATGACATGATTCTCTCCAATGATGCCGGATTCCCCACACACTACCCATCATCGTGATAACCTTTAAATGCCCTTTCTCTTATGGCTATGCCAGCCATTAGTTGTAATTAAAGTTCATTTTGTCAAAATCAGCTTATTTTTGCTCAACATCTGATTCTTTTCAGTTACCACTCACTGGATGTCCTTTCTATTTGGAGATCAGACACTAGTCCAACAGGTCATTTTACTGGTACTACATCCACATTAGGTGAATTCATCAAGGTAGTCTGGATGCTGTAAGATTTCTGTTTAAAGAAAGAGAATGTCACCAAATTCCCTTAGTAGGGTGGCCATTTAACTACTCACCCACACCAGGACACCTGACAGGGAAAAGGGGCATTCTCGAAAATGGTAAACAGGAAACAGGCAAAGTCAGGGCTGCCCAGCAAACAGACACATATGGTCACCCAATTTATTAAAGAACCAAATACCAGACTTAAAGTCTTAGAGCTCCTGGGTGGTTCAGTCAGTCGAGCATCTGCTTTTGGCTCAGGTGATGATCCAAGGGTCCTGGGATCGAGTCCTGCATCAGGCCCCCTGCTTGGTTGGGAATCTGCTTTTCCCTCTCCTTCTGGCCCTCACCCTGCTCTTGCCCTTTGCACTCACACTCTCTCTCCCACATAAATTAAAAAAATCTTAAACAACAACAACAACAATAAAACCCTAAAGTCTTTTTTTTTTTTTAAGATTTTATTTATTTGTCAGAGAGAGAGAGAGAGCACAAGCAGGGGGAGCAGCAGGCAGAGGGAGAAGCAGGCTTCCCTGAGCAAGGAGCCCAATGTGGGACTCGATCCCAGGACTCTGGGACCATGACCTGAGCCGAAGGCAGCCGCTTAACCGACTGAGCCACCCAGGCATCCCCAAACCCTAAAGTCTTAAAACCTGAAATCCACATCGTGGTGGGAAAGCGGGCATAGAGGAGAGGGATGCACTTTCTCAAGCATCCAAACCCAATGGCGTTTCCAGATTCCCTAAACATAGCTCCTCCCACCTTGACTCTTCAAACAGTTTGTACATGTGGCTTAAGTCCAGCACAAGTCATGTGCTCTCTTGACCTACTTATTGGATTATTTTATTGTCACCCTTGATATCACCTTAACTTATCCCCCTTCCTGTGAGACTCCCATCCCTTCACCTCCTTATTTTACTTTCCATCACTGAGCCCATCAACCAGAGTGACCGGGTACTCCCTACATCCCAGGTACTGAGCTAAGTACCTCCTGCCTAAAATGGGGACTCCAAAGCCGGATTAGACAGAGTCCTTGCCAGGGAACTGTTCCCATTTTTGTTTGCAACACTTCGTTGAAAACCCAGTAACTATTTCTCCAACCTCCACTTCTGCACATCTTAAGCAGCTCAAGCAAGGAGTACAATTGCAGAGTAGTCTCGTGAAGCCCCCTGTTCATCTGTAGGTAATTTAGTAAACATACGGATGGAAAAGAATAATAAACTATTTTTATTGGGTGCCAAAATTTCTACATCTTAAGAAACCTCACCAAACCTCTCCCAGCCAAGACACTGCTTTTGAGGGAGCAAACACTACCGCACCCCTATTTCCTCCATCAGGCTGGTGACAGTCAGATTTTGTCTTGCCTCCCAGTCAATTTCGAGCACCCTGCAGAGTGTCTAGCACAAAACAAGCACTCGATAAATATCTCCTGAGTAAATGAGGAGGGGCTCGTGGTTAACTAGATTTTTCCTGATTTCAGCTCAACATTTTTGCTCCACAGATGATCTCTCTCCTCTTAAGAAACAGCGTCTCTGGGGTAACAGCTTTGAGCTCAGCCCTAATCCCCAGGTCAAACTCCTAGCCACTTAACAGCAGTACGACCCTGCGAGAGATTTCTAATCATTCCCTAGGCTTTATTTTTCTTACACAGACAATAGTCCTAATCATTCTATAAGCCTTATTTTTCTTATCTATTCAACAGAGAGAGAGCACCATCGAGTTGGCAAGGTTTCTGTGGCATTTGTGAAATCTGGAAAACAATTTGCGTCAGGGGGCCCAGCCGGAACCTGAGAAATGTGTACTGAACGCAAGAATAAATTGCCCTTCCGTTCCGTGGCTCCAGATCAAAATGTAACCATCAAAATCTAATTTGCCAAAGCTGATCTTCATTCAAACAACAGACATGCATCGAGAGCTCTCATACACAACCGGAGTCTGTCTGCTGGTGAACATCAAAGGAGGAGTTTAACATCTGCTTTTAAATGCAGCAAAACAACAATTAGTTCACCAGGAAAAGGGAAAGGTGTACAATCCAATTTTATTTTCCCCACCAAGACATCCAAGTCTTAAGGGCTTACCAGCTTACAGTAGGCTGAAGCTTTTTCTGTTTTTGTTTTGTTTTTGTTTTTTTTACAGGAGCCCTAGAGTGGGGGACAGGTAACCCCGGAAAGGGATTTCCAATCTGGCATTTACTGATAACCCAAGCTTCTCCCTGGCAAGAATGGACAGGCCAAGTTAACTTCACTTTAAAGTGCAAAGCTAAGCAGGCGAAAACCACAAGGACAAGACTGGGTCTAAAGGGTATTTTTATCCAACTTGCTTGCTCTTCCAGCTACCTCAAATAGAAATCCTCAAAGGAGAATAGTGTCACAAGTCTTGGTGCCGCTTCACGTGGATGAAAGAACGTAAACTCTGGGACAGAGACTGGCGCCTGCCTGCCTTCCTGGCCAGCAACGTTTGAGACCCATGCTGCCATTTCTCTTCCCCTCAGGGGAAGCAGTGGCCCCTGGGAAGATAAGAAGCTACCAAGGGCTCAATTTCCAGCACACCTGAACTCACAGCCCACCGAGGCCAAGACTCATTACAGACCCTGACTTCCTCTTTTCCCTTAATGGGCAGAGGCAAGCTAGGAAATGTCCCTGGGGTTTGGTTTCCTTTCTCCCAGCTCACGTATGCTCCTCTCCTGGAAGATGAGAGAAACTCCAGAGCTTTTCAAAGCCCAGAGGCAATGCTGATCTCAAATACCATTTTCCTGTCTTGTTTTGTTTTGAAGATTCTATTTATTTATTTGACAGAGAGAGAGAGAGAGAGAGAGAGAGAGAGAAAACATGACTAGGGGGAGCAGGAGGCAGAGGGAGAAGGAAAAGGAGGCTCCCGGGACATGGGGCTCGATTCTAGGACCCTGGGATCATGACCTGAGCGGAAGGCAGACACCCAACCGACTGAGCCACCCAGGCGCCATTTTCCTTTTTTTGAAAAAGCCATCATTTCCTACTCTCCTCAGGCATACAGGACAAGCAGCACTTAAACTCCCCTCCTTAGAGTTCAAAAAAGCAGATGTAGTCCTTACAGCAAAGGGTCATCCTGGGGCAAACATGGCCGATAATATTGAAATGTCCAGTTCTATCCCATAAGCTCACAATTTTGCCCTTCTTTAAAGAATATCTGAGCAGGGGCGCCTGGGTGGCTCAGTGGGTTAAGCCTCTGCCTTCGGCTCAGGTCATGATCTCAGGGTGCTGGGATTGAGCCCCGCATCGGGCTCCCTGCTCAGCAGGGAGCCTGCTTCCCTTCCTCTCTCTCTCTCTGCCTGCTTCTCTACCTACTTGTGATCTCTGTCTGTCAAATAAATAAATAAAACCTTTTAAAAAAATTAAAATTAAAATTAAAAAATTAAAAAAAAAAAAAGAATATCTGAGCAAAAGCGGCTCTCATCTGAATGCAGATTTTTTCCCACTAGATTCCCATGAACCAGGCCCATGGACCTCTCACTTAGCCATCTTCATTTATAGATGCTTTCTTGCCAAGGGCCATGGAGTTCATAAACCAGAAAAGCAGGATGCGAACCTAGGTAGTGTGACCCCAGGGCCTCCGATCATCAGCCCTGACTAGGAAAGCCCTTCTCTTGGTTATCTGCATCCAGCTGGGACCAAGTAAGAATGACCATCAGCACCACGGTTTCATGGGTTTTTGCAAAAGGAGGTACTTACCTGCATGAATGGCAGCATAACATTTTTTATGAGCTCATATATACCATTTAAGACATTTGAGTGTTAGAGCAGCCACAGCTGTGAAGCGGATAGCACGGCTTTAAGCTTCCAAACAGGACTCGAGAGAAGTGCAATTTTGGTCTTGGCCTCGGTCTTTGACAGCAAGTCACAAATTATTTTTCAGATAAAAATGGCAATTAGGAATTTCCTGAAACTTTAGCAATCAATCTAGATATCAAATTAAAATCCAATGACTCCTTTTTAAGTGCTACTTAGTCATAATTGCAACTGAAGCTTTACATATATAATAAAAATTATTGAATTTTAGGAGACAGAAAAATCTTGAGAGTATTCATCTTTTTTTTTTTTTTTTTTTAAAGTAGGCTCCAAGCTCAGTGCAGAGCCCAACACAGGGCTTGAACTGAGGAACCTGAGATTAAGACTTGAGCTGAGATCAAGAGTCAGACACCCAACTGAGTCACCCAAGCTTCCCAAGAGATTATTCATCTTATCAATGCATATTTTATTGAGCAAAGAGTTATGAAAAACAAAACAAAACAAAAAAAATGAATGAGACTAGATCCCAGTCCTTAGAATCTTCCTATCTAGTAAATTAAACAAAACACTTTGTATATCACTATGACCCAACTTACGTTAAAAACAATAAAAGACAAAATCAGAAAATGTTATCAGAGAGATTCAAGTAGGGCATTAAGGGAGTTGAACATACAGAATAGATGACTTCCAAGCATAAAACGGTCCTTAAGAGCATAAACATAAGAGTCTCGTAGACCCAGGTTCAAGTCTTACCCATACCACTCCCTAGCTGCATGACATCCGACAAGTTATTTAACTTCCCTGAGCCTCACTTACAAAATCTTTAAAATGGGACAATAACATCTACCTCTCAGAATTGATACAGGATTAAGGAAAACAAAACCTTAAAACTCTTACAACAGCTCCTAGGATACTCTCGGGCTACTTCTTGTCAGGGCATCCAGTCCCAGACCTTCTAGTTCTCCATCCCATGTCTAGTTCCTTCTCTTACCAATGCCCCTCGGTCTATCCAACACCCTGCCAGATCCTATTTATTTATTTATTTATCAAATCTTATTTATTTATTTATTTATTTATTGAGAGAGAGAGAGAGAGAGAGAGAGAGGAGGGAGGAAGAGAATCCCAAGCAGATTCCATGCCCAGCATGGAGCCTGACGTGGGGCCCAAGTTCATGACCTGAGCCAAAATCAAGAGCCAGACTCTCAGCTGCCTGGGCCACCAGGCACCTCTATCAACTCTCTTTTAAAGATGAGGAAATAGATTTTGAGAATGGGGAACATGCTCAATGTCATATAGTTAATAAACAGACCACCATGTCCACCTCCACATTCCTAGGTCTTAGGGCACATGGTATTTTGTCTAATTTCTCCTATTATTTTATAAGCAATTAAAAGGCAAGTAGAACATTTTATTATGCAAATTTTAAAAGGTACTCTCTCTAGGCAGGCCCAGACTCAAGAGCACAGAGTCTGGTGAGTAATGTGGCAGATGGTTATGGGTCCCCCCCACCACTCACTGTTCACACAGTCCCTTGTGCAGTGAACAATCTGCACAACCTCACATGGTGGCCCTAGGGCCCAGTCTTGTTTTCCCTTTTTCAATCTATATTCCACACTGCCACCCAGGTGATATTTTTGTAAAACTCCTACCTAATTATGAACTTTCTTCTACCTTAAAATTTTTATGTCTATATTTATTTTAGAAACCCCAAGCCTCAAGCATGCCATACACATAGCCCTCCTCACTCTAGCACCGAGGTTCTTCAAATCTCGGAGCCAACTGTGCTCCCCACCATGTCCCACGTCCCAGCCACAGTAGAGTTCTAGCGACTTCTGGAACATGCCATGAACTTCCACTCCTCTGTACCATGGCACATGCTTTTCCTACTACAAGTTCCAATAATTTTTCCACTTCCCCCCTATATTTTAATTCTTCCCACAAGACTTATCTCAGGGACAGCTCTTCCATGCAATAAAGACATTTCCTGATCCCTCCACTGAAATGACCACTCCTTCCCTCAGCAACCCCTGGGAGTCCAACCTCCCCACCACCTTGAATGAGTCAGGAGGATATTGCATGGGCTTTGAAGTTAGATGGGTCACAGAATCCTAACTCAAACATTTTTCCAGCTGAGCGAGTGTGGGCTAGTTACTTTCCTACCTAAATTTCAATAACCCCTAACCCAAGAATCACTGGGAAAATCAAAATGGCTCCATACTATGTCTTTCATACTTGTTCAGGCACCAAAGTCACTCTGAGGGCAGAATGCATGAAATCTCAGTACATTTAATTTTATCATGTAAACTAAGAACTACTCCAGGAGGAGAAACTATGACATTCTAGGTACACAGGTTTTCAAATATATAAAATATCTATGTTTTTACAATTATTGCTTAAAGTTTATCAAGTACTGCTTCCAACCTCTCCCCCCGCCCAATCTGTTAATTTAACTTAACAAGTAGTTGCAGGTACCAAAAGTTTAAGAAAATATAATGGAAGAAAGATTAGAAAATTCTATTTATAATTTATTTTGGAAGTAATCGGTCAGTATCATTACTGAATTTTCATAATCCAAGACCTTGCCTAAGAGTATCCCCCACCCACTGATGGCTTGTCACCTGGTATAAGCTAAATAAATGTTATTTGAATCTGAATTTGAAACTCAAATTAAGTGCCTTGAAAGCAAAGGCATATCTCAGTCCTCTCTGAATAAGGAGTTCCCGGCACAGGAGCTGGCACATAGTAGTTGCACGCCAAATGTTGATTTAATAACTGAACTTAAAATTGAGAAATTATGCAAAGGTCTAGGAAACATTCTGCATCTCCAATTAATTTGGATTATAATTTACTCCCATAAATTCTAGTCCAGAGTCTGTGAATTGTTCTTCCCTTTGTAGCCATCCCCTCATCTGAGAAATTGAGAATTTCTTGGGAGGGAGAAATACGTAGGTAGAATCCTTCCTTCAGCACAGAAATATTGATGAAGAGAGCAAAGCGGGAGCAATGTATCACCTACACTCTCATAATGGAACAAAGGGACCAAAGAAGACACAGTGCTTTCTACAAGGTACCTGTCAGACAGTGGCATTTAAGAGTTTTGAATACCCATTTAATCCCACAAGTCTCCTATTCAGAGCATGTCTGGTTACAGTAAACACTATAGAAATAATAGAAGGGGAATCCTAGTCTATTCTCTGTTTGCAAATGGAAAACCCACACTCTGGATTTCAGGTACAGATTCTCCTTTGTAACACAAAGCCAAGACGGCCTCACAGTAAACAAAGAGTGAAGATCCAATTGGTTTACTTTCACTAAAAAAACGACTGTAGATAAATATTTATTAGCATGGGTATTCATTATTTATAGTTAAGTGGAAAAAGGACACCAAACAGTTTGAAGAATAGAATCCTCTTTCATACTGACATAAAAAGAAACGTATGCACATGTTAAGTAGAAGAGTGAAATAGAAGCTATTTTTTACTTCTTTTAAAATAATCCATGGCCAATTTTTCAAAAAGTGCATCTATATAAACATTACAGACTCAAGCGTCCAGAAATCTACCTTAAATAATTAAATAAAATGCAAATGCAATCGAGCGAAAATAAAATTAAAGGACGCCAAGACGCTGAAGAGAAATGTGGAGGTTGTTTCGGGTTCTGGATTTTTCCTACAACTGTGCTTGCCTTGCCCCAAAAGAAATCACTGATGCATTTAAGTCCCCCTTCTAGTTTTCAAAGTAGTTTTCTCGCCGCTGAATCAAACCTGACATTTGGTGCGGAAACCCGGGAGCAGATGGAGGCCCCGCTCCAGTGGGAGGCCTCCCTCCTCTCGCCACCAGGACCTCTCCCAGGCCCAGTGCCCTGACACCGTGGGTAAGTTCCCCCGATTCCGCACCCGTGATCCGGGTGGTCCTGCCTGAAATCGCAGCTGCGTCAGGGCAACTCCACTGAGTCACCAGGTGACTCCCAAGTGGTGCCTGGGGATCAGGAGACGACGTCCTATCTCCACAGTAGCCTTCTCCGAAAGTCAGAAACACTTCCCTATGGCTTTTGTCACTGTCAGAAAGGACCTCCTTCCTTCTCCCCTGCCCCGCCTCTTCCTTTCCTTATTTGCCTTCCACCTAACGGGTTCCTTCAGGACTGGATTTATACAGAGTGTACTTGTTGGGCCGGTGGGGTCAGGGGACCCAGGGGACAACAAAATGCAGCCGACCCTCCATCTTGCAGCCTTCACCCTGGGACCTCCTCCGGGGACTTTGCCTCACAAGCGGTTCCTGTGTGCAGGGACCGCCCAAGGACACATCATCTCAAGGAAAACAACTTCCGCAGGAAATAGAAACTGAACCATCCCTAACCCCACACCATATAAGGTCATGTCCTGCCACCCCACCCTCACCCTATAAAAACCTGCTTGTGTCTACCCCTGGCGCGACTTCCCCAGCTCACTTCCTCACGAGTGGGGAACCTCGCCCGAGGATGCTTCCAGTAAAGCTTGTCTCGAACCTATTTGCCAGGCTCCTTGCTTTCCTCTTCTCGCCGCTGAATCAAACCTGACATTTGGTGCGGAAACCCGGGAGCAGATGGAGGCCCCGCTCCAGTGGGAGGCCTCCCTCCTCTCGCCACCAGGACCTCTCCCAGGCCCAGTGCCTTGACACCGTGGGTAAGTTCCCCCGATTCCGCACCCGCGATCCGGGTAGTCCTGCCTGAAATCGCAGCTGCGTCAGGACAACTCCACTGAGTCACCAGGTGACTCCCAAGTGGTGCCTGGGGATCAGGAGACGACGTCCCATCTCCACAGTAGCCTTCTCCGTCAGTCCCTAGTCCAAGGCTGAAAGCAGGGACGCCTGCCTCCAACCTTCGGACCACCTGGCAGGAAGCCTGGGAACTGCCCAATCCTAAATCCCCATGGGCTGTTTACTAACTGACCTTAACCCTCTCTGGGCCTCTCCCAGGACTTACAGAGGGGACGCCTCATCCATTACTACACGATGGCCTAAATACTACTGGATAATCAGTCTCAATGGCTTCCCGAGGGCACCTTTAATTTCCTGATCTTCACTGATCTGGAACAATCTCTACCACCATAAAGGCAAATAAATGGCCTAAGGTTCCATACATGCAGGCTTTCTGGAGTCTGCGCCCTCCTCCCTCCCTCTGCTCCCAAAGCTCCACCTCTCAAGTCCTCCTGGCAGGTATACCCCCTCCCTCCTTTCCACCTGCTCCGATGGCTCCGAAAACCCCTGAATCCTTTCCCCCTTCCCCTCTCTCAGAAACCCCTGAGAGTTTGTCCTGTCCACCGACTTGGGGGCCGCTGCCCCCCCCACTCTGGGCCTCCTACCGCCTCTTCTCCACCCTCTGCTCCTCCGTTACCAACTCTTGACCCCCACCTGTCACCTCCTTCCACCAACCCCTCTCCTCCTGTCTCCACTCGTACAGGATCCCGAGGGACCTTTCCCTCTCCTGACCTCTACGGGAGGTCGCAGGGGCCGTGGGGGTCATTCAAGTCCATGCACCCTTCTCGCTCCAGGACCTTTCCCAAATTGAAAAACCATTAGGCTCTTACTCTGTCAACCCAGGAAACTATATCAAAGAATTCCAATATCTAGCCCAAGCATATGACCTATCCTGGCACGATCTACATGTTGTCCAAACCTCTACCCTCACAGCCAAGGAAGGGGAACGTATCCAGGCCGCTGCCCGAGAACACGCAGACCAGGTCTGTCTGACCGATGCCACCATGCCGGTCGGTGCTAGGCTGTTCCTCCAGCAGACCCAGGGTAGGCCGCTGACGCCAAGACCGCATGATCCAATCAGAATGGCCAAGATGGCCGCTGACGCCAAGGTGGCCAAGGTGGCCGCTGACGCCAAGACCACATAATCCAATCCTTATCGCTGGCATGGGGGCAGCTTCCCACAAGGCAGTTAATTACACTAAACCAAGATTATTCAAGGCCCAGACGAAAACCCTACTATTTTCCTTAACAGGCTTACTGAAGCCTTAACTCAATATACCCGTCTTGCCTTGACCCTACCTCTCCGGCGGGGGCCACCGCCTTGGCCACTCATTTAATCTCTCAGTCTGCACCAGATATATGCAAAAAAAATTTAAAAAGACTGAGGAGGGCCCTCAAACTCCCATCTCCAACCTGGTAAGAATGCCCTTTAAAGTCTTCAATCCCCGAGAGGAGGCAGCCGAACTTAAACGGCAAGCCAGGCTTCAACAGAAGGTCCAGCTCCAAACCCAAGGCTTGGTGGCAGTCCTGCGGCCGGCTGGCTCCAGGAGCCAACAAAAATGGGGAACAAATCGCACCCCTCTGAGGGCCTGCTTCAAATGCAGAGCCAAGGGACACTGGGCCCCGTCAATGCCCTAACCCAAAGTAACCAACCCGACCATGCCCTCAACTGCCAAGTGATGGGCCACTGGAAATCTGACTGCCCCAGCCTCAGAGGCTCCCCAACACCTCCACGCAGGGGAACCCTGAACCGGTAAGTCCTGCTTTCCAACTACTTGGACTGGACGATGACTGATGGGGCCCAGACTCGGATCCCCCTTCACCCATGCTGAGCCCAGGGTCATGCTCTAGGTAGTGGCTAATTCCATCTCCTTCCTGTTGGATGCAGGGGCCACCTACTCTGTTCTGCCTTCCTACTCGAGTACTAGCTTCCCCTCTCCAGTGGCGGTAATGGGAATTGACAGTACCTCCTCCAGTCCGCGAGCCACCCCACCCCTCTTGTGCAGCCTGGATGGGTTTCCCTTTTCACACTCCTTTCTGATAATCCCCTTGGCCAGGACATCCTTCATAAGCTCCCGACCACCATACACCCCTTCCCCTCACCTACCGCTTCTGCTCACCTCATTCTGTCCTATGGCAAGAGCAAGGATTCCTTACAACCAAGGGAACCCCAGTCAATGGACCCCTCATCTCAAAATTACTTAAGGCTCTCAGCCTCTCAGCCAACGTGGCCATCATTCATTGTCGCAGACACCAGATATCTAAAAATCCTACATCCTGGGGTAACAACAAGACCGACTCTGTAGCCAGGACTATGGCTCTAGGCTCCTCCTAGGCTCACCTCCTACTTCGAGGACACCAGTCTGGCGAGGGCTGGCAACTTGATTTCCCCGACATGCCACACTACAAATCTTTTCATTACCTACTAACCCTGGTAAATACCTTTACAGGATGAACTGAGGCCTTCCCTACAGCTCTGAAAAAAACCACAGCAGACGTGGTGGCCACTACACTCATTAAACACATCATCCCCAAATTTGGCCTTCCACAGACCTTTCAGTCAGGGAACAGGCCGGCTTCCACTTCCAGCATCACCCAACAGGTCTCCGGGAGTCTGAACATCACCTGAAAACTTCACATCCCCTACCATCCCCAATCATTGGGTAAGGTTGAGCGGGCCAACGGCCTTCTCAAAACACACCTCACATAATTCCAGATTAAAGCGAACTCCCTCCCAGGATGTCTGGACAGCACGTGCCCTGGGACCCACCAAAGTACGCCTATCACGCCTTCCTCCTTCTCTTGACCCTACCCATAACAACCCCTCAATCTCCTAAACCCTTTCGATGGCGCTTTTACTTATAAGAAACCTGGTCCCAGCAAGGTGCTACAATTACCCGACTCCTTTCTCAGGTGGATTGCCAACCCCAAGGCTGTCAGGCCAGAATTTCCATGCCATTTTCTAACTTTAACTTATTATCTCGGGGGTGGTCAGATCCAACCATCTGTTTTATTTATGATCAGGTTCATCCCACATGCCGCACTACATGGGTTCAGACTAGTGGGGGGGTGCCCCTAACACTGGTGTGTTACACACCACACAGTAACTGAATGGGAGAACTCCAAACAAGATTATTACTGTAACAGATGGCGCCTTACCGATAATCGCCGATCATATTACCTAAACATCCCTGATTCCTGGGATAACAGATGGGCTAAGAGGGTAGAAGCAAAACTATACCGATATGCTACTAGTTCCTATCCCACAGCTACCCTTAAAATTTTCCGAAACTATACTCGTATAACTACACGTCTCCAAGACCAATCTAAAATAATACAATACCAGGAACAGGCCCTCCAAAACCACCTACAATACCCTCTCCTATATGAATAGACCCTTTTTCCTCACTTGCCTTAATTCGCTGGGGAACTCACTTAGTCAATATTACTGGTATAACAAACCTCTCCAGCTGCTTCATGTGCGTGGCTTTAAATCGCCCCCACTTAGTAGTGGCCCCCTACCTCTGCGCTTCAATTATACCCTATCAATACCTGCCTCTATACCACCTCAGACTAACCTCCAGAACATCCCCTTACTTCAGGACCCCCTAAACCCACAGTTTCCTGTCTGCTACTCAACCCCTAACCCGGTCCTCTGCAATACCACTCTCACCAACCCTACCCACCAATTCGCTTCTACCAGCGTGTTCTTTTGGTGTAATGGCACCCTTTCCAAAACTCTCAACTCAACCCAGACTCTCCTATGAATTCCTGTCTTCCGATGGGACTAGGCCTCATCTCCTAGTCTCCTAGCTGACCATCTACAGTCAGGCAGAGGTATTCCTTCTCACCAATCACCCGATAAAACAAAAACGTGCAGTCTTCCTCTCTCTTGTTATCAGAGTCTCCTTGGCCTCATCCCTGGTGGCATTAGGGCTAGGTAGGGGGGCCTTAACCCATTCCATAGATCCCACCAGAGGCCTATCTGAAAGACTCCAGATGGGTATCGAGGCCTCAGCAGAATCCCTGGCATCCCTACAATGTCAGATCACTTCAGTAGCCCAGGTGGCCCTACAAAATCAGCGTGCCCTGGACCTCCTCACCACGGAAAAAAGCAGCACCTGCATGTTCCTCAATGAAGAATGCTGTTACTACATCAATGAGACAGGTGTAGCTGAAACCAACACCCACACCTTGGCCAAAGTCCGAGAGTCTCTTCAAAACTGTTTTCCCCCTGGCAGCTCCGCCCCATCCCAATGGTGGCAATCCCCCTTAACTACCTGGTTTCTCCCAATCCTAAACCCATTTACCATGCTCTGCATACTACTAATGGTGGCCCCTTTGCATTCTCCGGGTCATTCAGGAAAGGGTCCATGAAATGTCTGGAGTGACCGTCAATCAACTCCTACACCCCTGCTCCAGCCTGACCACTTCCGGAACCCCTAAAACGCCCCTTATTCAGCAGAAAGTAGCCAGACTTGAGTCATTGCCCTACAATGACAAAAGGATCGGAATGTTGGGCCGGTGGGGTAAGGGGACCCAGGGGACAAAAAAATGGCAGCCGATCCTCCATCTTGCCGCCTTCGCCCCGGGACCTCCCCCGGAGACTTTCTGTCACAAGAAGTTCCCGCATCCAGGGACCGCCCAAGGACACGTCATCTCAGGGGGAAAACAGAGCTTCCGCAGGAAACAGAAACCGAACCATACCTAACCCCACACCATAAAATGTCATGTCCTGCCACCCCACCCTCACCCTATAATATAAACCTGCTTGTGTCTACCCCGGGTGCCACTTCCCCAGCTCACTTCCTCATGAGCAGAGGAACCTTACCCAAGGAAGCTTCCAGGAAAGCTGGTCTCGAACCTATTTGCCCGCCTCCTTATTTTCGTTTTCTCGCTCCCAAATCAAACCTGACAATACTTATGCATTATAACCTTCTTCTTGTCTTTTTTGTTTGTTTGTTTTTTAACCTAAAGGTAAATTACTCACAGCCTTCTGTGCGTATAAATATTCACTTAATATACTATCAGTTTTAGGAAGCCAGGATCTTTTTGTCCTGGTCCCTCTGGTAACACAAGGGCTGTCTTTAGCTTATTATTGTGACCAGAATTCCTACAGATAACCTTGCATCTACAAAATGGAAATAAAACTTGGACAACAGTGGCACAAAGGGAGATTTTGGTACAATGGAAGGAAAATACCTCATCAGACACTGTATTAAATTTTAAAGAGATGGTACATTATTTGAAAGGCAGTTTCAGTAGCTTACCTTCTGGGGGGCTAAGTTATATTTCCAATCTACACATCGAATATCTGGATTCTGGAGCCCACAGAACTAATCTTTCACCCTTTTCATTCCACTTCTGCGGACAGAATGATGACTTCCAACATAATCCTCTTTCAAACACCTTTCCAAGGAGGAATAATAACTATATCACATAGGATTTCCTTTATGTTAAGGTTAATATGTGAATATAAAATTCAACTAAATAAATCGCTATCATTTTTCAAAATGCCACTGGCAGAAGTATTTCACAGCTGCAGATATTTCATTGTAACATTAAAAAACTCTTTGGGGAAAATATTCAGAGTCCTTGCTTTCAATGAATTTATATCGACAGCCCTCAGAAATTATATTCGTGGTGTTATATAGTCTGTGTATGTGCATGTGTGTGTGTAATATTCTTTCAGTACAATTATCTTTTTTAACCTAAAAAGGCTTCATAATTCATGACCCTCACCTTATTGTAATTATTATATAGTTTGATTAAAAGCAAATTTAGAGTGTGTACAATATAACAATGAAATCTGATCTTACTATTTATACTTCTATGGAACTTCTAGAGCAGAGTTCTCTCCTGCCTTGTTTTGTTTTAGACACATTTTTACTTATTTGTACAGTCAGAAATGTAGATGAAGCCTAAGCCACAAGGCATACAAAGTTTAGGAAACTACCTAGGAATTTTATGGACTAACGGTTCCTATGCTCAATGATACTGTTTCCAGAACATGCCAGAAAAAAGATGTGTGTGTGTGTGTGTGTGTGTGTGTACACGTGTACGTGTGTATGTTTTGTTCTGCTTACATTCTTACGGGCCATTCATAGTTCCACGTAATTCTACAACAAAGCAGACTGACTTTATTATCTTCAAGGCCCATTTTACCTTTTCAAAAAGATCAGGGAATAAAACAACTTTACAGACCCACACAATTTTTTCAAAAAGACAGCAAAACCATTCACACAATGTCTTAATTAGAATACCTCAGAGTACCAACAAAAAGCTATAAAACAGTAAAACTGACAGGCACATCAATTCTTTCAAGACCAAGCTACATGAGAGACTTATTGAAGAAACGATTACATATTTTATTTTCTTTTCCAGACAAGAACAGAGCCAAATGGATTTCATTCTTATTCTAAAACTTCAGAACCAAAGAACCTATCTAAAAGTCTAAAACACCTGAGGCTCAGAAAACTGGATTGGCTTTCCTGCCAGCCCCAGTAAAATACTTCACCTTTATAATTTAATTTGTTTACTTCCCACCTGATAAAAGGTTTATCACAATCTTGAAGACTTGAAGTTTATGAAGCCCAAAGATGTGCCACAATACAGACCGTCATCCTAATCTCTTAGAAGGCTTTTTTTTTTTTTTTAAAGTCTCTCAAGGGGCACCTGGGTGGCTCAGTGGGTTAAGCCTCTGCCTTCAGCTCAGCTGTCATGGTCTCAGGGTCCTGGGATGGAGCCCCACATCAGGCTCTCTGCTCAGCAGGGAACCTGCTTCCCCCTCCCCCTCTGCCTGCCTCTCTGCCTACTTGTGATCTTTCCCTCTCTGTGTCAAATAAATAAATAAAATCTAAAAAAAAAAAAAAAACGTCTCTCAAGTTCTTCTCCATGTTTCAAATCTGTAAGAGCATATAAAACTTACAAAGCCAGGGAAGAATGAAAGTAGAAAAGCTATAACCCTACACTGTTAACTTTCTGAGAGAAGTATAAATAACAAGAACTTTTTTCTTTTTTAAAGCAAGTTAAAAAATTACTTACTTTTTCCCCAGGTCTTTGGTACAGAGCTCAGAAGGCAAATTCCCTTTTCCCACAAAGTCTTGTTAATTAATAGCAATCACTCAGTGAGGTCAAGCAGCACAAATATCTAAAAATTGTGCAGAGACAAAAAGTTAAAATCCAAAGTCATATCCGAAATTAAAAATCAAGACACCCCCCCTTGCTATTCAGGGTCTCTCTGCATAATTAAGATACAGATTTCAATGGAATATCTAAATGATGAACCCATGTTAGCTACTTTTCTTTCAGAACAATACTAACAAGGCCTGCTAAATCAAGATGGTATTTTGATCCATCGTCTTATTAAAATCCCTAAAGGAGGATCCAGCAAAGGCTTCTTGGCAACCATTCACGGTAAAAAATGTCCTTCTCGGGGAGCCAAAAAAAATAACTGAGGGAGGATCTGGGCTTCTAATTATATTGCGACTTGGGAGGGAAGGTCTCCTAAAGTCACACTTGCCTGCTCCACCTTCCAAAGATGAGCTCATCTCACAAGCAAAGAAATGGTTGTAAATAGAAATGAACCAGTAACAACCTAAAGAGAATCACCCACAACTTGTAAGCACCCTTCTCATGGATTCATTTAAGCACACTTCAGTATTGCAGGTGGGATGAGAAGTGAGCTGTTTTCTCTAATCAAAGAGAAAAATCCAAAAATTCCGTATGATAATATCCTTACTTGAAACCGAAGTTTCTTCCCAACAATCTCGCAAATGAATACATAGGTAATAACTCATGAGATGACAAAGTTTGAGTACATAAAACAGGTGCCAAAGGTAAACTATAACGGAAAGTTGACACACCCCCGCCACCCCCAGGCTCTCCCATGCTGGGCCTTACACTAGATGTAATTCTAAGCCTGATAAACTCATTTAAAAGCCAGAAGAGCTTGAGAAATAGGTCAATTAGAGGGACCCAAGAAGCACTGTTACAAGAGATGGTCATAACTGACAAACAGAATCCCACAAACATCGAGAGGCATCACTCATTATTATTACCATCATTGTGATTGCCTATGTTTACACGATGCTCACTTGTACGCCAGATTCTTCTCAGAAGTGTTCTACACGTATTCACTCTGTTAGGAATGGAGACCAGAAGAACATCCCCTCGACATCACCGTCTTACCACTCGGTACATTCAGTTCTGCTCTAACGTTTGTGTTTGTTCCAAGATTGCTATATGAGTGAACAATCCGAGCATCACTCAAATTTCACATTTGCTGATGCACGTGCTGATGCACGATTTCAGGAAACCCGAGGTAATAGCAGAAGATTGCACCCAGACAGAACGCAGCTGCGTTAAGACACACGGGATGCTCAAAGCCCATGCCTCCCACATCTATGGGCAACCCCAGTGTCCACCAGGGCTAAGAGCTAACCCATCCACATAGGGTGTCCCAACTTCCCTTCTGATTTCAGGGAACCCTCCTTCCACCATTGCAAATAACTCACAGCCTGCAACTTTTGGAAGGCCTCAGTCTGCAGGAAAACATCAGGATTTTGTCAAGGTAAAGTGTCATACTGATTGTACTATTTATTTCTTAACCACCTAATATGTGTAAAACTGTGTTACAATTTTATTCAGTTCCTACCTTACTTTTTTAATGTGTCACTGATAAAGCTTTCTGAGCTTTATTTTTCCCATAAGTGCTGTGGGTTTTCCTGCATGATTTTGCATAGCATGGTAGGTCTTAGAAACACCTGTCTCACCTTTTAGCAGAACTGACTATATGATAACTATCATTTATAAAGATGCTGTGATTTGAACCAGAAGAGTGTAAATTGTGATTTTAATTGCTTTTCATTATGTCAAAGAGGACAGCAACATACATAATACAAATTGAGAAAGATTCTCCTTCACACGTTTATAATGCTCAAGTGTAGACACTTAAGGGACATTTCGAATGACATGAAACTTTATGAGAAGTTCCCTAATGGTGTTCAATAAATAAGGTTTCACCACCCCATTCTGTACAGATCAAGATGATAGCAGTATAAAGACAGATCCTGGCAGGCAAAAAGGCTTAACTATAATTACTGGAAATGACAAACTGAACTGAATTAGTTTTCACTCCTTGAAACCAGTGAATTAAAAAAGACTTTGAATTTATCGAAGACCCACCATGCTATGCAAAATCATGCAGGAAAACCCACAGCACTTATGGGAAAAATAAAGCTCAGAAAGCTTTATCAGTGACACATTAAAAAAGTAAGGTAGGAACTGAATAAAATTGTAACACAGTTTTACACATATTAGGTGGTTAAGAAATAAATAGTACAATCAGTATTTGATTGTAAATCAGACTTTGAATTTGAATTTAAAAAGTCCAAGATACGCATAAAAAGTATGGATGTATATGTACAAAGAAGTTTTCCTATGATAAATAATAATGATTTCAAACAATTTTAAAAATATAAATGCCCAACAATGAGTAACAGTTTTTTCTAAATCCATAAATCCATATGGATTTATTAAATCCATAAATTTAATAAAATGGGAAAATGTGGGCTCCTGGGTGGTTCAGTGGGTTAAGCCTCTGCCTTTAGCTCCGGTCATGGTCTCAGGGTCCTGGGATCGAGCCCTGCATCAGGCTCTCTGCTCAGCAGGGAGCCTGCTTTCCCCCCACCCCTGCCTGCCTCTCTGCCTAGCTGTGATTTCTTTCTGTCAAATAAATAAATAAATTCTTTTTTTAAAAAATGGGAAAATATTTCTAAGCAGTGTTCATTTGCAATGCAGACTATAAACCAATATGTTCAGTATAGTCCCAACTTTGTTTAAAAGTATCTGTAGCTAGAAAAAAAGGTGGGGGAGTCAACATTTGTATATCTGCTAATTAGAGAAAATGAAATTAGAGTAGAATAATCTTTAGTTTCTTTGCATTTTCTTGTGGTATCCAGATTTCTCACAATAACCACACTTCTTTTACAATTGCAAGTAACAATAGATTAAGGAAGGTCTGGGTGGCTCAGTCATTAAGCCTCTGCCTTTGGCTGAGGCCATGATCTCAGGGTCCTGGGATCCAGCCCAGCGGCAGGACCCACACTCAGTGGGGAGTCTGCTTGTCCCTCTCCCTCTCCTTCTGCTTCTCCCCCTGCTCGTGCCTTCTCTCTTTCAAATAAATAAAATCTTTTTTTTCAGTCTTTTTTTTCCATTTTATTTTCTTTCAGTGTTCCAAAATTCATTGTTTACGCACCACACCCAGAAAAAATAAAATAAACAAAATCTTTAAAAACACACACACACAAATAACAATATGCTACACAAAAACAGAACTAAAGAATTTGATGGGAAAAGCCTCTTTTTATCCCCACTTTAAGTTCACGCATGAATCCAGCCAATAAAGTCTAGCACAAGAACAAGGACACCAGAGGCTTCTTTCACACGCATTAACAGATCCAGTGTCATGACCAAACCCTTCCAAGTATTTTCTATCTGACAACTCAAGGCAAATACAGTCCCAAAAGGGACATTCAAAGTATATAAATCCATTACATCAGCCAAAATACAATTTGCTTTTACTGGCTAAAACTGTCATGGATTTAGTAAAATCCAGATGAAAGAGGATTTTTTAAAAATTATATAATTGTATACAAGCTGTCTTAATGTCTGAAAGAAATTTCATTCTGAATGAAGAAATTGTGTTCCGTATAAAGTGCCTTTCAAACAAGATCAAGATTAAAGAAATTCAAGGGGGAATGGATTTGAGCATAGGAATAAACGCTCCACTTGGTGAGTTTTAAATAGAAAGTACAAAGAGACAGAGGCTGATCTTGATGGCTTCCAAAAGATATGAGTTATATCAAAATCTTCCCAATAACCACGAAACTTGACTTTGAAAATTGTCCGTTGGCCAAAAATGGCTGACTCCTTTGTTGTGAGGGCACTTAGTTTGATCACACACACAGACGTCACAAAAGAAATGAATGGTGAGGATACTCAGGAGTCAAAGGACAATTTGGAACAATGCGGCCACAACACACCTGAGTTCACTCACCTATGCTCGGTTTGCCGCACATTTAAATAACGTGTTCCTTTCCATTTTCAGTTTAACCTTCCTGGCACAACGCATACCCAGGAACTAGCGAGAACAGTTGCCTTCATATGACTCTCCATTCTCAGGAACAGACCAAGAATTAAGTCAGTGTTTGTGGGAGTGTGTGCGCTTCGGTATCATAAAACTACAAAGCATCTGTAACGTTCAGCGTATACACATTGGAATAAAAACCATATTCCTGCTGCACAAAGTATACACATAGTAGTCTTTATATTTTTGATTTGTGTTTTTTTTTCCACTTCCACCAATGTTGACTTTGATGGAAACCAGACAAAAACAAAACCCTTCTGTTTTAAATTTGCTTCCACATTTTCAAGCATATTCAACAGGTTCCCTATCGAATGGAAACGAAAGCTACTGGCTTCCAGTTTTGCTTTGAAGACTAGAAAAGGCAAGGCAACATGAACATTTAGATTATGCTATCATGTATAAAAAGAGAGCACAGAGGACATATGGAGCTCCCCAAAAAATAAGTTGATTCAAGATACCTTTCAGAAGCTTCATCATCTTATCAAATGCATGCTGATTACTTGGGAAAATAATGGAAATTCTTGGCCTCTGAATCTCACAGATTGCTGCCTAAAATGCTGCACATATGCACCCCAATAATTTGCAACCAAATATTATAATCAGCTGCCAAGTCAGGTATTATACTTAATTGCAAGTATTCAAAATACAAAAAGTATGAATTTTAACTGTTAAAGGCCATGCTGAAATATACATCCATCTCTGTATAACATATGCTGACCCTGAAAATACAGAGCACTTAGGAACTCGCAGGATGGAAACTATAATTTTTAAATTGCTCTACGAATTAGCATATGTATAGCTCAGGGGAATATACTCTCTTAGCATTACCAGATAGAGAAAAGGGGGCAACCAATTTTCAGAGTCTACCTAGAACACACGCAGGAATTATTTCCTGGGGCTCTCTAGCCACTCCCTGGGCATAATTCCAACAGAATTTAAATCGGTCTTTGGCACCATCTCACTTCCCCTTTCGCCTCCTGGGCCACCTCCGGTCCAAAGCCAGAAGATCTTCACTTAATTTTAGATGGCCTCTTCCTTTCAACTCGTTCTTTCCTTCCAACTTCTAAACACCCCAATGGTTCCATGCGAATATTTTAGCAGACACTGGAGGATGGGAGAGCTTAAACAAACGACTGTTGATGTTTAACTTCCTCTAGATCATAAGCATTTTCAAAGAAAAGCCTGAGCACCCAGCTCTTGGCTTCTAAATACCTTCGTTCATTCCAGAAACAGTTGGGTCCAGGCCTGGAGCAAGGACAGCACAAAATTGCCAAGAATATCTTACTATGCCAGAAACTAAGGAAATGGTCACATATTAATGCAGACATGACAAAGGGACACGGGAGCTGCTTGAAAGGGGCTCCCACTGGCCAAACGGGACAGCTGGAACAAAAGCAAAAAAACAAAAAACAAAAAAACAAGAATGATGTGAATGAATTAGAATATACTGATTTTTAAAAAAGGAACCAGAAATCCACAGACATTCATGAAATAGGGGATAGCAGGAAGCTCTTCTTTACAAAGAATCCCAGCTAATAAAACACCTAAGGAAGAGCAGAAAGAGAAAATCCCACTTTGCAACCACCAGGGCAATAATTGATTCAGTCAAGGATCATTAATGGATGCTCAAACCCATTAGGGAAAGGGTTTTGTGGATCAGGATACTCACACAGTCGCAGAGTATTACCCCACAGATGACTTATCACTTGCCAAGGGGAAAGGGTGTCTTTATAATGGGAAATTCTGGAAGATCACTCTGCCCAAGCAATAGCATAATCAATTAATCAATTATGGAACAATTGAATGTCATGTGTCTCCACAATCACTGTGTCATATGTCTGTCAAAATGCTTAATCTGTATCTCATCATAAAGTAACAACCAAACAAATCTAGATTATGGTACTTTCCGCTAGACAACTGCCTTGAAATCTTCCAAAATACTAATGCCATGAATGATAATTTAAAAAAAAAAAAAAAAAAAAAAAAAAAACAACGGGGCACCTGAGTGGCTCAGTGGGTTAAGCCTCTGCTTCGGCTCAGGTCACGATTCCAGGGTCCTGGGATCGAGCCCCGCATCGGGCTCTCTGCTCAGCAGGGAGCCTGCTTCCTCCTCTCTCTCTCTGCCTGTCTCTCTGCCTACTTGTGATCTGTCTGGCAAATAAATAAATAAAATCTTAAAAAAAAAAAAAAACGGGGACACTGTTCTAGATTAAAGGAACATAAAGGGACAAAATTCAATAAATGATTGTTGATTCTTAGACAAGGAAAGGAATAGTTATGAAAGACGTTATTGGAATAACTGGGGAAAGTTATGGAAGTATTCAAATATTATCTATGCATTAGATACTATTTTGTGGTGATAAGGATAAAATTGGTTATGTGGAAGAGTATTCTGGTCCTTGGTAGATATGTGTTAAAGTACTTAGAACAAGAAGGCTATGATCTCTACAACTAACTCAAATTGTTCAGTAAAATTATTTAAAATATGTGGATGTGTAGAGAGCCAGACAGACACAGAGACAGAGATAAAGAAAATCTGGCAAAATGCCAGCATTTTATATGACAGGCTAGCCATGACCTGTAAGAACCCGTAACCCCGATTACTTGTGGGCTGCATCTTCTCTGTATAATGAGAGATCATAAATGAGTTGAAAGGAAACAGACACAGACAGGTATCTAGTCCTCTGGTGTCAGAGCTGTTAGCCTACCTTCCAATTCATTGCTCTTCTGTAGCAATTAACTGAGGGTCACTAGTTGGGAGGAAAAAGATTAAAAATGAAAAAGAAACTCAAGGAAGAGGATGACAGTGGGTAAACATGAGCAACAGCGAAGATTCATTCTCCTCTACTCATTGGGAAGAAGAGGTAGGTCAAGGTTTCCAAATTCTGCCTTGCTTCCCATTCTGGTGAGAAAGCCAGTGTGGGTGTGGCCATTTCCGCTGAGCCAGAAAGAGTCCCTCTGCAAGCTTCCTACTGACCAGACCCTGAAGAGGGAAGGCTGAGCACTTCAGGTCATCTCCAGCCCTGGTCAAGCCTAAAACAGGGCGTATCTGAGCCACAAGCCAGGGAAGCAAACAAACGTACATTCCAGAACCACAGCTCTCGGCAGCTACCCCAAGTTTAATGGGTTTGAAACAGAATTTTCCCCACCAAACTTGATCCCTCATTTCTGTAACCCCTTTTCTTCATCCATCCAGTCTCAAAACAGCAGCTTCGTCTTTCACTTGGGTTCCTGTGGCAATGTTGGCCACAGTCTCTCATATTCCAGGCAAATGGCCTCTCTCTCCTCTGTTCTTCCTCACAATTTCTGTCTATGGTACTCACCTGGCACTTTCTTAATATCTTTCTCACACAGTATCAATTCCAAGCGCTTTGCTACGCTCTCTCATTTAAAAATCATTGTGAGGGGCGCCTGGGTGGCTCAGTGGGTTAAAGCCTCTGCCTTCGGCTCAGGTCATGATCCCAGGGTTCTGGAATCGAGCCCTGAATCAGGCTCTGCATAGCAGGGAGCCTGCTTCCTTCTCTCTCTCTGCCTGTCTCTCTGCCTACTTGTGAGCTCTGTCTGTCAAATAAATAAATAAAATCTTAAAAAAAAATAAAAATCATTGTGAATCTGTGAAATATTCTTTTATCCCAACATTACAGAAGAGATGGATGTTCAGGTGAGACAATCAGTCCAAGGTCACGGTGGTAAGGCTGACATTCAGACCTGGTCTTCCGGTTTACCTTAACACCAAGGGGCTTTTTGTATTGTTAGTTACAACACCATTCATTCCCTCACCATAAATAAAGCGGATGATCCTCAAAGGAAAGGACCCATTTCATCCAACTCTGTGTTCTCATGAGAGCCTAGCAGTACTCATAACTCATGTTCATGGATTCAAGCCTCAGCTCAGAAACCATTTTTCTTGACAGCGTCTACCCCTGTGGAAGCAACCACTCACTCCTCCTTGCCCTCCGAATGCTTCTCCTGCAGGATACACAAGCCCTACCCGCAGGGGCTGCGACTGCCACGTGTGGACCCAGAACACAGGAAGCCCTTCGCGAATGTTCACTGAATGAAATGTTTATGTGTGAGACAGTGCAGTTTCTCGACAGGGTTGCTAGGCCTTACTAAAAGAAAAGAAAAGAAAAGAACCCCATTTTCAGCTTTAGCACATACTGAGGCAAATTATTTTAAGAAGTGTGACAGAGGGGAAATGGAGAAGAACGGAGAGCGCAGGTCTCGGCTCTCTGAGCCATATCCACTTCACTTGCTCCCCTGGGTATAGTGTTCTAGAGCTTCCAAATCATTCAATACAAATTATGATTCTGGGGTAGAGCCCAAGATTCTGCATTAGCAAGCTCCCAAGAGATGTCAAGGACGCTGAGTCTCCAGACCACACATCTGAGTAGCAAAAAGTTCTAGACAGTTACGGTGAAAGTCTGCCCGTTTAGAGAGACGTAACACACAGATTAAAATAGTGAGACATAAATTCAGAGAGTGTTAACGCTAGTTATCTCTAGGTTTCTCCTTTCCACTTGTCTATAATTTCCCAGAATTTTATCATGATTCTTGCTGATGGAAATAAAATTTTAAATCCTATATATACAATTGCACTTAAAAACTGTACATTTGGACATTTCCACCCTGCGCGGCTACGTCTTTATTTAAGCCACAAATATACTTAAAAGGACTAGCTAGACTGGGGAGAGAATAGGTTGGTGAATTAGCAATTCCCCATCTCCTCATTTTAACACTTAGATTAACATAAAACAGCAATGATCCTTAAAAAACAGTCACCACCTCCAGCATTGTTTTTCTCAGGTCCCTTTCCCCTTAAAAGAAAGAGAAAGAATCCATTCAGCTGGAAGACAATAAAAGGCAGCCCAAATTAAGGACAGAAGGAGAAACTAGCAGGCACGACATACTCAATCTTTCCAAGTGGGTCAATGGAACAGCATCAAAGTCCACAAACAGAGGTGGAAATAGGGTTCTCCCAGAAGAGGCAGGGCGGGCTGGGTTCCACTACGAGGCTCAGAGGAATCATTTAAAGTAGCACTCACTGTGCACCTGCCAGTGAGGTGGAAAGAAATGGTCCCCAGAGGAGCCCCACTTCCACAGTGTAACAAGGCGGTGTCATTAGGAAAAGGCAATGAGAGGAAAACTTTCCCCAATACCCATCTCCTTCTCTTGTCTAAGAGTCTCGGTGCTGGCCAGGGTATATTCTGTGAGTCGTAGAAGTGCAGCCAGGGGTGGGGAGTGCATTTTACACACCTACCCCAAGACTTACAACAATTCAGACACTTGCCCAGTCATAGTTGTCTGTGACTCGGGGTGAGGCCAAAACTGAAGGAGAAGACCCAGCGCCCCAGCACCCACAAGGTTCTGCCTCCTCTGCTTTCCAATTTCTTCCAACTTTCAGGGAGGACTATCCCACTGCAAGCATCAGGTATTAGTACCACAATTCCACCCATGGCCCGGACAGACTTTGTGCCTTCCAGAAATACTGTGAAATTCACTGTGACATTACCCATAGGGATGGGAACCGAATGTCCAAAAGGCTCATCGAGACAGTGGAACCAAAAATCACTTCTCCATGTCTACACAGAACAATTCAGAGGTCTTTTCACACCAAGGAAGTTTCGACTCTGGGCTCAACTGAAAACAGCAGGTCACTGTATCTCTACTGAATTCTGTGAGTCCAGTGCTGGTCTACCCAAGGCAAGTAGGCAGACACAGAGTGATTTAAAACTGTAATCACTTGAGATTCCAAAACTGACATCAGAGTCATCATCTTGACAGGGGAAATCTGAATTTATTTAAACTTACATTTATTTATTAATATTCAGTAAGGCAGCTTCCTTATTTCTTAGCAATGCATGCTGAAGTATTTCAGGGTAAAATGTCATGGTATCTAGAACTTATTTTTAAATGGTTCAGCAGAAGACAACCTATGAAAATTCATACAGATGAAGTACATAGGGAAGAATGTTAGAAATTATTAAAGTTAGGGATGCCTCGGTGGCTCAGCTGGGTTAAGCGTCTGCCTTCAGCTCATGATCCTGGGACTGAGCCCCACGTTGGGCTCCCCGCTCAGCAGGATGCCTGCTTCTCCCTTTCCTCCCCACCTGTGCACTGTCACTGTCTCTGTCTCAAATAAAATATTTTAAAAATTATTATTATTATTATTATTAATAAAATTAGATGGAGTTTCCATGGATGTTCATTGTGGTATCTGTTCTAATTTTTTCTATATTTGAAAACTTAAAAGTTTAAATTTATGTCAGTCCATAAAGAGCACTGGGTACTGTATAAGGCTGATGAATTGCTGACCTCTACCTCTAAAACCAATAATATGTTATATGCTAATCAATTGAATTTAAATTTTTAAAATGAAAAATAAAAATTAATAAATTTATATATCAAGGGGCAGGGGGTGGGAGGTTGGGGAAACCAGGTGGTAGGTATTGGAGAGGGCACGGATTGCATGGAGCACTGGGTGTGGTGCAAAAACAATGAATACTATTACGCTGAAAAAAATTAATTAATTAATTAAAAAAAAAAAACCTTAATGAATATAGAAAGTTGTAGATGGTGTGTGGAAAATAAATCTTAAGAAAAGGAAAAAGAAATTTATATATCCGTCAAAAATATTTACGACCTTACAGTTTTATCTCCCTTGTCCAATTATTGTCCTACCACCTTACGCTATGGTCCATCTACAGTAAATAATTTTCTTGAGAAGACATTTCCTCAAGCCTTCCCACTCTCTGTACCTTTGTGTATTATAGTCTCTCAACCTGGCATTTTCTTTCACAGGTCACTGTGCCTCTGGTCAGAGTAGATTTAATCCTTTTACATCAATCTCAAATGCTGCCTTTCCCAGGAAAACGTTCCTAACCACCACCACCACCCCCCACGCCCCGCACCTTTACACATCACCATTCACCATTTCCTGACTCCTCACCACATTTGGCACAGTCTATCCCGCGTGGTCGAACTTGAAGCTGACATTGACCGACAGCTCCCTATGTGGGAGGCCCTGCTCTCCACACACCCACATACATTCTTTCATCTACTCTCTTTATTCCTACCCCAGCGAGGCAGGAACTGCTACTACCCTTTTCTCACAGGTGCCAACACGGGGGTCTGAGAGGCTGCATGACTTGTACAAGTCACAAGGGCTTGTAGTAACGGGCAGTGGCGGGCTTCATTCAGACGTAGGCCTCTCTGCTTCCAAACTCTCAAACACTATGGCGTGTGTCATTTGCCCAGTGGCGGGATCCATCGCAGCCACACTCTCACAACTTATCGGCAGGAAGAGCATCTGATTTGTTTATTCACTCAACAGACAAAACTGGTGGAAAGCCACCGCCGTCTGCAACAGTGATGGAACACAGAGGGAGCAAAAAAGGGCAGTTTTTGATCCAGGTACAAGCTAGGAAAATCTGAACACACTATAGACTTCATTGCTACCTGCTGATTCATTGTAACAAATGTCCCACAGTAATATAAGATGTTAACAATGGGGAAATGGGGTGAGAGGGTACTGAGCTGGGTACTATCTTCTTCATTTATCTGTAAAACTAAAAATATTCTAAAAAATAAGGTCTATTTTAGGGGCACCTGGGTGGCTCAGTGGGTTAAGCCTCTGCCTTCAGCTCAGATGATAATCTCAGCGTTCTGGGATCGAGCCCTCCATTGGGCTCTCTGCTCAGCGGGGAGCCTGCTTCCCCCTCTCTCCCTCTGCCTGCCTCTCTGCCTGCTTGTGATCTCTCTAGCTCTGTCAAATAAATAAATAAACCTTTAAAAATAATAATAATAATAATATGGTCTATTTTAAAAATGGAAAAAAGAGGATGACCATGAGGTTGGTTTTCTGGATTGGCACATAAACTGCCAAAGAGTGGTCCAGCCCTCTTCGGCAAAGGGAAGGCATGCATGGGGTCTTTTGGGGGAGTGACGTGGAACTAGAATGTCTGACTGAGTGTGTGGCATGAATCCCATGCATTCATATCCCTCTCCTCACCCGACCCCAACATGTTTCAGGCTCCAAGTTCTCCAGCTTAATCCACATTTTATTCATTCCCAGGAAGAGATTCACCACATCTCTTCCTTCTCTAAATCAATTCAAAGTTCTTCAAGTCTCAGAAAGACTCTAAGAAGTTTAAAAAAAAAAATTTTTTTTTAAAGCATTGATATTGAGGCACCTGAGTGGCTGAGTGGGTTGGAGCCTTTGCCTTCAGCTTGGTTCATGATCCCAGTGTCCTGGGATCCAGCCCCACATCGGGCTCTCTGCTCAGCTGGGAGCCTGCTTCCTCCTCTCTCTCTCTCTCTGCCTGCCTCTCAGACTGCTTGTGATCTCTGTCCATTAAATGAATAAATAAAAAATAAAATAAAATTTAAAAATAAAGCATTGATACTTGTCTTTAAAAAACAAAAACAAAAACCACTGAGTCCTAATTCCCAAATCCAAACCCAGGACTTCAAGCATCTATCTGCGCATTAACACACTCAACCATCCCAGGCATGGTTCTTCCCTAAAGACGGGAAGTCTGCCTTTCTCCGTCCAGGCACCTCTCCCCACTCTGAGAGCTGACTCTCTCCACTGCATTTATGAGATCTGCTGGATTCACACACAGAAAGACCTTCCTGAGTACAGCCAGCCTAATAAGTCACCATGAGTAACAGTAACTCTTTGTGAGATCACCCTCCTGGAAAACTACAGAAGAGTGTCTCAGACATGCAAATATTGAACAGACACCGTCCACACTACTAAGCACAATGGTAAGTAACAGCATTAAGAGTATTTTACTATTTGTGGTGCATTTTATAATTTAGCCTCAGAAAAGTACTGTGATATTGGTGGGGAAAGACAGCACCGTTTTATAGATGAGGAAAATCGAAGCTTATAATTGAAGTCAGAACTCCTTTAAGTCCACCACTGATCTGTTCCACTCGGGATCCTTCCAGGCCTGGCTTAGTGCCAGCTGTGTTTTTGCTCTCTGCAGCCAGAAAGACAGGACCTCTCCTGCCTTGTAATTTTCCACAGTAGTCTCCGCATCTTGTAGGCAGTCTGTCTTTCTCTGCAGGCCACTATCTACTCATGCATCCAACCTTCCAGCAGAATTATATAAACCAACTCAGGAGGAGGGCACTGCCTCCCTCATGCCTCTCCCTCCCAAGTGCTAACACAATGCCTCACACAGTGGGGGCTCCCCAAATCCAGTGGCCCATGACCACATGAGTGATTCTCCGCTGCACAGCTTACCCATGGGCAAAAGCCATGAAACAAAAACATATGCTGTTCTGGTTCTTGAAAACTAATGGGCAAGTTCAAGATGTTTTTTTCCCCCTTGACCTTAAAGCACAAGAAATTACATTATGTTTTACAACATAGCCAATAACCATAAACAGAAAATAGAGAGTTTTGTTTTCCCCACGAGTCCTCAGCTAGGCCTCCAACTCGGGGCCCAGAACATTCAGGAATGCGCCACAGGTCTCAGTTTTCACTGAGATTCCGGAAAAGGGGGAGAAGAAAAATTTATTTTACCATCCATATAGCTTGAATTCCTCTTACAGGAACTACACTCAAGAAAATAACACCTAAAACTGGCTAGTGTGTATTTTTTTTCCCCACAGACTTCTTGGCCATGTTGACCATTTTTATTAGAGCATAAGACTCTCAGAACCTAAATCAAATGAAAAGTCAAATATTTACAAAAGGTCAAATCAGGAAAAAAGAATTCTTCTCTGCCCCTGTATGAAATAAAAAGCCCCTGACCTTGCACAGAGAGTGACTAATTCAGAGTTAACTGTTCCTGCCTCAAAGGAAACCCAGGCTTCTAGAGCACCCAGACATCACAGAAGTTGCTGAAAGAAGCAGTTTACTGAATGGTACTTCTGTGTCTTCAAAGTTTTAATATGTCCAACGGTAGAAAACTAAAACCATCTGGATTAAAGAAGCTAAAATTCAATGCCTGCTTTGTTTTTAACCAGAATAACCAAAATTGAAATATAGCTCACCAAGGTTTTCAATTTCTGCCTCGGTATTTTTCCTTCTGTGTCCAACTATAAAAGAGACTTTTAAAAATATATATAAAATAAAATGTTTAGTTCTATCATCAGTAACACATGAGCTTTTGAGTTGTTGTTGTTTTTTTAATCAGGAATGAAAGATGGGATGTACAGTTATCCAAACCCTTCCCTGCACATCCTAAGGCATATGCTATACACCCAAACAACACAGAAACAGAATGTCCTCAGACTTCAGTTAATAAATTGCTTCTCTGCCCTCCCAGAAAAGTGATCACAAAATACCAGAGGGGATTTAGGATGTGTGTGTGTGTGTGTGTGTGTGTGTGTGTACACATTTGCATGTGCTCCTCTGTGGTGTGTCTGGGTGGGGTTAGGGTGGGGAAGGGCACGCAAGAGAGAGACAGAACTCATAAAAAGTATCTTAGGGTATCTCCTAAAACCCAACGTTCTACTACTTCTTTTGTTTTCCACTCTGATCTTTTCTTAGGACATTGACCCACTTAGTAACAGGCTCCCCTGTCCCCTGGCTCCTGGTTGGCTCTGCCCAGTGGAGAGGTTCCCACATGTGGGTGGGCACCAACAGGAGAACAGAAGGAAAAAGAATGATTCTCTCCCCGCAGGGTCCCGTCAGGTCACAGGTCCTGTCAGGTGAACCCCTGCAGAGAGCTCTCAGTCTCCCTATAATCACTCCCTCTCTTAACCCCTCAGGTCCCAAATGGAAGGAGTTTGGCTGCCTCTACCCTCAGAGCCCCACACTATCCTAGTGTTTCCCCTAGATCCTGCCCAAGTTCCCAATCTGAACATGCCACCTGTTTCCTGATGGGACCCAGACTGATACGGAGACCTAAAACATTTGAATCCTCACCTAAGAAGACAGTGTCGGTCACTACCTCGGCTTTGATCCCACTTTTAAAACAGCCTTATACCATGATGTCAAAGAGGAGTCACGCCACAATTTTGGGGGATCTTTTATAGCTAATCGTTTTGGCTGCTATACTGACATGTTTCTTTGTTTGTTGTAATCCCCAAATTGCATCATGGGCCATAAATTACACAGTAGAGGAAACATCCTTGTACTTAAGTGATCCCTTTGGTCAGCCTTATCGAGGTATGACTGACACACAGAACTGTAATATATTTAAAGTGTACATCATGCTGATGTGGTGTACATATTCACGGTGAAGGAATTCCCCATCTAGTTAATCACCCCATTCCGTCACCTCGTATTTATTTCCTTAGCCCCTCCCCCTTTTTTTGGTGAGAACATTTCAGTTCTACTCCCTCCACGAATGTCAAATATACAGTACAGTATTATCAACTATAGTCCCCGTATTTTACTCACATCCTCAGACTTTACACACCTTATGGGTGCAGGTGGGACCGTTTTACCAACTTCTCCCTCGCTCCCTCACTTCCTGCCCCCCCTTCCCCGCTCTGAGTCTGACTTAAAAAAAAAAAACAGATTCCACATGAGTGATACTTTATAATCCATGTCTTTCTCTGTCTCATTGCCCTCAAGGGCCATCCACGTTGATGCAAATGACAGGATTTCCTCCTTTCTCGCCGCTGACAAATACCCCATTATGGATACTTACACCCCATCTTCTTTATCCATCCACCCATTGGCGGCCATTGGGCTGCTTCTGGTTCTAGGCTGCTGTGAGGAACAGAGCAGCATATGGATCCCTTCAAGATCCTGCTGTCCTTTAGATAGGAACCCAGAGGTGGGGCTGCAGGGTCACGTGATGGTATTTTTATTTCTATTTTTAGTTTTTTGAGGAGCCTCCACGCCGCTGTCCATAGGGGCTACACCAATTACGTTCCCACCAACAGTGCCCAAAAGTTCTCTTTACCATCTTGTTGGCCTTTATTACCCCTAGTCTTTTTGATAAAAGTCATCCTAACAGGTGCGCTATCTCATTTTGCTTTTGCTTTGCATTTCCCTGATTCCCAGTGATGTGGAGCGTCTTTTCACGTACTTATTGGCCGTCTGTGTGTCCTCTTTGGGAAAACATCTATGTGGTTCCCTGCCCGTTTTTTAGTTGGATTATTTGGTTTGGGGCTACTGAGTCATAGGAGTTCTTTGTATGTTTTGGATAGGAACCTTTTTATCTGAGACATGATTTGCAAAGATTTTCTCCCACTCAGTAGGCTGCCTTTTCATTTTGTGCACTGCTTCCTTTGCTGCGCAGAAGCTTTTTCGTTCACTGTGGTCCCGCTCGTTTAAGGGATCATTTTAAAAACATAAGTCGGATCAAGTCAGGTCTCTGCTCAAAACCCTGCCATGTCTCTTAGAACTGACTATTTTTAAGTCCTCCTTTTGCCCCGCAGCACCCTTCCTGACCAACCACTCACTCCACCCCCATATTTGTTTTGCCGTCTCTGTATCACTCTTTCCTTTGTTCACTTGGCTCCTGCCCGGAGGGCAGCCTTGCTGTTTCTGGAACACGCCAAGTCGGCTCTCGCCTTTGCCCTTGCAGTTGCCTAGAATGCCACCTCCTGGGTCGCCACGTCGCTGCATGTCATGGATTCCTGCTCACCTGTCACCGCCCCCAGAGGGCTGTGCTCATCACCACCACTCAAGCAGCTCTCTCTTGCCTCCAGTGCTCTCTCTCCCCTTGATTCTTCTTCACTGGGTGTATTACCCTGATAGATTGCATATTTATTTGTCTATGGTCCATCTCCTCCCATGAGAACGCCTGGTCCCAGAGAGAGGCCCTGTCGGTAAGGATTACTGCTCACGCTGACTGCCTTGCACAGCGGGGGACATACAGTCCGCGCTCACTGAATACCGGTTGTATATTTCGGGGATGCCACAGAAGGAATTCTGTATAAATTAAAGATGAGTTGATGGGAAAACCTGCCATCCTGTTTGAGGTTTCCATACTGTACATCAAAACCCACCAGATACACAGTAAACAAACAAACAAAAAAAGGAATAAATTTAAATGACTGTTTACACCAGGGCAGCACAGATTTTCGATAAAGGAGCAGACAGTAAATAACTTACACTTTGCAGGCCACAGAATCTCGGTCACATGTCTTCAGCCCTGCTGTCACAGCATGGTGGCAGCCAGATACAATACATATATCAATCAGCAGAGCTCTGGTCTAATAATCCTTTACTTATGGCACTAAAAGATGAATTTTATATCCTTTTCAGGTTTCAAAGAATATGCTTCTTTTAATTTTTTTTTTTTCATTGAAACATGTGAAAAATATTCTAGGCTCGCAAGCCACATAAAAACAGGCAGGAGGGCAGATCTGGCCTCTGAGCTGTAGTTTGCTGACCCCTGATTTAAATCATTCCTAAGGGTGGCTTTTTTCTACAGATAAAACACATTCTGCTCCATGAATCTGTCGGATATTCGACAATTAATTAAGCATGGAACAATAACATTTGTTAAAGAACAATAAGCCGGATCGAGTTTTTTGGGTGAGTAAACATTACTAAATCCCTCTTCTACTTGACTGTTTTCCTACCCAGATTTGGGTCATCTTGAAGCACAAGCTGTGGTAAGCATTTTTTTCCTCGACTAAGTATCTTCATTTTCCATCCTCATGAAGAAATCTCATCCAGCTTCTTCTTCCTTTACAGGAAGGGGAACTGTCACAAAATGTTAGGATAAAAAGAAGAGGGTGGTTTCCCAGGCTGTGGGGCAAGGCATTGAGAGTCCACACCATGTTTTACGATTAAGTGTAAATGTGTTGCTTACAGTTTGGTTTCAAATACTTTCAAACACACCCCATTGTGTGGGCCGTGGAATGAGAACTATTTGGGTTGCAGGTACTGCTAGGATCTAGGGTCATCTGTCCCCACGAGCTACAACTTTGCTGAAAAGGCCAGGCCAGAGGATGGCATGCTGAAAACACGTTACTTCAACTTCTAAAACTAATAATAACACTGTATGTTAGCTCACTGGAATTAAAATTAAAACTTAAAAGGAAAAAAAGGAAACACACACACAAATATAGTCAATTGAACATTTTTTAAGAGAAAAAATTTTTAAAAATAAACATTTTTAAAGAGATAAAGTAGGTAAAAACATGCTATGTCATGACTGGAAGCGGGTATTTTAAATTTCACTCAATTATCAGGACAATCTCATCTCTCTCACATAATAGCAATATATGAAAACGAGGAATTTGAAGAAGCACTCTTCATACTATCACTTATAAGAGTCGACCTAACATTGGGAAGAGGTGTAATTTTAACATCAAACATGTCTCTTTGACCCTAGATACACAGGAGAGAACAGGAACACTTCACTTCAGGTGTCTGGATGTTTTAAATATCCTGATGTCAGGTGTCCCAGAAATCTGATCAAGACAGAATTCAAAAGGAAAGTTCTCCACATTTATGCCCCTCATCTTCTCCAAGCCTAGGAGACGTGGAACAAAACCAAACAAAACTCATTATCACCTAATTAATTGCAGACTCCTCTTGCCCTGCCCCTTTGGAAAACAGATCTACCAAAACGTGAAGTGAAAAATTCTAAAGTTCTTTGAAAGACCTCTCGGGCTCTGTTTCTTCAAGAATTTGTTTTCTAGCTCCTTTTGTAAGTAACAGCAGACTTCAGACTGACTGTGAAAACCAGGGATGAAACTGGGCTTCAGTTAAATTCCAAGCTGCCAGGGACAGTCTCCCCAGGAAGCGGATGTGGCTGGAGACCCGGGAATCTCACGTCCATGGTCCAGTTCCCACCAGAGATGGCCCTCCACAGAGCCATCCCATCTCCAAAGGACATTCCGCGGAGCTGGGGCCTAGCCTCCTCAATGAAAGCTGATGCATCACGTCGCAGGAAGAGGTAAGAGAAGCACCTCTCCTTCATCTCACTCTTCGCTCAGTTTCTGAGGGAGATGAAAATGCTGACAAGGCACGCAGCTTCCAACAAAAATGGCCCCAGCAATGAATGACTGTGCCAAGGAATCACCAGTGTCATTGCCCGGCAAGCCGGCGAGCATTCAGACAGACATTCTTTTGGGAATACCCCAGGTGCCACGAATCACCCTCTCCCAAACCTCCAGGGAGATGGGGATGCAGACACTGGGTGAGAGACCAGATCTCCTAGAACAGTCTTGGTTTCTGCTTCTGCTTGTTTGCTAAAGCTGCCGTGACCAATGTCCACGGGCTGTGTGGCTTACACACGGAGACTTCGAAGTCCGAGATGCTGTCAGTATCAACATTTGGCAAAGTTGTTTTTATCTCTCTCCTTGGCTTATAGATGTTGCCTTCTCTCTGTGTCTTCACATGATCTTTCTGCTGTCTGAATGAGTCTAAATTTCCTCGTCCTATTAGTTCAACTGGCAAAGGTCCACCTAAGTGACCTCATTTTAACTTCACTGCCTCTTTCAAGATCCTATCTTCAAATACAGGGCCACATTCTAAGGTCCTGAGGGTTAGGACTTGAACCTGAGATTTAGGAGAGGACAAAATCGACCCCTTGACTCTGTCAGAACAACGGCCAAGGCAAAGCTCTATTTCTGTTTGTTCTTTTCTTTTTAAACATTTTTCGTAAACACTTTATTTATTTATTTGACAAAGAGAGACACAGCGAGAGAGGGAACACAGGCAGAGGGAGAGGACGAAGCAGGGTCCCACTGAGCAGAGAGCCTGATGCAGGGCTCGATCCCAGGACCCTGGGATCATGACCTGAGCCGAAGGCAGATGTGTAATGACTGAGCCACTGAGGCGCCCCTATTTCTGTTTGTTCTTACTAGTGCCAGAGACTAGACTTAATAGACAGGAAATTCTCACTTTTTTTTCAAAATTAACTACCTTTCCTCATGAAAAAATATTGCTTTCAACAATGTCCCAACACTATTCTGATTTTGATGATCAAAAAGAGCAACACATAATTTTTAATCCTTTATGAAATACTTCATCACCTACCAAATCCAGTCATAAAGTAGGGTACGGGCATATCCAAAAGATATCTAAGCACCAGCTGCCAGTCCACATTTAATAAGCAATTTGTACTGCAACAAAGATCTAAACACGGAAAAAATCAGGACATTCCCTTGACATTCATCATAATGAAAGGCCGGTGTAAAAAAAAAAAAAAATACACATTTTCACTCATTTCACATGTGCCTTTTCACATAGGCATTCTCATCTTTGCATGAAGGATTACCTATTGCTGTGTTCATCTGTACAGCCTGCTCCTGATATCAAAACGGGTTTAAAAAATAACACTGAGATCAAGACTTCTTTTCAAACCAGGTGCATAGTAATTTTAGCTACACGTAATATTGTAAAGTCCTATATCTAAAGGATTGCCAAAGCCCTTTTTAAAAGAAATACCAAAACAATATCATTTATATGATTTTAATCTCAATTTAAGCCTTTTTTTTAAAAAAAAGCATTTTTTAAAGATTTTATTTATTTATTTGAGAGAGAGACAGTGAGAGAGAGCATGAGAGAGGAGAAGGTCAGAGGGAGAAGCAGGCTCCCCAGGGAGCTGGGAGCCCAATGCGGGATTTGATCCTGGAAGTCCGGGACCATGACCTGAGCCGAAGGAAGTCGCTCAACCAACTGAGCCACCCAGGCGCCCTCAATTTAAGCCTTCTAACAATTTATGACCTTATAACCTACTTTTATTGTTCAAGTTTGACTATGTTACTCCTTAAATCCATAAACATTTACTGAGATTGTATTATATAGCAGGAAGCATTCTAGGTGCTGGAGACAGATCATTAAATAAACAAAATTCATGTTGGCAAGGATGTGGAGAAAGGGGAACCCTCCTACACTGCTGATGGGAATGCAAGCTGGTGCAACCACTCTGGAAAACAGTGTGGAGGTTCCTCAAAAAATTAAAAATAGAGCTACCCTACGACCCAGCAATCGTACTACTAGGTATTTACTCCAAAGATATAAATATAGTGATTTGAAGGGACACATGCACCTCAATGGTTATAGCAGCAATGTCCACAGTAGTCAAAATATGGCAAGAGTGCAGATGTCCACAGACAGATGAATGGATAAAGAAGATGTGATGTATACAGACAACAAAATACTACTCAGCCATCAAAAAGAATCAGATCTTACCATTTGCAATGACATGGATGGAACTAGAGGGTATTTTACCAAGCGAAATACATCAGTCAGATAAAGACAAATGCCATATATTTCACTTGTATGTGGAATTTAAGAAACGAAACAGATGAACATAGGGGCAGGGAAGGAAAAATAAAATAAGATGAAAATTGTGAGTACAGAGAGGCAAGAAAGGAAAGAAATGAAGGAAAGCAGCTAGGAGGTCCCTGGAATAATCCAGACAAGACAGAATGATGGCCTGGGTCAAGATGGCAACAACGGATACGTTCTGAAGGTCAAGTCAAGATGATTTTCCGATGGACTGCAAAACATGTCTCCATTTCTTCATTTTCATTGATAAAAACTAAGCGCAGCCCAGACGCTCTCCTCATTCCTAGATGGCTGGGAAAGTTTAGAATTGGCTCCCCTGTCTTCAATGCTCCCTCTCCTTTCTCTCTCTTTTTCCTACAAACTGTAGCAGGACTGGAGTTCAGAACACTCTCCCATCACTGCATCACTTGCTCCCTGTGGGTCTCTTTCCAGAGCACAGACCTACTCCGAAGTCCTCCTCCTTGTGTGCCTATGCCTGCCCAAGACCTCACGCCCTCCCATAGCTCCACCTCGGCTCTCCAATGCTCTAAATCTCAAGACACAGGCCCTTCAAGGTTCACTGCAGATACTAGCTCCTTTAAGAAGTCTTCCTGAGACGGTCAAGCTCATTCAGACTTCTACCCACCTCGGGGGTCCTGAGGCATTGACCACCTGTGCCAACTGTTCCCCCATCACACTGGCCCAGCTAGACAGTGCGTCCCTAGAAAACAGGAGCCACGCCACACCCTTTTTAGCCCCATGCCACCAACTATATAAAAAGCAGCTGTAATACTTACTGAAAAGAACATCACAGCAAAGAACGAAAGAATAGCTTTTAATTATCATAAATGTATTGCCAACATACTTAAAAACTGAAGCAGTCACATAAAAATCCACATTTCTGCCTTCTCTTGAAATAGTGAAACATCAGGCAAGACTGGACCCTCATTCTTGAATAGCCATGTGGTAACTACGCCCTCCCCCCCCCCCCACTTTACACTCCAGTTCACTTGTTTACTTTTCTGTCAGGTCCTGACAGGTATCTGAGTTTGTAATCCCCATATTAGACACTAGTTACCATGAGTTCTTAAAGTATCAGGTTCTTGTGGGAACTAAGTATTTATTGAAGGTAATATCAGTTTCTCTCATGATATCCAGTGTCATTCGTACTGTTTCAGACTTTTCTATATTATAAACATAATCAATTGCATACAGATAAACACACTATTTCAGAAACTGTCTCCTTAATTTCTCTAAAGATTACAATTTCTACACTATGATTCAAGTACCTTAAAACATGGGAATTCTATTTCCTGACATGACTCAGTATAAGAGGGACAGATATCAGTACACAAACTACACAAAAAGGAAAACAAGACAAAAATAAATATTACTGATCCTGATGAGCTACTCATCAAACCATTTTTAAGAAAAAGAAGTTAGTAAAATTCTTCTGAATCTAACAAAAATACAAGGCTTTGCTGATTTTTTAAAAATGAAACATCAGGTATTAGAGACTAAAATACATATAGATAAGTGGTATTACCATGGGTCTATTCTCCAGAGCACCATTGTCTACATTCTTTAAAAAAAAAAAAAAAAAAGTGGGGGTGGGGTGCTGGCGCTCCTAGGTGGCTCAGTGGGTTAAGTCTCTGAATTCAGCTCAGGTAATGGTCTCAGGGTCCTGGGATGGAGCCCCACATCAAGCTCTCTGCTCAGAAGGGAGCCTGCCCCCCCCAACCCCCCTCCCATCTCTCTGCCTGCTTCTCTGCCTACTTGTGATCTCTGTCAAATAATACATAAAATCTTTTTTTTTTTTTTAATGGTGCGCTTGGGTGGCTCAGTCAGTTAAGCAACTGCCTTTGGCTTAGATCAGGATCTCAAGGTCCTGGGATCACGCCTCAAGTAAGGCCCCCTGCTAAGCAGGGAGTCTGCTTCTCCCTCTTCCACTGCCCCTCCTCCCTGCTGGTATGCTCTTGCTTTCTCTCAAATAAATAAATAAAAATCTTCATTTAAAAAAAAAAAAACTTAAGGAGTAATTATTATTGGGAGAGTTTAAAGGACTTATCTCCTTTGACCTATGGCCTGTGTCTAGGGGTTTTAATTAAGAGAAAAGCAAATCGAGACACAGAATTCCAAAGATAACTTAAAAGGCACCCTGGCTTTATCTGTGCATCAGTCATTACTTCTACTCCAAGCAGGCCTGCCTTTCTTAGCAAACAGCTTTCCTGATTAGCAATCAGATTTGAGAGACTTTCATGACCACCTCTAGCCTTGTGGGCTGAAAAGCAAACATAGTTCAGTTCAAAGCCCATATTTAAAGCAAACAAACTGAGCATAAAGGTACACTTTCAGACACACTCCAGCAAGATGGGATTCTTTGTCCTTCGAATCACATTTGGTAAATATCTTTCTTTCTCTTGCTCAATTCAATGCTTTAACTAATAAACTTTCAAAGGAATGTCTGCTGGCTTAGCACATACTTGACCACTTTTCCCACAAAGATCATCCCCTTCCTCGGCATACAAAGAGGACAAGAAAGTCTGACAAACGAGTATTAGAGAAAAATGTGCTGTGTTTTTAAAAACGCTTAATAGGGTTTTATAAATTGCATTCAAACACAATGAAGGAAAATGGTCCGTGACCATACTACCTGGTTAGCTCCTGATTCATTTTTAAAAGGAAAGAAGAAGAAGAAATGAACCTGATTAGAAAACTCAAATACAGAAAAGAAAGAAAAAAGAAAAATCTTCCAGCATATTAACATTCATATCTTTTTAAAGAAAAAGTATATATATCAGCATATATATCTTTTTAAAAAGATTTAGACAAAAGAGAATGGTATTCATATGATTCTGTAAAATGTTCTTTTCATACATGAATACATATAAGTATGTGTAAGTATATACCATTATTACATTATATATTGTATTTTAGATACAAGATAATTTCAAATCAGCACACAGACTCCATTCTATAAACATGTTATATTGTAACTTGTACAAATATCTTGGCATAATTTTAAGTGAGCCTATTTATGAAATTGCTGGTGATTTTAAATTTTGAAATATATTGCCAAATTGCTCTTCACTGGTAGCTATTTTAGAAGATAATTTAATCTCAAACAGTAGTCCCCTTTCTGTATGGTTACGGGTACCAAAACTGACCTGCTTTGTTTCAAACTGTATCACAGGTCAGACAACCAACCCATCGCAGGCTAAGCCAAGCTCTTGCAGACGACAGAGATTACAAGAACCAAGCTGGAAACATCTTATAGCACAGATGAAGGTTGGGGATCACAGCTTTGTAAAGGTTTTACGTGCCTGACCTTTTACTTCTTTCTACATTCTTTGTCTAAGACACAACCTCAGGAAAAGAAACGGGCTACAGATGAGAATTAATGTCTCATAGGTATTTGTCTTAGTCCCTTTCGGCTGCCAAAACCAAATACCACAGACTGGATGGCTTATAAGTAACAGAAATTTATTTCTCACAGTTCTGGAGGCTGGGAAGTCCCAGAATATGGTGTCAGCACAGTTGCCTTTTAGTTATGGCCCTCTTTTTGGTTCACAGCTGGCCCTCTCAATGCATTTTCGCGTGGCAGAGAGGGATTTCTCTGGAACCTTTTTTGTAAGGCACTACTAATTCCATTCATGAAGGCTCGACCCTTATGACGTGTACCTCCCAAAGTCAACACCTCTTCACACCATCATCTTTGGAAGCCAGGATTTCAACATATGAATTGTGGGGGGCCATTTAGACCATAGCAGTACTTAACTATGAATACTAGCAGTTGAAAATACCAAGGAAGCAAAAGAGAGACTGAAGTCTCAAACCATCAGAGAGGTGAACATGTTTGTTGGTCCCTCACCACTGTCCACTTCTAGAGAGCTCCCATGATAGCTCAAAGAAGCTGGAAGTTCTCAAACAATGAGTGCAGAGTGGGGATGTGGGATAGTTAGGAACGTCCACAGTTTTCCCTAATTACTTCCTTCTCTGAGAAACTGGCTGCGAGTGTCTGATCCCCCTCACAACCAGATCCCTCTGGGTAACTCACAGCAAGTTCAGAGTGTGTGGGTGGGCCACATCCCTTGGCTATAAAACCTAGGATTTCCCAAAACATGCCCTGAAGAAACAAGGAAGGTCTCAAATACACAACCTAACCCTACACCTAAAGGAGCTAGAGAATGAACAACGAAGAAAGCCTAAACCCATCAGGAGAAGAGAAATAATAAAGATCAGAGCAGAAATCAATGAAATAGAACCCAAAACATGCCCTGAATTTTTATTTCTGCCTCTGAGAGTCTGATTAGATATCTTTCTCAGGTAAAATGGCTTGAAAACACCCATCCACGGATAATAACTTCCTACCTCCTAATTTATCAAAAATAACAAAATGATATTTCTCCAAATTAATCTGCATCCATATCCATCCCTTGCTCCTTGGAAATTCCAAAGCATTCTACTCATCTGGATCCCTGGGCCTTTATTATATCATTAATTATAAAAATAATGAAAGATACATGAAGAAAGAGATACATATATAAAGAGAGTTTCCATAGGTCAATCACTTTTTATAGGCAATGCTTTCATTTATACCTGTACACAATGGTGCCTAAGAAAAAAAAAATTCATATTCAAATTTAAATGAGGAGATGTGAGACTTCAATAAGACCATTTGATCTCACTGATCCTAAGCTTCTTTATCTATAAGATAGATACTGAACGCCTCTCCGCCATCGGACTGCTGCAAAAGAGACTCAAATGAAGTCTTCCACCCCACCCCATCAAAAGCTCTAAAAGCGCTTAAGTACTTAGCATACTGGACACACTATAAAAAAAAAAAGTTAGCTCTCCCAAAAGGGCTTCCATTCTGACTGTCTTTCCCCCAGGATATTTCATTTTATTCCCTCCAGCAACTACCAAAGTAACATTGCACATAGGACACATTCACTGGAATTTAACTGAATCGTTCTGACCTAAGTAGAACTAATTCAGCATTTCTTATTACTCATAAATTCATGCCTGCTCAAGAGCACCAGCCATTTTAGATCCAATTTTAGAAACACTGAGGGCCCAGCGTCATGGTTCGACGCTCCGCTTTTTATTTCTGAGGTGAGCCTTTTGTAAAAATCGTTAATATCCTCTTACTTTCTTCGCTACTGTCATTCTTTGCCCAGACACCAGAAGTGAACCACAGCATTAACAAACCATCTGCAAACTTACATCTTCAAGAGAATCACCCTTATGAAACCAAACACAGAATAGTTACTAAGATTCTAAAATCTGTCCTCAAAGGGCCTCAGCTGCATGACGATTGCAGGAAAAACCATTTTCTTCCATTCTTAAAATGGATACACTAGCAAATTACACAGAGCAATTTCTTAATGATAGCTAGACTCATGTTGATACTCATGTTTCAAATAAATTATTGGCTTGGATACTGTCTATATATAAAAACACCCAGCAGACTATTTCTGTTAATGAATGAAGTGGAAGATCAATTCTTATTGGAGCAGATAATAATCAATCTGGCAGATAATAATCAAGCCAAAGTTATGAACAGTTACCATGTCATGAATATAGATCTTATTCAGACCATGTCATCAAATAAAATGTTTTATTCATTACAGGTCAATATAGGACTGAGAAACCACTGCTTGTTCTTATAGTAGTAATTACATTAAAATAAATAACAATTGATTATAGGTCACTCAAGTATGGTATCTTTGAAGGCTTCTCAAGGAAACTTGATAATTCAGATTTCACATAAAAACTAGAAAGACAAGCAAAAAATCAAAAAAGATGTGAGATGCCAAACTCCATTAATATATTTTTCATAAACATCTCCACTACACATTGACACAAAAATGTCGTTTCTCCTAACAAAAGCAAGTTCCGGACACTGTTTTCATTACTGGCTCACTGAATGTGATGAAATTGATCTGATTTTGCTTCATTGGCAACCAAACGATAATAAAAGACCGGAGCCTTCGCAGATGTCACTGTACCATGACTCAAATTTCGGAGATTCAATCACTGTGAACCCCGAACATCGTCCAGCATAAGGCTCTCCATAAAGTTAAGAAGGTACTATTACCCATCCATATTTCGTTTTAGCTCTCTAAGAAAAACAAGACCGAAAACATATTTTCCTAGAACATTGTTACATACTACTGGCCTCACAGGGTCCATTCATCATTCTGCAAATAGGTCACAAAAACTTTGAAAAGGCATCAAAGAGAAAGAAAAGATTTAAAGGAATGGCAGGGTTAAAAGAGCCATGATGCCCACCTCCTGAGTCCTAGAGTTGTAAGTGGAAGCTTTCCCTTTTATGTTTTTATAAAGATTTTATTTATTTATTTATTTATTTATTTATTTATTTGAGAGAGAGAGAGAGGGGGCTGTGGCGGGGGGGGTCGTGTAGAAGCAGAGGGAGAGGGACAAGCAGACTCCATGCTAAGCACAGAGCCTGAGGCAGGGACTCCATCCCACAACCCTGAGATCATGACTTGAGCCAAAATCAAGAGTCGGATGCTTAACCAACTGAGCCACCCAGGTGCCCCTGGCTTTTTCTTTTAAATGAACAATGAAAAGAATAATCCCACGTTGCTCTATGGATGCATTTTTATGCGGTGACATTATCAGCCAAAGGACAGCCAAAGAAAGCAAAGGGGCAGGTGATACGGATGTCTGCTCCCATCATGGTAGTCTACCCAGGCAGAAATAAGAAGCTTGCCAAGAAAGAGCAAGAAGCAGAGAAGCCATCCTGAACTGAGCCCTTTGGAAACGGGGAAGCATGGCTTGACCATAGAACTGTTCCTAACGGAACTGCAAGAAAACATATTCTAGATCTAATTTTGATTTTAATACTCAATTAAAGCCCAGCGGTAGAAGTTAGCTTCCAGCGGTACTTGAGAGAAAAGAACTGTCTCTGATTTTTACCAAGACCAAAATTTTATGATTTTTCAAATTAAAAATAAGTCATCCCCCAAACAAAATTATAACTTAATGACAAAACAAAAGGGCCAACTAGAATCCAAATGTCACCAAAGAAAGCACTGATTTTTTTTCCTTCTAAATCACACCTATTCACGATTTTTACAGAGTTGTAATTAAGGAAGAAATAAAAATTTGCAGTCTTCATGCTTCCGATCCAATTATTTTAATGTCTGCACAGTTGCTTATTGAGAACTATACTAACTCAAAGACAAAAAGAGCCCAGATAAATATTAAAAAAAATGCAGGTGGCATTTTAATTGAACTATGAAAAATGTTCAGTTTCTATGAAACATAAAATTGTACTCTGTTACCAAAACCCAAAACATTTTATTTCATAGATTTTCCATTTAATAAAATGTTTTGTGAAATGTATCATTTTATGTAAAACTAGACCCAATTCATATAATCATTAATGAAAATTCTTGAAATTCTTGAGATAATATGCCAAACTTGCAAATCCTTCAGTCAGTAGTTATTGGTAATGATTAAGATAGAAGTAATGGAAAATTTTAATGTTTTATTCCAATGGATAATGGGCATTAGAATGCTCACCATCTTTATGAAAAACAGAGCATTTTTAATTTAAAGTAATGCACACAGTAATCTAGAAAATCCATTTAAATTGGTTTGCATTCTCTTCTCCCATTTCAGATTTCCACATTTATCCAAAAGAAAAATAACCAAAGACTAGTACTTCTGAGAGAGTGACTCAAATAGGAATAGAGAGGAAAAGAAGCAAAGATATGATAGTAAAAATAAAGAGAGACATATTGCGACTTAACCCCATTTCTTAGGCAAAACTTTTTCACACACAAAAAAAACCTGCATTGCAAACCTAAGTAAAGTATAATATGGAACAAGTGTAAGGACAGGCACAAATAATCAATGAAACAGAACTGAGGGTTCTGAGAGAAATTCTTACATTTATGGTCAAATGATTTCCTACAAAGGTGCTAAAATATATCAAAAGGTAAAAGACAGTCTTCTCAGCAAATAGTTTTGAGACAATTGGATAGCTGCGGGAGGAAAAAAAATGAACATACACTTGAACCTCACACAATACCCAAAACTTAACCCCAAACGGACCAAAGCCCTAAGTCTAAGGACTAACATGACAAAAGTTCTAGAGAGAAACACAAGGAGAAAAACTTCAGTCACCTTTAGTTAGGTAGAGAATACTTAGAAACATCAAAATCATGAACTTTAAAAGAAAAGACTGAAGAACGGAACTTCATTACAATTAAAAACTTTTAAAACTCAACATTCAAAAAATTAATAATCTAATTAAAAGGTGGGCAGAAGACCTGGAAATGACCAACAGACACATAAAAGACACTCAATATCACTGATCATCAGGCAAATACAAATGAAAACTACAGTAAGATATCACCTCACACCGGTCAGAATGGCTAAAATCAACAACACAAGAAACCACAGGGACGTGGAGAAAGAGGAACACTCTTACACTGTTGGTAGGAAAGCAAACTGATGCATCTACTCTGGAAAACAGAATGGAGGTTCCTCAAAAAGTTAAAAATAGAGCTACCCTACGACCCCGCGATTGCACTACCAGATACTCACCCAAAGAATACAAAAATACTAACTCAAAAGAAATACATGTACCCTGATATTTACTGCAGCAATATATATAGTAGCCAAATTGTGGAAAAAGCCCGTGCCCATTGACTGATGAATGAATAAGGAAGATGTGACATGCAGAGACGATGGAATATTCCTCAGCCATAAAAAAAGACTGAGACCTTGCCGTTTGCAATGTCATGGATGGAGCTGGAGAGTATAATGCTAACTGAAGTTAAGTCGGTCAGAGAAAGACCAATACCATATGAATTCACTCGTGTGGAATTTAAGAAACAAATGAGCAAAAGAAAAAAGAAAGAGAGGCAAGCCATGAAACGGACTCTTAACTACAGAGAACAAACTAATGGTCATCAAAGGGGAGGTGGGTAGGGGGATGGGTCAAGCAGGTGATGAGCCCTGGGTGTTGTACGCAAGCGCCGAATTACTTTATGGTACGCCTGAAACTAGTATCACACTGTATGTTAACTGGAATTTAAACATATTCTTTTGAGCTTCAAGGACAGTACTAGGAAAATGAGAAGCCACAGACTGGGAGAAAATATGTGCAAATGATGTATCTGATAAGGGACTTAGAGACAAATAACTTAATATGAAAATAAGTGAAGAATTTGAACAGGTATTTCCCTAAAGAAGATACAGGAGTAGCTAAGAAGCTCACCGACTGTGTAACTAACTTGATGATAAGGAGATAAGTTTCATAGTTATCATCTTCTGTTCTTTTCAAAAGCTACATAATAGGATGATTTCATTAGTAACTCCAAAGCTCGTTACTTTGTATTTCTCGTATCAGAGCCAAATTTTCAAATTCCTGTAAAATATAATGGTAATAACATCCAGACTGAACAAGAAATGAAACTATCTCTACTTCCAAACGACATAATCTGGTATACAGAAAATCCTAAGGAAGTAGCAACACAATAAAAAACTGTCTGTACTGATAAACAAGTTCAAGGCTTAAGGAAACAAGATCAATTTATAAAAATCAACTGTATTTCTATATTCTGGCAATGAACACTCTGAAAATGAAATTTTAAAAATGATTCCATTTATGAAAGTAACAAAAAGAAAAAAATACTTAGGAATAAATTTAATAGCAAAGTGCAAGATTTGTTGCCTAAAAACAACAAAACACTGTTGAAGAAATTTTAAAAGATCTAAGGGCACCAGGGTGACTCAGTCGGATGAGTGTCTGACTCTTGGTTTTAGCTCAGGTCATGATCTTGGGGTCGTGGGATCAAGCCCCACATCAGGCTCCCGGCTCAGTGGGGACTCTGCTTAGGATTATCTTGCTCCCTCTCTCTTTGCCCCTCCCTTTATCGCTCTCTCTAAATAAATAAATCTTAAAAAAGAAAAGGATCTAAATCAATGGAAATATATCCCATGTTAATGAATCAGAGCTATTTTGGTTTTTTCCAGTTTGTTTGTTTTTTTGAGAGAGAGAGAGAGAGCGCGTGCGCGCGCGCGCACACACACACACACACACACACACACAGAGGCATGCGGTGGGGGGGGGGAAGCAGAGAGAGAACCTTAAGCAGGCTCCATGCAGGCCTCACTTTCACAACCTTGAAATCATAACCTGAGGCAAAATCAAAAGGTGGCGCTTAACCCACTGAGCCACCCAGGCACTCTGGATCAGAACTCTTAACATTGGCAAAATGGCATTACTCCTCAAATTGATCTAGAGTTTCAACACAATCCCCACCAAAAGGCTGGTTCAACATTCAAAAATCAATTAATATAAGCCATCATATCAATAAGCTAAAAAAGAAAAAAAAATCATCTGATCCTATTAATAGATGTAGAAAAAGTATCTGATAAAAATCCAATACCCATTCACGAAAAATACTCTTCAGCAAACCAGGATTAGAGGGGGAAACTTCTTCAAATTGATAAAGAACATCTGCAAAAAAACCTATAGCTAAAATTATACTTAAATGGTGAGAAACTAGATATGTTCTCATGAAGATGAAGAACAAAGCAAGATACTTCTCATCACTCCCATTCAACATCATACTAGTAGTCCTCGCTAGTAAGGTGAGACAAGAAAATAAAAGAAACAGGGGTGCCTGGATGGCTCAGTTGTTAAGCATCTGCCCTCCCCTCAGGTCATCATCCTGGGGTCCTGGGATCGAGCCCCGCAATGGGCTCCCTGCTCAGCGAGGAGCCTGCTTCTCCCTCTCCCACTCCTCCTGCTTGTGTTCCCTCTCTCGCTGTGTATCTCTGTCCAATAAATAAAATCTCTAAAAAAGAAAAGAAAAGAAAAGGAATAGATTGAGAAGGAAGAAATAAATCAGTCTTTGTGTTCACAGATGACATGACTGTCTATGCAGAAAATCCCAAAGAATCAATAAAAATACTCCTGGATCAAATAAGCAATCAGAGCAAGTCTGCAGAATTCAAAGTTAATATAAAAAAGTCATTTGCTTTCTTACACACTATCAATAAACACTGGTATTTGAAATACAATACTGTTTATTCTAGCATCAAAATAAATGAAATACTTAGATACATATCTAATACTTAGATATAAATACAAGATCTATATAAGGAAAACCATAAAACTGCTGAAAGAAATCAAGAAGTTCTAAATAAAGGGAGTGATGCCGCATTAATGGATTGGAAGCCTCAATATCGTCAAGATATCAGTTCTTCTCAACCTGACCTATAGAGTCAATACAATCTCAATCAAAATCTTGGCAAATTACTTTGTGGATATTGATAAACTGATCTAATGTTTACAAAGAGAAGCAAGTCCAGAATAGCCAATACAATACAGAGGGAAAAGAACAAAGTCAGAGGGCTAACACTATCTGAATTGAAGATTTACTGTAAGCTGTAGTAATTAAGACAGTGTGGTACTGTTCAAAGAATAAACAAATAGATCAATGGAACAGAACAGAGAGCCCAGAAACAGGCCCACGCAACCATAGTCAACTGATCTTTGACAAAGGAGCCAATGCCTTTCAATAAAGAAAGGACTGTCTTTTCAACAAATGGTGTTAGAATAACTATAATTTCACATACAAACTATAAATCTAGACAAAGACAAAGACCTCAACAGCTTTCACAAAAATTAATTCAAAATACCTGGAGACCATAGGGCTAAATATAAAAAAATTATAAAACTCTAGAAAATAAGGAGAAAATCTGGATGACCTTGGGGTGGCAGTGACTTTTAGATACAATCACAACAATCCACAAAGAACTAATAATTGATAAGCTGGACTTCATTAAAATTAAAAACTTCAGTTATGAGAAAGACATTGTCAAGAGAGTGAAAAAAATTAGCCACAGAACAGGGAGAACATCTCCACAAAAGACTTATCTGATAAAGGACTGGTATCCAAAACATACAAAGAACTCTTAGAGCTCAACAATAAGAAAATGAACAATCTGACTTAAAAATGGGCAAAGATCTGAACAGGTACCTCACTGAAGAAGATACATAGGTGGCAAACAAGCACATGTAAAGCAATGTCATACATCATTAGGGTACTGCAAATAAAAATAACAATGAAATGCCACATATACCTATTAAAATGGTTAAAATCTAAAACACTGACAACATTAAATGCTGGCAAAGATGGGGCAAAACAAAGTCTCATTCATTGCTGGTGGGAATGCAAAATAGTACAGTCACTTTAGAAGACAGTTTGGCAGTTTCTTACAAAATTAAACATAATTCTACCATACAATCCAGAAATCATGCTCCTTGGTATTTTCATAAAGGAACTAAAACTTTACGTCCATGTAAAAGCCACATGAATGTTCACAACAGCTTTATTCACAACTACCAAACTTTGGGGAGTACCCAAGATATCCTTTAATCCGTGAATGGATAAATGAACTGTGGCACGTCCAGACAATTGAATATTATCCAGCATTGAAGAGGAATGAGCTATCAAGCCACAAAAAAACATGGGGGAATCTTAACAGCTTATTTCTAAGTGAAAGAAGCCAATCTGAAAAGGTTACATGATGTGTGACTCCAAACATTACATTCTGGAAAAGGCAAAACTACAAAGACAAGAAAATGATCAATAGTTGCCAGGAATTCAGAGAGAAGGGAAAATGGATGAATAATCAGAACATGGAATTTTTAGGACACTGAAACCATCCTGTGTGACTCTATAATGATACATACATATCATTTATTTGTCAAAGCCCACATAATGTACAACACAAAGAGTGAACCCTAGTGTAAACTATGGACTTTAATTAATAATCATGTATCAATATTGGCTAATCCACTGTAACAAGTGTACAAAACTGATGCAAGATATTAACAGGGAAAACTCTGAGTGGTAGTTCGGGTATGTGGGAACATTCTATACTCTCTGCTCAATTTTTCTGTAACCTAAAACTCCCCTCCCAAAATAAAATCTGTTAATTTGAAAAAGCAAACAGGGGCACCTAGGCAGCTCAGCTGGTTAAGCATCCCACTCTTGATTTCGGCTCAGGTCATATTCTCAGGGACGTGAGATAGAGCCCTATGCTGGGTTCCACGCAGGGCGTGGATCCTGCCTAAGATTCTCTCTCTCTCCCTCTATTTCTACTCCTCCCAGCCCACCCCCTTAACCCTGTGCACAATCTCCCTCTCTGTCTCTCTCTCAAAAGCAAACAAATAAATAACAAATATATATAATAAATATAAAATATATTTTTAATTAAATAAATAAATAATAAAAATTAAAAGTAAAAAAGCACGGTCAATTATTTTTAAAATGACATAATAATAAAGCCTAACATTAAGAAGAAGAAATAAATTTTAAAATTCATGATGTGCTTGGAATTCTGCTTGAGCAGAAAGCCAACTGAGGTTTTATTGAGAAGAGGAATCCTCAGCCTGCGCTGTTTAAATAAACTCGGGACAGCTTTCTGATAACCTCTCATTTGGCTGCTCACAACACAATTGTGTTTACAGTAAACACCAGGATTCTACTACTAGTGGAGCTCTGAAATTATCTTCCTTATCTGCTATTTACTTTAACTGCAAGCTCTAGAAAGCCTCTCTTTCTTCCAGACTCAAAAAGCAAGTAATTGAATTAAATGTATTTCATTAAATGTTCCCAAAGACTAAATTCTACTTCTCCCTTTGTTAAATAACAGCGCTCTGCCAGTCTCTCCAAAACCCAGCAGAATTCATAATTGTACCCCTACTCCCAGAGAACTTAGCTCTCACCACTAGTGAAAACATTTTTCACACTGTGTGTCAGAGTACGGATCCGGCCCATCCCCTCCGCTGGGAGCCCCTGAAGACAGGGAGCGCCAATCACCTCCCCCTTCAGGCCTCACAGCTAGAAGGAGGCCTTCCCAACAGGACCTGTTTAGATCTAAGTGATGGGGATCTATTTCAAACGAACTCCCTAACCTGCCCCGAAAGTGAAGCCAGGGTTGTTGGCTTTAGGTGGTGCTGCCTCTGGGGTCATGGGTGTGTGTGTGTGTGTGTGTGTGTTGCCTCTGGGGTCATAGGTGTGTGTGTGTGTGTGTGTGTGTGTGTGTGTATGTGTGCGCGCGCCTCTGGGGTCATGGGTGTGTGTGTGTGTGTGTGTGTGTCCCTGGGGTCATGGGTTTGTGTGCGTATGTGTGCGTGTGTCTGCGTGTGTGTGTGTCTCCCCCCTCCTTCATCTCACTTCCTGCACCTCCCTGCTCTAATCTTCTCTGTGTTAACTTCATTCTCAGAAAGGCTTTCCCTAAAGGATGGCAAAGCGGGGAAACTAGCCACTCCAGCTTAACAAACCTACGAAAAGGAAAATGGTCTTTTCAACAGTGGTCAGTTTTCACAATGGTCAGTGAAAATACGGAGTCCTCCATAAACCCATCCTTGTGACCCTGACTAACCACACTTATGTCACATGCCCTGGACAGAGCCAGTGAGGTCACCTCCCCTTTCCATACAGGCTGACAACGAAGGAAGGGTGACTAACTGCCCAGGGAAAATCTGAAAGGGGTAAAGGGATGGTGGGCGGGTCAAGTCAACAGACAGTCACTATTTCACGGGGTCTCAAGACTGCTGATGCGCTCCTGTCTGGTGAGTTTCATGGACTGTTCATGATGTCTAATGCTGAGTTACCCCCGGAATACCCAACAGCTTGTGTTCTGTGCCTCTCCTGTGGGGACAGCACACGTTCTCAGAAGGAATGATCCCCACCTTCCTGCATCAGTTCATTCTGCTGGTCTACCGTCAGGCCACTCTGCATTACTCTATACTCCTCTTATTTTCAGGACACTTCTTTTCTCCTGTGCTACGGGAGTATCTTCATGCCAAATGCACGCACTGCCAAAAATGAACATGTTGCTAGCTTTTGTCTAAGGGGAGAGAAGAGTAAGTAAAATCTTGCCACGCAAACCAGGGCCGAAGCGCCCCCACCAGAAATGGCAGGTCTCCGTGACTCCCCGCTTCCCAGTGTGAAGACACAAAGGAGGTCAAGTCGGAAGGCACCAGCACGAGCCCATGCTTTCTCAAGAAGAGGGTTTCTCTCCAAAGTCAAGCCAAGATCACCGCGGCTGTTATGGGGAGCCTCGGGCTGGGGCCTCCTTCATACGCGGTGCTAAAGACTTGCTCTTCTCTGAAAGAGGAGAGGAAGATGGGCAAAGGGACGGGGCAGAGGACGAAGAAGAAAGATGACGATTCACCGCGCACGGAGATACGTCAGGATCTACCGGCCATGTCTGCAATGCTAGGACTCTCTAATAACTGGGAAGGGCTATCTGGGGCTGTTCCAGAAACATGTTCTGGAATAAACCAAACAGCCTTTCCCTAGCTGACCCGATCCGCTTCATTCAGCCTCTCTGATACTAACCTGATTTTACTTAGTTAGCGTCTGTCTCCGGCTTTCACAGGAGCTTTCTTTTATGGATTTTCCATCCAGCAAATGTTTCTGTTCCACGGCTGGCCAGATCCGGCCACAGCAGCATGCTTGGCCACGGACCACAGCAGCTCACCCACAGCAGCTCCGACCTGCAGGGGAAAAGCCAGAGCCATTGGACAGATTCATCAACTCTCTCTCTCTCTCTCTCTCTCTCATTTGTCTGTGTTTGGCAGGATAACCCCAAATGTTTTCCAACTGTTTAAAGTCATTAATGAACAGAGACAACAGCGAGTAAGGTGTCCGAAGGACAAGTCTGGGCTATCCTAAAGGACTGAGACATTTAATCATTATTGAAAAGGTTCGGCCAAACGATTAGACTCTGTTTGTGGAAAATGCAAAAGCCAGATGTTTTAATTAACCACAGAAAACATAAGCTACAACTAAAATTTCATGAACACAGTGATCTGCCCTGTGGAAAACCACAGGAATGTTCTGGCAAGGCTCAGTCTGAATTCTTGGGACACAGAGGGCTAGAATCATTCCCCTTAGGAACTCGAACAGAAAATTAACTTGCTCAATATGTTTTAAAAAGTAAAATGAAACCCAGATTTAATCTCAATCAAATATAAAAACATTTCAGGACTTCAAAGGGCACCACCGAAAGACACATAAGGGAAGGTCATAAAGAATTCCAATGTGGTTCGGGATTTAGAATGCATTTTGGATGCAAAGCAAATGGTGTAACAGAAAATTTTATAGGCTAAATAATCCAAAAGGGGAAACTAATCATCTTTCATTTCCCAATGGAGAAAATGACATATTAAACCAATATTCAACAAGTAAATTATAAATATTATCAAATGCATCATATATTTGGGCAAAAGGAATTTCTTAACCATCCTCCTTCGTGCCAAAGCTGTGGCCTAGCCCACGCCAGCAACCATGCTTCAGCTTGAGGAATGAAGGCGTCTAAAAAAACAGTGTTAAAATAACTTCTGCTCACTGATAATACCGCTAGCAATTCTGGTACAGAAAGCCAAAGTGAGGAAACCTTAGAAAAGCAATCAGTGAACTATTAAAACAAATAAATTAAGAAGTCCTCATTCGTTCATTATACTCTTCAATATGACAACATCTATATATGCAAACTATTGAAAGTCTGTTCAAGAGGGAAGAGGACAAATGCTATTTTCAGATACTAGGACTACAATTCTATTTCTGTAAGGCAAAACAGACCCTGTCACAAGAGTGCCAAGCATAATATTACATTAATCTCCACCTTCTCTTGAAAGCTCGGGCCCAAAAATCATCTCCAAAGGAGCACAGTTAAGTTATATATGTATGGTATGATCCCAATTTTGTTCTACAAACTAAGTATATAATTAAAGACACAAAAGTACGATGAAAGAACTATTTCTGGGTCATGGAATTAGAAGCTTATTTGTCTTTCCTTCTTGGTGTTTTCCAAATTTTCCACAACTCCTATGTATCATTTACAGAACCAGAATCTTTTTCAGTAAGATTTTTATTAAACATGATGGGGACACAAATCAGCAACTGGTGCCCCTCTTATATTAGCCTGATCTGTGGGTTTCTTCTCACTTGAACAATAAGAGCTAATAAATTAAGAAGTCTTCATTTATCTGAGCTCAATAATTCCTAATTTAGAAGTTCAAAACCCAAGTGTCCAAATAACATTTCCAGGGCCGAAGAACACTAGTTTCCTAGAAGTAAGAAACGTGTGTTTGTTTACTGCAAACTTGCCACAAAGAGACAAGAAAACCATAGGTATTTTTCTCCTTTAACTGATTGCATCCAAACCTTTCTATCACTGGCCATACTCTATTAATTTTTGCTTAATTAAAAAGAGCGCCTCCTGGTGTTACTTACTGTCGCACAGGAGCCCAACCGTCGTGAACACTTGACCCCTCCATTTTTGACACTCTCGGCATCCCAGAAAACACAAACCACAGTGGTGGAATCGTAACACTAGAGGACGTGGCAAGCCATCATTCCTAGAACCCCAAAACTCCCTCAGATTACAAATGAAGACCCCGGATGCCGTAAGAGTCTCAATGGCTTTCCTGAGGCCACGCAGCCGGGACGAGAGGATCAGGGATCAAAGCCCAGATCACCTGCCTTCACTCTGACCCAGTCCTCTTCCCACGGCAACGTGGCTCAGCAGGCACACTTCGAAATACAAGTTGGTAGGAAACACGCACACGTTAAATTCATACCAGCAAAACCAGAAGAACAAGACAGACATTTGTTCCACCAAAAATGAAATGCATGCAGGGGAAAAAAATAAAAAATAAAAAAAAACAAAGACTCAAGTGCAGGCTAAAAAAGATGTGGTGGCTGCGCCCGGAGCACGCTCGATCAGAGAAACAATGGTCGCACTGTGCTCAGGCAGCAGGTGTCCTGACCAGAAACTGCCGATCACACTGAAAGCTTGCCCTGTGGACAACAGCGCATCCCCACAGCTCAAAGCAGGACAAAAGGTTTTCAACAAGATAACGCAATCCTTGCCCTGAGCCCACCTGCAAGAGGTAAGAAGGATGGGTGCTCACCCCACCCGTTGGAAACAAGTGATGGATGGCCTTGGGTCACAGCCTCTTCTCCTCCAAATGACCCAAATCATAGTGGGAAGACATGAGTGGTTTCAAAAATTAACTAAGTAAGAGTTGCTGAGAAAAAACGCAACAAAATCCTAATACTTCCTGTCTTCTGTCTGATACAAACCTCAGAGGGGAGCAAGATTCCCCTCTTTTCTCTGAAGTTATTTGAAACGCTGCTCACCGCTACACCTTTCTTAACAGCCACCTGCAGTATCCCTGCCGCCCCAATCAGAAACCCGAGAGTCGCACACGATGTGGATAGTCTGAAAAGCCAGGGGAGAGAAGAGGACGGATGTCAAACGCTCCCTGGAAAACCTGCATGGAGCGCCCTGCCCGAGAGCCTGTCCTACTGTGCAGCCGGACAACAAAGGCATGGGCTGTGAGGCTGCTAATAAAAAAAAAAGCCCCGTCGAGGGAGAATGTGATCTCGCTTTGTAAGAGCCAGAACAAACACGACAGCTCGTCTCGCCTCATTTGAGAAGCCAGGCACCCGGAGAAAAAAGAAAATGCAGGGTTTTGTTTTGGTTTGTTTTTTTGTTTTTTCATCCACGCAAAACTGCTCCTCGAGTCCCTACCGTCCATTCCCATGGCTGGATCCTGGAGGAAACACAATACTGGCAATTTATTTATTCCCCTCGATGTCTCTGTTCTAATATTCAAGGTCAATGTCCACAGCGGGCAAAGGGAATTAGATTCATGTTACCGTGTCGCAGTGAAATCAAAGCTTTGGGATATTGTTTGAGTAACTCTCTAAAGTTATTTGTAAGGTAATGATGGTTACGTTCAGATGCAGTGGTCTGAGAGGATCAAATCTCACCCACTAATCCAATCGGACAGAATCTTGCTGGAGCTACCAAATGATCTTTCCCAACAGAGAAGAAACATAAATTAGGATTAGATCAGATTTCATAGATTTTGAAATTCTTTCTTGGAACCTCGGCTGCGTGTTACTCCGTCTTTAGCTTCAGTAGAACGCCTTTGGCAAAATGTGCACCCAGATGTTTGCCACAATTTGAGACTCTTCAGTGTTTGGCTGGTGTTGTATTTTTTCTATTCTAATATCACCGGGAAGGTTTCTCCTTCTTGAGCTCGAGTCCAGAAATACCAGCCAAGCCAATTCAACACTTCAGAAATTTCTATCTCAAAATGACCCGCAGGACCAGGCAAAAATACACTGGAGAACATTCCTCTCACCACCTTGGAAATTTTATTTTAAAGACTGATTGATTTGAGAGAAAGAGAGAGAGGAATAGAGGGAGAGAGACAAGCAGAACCCGCACTGAGCTCAGAGCTCGAAGCGAGGCTTGATCCCACGACCCTGAGATCACGACCCGAGCCAAAACCAAGAGTCAGGTGGCTTAAGTGACTAAGCCACCCAGGCTCTCCTGAAAATTTGACTTTAAAAATGTAGATTCACAGTATTAATCAATTTACACCTTAAAATGTTTGGGAGAAAAGAAGATTGCATTAAAATTTTTTGTTTGGTTGGTTTTTCCCCCCAAAAAGAATGTATAACAGGCACCTATCACAGGCAAGTTAGAAAGATCTATTATGAATAATCCAACAGGCACCCAACAAAACTTGTCACTGATGGGGAGGCCATTAGGTAATTTGGAAAGGTTTCATATGGTAACTTCCCCTCTCATGCTCTCAAGGACATAGGGTTTCCACTCCGAGAGCAAAGAGTGGGAATTTACGCTTATTAAGGTTTTAAAGGCTGTTCTGGAAAGAACAGGGGATGAAGAAATGAGCAGATTAAGAGCTTGTAGTCCTAGCTCTGCTACTTAGGACTTGTGGATTTGTGGAATAACTAATTTATTCTCTTTAACCTTTGTTTCCTCATTTGTGAAACTGGGGTGGTACTCTCAGCCAAGTCCCCGGGATTGCCAACTGATAAAAACAAAGAAGAAAACATTATAGAAATTTAACACTATACGTTCATTCAACAAATATTTACTAAGAAACGGCAATGCTGCCAGATAAGGCACTGAGGACCCAACCATGGAGAGGAGACCCAGTCCCTTCCTGCAAGGACTTTAAAATGAAGATTTTACTTACTTGAGAGAGAAAGAAAGCAGGGGGTAGAAATAGAGGGAGAAGGACAAGCAGACTCAAGCTGAGCTTGGAGCCCAACTGGGGGCTCGATCCCAGGACACTGAGATCGTGACCCGAGTCGCAGGCAGAGCTTAACCGACTGAGCCACCCGGCCAGCGCCCCACTTTACACGGTTCTTGAGGAAGTTTCGCAGCACAAAGTGGTAGATGTCATTTTTAGTCTGGGTTATCCAATTGGTTTTGTTTTTTTTTAATTTTTTATTTATTTATTTGACAGAGAGAGACACAGCGAGAGAGGGAATACAAGCATGGGGAGTAGGAGAGAGAGAAGCAGGCTCCCTGCTGAACAGAGAGCCTGATGTGGGGCTCGATCCCAGGACCCTGGGAGCATGACCTGAGCCGAAGGCAGTCGCTTAACCCACTGAGTCACCCAGGAGCCCTGTGCTGTCTAATCGTTGTTAGTCCATTCCTTTATATACTTTTCTTGAGCACTTACTATGTGCCAGGCACTATCTAAGTGCTGGGAATTAAAGCACTGACCAAAATTTCCACCCTGATAAAGCTGACATTTCAGTCATTCCTCATTCGTATGAAATGTAAAATCTATGAACTACATAGAGGAAGCAGCCAGGCTGTTTCTGCAGCAACCCCTCGATTCCTTCCACCAAAAGACCTCCACACCAAAGTTAAAAGGAATATTCTAGTTGATCTAGATACAGTAAACATTTTCCTTCTTAATTTCCAGACATTTTACAATATTCCAAATAATCTACTGCCATTATATGAACTACTTGGTGTGCTCTACTTGGTGTGAGGGACTACAATCTGTGTGCGTTGGCCTGGAGTAATGCACTCTCTCCACACTGTCCCTGTCCTCCCCCCGCCCACCCCCCACCCCAGGAAAAAGAACACTCGCTGGAATCCATCCAGTAACAACCCTGGTTTTAACAAGGGGAATATCAGTTTTTTTAGAAGCATTTCCTGGAGCAGTCATTTTTTTTAAAGAATAAAAGAAGTGGAATTATTTATTTTAGAAACGAAACTGAAGTTCAATTTTAACATGCCAAATGTCTGCCTTAGCAAAGTTTCTTTTTTAAATCTGTTTCATTACAAAAATAAATAAAAAGGGCCTGAGAACTAGGCTGTCCAGGACACTGTCAACCCAACTGTCTAAAAATTCGGTAGGGGACAGAGCAGAAGGGGACGATGAGAGAGGGGAAGACAAGTAAGAAGGGAGGCCATCAAGACCCACACATGGACCTGGATTTATAACCTGAAAGCTCACGTAACCGACAAGCAGCAAGAGCCAATGTTCAAAATAAGGTTTAGCAAAGAAAAAAAGCAAATATCCAAATATAAATGACCAAAATGATACACAACTTCAGGGGAAGGCTTCTGAAACCTGGAGTTCTTACCAAAAATATGAAGTCCAAAGCCCAAGTACCCTGACATACATACCAGGTCTGGGGGAGTGTCTGGGAAATCTTTGTTTTTTTTTAATCTGTCCCTACATGATGGTAGAGGCAGAGCCATGATTGGGAACCACTGGTTTTACTCTATTGCCTTATAGAAAAAAAGTATGGATTACTTCTTTTTTTAAAGATTTTATTTATTTATTGTACAGAGAGAGAGAAAGAGAATGTGCACATGGCGGGGAGGGGCAGAAGGAGAAGAGAATCTTAAGCAAATGCCACCGTGAGCACGGAGACCAATGCAGGGCTCGATCCCAGGATGCCAAGATCATGACCTGAGCTGAAATCAAGAGTCTGGTGCTTAACCTACTGCACTACCAGGCATCCCTGAAATACTTTTATCATAATAATGGGTAACTGTCTTGTGAAGAGCTTTCCATGAATCATCACATTCATCCTGAAGTGGGAACTATTATTATATGCCTATTTTTAAACAGGGAAATTTGAGGCATAAAGAAGTCCAAGGGACTTGACTAATTTACCTGGCTTTAAAATCAAAGACCTGGGATTGTTCACTCAGATCAGCCCCATATTTTCTTAGCATCTGGTGAATGCCAGCAAGCCAAGTCTCTTTTCTGCTCTGTAGTCTCAGGATGGCCTATGGCTACCACATCTGTAACGTAACATAGGCATTACAGTTTTTCACACAAAGCTTAAAACCCAAAATTCAGTCAAATTCTGCATTTAAGATACTGTTCTGGAAATCAGGTATGAAGTATGATCTGTTTAGAGCATTGGGAGGTATCTGGTCAGGTCTGCAGAGTTATCTTAATGACCTTCCAACTGGAGATTAGTAAAGGGCACACTTCTGATCTTAGGAGACGGATGCTCCTTCATCAACACGAGATTTACCTAGAAAGAAGCTGGACACAACAAAGTCCAGCTCATTAGGAATTACTGCCAAGGCCTTCACACAACACCTTCTCACAACTTCAAGATTTTGTTTGCGTTACTGCATCTGCCCAGACTGCCCTGCCCTCCCACTCAGAGGTGCCAAGCGTTCGTCCTCTGAAACCCAGCCCTGATACGACCTCCTTCTGGAAGTCTCCTTGGATGCCCTGGCAGAAATAATTATTAATGCCTTGGTGATTGTCAATGCTTCCCCTATCACACAGAGCAGGCTGACACTTACTTCAGGAATACATTAAGTCTTATCTTGTCAGGGTCTTTGAACATCTCACCTCCGCACCCTTATTCTCAGGTGGCCCCAAGTCTTCCCGGTTCTTCCTCACCTCTCTCAAGGCTCTTCCTCAGGCTCCTCCTGAGGCTCCCTTTTGCATGACCACTAGAATACCAACGATGTTCACGAAGGCTTCATTCTGATTCTCCTCAGACTTCATACATATCTTTTGGTGACTTCAACCACATTGCCAGGCCCAGCTACAGGGTACTCTGATGACTCCCATATACCCACGCAGTCATTCATCAAACACTCATTGAGATGTACGGTAGGTCAAGTACACACCATGCTTTGTCTCCAGGCCAGACCCTTCCCTTGACTGCTCTATGCCCAACCTACATGAATCACCACTCCTGGACACCCAGGCCATTAATATTCTAACCCATTGGCCACCAGCCTAAGAGGCACATTTCTTCACATGTTCACATAGGTAATATTGAGATGTGTCTTCTAAAAAGGGCATCTTGAAAAATTCTGGCAATAGGGGTAGATGCCTGACTAGCTCAGTCCGTGGAGCATGCAACTCTTGATCTCAGGGTGGTTAAGTTTAAGCCCCACCATGGGTGTTAGAGATTGCTTAAAAATAAACTCTTAAAAAATAGTCGGGCAATGTTTTCCTTAAAATTTTTTACACATAGTATAATGGTGGCTCTTACAAACAATGGCATCTTAAAATGAACAGCAAAGATTATCTTAATGTATTTCCCTTCCATTGTTCTACAACAGTGCTGTTCACCAGAATTTTCTTCAATGATGGAATTGTTACTCAATACAATAGTAGCCTCTAGCCACATGTGCACTGAAATGCGGCTAGTATGACTGAGGACACTTTTCATTTTTTATTTTTAAATTTAAAAAAATTCAAAAAACTTTAATTTTAATTTTAATCTATATGTTTATCAATTTATCACTCCTTTTTGCATCTCAGCTCTTTCTCCTAGAACCACTTTCTTCTTCCTGAAGTTTTAGAAGCTTCTTAATAAAGGTCTGCTGTGACAAGTTTTAGGTTTTTGGAAAGTCTATTCTGCCTTTTTCTTGAATGGCAGTTTTGCTGATATACAATCAGGAGTATTTTCTTTTATGTTGAGAAGTCAGTGTATTATTCCCTTGGTGAACAATCAGCCTTTTCTTTTTGGGTATTCTTAAGATCATCTTTATTATTTTGGTGTATTTAAGTATTCCTATACGTAGACATGGATTTCTTTTTATTTATCCTAATTAGGTTATGTTGTACTTCCCTTATCTGTCCATTAATTACTTGAGTTTAAGGAACACTGGTCATTTATGTCCTTCATAAACCCTCTCTGGATGTTATACACCAGATCTTCAAATTACCAAATTATTTCTAATTACCAAATTATTATTTCAACAGTTACAATTTTTTCCTTAGGTGGTGTTTTTGTTTGTTTATATTTTTCCAAATTTCCCTGGTCAATTTTCTTTTCAGTAACAACAAAAACACCTAGATTTATACTGCTTTTATATACACTCTTCCCCCTCCTCCCCCCATTTTATTGAGATATAATTGACATATAACACTGTTATCAGTTTAAGGTGTTTAAGGTACAACATAATGATTCGATATTTATATATATTGCAAAATGATTACTAAAGTAAGTTTTATTAACATCGATCACCTCACAGAACTACCAATTTTTTTCTTCTGATAACTATTTTTTTTAATATTTCATTTATTTGGGGGGGCACACATGAAAGAGAAGGGGAGGGGCTGAGGGAGAAGCAAACTCCCCGCTGAGCAGGGAGCCAGATGTGGGGCTTGATTCCAGGACTCTGGGATCATGACCTAAACACCTAAGGCAGAAGGCAGACACTGAACCGATTGAGCCACCCAGGTAACTCCTCAATGAGAACTTCTAAGATCTATTCTCTTAGCAACCTTCAAATATAAAAAAACAGTATTGTGAACTCTAGTCACCATGCTATGTATCATATCCCAGAATTTATTTATAACTAGAAGTCTGTACCTTGACCACCTTCCCCATTTCCCCCACCCCTCTCCTCTAGCAATCACCAATCTGTTCTCTGTTTCTATGAATTTGGGGTTTTTTAGTTCCACATATAAGAGAGAACATACAATATTTGTCTTTCTCTGATTTCTTTCACTTAACATAAAGCCCTCATGGCCCATACAAGAGGTCACAAATGGCAACATTTCCTTCTTTTTATGGCTACATAATATCCCTGGTTAATTTTTATCTCATGATTTGTGATTAACTATTATATTTCTTAAAACATTTCCAACATTATTATTTTATATTCTATATCATAATTTTAATATCTAAAGTTATCAGGGTTCTTTTTTTTTTTTAAGATTCTGTTTATTATTTATTTGACAGACAGAGATCACAAGTAGGCAGAGAGGCAGGCAGAGAGAGAGAGGAGGAAGCAGGCTCCCTGCTGAGCAGAGAGCCCGATGCGGGGCTCGATCCTAGGACCCTGGGATCATGACCTGAGCCGAAAGCAGAGGCTTTAACCCACTGAGCCACCCAGGTGCCCCTAAAGTTATCAGGGTTCTAAATGTATTGGTATTTTTGTTTATTTCTGGTGACTCTCACTCTTGGTGGTTTGTTTTCTAGAAGAACTAGAGATGTTTTATTCTGAACTCATGTTTGGTTGATCTGAGGAGAATCCTAAGGTCCAAAGAAGGGATGCCTTCCTCCAGAAAGGAACTGCATTTGCTTCTGCCAAAAGCCAATAGGCACAACCTACCCCAGTCACCTTAGGTTTTTTCCTAGGTCCTGGTGGAATGCAGGCTGCTCCACCTTGCCACACACCAAAGGCTTAGTCTCCAACCACAGTTGTGATAACAGCATTTGCCTCTGTGGCCACCTATCTTTTGTGGTTGTTTATACACAAAGCCCTCAGCTTGGGTTGAATTTTCCCTTTGGTGGTTGATCTAATTGAGGTAGGAGATTTTGGAAATGTCTTAGCTTCTGGGAGCCCATAAGTATATTAAAAAAATACTTTAATCCAGATAACAATGGGGAAGTGTGCTAGAGTATGCAAAACTACTATACTGCTGGAAACCTAAGTCCCCTACTACTGATCTTCCCTCTAAACCTACTTTTTGTCCTTTGTTCTACATTTTGCTCAATGGCACCATTCACGCTCATCCAAATCTGAAACCCAATATGGCAGGTACCAATGACCCCTCTTTTCCCTCCACTGTCCCATGCACAAATAGTTACCAAGCTCCAAATCTTGCATGATCAAAAATGAGCTTGCATTTTATCTTTCTGATTGGCATGGCACCTAGTAGTATAATTTTAATCATCAAACGACAAGTAAAAAAATAAATGAAACTAAATTAAAACCCAAATCACACATTCCTGCCAAAAGATGGTGCTTTATGTGAAGGAAGCTTCGAACACAGGGAAGCGGAAGGAGAACTGAGTTTCATACAGATCCCAAAAGAACTAGAACTTTGGCATCAGAACCATAGTCACATTTCCAAGGGGAGGTTTAATTTTAGTCAAACAAAATTATCTGTCACAATAAATTAATGTTAATTTGCATTTTACTGGCTTTGTAGTTGTGCTTAAATTTACTCTATAAAATTGTCATTGTTTTATAGTTATGTAAGAGCTGAAGCGTAAGGAGTTTATACCTACTTTTATGTTCGAGTCTATTTCAACTACTTCATAATAAGAATATTTATGTCAGTACTGGGGATTTGTGAGAAATTTTTTCCTGTAAATAAAGAGGTCCATAAATTATTGAAATTTAAGGACTGCTGGTCTTTATATTCTTGACACCTTTGATAGTCGTCATTCTCTCCATAAATGAATACAGAAAAATGGAATACAACAGCACAATCAAGACATCATTTACTAAACTCCAATTTCTCCCCAATTCTCCAGCTGTTGGAATTAGCTTCAAACGAATGAATCTTTTAAGGCAGGAGGCTTTGTTTCTTTCCTCTAATAGTGGCAGTTTTTAGGATTTAAGACAAACGCTCTCCCCAGGTTCTACAATCACCCGCTTCTACTGAAATCCATAAAATGGCACAAATGTACTGGCAACAGCAAATGAAATGTGTCAAACAAACGACGGTCCTCGCCTTAAGGAAGTCCATTTCCTGATTACGGTTCAATGACCGGGAATTTAGGTGAGTACAGCATTGTTGTTCTGAATGAGTACAAGAAATTCCCAATCATTTCTTTTTCACTTCAGTACTCTTATTCTGTATGGGCTGATGGGCTCTAGTTCCCTCAACCTTCATGTATTTCATTTTTAAAAGTCCCTCCCACCAAGATAAAACTTTCTCTTCAACAGACTGGCCTATGTGTCAACATCTTCTATTTCTCCTCCTACAGGGTCCGACTCCATCAGAACCAGAAGGGAAGTCACGGCATACCCAGGCCATCTGTTACCGGATAGAGAACGCTGGGGCCCAGAATGTTGAAAAGGCTCTGATGGGCACAGCCCAGGATCTGGTTGGACCCAGTCTCGCCCACCCAGTCCAACTCTGTAACTCCTCTGACTCATTTGAAACCACAAGTAGCTTGAACTAGGACTTCAATTTTATGACTTTGGTCATCATTAAACTTTTGTTGTTTTTAACAATCCAAAGAATTGGGCCGTTTGCTAATAATAGTTACTTGAGGATATCCACGGTATATGAAGAAACAACTTGAGTTTCAGGAAAAGAAAGTTTCTCAAATTCTGAAACCTCATTCCAGGAGTCTTTTTGGAAGTGTTTTGTTTTTTTTAAATGTTTTCATCTTTGTTTTTTAATCAGAGCACATTTACTCTAGGAGAAAATGAGATTGCCTAATTATTCAAAGAGAGAAATAGAACATTTTACTGAGAATTTTAAAACAACACCGTGACTACATGTAACTCTAATTCAGTAGCTCTCACATTCAGATCTAGGTCGGGGCACAAGAATATGCATTTTTTAACTGAATTATAGTTAACACACAATGTTACCTTAGTTTCATGTGTACAACGCAGTGATTGGAGAGCTCTGTACTCCATGCTCTGCTCACCACGAATGTGGCTACCATCTGTCACCACACAACATTCTTACAACAACACTGACTGTATTCCCTAAGCTATGCCTTTTATTCCTGTGACTTATTCATTCCATAACTGGAAGCCTATATTTCCCACCCCTTCACCATTTTGCCCATTCTCCCACCGCCCCCTCCCCTCTGGGAACCTTCTGTTTGTTCTTTGTATTTTGGAGTCTGCTTCTGCTTTTTGTTTGTTTATTCATTTGTTTTGATTTTTAGATTCCACATACAAGTGAAATCATATGGTATTTGTCTTTCTCTGACTTAATCCACTTAGCCTAGCACCTCCTAGGTTCATCCATGGTGTTGCTAGAATATACATTTTCTTTGAAGAATTTATTTATTTATTTGGGGGTGAGGGGCAGAGGGAGGGGGGAGAGAGAGAGTCTTAAGCGGACTCCACACTGAACGCAGAGCCCTGCTCAAGGCTGTCTCACAACACTAAGATCACAACCTGAGCCAAAATCGAGAGACAGTCGCTCACCTGACAGCAAGACTATACATTTTTAACAAGCACGAGTGATGATAATGCTGGTGGTCTGCAGGCCATTTGACGGGAAACGTGGATCTATACAATTTAAGTTAATTTCAGTATTGTTACCTTATCAAGAAAGAAAGGCAAGGAAATGAAAGAGGAGAGAGTAGTAGAGTAAGAGAAAACCCGAAAGACACGGTACGCACACACACACAGACAGACGTGGAAAAGTGGCTTTCATGGAATAACATTCCTAAACTCTGACCTAATAAATTATGCTGAGAGCCACTGCAGAGAATTTTTAAAAACAACTCAGAGCAGAAATGGTGTTCTCACCCAACAAACAGGTGAAATCAAAGGCCAGTATGGCGTTTAGCAGATTGCAAGGCCCTCGCGAAATATTTAATTAAGAAGCAATGCTGGCTCTAGCTGGAAGTCTCTTTAACCACAAAGTGAAATCATAATTAATAGGATCACATCTTATTTTCCCCCTGTGTCTGTTTCCTCAGGGCATCTATAATGTCTGAATTGAAAATGGAATGTTAAGTATTATAATAACATTTGTTGGAAAGCTCATCCTAATATTTGTAGTTCATAAGTGGATGGATATACCTTTATTCTTTTCAAATTTTTTCAAAGAAATCTGAACTTTTTTAAAGATTTTATTTATTGAACAGAGAGAGAGAACACAAGCAGGCAGAGAGGCAGGCAGAGAGAGACGGGAACGTAGGGGTCCGACCCCAGGACCCTGGGCTCATAACCTCAGCCAAAGGCAGAGGTTCAATCCACTGAGCCACCCAAGCGCCCCGAAATCTGAACTTTTAAAATTACATATGTTATCCATTTTTAACCAAATAATCCTGGCAAGCAAAACCTTCTGGGGAAAGGATAGTTGGGAAAAAAGAAGGTGGGGGAACAGTTAATTAACTAACAATTAATTAACAGTTAATTAACAGTTAATATCCCCTTCAATTAATTGAAGGGAAAGAAATCAAGAGTAAAGAAGTCAGGATTTAAATGTGGCTAAAAATGCAAGTTGCTACTTCAAGGTGCAGATATTATATATTTTTTAATTTAATTTAATTTTTTGTTTTTTTAATTAACATGTAGTACACTATTTGTTTCAGGGGTACAGGTCTGTGATTCATCAGTCTTACACAATTCACAGTGCTCACCATAGCACATACCCTCCCCAATTCATTTTTAACTGATTTTATATCATTTTTTAACTGGGGGAAGCCCAACAGACTTGTTTAAAAGAAGATGATCAGAGCTCCTGAGTATCCAGGGGACAGGGTCCCCCGAGCTCCACACACCCACCACCAGCCCAGCTCACTCACTCACTCATTCATTCAATCATTCATTCAGTCCTTTTTACTTCCTTTACTTCAGGACAACATTTAACCATGTTTATTTTATTTCTTACAGTCAAAAGAAAACCCTGATGTTAAACCAAGAAAGAAAACTTTTATTTACAAACTAATGTCTACTGTGAGGCTGAATGTACCGTCTTCTTTCACAGACGTGGGGGTGAAGCATTGCAGAAAGTTCACAGGCTTGGGACCCTGGGAGAAACGGGTTCAAATCCTGACTGCCTCAGTTAGCTGTGTGACCCTGAGACTCATCATCTAACTTTCGGAGTTCGTTTCCTCCTCCATAAAATGGGAACTGTACCCTCTACCTTCTGGGTGGAGTGAGAATCGGGGACAAGGTGGGTGTCCTAAGGGATCTAGCCCAGTGCCCGGCACACAGCAAGTGACTGGCTGACTGTTACTTCACAGGCATCCCTTGTACAAGGGCCCCACAATTTTTTGTCTGGGCAGGTGAGTCTAAAGCAAGTCTTCTGCAGGCGATTTGTACCCTGCTCCCGGCTGCGAAGATGCTCCCACATGAACCCACTCCTCAAACGACCGTTCAACACCAGGCCCTGGGGAACTGGGTTTTCTTGTCTCGCAAGGACAGAGGAAAGGAAAGTCACTGTCCACAGGCTCTCGCAAAGGGACCTTCAATAAGCAATTATTCTATTGTTTTTGCTACCGTAAAAGAAGCCAAAGAAGTGACTTCCAGATTGTCACTCGTAGAACAAGCTGATCCCAAACACTTGACTAAGAAGGGAGATGGTGGAGGGTGTAGACAGGAGAGGCGGGGCTGTCAGTGGGCTCTACCCACCGCGCCCACAGCACCTCTGATGCAGGATTCCTCCAGAAATCGGGACCCCGCCAGGACATGCCAAGAAACAAGTCGGTGAAGAAGCTATGGGTTCTAACCAAACTTTACCAGCCCTTGGGTAACAGTTGCATGTTCCAAAGCCCTCTTCCACGGCAGTCCTATCTGTGATTGAGGGAGAGGAAGAACATGAGGGACAAGGCCACTGACTCCAGAGCCACGCTGCCTGGGTTCAATACCGGGCTCTATCCCAGCCTAGCTGTGTCACTTTGGCCAAGTCATGCCAAAGGGGCATAAGGACAGCCCTAACTCACAGGGCTGCAGCAAGAACGGAATGGGTTAACGCATGTAAAGCACCTGCCTTAGCTATTGTCATTACTATGAAAGCACTACCCCCTCCCCCATGACCAAGGCCAAGAGTACACTCTCTTCTCAGAAAAGGACGGCAGTGTTTCTTCAGAAAGCTACACCCAACTCAAGTTCTCTAAATTGAATTGTATTTTAGATACATTCGAAAGTCATTCTGGTTTGCCTACAGCAGTGGCTCTAAGCCAGGGTGGCAACCGGAGCACCTGGAAAGCTCGTCCAGAAGGTGTGTGTCCGGGCAGCGGGTCTGGTTTGGAGCCCAGAACGTGTATTCTGATAAAGCAATGTCGCTAGAATGCCCACCTGGCGGTGAGAAACGTTGGCTGAAAGCAAGTTCCAACTCTCCAAACCCAGCCTTTCTTGGCAGAGGGGTGGGGGAGTGGTTTTAGGGGGGTTCCAAGGGTAGTACTGCCTACCGAAATGTCCCTGGAACCCACTGGCTGCCGTTCGAAATTTCTTTAGCCAGAGTTTCCCATTGCATGATCAGAAATATATTTTCAGCTAGAAAAGGGACCAACGTGGGTTAAGCATCTATAGCATGGCCGGCCTTAATGTATGGTCCCTTCCTCAAGATCACCTTGTGGCCCTCACTGTACAAAGAAAGAAATCAAGGAGCGGGGAGCTTCTATAGCAGAGCCGAGTTTCAAGCCTGAGTGGGTCAGACCGCTACACCACCACGCCAGCCGGCCTATCAGCTGCACTCGGGAAGCCTGGACACGGTTCTAAATCAAGGACAATGAAATGGGACTGGAGAAGGAGCTTCAGGTACATCCCAACACACACGCCCCCCACCCCACCCCACCTCTTGTCAGGTCCTACTGAACCAGGAATAAGATGAACTTAAAAGATCAAGGAAGGATCTGGATCCTGGCCTCTTCTTCCAGGAGAAGATTTTAAGGCAAATCTCAAATTTACCAAGTCTTAAAGCTACGTAGGTACAACTGAAAGGTGTTCACTTTAAATCTCTTTTTCCTTCATAGGCAAAAGCAAAGAAATAGAGGAATCACGGGAAATGGATAAAAATGGGGGACATCGTCCCATATACCTCAAAAAAGCTACCATGAAGCTCAAATAGGATCACAATATCCACATAACATGAGCTAGAACTTACTGAACTTAACCAATGCTGAGAATACATCACCTTCCAACAATCCCTAGAGATTCCCATTTTTCAGATGAGAAAACTGAAGTAGGAGGAGGTTAAAAAAAAAAAAAATTATCCAAACAGTTGGTTTGTAAAAGGAAATTAAAACCCAGGCTAAAAATCAAGCCTTTTCAACTCTTGAGTCTAGTACATTATTTTGTCTATAAGATCACTATGCAATCTGTCAAGTCTTATAAAGATATTACTTTCCGCCTTATTAGGGAATTTGCATGAGCCACCAAGTGCCTCGAAGCTGCAGAAAAAGCAGAGGGAGCAGATAATCTATAAATTGGAATCTCACCCCTGGAGTAAACAAGAGAAGTTTATAAACCTATTTTCAGCTTAATGAATAGAAAATAAATAGAAGCATCCACAGAAAATGAAGGCAATCAAGAAATAACACTGAGAAAAACAACAGGCCTAAGGAGAAACAATGCTATTTACTGGGAAACATTAAGGATGAGAAACAGGAAAGTGATTCAGACAACTCTAAGCCTAAGATTCAGGGCCCAAGGCAAACTAGTTGTAAGGAAGAGGGGTGGGGGGGAGGCAGGACAGGCAGGAGACGAGGCTCACAGGTGCTGCCTTCCTGGACAGGAAGGACAAGGGCAGAAGTCACCAAGCCACAGAAAGGAAATGACGGGAGACCTGCTGCCTAAGTGATTAGTCAGAGTATGAGGAACACCACATTTCCTTCCATTTCCCCTCCCTGCGAATGCTACAGAATTACCAGCCATTCCTTCTCAACAGACGGGATAATTTTTCTTAATACCAGATAGAGCACACAGAGAATTCTTCTCTCCACACTGCATCCCAGTCAGCAATGAGGAGGCCAAAGGAGACTTCGGGAAGCTGCACATGGCCGCAGAAAGAACCAGCAGTCCGAAGACGGGATTCCAAATGCCGTCCCACCAATGCCCTGGACTAAGCCACCTCAGGCAAACCCCTCGGCAACCACGACATCAGCATGCAAGTGAACAGTAGACCAGGTGATCTCCAAGAGGCAAATTCCGGTCACTAACTCCCTTCCCAGATTTCCTTGGTGTCCCTCTTGCCTGCCACGGACTATGGTGGGCTCTCCAATGTGCTTCTAACCTGAAGAGAGGGAGAGAGGAAGGAAGAAACTGAAAATGACAAATGCGTTTGAGCTTCAAAAAGTCTGTAAGAACTGGTAATCCAAAATACAAACAAGATTAAAGGACCTGGTAAAAAATGATATCTACCATTTATTGAGCCATTACTATGTGCCAGGTATGTACTGGCTGATTTAATCCTCATCACAACCCTCTAAGGCAAGCAGGTAAAGTAACCAGTCCAGGTGACAAAGCCTGTAGTTAAGCTGGGATTTGAACCTGGCCTCCAGAGCCTGAGGTCTTCATCACTAGGCACACAGAAATAACTCAGGAGTAAGAAAACCCAGCTAATTATACAACATCTCTTTGCTCTGTGGCTGAAATCCTCTCAACTGTATTACAGAATGCTGTATTACAGAGTTACAACCTGCATTACAGAATGCTGCCAGTTTCCCGAGGGGAAAGCAGGTGACTGGTTTGGAACCAGGACCTGACAAACACACAGCTTGAGTGAAACCAAGCTCTTCATGGACATTACTCCTTGATTCTAGAATCTTTCTCCCAGCGAGCACATCCACAAAATTTCTTTCAAAGTGTAGCATTTCAGGTCCACTGGCATTCCAGCCACTGACAAGGAGGATACCATCCATAAACCCATTTACTTGGGAGAGTCTGTGGAACCCAGAAATGTTAAATAGGCGACTCCAGGTCATTCAGGTCACTGGAGGACCAGGGCTAGAATCTGAGCGTCCCAGATCCCAGTTTCATGTTCTTTCAACTCTTTGAAACCAAGACCCATGTCTTAGCCCTTATTGAATTCTATACCATTTATCAAAGAAACTTTCAAACACATAAAAAAGTAGAAAGTGTCAACTATACTTCAATTAAAAAAAAAAAGAAAAAGCTTAAAATATCAACAACACATCGATTTAAAAACATTTTTTAACTTAAAAGTGGAAAGAATGAATGAATCTCCACACAGCCAACCACCAGCTTCAACAATTACCAACTCAGAACCAGTCTTGTTTTACCTCCATACCCACCTCCATCCCAACCCCTCCACCACCACACCCAACACCAGGCTGTTTGGAGGCAAATCCCAGACCTCACAGCCTTTCACCGCAGATATTTCAGTACGGACCTCTTAAAAATAAGGATATTTTAAAGCATAAACACATTAACTTTATCACACCTATCAAAATGAATCATAATTTCTTAACATCAGTTATCCAATCAATCAGTGCTCACATTTCCCGAGTTATCCTGTATCCTTTACAGTTTGTTCGAATCAGAATCCATATAAAGTCTACACATTGCAACTGAGTGATGCATTTCTTAATCTCTAGGTCCTCTACCCATCTCTATCTGTTTCCTAACAATGTAGTCACTGAAGAAACCAGGCCAATTGCCCTCTAGGGTCTCCCACAGTCTGGATTTTGCAGAGTTTTCTTTTGATCTCCCCACAGTGCTCTGCCCTGTACCGGACATAAAGGGAAATATGCTTGGACTCACCCATGTGTGCTCCCTCTCTGTCCCTCTCTTTTCCTCCCTCCTTCCTTCTGTTTTAAAAGAATAAATTCCACTTAATTGTTGATTCAATCCAACAACTACCTTTGGAATGTCAATAGGGCAAAGCTGATGGCATACCAAGGAGAATAAGCCATGATCCTTATCTCGGGGAAGACACACAATCCAACAAGAGTGATAAACGTCAGCTAAGAACTACCTGAGAAGGCTCCAAAAGAATTTCAAGGATGAGGTGGGACCTAACCTAGACTTTAAAAAATTCTGATTTGGGCCCATACAAAGCAAAGGGCAACAGGACATAGAGGTAGTTCGGGCAACATTAGCAAGGTGGGAATGTCTCTGACATATTTTAAATTCACAGCAGTGCTGGCGGGGAAAACATCTCATGGGAAAAGAGTTTGGTAATAAAAGATCCTGGATATATGCTGGGGGTCCGAGAATCATCAAGTATGTTTGAATAGCAGAGGAGCATTCCACCTGCATTACAGAACACTAGCAACAGCACTGAGAATGTATTAAAGGTGGGGAATTCAGTCTGGATTTCAATAATCCAGTTAGCGGGGCCCCGAACAGGGCTAATGGTGATGACCAAAGAGAAAAGAATAGCGTGGTCTGTCAACTGAACACGGCGGGGGGGGGACTGAAGGCAGAAAGAGCAGAAGATAAGAAAAGCTGATCTGCAGCTTTGAGAGAAAGGAAAGGATTTTATTGAAGAAAAAATACTATTTCTCCAGTACGTCAAGTAACATACTTTCATAGCCAGGGACTAAAAGCCACATCAAATATAAAACATTCTGTAATGTTTCGGCAACAAGGCTTGCAGGAGGAAGAAAATTCATGGTAAAGAAAAGATAAGTCCTAAAGGGTTTTATATTTATTTAGGGATAAAATGTAAGCACGCGTTTAAGTCGCAAATTCAATCTCTGATTCACAACCATATTGGATGTGCACACAAATTATAATCAGTAGTCTAGAGCTCAAAATTGCTAACACAGTGACACAGGGCACAAGGGAAGGCTCCTGTGTTTGAGAGAAGATCTCAAGACACATAATTTCCTTTTATCTAATTAAGAGGATACAATAGTTTCTGTTTGTACCAGACAGCATAAACCCAATTAAGTTCTTAATAGATACTTTCTTTGATGATAAATCCCTTTAAAAAGACAAAACAATAAAAACCAAAAACCTGGGAACAATATCAACCTCTCCTTAAATGTTAACCTTTAAAGAACTGAAACAACTATTTTATCCTCTGGATTCCAAATCCTGTATTACACTAGATTGAACATAAGCCTTACAAAGAATAAATCCTAGATGTTTTTAGAACCAGCAGGAAGCTATGACTTAGAAGTTGATTCTTTTCACATAGAAATATTCCTAAGTGATCCCTAAAGACATGACAATTTTTTTTAGAGGACTAGCTGACATCTGGGTGTTTAAGTACATACCAGGGTTAACAGACTTCATTTTCATTCTTAAGTCTTATTTTACAAAGGATTTTAAGTGGGTGTATTTTCCCTTTCTGCAGAAAGTTTCACCATCCGAGCCATAAGCTGTCTCCCTTGAACCTCTAATGCTTCCCTCCACAAAAATATCAATTGTTTAATATTTTATTTGATCGTTTGATAAGTCTGCAACATACCCGTGCAGAGGAAGGAAGTCTGAGATTTCAAATCCAAGGAACTCTAACTGTGCGACTATTAGCCATTCAATGTGTAAGTCGCTTATCTGTTTTCTCACTTGTACACTAGGGTCATTCCCTCAGGAATGCCATGAGAACCAACTCTCCTCCAGTCCTCCAACACTAGCTGGATGTCCTTCGTTCAATCTGAATTTGACGTGAACAACCCGGAGGTAGCATCAGACTCCACCGGTTTAAGAGCTCAGTCCTACAAGACCGTACTCATTTGAGATGCCAGTTACAAGCACCGGGTCCCCAGGTTACCTCCTTGTTTGGCTATACATATGGGGGTTCCCGCAACTTCCACCCCTCAGGTTTACCAGAACAGCTCACAGAAGTCCGGAAAACACTTTATTTATGTCTCATGGTTTATCATAAAGTATAAAATTCAGGACCAGACAAACGGAAGAGCTGCCCAGGGCCAGGCAGAGCTCCCATGCTATCTCCAGACACATCACCTGTCCAATACCTTGATGCATTCGCCAACCCAGAAGCTCTCTAGACACAGGCCTTTAGGGGTTTTTAGGAAGCAAGACTAATTAGATCATTGGCCAATGGGGACTGAACTCAGTCTCCAGGTCCTCACCTCTGTCCTGGAATCCAGGGTGGGGCTGAATGTCCCAACCTGAATTGGGGCTGAATGTCCCTCGTGGACCTCTAACCACGACTGGGTCATTCTGGTGACGAACCCCCAGCCTGAAACTATCTAACAGAGCTGTCACCCACTATCCGGAAGTCAGCTCATAAACATACAAAAGACATTCATCACTCGGGAGATTCCGACGGTTTTTAGGAGCTTTGTGCCAGTAACCCAAGGCAAAGACCAAATATCTATTTTTTTTCTCTGCCACAGATTAGATGAAAAATGTAAATCACAATACAAGTGGTGATTACTCATGTTTTTATTAACATAAAGCAGCCAGTATTGCAGTACCTCCCCAGGACTGTAGGGGCAGACATTTGGTTAAATGAGACCGCCCCCCCATCCCTATATTCCTACAGTCCTTCTAATGCTTAGTGGCTCAAGAACAAACAAAAAATATAAACAATATTTTGTTTTATGGCACTCCCCTGATCACAGCAAAGTGTTTGGAGTTGGTTCAAATAGTATGAGGCACAAGACTTCTGAGCAACAGTTGAGAAAACTCTTTCCCTAGATGTGAACAAAGATACACATCATTCTGGAAGCTACTGGCAGCCATTTTGTCACCCTGAGGCGAACCACAAAAAAAGGGGGCAGAAGAGGCCAGTACCAAATCAGAGCTTCTCAATAGCCTGAAATGGTCTATAAAAAGGTCAGGACAGAAACTGAGAATATGCCTGTGTAGAAACACTTCTAGAAATAAGAATAAATTTATATATTTTGAATTTAATAATTAAAATCTAGGGTTTTTACATGTCTTCTATGTTTTCATTTTTCTAGTAATTCATTTGTGTTTTATTAAAGTATTGGGCTATATTGGTTTAGAAACTTTTTTTAAGTTCCTTTTTTCAAATAGCTTGAGAAGCACTACGTGGTCTGAGGAGAAGTGGACCACAGCCCTGATCAGACCATACCTAAAACTGATGTTTAACCTCCACTTTTCAGTAATGTGAGTCAATAGATATCCTTTGTTGCTTAAACCTGTTTGGGTTGAATTTTCTACCATTTACAATCAAAATCATTCTACCTGATACTGGAAACTAACTATCAGCCCAAAGTAAAGTGAGAAAAAGAACAAAGATGGAAGTAAGATACAGGGCAGACAAAGGTATTGAGAATTCTAATCATTACATAAAACCCTACATGAAACCGAAGAAGAAAATATCCATTCAAAGATGTATAATCAGATGAAGGCTCTTCTCATCCCTGCAAGTAAACAGCCACCTTGATGGATTTCCTTCCCTCAAACAATAAACCCGTGCAAACATGTCACTATTTCACTCATTTCACCGACTGCCAATTTTGAGCCACATGAATTATCTTCAAGCAAATGTCACACACAGTGGGTAGCGATTTCATTTTCCTGAACTATTGTCAAAGCTTTGCATACTGAAGCTTCCAAAAAGGAGAATTGGAAAAATGACAATTTAGAGGTGGGAAAGAAACACGAGTTACTTCAAAACCACAGCCGGCGAAACACTGGAATCTTTCTTTTAATATGCCTCTATCTAACATTTTGCAAACTGCAATCATTTCAACTGCTGGCTTTCACTGTATTTATGCTGAAATTTAGCTGATTTATTTTTATAGTATTTTACCAGGATGAAAAGCCAAAAATGAATAGAGAGGGGGGAAAACGGGAAATAGTACTGTAAGTTTGATTTTTTTTTTAAAGGAAAGATGAAAAACCATAAATTGGAGAAATCAAGAAAGAATAAAGAATAAACTTTAAGAAAAATGTTGGGTTAGTTTTATTACTGTTTTGTTAATCAGAAATAAGGTAAAGTTACTCTGAGCTTAAGACCATGTATAACAGGTGTATAAATAGGTAGTGGTGTGCGTGTTGCGGGGTGGGGGTGGCCAAGATAGCAGTTCAAGGCCAGGAAATGCCCAAACCCCTTAACGAGATGGTACAACCTGTACTGTGTGAAGCAGTTAGGAAGGGTAAAGCCATAGCCAAATTTCCCTAACTGTGAGGTCCAGGGACATTTTCCCAGGAGTCTGAGATTCAGAAACTTGCTATTTTCTTTTTCTATTTTAATGATGAATTTTTAAATTAATACACAATATAAGCATATCGTAGGCCTTCCAGATGCCAACCTTCTCACAGCCAAGTAATCTCGTTCCTACGCTTGCATTTACAAAGCACACTGATCACTTAAAATGACAGCATTTAACTCCAGTGTTTCTCAAGCTGTGGTGCCCCACACATGGTCTCAGAGGTCAACGTCATCTCAAGTTTAAGAAACCTGAGCCTAGTTAACTGCATCATATCCATTTGAAAGGAAGAACAAGTAAATAGCCTTATGATTAAAAACAGAGAAGAGGGGCGCCTGGGTGGCTCAGTGGGTTAAGCCGCTGCCTTCGGCTCAGGTCATGATCTCAGGGTCCTGGGATCGAGTCCCGCATCGGGCTCTCTGCTCAGCGGGGAGCCCGCTTCCCTCTCTCTCTCTCTCTCTCTCTGCCTGCCTCTCCATCTACTTGTGATTTCTGTCAAATAAATAAATAAATAAATCTTTTAAAAAAAAAAAAAACAAAAAACAGAGAAGACTGCCCAAAAGCATACAACACCACTTCCATGATACTCCGAGCAAAAATGCATAATCGTTATTCAGCCCTGAGAAAAACCACCTCCCCAAACCCAGGGACATTTTACAAAATATTCAAGGGACAGTTTACAAAATAACTGAGGGACATTTTACAAAATAACCAGCGAATACTCTTCATCAGTGACAAAGTTATGAAAGGCAAATAAAGGTTAAGACTGTTTCATATCAGTGAGTGTGAAAATTAATAAAAGGAAGTTTCATCTAAAACAGAGTTGGGTGGGGAGCCTGGGCGGCTCAGTCAGTTAAGCACAGGACTCTTGGTTTCAGCTCAAGTCATGATCTCATGAGTCGTGGGATCGAGCCCCACATGGGGCTCCATGGGCAGCAGGGAGTATTGAAGATTCTCTCCCTCTCATCCTCTCCCCACTGGCTCACTCTCCCCCACCCCACCAAAATGAATAAATAAATCTTTTAAAAATAAATAATAAAAAATAAATAAATAAAAGGGAGTTGGGGGGAGACCAGCAGGGGGGAGCTCTTTCAGCCCCCACATTGGTTGTCAATGGCGGACTCATCAAGAAGAGACATACCTTACCATTCAATACACCTTACCTAGTACTTTATTATCCCAACAGAAGGAAGAAAGATTCTTCTCCCCTGGCAACAACCCAGCCAATAAGAAGCCACCATACATCCAGCTCCCAGTTTACTCCAATGGACTTTCTGTTTATAACAGTCCTTCCCAACCCCCTCCTTTCCTCTATAAAAAAGCATTTCTCTTCTTTGTTCTCTGGATTTGCCTCTGGTTTTGCCAGTGCTCCCTTGTCCCTGAGTGCAATCTCTGGTATTCCCAAATAAACCCATTTTTGCTGATAAAATAACCGTTAGTTTTATCATGAAGATTAACAGGTTAAGGCACTATGACAACTCAGCATAACATGTAATCCTGGATTGACTCCTAGACCAGAAAAAGAACATGAATGGGATGTTCACTGGCAAAATTTGAACAAGGTCTCCAGATAATAGTATTAAATCAGTATTTGCTTCCCAGTTTTGGTCAATGTACAGTGATTACGTAAGATAATAGCATTTAGAAAATCTGGGAGAAGAATGTAAGGAAATTCTTTGCACTCCTTTTGCCGCTTTATTGAAAACCTGAAATGACTTCAAAATAAAAGGTTAAAATCAGTAAAAATTTTAATATAGACAGACAAAAAGGAAACCCAAACAGCAAGAATCCTGTACAACGTCTATTGATGTCGGTAGACTAGTGTCTAGTCCCCCTCTACTGACCCAGCTCTCCTGGAGATCTAACCAACTTGTTACTTCACCTTCTCGTCTGGCCTCTCACACAGGTTTCCCTCCAGCACTCATGTCTAGCCCCAGCTCCAGCCTTCACTCTGACATTGACCATCATGTATTTTACATTACCTGAACCTCTTATGATTTGAGTTACCAAGATTTGGACTGGCAAGAACCCAAACCAAACCCCCCATGCCCAATCATCCAATCACGGGTGCACTGAGAGGAGAACTGATTTCTCCAATTATCAAAGTTGAGAGTCAGACCCAGGACTATGGTGGTAAAGAGCTATTTGCCCAACAGGCCTTGCCCAAGAGCAGTCCTGCAAGCCTGTAACACCCAGACTGTTAGTGTTCCACAGGTTCTTGCAAACTTAACAGGCAGCTCCATCGAAAGGAATGTTCTCTAGGTACAGTCACCTTGTAAAGCAGGGAAAGGTGTCAACAGCAAACTTTGAATCCTGCAAAGCAAACAGGATCGTGGAGGGCAATATAGCCAAAGGTCAAGAGCCAAACTCATGCGCAGCTCGCAAAGGTTTAATGGAAGGAGTTGAGCAACGTCGTTATAAGGCTCCATGAGGAGCAGTGATCACAAGTGACCCAGAATGATTCTTATAAAACATGTATCTATCCATGTCTTTCCCCAACCTAAAGCCCTTAAATAGTTTGCTACTGCATATAAAATAAAGATCCAAATCCTCATGGTGGCCCGGTGTTCTGGCCTCTGCCTACTGGTCCAGCGTCTGAGCAGTGTCCCTCTCTCCCTGACACACTACAGTCCCTGGGTCGGCCTTGATCATCACTCCAAAGACTTAGTGCAAACTGTACTCTTTGTCTGGACTGCCCTCCCACCTTCCCCCGCCCCCCAAACAACACATACACACCAGCTTAGCAAACGTACGCCCATCAATATTTGTTCAGGTTTCTGCTTAAACATCACTTATCCGGAAACACCTTCTCTGCCTGGGGACTAGATGAGCACCCTGTTTTACATTCCCATAGCACTCCATAATTTCTCTTCCTAGAACCCACCACCATTTCTTTGTATTTGTAAGGCTCTTCGTCTCCCCCATTAGACTGGAAACATCCAAGAGCCCAGGCATGAAGGCTGGTTTGCAAAACATCCCAATGCCTGGTACAGTACTTTGCACTTTAGACACTGGGGGTCTAAAGTGGAGGGATGATCCCACTCAAACCTATGGAGGATTAAATTAAATAAAACATGTCCAATGAACGGATACCATAAGCACTCAATAAGCGTGAGCCACTAACGTCATCATCAAAATGAGATCACTCTAAATATGCTTGAAATTACCACTGCTTTTCTTTCACCTCACTGGGGGGAGTGGAGTTTAGCAAAAGATGCCAAGTTGTCATTTTTTTCAATAATACTTTGCCACATCAGCTCATTTTAGGATACTGAAAACTTCTAATTACAAGGTATACCATCAAGAAAGTAAATATTTCTAAAATTAGCACACTACTTTTAAACTCTGAGATAAATCTATACTCATCAGTACATGTTCACTTCCCCCTGCAGCCTTCACTGTCACCTGCTCTTTCAAAATCCTGGTTGTTACCACCCCAAGGACAACTGCTCCCTTTTCAAATACCAAAGACTCTAGTAGTAACTTTCTTGAAAATGAGTTTCAGCTACGGCTAAAATTTCATTTGCTCCAGAAATGACAAAAAAATGCTTCTATCTCAACAATAACCTAATAAAGGCAGGATAAATCACAGCTATCCCAGGTAGTCCTTGTTCATAAGGGGATTTGAAGCCATTTAAACCACAATTTACTGGGGCACCTGGGTGGCTCAGTGGGTTAAGCCTCTGCCTTCGGCTCAGGTCATGATCTCAGGGCCCTGGGATTGAGCCCCACATCAGGCTCTCTGCTCAGCAGGCAGCCTCCTTCCCCCTACCTGCTGCTCTGCCTACTTGTGATCTCTCTCTCTGTCAAATAAATAAATAAAATCTTTAAAAAATAAAATTTTTAAAAACCCACATTGATTTTTTTTTAAAAGATTTTATTTATTTATTTGTCAGACAGAGTGAGCACAGGCAGACAGAGTGGCAGGCAGAAGCAGAGGAAGAAGAAGGCTCCCTGCTGAGCAGGGAGCCCGATGTGGGACTCGATCCCAGGACGCCGGGATCATGACCTGAGCAGAAGGCAGCCGCCTAACCAACTGAGCCACCCAGGCGTGCCCCCACATTGATTCTTCTTTCAGGTTATGTTTCACTGTAACAGAAACTAATGCCTGCTGTGCCCAGGCAATATATTTAAGAAAAAGAAACAGGAACAAAATACTGAGATTTCTTAAGGGATAACTAGGCGGATTCCTACGGAACAGAGAAGAAATGAGAATTGAAGAGTGTGTTGTCTCCTTAGAAAAAAACACTTCAGAGAACTTGGCTCTAGACCACTAAAATGGCTACATTCCAGAAATACGTGTTATATAAAGCAATACCTAGTAGTTACGTGCAAAGCCCTGTGAGTAATTCAAAGCTGGACATGTAGGGGAGGAAAGACTTTCCTTCTATCCTCCTAGATCAGAGAGCTGAGTCTATGAAATAAACTAGCAATAGGCAGATGAACAGGAGGAGAAATATACAAACTTATTAATTTTTAGCATTACATGCAGAGGGACATGTAATACATGTAATTGGACACAGGGGGGGAAATGAATATCCAAAAAAGGAGTGAGATTTGAGAGCTTATAAACCACCTTAATACAGAAAATGGAGGGGGCAGTATAACCTCTCAGGGGAGAGTAAATGGTTTTTAGGAAAGACAAATGGGCCCTCGGAAGAACAGATGGGAGATATGATAGTTTGTTATAAAGTCTGTCTGGGTATGGTGTTTGATAAGCGTCCATTTTTCCTGGTTGATGAAATTCCCAGGGAGGGCATTTATGACAACAGGGTTCCTTTCAGAGGATCTGTTTTTAGGGAGATAAGAGGAGTTCAGACAAAGCACCTCATTGCATTTGCTGTTTCTTCAAGGGTCTACAGTTTAAAATAATCAATAAAAATCAATATAATAGAATCAATTATATTATAATCAATATAATAAAGCAACATAGTTTGGGGGAGCATCTCCTGAACTCCTTCAGATGAAAGCATGATCCCTACCCTCACAATCATGGAATAAACAGATAACATAATACATACAAATATGGACACATGTCTCTGATACTTTGAATCTCATGAAAGGTATGAACCTTCTCCCTAGGGAGGAAAAAAGTGTTTATGCAAAAGAGGATCTCTCAACTGATCTGCTTAAACACGCTGCCAAATTAACCAACACACCACACTCCCTCTGTAGAGAATAAATGACTCATGTTTGAGCACAAGACTATTTGGGGATGCTACTTGACCACAGGACTTCTCAAAGGGTGGTCCAGAGAGGGATGCCAGTCTACAAGCTGTTAGTTACCAGCCGCTCAGGAAATGGAGAACGAGCAGTTAGAAATAGGCGTAGCCATTAGACATGACTGCAACATCTAAATACATGAATTGGTAACCTGTCTCACTGACGAGTTCCCATGTTGTTGACCTTACAAGGTGAGTTGGTATCACCTGCCTACTAATTAACACAGGAGAACCACAGAATAGTTTAAGGTTATCTTGTAACCTTAATTTTGTAATTTTTTTTTAACAAGTATGAGTATCAAAATCCAGAAATCCGGAAATCATTTATTTTGGCCAAAAGATCATTCAAGTGACCATAAATTTAAAGGAAAAAGTGTTGGAATTGGCTACCAAGGAGGGATTGAAGATGAATTTTGACACAGCAGCAACACTCACTGCATTTTGAAGAAAAGTAGAAAATGAAGATCTTGAGCTTGCTGAATTGTTTTAAGATGTCTTTTTTTCATTTTCGTCAACATCTCTTTGTAAGACTAGTTCCTCCACCATGAGTGTTATTAAAACAAAACCATAAATAACTTAGATATATATTTACATATTAGCTCTGAGATAAGCTGTCACTAACCTAACCTAAATAGATTAATAAGCAAAAGGTACTTGTGACATTAAAAAAAAAAAAAAAAAAAAAAAAACCTTAAATACTGCCATAGCAACATTTTCCTAGATATGTCTCCTGAGGCAAGGTAAATAAAAGCAAAAACACACTACTGGGGGGCGCCTAGGTGGCTCAGTGGGTTAAGCCGCTGCCTTCGGCTCAGGTCATGATCTCAGGGTCCTGGGATCGAGTCCCGCGTCGGGCTCTCGGCTCAACAGGGAGCCTGCTTCCCTCTCTCTCTCTCTGTCTGCCTCTCCGTCTACTTGTGATTTCTCTCTGTCAAATAAATAAACAAAATCTTTAAAAAAAAAAAACACACACTACTGGGACTTCAGCAAAATAAAAAGCTTCTGCACAGTGAGGGAAACAATCAATAAAACTAAAAAGCAACCTACTGAATGGGAGAAGATACTTGCAAATGGATACAACTCAATACCCCCCCAAAATAAATAATCCAATTTAAAAAAATGGGCATTAGATATTAACAGACATTTCTCTAAAGATACACAGGAGGCCACCAGACATACAAAAAGATGGTCAACATCGTTCTTCATCAGGAAAATGCAAATCAAAACTATAATATCACTTCACACCACTCAGAATGGCTAAAATCAAAAACACAAGAAACAACAAGTTTTGGCAAGAATGTGGAGAAAAAAAAGAACCCTCTTGCACTGTTAGTAGGAATGCAAACTGGTACAGCCACTGTGGAAAACAGTATGGAGGCTCCTCAACTAGTTTGAAGGGATAACATGCATTGCTATGTTTATAGCAGCATTATTTATAATAGCCAAATTACAGAAGCAGACCAAGTATCCATGAATAGATGAATGGATAAAGAAGATGTGATACACACACACACAGTGGAATATGACTTATCCATAAAAAAAAAAAAAAAAAAAATGAAAGCTTGCCATTTGCAACAACATGGAGAGAGCCAGAGAATAAAATGCTTTGTGAAATTAGTCAGCTGGAGAAAGACAAATACTCTATGATTCCACTCACATGTGGAATTAAAGAAACAAAACAAACAAGCAAAGAGAAAGAAAGAAAAACCAAGAAGCAGATTCTTAACTACAGAGAACAAACTGATGGTTTCCAGAGGGGAGGTGAATGAGGGGATGGGTGAAAAAGGTGATGGGCATTATCATGATAAACACTAAGAAATGTACAGAATTCCTGAGTCATTATACTGTACACCTGAAACTAATATGCTAACTATACTATAATTAAACTTAATTTAAAAAATTGAGATATATATATAGATATATGGAATTTTTTCAAAGCATAGACAGAAGTATTTAATATGGGGAAGAACCATTCACTCATAACTTTAGTTATGACTAGAATAACAAATTAACAAGAGTAATAGTGACTCTATGTGAACTGTCTATACACACACTTCTGAAGAACATACAGATTTTATAATTTTTCCCTACATCATGTTGTTCTGATTATATTTACTGACAAGCAATTTTAGTTCTGTTGTTTCTAAAACATTAAAAAAATAAGGCTTGTATTTTCTATGTCTTTCGTATTTATTTTTTTCATGAATAAAAGTACAAGTCTACAGCAGACTAAAAAGTTCTATACCTTCAACACACATGAGTTGAGAAGCAGTGATCTACACCTATCAATCATGCTATACCCTTCCCTAGGATCAGATGTGTTCATTTTTAACCTATTTATACCAGTAGTTCTTATCATTAAGTTATATATAAATCATAGTAAACTTTATGTAAACATATAAAATGTGAGTTCAGAAAAATGAATGTTTCTATGAAAATGCAGTTGGACATCTGAAATATGTGGAATAATTCAATAAAAGTGAAATACTAAAATGGCCATTATTTAGGTGAGAGGCAAAGGACTGGGAGGCAAAAATCTAGAGGGATTTTGCACTCAGAAGGTTCACAAGTATCTTAAAGTTTTTGTAATGATTTAAAGCAACCCTAACAGAAAACCAAGTAGACCATGTATCACGGGTACAGTTCTATGTGCAAAAAATCATGGAAACCACCTATCAGGTTTCCATCAGAAATGAGCAAATGGATGTACATTTATGTGTCTGAGTTTAAAATAAGATGTTTAAGATAGGTATTTAACATTTTTTCACATTTCTCCACTTTAACTGACTAGCTGCTGGTCATAATCCCAGATAAGAGAGCTTATTTTATAAACACAAAATTCTGTACAAAATATACAAGAGATTCCAGTCTCAGGCTCTATTACCGAGACATAACTGCTGGGATAACACCAATCACAAAAATGCATAAGGAATACAAAAAGAGATTTCAACCAAATAAAATGAAACAATTTGTGAAACTGCAAAGCATATGTGTCTTACTTAGTAAGATTATATCCACACCCAATTCCTGCAAAGCATGTACTTTTTAGCATTAACAAAATTAAACCAGAGCTTTTAGGGGACAAACAGGATTATGTGAGGCAGAAAGAGTCATTTTTCCCTGGCAGAGCCCAAAAGTCAAGAAACAAAGCAGAATTAAAAACAGTATATAAGAACTCCTTTAGGAGATATTGCAAAAGATTTCCTCTCACTATCATTGCAAAAGATATCAGTGATTCTGAGCCATAAATCAAACTAAATCCAAAGGTTTAGTTTGATTCTGAATTCAGAATTTTTGTAGCTTATCCACACTGACCCATAGTTCAGGATTAGTTTTAATATAGCATGAGGAAAAACAACACAAATTAAAGGTAGAATAGTGTGATGAGAGAAATTAACATTGGAAAGCTCATTTAATAAAGCATTCTAGGTTGACAAAAAATAACATTCCAGGGCAATTTTTAAAGATTTTTTTAATATTCAAAATGAAATTATCTGAACATGAACTCATTCTGAACTAACAGCCAGAGTATGTCCTACTCTGACTTCACAGCATTAGGGCTTAGTTTAATTAATACAAATTTTCACTGTCAATTATAGTATACAAATGAAACAGAATAGAAACAAATGCCAAAAAAAAAAAAAGGCATAGAAACACATGTAGGAGAGGAAAATAATTATCCCTCTAGCCTTCTGAGTTCTTAGTTGAGACCGTTGTAATAAAAGACAAACTAACAAAAGAAAAACAAAGTTTATTAACCTGTAACCTAATTTAACATGGAAAATACCCAGGGGAAAATGAGTAACTCAAAGAGGTGGCTTAGAATTCAGGCTTAATTACCATCACACTAGGGAAAGGGGAAGGGGATGTGAGCCTCTCAGGGGAGAGTAAATAATTTTTAGGAAAGAGAGTGGGTACTGATAAAGAACAGATGGCAGGTATGACACTTTGTAACAAAGTCTGAGCATGGTGTCACTTCCAGTCTCCTTTCCTATGCTAACAGTCACTCTCTCCTGGTTGATGAAACTCCAGGGAGGGTATCTCTGACAAATCAGTTCCCATCTGCCTAAAGAAAAAGAAGGGGAGTTTAGAGAATGCTGCTCCCAGCACTTGATGTTTTTCAATTGCCTACAGCTTGAAGTAATCAATATACCAAAGCAGCACATTTTGGGGTGACACATCCTGAGCTCCTGCAGTCATATACTGGGGTGGCATACTCTGTTACCCTTCACATGCAAGGATTATTGAGGGAACACTGGGCTGATGTTCTGGGTCCTGCTCTCTGGTCTGGCTCTGTCCATAATCAGCTCCAAGGCCCTATGGGAGTGATTTACCTTGATTTTGGAGTCCCCCTCTGTGAACTCGATCTGCTAATATACACCCCAGGGGTATTATCTATGCTATGATTCTACTGCCCTACAGCTAAATACACACCTGACACTGAACTGGGCTTTTCCAGGCAATGTAAAATGGGAAGCAAACGTCAGATCACTGGCAGATGTGGACACTCAGTGACATGGCTAATAGTTATCCTGGCTATGAACAAAGGAAAAATGGGGATATATGTAGTGCACAAAGCAACATAAGAGACTATTACACTTTGGGGGCACCTGGGTGACTCAGTCATTAAACATCTGTCTTCAGTTCAGGTCATGATCCTGGGGTCCTGGGATCGAGCTCTGCATCGGGCTCCTTGCTCAGCAGGAAGCCTGCTTCTCCCTCTCTCATGCCCACTGCTTGTGTTCCCTGTCTCACTGTCCCTCTCTCTGTCAAATAAATAAATAAAATCTTCTAAGAAAAAAAAAAGACTATTACACTTTTATAATACTTCATGACAAAAAGACATAAAACCACAAAAAAAAACTTTAAAAAATGTTTGCTTTTTAATGGGTTTTCTTCCTAATTTTATAATTAACAAAAATTTATTTTTAGGGGTGCCTGGGTGGTTCAGCAGGTTAAGCCTCTGCCTTTGGCTCGGGTCATGATCTCAGGGTCCTGGGATCGAGCCCCACATCGGGCTTTCTGCTCAGTGGAGAGCCTGCTTCCCCCTCTCTCTCTGCCTGCCTCTCTGCCTACTTGTGACACCTCTCTCTCTCTCTCTGTCAAATAAATAAATCTTTTTTAAAAAATTATTTTGAAAAAACAGGAAGGAAATTATTGAGGAAGGGATTCACAACAGTTATTTAGAGATTGCTTTACTGGCATCTTTATCTTCTCTCACAGAACATTAAATTAATTCTTTTTTAAGTGAAAAGATGGTAATGAAGTGATTAAGAACATACACTTGAAACTAGATGGCCTGGGTCCAAGTCCCACTACCCAGCTGTATAGCCTTGGACAAGTTTCAGTTTCCTCACCTGTAAAATCAGGATAATACGCATGGATACCTGGTTGTTGAGCATAAACAGGGGATAATATATATAAAGACTAAGCACAGTGCCTCTGACCCACAGAAGAACCCATCAAAGTGTTTGATAATATTTTATGTCGACTTCAGGTCTAACTAAAAATAGAAGTTCACTAATGTACCAAATGAAAACCATACAAACATCAAGTCCCCAGAAAACCCCACATAAAAATACCAACATTAAACACTTAAAACACTACAACAATTCTAAGAATATATATGACATATACATGTCATAGGACAGATATGGGATACGTAGGACAGTAGCTTCATTTAACTGTTCTCCCAGACCCCAATCCCCCCTCAGTCTATTCTACATGTAGCCACTACATTCAACTTCTGAAAGCAATGTTGGGTATAGGTCACTCCTTGTAAGAATTTTTTTTTTTTTTTAAGGAAACCTATTTATTTATTTATTTATTTATTTACTAAAGATTTTATTTATTTATTTGACAGAGATCACAACTAGGCAGAGAGGCAAGCAGAGAGAGAGAAGGGGAAACAGGCTCCCCACTGAGCAGAGAGACCGATGCAGGGCCCAATCCCAAGACCCTGGGACCATGACCTGAGCCGAAGGCAGAGGCTTTAACCCACTGAGCCACCCAGGCTCCCCCAAAGTGAACATTTTTTAAATCATGTTTTAAATCAGGTCTTCCAACATAATTAAGTTTCCCACCATTGTGCTTTGCCTCTCTTATCAGCTATTAACTATTTACAAACCAAAAGATTTTCTGACCTGTCAATTCTATTTCAACATTTTGAATTTTCATATTCTAGGGCAGACCTGCACTCTTTTATCTATTACAACTTGTAATAGTTATTTAATCCCTTCTAATTTTACATTTCTTTTCAATATTTTCTTTTTAATTTTTTATTTTTTTTATTTCTTTTCAGGGCCAGAATTCATTGTTTATGCACCACACCCAGTGCTCTATGCAACAAGTGCCCTCCATAATACCCACCACCAGGCTCACCCAACTTCCCACCCCTCCCCCCACCCCTTCAAAACCCTCAGATTGTTTTTCAGAGTCCATAGTCTCTCATGGTTTGTCTCCCCTTCTAATTTGCCTCAACTCCCTTCTCCTCTCCATCTCCCCATGTTCTCCATGTTACTTTTTATGCTCCACAAATAAGTGAAACCATATGATAATTGACTCTCATAAGAACTTTTAAAGACTCCGCACAGTACAAGATAAACTCAAAGCCCAGATGATGCTCTATGCCCAGCCCAGGCCAGAGTGAGCTTCTAGCATGCTGTACTTCACAGTACCTTTTTTCTTTTTTTTTGAAACATTTTATTTATTTATTTGACAGAGATCACAAGCAGGCAGAGAGATAGGCAAAGAGAGAGGGGAAAGCAGGCTCCCTGCCGAGCAGAGAGCCCGATGCGGATCTCGATTCCAGGACTCCAGGATCATGACCTGAGCCGAAGGCAGAGGCTCAACCCACTGAGCCACCCAGGCGCCCCACAGTACCTTTAACAGTGGGTAACGAGAGCCCAGGAGGGTAGGGATTACGGCCTGTGCTTTACCGACCACTGCCTATCACAGACCATGGCCTGCTGCAGGTGCTCAGGAAATATTTGAGGGATAAAGGAACCTCATCATCCATAAGGCTCCAAAACCACCTACAACTAAATATACACCTGACCCTGAACTGGGCTTTTACAGGCAATGGAAGATGGGAAGCAAACGTCAGATCTACCACAGTGAATGACTAACATGAATGACCCTTCACAGCTCACAAAACAGTCTCCTCTGAATTTTCTCACCTAAGCCTCAGACTAAGGCTTTGGGGAAGGCAGGACTGATAAGAAAACCAAGGCCCAGAAGTTCAGAGTCACCCAAGGTCTCATTCTTAGCAAGTGTCAAAGAACCAGAGTGTATGAACTCCTACTCTGGAGCTCCTTCCAGAACACTCAGCTGCCTGTGTTAAATCCGATACAACACACTCAAGCCTTGGCCTTGCCTCACACTTCCAGCTCTTGTAGTTTTCACTCTTCCTTTCTACCCACCAAGAACTCCCTCCTACCCTTCTCCTGTTTTTCATCCATTAAGCTAATATTTATGAAAGACTTTGATGGAGAGGCAAAGCCTCTTTCCTTCGGGGCACACCACTCTGCCACACTGAACCATTTTTATGGCGTGGACCGCCGTGTATTCTCTAAACAAAAAGTTTTCCGTCTTACACGAATTTGTTCTTTGAATACAACAACGAGCACCTGATAAGTGTCATATGATGCTAGGATCTGAAAAGAACTGTGCAGCCTCATGCAATTCCCGATTAAAGCACTGTTGTCCAAGTGCTCTGAAAAACTACCGAAGTTTCTAGAAGAAAATGACAACATAAAGCAAACTGCTTTAAGAAGCAATACAACTGCTGCCATTGACACAGGCTGAAATGTCCCAGGTACCTTAATAGAGAAGTAAAGCAAACACTAATACCCATTACATAATATAAAGCATATCAGTGAAAAACGAAATATAAGTTTACTACTATCATTAAAAAAAAAAACAGACTAATACAACGACATCCTAAGCAAAGTAGCCTGGGGTCTACTTCACCGAAATGGTCTCTATCCATCAGGTCAGTTAAAGAGTTAACAGCCCTTCTTAAGCTTGTCAGCTCTAAAGTACACACAATTAAAATGGAAACAACAGATTCAAGGATCCTATTTCTCTGAATTACTAGCACAGAACCACAACTCTAAATACAACGGCAATAAACCTGCAATAATCCTTGTGAAATATAGTATCAATTAAATGTTGGTGCAAGAAATGTAATGCAGAATTACTGCTGTATTAACACTCCCTGAAGATAAATCACCAAAGGCTTTAAACAAGTGAAAATCGATTCTATGAATATTTAACACAGCTGGCTTTATTTAAAACTCCCCCCAGCAGACATACATGGGCATGAAGAGGAGATACAAAGGGTTAATAATGCTAGATTACATATGGATTCAGAAGGAATGATAACTGCAGCCTGGGACTCTTCCTTATCTTGGAAATGACAATATTTTGCAACCTGGGGGTGGGGGGAAAGGGAAGCATACAAAACAGTATTCAGGAATACGCTAACTCATTACCAGATTTAATAGAAACAATGCCCAACTAATCCTCCTTTCTTTCCTATCTAAATTTCAATGCTGAATTTAAGAGGTCAACCTCAGATAAGACAAGAAGGAAACTGCAGGAACAAAACAACAAATCTGAGAAGTCATTTGTCTCCAGGGGCAGAGGTTTGGGTCCCTGAAGAACCTCCATCAGGATAAGGCAGCATATCTGTCTCTCACCACACTCTGCTGGCAAGTGACGACACACGGCTTGCAAACTTTGTGGTCCCGTGATGCTTGCATGAGCCTAAGAAAACCTACAGGATGGTGGGGTTGTGTTCGTTTGCTTGCTCATGGTCTTTAAAACTAGCATTAAATTTGCCCAGATGTTTTCTTGCAACATAAATGGGTCTCCCTGCTCCCCCTGAAAGGTCTCCTGATCACTCTGCCTTTCCCACACCTGGATCATCTAGGAGGGAGTGATTTACAAATCCCACAGGGAAGCCAGGACCGGCCTCAAGGAGCCTCACTAGGAAAAGCTTCCCTTTTATTAAATCTAAAGCTCTTCTCGTTGTACAGTTTAATTCTACTTCCTTTTCTTTTCTTTTTTTTTTTTTTCCTACGTGAACTTGGTGGAAGGCAACACACCCTTGAAAGAAAAAGTCCCCTTCCTCTCACAGAAATAATCACATTGGGTCAGACAAATTCTGTGAGTCAAAAAAACAGGTGCACTCTAAAAAGCAGGAAGAGCATCTAGGATCAAATGTCATTCTATCATTTATGTTAAAAAAAAAAAAATTCCAGACCTAATACAGCCTTGTAAAAACTAAGTTTAATAACTCCTTTGGTTCTGAAATTGTATACGTCTCCTTGATCGTTGAACTTCACACCTTCACCCACATTCAATTCCAGGCACAGACAACCTCGTCTAAATGGTTTCTGAGCACCTGGGGGGGTAAGGAGAGGATAAGAACTCGAAGCCCTTGTGTTTCACTCCACTCTTTGGGTGGAGTGAAAGGAAGCCCTTTTGGGTCTTCTGCTCCCTTACCCTAGCAGAAGGAAAATGCGAGGAGATGAAACTCAAGTCTCTTAATTACACTTCGCTCATAACTCTTGATTTTAAGATATGGGAAGGGGGAAATTGAAATGTGGCTAAAATTGTTTTGGGATGTAAATTACCCTGAGAGTTAATTATGTATAATTCCTTCATTTTCTTTATTCAAGCAAGTGAAGCCCAGATACACTTCCTTTTAGGTCAAATATTTCGTCCCTTAGGACTTCATGACTAATCCTTTATAATCCTAACACTGCCTTACTCACCCCTCAAGAACTCACTATTACCATACACCCTGTTGGGAGGAAGGAGATAAAACTTGTCGGAGAGGGGCTAACATGACATACTTGGGCAAGAAGTTATCATTAGTGGGCAGAGTTAAAGTTAAATACCCCTGCAAAAGAAGAGGGGAGAGAGTCGGGGAAGAAGAACGACTTCCATTCTAAACCAATCAGAAAGGTTTCCCAAAGGTTTGTCTATCTCTAGGATCCTAGTTACTCTGCATCTCTGGAGGGAACAGGAGTCCTCAGCAAACTAGTCATCGCTAGCCATAAAATCAACAGCTGTCTGTATTTACAGCCCTCACTTTCTCTTTCCTCCTGTTGATTTGACTCCAACCAGGCTTTCATCCCTATCTTTCGAGCAAAACTCTTATCAATGTCACCAATGACCACCATGCTGCCCATGTCAATAGTCAGTCCAATACTCATCCTACTGGATAATTACAAGATCTTGAAACGCATTCACTGGGATGCCTGGGTGGTTCAGTTGGTTAAGTGTCCGTCTTCAGCTCGGGTCGTGATCCCTGGGTCCTGGGATCAAGTCCCACATCGGGCTCCTTGCTCAGCAGGGAGGCTGCTTCCAAGAAGCCCGCTTCTCCCCCTGCCTATGGCTCCTCCTGCTTGTGCTCTCTCTCTCTCAAGTAAATAAATAAAATCTTTAAAAGAAAGAAAGAAAGAAACACACTCGTTTCATGCCTTCTGAAACCCTTCCTTCATCTTGGGTTCTCTTGCTGTCTTACTAACGCTCCTTTGCAAAGATCTTTGCCAGTCCCTTCCCATCTCTGAACTCCAGAAACCAGAATCTCTCATATGCCCAGCTGCCTACTCAAGATCTCTATGTGAACGTCTAACAGGCACCACAAACTTAAGGCCTAAGTCAAATGAATAATGGTACCCCCAAACTCTTCCCAAATCCTTGGCCATCTCAGTTAACAGTACCTCTATTCTTCCAGCTGCTCCTTGCCTCTGCTCGCTCCACATCAAATCCAACAGGAAATCAGCTCTACCTTGTACTAGAATCTGACCACTCACTGCCACCATCTCCTGCCCAGATTACTGTAATGGCTGCTCCCTCCCTCTATTCGAGTCTCCACAAAATAGACTGATCCTTTCTAGAACATAAATCAGATTATATTATTGATCTGTTCAAAACCTTCTATTGGCTTCCCACCAGTTTGGACTGAATTGTGTCCCCTAAGAATTCATATATTGAAGTCCTAGTCCCCCAGTACCTCAGAATGTTACTATATTTGGAAAGAGGGTCACTGCAGATGTAATTAGTTATCCCAGGGTCCTGGGATAGAGCCCCGCACTGGGCTCCCTGTTCAGCAGGAAGCCTGCATCTCCCTCTCCCACTCCACCTGCCTGCGTTCCCTCTCTCGCTGTGTCTCTCTCTGTGAAATAAATAAAATCTTTAAAAAAAAAATGTGTACAAAGTTCTTAAGATTCACTTATTATCTTGATACCCCTGACTCTTTCCCTCCTCCCAGGATTCAAAATTTTGCAACCTCAAGTTCTACCACCAAGAGGGTTTCAGGACCCTACTCTTTAAGGTGGGAAGATATTGTATAATGTATAATTACTGTTGTGACAGTTTGTGACATCTTACATGGTAATTAACTCCCACTAAAAGACTCTTCCCTGCATTTTACCAAAATAAGTAGTTTATTATAGCTTTTTCTCTTTATTGACTGTGTCTTATTTCCAGCCTTACTCAAAATATTGCTTTTTCAGAGACTAGTCTTCCAGTTTATTGCAAGACTAATTGCATTCAGCTCTGGCAAATTGTTTTAAAATATATTTTCCATGCTCTAGAGTTGGCTACTCATTCAGATCCAAATAAAGCTGATTTCTACCTGGTCACAAACCCTCACGCCAATTCAGTCAGGAATATGGGAGGTCTGCCTGTAAAATAATAAAGCTGGAGGGGAGAGGTGTTTGTGTTGGGTTTGTACAATTGCTTTCATCTTTTTTACGTATGATTGCATGATGAGATTTTTAAGGGAAAAATGAAAAGCCATGGTTAACACCAAAACCAACAAAAACCACGCCCACACCATTGCTTGACGGGTCTGAACCACTCTAAGACAAATGGACTCCGGAACACTGTGTGTTTACAGCGCAGGAATGTCACACATAGATAGACCTGGAATATTCTATGACCATAAATATGAATAACAGAGCCTCCCCAGTCAGACCTATCTAATTTCATCAAGCCTCTGAAATTACATCTTTCACGGAAGCAGCCTCGGGGCACAAATGCAATAAGATAACATTAATTAAAATACATAAAACCATCCAGGAGGAGCAAGGAGTATCCTATACTTCTTGAAAGGGTGGAGACTGAACTAAAAATAGTAATCACTATTTTGCAAGCTTAAAAGGCTGGGTCTTACAAAGTGCCTGAAGCTACAATCCTAGCCGACTTTTTCCAAGGTAGGATAATAATTAGTATGTTATGCGCTCGTCTGGTATGCACCCTAATTTTGCAGGGCTGTGTACGCACGCTCACTCTGCAACTGCGACCTTCGGTTCTCTGTGCCCTGTTTGTCCCTAAGCAGAATCCGAGAGGTTCCAAAGCGCCATGCACCATCCCCTACCACGACGCCAACTACTGTACCACACAAAAGAAGGAATATTCTGTACAACCCTAATGAGACATTATCATTGCTGAAATTCAGCTCTCCGCTTTGCTTGGAAACAAATTAGTGCTGACCAAAACGAGCATCCTATTATTTAAAAGAACCACAACTGCCTTGGTGCTGACATGATCCCACTGGGTCTTCAGAGCAACCCTATCAGGGGCTATTATTCCAATTATCAGGATGAAAACACTGAGGGTCAACGTGATAGAGAAGCTTACTTAAGGACATACGACTAGGAAGTGGCGAAGACAGCACCAGAACCCAGGCCTGGCAAGACCGCTACATTGTACATGCCTTCGGAAATTACTGCAACTATGAACAAGTATTTTAAGCGCATAGAAACAAAGAACCTAATTTTATCACTAAAATTCATGGCTTCTGCACATGCAAGGGAACCATCAATGACAGTGCTATTTTGTATCATGCCTTTTCATTTAAGATCATTTCAAGTATTAGCATCCAAATTACTGCAATACAGAAGGTCAGGTCAGGGATGAGCTTCAGGGAGAATTTGGTTTCCTGGTGATGTGAAGACACGAGGACACAAACTAGGCTCTCAGATAATTGAGGTTAAGGGCCCTTTGCTTTCCATGTTATTACTAAAGAATCACTCATCACTGGGGCACCTGGGTGGCTCAGTCATTAAGAGACTGCCTTTGGCTCGGGACATGGTCCCAGGGACCTGGGATAGGAGCCCTGCGTCAGGCTCCCTGCTTGGCAAGAAGCCTGCTTCTCCCTCTCCCACTCCTCCTGCTTATGTTCCCTCTCTCACTGTATCTCTGCCAAATGAACAAATAAAATACTTTTTAAATATATTTTAAAAAAAGGAATCGCTCAACACTACATCAAAAACTTATGATGTACTATATGTGGGCTAATGGACCATAATAATAAAAATAATTATTTTTTTTAAAGATTTTTATTTGTCAGAAAGAGAGAGAGAGAAAGCACACAAGCAGGCAGAGAGGCAGGCAGAGGCAGAGAGAGAGGCAGGCTCCTTGCTGAGCAAGGAGCCCGATGCAGGACTTGATCCCAGGACCCTGAGATCATGACCTGAGCCGAAGGCAGCAGCTTAACCCACTGAGCCACCCAGGCGTCCCAAAGTAATTAATTTTTTTAAAAAGAAAAACCTATGTAACTGGTGGAATGTCAGATGGTTTTTTTAAATATCTTTTGTACTCTGTTATCTACTGTGTTTTCTACTAAACTTTTACTACTTTGATAACATGAGAAAAGATAATAAGCATATTTTGATTTGAGAAAAATAATAACAACACACATTGGTGCCAATGAGCTAATATTTAGTATAAAACACGTGAGTCTTACGTTCCTATCTTGTCTACAGAAGCCCCATACAGAAAAGATGAAAGTGATTTTTTATTTATGACCATATGCTATAAAGTCAGGAAACCTTGACTATATGGACCAAACTATCAAATACCATCCATTTTCCCCTGGGCGAGTCATTCGGCTCCTCAAAGATCCCCCTTCCATCTCTTGCAAAAAGAGGACACTGTAATAATACCGATTTAATATGGTTATAAGAATAAAATGAGAACACATGCCATTTAAGTACACACGTACACATTCATACAGGGCAGAGTGCCATCAAGATTTAAATCATCTAACCTGAGAGATCCTTAAACAGACAGTACTCTCATTTCCATGAAATGAATTTATCCATGCCTATTTTAGCTTCTTTTATAGACAAATCTTACTGCAAAGGCAAAGGGCAAAAGTCTTTCTCTTTCTTTTCTCTATGTATGTGTGCTTCCCAAATGACATCCCCAGTAGGTTGAAAACTCCTCAGTCTTTAGCTCTTTCCAATATATGTTTATGCAAAGGAGTTGAGACTTTACATTTTAGCCAGTTTTAAATCAGAGTCCCATTCAATTCACATTAAAGAGCCTATGAATTATGATAAATGTTTCTGCTTATGTATCTTTATATTCTACGGGGACATTTGGAAATTGACTTGTAGAAAGGTAAATCCAGAGACAGAACAACCAATGAGCAGCTTTACTGTCTTCAAGGTGAAAAAAAAAAAAAAAAAGAAAAGAAAAAAGAAAACATTTGGGAACTAAAAAAGATCAAGCACATTCCAGGGACATTTTGGAAGACTGGCCATTCCTGTTGGTGGCCTACTTGGATGAGGCAAAAGAGATGAATCTCAAAGAGGCAGAAGTTTCCAGCTTTGGTATCTGTAGGGATGGGGATCCTGTTAACTACAGCAGGAGACACAGAACCGGATTTTAACTGGGTGGCGGGATAACATGTAGGGCAGGGATATAAACCTGAACAACCATTTCAAAAGACTTCATTAAAGCTGAACAACGTATGTCTGCCTTACAACCCAGCAATCCCGCACCTTCAAATATACCTAACAGAAATAGTAAATGTCCACCAAAAGGCATATACAAAAATGTGTGCGGCACCATTATTCTTAGTCGGTGAAAACTGGGAAACCCCATGCTGGCCAACAGTCATGTGGATAGGCTGACGCATATTCATACAAGGGAATACCACACACAATGGCCAAGAATGAACCCATGTTACAACGACACAGATGGCTGAGCAAAAGAAAGGCCACGGAAGAGACCACATATTGTATGACTCCATTTACATGAAGACCGAAACAGGGGAACCTCACCCAGCGACAGAGGTATCCCCTGGAAAAGGACGGAGGGGAGCTGGAGGACAGATGGAGATATCCTCTATCTTGATCTGGGTAATGGCTTCACAGGTGCATACATATGGAAAAACTCAAATCCCACATATGCTGGGTTTTGTGGGGTTTTTTCCATTAAAAAGTTGACTTGGGGGCACCTCAGTGGCTCAGCGGGTTAAGCCTCTGCCTTTGGCTCAAGTCATGATCTCGGGGTCTTGGGATCAAGCCCCGCATCGGGCTCTCTGCTCAGCGGAGAGTCTGCTTCCCCCTCTCTCTCTGCCTGCCTCTGTATGTACTTGTGATCTCTGCCTGTCAAATAAATAAATAAAATCTTAAAAAAAAAAATAGTTGACTTAATTCCGTAGTATTACCACCGCTGAAGAAATAAAAATGATCCTCAGCTTCGCATTCTGCTTAGTCTGATTTCACGGCAGTACATTTGCTTCCTAAAATTTACCATATCAAAAGAATTCGCTACCCATGCTATTTCTTAAAGTTCTGTCTGTGATGATCTCATCAGAAGTGAGAAAAGAAGAGCAGCTATGAGTCTTGAAAAAAGGGGGCTACAAGTCCTTCTCCATATAATTAGGTCTGGCTACTGAGTGCATTTCAGTGTCCCATGATTTGCTGTACAGGTTCTGCATCAGAGATAACTTCATACCAATCGCATACACCTGGCCACAAAATACGGTTTGATTCCTGGCGTTCAGTAAACTTTACCTCCTAAGTAAGAGAAAGCAGCTGAAGCAAAAAAAGTAAAACTCTCTTCTACGAAGATCTGAGAAGAAGATCTGAGAAAAAAAAGGCCAAGGAAAGCTAATCCCCTACTCGTGATAAAGGAGGTTTGGGGAAACGGACTAGTGAGAAGCTGGTGGTCTCCTTCTGATGGCCAAGAGCAGCAAAAGGCTGGGGGAAGGGGGACTCGGGCCACTGGGTGACAGGTGTAGCGGGCCCACCTTTTCTCATACAGATGATGCTTTGAGATCCAACTGGACCAATTCAACTCTCCTTAGGGAGGAGCTCAACAGAGACCCAATGGAATAATGTCATGTCCTAGAGGTCACCAACATCACCAGGAAAGAAAATGCTGAAACCATGAAATATGCCCCTCACGGGAATCAAGGACTAGAGGAGGGAAAACCTGCACCAGGTGTATTTTCCTTTGTCCACATCGCCAATACACAGCTTTCTCTCCTCCTTATTAATGCCTGTGTGCTTAACATGACCAAATCATGGGCATGAATAATCAACAATGACCTATTTAATTACTAACCTACTGGATTCCCCAAGACAATAGTCAATAGCTATTAAATTCCCTTTAAAGTTTATTCTATGCCTTCATTTATTTTTATTTTCCCCCCAACCCTCCCCAGAAAACCCAAGTGTCAAAGAAGATGGCTCTTCCTACTGCGAGTCACTCACCGAGTGGGGTGGCCAGTCTGAGAGCCATGGGTGGGAACGCCATTTGATTATGCCTCTGGTGTGCTGGGCAGTCCTGATCCAGGCACGTCCCCCAGTGCGATGACCAAGGAACCATAGCAAATTTGGGGCCAACGCTAAACATCTGCAGGACTCATTATTTGTTAGCAATGAAAAACTATTTGAAGTCGTTTTTCTTGATCGTTTTCCAACCCCTTCATTTCACCACTGCAAGGAAGGACCTGTTTTCACAAACCACGGCTGATGACGTGTAACCGGATGATGTTTGTCCAAGGGAGATGCACCAGCTGATGCTAGGACAGATTTATTCTCTCCTGAGGCAGGAAAATGGCACAGGTAGGGAACAGCAGTAGTTAGAGAGGACAGATTGTTAGCTACTCTTTTCCGGAAGACCACCAAACCTCTGGTGGTGAACTTGACAACGAACCTGTTCACAATGAAACAAAGGCGTATGGGCTAAGGAATTGGACTTGAAAAGTAAAAAACAAAAAGTGACAGAGCACGGGTCTGGGGTCGGCTACTTTTTGCACTAAGGTTCTTTTATCTCAACATTGCTTTCTAGATAACCGAAGTGTACTTACTTAAATAATATACCTCCAAGCCTTTCTCATCCACCAGTCAGTTTAACAGCAAGACAGGAAAAAAATGAGAGAAGGAACGTAAGTCACTGGTCCTGAGTACATGATAAGCTCTCAGAGGCACTTTGCTTAAGTAAGTTACCTCCCACAAGTCTCCCTATCTTTTTAAGGTGGGAATTGGTGTCTACTGTCTGTGGATGAAGAAAAGGGAGACATGACCTGTCCATGCTCATGGTCAGTGACAGAGCTAAGATTCCAAGCAAGGACTGAAGGACCCCAAAGCCTCAGAGCTTCCTCTAGAGCCTGATCCCCGCCCTGGCATTCCTGAGCTCTCAAACAGAACCCTGGGACACCTCAAGGCTACTCTCAGCAGCAAGCTTAACACGTTCCTTGTGGAGGCTGACGTTTTGTGCATCATTACTTCTCTGGCTCTCCCAGGACCCAGCTGGGTACAGGACCGCTGTGGCGGCTGTTAGAGCAGCTGCCTGAAAAATCCAGCACAGCTCAGGCTGAGTGAAAGAGACTGGGGGGGGGGGAGCGGGGGGAGAGACAGAGAACACACACATGCAGGCACACAAGCGGGAAGACGTTTATGTGTGTATAAAAATAGAAAGAGTAGAACCCAAATAAAAAATAGTAGAACTTACTGCAATAATAAGGAAGTAAAGACACATTTTAAGATATCAGGAACAATGGTCACGTTCCTTTAATATGGGTAGTAGGCATATGTGCAATTTAAGAAACAAAACAATCCAAGAAAGGCAAAAAAAGAAAAAATTAAAAAGAGAGAGAGAGAAACCAAGAAAGACTCTTGTTTATTTTTTAATAAAATTTATTATTTTTATTTTTTAATAAAATTTATTTATTTAAGAGAGGGCAAGAGAATATGTGGGGGCCGGAGAGAGGTGTAGACGGAGAGGGAGAGAAAGAATCCTGAAGCAGATTCCAATCCCCAAGATCATGACCTGAGCTGAAATCAAGAATCGGTGGTTTAATGGACTGAACCATGCAGGCACCTCAAGAAACGGACTCTTAACTACAGAGAACAAACAGATGGTCACCTAAAGCTCCAGCTCAGACCCCTCCCCTAAGCTCCGGACTCCTAGGTCCACCTGTCAGGTCCATAGGTCCAACTGGACACCTATCACACACCTTAAAATATATGTGCAGCTGCACTCCTAATCTGTCCTGCCTTTGTCCACTTGGGCTGTTATAACAAAACAACATAGAGTGGGCAGTTTAAAAACACAAATTTCTCACGGTTCTGGAGGCTAGGAAGGCCAAGACCAGGACGCTGGCAGATTGGGTGTCTAGTAAGCACCGTCTTCCAGGTTGCAGACTGCCAGCATCTTGTATGTTCACGCAGAAGAGAGCAGAGAGCACTATCGGGCTCTCTCATACCCCTGGAAGGGCACTAAACCCATTTGTGAGGCCTCTACCCTCATGACCTCATCTAACCCTAATGGCCTCCCATAGAGCCCATCGCCTAAAAATCAGCACATTGCCGGGAGGGGTTCAGCACAGGAATCTGCAGGGGACACAAACATTCGCTCCACGACACTCTCCTACCAGAACTTGCTGCCCGGGACCAGCCTTCTGCATCTCCATTCAGAACAGCCTCACACCAATGGCCTAACCAGCCCTGCAGGGAGTTTGACTGCCTTCACCTTCATCTTTTTATCCAAACCCATCTACTCCTCCCCACACTCACCTGAGTCCAGCCCTGAAGCTATCCTCCCACTCCTCAAACACCGCTGCCTGGAACACCTCTTCCCCAAAAATGCACAGCACACCTCCTTTAAGTCTCTCCCCTGGAAGTCTTCCCTGACCACCCCCGATAGCATTTAAAAATTACATCCCCTCCTCCTAAGCCCCCCTTTCCGGTAGCCTCCTAGCCAGGTACACTTGTCTCCATAGCACTTATACCTTAAAATATCAATTATTTATTTTATTTAGTTACTGTCTACAATCCTGACAATGGTGGAAGTCCCACAAAAGCTCTGAGGGTTTTTTTTGGGGGGGGGGGCGCTTTGGGTTTTTTTTTTTAAAGACTTTATTTATTTGACAGAAAGAGACATAGGGAGAAAGGGAACACAAGCAGGAGGAGTGGGAGCCCGATGCGGGGCTCAATCCCAGGACTCCTAGATCATGACCTGAGCCGAAGGCAGACGCTTAAGACCCGAACCACCCGGGCATCCCAGAAGCTCAGAGTTTTGTCTGCTGTGTTCATGCTGTATCCTAAGCACTACCAGTTGCCCAATACATGCATGTTGGATGAATAAACTTTGCCCAGCCACTTATTACCACCAACGCCCTAAACTAATTTAGTGTAAAACAATTTCATTACTATTACTAGGCTGTTTCTGCCCTGAATTTTCCAGAACGATTTCTAACTAAGCAACTCTCCAAAAGCCTCACTCATCTGCCTGCCCCTGGCTCAACACTGGCCTTAGTTGCCCTTATAGTTGAGAAAGGCCTCATTTTTATTTTCATTTCATTTCAAGACTCAGAGAAGAGTCTTGAAGGTCTCTGTCCTAAGTGTTAATAATAATCTCCAAACATTAATGTTTACTTTTAATTTTCTTTTGGTCTGAGCCTTGTCCTAACAAGCACATTTTACTTTCAAAATCAAAGAAAAACCACAATTAGAAATGACTCCCCCACTCCAAAAAATAAAAATAAAAGCAGGTGGGACTATGACTGAAATAATGCAATGGCCATCACCGATCTGAGAAGGCAGCCAAAGAAATCCCAGGCCACGTGCAGCCTTTCACCTCTGCACACATGCCTTTCTGGGGGGCACCAGGGACCAACTGCTCTCCTTCTGGTGGTGGCTTTTTTCAAAGTACAGTGGTTCAGAACATTGACTGATGTCACCGAATAATCAGGAGACAATTAGCAATAAACCAAAGCCATCTTGAAATTAATCACTTAGATACAGGTGGTTCACCAGACTTAAAAACAAAAAGATGTTGGCTCAACACGCTGGTTTATTTTTCTTATTTTGCCTAATCAGCAATCTGCACAGGGTTCTATGCCAATGTCTAGCCTACCTGAATCATTTTCCCTCTATAAACAAAGTACATTGTGTTTTCTTCACCTCCTAATCCCAATGTCAAATGGTAAAAAAGTTGTTTTCAGGAATGTCTATGGACTCAAGGGTGCAGCATTACACAGGCTCATGGGAATCCATGAACTAAACCGAAAAAGTAAGTAAGACTCCTAACCCTTGTCTTTCAATAGCAAATACAAGGGTAATAATGTTAATTAAAGCCAATACTTTTTGAGCACTTACTTTGGCACTTTAAATTAATATGTTCATTTATTCACCCCAGAGCCTGTTATCACTAAAAGATGAAAATACCCAGGCAAAGAGACATCAAGAAAGTAGCTTAAGGTTACACAGCAGTAAATGGCAGAATCTGAACCCTGGTCCCAGGATCTATCTACACTCTCATACCATGCGAGTGACCCCTGGGTGTCTCCTGCACCTGTCATGGCGTTAAGACCCCATGCATTTGGATCTACTACTCTCATTTCCCCTAATGTTCTTTCTTTCCTTTGCTGCCTGGCAAACTCCTATTCAACCTCCAAAACTCATCTTTGGGAAACCCTCCCTGGTACCCCAAGGAGAATTAGTCATGCTCCTTCTACTTTCTACCATCATTTTTTGTTCATATGCTATTTCACTACCATGTAAAAAAATGACACCCCCACCCCTGCCACAACTTGACCATGAGTCTATGTGGAAAGGAGCTACATCTGATCCATACTTAATACGTCTGATCGCCACACTTAATAATTATCACAAAAATTCATTTACAAATTTAAGATCTCTCAAAGGGATCATTTCATAATATAATAACATTTATCGGGTGCCTACTCGTCTAGGTACTTTATGTATTTTAACTCATTTAATATTCACCATAACCCCATTAGGGAGGATTCCAGTATGTCCCCATTTTGCAGATGTGGAAACAGAGAAAGTTAAAAATTCTATCACGGCCCAAGGTGAGAGCTAGCAAGCACCGGAATTTGACACCAAGCAATGTGGCTCCCAAGTTCACTGCCAGTCCAGTAGGCAGGTTCTGCGCTAGACTCTCTGAGGTCCCAGTTCTTGCCCATAAAGATGCCACATGAAACTCGCTTTCCTTTCTTCTTCACGTTAAGAGAGGGAAGGATCACCTGAAGGATCTGGAAGGGCAGAGACCCCATCTGCTTGGTTCACCCTCACCGTCTAGCTCGGGGCCTGCTGTGAAAAAGGAAGCTCAGCGGATATTTGCTGAAGGGTCGAAAACCACTTATGGCTTTGAAATGACTGTATTCTTTACATATTCTTTACATATAATAGCATTATTTAAAGCATCATACAGGTGTTATCTTCAAAACAACTACATGAGGAGGGTACTCTTTTTAGTCCTGTTGCACAGATGAGGAAACCAAGGCACCGAAAGTGTCAATAACTTGCCTAAGAGCAACCAGAGCATTAGAATGTGAAGCCTGTATTCAAACTCGGGAGGTCTGATCCTCCTGCAGCTTCTTGTGGCTGGAACAACCACAAACTGGGAAGCTGAACACAACAGGAATTAATTGTCTCAACAGTACTAGAGGCTAGAATTCTGCTATCATGGTGTTGGCTGGCCCCTGCTCCCTCCAAAGGAGAGGGTCCATTCCCTGCGTCTTCCAGCTGCTGGAGGCCCCGGGGATCCCTTGGTCTGTAGCAACATCACTCCAGGCTGCCCCCACCTTCACATGGCCCCTTCCTTCCACCTCTCTGTACCTCCATCATCACACGGCTTTCTCCCTTTGGTCTGTGTCCAAATTTCCCTCTTCTCAAGGTCACCAGTCATAATGGATTATGGGCCTGCCATACTCCTATATGACCTCATCTTAACAGGATGAGGTCTTCAAAGTCCCTTTTCCATGTGAGGTCAAACTCACAGGTACCAGGGGTTAGGACTTCAATAAACCCTGGGGTGGGAGCAAAGGTAGGGGGATGGTGAGGTGGGAGCGAAGGTCGGGGGCGGGGGGTAGGGAGGTGGGAGCAAAGGCTGGGGCCTGGGGGCCGGGGGGTGGAGGGAGAATGACACAATTCAACCCGTAACAGCCTGTATAGGACCGATTCCAAAGATGTACGGAAATGACCCCGTTTCTCTAACCAGTTACCCTCTTTGCTGATGCAAGATTGGCTGGTTCCCAAATCACTCCTCTGAACAAGGAGCAGTGGGAGGTTTGAGATTCAGGGGTTTCTTTCCATACGAAGTAAAGGGGGCACAACCAAAAATGTAAGCACACTTTAAGTACATGAGAAATTTTATCATGAAAAAGCAAGTATTTCCCTAGAGTGGAAGCCAGTTAATAGGCAAGAAAAACTTCAAGTACTTACATAATCTGCTTCCCTACCACTCAAGTAATTTATTACATACCTCCATTTTATCCATTTAAGGCAATACCTTGGGAGTTTGGACCAATGAAAAATAATTAAACAATACTCTACAACAGTGACCTATTTGATATTTATTTTCGTTTTAACACTCTAACAGATGTGCCCACTTCTTTTGAAAGCTAATGATTCCCTGGGGTCTATAATTAACAGTTTAAGATTACCTGCAACCTTCACGTTTTGATTAATCAAAATTAGCCTTCAAGGAAAACGTAAACAAAGTACACAATTCTTCAAGTAAATGGGAGTTTCTAGTTTCTCCCATTGATAGCCTCTCTTATTCCAAAGTCTAGTGTCAAACTTGCACATTCATTCTGTATCAACTGTATTTTGTTCCTCTATTAATCATGAGAAATATGTCCACCACACACCGGCAGCCTGATTTTCTCTGTGTGCTAGGGAAGCAACAAGAAACCTCCCATACAGGTTAATTCAGAATTCGGCTCTTGAAATAAACATGATAAAAAATCTCTGGCGCACATAACTGTCAACCAACCTACTACTCAGAAATTACTTTTGCAATGGTTTTATTGGAAGGCGTCATTGTTAACCTTTTGCTAGCATCACCTAGATTATGATAAAGACCATGTAAGCTGCCATAACTCATTTTCATATTAACATATAGCATCTAAGTCAGGATGTACTGTGGGCCAAAGCTAGTCAAAGCACACTGTCGAAAAAATGACATTTCCTAAAATCAAAGTCTTGACCTGAAATCCCATCTGCTTTCTTGTATTCCATCAGTTTTCCAGACTCAAATAGAAGTGGAAATACTAACAGGTTATCCCAAAGGACAGTTCACTTATTTTGAAAGATACCAATGACCCACTTAAAACAAAAAAAGTAACAGCCTTCCTTAGAAAAAGATCATTATTAACATGGAATAATTCAGCAAGTAAAATTCTATTTTACTAGTATATCACATTAAAATGCAATTTTCAGACTAATATATTTACAGAACATTTCAAGACCGCCAGTTGCTCACCCCCGGTGGCTGGAGCTTATCCTCTCTAATTATTCTCAGGACAGAATGTTTAATGATGAGAGAAATAACTGATTTTTCCCGAAAGAAAAACAGTAAAATCCCAATTACGTCCTTTAAAAGTGTATGTCAATCTTACAGGGAATATAGAAATTTTCTTGGTTTAAAAAGGCAATGAGGGATGCCTGGGTGGCTCAGTCGGTTAAGCTGCTGCCTTTAGCTCAGGTCATGATCCCAGGGCTCCTTGCTCAGTGGGGAGCCTGCTTCTCCCTCTCCCTCTGCCTGCCACTCTGCCTGCTTGTGCTTGCTCTCTCTCTCTCTCTCTCTCTGACAAATAAAAATAAAAAATTTTTAAAAAGGCAACAAGAAAAAATAAATGCAAAGCAGCTACAATCACAACCAAACACAATTTGTGCTTCTGACATGAGCTTTCTCACACCAACTGGTCCTTAGATACTTTCTACCCTCCTAGGGAATTCCGGATTTCATAATCCAGTAGCTCTTGCATCTTAGGGAAATAAGGGTGCACAGTGTCTGTGAGTGTGTGCACACACAAGCACGTAGCATTCACATATACTCAGTGCCTTCGCCAGTGCTAAGTTCTCGCCTCAGAATCTACATTCAGCTCAGTCCTATACCTGCTCTAGCTGTGTGCCCTCGGACACTGGTGAGCCTCAGCTTCCCCACTTACACTGGAGAATAATTACAGCAGCTTCCTCCTAGAGGTGTGGGACCAAATGACGCCCTCCACATAACCCATCTACCACAGTGACCACTGTCTCCCAGGAAGTGCTCAATGAACATCGACCCTCATAATTTCTATGGGCTCCTCCCACAGGTGAGGAAAAAGAGGTAACTTGTTCAGGGTCACTGTGCTGACAGAGACAGAGCCAGGATCAAAGCCCAATCCAAGGGCTTTCCAAGACTATCAAACTGTAAGAGGTCTCAAACACACGGAGGGACTATCATTCACATTCTCTGAGGAGAATACAAACATGGCATGAGGTACCAATAAAAACCAAGAATATGGAGTTGAATATAAAGCATTAAAAACCTGCTACCAATTATAACCATCTTTCCATTTGCCTTTTCTAAAAGAACTATCCTTTCAAATATTTTAGGGGTGCCTGGGTGACTCAGTTGGTCAAGTGTCTGACTTCGTCATGATCTCAAGGTCTGGGGATCAAGGCCCACTCAGCAGAGGGTCTGCTTGTTCCTTTCCCTCTGCGCCCCGCCCTGCTTGTGCACATACTCTCTAATAAGTAAATCTTTTTTTAAAAAATAAATAAATATTTTAATTCTGAAAAGTCTGTCAATTTGATCATCAAGGACCATCTTCTATAAAACAATAACAAATGTGGGGTTGATCTAGGACATCTGGTCAACCTACTGACCATTTCAACCACCAGTAATCAAGAGAGTGGCAGGCATTTTCACATGTTATCCCAGTAAATCCTCTTAACCAGGGAGGTATCGTTCTAGACATTTTACAGATGGAGAAACTGTGGCCCAGGCAGAGCACCCACCTACACCACCTGCCCAGGGCAGGGCCCAAACTAAAACTTGGTCCTGTCCAGACCTAAAGTCTATGCTCTCTTTATTTTTTTTTTTTTAAATATTTTACTTATTTATTTGACAGAGAGAGATCACAAGTAGGCAGAGAGGCAGGCAGAGAGAGAGAGAGAGAGAGGAGGAAGCGGGCTCTCTGCTCAGCAGGGAGCTGAGCAGAGAGCCCGATGCGGGACTCGATCCCAGGACCCTGAGATCATGACCTGAGCCGAAAGCAGTGGCTTAACCCACTGAGCCACCCAGGCGCCCCATATGCTCTCTTTAGAACAACATGGATGCAACAAAAGAAAAGTTAGGCTACGCAGGCACTTGGCTTTGAGAAAACACTCAACAAAATCAATGGGGAAAGTGCCACCGTTTTGGAGGACATTCAAATGAACCTTAATTTTTACCAAACTGTTTCATTTCCAAAGTAGAAGTCAGTAACAAATATGACCAAAACTTTGCCCTACATAAAGCATACCCAATTCACAATTTCAAACTTGTCTTGCATCAGTGTTCATCTCTCATAAATGAAACGTTTTGGAAAGGCAAGAGCTTGGTATCAAGTTCAGGTTGAGTGACACCTATACTCACCCCACCCAAGCTCTTGGGGTCTGTGCCGTCAGCACCCCTCAGAGCTTCAGCCCCTGTGGCAGGTGGCACCAAGGTTAAAGCACACCCAGAGCAGCTTCAGTCTCATGAGAGGACATGGTCTTCTCTCATAGCAGTTCTCTCTCTCTCTCTTTTTTTTTTTTGGTTAAACTTTTTTCTTTCCTTTTTTTTTTTTTTTTTTTTTTTTTTAAAGATTTTTATTTTTTGACAGACAGAAATCACAAATAGGCAGAGAGGCAGGCAGAGAGAGAGGAGGAAGCAGGCTCCCCGCCGAGCAGAGAGCCCGATGCGGGGCTCGATCCCAGGACCCCGGGATCATGACCTGAGCCGAAGGCAGAGGCTTCAACCCACTGAGCCACCCAAGCGCCCCTCTTTCCTTTTTTTTTTTACTGTGGTAAAATACAAATATAATTTGCCATTTTAACCATGTTTAGCTTGATAGTTTGGTGGCATTAAGTACATTCACACTGTTGTACGGCCCTCACCACCCCACATGTTAACTTTTCCATCTTGCCCAAATCATACTCTGGATTCATGAAACACTAAATTCCCGTTCCCAGGTGCCTGGATGGCTCAGTCCATTGGGCACCTGGGTGGCTCAGTCGGTTGGGCATCTGACTCCTGGTTTCAGCTCAGGTCATGGTCTCAGGATTGTGAGATCCAGCCTCGTGTAGTGCTCTGTGCTCAGTGTGGAGTTGTGGAGTCTGCTGGTCCCTCTCCCTCTGTTCCTCCCCCGCTCATGCTCTCCTCCATCTGTCTTTCTCTCTCAAAAAAAAAAAAAAAAAAAAAAAAAAAAAAAAAGTCTTTAAAAAATAAATAAATAACAAAATAAAATAAATTCCCTCTTCCCCTTCCCCCCAGTCCCTTGAAACCACCTTTCTACTTTCCGTCTCTACAAATTACACCACTCTGGGTACCATAAACATGCTCATACGACACCTGTCCCCTTGTAATTGGCTGATTCTACTAAGCATAATACCAGTTCTTTTTTGCTCCCAGTTAGTCTCCTTGAAGAAACACCCTGAAATGCACAACCTCTAGAGGACATAAAAATGAACGTGTGAGAAATTTTTCTTTCCCTTTTACTACTTGCTAGAAGAATATAAAAACCCTAGTGACGGTTAGGAAGAAGAATGAGAAAGCCAACAAAATCATCCACAATCCCACAGCAGAGGCACTCCGTTTTCCCTTCTACTCATTCTCTCATCATCGTTTGCTTTATGTAAATGAAATCTGCATAATTACATAGTACTGAGTATCCTTTAACTTAACCATCAATCAAAATGATACACCTTCAAGCTTTTCAAAAATTAACTCCCAAGGTCAACACCAAGGAAAAATAAACGTGCTTTCATGAAAACGTGGATCTACCAAGCTCTCCCATGGTACAAAGAAGACACAAATACAAACACTATTTAAATGTTAAGCAAAAATGTATATAGACTCTGAATGTGGCCATCCATCCCACTGTTATCTCTCTCAATGGAAAACAGCATAACGCCATCTAATGAAAATCCTGTTTTCTTCCCAGGAAATAAAAATAATAATGCCACAAATCAACATCTTCCCTAGTTCTTTTTTTTTTATATTGATTTTTCTTGCAATACACATGGTCTCAGAACTAAGGGGGGAAACATACAAAATTTAATAAAACTCCACATCTTATTTTTGTTTCTCGTTTCTACTTGTGGCTTGTAAAATATATATATAATATATAAAACAGCAGGATCTAGTAACAGTAGAGGAAAATGATTTCGGATGAAATAAAACTCAAGTCAGGAGGGGATGACTTTGATCGGGAGACAATTATACCTAAGTTGATGGGATGCCAGACTTCCTTTATTTGTTTTAGTAGAAATAACCTCAAGTCCTAGAAAAAAGACATTTTTAGAAAATGACACTGACCCAATTGCTAGATCCCATGAATAAGAGCAGGGAGTGTTACCTTCATTCCACCACTCCTCACACGTTTTCTTCTCAAATCACTGGAATACATTCAACTTGAATGGGGGCTTTCGGGATACTACATTACTGCAGAAACAGAAAGCCTGTCCACAGTAATGGTATTCAGCATACCCACCACTCATACTGAATTTCCTGTTTCATGTAGGGAGAACGGAACCCATGAAAACAGAGAACCCCAATACGGAGGACCAAAAAGGACTAGTCATTCCAAATTCTTAGATCCAGCTTCTTTAACCCTATTCTCAGTTAGGCCCTAATGCATCTTTCTAGAAATTGCCCCAAGCACAAAAAAAAATTCAGTAGCCCATGATGGGACCTCCTTCCAACCCTGGTAACCGACCCAAATGCGTTTATTCTGAATTATTTTATAAAGACTTCATCCCGCGTTCTCCCTTAAATGAAACTCTCAGGGAGCCTGCCCCACCTTGAACATTTCCTGGCTTGCTGTGTCAAACTAGACCCATAAAGACTAACAAAGAATACAATTTCAAAATTAACAGACACTAAAACATCTGCTCTGACTTCAGGAGGGGCCAAAACTTAACACAGGTCAACTGAAAGGAAATCTAAATGCCAGTATTTTTTAGGTTGAGATTAAGATTGCACAACATCAGCAAAAACTCAGTATATAGTGTCCGACCCAAGTTAATCATTCCTACATAAGGCTAGCCCTTAGGAACGCCAAACAGGTCAGTCCTCTCCCCTTCCCTAACTTAGGGTCAGCTGACACCCAAAGCAATGTTTACACACCAAAAGAAGATAGAACAAAGTCAGAATATGAACACTTCAAACAGAAACCATTCTCTGTTAGAGGAACTGAGGCTTAAGGCCTGTGCAGAAACAGCTTGCGTCCCATGTGACCCTCTAGCCAGCTCCTCCTTGAAGACAGCAAATGAGCGATGGTCTCTCAGGCTCTAAATGCCATCTATCTTTGCACCCAAATCAACGGGACTGACAACGGAGCACAAGGCATGTGGAAAACCAATACAAGAAATCCTGCCTCTGCCTTCTCTTCAACAACCGAAGTCCCCGGAGGTTAAGAGTGGGACATGAAGGGGCGCCTGGGTGGCTCAGTGGGTTAAGATGCTGCCTTCGGCTCAGGTCATGATCTCAGGGTCCTGGGATCGAGTCCCACATCGGGCTCTCTGCTCAGCAGGGAGCCTGCTTCCTCCTCTCTCTCTCTGTCTGCCTCTCTGCCTACTTGTGATCTCTCTCTGTCAAATAAATAAATAAAATCTAAAAAAAAAAAAAAAAAAAAAAAAGAATGGGACATGAAGAGGAGAGAAAAGTCTGCATCACATGAAACGTTCTTTTCAGCACCTTTAGAGCTGGTCATCCAAGGTGTCCAAATAGAAACACCAGCTCATGGGAGACTGAAAAATATGCTCCCCCCCCCCACCGCCCACCCCGGGCAAATGCTGCATTAAATGAAGTTTCTTTCCAGTCGGACTTCCTGGATATGTTGATGTGAAGAGAAAGTACGTGCAGTTTTCTGAACTTGTCAGAAGAAGCCTTTATTCCCAACGTATTTCCAGTCACTTGGGATTCAGTGAACCCCTGTTGTGAAGTTCTGCTTCGGATGCTAGGGAGGCCAGCTTAGAGCCCAGATCTGGGTACGCAGGCGCAATGATAAGGCATCGTCTCTCCGGTCTTCAAAACGAGAGGGGCATTAGGACTCCTCCAAGAGGTGTTTAAAAGTTAGGTCCTTGGTACCATTCTTGTGGCCTTAAATTGCTCCTCTCCTTGTCATGATTTGGACACAGCCGTCACTTCCTGCCACTCGGGACTCAGCTTAAGAATCACCTACACACTTGATCTGAAGGAACCCAGTGGGCGCCCTGCAGGACATCGCATGTCTCTGACTTCTTCGAGGCACCTCCCACCCGGAAAGCTGAAGTGTTTGACTCACTGCCATACCCTCGGGCCAGCGGCCCGTGCTAGGTGCTCAATAAACAGATGGTGTTAGTACAGGCAAGTGGTCTAGCTATCCCTCCCTCTGACTTGGAGAAACGATGACTTAAACATCTGGTTACATTTCCTATCAGTTCAATAAGATTTATTATTTCAAATAAAAAGGCCATGGTTATGCTATGCTGCTAAATTATATGACAACTGCATTTCTCTTGGACACATATTTTCATAGCAAGCCACTATTTAAAAACCTATGTATTTTTGAGTCATTCCAGAAACAGTAATGAGTTTAATATGAGCTCCTCCCCTGCCTTTCTAGAATTTGGACACAAAACCACACAGCTAACTGGCTCTTATATTAACCAACCTCATGCGGATCTCACCAACATCATGTCATAAGCCTATACCATCACAACTGGGGATAAACTATCAGAAAAGCTAGCTGTGAAAAACATTCTCATGCACATTTACTAAGGCCTCCGATGGGGGCGCCTGGGTAGCTCAGTCGGTTAAGCATCTGCCTTGGGCTCAGGTCAAGATCTTCAGGTCCTGGGATCGAGGTGCATTGGGCTTCCTGCCCAGAGGGAAGTCTGCTTCTCCCTCTCCCTCTGCCCTTCCCTTCCACTCGTGCACTTTCTCTCCCTCTCAAACAAATAAAAAAAAAATTTTTAAAGCCTCCAACAATAGTTATTTTTCATTCATATATTCACTCTTTGATAAACGTTTATTGAACATCCAGGATCTGTAAGCACTGGGAGCATAAAGATGAAGAAGTAAAAGTGTCATTCCTCAAGGGGCTTACAGACTAGAAGAGAAGCCCGAGAAGTGAGTGGTTGTAATGCAGTGTGACAGCAAGGGTACGAAGAAAGAGGGATGTGAGCTGCTCCCCTTGGAGGCTAGAGAGTCACCCTGCTCTGGGTAACCGGGTACCCAGTGGTCTTCCAAATGTGTTCCCCAGACCCGCAGCATCGGCATCCCACAGGACATTGTTAGACGTGCAAACTTTGATCGCGCCACACAGTCCCGCGAATCAGAAATTCTGGGGGTGAGGCCAGCATCGCACATGTTGTAGCAAGCCCTCAGGTCATTCAGACACACACTGAGGAGCATGACAACGGGAAGCTACTTCCTGAAGGAGGAAAAAAGTCAAGCAAGTGACGAATACACAGACAGTAAGGATGGCTGCAGGCAATGCAGGCTGCCCGCTGAGCAGAGAGCCCGATGCGGGGCTCGATCCCAGGACCCTGGGATCATGACCTGAGCTGAAGGCAGAGGCTTTAACCCACTGAGCCACCCAGGTGCCCCAGGCAATGCAAAAGGAGGATTAAGCCCGAAGGCCAGAGAAAGCTGGGCCTGTTGTCAGAACAGAATGGCTGAGCTCAGAGCACGACATGGAGAGCAACATAGATCATGAAGATACCGGGGCGAAGCCAAGAGGCGGGCGCTTCATCTCGAGGGCAGCGAGGAGCCCCTGGAGGCTGGGATGGGCATGCCCGGGCCTGCAGAGGAGTCCAGAAGATCACCTCCGAGGCAGTGCAGAGAATAAACAGAGAGGCCACAGAGAAGGTAACCTGATGAGAGGTGATAGTGGGGGGAAGGCGGGGACGGTGGCTATCAGCAACAGCGGGGCTCCAAGAGAAAGCTTACCTACCCCCTGCACAGATGGAGGTGCCAGGCACGCTGTGGGATACACCGAGCATCCCTTCTCCCTGGACGCCTTGCCTGACACTGCCCCCCACACACCCCCAGCCAAGGCAGATGCTGATCAGGGAGGGCAGAGTACTTCCTGCCTCCCTGCCGGGTAGCACACGGCACCTTTTATCTCGGCGGCCAGTGCTTCCCTACAGACAGACAGACAGCTTCAGGCAGGCAGAAACCAGGGCTATCCTGGTCAGTTTCCGCCCTGGTCCGTTTCCACAGGCCGCAGCTGGAACGGCGCCCAGTGCTTCGGAAGCCAGACTGAATGAATGGAGCCAGCCAGGCCAGGAGGCCACTGAGAGGCCACCGCTCTCATTCAGGGACGAGATGACCGTGTCATGGGGAAGTAACCAGAGAGCTTAGGACAGACTGAATGTCTTCATTTTTCTCTAGTCTGTTGTTACCATTCAAAACACAGAAGGAAAATCTTCACGAGTCAGTTCTGTTGGGAAAATGTGACAGTAAATGTGATCTGCTGAGGGGAGCCCACCAGCCCACCTTCCTAGGGAAAGCTGGCCGGGAGCACGGTTTGAGCACTTTGGCAAGCACAAAGGAAGACCCAGTCCTGAGCCACAAAGACAGTGCCACCTAACGAAGATAACAAGTTTGCTCTCCTTTTTGTTGTCAGAACAGTTCTAGAACCTTAAAGGAGAGGAGAGGACCAGGACATTTTAAATCCCACTGACACAAGCCTGCCTCTCTGCTTTGGTTTTTAGAAATGATTTCAAGTAGGCAGATGTTGTGACCCAATTACAGGGTATTTTGGAAGGAGTAGGCACCTAACTTGGGGCTGGAGCTGGTGGGCGTAGAGGGAAGAGTCAGTTACTAAGCAGGCAGTACCACCTGCCTCTCAATCTTGCAAGGAATTTTATAGAGAAGGGAGCTGTGACAATCAGGAAGGAAGGCAGCTCTCCCCTGACCTGCTTCCTGTTTTCTCACCATTCCCAAAATAGACAGAGCTAAGGAAAATCATAAATACATTTCTTAGCCCTCCAGGGAAAGGTTCATTAAGGGCATGAATTTGGGTCCCTGGGAAAAAGGGATGAAAGACAAAGCTATCGAAGGCCCTAGAATCAAGAGATGGAAACAGTGGAAAATAAAACCCATAGATGAAAAGGACAGTGACCAGTGCTTATACCAAAGCCTCCTGAGAGCCACGGCCACAAACTCGAGTCCCCTGGATTCTCTGAACTCATGCTCTCTGGAGTCAAAATTTAAAGTTTTTGCTTAAAATAAAAAATAGTAACAGTTAAGATCTAACTTTATGCCAAGTATTACTCATTATTATGTTCAGAAATTAATACATGAAATCCTCTTAACAACCATTTCATATATAGTATCTCTACTTATGGATAAGGAAACTAAAGCACTGTCATTTCTGTTCCCCACCTGTAATTCTGTACTTCTGTTGTCCCCAGTCATATAGCTATTATGAGACTGACGCGCTACCTACTGCGCTAACGAGGCACCTAGTCATATGGCTATTAAATTGCAGAGCAATATTGGAACCCTGAGAGTCTGGCTCTTAACCACCAAATCCTACTCCTTACCCACAGGACTGTCTTGTGCGTACATTTACTGTAGGATATTTACAAGCATCCTTGGCCTCTACCCTCTAGATGCCAGCAGGACTCCTTCCACAGTCATGAAATCAGAAATGTCTCCAAAATTGACAAAAGTCCCTGGGGAGAAAAACTGCCCCCCCTTCCTCTTGGAAAACCACAGTTAGAGAGATCTGAAAGGCCAAATCTCTAGGTCCCCTTTGGAAGGAGTGGCAAATCCCCAGGGTTGAATAGAAAAAACAGTCTATAGCAGCTCTATGGAGGGAAGGAAAAATGGAAAAGGAGTCAGCCAAAGGGTATACTGTAGTGGGGTTGTACAGGAGTCCTTTGCCATATCTCCTGTTCCGTGAGGTCTCGCAACTCCCACAGAGCAAGAACAGCCTTCCTTCTCTCCACTAGCTCAGACCTCACACACATCTACCGCCATACCTTATCATCAGTGCTCTGGTACATTCCTCTCTGTCTGCCTGAACTTCACAAAGTATGTGCTCAACAAACATTTGCTAGACAAAGGCAGGAACAAATGAAGCTAAGGTTTCTTGTTGTCACCAAAACGTCTTTCTGTCTTCACTCGAGATCTGAAAAATGCATAAATAAATAAAGCTTGGGTATTGGAGAGAAGAAGAGATTCTGGTGAAATATTAGAAGAATCTGAGGTTGAACCATTGCTTCTCAAAGTATCTATACCCCCTGGGGCACCTGAGTGGCTCAGTCAGTTAAGAATCTACCTTCAGCTCAGGTCATGATCCCAGGGTTCTGGGATCAAGCCCCATGGTGGGCTCCCTGCTCAGTGGGAAGTCTGCTTCTCCCTCTGCCTTCCCCCACATTGTCCTCATGCTGTCATTCTCCCTTTTTCTCAATAAATGAATAAATAAATAAAAAAGTGTCTATACTCCTGTGAGTCCAGACCATGCTTCAGTTAGGTTCAGAAATTTCATATTAGTTCACTTAGGAAAAAACCAACTCAAGAAATAGAACTCACGCTAAAAAAAATTTTATTTTATTCCTTCCCACTGACAAACAGTACTGCCTTGAGCAAATCAGCAGAGCCACTGACTCTTTGGCCCAGGACAGAAGTCCACTTGGGAAATCAAATGCAGATCAGAAGGAAAGAACAGAACCAGCACCCAGGAGCCAGCCGGATGCTCCCAAGGAGAGGCACCATCAGCCAGAGTGCTGAGGCTCGCCCTCCAGACCCATCACTCTGGCAGTCAGAAGCCTCCAGTCAGCCACAGGCAGGCCGAGAAGCCTGGGAACCCTAACTTCACCTTTTTCCAGTCATCGGAAGCCTCTGTCATCCTTGCATTGCCTCAAGGTTGGCACATGACAACGAATCAGATCCTGGGGTATTTTATTTACAACAGGAACATTCTAGACTGCAATCTGTCTAGAGAGGTTAAACAGCAACGCCTAGTTTCAGACATATTTAGAAATGATATTTGGACTTTCTGCTACTCAATGTGTGTTTGCATGCAGAGAAATGTGGCGGCCTCCGACAGAAATGCACATTGGAGCCATAATATGAAGGAAGTAATTCAATCACTAAGTATGTGGATTTACGTTAACGTCCATTTTGAAATGGATGAAGGGTGAAATTTTCACCTTTTCCCCAAATGGTGAATTTAGGAAATTTCCTCACTCATAAGGAAGGAGATAGGGAGGAAGTGAAATGTTTCTTATTTACGAGGCACACAGTTGACCCTTAATTACTAAGTGTTATTTCTGTCTCCTATCGGTCCCTCAGCAACCCATGGGCACCTCCGTACTGAGTACAGTTACCAAGGAAGCACGGTTTACTGTAAAGGCTTTAGTGAAAGGGACCTCAGTTTCCTTGTCTCTAAAATGGGAACCACATCAGAGCATTCTGTAACAATTAAATAGGGCAATAGCAATAAAAAAGCTCTTCGCACAAAATAAGAGCCCCATAATTACGTTAATAATATATTATCATCATGATCCCCAATATCCAGATATCATTAAACATAGAGTTTTAAAATATTACCTGAAAATATATTATTCTCTAAACCTACTATTTAGAACACAGAAATACTTTGGGTTTGCAATTGCATGAGCAAATTATTCTCAAGCTTCCTCCAGTGATTTATCAAGGCTTCCTCTGGAAGACATGATACTGCAAGGGTCCAAACCAAGCTGTGGTTCTATGGCCTTGACTCCATCAGTATCTCCTAGAATCACCAACCCCAAATTGCTAAAGCGTGTTGACTTGGCAGAAAGAGGCCCGCATGCAAAGAAACCAACACCAAGATCTGTCAATTTGCGGCCTTGCCTGCTGAAATTCACATTTCAATCAGTTGTCCTTTCTGCTCTCTCCGACCCTCATCTTTCATTTTGGCACTTGCACTGACATTCTTGGGCTATAATTCAAAAATATCGGCCGGTTCCCAGAGCGCTTTCAAAATTAGCTTCTCCTAAGCTCCTCAGACCCTGAGTCTATACCAGTGACCCTACATTCCTGGAAGGCCCAGAGGCCCCATCAGCCCACCCGTAATCTCCGGTTTGGCCTGGTCTCCACCACTCACTCTATCCCAAGGGCACAGCTCTCAACATCTCAGGCCTGGCTTCCCAGACTTATCAATTTCATGGACCATTAACCTGCCAAATAAAAATATTCCCACCAATTCATAAAAGAAATCTTACCCCCAGATCAGAAGGGTATAGTCTCAGAGGAAAAAGGATACATCTAATTTGGACACACTTACAAAATATTCACTACATCACCATCGTTATTATTTTGATAAGAACAGCAAACACAACACCAACGGACAATGGCCCATGGGCCTAATACTGTGCTTTGAACTTTTACATTGAGTGGAAACTAAAATCTGATGTAAAGGGCAGCAATTTGGGAAAGGTTACCTCCTATAGCACTGGGATGCCAAGACTCCCTTCTTCAAAAACAGCATTAATTAAAGATACGTAAATGTTTTAAAAAGAAAAAAAAATAGCATTTCCCTTCACTCTCCAGAGCTGTCTACAAGTTCTCTCCAACCTCATCCTCCAAAGTGCACACTTCTCCTAGCTCAGCTACAGAACTGCATTCTTTTTAGTCCACTTTAAAAGAAAAACACAAACAAAACTACTCGTCCTCCCACTCTCCGCATTCCTAAAGCATACTTTCCAGTAGAGCTACACTTTAAAAACCTCAGCTATAACCTAGCAGGCAAAATTTTGCAAGATTTCCACAGGGGGCAGAGGAAAGAATGGTTCCCCTTATCTATAACCACTGGGAAATCATTAAGAAATGAAGACACACCTTAATCCATAGTCCCGCACCACTTATCTTTTCCACGGTCCCTTCCCATCTTTGTCCGTATAAGTCTGTACATTTTACGTACCAATAAATTATACACTGAGACTCTCCTCCTGACAACAAAAGTCATGCCTGTCCTGGCATCTATTCAACACTGAGAAGACCAGGTTAAGACTCAACCATTATGGAAATAAGATTATGCAGAAAGGAAGGGTCTCCAGTGAGTCTACACTTTAAGGCCTCTAATACTTTTAAACTTATACAGGCTTCTTACTTATTGCCAACTTGGGGTGACTTGACTGTCTTCTACCTTCTGTGTCCTCTCTTTCGCTCTCCCCTCATGTTGGGAGTTACTGCCCCCCACTCCCAGCAGACGCCCAGCAACCCTGCAGCCTGGTTAATATCAGCAGCGCTAGATTCACTGCCTGTTTATTATCAATTATTAAAATGTGGGTAATGACTCGCGTCTGCTCACCTGCCTCACTTAAAGGTTCATGACGCTGAGTTTTGTGAGCATCGTGAAAACAAAGTGCACTCCAAACCCCAAGTGGATGGGTTTCCTTTGCTCTCTGCCCCATCATCGTCACTTGCCAAAGAGGGGAGGGGGGGAGTTCACAATCTGTTGGAAGATGAGTGGGTGCGTTCCACCAGCCACCACTCCGGCTACTGCGGGAGCTCACCCTGGACACCTGCACAGCACAGGAGGATGCTAACATGATACGATGAGGAGAATTTTATTCCAGAGACCAAGGGCTTCATTTTTAATCAAGGGCTGAGGAAAGAGGACGGGGACATGGAAAAGGCTTGCCAAAACTTCACAGCAGTGGGCCCAGCACCCAAGACACCTTCCTCTGCGGCTTCCGTGGTGACTTCTCTCTCAACTTATCTACCTGCCCAAGCGCAGACACTCCCCTCAGAAGATGCTATATGACAGTTTCAAATATCCACTGTGCTTCATTCAGATCTAATCCTCGCCTTGTCTCCTACATAGACAACCATTCTTTAACAGAAACTAAAAGGGAGTACAGATTTGGCCAAAACAAAACAAAACAAAAACAAAAAATGAAACCAAGACATTCCTCAAATCAGGACACGCCAGACTCAGTGAAACACAAAATCAGCTTCCTCTACTGCTCTGAATGAAGGGCCGACCCACCCCACCCGCTCCAATGGCTGCATCACAGACCCCTGGAATGGGACAAGAGAAGCCTATTCTACCGAAATTCTCTCATTGTACAGATGGAAAAACTGAGGCCCAGAAAAGTACACTGACTTTCCCAAGATTATACAGTAGGTTAAAGTAGCGGGAGAACCTGGCCCAGAAGGCAAGTCTTGGGAGTCACTGGTTGGTGGTCTTTCCACCAAATCCCACCAGACTATTTATAATGGAGAATCTGTCACTCTGACTCTGAAAAACCATTTCAACTGAGAGAAATGCCATCAGCCTACAGAATATGCATTAATAACACATTCAACATAAAATGGCTAATCTGGGCCTATCTTTCTTACACTTAAGTGTATTTGTTGGTAGCACAACACTGTTGAAAATAAATGAGCACGAAAACAGTTTTTAAATCCAAACAGAAGATTCTTTAAAACATTCAAATCATTTTGAAAACATGCTGTTCCAATCAAATCTAATTCCAAATAACAAATCAAAAATGTTTCACAAGAGAATGCTTAGTAACAATGAAGCCCGCTGAAAATATTCTCCTATCAGATAAAATATTCAAGTTCTATTGCTACCCACTCCAGAGGGGTTTTCTGGGGAAGCTGACATTCATGTGAAAGATGCTGACACATAATATATGTAAGAAGCTTAATATCGGATTGACACAGAGACCAAACATTGAACAAACACTAGTTTCCTTAACCCGGGGAAGGAAAATAAGTATCGCCCACATAACTAGTAATACGTTCTTACAATACTTTCCTAAAAGTCCTACAGCCATGAAAAACATTATGACATCAGAGTATTGTCTATTTTAAAAGTTTAACTGGGGTGCCTGGGTGGTTCAGTCAGTTAAGCGTCAGCTCTTGAGCTCCGCTCAGATCATGATCTCAAAGGTCGTGAGTTCAAGCCCCACACTGGGTGTGAAGCCTACTTAAAATAAAAAAAAAAAATTTTTTTTTTAAGGTGTAACTAAAAAGGAGATAGAGAAACAACATTCCATTTTTCTTTTTTTGTTTTAAGATTTTATTTATTTACATGACAGAGATCACAAGTAGGCAGAGAGGCAGGCAGAGAGAGGAAGGGAAGCAGGTTCCCTGCTGAGCAGAGAGCCCAATTCGGGGCTCGATCCCAGGACCCTGGGATCTCGACCTGAGCCAAAGGCAGAGGCTTTAACCAACTGAACCACCCAGGTGCCCCTTAGTAATCTTTTCTTAAATAATTTTGTAGTCTCTTATTCATATTACTCCAGTTAAATGTAAAGCACCAGTCTTTTACACTTCAGTTCATTGAGTTTTCCACTACCACTTTATACAAGTTTCAGAAAGTGCTGAATAGTGTGCTGCCTCCTTGGGAGTGAATTATCTAGTTAGAAGTTATTCTTTCGAAAACAGAATAAAAGTTCAAGAAACTCCTTCCCTAAAAAAGGTCTGGAGTCCTTTTTCAAAGGCTCTGAGCAAATATCTAGGAACATCCCTAGATTAGGAAGACCCCAAGTCATTTGGGAGGGGTGGGGGGCACGCAGTGATGATGACAAAATGACAGCAACAGAAGTCTTAAATCTGCTTCTCCCCTGGAGTTCTGACTACTAGCCCATTGTACTCTACTGCCACCTGTGTTCTCCCAGCATCTCCCCCAACCACGAGGTTCCTCAGCCATTTCATCAATGCCAACCCCTCAAATCAGTGCATTCCTGATTCTGCAAGTTACCATAAACAACTGATTAACAATCACTGTTTTCAAGCTACAGACAACACGACTAAGCTGCCACTTAAGTTCATAAAGAAATCCCCCTTCAAAGATTATGTTCCTGAAAGGCCAGCTATCCTAAATGATCAGATATCCTTCGTTATCAGATATCCTTAATTATCCTGGCCATTTGAGGGCAAGATTTGAAATACAAGTCCATGACTAGGAAGAAAGAAAAAAAATAAATAAATCCGAGGCTTAAGAGACCCAAAGACCAAACAACAGATCAGGATGCCACTGTGTGCTGGTTTAAATCACTTAAATATTACAACAAATGACAAACCAATGCCAACCTCGCAAAGTTTCCGCATTTCTTGGAACTGAGACAGCACCGCTGGCATCATTTAATGATAATCCTTCAGGTATTTCACTAAAGTCACCAGGCGCGATGGAAAGCCCGTGACTGAGGACTTCTTAAAGAGCCCAGCCTCGCCGGAGCTGCCGACACTGTGTCTTACTCTCTTCTCAATCTGGGTTCTCCCAACCACTCCATCCATCCAGAAACGTTTGTGACAGTCGTGGCTCTCAGCTGCGCAGAACTTGACTACAAAACGGCTACAACTCTCAATCTGATTTCTCCCATTTATTTGCGTTTAGTTCAAGCCCCACACTCCCTCGGCCCTTCGCTCCCTGCCCCCTCGGTTCTAGATAGCTTCAGCGCGTTCTAGACCACCTCGCATTGTTTCTTGGGGACTCCGCATCCCTGCCTCCCACCAGCACTGTTTTCACCGCACAAATGTCATTTCCATCGTCACCCCTCCATTCCGCCCGGCGGGTAGCCGAGGAGCCTCCAGGACCAAGGGCCGGCTTCCCCCATTCGGTCCCCCTCGCACAGCCATTTTCTAGTTAAAACGCTCTCTGCCTCCGAGGGGGAAATGAACTTTTCCCCCTTTGATCTCCCGATTGCTAGCGTCTGAACCCCCAAGAAGCCAGCGCCGTCTCCAACTCCCCGGCAGGAGCGCGCTGCCGCCCCGGGAGGGAGAGCCCAACAGCACAGCCGAGGCCGGTGCCAGGGAAGGGGGTGTGCGCTCTTCCCCGCCGGCGCCCGCCCTCACTTTTCCCCTCCGCAGCCCCCACCCGGGCGCACCCCCTCCAATCCCGTCTCCCCCCCCAGGCCCTGCCAAACCCGGGCTGCCGAGGGAAAGAGAGCGCCGGGAAGCAAGAGGGATGGAAGTCAAGGAGTGAGCCCGCAGTCGCCGTGCCACCCGGCCGGCCCTGCGGCTCGAGCGCAGGGCGCACCGGACTCGGGAACCCGCGCCCGCTGCAGATGCGGTGGCAGCTGCTGCAGCTGTGGCTGCGGCGAGGCGGGCGGCCGGGGCCGCGCAGCCCCAGGGGCCGGCAGGAGAGGAGCAGCCGCCGGGGCTGCGCGCAGCCACTCGTCGCACGCCGCTTGCCGCTGCCCGGGTCTCTCGCCGGCACTCCCGGGCCGCCCCGGGGTCCAGGGCAAAAGCAAGGAAGAAAGCGAGGCTCACCGGCGGTGCGCGCCGCGCTCGCCCTGGCACCGGCGCCCGGCGGCTCTGCTCCGTCTCGCCTTCCCCGGAGCGCCCGGATCAGCTGCGGGTGCAGCGCACGAGCTTCCTACTTGAGACCAGGACGGGCTCCGGCGACTGAGCATGCCCAGTGCCGCTCCGCCAGTCCCGCGCAGGCAGCGGCGCCGGCGAGATTCCACTTCTCCAGGCTTTGGCGGCGGCTGCGCGAGGAGAGGCTGGAGGGGCCCGGCCAGGCGGGGGCCGAACGCGAGAAAGGCGGGGCTGGGGGCGGGGGCCGGGGAGGAGGGGGCGGGACGCGCTCCGAGTGCGACCCCTGCAGGCAGAGGCTGCGAGCCCTGTGGGACCCACGGTTCCCTTATCGCCTGGGAAGAAGGCAGGGAGGCTGCGGGGGGCCTGGGTGTCGAGATGCAGCCCGGTATCCCCTCCATGTGGCCTGGCGTCTGTCTGCACCAAAAGGCAGTTGGGTAACCTCATCCCTGGCTAGTCTTTTCTCCCACATGTCTGCAGTCCTTTATAATGGGAAAATGTACCCAGATGAGAACTGCCCACACCCACCCAGCTGCAACTTGTAGGCGAGAACTCCTTCTGCCTCCTTATCGGGAACCCCAGGCATATGCCCCCCCCCCGCGCACACACACACACACACACACACACACACACACACCATTCCTTGATGTGAAAGTCACAAGGAGATGACCTCAAGGGAGAAATATACCTGCAGGCGGGGAAAAGCACAATTTCCTTTTCACCGGGAATATTACCTATAACTGGAATTGTACGCAGACAAGCAGAGTTCTGCTAAGAATGGACACTCAGTAAGCGGTAATCAGTGCTCTGCCCTGGACAGTGTGAATGACACCCCCAAAGCGCGCTTAGCATCGTTCTTCTCCAGTGCAGTGGTTGTCAAAGGTCAGGATCACCCCGAGGCTTTATAGGAATAAAATGCTGGGTCCCACCCCCAGAGTCTGCATGAGTAATGGGCGTGCGGTGGGGCCCAAGCCTCCGTATACCCTACAAGTTCCCAGGTAATGCTTGTGCCACCGCTCCGAGGACCACACTTTGAGAACCATTATTATACATTCATATACACACAGCCTTATGTATGATCTGTGTCAAGGGGATTGTGCTAAAAGTAAATTAATAGTAACTGAAGTTGCGGCTTCTCGTTCATTCTCCTCCCCAAACTTCCGGAAAGCACTTGCTTCCTCAAATAACAGACTCACACCTAGCTGGTCCTTATTCTTCATGAGACGATTCTGTGTGGTTGCGGTGGGCAGTACTATATTGCTTCAAATACCATGTATTTATTGAGGATCCTTAAGGTGTACAGTAAGCCTAGGAATACCGGTAAATAAAAAATCCCAGACCCTTGCCTTCATGGAGCCTGCAGACACCCACCAAATAATCACTCACAAATGTCATATAAAACGTTGAAGAGTTAGGAGGGAGATCTACTACACGTGGATAAAAGGGTGTATAATGGGACCCTGATGCTGACTCACAGTAGGGTTGCAAGGAATGAGCGGTGGAGGGAAGCTACCTTGCGGAAGGCCGGTTCCCGACGTTTGCACCCCTAAAACCTCTCCCACGAACAATTTTCCTCGGACCCACCTGAAGGCCAACAGCCACGTTGCGCCTTACTGTAACAGAAAAGCAATATTGCCACTGAGAAATCCCTGTAAATCCATGAAAGTGCTCACCCTTAGGGCTGAGTCCCCACACCTCAAGACCCGCCTATTGAGTCTGAGACCCTGGACAGACGGAGGCCATACTTTTAACCCAATCTGGGAAAAAGCAGTCTCGGAACCGGAAAGCCTTCTAGTCCTGGTCTATGGCCTTCAGGTTCAGAGAAGCGAAGAAATTAACCAACCCAAGACCACCCGGCCCTTCAGTAGCGGGACCAGTCTCCACCCTTCCCGGTAGGTCCTCTTTCCGTGGCACTCCATTCCCACGGACCCCGCGGCTCCCCGCGGCCCTCCAGGAGTCCCACCCTGCTGTCCCCTCTCCTGGGGGGTCCCAGGGCGACCCACGGCTCCCGCCCCTCCCGGTTCGGTCTCCTCCAGACCCGGAGGAAAACCCGCGGTGGAGTCCTCGGCGGCGGGGCGGGGCGACGCGCGCAGGCGCAGTGGCCGCCAGGTTGGGCCGAGGAGGCGCCCAGCTCCACACCTGATGCAATCAGCCTTCCGGAAACGGGCCCGGCCGCCGCGCTCACCCAGGAAACGCTTCTGCGCCCTCCTCTGGCCACCGAGCCCCCCGCCCGCGTTCCGAGCCACCTCGCCGCCCGACTTTGCCCCGGCACAGAGGGCGACGTTCGGCGTCCTCCGGAGGACCCGCAGGAGTCGGCAAGTCACCGCCTGCGAAAGCAAAATTTCTGGCTGCCCTGATAGTGACGTGGAAACGGCCACCGAAGGTTCCGTGGAAATTCCCTTAATTATGTATTTGCAGAGAAGACCGGCGGAGGCGGGGAAGGTTTTAACCTGCTTTGCTGCGATCCTTCCCTGCTTTGCTGCGATCCTTCCTGCCAGACACACATCTTCCTTCCTCCCTTGAAGGAGCGTTTCTAGAACAGCGTGAAGGCAGAATGGACAGGACTCCCTGCTACCCTCTCGGTCTTGCTGAATATGGAACAGCGCGTTGTCTCTGCTACAGAAAGCCTTCCGCCGCATACTCATTTTATAAATAAGTAATTGGTTCCTCTGTACCTCATCATTTTAGTTTACAAAGAAAATCACTTCTCCTTTCACCGCCTCATGCAATTTTGATATCTATTGTGAGTGGGTTTTGTCCTTCATGCTGACTCACCATGAAGTGTTTTCTAAGGAAATGAGATATTCTAAGAACATTTCAAGAGCATGTTTATAAAAGAATGGAAGTAAAAAATTACCTACGTCCTTTAAGGCTAAAACGGAAAAGAAAAGACAAATTCAAGGAATTTTATATGTAAGGATACTTAGGAGATCATTCTAGAGTGAAGCCTGGATCAACGCGGGTTTTACAGATGTTTACCTCTCTGTGGCCTGAAGAGGTCAATGACTTTTCCTTCCTTAAGCAAAACTGCACTTGAAAACAGATTTCTTAACACCCTAACCTAATGAAAAAATATATTTGTATTTTGCACAAACACTATACAAAGTGCAAGACTATATTACAATGCTGTTTTTTCCATCTAAAGATTACAAAGTACAAAATTGGCCACAAAAGGGATCCTATTACTTGTCCGTAGCCCTGAAGTCCTTAGTCTTTAAATAGTCCTTGATCTCCCTGACACTATGCAACTTAGCCAGACATTGCTGAGATAACCAGAGACTAGGCTTTAAATATTTCCAATATGGTATGAAATTCTTCAGCGCTTCAAGACATCAAGGATTCTTTTGAATCAAAATTTAGAGTCTCTAGTATTTTTGCTTGACAGTGGTATATGAATTGTTTGAGGTTAAACCAAGGGAATTTTAATGATCACAATAAAATATCAGGGCTATGATTTGCCACTGTCGTGATTCAAAATACTTTTTAAAAAATGGAAAATGAAGGTGAAACACAAAAGTTACTGCAAAACTCCTGCCTACAGTAAAACTTTTCAAAACCCTAACTACCTTTTTATCTTGATTAATGTATATTTCTTTTCAGAATGTTCTGACATTGAGATATGAGAGAATACCTTTACTTGTGCATAGAGTCAAGTAAATGTCAAAATACAGAGGAGCAAAGTACAAACTCATCACAAGAAGGTACTAGTTACAGAATAACAAAACTTCACCGAGTGCTTAGCTTGTGCTGGATCCTGACCATCGGTATTAAACTTAATCTTCACAACCGTCCCATGAGTAATGTACTATTGTTATCTTTACATTACGGGTAGTGAAAGTAAAGTTTGAGAATGTAAAGTAACTAATGTAAATACAGAGAAAATGATTGTAATTTTTGTTTTATATAAGAAAGGTAGTAGAGTACTATACTTACTCTCCTCCCAAAGATAACACTTGGTAAAATTAGTGTTTTCCACACATTCGTAATTGGTGAATCATAGTCCCCAAACTTAGGACCAATCTCACCCACAGATATGAAGCAGATGATTGAATATCTAGTGACTTTTCGGGGGTATCAGCAAGGCCTGCCCTCTGATGGGCTTTCCATCTCCAGTTGGTTCCTCTAGTCCTAAACTATCCAATTCAGTAGTTGCTCACTAGCCACTTACAGTTACTTAGTTTTAAATTAACTAATTAACATTATAATTAAATTTTCAGTTCCTTGGTCATATTAGCCACATTTCAAATGTTCTATAGCTAAGCTAATGGCTACTATATTGGATGGTGCAAGTATAAAACATTTCCAACTCTGCAGAAAATTTTATTGGACTGTGTTGCTGTAGTCCATCCCAATAATATGAGGCTTTACTCTTTCTCCATTCTGTATTAGCCCTCCTCTAAAAGGGCCATCTTTCTAGCTTTACCTTTCCCATGAGTTTCAGTGCTGTTAGTCCAGATTAATATTACTGTCAGTATAGAATACCATCATTGAAAGATACAGGCTTTAGAGCAAGACTTTATTTCCCATCCCAGCTCTTTGATTTACCATCTATGTAACCTTGGACAAATTATTTTACCTCAGTTAACCTTGATCTTCTTATCTGTAAAATGGGCATTTTAGTCTTTTCCTCATGGGTTTAATGAATGAAGATAACACACGTAAAGTTTCTGATGGGCCTCACATAGATTCCTTCCTTCCACTCCAGTTTCAGTAAATGACATCACCAATTACTCAGATTTTCCAACTAGAAATCTCAGTCATCTTCATTTCTTCCTTCCTCCTCAACAGCCCGCTTTTAATTAGTCATCAAGCCTGTTGCTCCCCTCTCAGGGATCCTTCTCAAATCTGGGTGCTCCTTTCTGCCCCCACTCCCACTGTCCTCACTGGCGTCTCATGAGCTATTTCAGTATCCTGCCAACTGCCCTTCGTGGCACCCATCACTTCCAATCCAAGTCCTTCCTCCATGCTGCTGCCAGAGTGATCTTTCCAAAAAGAGATGCTGATGATTTCACTTCCCTACTTAAAAACCAGTGGTGACTTCTGGTTGCTTAAGGATAAAAATTTAACTATTAAACCTAAGGACTCATGAGACCAACCCCCCATTCCATTTCAAACCTACATTTGGCTCCTCTACTACCAACCTCCCTTTTAAGCCACCCCTCCCTCAGCTCATTACTCTCCCGATATCACCCCTGCCCTCCTCCCCCAGCACCCTCTGCACCACCAGCCAGTGCCCTAAGAGGCATTTCTACAACACATAATGGCCTTTCCTGTCTCTGTCCTTGCACACACCCTTCTCAAGCCAAAATGACCTTTTTACATCTCCTTTACCAGTCAAACTCCACTTATTCTTCAAGGTCCAGCTCAGTGATGATCAATTCTATAAAAAGCTTAGTCACCTTTTCCCAGGGAAAAGTGGTGACCTGCTCATCTGTGATGTCATAGGTTTAAGAGTATAGATGCTATCTATATTCAGGCTACCCTAGTTTAAAACCCGCCTACACCACAGTCCCACTGGTAGTTTTGAGAAAGTGACTTACCCTCTCCTAATCTCAATTTCCTTGTCTGAAAATGTTGATAATCACATTATGCACAGTTTAGTGTTATTGAAAGTATATAAAATAATGCACACAAAATTCATAACAGCATGCCCAGCTCATAGGTAAGCATTCAATATACATTACCTTTAAATTATTACTATTATTACTACCCATTTTATTATTTTGCCTCTATGTGGGCCTCCTTTTTTACATTTTACTTTTTTATTTGTTTTAAAAGATTTTTATTTATCTATTTATTTGTTTGTTTGAGAGAGAGTAAAAGCAAGAGAGGTCGTGGAGGGAGAGGGAAAAGCAGACTCACTGCTGAACCCGAAGCCCTATGTGGGGCTGAGTCCAAGATCCTTGAGATCATGACCTGAGCCAAAGGCAGACACTTAACCAACTGAGCCACCCCAGGACCCCTTTTTTTACATTTTAAATACATCTTTTACTTTCAAAAAAATTTTTTATTTCACATTTACATCGATTTTACATTATATAAAAAGTTTTATCACAGAAATACTTGGTATTTATTACAGAAATACTTGGTGTTTAGGAAACACTAGTGACAAGCCAAAAAGATTAAATCTTCTATTATTTGAGACCCATTTTAGTTGCAAACAGAAGGAATTCTAGTTAACTTCCCCAGGACACAGAATGAGAGAAGGCACTGTCAGGTTGCCCACTGCATCAATGCAAAGATGGAGAACTGTTTTCGCAAAAGGTCAGGCTCTCTGGAGGACTGGCAGCAGACAATACAGAGCAGACTATGGTGCAGCCTGGCAAGATGGTACCATCTCACTGGCCTCTTACTATGGCCACTGTTCCTGAACTTTGGCAACTTAGCAATGCTTTCTCCCTATTCATGCTGAAAACCTATACCTTAGCAGCCAGAAGGCAGAGAGAGGAAAAGTTTGCCTCCCTTAACATTCTCTGCTTGGAGGTGGGACCTTCCCACAACCCAAACTCATACAGTAGAGGATTCACTAAAAATAGAAAAAGTGTCTCCCTGCCCTCACTCCCCTACCTCACGGGGATAAAGTATGGGTCAACTTATCACTCATTTGCAAGCATCATGTACCTCTGTGCTTTCAAGCCTTTGCTTATGCCATTCCCTTTGCCTGGAATATGCTTTGCTTCACACACTGATCCACTCACTCCTGCTTCCTTCACCTTGTCCACTTTTCAATATCGTGCTCATTCTACAAAGGCCAAGCTTTTTCCCTAATCAAGCACACAGGTTAATGCTTACTCCTTGGTTCCAGACAACATCATATGGTTTTGCATCCCATCATATGTACAGTTAGATATTTGTCAGTCTTTGTGGTTATACCGTGAGCTCCTATATCTGGCTTTATCCCATAGAAGACACTCGATAAAAACCTGTTTAATGAATGAAAGAGAAAAGGGAAATTAGCTTTTATTAAGACACTGTGCCAAGCACTTTACAATATTAAATTCTATTTATTCTCAATTTAAAACTCTTTTTTTTTTTCCTCCAATATAGGCTGTGTCACCATTTTATAACAGAGGAAACTGAGGCATGGAGGAGCTAAGTTAATTTCCCAAGATCACACAGCTATTAAAGTACAGAGGCAGAATGTGAACAGAGAGGAGAAAGCTCATTAAATTAATCTGTAAAATTTCCCTAAGTATTGAAAATATATTTATTAAATTTTATAAGCTCTTATTTCACTGTTCTTTTTTTAAAAATATTTTTATTTATTTATTTGACAGAGATCACAAGTAGGCAAAGAGGCAGGCAGAGAGAGAGGAGGAACCAGGCTCCCCGCTGAGCAGAGAGCCTGATGCGGGGGCTCAATCCCAGGATCCTGGGATCATGACCTGAGCCAAAGAAAGAGGCTTTATAACCCACTGAGCCACCCAGGCACCCCTTATTCCACTATTCTTGAAAGATGATGATAGATGGGCTCTATACAGGAAATCATAGGAATTTAATTTATGAGCACAAAAGCACACAATAAAATTCATCACACTCTTTGTCTTTGCCCTTCCCCCAGGCAACCAAGAATTGTTATTGCAGACACTAGCATTTTATTGAACTGGTTCTGCCTACAAAAAATTTATGTTCTTATGCTTAGGGCAAACTCTTTCCCTGGCTATATGATATCCTCTCTTCCCTCCAGAAAATCCTTGTTTTGCTTATTTTCAGACAATAGAAATTTGAGTCTAGATTGCCAGTATGCATGGTGTCTCACAATTAATCGTCTGCATAGATAAAGGCAAGAATTTAAATCTTGTAAATGGAGGAAAACCATCACCTTCATGTTCAAAGGGTACAAAATAAATAATACCATGCAACTTAGAGAAATACTCAATTTTAAATTCAAATAAACATAATGAAATAGAAAGGAGAAAATCTGACATGAAGAATACTGTAAGACAGAAGACATTATAAAAGAATGAGAAATCATCTACAAGAGAAAAATGCTTCACTCATACCTAGAGGTGGACAGGAAATATATTGCTAATTTGCAGAAGAATTGATTCTCCTTGATCAAACAAAAAATTTATGATCTCCTTTCTCTACTTGTTCCTGCCAAGTATCTTTCACTTTTAAGCACTTCATTACAAAATCTGCAAAAAGAAAATAAGAAGGGAGGGGAAGGGGAGTGGAGGGAAGTAAATAGGGAGGAAAGAAAGAGAGGCAGACAGGAAAATGTAAAAAAAAGACCTGAAGATCTCTTCAAGAGATTATTATCATAAGTAAACACCAGTCATTAGGTTAAATGAAGCCTAACTCCTTATAAATATCTAAGAGCACAAAAAGTCGAATTCAGGAGTGAAGGGGCAACCATATAGGGGGAAAAATGTAATAAAAAGTAATAGCACCAAATTAATCCCAATATGGAGGTTAGATATTAGGGGAAAAAAGATTATTGGGAAGTTCAATTAGATAAAGGAAAGACTTCAAAGGAATATAGCAAGCACTCCATCCCTTGAGATATTTAAAATTAACCTGGACAAAGAACTAGAATATATTTTGTAAAAAGCAATCCTTTCTGACAAGCTGGTAGATTAGTTTTAATTGATTTTTCCACCTCTAATTTCTTTAAATCTCTGAAATGCTATTCTTAGAAGACAAATGAGTTTTCTTTGAGAATGAATTTTGTCTTTATTTTAATGAAATGAGATATGATTTCTTACGGAAATAGTTTCCAAGCCAATGACTTTACAAGTAATAACTCTAACTGCTATTTAGATTATAAAAGTTAACAAAGTTACATCATTAGTAAACATGATAAATTACAATATATTTTCTTTCATTGTGCACTAGTAATTGTCTTGAAATAAAATTCCCAAAAAATGAAGGAATACGATGCAGTTCAAAAACAGGAAAATGGGGGCTCCTGGGTGACTCAGTCATTGAGCATCTGCCTGTATCTCAGGTCTTGGTCCCAGGGTCCTGGGCTTCAGCCCCACATGGGGCTCCCTGCCCAGCAGGAAGCCTGCTTCTCTCTCTCCCACTCTCCCTGCTTGTGTTCCCTCTCTTGCTGTGTCTTAGTCAAATAAATAAATAAAGTCTTTAAAAAAAAAAAAAAACAGGAAAACAGAGCAGGCATACATTCTGACAGTTTTTACCTTTTTGTTCTAGGTTCATATCCTATCTAAAAAGTTATCATCAAAAAAAAAGAAAGAAAGAAAGAAAGAAAGAAGGAAGAAAGGAAGGAAGGAAAGAAAGAAAAAGAAAAAGAAAAAGTTCCATTGAAATTATGTCAAATTTTGTATTATTGAATCAGATAACAGTTTTGAGGAGATAAGGGACAATATCAGTATATACATGTTGTTTATTGTAAGAAAAGGACTAAATTAGAAATGTACTAGAAAAAAACTTTGCCTGTTGTCTTTGAATTTTCTTAGAGATCACTTGGCTTAGAAAAGAAGTGGAAACACTAAATGAAACAGGAGATATATCTGTTTCTCCATATATATATATATACACATATATATGTGTGTGTTTCTATATATGCATATATATATATATATTCTTTAATTTTATTATTTATTTGTCAGAGAGAGAGCACAAGCAGGGGGAGCAGGAGGCAGAGGGAGAAGCAGGTTCCTTGCTGAGCAAGGAGCCCGATGTGGGACTCAATCCCAGGACCCTGGGATTATGACCTGAGCTGAAAGCAGAAACTTAACTGACTGAGCCACCTAGGCATACCTTTCTTTAAATATATTGATTTTTAAAGCAGTTCTACATTCTTTGATAAACTATGAATGAATGGCAATATGGGTGGAAAAAATATTCTTCTTCTAAAAGATTTTTATTCATTTATTTGAAAGAGAAAGATTGAGAGCACGAGCAGGAAGGAGGGGCAGAGGGAAAGAGAGCAGCAGACTCCCCTTTGAGCAGAGAGCCCTACACAGGACTTGATCCCAGGACCCCGGGATCATGACCTGAGCAGAAGGCAGATGTTTAACCAAATGAGCCACCCAGGTGCCCCAGAAAAAATATTCTTGATTAGGATTTTTTTATTCCTAGGTCATAAAGGTATTCTTCCCTATTATATTCTGATAAATTTCAACTTTTGTGCCCTTAATTTTTTTAAGAGTTTATTTATTTTATTTGAGGGAGAGAGAGAGAACATCCGTAAGCAGGGGTGGGGGCAAAGGGAAAGAGAGAGAGATAGGCAGACTCCCCACTGAGCACAGAGCCAGACACAAAGGTTGATCTCAAGACCCTAAGAACATGACCTGAGCTGGGAACCAAGAGTCTGCCACTTAACCCGCTGATCCAGCCAGGAGCCTTCTTCCCCCCCCCCCCACTTTATTTATTTATTTATTTGACAGAGAGGGAGATCACAAGTAGGCAGAGAGGCAAGCAGAGAGAGGGGGAAGCGGGCTCCCTGTTGAGCAGAGAGTCCGATGCGGGCCTCCATCCCAGGACCCTGAGATCATGACCTGAGCTGAAGGCAGAGACTCAACCCATTGAGCTACCCAGACGCCCTACCCAGGCGCTTCCTTAATTCTGTTTTTTACATAATAATCTTTAATTCATTTTCTATTGTGCTGTAAGATACAGATATAATTTTACAAGTAGAAAGCTGCTATTCTAATGTAAAGTATCAAACAATCCTTCTCACTCATAATGCCACTTCTGTGACATACCAAGTTCTCATTGATCTGTTCCTAGGCTCTCTACTTCCTTTCACTGATTAATATTTTTACTGTTATGCTAATACTGCACTACTTTAATTTCTATGCCTTTGTAATATATTTTGACATCTGGCCAAGGAGCTGTTTCTTCTTTCTCCTGCTTTATCAAGACAGCCTTAACCCTTCTTTCACAATAGTTTTCCTTATAATTTATAATAGATATATCATTTTTGATGAAAGATGTTTAGAATTTTGATTGGTATCACATTTAATATAAATTAAGGAGAACTGACATTTTTATTCTACTGAATAATCTCATATATAAATGTATTATATTTTTCATTTATTTAAGACTTTAACAAATAGTCTCTACATCTACTAAACTTGAAGCCCATAAAAGCCCATATAACTTTTCAAGTTTGAGAGTGATAGTAAGAAGAAGATTTGAGTTTTTTTATTATCCTAAAATCTGCTGTTACTTTAGCTGAGACAAACTCTTGGATTTAATTCTATTGTTCTCACTTTATTTTTACTGGATTTGATCTTGGAAAAAGTCAGTGAGATGATGGAAGTCAGTCAAGCACATTGCCTTTGTCCAAGTGAATGGTGAGTATATAAATCCAGTGTGGTTTGAAATATCAGCCTCGATTTTAATGAGGTTAAGATGACAGTGCCTCATTTAAATTAATCTCAAGTTTGCAAGAAAATTGACAAAAAAAATAAGCAAATTTCCTTCTTTTAACTGGTGCGCAGACCAGTGACATATAATAATCCTTACAGTAACCACTAAAAGAAAAATAGCTAAAAAAATACATAAAGTTAAATAGAATACTGAAAGTATTTAAATAATTGAAATGACTATGGGAAAGGGAAAAGAAAAGAACAAAATCAAGGGAAACAATAAGTAAGATAATAAAATTGTGGACCTAAATCCAACCATATTAATAATTACATTAAATCTAAGTGGTCTATACCCTCTAATTAAAAAACAGAGATTCTCAGATTGGCTTTAAAAATAGAAGATCTAATTATGTGCAATCTATAAGAAAGCTAGTTTAAATATAATTATATATATAAAAGGGTAAAAAAAGATATATAATGAAAACACTAATCAAATGTTATGTTACTAGGGCTTCCATAACAAAGTACCACAGACTACATGGCTTGAACAACAGAAATTAATTTTTTCACAGTTCTGAAAACTAGAAATCCAAGATCAAGTTCTCAACAGGGTTGGTTTCTTCTGAGGCTTCTCTTCCTAGCTTGCAGATTATTTCCTTCTCTCTGTGTCTTCATATGGCCTTTCCTCTGTGCTCTGGAAAGTACCTCCCTCCCTGGTGTCTCTTCCTCTACTTATAAGGACACCAGATATTAGATTAGAGCCAAATCATAGGAACCCCATTTAACCTAAGTTACCTCACTAAAGGCCCTATCTCCAAATATAGTCACATTTTGGGTGCTGGGATTAGGGCTTCAACATATGAATTTTGGAGCAGGAACACAATTTTGTTCATAACATCAAAAGAAAGCTGGACTAGCTATATTATTATTAGGTGAAATAGACTTTAGAACAAAAGAAATTACCAGGATTAAAGACAGACATTACAGGGCACCTGGGTGGCTCAATGTGTTAAGTCACTGCCTTCGGCTCAGGTCATGATCTCAGGGTCCTGGGATCAAGTCCCACATTGGGCTCTCTGCTCAGCAGGGAGCCTGCTTCCCTTCCTCTCTCTCTGCCTGCCTCTTTGCCTACTTGTGATCTCTCTCTGTCAAATAAATAAATAAAATCTTTAAAAAAAAAAAAAAGACAGACAGACATTACATATTGAAATGGGTTGATTCATCAGTAATATACAACAATCTGAATATGTATGCACCTATAACTTAGAGATAAAAAATACACAAGCAAAAACTGATGGAAGTGAAAAGAGAAATATGCAAATCCACAATTACACGTGGAGATTTCAACAAATCCACAATTACACGTGGAGATCTCAACAGTTCTCTCTCAGTAATCATAGAACAAAAAATCAGCATGGATATAGATCTGGCTACTCTATAGGACATTTATAGGACATTCTGGCCGACAAGAGCAAAATACACAATCCAATCATAATAGAGTTAAACAAGAAGTTAATAAAGAATGATATCTGAGGGTGCCTGGGTGGTACAGTTGTTTAAAGCAGCCGACACCTGGTTTCAGATCAGGTGGTGATCTCAGGGTTGAGAGATCGGGCCCTGCATCACAGACTGTGTGCTCGGCACAGTGTCTGCTTCAGAGTCTCTCTTCCACTGACCCTCCCACTTGTGCGCGCTCTCTCTCTCAAATAAATAAAAAAATCTTAAAAGAAAAAAAAAGAAGAATATGGGAAAAATCCTCAAATATTTGAAAATTAAACAATGCACCCTTAAATAATTTATGGGCCAAAGGGGAAATTTCAGGGAAAATTAGGAAACAGTTTGAATGAAATGAAAATGAAAATACAAAATTTCAAAACTTGTGGGATGCCCCAAGAGTTTAAAGGAATATTTACAATATTTACTTAAAAAAAAAAAAATGAAGGGATGCCTGGGTGGCTCAGTCAGTTGAGTGTCTGCCTTCAGCTTAGATCATGACCCCAGGGTTCTGGGATCAAGTCCCACATCGGGTTCCTTGTTCGGTGGGGAGCCTGCTTCTCCCTCTGTCTGCCGCTCCCCACTGCTTGTGCTATCCCTCTCTTCCTTACAAATAAATAAATAAAACCTGTATTTAAAAATAATGATAAAAGTTTTTAAAAAGGAAAGGACTTAAATCAATAAACTTTCATGCTTAAAAAAACCCAAAAAAGCAATTTAAATCCAAAGTAAATAGAGAAAGGAAATAAAAGTATTAATGAAATAAAAATTTTTTAAAAATAGAGAAAGTCAAGAAAGTAAATGCTGGTTCCTTGAAACAAATCAGTAAAATTGGCAAGTCTCTAGTTAGACTGGTCAAGGAAAAATAAAGTTTATAAATTAACAATATCAGATTAATAGAAAAATATTGTTAGCAACTTTATGCTAAGAAATTTGATGTCCTTGGGAAAACGGACAAATTTCTTAAAAGACAAAAATTCCACCCAAGATGGAAAAGAAAACTTGAAAAGCCCTACATACCTTAAAGAGATTGAAAACTTCAAGCCACTGGTGAATTTTATGAATTTTTTTAAAATTTTTATAAAATTTTAAAGGAAGAAATAATAAGACTTCTACATAAACTCATTAAAATAGAAAAGGAGGGAAAACTCCATAACTTATTCTAGGAGGCCAGAATCACTTGATACCAAGCCAAATAAGCATAGACAAGAAAACAGAAGTACAGAGAATATATGTATAAAATCTTTTAACAAAATTTTAGCAAAGTATCTCCAACTATATATATACAAGTTGTATTTTGTCTATGTGTGTATATGTGTGTGCATGTGTTTATTAGACATATTAAAGGAAATCAGATTAGAAAAGAAGATACAAAACTGTCTTTATTTATAAATGACATAATGGTGTATATGGACAATCCAGTGCAATCTAAAATAAGACTGCTAGGGGGCGCCTGGGTGGCTCAGTCAGTTAAGCATCTGCCCTCCGGTCAGGTCACCATCTCAGGGTCCTGGAATAGAGCCCCTCCTTAGGCTCCCTGCTGGTCGGGGATTCTGCTTCCCCCTCTCCCTCTGCCTTTTCACCCAGTTTGTGCACACTCTCTGTCTCTCAAATAAATTCAATCTTAAAAAAAAAAAACAAAAAACAACAGAATAGAAGAGAAGAGGATAAAAGAAAATAAGGTTGCTAGAACCAAAGAGTAAACTTTAAAAAGCCACAAGATATAAGGCCCACATTAAAAGACCAAACCAGGGCGCCTGGGTGGCTCAGTGGGTTAAGCCGCTGCCTTCGGCTCAGGTCATGATCTCAGAGTCCTGGGATCGAGTCCCACATCGGGCTCCCTGCTCAGCAGAGAGCCTGCTTCCCTCTCTCTCTCTCTGCCTGCCTCTCCATCTACTAGTGATTTCTCTCTGTCAAATAAATAAATAAAATCTTTAAAAAAAAAAAAAAGACCAAACCAAAACAAACCTTAAAATTCACTGAATTTCAAGAAATGAATAATTGAAAAGTGTTTTAAGATTATGGTAGCATCAAAAAAATTGTAGTTCCACTTACTAGAAAAATTTTAAAACATTCATGACAGCATCAAAATATCAGGAATCAAAATAATGAAAGACATGTGAGACATATATATACCGAAAAATACAAAACATTGCTAAGCAAAGTTAAAGAAAACCTAATTAAATGAAGAACTATCCCATGTTTGTGGATTGGAAGAAGCAATACTGTGAAGTGGCAATGGTCCCCATGTTGTTCTATAGATTCAATGGCATCTCAACCAAAATCCTAGCGTATTTGTGTACAGAAATTGGCAGGCTACTTTTTAAATAGAATGGCCAAGAAATTTGTTTATTTAAAAAAAAAAAGCCTTCTTCACATTTTACACATTTTAGTTTTTTGTTATAGCAGCATCCTACTTCAAGGTGCTGATACCTGTTTTAGCTATATGTGACCATTTAACAAATTACTCCTTGCAGCTGAAAAGCACATTTATTTTCCCAGCTTTTCTGGGAGGTGGGGGAGGGACAGGCATCTGGTAACATCGTAGCTGAGTCTCCCAGGGACTTTCATGTGATGACAGTCGAGCTGTTGGGACCACAATCCCCTGAGGGCTGGACCGGGGGCAGGATCTGTTTCCACACTTTCTCACATGATTTTTGGTAGTTCTCAGTTTCCGACTATTAGTCAGAGACCTCAGTTTCTCCCCAAGTGAGCAACCTGAGAATCTTGACAATAAGGCAGCTGCATTCCCCTACAGCAGGCGATCCAGGAGAAAGCTGGAAAGGAGAGAGAGAGAGAAAGGAAATAAGGCAGACCAGAACAGACCAAGACAGAAGCCATGGTGTCTCTTGGAGTTTATTTTTTATTTCTTTGTAAATAATGTTAAAAGAGTTGATGTGGTTTTTACTTTTTTAAAAAAGATTTTATTTATTTTGAGAGAGAGTGAGAGAGAGGGAGTGAGCAAGCATTAGTGGGGACAGAGGGAGAGAGAATCTCAAGCAGACTCCCCACTGAGCACTGAGCCCGACATGGGGCTGCTCTCACGACCCTGAGATCATGACATGAGGCAAAATCAAGAGTTAGATGCTTAACTGACTGAGCCACCCAGGCGCCCCAGAATTTAGGCATTTTTATAAAATACCACATTGTTAGTGAAAGAAGAGGGTTTAACTTTTTCCGTGAGAAAACTATAGAGCTTTAAACTTAAACAAGTGATAATAACAATATCCATAATAAAAATAAGCAAACTATTTTGAACATTTTCTATGTTCCGCACACTCCACTGAACACGGAAATTAAGAGCATGGTCTTTGGCACAGACTAGGCAGTCTGGCTTTCTGTTCTACCATGTTATGTGGTTATGTGTCTCTGGGCAAGTTATTAAACATCTCTGTGCTCCTGTGTCCTTATCTATAAAATGAGGGTAACGATGCTAGTTACCATATAGAGTTTTGGGGAAAATTAAATGGGTCTTATGATATAGATCACTTAGAAAAGGCTGCCATCTAACAAGAATTGTGTAAGATTTAGCTAATATCTGTATTAGGTAGTGTTTACAAACATCACCTCTTTAAATACTCAAAATACCCTTAAAGGTAAGGGTGATTATTATTTTACTTCATATGCAGGACAGTTGAGCTTGGAGATGTTGGTTAAGCAATTTACCTAAATGTACACGACTGAGTTCTATGCAGTTCTCTGGGGAAAAAAAAATTGTAGATGTAGAAATTAGATTAGAGAACTCACTAGCTACTGTGATTTTTCAGATGTAATGTTAAAAGAATATGGAAATAGAAGACGTTTTAGAGTGCCTGGCTATAGAAATCAGCCCATAGTTCTCACAGAAAAAGTGAATATACGATATCCGATAATGGAAAATCTGGCCAGAATATAGTGAAGCAGAACAAAGACATTTGAGAAGCTACCACACATCTCCAAAGTCTGACCAAACATTGAGGTCCTTTTCTGTGGTATTGCTGGAACATTTCCAATAACCAGAATTGCTTCTGCTTTTAGATACCTATCTGTCATTCAGGGCATGGTAGAGGTTAGGCCTGTCCAAAAATATTCCAGTCCTCCTCTTCCTGGAAATGTGGTAGAACTGCATTTCTCATTCCCTTTTAATTCAAGCATGACTATATGGCTTGCATTTTCCAATGAATTATGAGTGAAAATGACGTGTATCATTGCCAAGTGGAAACTTTAAGAGCCAGTACACCCTTTGCGTGTCCAGGTCATATCAGTCTGGATCCCGTGGGGGACTACCACAAGCAGAGTCTTCCTCTTGACCCTCTTTGGACACGTAGTGTGAGCAGCTAGTAAACTACTGCTGTTTTAAGCCACTGACATTGGGGGGTTGATTGTTTGCTATTCTGCAGAAACCCATCTACTCTGGGATGACTATGCATGGTCTTAAAATTTTTCTTTTTAAGAATTGGACCTCTATGACACCTTAGTGCCGAAAACATTTTGTTGAACCCTATTACTAGCTCATAATGTATTTCCAAAAGCTAACAGTTTATAAACTGGCTTTAGCATCCTTAGAACTGAAGCTTTCCAAATTCATAAAGGGGAGGTTATTAGCTTTTAAGTTTCTTCCCTAGTGTATCAGTTGACCTGAAACAGAAACCAGCAGAAGTTGGCAGAGCTCGCAGTAAAGAAAACCAACACTAAACATTAAATATGTTAGAGTGGTGAAGTTCCTGCTGAATTAGGATTATCAGAAAACCAACACGTTGGGTCCTGTTTTCACCATTTAAACAACAACAAAATAGAAAACAAATACACACAGAAAACCAACTGGATGTCAAAGACATAGGCAATGAGATACAAAGCTGAGATGTTCATAAAGATCACCTTTAATAGGAAACACCTCATACTGAGCAACGATTATTTTGTCTGTGGCTTTTTTAGTGTTCATTATAGACAATTAAAAAAAATTTTATTTTAATTCCAGTTAGTTAATACAGTGTTACCTTAAATTTCTCATCACAGAAATTTAGAGTAGAGCGGGTAGGAATATCACACATTTCACATATGTTTATAGCACAATATACATGTAAGTTAAAGAGGTGGCCTAGGAAGTAGGCAATAAAGAAACAAGGAAAGTAAGAATATATAATAATAATTAAAAAAACAAAACAAAGAAAAGTAGTCTTAAACAGAAGGTGAGCCAGAGGATACTCTTTCAAAAGCAAACACATATGAAGTAAATGTAATACAAATATCAATTATTATAGGGAATTTGTTAATTTGGGAACATACTAAAACCTGATAATGTGTATCATCATCATTTTGAAATCTGTGTTGCTTTCCTCACAAAGTTGCTTTCTTCTCAATTGCTTGTCCTAAAAGCCAAACAAAAGTATAAAACATGATTTCACCTGAAAAGAAACTTGAAGGATAAACATTTTCTTTTTGAAACTTTTTGGTAAAATGGAAATAATTTTTGCCCAATGGCCCCCATGTATTCCCTCCTGTATTACCTATGGTGTAGGTAGGCCCTAAACCATGATGGTTGATGTCCTTAAAAAGACAGCTGTGTAGGGACTCTTGGGTGTCTCAGTTGGTTAAGCCACTGCCTTCGGCTAGGTCATGATCTTAGGGTTCTGGAATCAAGTCCCACATTGGGCTCCTGGCTCAGTGGGGAGCCTGCATTTCTCTCTGACTCTGCCTGCTTGTGCTCGCTCTCTCTCTCTCTCTCTGACAAATAAATTTTAAAAATCTTAAAAAAAAAAAAAAAAGAAGAAGACATCTGTGTAAAAACACAGAGACATGGGGAGAATGCCACAGGCAGATGAGGCGAAGACAGAACAGATGTATTTACAAGACAAAAACCCCAAGAATTGCTGTCTGTCAGCAGAAGCTAGGAAAGAGACAGGAAAGAAACAAGAGTCTCCCACGAAGTCCTCAGAAGGAATCAACTCTTCTGACATCTTGAATTTGGATTCTCAGCCCCCAGAACTTTGAGGGAATAAATTTCTGACGTTTCTACCAGTTTGCAGTATTTTATTACCTCAGCCCGAGGAAACCAACACACCCATCCACTCCAAACAAACAGCTTTATGTCTAGATAAACACTGTGCAGTAAAAATTTTTGTACCATAAACTAGTATCTCAAAAGTTTCAAGATGGTCAAAGGTATCAAAGACAAAGTCAGAAAAGAACTTGCAAAATGTTATTGTCCTTTTCTGTGGTGACACATTGATGACACACTAAAACAACCCTCCCTAGATTCAGAGTTAATTTACCTCCATTTCATTTCAGTAAACAAAATGATGTGTCGTTATTAAAAGGGGAATGAATGCTGAGTAGGCAGAAACCACAGATACCCACTCTGTGAGCCAATCCGATGTCCTCTACAATTAATATGAAATCATTGCTCTTGTTAAAATGTAGAAAACAGCCTCTATGCCCTCCAGCTACTAAACGTCTCACTATTTGGTGACACTTACCTACAGATCTGTTTAATTCTCTTAGACCAGAGAAAACACGGACAAAAATGAGAAGAAATCAACTCAAAAACAAAAAAGAAAGAAAAGAACTAAAGTGGGTAAATTCTTTTAACCAGGTTCCGAACCTCAAAGCAGGAGCTCTACGATGAGCAGACTCTGGGGTCCTCACCGTCTTTCTGTAAGGGGGAAACACTTTCCTAAAAGACTGTCCCAAACATGTGTGCCTCGGGCTGGAATTCTGTTCCCATCTTCCCTTTCACATTTGCTCTGTCATCCTCTTTACAGAGGGGAGGCCCATCTGGACAAACTGATTCTAACTGGTGCATTGCCTCTGGGGTAAAACCAATGAAAAGTACAATTCAATTTACTGCCCGTGGCCTTGAGGCAGCTGAAGACTTTGGAGACTCGATGGTCTTACAAGTCCTCTCATTCCAGTTCTTTGCAACTAACGAAACTGGAGTGGAAGGAACGAAGTTGTCAGCTAATAGATGGCGGAACCTAATTTTTGTGTTTTTGTCATATACGGAGTGCAAAACATATATAGTGATGATGTTGCTCTAAGAAATTCTTTCCATTCCCATCTTTTGTTTTGTTCTGATATGAACAAAGTTTCTCAGAGCTGTATCTGTAACACTGAGAAACAGAAATAATGGAACTGATGTTAAGCCCTGTCTCAACAGTGGGAGAAGGAAGTTTACTGTTATTATTATTATTACCGTTATATACCTTCCAGCAGTAGTAGCACCTTCATTCGTCCACAAATACATAAACTCATTTTTTAAATGCAGACTTATTTATCTTAAGATATGCACTTCCAGGGGCACCCCGGTGGCTCAGTCGGTTAAGTGGCTGCCTTTGGCTGGGGTCATGACCCAGGGTCCTGGGATCAACCCCCACATCGGCCCCCCTGTTCCGCAGAGAGCCTGCTTCTCCCTCTCCCTCTGCCTGCTGCTCTGCCTACTTGTGATCTATCTCTCTGTCAAATAAATAAGTAAAATCTCAAAAAAATATGCATTTCCAAAAAAATTTGCTTTTAATCTTTAATAATTTTCCATAAGATTTATAACATATTTATGATATTTTGATGAATAATATGCTAGTAATAACAGTAGCTCAAACTGGAAGGTATTTTTAAATTTAAAGACTTAGGTCTCAAGAAATAAAATTGAATTTCGACATTGCCGAGAATTATGTTTAGGATGATAAATAAAAGACTTTAAGGCATTAAAATACATTATATTAGGATGAAATTTTCTGAGAGAAATGGAATTAAAATATGAGATAAAGAGCAAAAAGGAACAATGTAAAATGTTAATGAACAGTTGGCTTAAGTAAAAAATACATGATAGTGAGTATCAAATAGTGATAGTCCTTATTTCCACTGGTTACATTTAAAAGAGTAAACTTTATCAATATGTCTAATACACCAAAAATTATATTCTTTGCACTGATTTAAGCTGATGATAAAAAATGTTGTACGTCAATTAAAAAATGTATGGAGGGGAGTGCCTGAGTGGCTCAGTGGGTTAAGCGTCTGCCTTTAGCTCAGGTCGTGATATCAAGGTCCTGGGATGGAGCCCCAGCTCTCTGCTCAGCAGGGAGCCTTCTTACTGCCCCCACTCCTGCCTGCTTCTCTGCCTACTTGTGATCTCTCTCTCTCTCTGTCAAATAAATCAATAAAATCTTTAAAAAAAAGATGTATGGGGGGGGTACATTGTTAATGGTCCATGCTAGCCAAAAATGTTTGAAGAACACCCATCCAAAGGAGAGGCAAGATGGGTATTTTTATTTTTATTTTTTAAGATTTATTTATTTATCTGAGAGAGAGAGCACACCCATGAATGCAAGAGCAGGGGGAAGGGCAGAGAGAAAAGAAGAGAATCTCAGGCAGACTCCCCACTGAGCACAGAGCCCGACCCGCAGGGCTCGATCTCATGACCCTGAGATCATGACCTGGAGCAGAATGATCTGCGGTTCTGACAGCCTGCCTCACCCCTGTGATGGTGACAGGGGTCCACCGGAGGACGCCCACTGAGGGGTCCTGGGCGGAGCCCGGAAGGATCCTCCCAGCCTCTGGCTCTTGGAGCTTCCTTGTCAATGCGAGGTTGTGGTTTCTTGCACCCATTATTGAGGATACTAGGATCATTTTGATCATAATCAAATTCCAATCCTGTCTCCTTCATTTGGCCTTCTGGAGGCCTAAACTGAGCTTTTGGACAAACCCATTCTTCAGTCCACATTTACAGACAATATCTTGGCCTTCCTCCTACATAAGATAAATTATATCTATTATACATGGCTTTATTTTTCTTATTTAACTATCAGGTAAATTTTTATTTCCAAATTTTGATGGCAATAGGAATATGGGGGTCTCATTCCCATGTATCACCTATAAAACATGTAATAAATGCAATTGTAAAATTAGCACTGGAGAAGGAGAAAATTTAGTGTATTAATTATTCAAAATAACGACTTGTAAAGATAGCTCAGCCCTGTACTGAGCATAGCCACTTTGAAGACAGTCAACTAGGAAGGAAGTTTAATTAATTCAGGGCACATTTGCAGAGCTCCAACCAATGCACAGAAGTGCACCGAGATCAGAGGATGGGAAGAGAAGTAGGGCAGACCCTGCTGTGGAGCCTCTACCTGGCAGCAGGTAATTCTCATATGACATGATCGGTACAAATCAAGGGGGGAAAAAGTGGTTTATAGGAGCACGGTGGAGAGGAAGGAGGGATAGGCTTCACAGAAGAGATATTTAGTTCTATCTTAAGGAAGAACAGAAATTCACTAGAGGAGACAGGAAAGAGCCATCCAGTATGGAGAGCACAATCAATATCCGGAGACCTGCAAGGGCATGGCATCTTTAGAGAATGATAAGAAGTTCAGTGTTTCTGGAACTTAGGGTTTTGTAGGGGAGGGAGCATAAAGTGGAGGAGGAGGTTTGGACTTGACCAATCTGCACGGGAAGGGTATGAGTATGACTTCACATAACTGAATGTGTGGGTGAGCAGAGAAACAGCCACCACCCTAGACAGCTTGGGTAGACACAAGGGGCCAGATGGTGGGATACAAAACACAAAACTTTGGGAACCTACCACTTCAATGAAATTCCTAGGAGTCCAGATGCATGGGCCACATCAAGATATCCCTTTGAAGGATAAGGACAAGTTGCTGCCTATGGCCCCCTCATCAATAGGAAAAAGCAGAACACCTTGTGTTGTTAGGCTGTTTGGGAGGCAATGTACACATTTAGGACTGCTGCTTTGACCCATTTACCCAACAACCCAAAGGATTCCCCATTTTGGTTGGAGTACAGAGAAATATGTGACTCTCTACTGGGTCCAGGCTGCCATGAAAGCTGCATGGCCATTTGGGCTGTCTGGCCCAGTAAATCCCATGGTGATCAAAGTGTCTGTGACTGGTAGGGATGCTGTATGGAGCCATTGGACAGCTCCTCAGTTCAGACTGTTAGGGTTTTGAGCAAAGCTATGCCACTCTCTGCACAGAACTATCTTCCTTTTGGAGAAACAGCTTCTAACTTGTTGTTGGGCTCTAGCAAAGATTTAACTATTCAAACTAATAGTGCTCTGGATGTTGGCTAGCCATAGAGCCTGATGTGTCCAGCGACACTCCATCTTTAAATGGAAGTGGTCAAGACTGGCCTCGGGCAGATCCTAAAGGCATACGTAAGTCATGTGAGCAAGTGACTCACCTCCATGGCTTCCGTTCTTGCTATAGTGACTTCATGCATCTTAATCCGTGCCAACAGCAAAGAAGGCCTATGGGAATAGAAGAAAGAAGTCATAAATATGAATGATGATCAAATGACCAGTTTGAAAACAAGGGCTATCGTGGTTATGAACATTTCTTTCTCACGTTGATAGGAATATATTTGTGCATACATTTTCTTTTTCTCTGTCCCATTTTCCCACTATCTAACATAATGTGCTAATAGCAGTCAATCTTAAATTTTAGGCTTAATAGTATGAAATATCAAAGAGGGGCTCAACTCAGCTAGAAAATGAATATATATTCATAACTCTAATATTGACAAGGTGGAATTTTGCATGATCATCTGCTTGAGAAATAGTTGCATATGTTAAGTAGAAGAAGTATGTCTTTGGTCTTGACTTTATTTGAAAATTAAATATGTTTAGAACAGCAGCTAAGAGTGGCCCCAGGCCCATCAGAAGATACTTGGCTCCTAACTCACTGAGGCTGTAACTACACAGGCAGAGGATACAGCAAGTGCAAAGGCCCTGGGCATGAACCTGAATGAGGGAGTAATATGACTGAGTGGAGTTAGTGAAGGAGAGACTGGGAAGAGATGAGATACAGAGGTAAGGGGAGAGAGACAAGGTCGTGTATGGCCTCACAGAATACTACAGGAGTTTCAATTTTTCCTCTGCTTAAGATAGAAAGCCTTGGGAGGGTTATAAGCAGAGTGACATGATCTGACATTTTAAGTGAATCCACTCTTGCTGCTATGTTAAGAATAGACTGTAGGAGGCAGATAAGGGCAGAAGTAGGAAGATGAATTAAAAGGCCAATGCAATATTCCAGTTGAGAGATGTGATTGACTCAAACCCAGCTGTTAGCCCTGAATCAGGTGAGGTGGTGACAAGCTGTTAGAATCTGGATATATTTGGGGGCACCTGTGTGACTCATTTGGTTGGGTGTCTGTCTTTGGCTTGGGCCATGATCCCGGGATCCTGTGATAGAGACCCACATTGGGCTCCCTACTCAGTGGGGAGCCTGCTTCTCCCTCTCCTGCTCCCCCAGCTTGGGTTCTCCCTGTCTCTCTAATAAATAGGTAGGATCTTTTTTAAAAAAAAAAGGGGGGGGGAGAATCTGGCTATATTTTGAGTGTAGAGATTTTAGGATTTGCTATCAAGCAGAATGTTGGATGTGAGAGAAAAAGAGGAGTCAAAGATAACTATAAGATTCTTGACCTGAACAATGAAGAACAGGACTGTCATTTAATGACACAGATGGCTAGGGGTAGAACAAATTTTGAGAGAAATACTGGAAGTTATTAGATATACAAGGGAATACATCAACTGGGCATTTGTATAGACAAGTCTGGCATGTGGGGGAGGGTGCCACAAAATGTGTATCTCTATCTGAGATAGAGATACACATTTTGGGATCATCTGTTTACAGATGGATAAGATTGTTAGGAGAATGAATGTCGTTAGAAAAGGGAAGCGTTCAGGATTGGGCTTTGGGGTGGCTGGAAAGGTTGGAGAGACAAGTGGCCAGAGGACTGAAGAAAAGCAGGAGCTGATCCTGGTGTCTCAATTCTGTGCTTCTCCACCTTTCCTGCAGGTGGAAAACATGTCTTAATTGATCTGTAAGCTCCTGTTATCAGTCATCTATCAGGTATTCGGTAAGCAGATGTTGAAATGAGGGTCCTGCTAGATGACCTCATGGAAAAACACTTTCTCCCATTCTGGGAGAAATCATACATCTGATGACAGATTTCTGTCTAGAATATACAAAGAATGCTTACAACTCAATAATAAAAAGACAAGTAACTCAAATTTTAAATGGGCAAAAGATCCAAATAGATACATCTTCACAGATCTACAAATGGCCAAATCACACTTGAAAGATGAGTAACGCCATTAGCCTTTACAGAAATGCAAATCACAGATACCTACTAGGATGGCTAGAATCAAAAGGAGAAAAACCCGTGCTGGCGAGGATGGGGAGAAATTGGAATCTTTATCCCATGTTGGTGGGAATGTAAAATGATGCAGCCACTTTGGAAAACAGCCTGGCAGACTCTCAGAAAGTTAAACATAGAATTACCATTTAGTTCAGCAATTTTCCTCCTACATAGATAGCCAGGGGTTGCAATTATAATAATCAACAAGATCAGGGGTGCATGGGTGGCTCAGTGGGTTAAAGCCTCTGCCTTCAGCTCAGGTCATGATCTCAGGGTCCTGGGATGGAGCCCCACATCGGGCTCTCTGCTCATCAGGGAGCCTGCTTCCCCTCCCCCCCGCCTGACTCTCTGCCTGCTTGTGACCTCTGTCTGTCAAATAAATAAAATCTTAAAAAAATAAAAATCAACAAGGTCAGATTGGCAATCTAGAGGGGACCTGAGGTTTATTGAGACAGAACATGAGGTCCCCAGGGGCAAAATAAGTGGACAGTGGAGGAGGATACCACTTATGAGGAGAAGAAATCAAGGATGGAAGACCACGAGACTAAGAGAGGGTACCCCAGTGAGAAGTTATCATTCCTTGCCTGGTTCCGGACGTGATTCAGTTTTCAGACCCAGACTCATTGACTGAGTCCCAGGAATAAGGTCCTGCAAGAGCATGTGGGGAAGCATGGTAGTGACCCCCAGGGGTTGCTCTCAAGGGAGGCCAGATGGATCCTGGAAGGTGACAACAGACCACAAGTGTAGCCTTACCGTATCAGCCTGTCAGGAGTGGTGTCCTTGTTATAACCGATTAATATGGCCTTAGTTACATGGTATACAGCCACTGATTTGAAGCTTTTGCCCCTTTTCCATTCCAATCCAAAAGGAAGGGCAGAAACACTGTTCTCCCATGGAATTGACAAGAGTATACAATTATGGTCCTGCCTCAGCGCTGTGCTTCCGTTCTCACATTCCGTCCTAGTGTAGGGCTAAGAGACCTTCATTTTCTGGACATCCTACAGAGCATCACACAGATGCCTTGCAGTGGTAATATTGTGTTGATCAGGCCAGATGACCATGAGGTAGCTAGCACCTTGAAGGCCTTGGGGAGCCCTTGATATGGCACCAGATGTGTGTTGAGCTCAAGAGCAAGGGATCCACTGACTAGGTCTCTGGCCACCCCACCTGGAAGGTGCTGGCCTGATGGAGCATTCAAACAGTCCACCAAGACAGCACAGCCAAGGAATGGACTCTGGGGTACAGAGGCTGCTTCCTTGTTTCGAAGGAAGGACAATTTTGCAGGGAGGTTCATGCTCCAGAGCTTTCTCCGGTTGATCAGGCCAAGGTCAGACTTGACCTAAGACCGCACCCTCGCTTGGGTCTTTCCCCTCCTTTATTTTGCCTCTTTACCTCCTTTTAAGGGTTTTCCTGGATGTAAGGCTTTACCATCAATAAATCACAGTGCACTGAATCCCTCTCTCTGGCTCTGCTTCTTTAAAACCAGACAGGAGACAACCAGCAACAAGGAAATGCCTGTGAGAGAGGGAGCAGTTCCAGAAAAGTGAAAACCACACTAGTTACAGGTCCTCAGGACAAATACCTGCTTGGAACAAAGGATCTGCTTTCCCTGATTCTTCCGAACTTAACAGATCCTAAAGGCTGGGAACCAGTCTGCTTCTCGAACTGGGTTTTTTATACCGTGGGAATATGCGACCACATTTCAGGAGTACTTAGAAATCCTCCTGGAATGACAATGTGCTAGAATACATGGGGGAAATATCTTATTTTATTATTTTATATTATTTGAGAGGGTGTGGGGAGCGAGAGCACAGGAAGGTGGAGAAGCAGAGGAGGAGGGAGAAGGAGGGGAAATGAATCTCAAGCAGACTCAGCGCTGACCATGGAGCACAACATGAGGCGCAATCTCACAGGCTTGAGATCATGACTGGAGCCAAAGCCAAGAGTCGGAAACTTACCTGCATCACCCAGGCGCCCCAGGGAAATATTTCATATTAGAATAAACACACCTCTATTATGAAGTAAAGTACAAAATGAACAAAAACCACTTTTTAGGTGAAACATATCATCTCAAAAGGCACATTTCTCCCGAGGAAGGCAACTAAGAGCCCCCAGAGTTCAAGATTCTTCTGCTGGAAGGGGTATTTGAGTCAAGTTTGATGTGTAGTGGCAGTTAGTGATGGTTACTTTGAACGAGAGATAAAAACAGGCTCCATCCCATAGACTAATGAGATAAGGAGAGGACTCCAAATTTCATGAAACCATTTTAAGTTTTTAGTCCTTCCCCCTGGTAATAACTAGCATGTCTAAGGGCTTTGTATTTGCTAAGCACTTAATAGGTGAATGCAATCCCCGGTCATCCTGTGAGCAGCCTCGTTTACATACGGAGGAAGTTCAGAGAGGTGAGGTCACTCTGCCAAAGTAGTTGGAAAATATGTGGGTACCCTCATCTTGGCACATTCTGTGTCTTCTCCACTCTCTGTGCTCCTAGAATGTAGGGCATATAAAAATAGAGAGATCCAGGTATCTCAGAATAATATGTCGCTGAAGTCAAAAGAGTTGGAATCTGGCCCGAATTAGAATGTTCCACTTCCCACCTTTTATCCTAATGTTCATTTTATGCTTTTGTCCTCTTGATTTCATGTTTTCAGTTGGATTTTTTTGAACTGGAAACCTTGACCTTTTTACCATGCTATGCTTAGTTCTTTCTCATCACCTACATTCATTTTGCCTGATGTACAGCCTCTTAGGTCTGGCCTGTAAAAATGAATACAAGGTAAGTTTGAGAATATCAGAGATGAGAACAATCAGGTTTCACAAGCACAGAAGTCATGAAGAATTTTTTCATAGAGGTTACATTTTGTTTATTACTTTATTCAAAATACGCCAGGTTCCATGTATACAGTCGGTCTGCCTCTAAAGAAATAGACTTAAATGCTATTTCAGGGTCTCATAAAGAGAAACTCAAATCTACAAGTGGAACTTTTTAAAAAGATTTTATTCCTTTGTTTTGAGAGAGAGAGAGAGAGAACTAGTGGGGAGAGGATCAAGCAGACTCCTCATGGAGCAGGGAGCCCGGTGCAGGACTCGATCCCAGGACCCCGGGATCATGATCTGAACCAAAGGCAGATGCTTACCGACTGAGCCACCCAGGTGTCCCCAACCTGGAATGTTTTAGGAGAAAAGAATGGATGTTAACTTGTTCCTCCTTTACCAATAGGATCGTTTAAAGAATTGTTTCGTACCATCTTCCTGTCCACTGACTTGCTGGGCATACATCCAAGGTTATGAGGCCTGTATGGCCAGGTTCTAAAGATGATTTCGATTCCTTTCCAGTGTGCTGTTTTATAAGTCAGTCTCATGTATCAGATAATGTTCATATTGACATGCAGTCTCCAGAGGATTTCAGCTTGCATCTGTGGTATGGGAGCTGCTGTCACAGTTCCTGGTATTTCCTTAAAAATTTTGCCCCAGTGGACAGAGAACATTATTTTTCCTAGGTTTGCTAGCTGAGAACTCACTTCAGAAATTTTTTCGAAACATATGGTTTCTGACATTGAATTTCAGGCACATAAAATGCAATAGTTGCACAAAATTAAAACCATTTTTAAATAGATGATTTAAAAGGGGCGCCTGGGTGGCTCAGTGGGTTAAAGCCTATGCCTTCAGCTCAGGTCATGATCCCAGGGTCCTGGGATGGAGCCCCGCATCGGGCCTTGGAGAGCCTGCTTCCTCCCGTCTCTCTGTCTGTCTCTCTGCCTGCCTCTCTGCCTACTTGTCATCTCTATCAAATAAATAAATAAAATCTTTAAAAAAATAGATGATTTAAAAGACTATAAAGGTTTTTCCCCCACTTTCTGACAAGCGTTCAATAATTTTAGTACTTTTTTCAGGGTATCGTTTACTGCTTATAAACTGTTTCTATCTTTTTAAACTTGTTTTTTCAATATGGAAACAATTCCACAGGCACTAATTAATCTTGGCTGATCCTGAAAAGGTGCTCGAGGTAAAACTCACATGATCTCTGAGATAGAAAGGCATCAGATAAGCCTAGTAAGTGTATTAATCGGAAATCAATCTGTAACAATGTGGCAGTTTTGGAAATCTCAAGCCAAGCTTTTTGCTCCGATGCCATGCCTTATTCTGGAAGTCTAGGCCGCCTAGATGGTAAAGCAGTGGTAACAAATGCGACAATGAGGATAAATTGCAAATGAGTCTTTAAAAGAGAAAACTGAAGGGGGAAAAGGGAAGGAAGGAAGGAAGGAAGCTCCGAGGGGAGAAGAAGCAGAGAACGGAAGAACGGAGGAACTCTACCTACCGGCATTTCTCCTTAACCATAGTACAGGTGTTTTTCTCAAGAGGACAATGAGGGTCACCTGGGTGACTCGGTTAATTGTCTGCCTTCGGCTCAGGTCACGATTCTGGGTTCCAGGAATCTCAGGATTGAGGCTCGAACCCCGCTCCCTGCTCAGGGGGGAGTCTGTTTCTCCTTCTGCCTCTCTCCCATCTTGTGCTCTCTCTCTTGCTGTCTCCCTCTCTCTTTCTCAAATAGATAAATAAAATCTTAAAAAAATAAAGAGGTCCAGTCACCCAAGGGGAATCAAAAGGTGGTTCCTAAAGAGGTAGATTTCTCTTTTCTGATAAGTTGAAAGAAACTGTGTTGAAGGAAGTTTTGTCAGAATATACCACAGAATATACCACGATATAACAAGGCCACCATCAAAGTCAAGTTCATGGCTGGGACTTTGTGGTCTAACTGAAACCTAGGGATGCCTGGTTGGCTCAGACAGTTAAGCATCTGCCTTCTATTCAGGTCAGGATCATGGGATGCTGGGATCGAGTCCCATATCAGGCTCCTTGCTCAGCAGGGAGCCCACTTCTCCTACTGCCGGTTGCTCCCCCTGCTGATTCTCACTCTCTCTCTCTCTCTCTCTCTCTCTGACAAATAAATAAATAATATTTTTTTTAAAAACGAAATCTCGGGACACCTGGGTGGCTCAGGTGGTTGGGTGTCTGCCTTTGGCTCAGGCCATGATTCCAAGGTCCTGTGATTGAGCCCTGTATTAGGCTCCCTGCTCAGCAAGGATCCTGCTTCTCCCTCCCTATGCCTGCCACTCTGCCTACTTCTGCTCATTCTTGCTATCAAATAAATAAGTAAAATCTTAAAAAAAAAAAATCTAAAAGTTGTCATGATGCTCATCCCAATAGCCACATAAATAACTAAGACACATGTGGCATAGTGGGTTTTTGTCCTACCTTGGCCACTTACTGGTATCATAATTTTTGACAATTATTTGAATGATGTGGGGCTTTACTTTCAGCACATTGAGGCAACAGGCAGAAATGGATGGGAAACCCGTGGCCATCTCTTATTGCTGCATGATTTTAGGAAAGTTTCATAACTTCTGTGAATCGATTTTTTCAACCATAAGATGTGAAAAAGACCTAAAAAGATTGTTTGGAAGAAGCCAGACAAGGGTACATAATTTTATAAATCTACATAAAACTCCAAAAAATGCAAACTAACCTATAGTGACAGAAAATAGGTCAGTGGTTGCTGAGAGAGGCAAGAAGAGGGAGAGACGGGAGGAGAGAATTACAAAGGTGTGCCAGGAAACTGGTGAGATGGTGGATATGCCCCCAGCCTTCATCTGGTGACGATTTCACAGATATATACATATGTCAAAACTTATCAAATTACATATTAGACATTTTAAACACTTATTTTATGTCAATTATGCCATAATAGAGCTGTGTTTTTAAAAGGGTCAGAGGGTACCCGGGTGGCTCAGTTAGTTGGGCATCTGACTCTTGGCTTCGGCTCAGGTCATGATCTCAGTTTTGTGGGATTGAGTCCCATATTAGGCTCTATGCTTGGGATCCTCTCCATTCCTCTCCCTCTACCCCTCTCCCCTCTCTCTCAAAGTAAATAATTTTTTTTTTAATAGAAGCATCAGAGAACTAAATGAGACAGTATACTGCCAAATAATTTGCAAAATATATGGTACAAATAGGTCTCCAAATATGACTTTCCTACTTATGTCGTAGAACTATTTAAAATGTTACTGTACTCTACAAACATCTGTCACTATTATACATTGTTAAAGATTTTATTTATTTGAGAGAGAGAGAGAAAGAGAGAATGAGACAGAACATAAGCAGGGGGATTGGCAAAGGGAAGGGGAGAAGCAGACTCTCTGCTGAGCAAGAAAGACAATGTGGGACTTGATCCCACCACCCTGAGATCATGACCTGAGCTGAAAGTAGACGCTTAATCGTCTAAGCCACCCAGGCACCCGTAGATTTCAATAAAACCACAAAGTCCGAGCCATGAACTTGACTTTGATGGTGGCGTTGGACAGAAGATCCAATGTGGTATGTTCTGAAAAAGCTTCCTTCAACACAGTTTCTTTCAACTTGTTGGAAAAGAGAAATCTACCTTTTTAGGAACTGCCTTTTGATTCCCCTTGGGTGAACGTTCTCTTTATTTTTTTTAAAAGATTGTATTTATTTTTTTGAGAAAGAGAGAGAGAGAGAGCATAAGCAGGGGGAGGGGCAGAGAGAGAGAGAAAGAGAAGCAGACTCCCCACTGAGCAGGGAGCCTGATGTGGGACCAATCCCAGAACCCTGGGATCATGATCTGACTTACAGCAGTTGCTAAACCGACTGAACCACCTAGATATATTGACAGATATACCCTGTCGATATCATAAACACTGAAAACTTCCCAGCAGTTTTATAGCTGGATAAATATTTTCAAAGAAAAATATGGGACAATATGAAAATACCTCTTTTTTAAGATAATAGTTCTGTGACTTTCACATCTTTATTTGAAGTATATTTTACATTGCTGGAATCATAGTACACATGGGATTTGCATGCTATCTTTTCATTCTACGTTTTAATCATAAAATGTCTGCATGTTATTTTTAATGACTGCTCTATAATTTTCTCAGTGGTAAAAATCCGGGATATGTTTTGAAGATAGAGCTGCCAGGATTTGCTGACGGACTTTGGGGTATGAAAGAGAGGACCCAGGGGGTGACGCTGAAATTTTTGGCCTGAGCAATTAGAAGTTCAGTGACGTGTACTTTGTCTGGATGGGGAAGAGGGTGGAAGGGCAGGTCTGGAGAGAGGATGAGGAATTCAGTTGTGGAGTAGGCACTGGACAGGAAGGAGATCAGAGGGGAGGTCTGGCTGGAGATACAAATTTGGGAGTCCCCAGCATAAAGAAAGGACTTAAGACCATAACTTGATTCAACCACTGAGTGATGGGGACCACCTAATGTCTAGAGATGACAAGAGTGACAGAAAAGGAGTGCCGGTCAGGAGAGAGGAAATCCCAGAAGAGTTGTCTGTCCTAGATGCTGAGAGAAGAAAGCATTTATGGACAGAATGCTGCCTGTCATCCCAGGAAGAGGAGGACAAAAAAGTATTCTTGAAGTAACACATGACTACATCAAAGAAGATTTGGTTGGAGTGCTGTGAGCAAAACTATTACTGGAGTGGATTCAAAAGGTTAGAGTAAATAGAAATTTCTCCAAACAAGATATACACATGGCCAATAAACAGATGAAAAGAAGCTCAACATTATTAGCCATCACAGAAAGACACATCAAAATGACCATGAGAGGGGCGCCTGGGTGGCTCAGTCCTTAAGTGTCCACCTTCAGCTCAGGTCATGGTCCCAGAGTCCTGGGATTGAGCCTGGCACTGGGCTCCCTGTTCAGCGGGAAGCCTGCTTTTCCCCTCCCACTCCCCTTACTTGTGCTGCCTCTCCTGTTGTGTCTCTCTCTGTCAACTAAACAAATAAAACCTTTAAAAATTTTGCATTAAAAAAAATGACCATGAGATACCACCTTACATTCACAAGGGAGGCTACAACCAAAGGAAAATAACAAGCGTTGTTGGAGGATGTGGAGAAATGCTTTCACACAGGGGGACATTTTTAAAAGCTCTCATAACACCATTTCCCCTGATGTCAGCCAACATTCCCTTCTTCACTTTCTCAGGAATATTGGATACAGGAATGGAATGATCTGTTTCTTAGGTGTCTGGCAAGCATATAAGGCCGAGTGTTTTTTCTTTGAAAGAGTTTTAATTACTTTATTACACAAAGCAGGCTTTCTCTTTTTTCTAGGTATTTGCATTTTTTCTCTGAGTTTTCAAATTGACATAAAATTATTCATAACATTCTCTTATTGTCTTTTAAATCTATAATGTGTATAAGACAATGTTCTCACTTTATATTCTTATATTTATATTATTTGTGTAATAATATCTTTTTCCCAATAAATCCTGCCTGGTGATCATCTAGTTTATTTATCTTTATTTGTTTTTTGTTTGTTTGTTTGTTTCCCTCCCTTATTAATCTTCTTTAAAAATTTTTTAATCATTTCTATTTTCCTCCTTTATTAATCTTTTAAAAACACTTTTTAGTCATCTCTACTGTGTTCTACTGTATCATCTATTTCCACTCATTATTATCTACTTTTTTCTACTCACCTCAAGTTTATTTTTCTAATTTCTTCAGTTGGATCCTGAGCTCACTAATTTTCCACATTTCTTCTTTTCTAATATAAGCATTTAATGTTATGAATGTCCCTCAACTAATACTCTCATTGCATCTCATAAATTTTGATATTTCCATTTTTAATATTGTTCAGTTTTATATATTTTCAGATTTCAATTAATGCCTTACTTTGAGCAATGATTTACCAAAAAGCATATTTTAATATCCAAAATTAGTTTCATAGGTCTCTTTTGTCCTTTCATTGCTGGTATCTGAATTCATTGCATTGCCATTAGAAAACATTGTCTGCATAGTCCTGATTTTACAAAAATTTGTTGAGTCATGCTTTATGACAAGGCACTTAACCAACGTTTTTAAAAGCTCCATGAACACTTGAGAACCATGCCCGTTTTAAAATGGTCGGGAACAGTGTTTTGTATATATCCATTAGATTAAGACTGTTAGCTGTAGGGTTCAAAAAAGAATTTATTTATTCTTTTACATGTCAGAAGCTCTGCCAGCGGAGACCGGGGAGAGAGAGAGCTAGAGAGCAAGCTGCTAGGTTTCAGAGGAACTGATTAAAGCAATGCCAAAAATGAAAGAACTAAGCCCCTTTTCACTTAATGCCAAGGTACGAGCAAGAGGCTAAAGTGGAAAGAGTGCAGACTCCTCCCTTCCCTTTTCTCTGCATGGAACAGTACCCTGACCCAAGTTGCTGGATCGGTGCAGATGTGGGGGTCAGCCCACTATTGAGGGAGCCCCGGAACAAGACTTGAACAGTTTGATTGATTCTGTAGTCCCAGTGAGGACAAGGGGGAAGGGCTAGGAAGAGAAAAATTCTGAGTCAGCCCGGGTGGAGGTGCCTTCAGGGTTTCCCCCTCTGCTCCCTAGAGGGAGGTCTCTGAAGGGGGACCTGGAAGACTGTGTCCCTGGCTCAGTATATCATTATATCATCCTGGTGAATTAAGTAATCATAACAATGGCCTCCATCTTTAATAATGCCTTTGCTTAACAATGTGTTTGCTGATGTTGATATTAATATGGTCGTACTAGGTTTCTTTGTTTAATGTTTCTCCTGGGAAACTTTTTCCCTTCCTTTTAATTTCAGTCTTGGCATATCCTCATACTTTTGGCATGTCTCTCAAAAATAGGACATATCTAGGGGCGCCTGGGTGGCTCAGTCAGTTAAGTGTCTACTTTCAGCTCAGGTCAATGTCCCAGGGTCCTGGGATTGAGCCCCCTGTCAGGTTCCCTGATCAGTGGGGAGTCTGCTTTTCCCTTCTACCCTTCCCGCCCCGCCCAACCCATGCCCTCTTCTCTCTCTAGTAAAGAAATAAAATCACTTTAAAAAAAAAATAGCACATTATCTAGGTTTTTAAAATCTAATTTGATAAAACATGTAAGTTTAGTCATTTATATTTAGTATGATTTATTTGGACTTTTTCCTATCTTACCTTGTTAATCCTATTTGTCCTGGATTTTCTAGGTTTTCTCTTATCTTGCCTTTTTGGGAATTTGATTATATATTTTTTTCTTTATTCTATTTCTCTCTAATCATTTGGATTTATATATCTTTCTTTTCTTTTTGACTTCCCTTGGGATGTTATCACGACTATTTCACTCAACAAAGTCTAAAGTCAATTTTTAACTTCAGTCAGGATAATAAAAGGACCTCAGAATGCTTTCACTCTCATTTCACTTTCTCCCATCATGTATATTATTATGAAGAAGAGTATTTTGCTGCTCTTCTTTTCACTAATACTATACACTAGATATTATTACACATAAATCCATTTGGGTTTCCATACATGCCTTCCCTGAATATTATTTTAACTATTTATTTAGCTATTTTTTTTCTCAGACCATCTACTGGATTTTTTTTTTTTTTTAAGATTTTATTCATTTGACAGAGAGAGAGAGAGAGAGCACAAGCAGGCAGAGCAGCAGGCAGAGCGGGAGAGAGAAGCAGGCTCCCCACCGAGCAAGGAGCCTAATGCGAGACTTGCTCCCAGGACCCTGGGACCATGACCTGAGCCGAAGGCAGCCACCCAACTGACTGAGCCACCCAGGCATCCCTAATGGATCATTTTTTAAAAATTATATCCTTTAAAAGTTCCTTTTATACAGTTCTCTGGGTAGTCAACTCAGCTTCTGTTTGTATGTAATTTTTTCACCTTTGTTTTGAAAATACAGTTTTGCTGAATGTGAAATTCAAGAGTGATGGTTATTTTCACTCAACATTTTAAAGGTATATTATTCCACTGTCTTTTGGCTTCCTGGGTTGCTGTGGAGGAAACTGATGCCATCTTCATTTATGGTTTCTTTACAGCTGATTCTAAAATCCTTCTTTGCTCATGGTTTTCTGCAGTTTCATTGCCTATATTTAAGCACAGATTTCTTTCTCTATTTTCTTTCAGAGATAAATGTCCTTTTTTGAAAGAGAGAGACAGAGACAGAGAGAAGGAGAGAGCATGCTATGGGGGGTGGGGTGGGGAAAGGGGCAGAGCGAGAGAGTGAGAATCCTAAGCAGGCTCCACACCCAGCTGGAGACAGATGCAGGACTGGATCCCACAACCCTGAGATCATGACCTGAGCCGAAATCAAGATCAGCTACTTAACAAACGGAGCTACCAGGTGCCTCACAATTTGTCCTTTTTGAGATACAATGTGGATTTCTTTGCCTTTTTTTTGTTGTTGTTAAGATTTTATTTATTTGACAGAGACAGTGAGAGCAGAAACACAAGCAGGGGAAGTGGGAGAGGGAGAAGCAGACTCCTTACTGAGCAGGGAGCCTGATGTGGGACTCGATCCCAGAACCCCAGGATCATGATCTGAGCCGAAGGCAGATGCCTAATCAACTGAGCCATCCAGACGTCCCACAATGTGGATTTCTTTTCTCCTTCCTATTGATGTTCCTATGATGTGCTTCCCACTCTCTTTAGGCGATCAGAGTCCCCTTACTGAGGTAGGCCTAAGGCTCAGTTCTGGTCAGTTTTCTTAAGAGCAGTTTTCAAGGAGTAAGGGCTTCTGGGGAAAGTTTCACAGCTGAGAAAAAGAAACAAACAGGATATCTGCTTCTGGCATTATGGCTGACCTAGTGCTCTGAGGCACTCTTGCACTGAAGGTCTACTGATACACTGTGTAGAACACATTTTTGAAATACTGCTGGTCTGCCAAGAGGCAACAAAGATCCTCAAGGACAGTCCTCCCTTCTCCTCCTCTCCTATCAATCTCCCGCAAAGGAAAATAGATTTGAGCTGGGGTCTGAGAAAGCAGAGTGGAGCTGGGGTTAGAACAGTGGGCAGCCAGTTAGTTAGGAAGGAGGAAGAGAATAAATTCCGGCTGGGAACCCGCTGGAGTTGGTTACATAAATGACTGAGTACTGGGAGGAATATGTGGAGAAATGAAACTTTAAATTTCTTAGGGTGGTGGATTTATGGCTTGAGGTTTTTTTTTTTTTAACTTTTAAAAATTAATTAACATATAATATATTATTGGTTTCAGAGGTACAGGTCTGTGATTCATCAGTCTTTTTTTAATGTTCTGTATCTTTTTTTTTTTTAAAGATTTTATTTATTTATTTGACAGACAGAGATCACAAGTAGGCAGAGAGGCAGGCAGAGAGGACGAAGCAGGCTCCCTGCTGAGCAGAGAGCATGATGCGGGGCTGGATCCCAAGACCCTGGGACCACGACCTGAGCTGAAGGCAGAGGCTTTAACCCACTGAGCCACCCAGGCGACCCCATCAGTCTTATATGACACCCAGTGTTCATTACATCATGTGCCCTCCTCAATGTCCATCACCCAGTTACCCCATTGCCCCACCCCTTTCCCCTCTGGCAACCCTCAGTTTGGTTCCTATGATGAAGAGTGTCTTATAGTTTGGGGTTGAGGGGTTTTGGTTATTTTTCCAATTTGATTTGTTCAGATGTTCTTTTTTTATTGCTTCATATGCTTAGGCCATGGAAGCTCAGTGTCCAAGTAAGACCAAGACACTAAGCATCTATATATTGATTGGTTCATGCTAAGGAGTCTTGGGGGGGAAAAAATGCTTGGTAGGTTAAGACTCAGCAGTGTTCTCAAAACATCTCTTCCTGGTGTATTTATAGACTTAAATTTTTCTGCTTATCATATTCTTCATATAAGAATCTCCTGGTAAAAGGAAACAGATAACAAATGGGTCTGAAGGACACTTCAGAAGCTGATTTTAACTGGTCAATCTTTTTTATTGTATTCTAGTGACATTAAAAAGGTCTAACAGCTAACGTAACCCAAACTTTTATATGATTTGCTCTATGTATCTTTTATTTTCTGCTGCTCAAGGTCCTTAGTATGCTGGGATAAAGAAATCTCAGAATTCATTAAATCTTCACTTTATTGTCGAGGAGACTGAGTGCGAACTGACCACAGACTGGATGTGAAGAGCTTAATACAAAAGACCATGTCCCTGATTCTAAGATGCACATGTTTTTCATGTTTAAACATTTTTAAAAGGAAAATGCTTTGGTGTACTGGGTCCCCCTCCTATTCTCTTGAGAAGCAGCTTTAAATTGATGATTTATCTTAAAAAGCTAGGAAACATGGCTCACACCTTGTGTCAATTACCTGCTAAAACCACTCTCAACCCAGGTAAGCCTAGTCTAGTGTCAGCACATAGTATACACTCAAAAAAATTTGTTGAATGAATGCATGTACGCCTGGAAGGTGTAAGTCAATGAGAACATGTACTCTCCTCCTTCATATTTATCTTTCTTCCTTCCGATAACCCGATAAATGAACTGCTTTTAGGGAAACAGGAAGGAAATTGACTTTGCCATGGGAAATAAGTGGGGTAGTTTCTTTGCATTATACATCACCTTTTTTGGTGTGTGTGTGTGTGTGTGTGTGTGTGTGTTTAAGATTTTATTTATTTATTTGACAGAGAGATCACAAGTAGGTGGAGAGTGAGGGGGAAGCAGGCTCCCTGCTGAGCAGAGAGCCCGATGCGGGACTCGATCCCAGGACCCTGAGATCATAAGCTGAACTGAAGGCAGAGGCTTAACCCACTGAGCCACCCAGGCGCCCCTTTTGGTGTTATTCTGAACTTATAAATCTCTGGATGTCAGAATCTTAACTTCTGGGGACATATTATTGGCAGGGGAACTGTCAAGTAAGTTTAAAAATGTTGAGGAAGTACTCTGTCAATTATTAATGTCATGCTAATTATAAATTCAAGCTAGATCCGTAGACCTATAAGTAAAGCTTATAGGAATGACTTTATCAGGTGACCTGCTCTGGCCCTGGACATTGCAGAAATCATTTCAGCTCTTCTCAGTGCCTGAGCCTCATCCTTATTTCTGGCGGTCATGACCAAGGTCCTAGGGCTGGTCCGTAGATGGAGTCAGGCAGAAGAGTTGAACATGTGCAAGTTCAACGAAATCAAATGAAGTTGGATTGAAACCCAGACTCGGACACTCAGTAGCTGTGTGAACTTAAGCAGGTAACAGCTTCTCTGAAGCCTCAGTTTACTTATCTGTAAAATCAACAAGGACAGCAGAGAACTGGTATGAGGAGTCGATGAGGATGACCAACACAATGTTCTCTGTATAACAAACAAGGCTAGTTTTTCTTCCTTCCTCACCTCTCTCCTTGGGTAACTTCTGCAGAATATATAGAATATTCTCAAAGTATTTGGGAAGTACTGCTTCCATGTTTCAGTATCCTGCCTTCATAAACACATGGTGTACTCTACCCCTTCAAGTAGCAAGACTCTTTTGTCCGAGCAGAGGTTTTCTATTGTTGAGATTTGTGAATGACTCCTGTGATTTTTGCCAGATCCTTATAGACCAATGATACGACTTGCTTATGTTATTTGTTAGACTTGCCCAAAGATTTCACATGGGTAAAACCACAAACTTGATATTCTAATTATATACACATATAAAAAAGCATAGCTTCTCTGATGGATATTAAAACAAATAACTATTACATTTTTGATTCACCTAAAATATAGAAGTATGCTAATATAGGAGCCCCAAAGTACTCTAGATATTTTATTTTTTGAAGATTTTTTATTTATTCATTTGAGAGAGAGAGAGAGAGTGGACAAGCAGGGAGCAGGGTTAGAGGGAGAGGGAGAAGCAGACTCCCCACAGAGCAGGGAGCCCAACATGGGACTCAATCCCAGGACCCAGGGATCATGACCTGAGCCGACAACAGATGCTTAATGACTGAGCCACCCAGGCAACACTTCTCTAGGTATTTTAAATAGAAAGGGATTTAATACAGGGAATTTGGTACTTACAAAACCACTGGAAGGGCTGGAGGACTAAACTTGGGCTGAGCCTTCAGGACTGACTGCCACAAGATTGCAGAACTGACCTGCCAAGGATATTTGAGTTTCTGTTTTATTAGTCATCAGAATTATTAGAAGGTAGTTTTTACAGGGTCCATCCCAAATCTTCATTATTGCCAGAAAAATAATACTTATGATTAAAAAAAAAAAAAAGCCTACTGCTGGTGAACCAGAAATGACATCTTTATTTATGAAGGCTGACTTATTCATTCATTGATTCTGTTTCTCCATCTATAACAGGTCTACTCCATGTTTACTCTATGTGTTTAACTGATTTTTTTAAATGGATTTCTGTCACCAAAAAAAAAAAAAAAAATGTTTTTCTGACTTTGTACATTCATTTTTGAGTGAGTTTAATTAAAATGCTGACTTTTGAATTGATATTTTTCCATATTATTACATACTTTTGTAACCATAGACTCTGGTAAATAAAAAAGGGAAAAAATGAATATAAAGATCAATTGTACCATGATAACTGGCATGCAGAGCTGCACACACATCTCTACTGAGTTTTTATTGAGACACAGTCACCCATTTAAAGTTTCCTGGTATATTCATAGGAGCGTACCATCATCACCAAAATCTCTATTAAATGTCATTGTTTATTTTTAACTTGTTTTTCTAAATCTCATAATTCTGCATTTTAGATTGCTTATGTTTACTTGCATGCACACACTTTGTCTCTGCTGCAAAAGGGTTAAAATGTTGCCAGGTGGCTGCAGGTAGAAATGACTCCATTCAGCAGCACTTTTTTCCCAGGTAGAATAACTAAGTTACAAAACCCTTCCAACTATGATATCAATTGTTGCCAACTTAGGCAGCATGAAGAATACAATGGGGAATGTTTTGCCTGTTCTATTCAGTGATTCCAAAAGGAGAGAAGTGCTGGTTGGCATAACTTGTTCTAAATGCAATCATTCTATTTCTCCTAAGACCCCTAGAATTTTACTGAAGACTGTCATCAAATCTCCCGGCCTACAGTTTCAGCAATACACTCTCCCCCCTTTTATTAAAGATCAGGATAAGGTTTGTTTTTGTCTTCTCTCTGGCATCTCCTTATTTGTTGTATTTATTGCTCTGATGCTTCCTGGCACAGAGTAGGCCCTTGATATCTATATGTATCTCTATACAAATAAATATAATATATAAACAAATATAATATAAATTTTATATATAATATATAAATAAATATAATACATTTCTCATATAATATATAAATAAAATTAATATATTATATATATATATGGTATGATTGAATAAGTGCCTTTCACAGAGATTTCTCTAGTGTTTTCATGACCATTTTTACTATTTACTTTGGTAATAACTGTCACATGCTAAATTCTCTGAGTCCATCAGACCTTATCTTAAACATCACTTCCTTTGGGAAGCCTTCCTGATTCTCCACACGAGGTGAGGGGCTCCTGAGTTCTGATTGTTTTCACATCACTCGTATAAAATCTCCATATTGGAAGTTTTGAGTTTATTTACCGTGTTCACCTTTCTATCCCCAATTCTAAGCTCAGTGCTCATCACATAGTAGATACTTAATCAGCATTTGCTGAATAAATAAAGTTAACTGAGCTGTAATTCATCTCTGTCTAAAGGCAAGAACTCATTCAGCATAGCCAGGTGGACTATTCACCTGTCCTGGCTTTCAAGTAGTCTCCTCTTTAAAAACAAAAACAAAAACAAACCAACAACAACAACAAAACCTTGTTGAGGTGTAATTTATAAATCATAAAATTCACCCATTAGATTCTTCTCCCTAATGTTTCTTTCTCATTTTTCTAGGTGAAGGTCATATTTCTGATGGTAAAAATGGGAGAAGATAGAAGTGGAAAGGAATGTTAACTTGGAGAGAGAATGGACTCTTAGTGCCCAACTTACTAGGCTTTACTTTTTTTTTTTTTCATTTTTCTTTGTGATCAGAAATGAATTGACTTCTCTAAGCCACAAATTCTAATTTGTAAAGTTGGACTAGGAAGAATTTTTTCATTGGATCCTCTAAGCATTATGAGAGAGGATGCAATAGATCTGTCCACTGAGACACTGTAGAGGTAATAACTCAAGAAAAACAAAAAACAAAACAAAACAAAAAAACAAAAAAACCCCCAAAAGTAGACTCCCTCTCTTATCCCTGCCATTAACCGGGACTCCACTAAACAGTAGGTCTGTTCTTCCTCCATATCATCATTTTGCTATGAGCATTTTAAAACAAACTTCTTGCTTCCTTAGCGTTTCTACAAGCCCCATTTCATTCTGAGTTTTAGCTCTCCTGACACTATTCTTTCAGATCTTTGTCCCTCTTCTTATCCATTCTTCTGCATATGCTTTTTCTCTCCATCTTTTGCACATGCTGTAGGAAAAACAAGCCCCACCTGCGCTCATTAGAGAACAGCCTTTCCTTCAGCTGCCATGCTCTTTTTCCTTCGCTGTGAATATTCCATTGTGAGCTCAGAATCTTATTTTTCAAAGCCTCCCACTCTTTTAAAAATACGTTTTCTTTTACACCCTCTCGTCTCGAAATCATACCGTTCTTTTCCCTGGATGTGCGTCCTAAAGTCTCCGACCGCCTGCCTCCTCTCTGTCTTATATTACGGTCACACACACCAGGTTTCTATAGCTTCCCCATGACCAACCAATTCTCCCCGGGAGCTACATTACATCAGCATTACTAATGCAATACCGTTTATCCTCCACATTGTTTTAAGCTGGGCAGTCAATTAAAAACGCACCTCGGTACCGATCTGATCTAACATGGAGGATGAATTGTCTGAGGTCAAATGCAAACTGCTGCAAGATTTGGGAGACGGATATTTACATTCATACTAAATCTATACCTGTTGAATTGGGGCTTTTTCTCAAAGCTTCAGAAACCCTGAGCCCTCCGGTAATTGGGATGGTGAGAATGATAGGTTTCCGGAAACTTCGCAAGAAATTAGACTCCCATCTAAATGACTGCTCCATAGGCTCAAGGAACACCCACCCACAAAACCCATCTCCACAACCACCAGATTATCTCACCAGCAAGTGAGACTGCAAAGGTTTGGGGGCCCGGCCGTACCACTCGGCGCGGCGCATGGGGGGGTTTCGTGCCCATTTGGCTGCGACTGACCGTTTCCCCGTCGCTTGGTTTTGCCCCTGCTCCCCCTGCGCAGGCACCTACAGTGCGTCAGGCCGGAGCTTTATAGCGGCCGCCTGGGCGGCTCCGCTCGCTGTTTTTCCTCTTCTCCTGGTCGTTCCTCTTCCTGCGGCTCGCGAAGATGCAGCTCAAACCGATGGAGATTAACCCCGAGGTGAGCGTCAGGTGCATCGCTGCTCGGGGACCGCATTGCTGAGAGTCAGCCCAGGCCAGGTAGCTGCCTCGATGACCGGCTTTATTTTTGTATTTTTTTCTGTGCATTTGCCTTTCAGATGCTGAACAAAGTGAGTGGCGTCTCGCACTGCCTCTGTACCCTTCCCCCCGGGAGCGCCGACGCGGAGGCGCGCATCAGCTCCGGCTGTCTCTGTCTCGCAGGGACCCAGCGGCGTCCCGCGCGCTCCCAGATGCCATCCGTCTGCCCCAGCATAGGGGTCGCGGGGTGGGGATGACTCTGCGGAACCGTCCGAGGTGGGAGGGAGGAGGGGACTGGGCCCAGATGCAAGCGAGGGCCAGGCTCCCGAGGGCGTGGCGCGGGCCGCGCGGACTCGGGTGCCCGGGCTTCGCGCGAGCCACGTGTGGGCCGCGCTTTGTGCTGTGTCACTGCGCGGGCGGGGGTGGGGAAAGAAGCTGGGGGGCGGGGCAGGCCGCGACTCCTCCCAGGCTGGGATGGGGGCACCGAGGGCGCCGGCTCGGCCCCGCCCTCCGGCAGGTGCCCGCCCCTCGCGGGTCTCGGAGCCCCTGGCCGCGCTCTTTCTTCTCCGCAGGTGCTGGCCCGGCTGGGGGTCGCCGGCCAGTGGCGCTTCGCGGACGTGCTGGGGCTGGAGGAGGAGGCTCTGGGCTCGGTGCCAGCGCCAGCCTGCGCGCTGCTGCTGCTGTTTCCCCTCACGGCCCAGGTAGGGCGTGGGGCCCGGGGTGCGCGGGCCCGGGATGGTGCGCGCGGCTTCCAGACCCGAGTGAGGCGTGGAGGACCGTGTAGACTCCCGGCTCCCGCCCCTCCCGGACTGGGCGCCCACACCTGCAGAACTGCCCCTTTCCTGCGGCATGTGGGGGGAGATATCGCGGTACCTACTCATTGGTGGTTAGAGAATTTACTGGCTCCTCGCTCGTCCATCCAGCGTGGCCTTGAATTTCAAAGAGAAGAAGCAGCATCTCTGTTCCGTCATCTCAGTTACAAAGAAAAGAATTCATCTTCTTAAGTTCACTGGAACCTACGCTTTTCAGAGCCTTCCACTTCAAGGAATGGCTGGCTGGATGTTTCCCTTTAAGGGCTGAGAACTGTCAGTTTCTGGTTTGGTTCTCAGACTCCCACCTTACATTAAAAAGGGGTGGGGGGTGGCCAGCGGGCTTGCCTAAGCCACAGGGAAACAATAGGTTTTTTTAATGCTCCCTCTCCACTCGGGTCTTTGGTGGCCTTGGGTTTCTTCCCTACAACATGCACACTCGGTTTTTAGCCTCTTAGATGTGTGTGTGGTTTTTTAGTTTGTTTTTAAAGCGTAGTCATTTTGTTTGTGGGGTCTCCTTTCACGTCCTGTCTTTCCTCTCTGACCCTGTAGCTAAGTGAAACAGGTGGGCATAAAAGCAGTTTTAGAAACACCTTTTCATTTCCCTTTAGATGGTCTTCCTCCTACAAGTGTGCATGGATGTATGTACCTCAAAGACTGAGCGTCAGATATAAAAAGGTAGCTGGGATGATTGTTGTCTTGCAATGTATGAAATCCCACTAACTGGCCTGGGATTGTCTATCTCCTGTTGCTGTCCCTGATTTGGGAGTGGTGAAATCTGCATTAACAAAACCCCGGGGCAGTAGCTTTTGGGGCTACATTCCAAACACTGTAAGCTTTAATTGAAGCACCACCATGCTAGGACTGGGCATTCTAGAAGCATCCTCAGCATAAATTATTAAGCCCTATGGGAAGTTGCATTCCTCTCAGTAAATGGACTATTGTGAATTTAAAAACCCTTATTAAAGCTACTAGGATAATCTCCCTGTCCTGTTTTATTGCAAAGCCTTTAGTTGGGTAAACCGGAGTGGCCAAATAATTGCAAGTCAAATTAGCTTCCCTGTTGACTCCATCAAATACCATCTCCTCTCGTTTGAGCCTGTCCCTGAGCTCGCTCGCTCTTTAGAGGCTCCATGATGACTCGGAGATTTTGAGCGGCACTCACGGGCAAGGCCTCTGGGAGGCAGTGGTGCATCGTCTTTGTCTTTCAAAGGCCTACTGCTTGCTTTTTACAGGATGAGGCTGCACTTGTTCTGGTTTGAATCATCTGGGTACTTAGTCCTTTAGCTTAATTGGGGAAGTCAGATTGATTGAGCACCCAGTCTGTGACACAGAACACCAATTAGGCTAAACACTGAAGCAAACTCAAAAGTTGAGGTTTGTATGTTGACTTCTGAATAAGCTGATGTTAATTTAGAAAGCATCTGATTTTGAGAGTGTTATGAAATCCTAACTGGACCAGTTCTTTTTTTAAAAGATTTTATTTTACTTGATTTTATTTGAGAGGCAGACCGAGCGCAAGTGGGGGGAGGGGCAGAGGGAGAAGCAGACTTGCTGCTGAGCAAGGAGCCCAAGGCAGGACTGGATCCCAGCAGAAGGCAGGCACTTAACTGACTGAGCCACCCAGCTGCCAACTAACTGGACCAGTTCAGAAATAGTAGTTTTAAGTGATAATGAAATATTTGCAAAAGTATCTCCATGCAAAAGCTCAAACATAATAGAGAATGGTGCTATCCCGTTAAAAAGCAAAAACAGAAGTGAAAATCCTTAACAGTCTATGAGTAGTAACTCATTTCAGAGATGTGATAGATCTTTGATGTTAGAATTTCCTATGAGCTGGCCTTGTGGAACGGGAGATCTTCTTTTTTGTCTGATGGTGTCACAGACAAGGCTTAAATTTCAGTTATGTGTATAGTAATGCAGAGCGACTGGAATTGCAAATATACTTCAGGGGCTCCTGGCTGGCTCAGTGGGTGGAGTATGCAACTCTTGATCTCAGGGGTTGTAGGTCTGAGCCTCACGTTGGGTGTAGAGATTACTTAAAATCTAAAAAAAAAAAAAAAAAAGGAAACATGCTTTTGATGTTCTCTCCAATTATACTGGTTATGAGACATTAGTGTTTCTATGGCATTGGCGCCATGCTTTTTTTTTTTTTTTTTAAGATTTTATTTATTTGACAGATCAAGAGTAAGCAGAGAGGCAGGCAGAGAGGGGGAAGCAGGCTCCCCGCTGAGTGGAGAGCCCAGTGCGGGGCTTGATCCCAGGACCCTGGGATCATGACCTCAGCTGAAGGCAGAGGCTTTAACCCACTGAGCCACCCAGGTGCCCTGGCACCATGCTTTCAACTGAGAAGTCCTTCCTTTAAGGTCTAAAATTTATTAATGAAAGGTCCAGACAAGCCCACTAAATTACTGTACAAAGAGCAGATGGATTCTTTGAGGAAAACTATTCTCTAGTCTCATTTACTGATCTCTTCTGACACCCCCCCCCCATTGTTAATCTGTTCTCAAAATGTATCGTTGACAAGGACAAACAAGTGTCCGGTCTACCTCTTGTAGGATGAGAAGATTTCATGAAATCCCAGCCCAGCACCCTAAGTCAGTTGTCGTTCCTCCCCTCCCCGCCCCCCAAAAAGTGGGAACAATTTCTTTAAATTGCTCCTTTCAGCAGTTAAATCTTGTTTTGTATTTGTTATTGAAAAGAAGCGTACATGGACGCAGTAGAAGTAGGTCTTCCAAGAATGCTGGGATAGAGACAAAGCTTGATTGGGGTCCTGTGTGAAGTACAATGGGTGGTGTGGAAGGACAACAGAAAAAATGAACCTGCCTGTTCTGACTTCAGGAGACACGCATTTTCGAGCTAAAAGGTTGCAGTGGCGTCTAGACCAATCCTTGGGCAACATCCAAGGCCGTGACCACGCTGCAGCATCAGGGTGGAGTCTCAGAACCTCTCGGAACCCTATGGGCTGGCGTGGGTGTGGGAGGCAGACGGGCGAGTCTCTGGGCACTGGCCAACCCCCAGAACCAGGGCTCCTGGTCACACATCCCACTTGTGTTTCCATTTAGGTGGTAGAACTCGCTGTGTCTCCGTCTGTTAGTGCTTTGCATTTTCATTTGAGATAGAAAAATGTTTTCTATTCCCAGCATGAGAACTTCAGGAAAAAACAGATCGAAGAGCTGAAGGGACAAGCGGTCAGTCCTAAGGTGTATTTCATGAAGCAGACCATTGGCAACTCCTGTGGGACCATCGGGATCATCCATGCTGTGGCCAATAACCAAGACAAACTGGAGTTTGGTAAGTGCGTTTTGAGGGCAGTCCTCTCGTTGATCTCTAGTTAACCATAACTTGTCATCCCCCCAACCCCCAGGGGTCTGTTGAGCAAAGTCACTGCCTTACATTTTTCTGAAACCTCCTAATCCGGATGGAACCAGTAGGCAGATTAATGATTGATTCTCTTCTGAGGGAAGGAAACGCCTTTTCCAAGAAATATTGTCTAGCTTCTCTTCCACCCGGAGGGGAAGACGGAGCGAGGGGCAGTTCTGTGCTCCTTCTCTGCACAGGCTCTACCACTGGCACGCTGCAAGTTGGGGTGATTCTTACGTACTTCTGTTCCATTCTCGATGACTCGGAAGAAGTGGAGATGAGGTTAAACCATCAAACATGAACCCTCAGGATTTGTCTCTAATGGTTCTGGGTCTCTTAAGCAACAGGAGAACCAAAGTAGTATAGGGCAGCTGGACGAGGATACTGTGAAAATTGCTGCGGGAAAACGTGGTGGCAGCTTGCTACGTTGCAAGGATCCAGCCAGGAGCCTAGTCAGGTGTGGGGTCTTAGCTCACTTCCCATGAATGTTCTGGAGGAAAGGGAAGAAAGGATTGTCAGAAGCACAATGAGCAGCACTAAAATATATGAAAAGACACGGCATAATGTGTGCTAGTGGCCAAGGGTCCGTGAACTTTCTTAAAAGGTGAGAGTAAATCTTCTAGGGGTTTGAGGGCCGTTAGGTCTCTGTCTTTGTAGTTCAAAGGCAGCCCCAGGCAAGATCTAAACCAGTGGATGTGGTTGTGTTCCAATAATACAAAAATAGGCACACTACTTTGCAAACTCCCGACTTAGGCGGTGGATGGAGGTAGCTAAGAATGGAATAATTTCAGGGGCGCCTGGGTGGCTCAGTGGGTTAAGGCCTCTGCCTTCGGCTCAGGTCATGATCTCAGGGTCCTGGGATCGAACCCCGTGTCAGGCCCTCTGCTGGCGGGGAGCCTGCTTCCCCCTCTCTCTGCCTGCTTCTCCGCCTACTTGTGAGCTCTGCCTGTCAAATAAATAAAATCTTTAAAAAAAAAAAAAAAAGAATGGAATAATATCAGTGAATAGTCCATGGTGTTACTTGGAACAGGTCGGATACTTTTTTTATTATTATTTTTTTAAGTGAGGGAAGTGTGGCCAAAACTACTGTTGGTATACTTTCCAAACCAAAAAAAAAAAAAAGTCTGGCCATAAAGATCCAATTTTTCTAGAACTCAATTTTTCATATTACACAATATTTCATATTTCAATTTTTCATATTAAGGAGGTAGAGCTTGAACCTTTACTTCTTCTGCAGTAAGTCTCCCGTTAGAGTCCTGTGTTCAGAAGGTCAGCAGAGCTTGTGGAACTCTTGTAGCTGTAGTCATGATTGTACTGCAGAGAAGTTACTGGAGTCCCAGCCCTGTCCGTAAAGTGAAAAGGATTCCTTCCAAATTTTAAGTGGTCTTTATTTAACTAATTTTTTGAGTTTAGAGCTGAAAGTTTGAATGTGGTCTTTGAAATACAAATCGTTCTTGCTCTAGCCACGTTGTCTCCTAGACTCAGCTGCATTGAGCAGTGACAAAATGCTTAGGCCAAACTGTCAGCTGGTCCTTTGTCCCTGGGCCCGACTAGTAGGCGCTTTACGTTTGTTAAGATCCATGGGTTAACGTCTATCTGGATAACCATACTACTAAGACTGCATTTTCTAAGTAAAAAAATCTTGGTTTGAGAACCATTATTATTAGACTAGAATGTCATTGTACCACATGGGATCGTGAAGATAACAGCAATTAGAAGAGTGCCGTGCTGGGCTGGCTCAGTGCATAGAGCGCCCGACTCCTAATCTCGGGCTCGTGAGTTTGAGTCCCCTGTCAAGCATAGAGATTCCTTAAATAAATCAATCTTTAAAATAAAAACAAAAAAACAACCAGCGTTGGACAAGATAGTTCCTGCCTTTATGTTAAGACAGATCTCACAAATACATGTTCTGAGGGCATTAGCATCTTAATGAGGGTGATTGAGAGGGGAGTGTGCGGCGGGAGGGCAGGGGAGAGAGGCAGGAGAGGGCTTGGCCCTGGAGGAGCAGAGAGTTCGGCAGCTTGAATGCAGGGAGAAGGGACTGCTTGGAAAGAGACTGAGGCAGAAAGGAACAGCTCATCCACCTCGTCCGGGACCACGGGAAAGTTAACTTGAGTCGCCAAACATGGCTGCGTAACAGCCGAAGTGTGTTGTAAGTGTGCACCCATTTACGCTATTCTATCTATACTAATATGCTCTTGTTTTTTTTTTTTTTTTTAAAGAGGATGGGTCCGTCCTGAAACAGTTTCTTTCGGAAACGGAGAAGCTGTCCCCTGAAGACCGAGCAAAATGCTTTGAAAAGAACGAGGTAGGAAGAGAACTTGTGGAGCATCAGCTTTAAGGGACTACAGAGGATCTTGTGCTAATTATTTCCTCTCGTCTGCAGGCCATTCAGGCAGCCCATGATGCTGTGGCACAGGAAGGCCAATGTCGGGTAAATGCAATTACAGATCGGGGCCGGGCTGCCCGGGTGCCATCTGTTTCGCCCCTGAACCACATACAATGAACCTCTCACCTGAACACAGCAGACCTCTCCACCCAAGGCTAATTAAGCCCAAGGAAGCCCAGAAAATTCTACCAGAATCCTGCTTTGACCAGACCCATTCATTAAAATGGCTCTTCGGGAATCTGATTGGCAGTAAACATGGTCTTGAGTAAATTCAAACAGTACTTTGTTCAGATCCAAATGATTCTAAGAGAGGAAGCAATTGAGCATTTCACATACTCTTCCCGTAGACTGTTGGAGCGGGTAAGATTACCAGCAGGGACTGACCGTCTCTAGAAGGCTTCAGTATATCGTGAATCTGAACACAGTCCCGCAGTCAGCTGTTAATTTAGATTTAAGTCTGTATCAGTGCCTTTAAAACTACTGTTGGCCCTGCCACTTTCTAGTCTTGACCTTGGGTGAGATACTCAATCCTCCCTAAGCCTGAATTTCCTCCTCAGTAAAAAGTTCTAGCTTTCTAGTAGTTACTATATTTATCTTGATAGATTAGGGTTTTATGACAGTCTTATAACATTGTCTAGTATATAAAAAAGAGGTACATGTTAGGCATACTAATTTAAAATAATACATAAGCAAGTCTGAGTGTATTATACTTAGAGGGACAGAATTTATTAACAAATTAAGTTCTCTTAAAATCATTGCAAAATATGTGTATTAAATCAATACATTATATATTTTGAAGTTAATACAATATTATGTCAATTATCTCAGTAAAGCTAAAGACAAGTTTTTAATACAATATATAGTACAATCAAAACTCATCATCAAAAATATTTCTTGACTCTTCAGGTAGACGACAAAGTGAATTTTCATTTTATTCTGTTTAACAACGTGGATGGCCATCTCTATGAACTTGGTAGGTTTCACTCCATTTTTGGAGCCCCCTACGGTTTTAGACATTCCTTCCGATGAAATTATTCTTACAGTTTTGGTGCATAACTTTGTGGCACATAGTGTATCTTTGTTCACAAAGCCAGCACACCGTACTCTCATTGGGGCCCTTAACCCTTCTTCTCACACTTCTGCCACCCATCAGGCAATGACCTGTGGAAGGAGTGGTTTTAGTCCCAGACCGGTAAGGAGATCTGTGCCAGTTGAAGGCCTCCGTGTTCAGCTTTCCTCTTCCCACCTTCCACTACACACAACCAGTGCAGGCTCTCCAGCAGCGTCCTGACAAGGAATACTTCTGGAAAAAGATAAATGCCTCAATGTGAAAGCATTTGGACATGCTGGGGGCTGCTTTCTCTTAGCTGGTATTTGCTAACAGGAAAGATGGGCCTCCTGGTACAATTCTCCTCTTTGTATTAACAGAGGAAGACAATTACCTATATGCAGACCAGAGCAAAGGATACTTGGGGCCAGTCAGCAGTCAATGAGGGGCAGTGAAGTCCGAAGGATCCCTTCTTGGCTCCACCTTCCTGACACCTCAGAGGCTGCATCTGCCTTTTACTCTGGGCTCCTTCCCAGGAGATGTGGCCCAAGCCTTTCCGTTAGGGTGGCCACTTTGGGCTCGTATGGTCCTGTTGCTTGAGGATTAGGATTGCCCTGGGTGGACCCTAGGAGCACTTGAAGCTCCTTTGCAGCGACTGCTTCTGACCAGCCCCTCTCCGTGGGAGTGGCAGTGGGAGATGGCAAACTTCTCTTGAGGCTGTGGGTAAGCACAGTGGTCCGAGCATCTGCAGAGAACGTTGAGCTGCCTGGCTTCTGTGTTCCAGACGGACGAATGCCTTTCCCGGTCAACCACGGCGCCAGTTCCGAGGACTCCCTGCTGCAGGTAATCTTCGGAAGCCCTCTTCCCCGGACGCCCGCCTTTCTTCGGCCATACGGTCTCAGGGGCCAATACTTTTTCTGCACAGCAGGCACCCATCGTCTGGGTGAATAGTCTTCAGGGCTTAAAGCGTATTTTGGTAATTCTGTCTACCGTATTTTCTAGCAAATGGTCTTAAACAGGATCCCCCAGAGCAGCCGTGACTAATCTGTATTGTGTGCGGACTTCAGTCCAGGGTTGGAATTAGCCAGAAAGCCATGGCTTTACTTCCTTGTGGGATTAAGGGAACCGTTGTTCTCTTGTCAGATCACATCACAGCTAAGGACTTAAGGGACAGAAACCCAAGCCTTTCCTAATCCATCTCATGCTGCTGGATTTGGGTCGGTCTCACAGGTTGGATATTATGGGTTCCAGTTAGGCCGTCAACTTCAGTTTTTTCTTCTCTCTTGGGCTGCTGTTACGGGGCAAGAGGAGCAGATTCAAAACCTGCCTCGATATAAGATCCAGGATCACTGTCCTTACTGTAAAGGACTCCAGAAACCTCTTAATTCTGGACAAGGGTTGATAGACCACCTGAGGTGCCTCCCCTCTAAAAACAAGTCTTCTAGAATTGAATCAATTTACTTTTATGAAGGGAAGTTGTTTAATTGTAATTTTTAAGAAATGCTGTTAAGGTCTTAATACTTCATCTGTAGTCAGAACTAATCTTTTTTGAGTGCTTGCTGTATACAGATGAAGGTCTGGAAGACTCTCCGTAAAGAACCAGGTAGAAAGTATTTTGAAAATGGGCTTTGTGTGGCACTGGGCTCTGTTGCCAAGCCAGGCATACCTCAGGGATATTGTGGGTTCAGATCCAGACCATTGCAATAAAGCTAATGTTGCAGTGAAGCGAGTTATAAATGAGATGTTTAGTTCCCAGTGCAGATAGAAGTTCTGTTCGAACAATACTGAAGCCTGTTAAGTGTATACTGGCATACTGTCTAAAGGAACAGCATACATATTTTAATGAAAAACCTCTCATTTCTGGAAAAAAACGCCTGCCATCATCTGAGCTTTCCAAGTTGCGAAGTTTTGCTGGTGGAGGTCTTGCCTTCTGCCTTGCTGTGGACGGCTTCTCAAGGCAGGGGAGGCTGTGGCAAGTTCTTTAAAGAAGACAGCAGTGAAGCTGGCTGCCTCTGTTGATTTTCCTTTCGTGAATGTTTTCTCTGTAGTGGGCGGTGCTTTGATAGTGGGCGGTGCTTTTGATAGAGAATTTTACCTGCAGTAGAACGGCTTTTAAAATTGGAGCCGATCCTCTGAGACCCCCAATGCTGCTGTAACAACTTAGTTTATGATGTCTTCTAGCCCTTAAAGCCTCTTCCGTTGTCATTTCAACAGTCTTCACAGCTTCTTCGCCAGGAGTAGGTCCCATCTCTAGAAACCACTTTGTTCACTGTGAGATGCACCTTATCTGTTCAGATTTTCTCCTGAGGCTGCAGCAGTCCATCCTGCCTTCTCGCTCTGCTTCTCACTCCAGTTCTCTTGCTCTTCTGACTCTTTCCACATCTGCTCTTTCTCTGAGTCTTGAGCACTGCAAAGTCCTCCATGAGGGGTGGAATCCTCTTCTCCCAGACTCCTGTTAATGTTCATATTTGATCTCTTTCCACGAATCCAAAATGTTCTCAGTGACATCTAGAATGGTGAATTGTTTCCAGAAGGTTTTCGATTTACCCAGCACCATCAGAGGAATCACTCTCTATGGCAGCAATAGTGTTACAAAATGTGTTTCTTAAATAATAAGACTTGCAAGTTGAAATGACTTGCTGATTCCTAGGGCTCTGGAATGGATGGTACTTAGTAGGCATGAAAATAGCCTTAACCTTGTCCAGCTCCATCAGAAATGGGATGACAGGGTGCACTGTCCATGACCGATCATATTTTGAAAGAAATCCTTTTTTTCTGAGCCGAAGTTCTCAAGAGTGGGCTCAAAATATTCAGTAAACCATGTTGTAAACAGATAGAATGCCATCCAGGCTTTGTTTTTCCACTGATAGAGCCCAGTCAGAGTAGATATAGCCTACTTCTAAGGGCCCTAGGGCTTTCAGAATGCTCAGTGAGCATTGGCCTCAACTTAAAATCCCCAGCTGCATTAGCCCCTAGCAGGAGAGCCTGTCCTTAGAAGCTTTGAACCCAGCCATTGACTTCTCTGCTCTAGCTTCAAAAGTCCTAAGTGGCATCTTCTTCCAGTAGAAGTGTAGGTCATTCATGTGGGAAGTCTGTTGCTAAGTGGAGCTGCCTGTGTTAATGACCTTGGCTAATCTTGTGGATAATGTGGTGTAGCTTCTCCATCCGCCCTTGCTGCTTCCCCCTAGTTTTTTGATGTTACGGAGATGGCTTCTTTCCTTAAACTTGGACCGATCTCTGCCAGCCTCACACTTCTCTGCAGCTTCGTCACCTCTCTTAGCCTCACAGCACGGAGAGTTAGGGCCTCCCTCTGGATTAGGCTTTGGCTGAGGGGAATGTTGTGGCTGGTTTCATCTTCTATCTGGACCACTCACACTTTATCCATATGAGCAGTAAGGCTGTTCTGCTTTCTTATCATTCATGTGGTCTCTGGAATAGCCCTTTTAATTTTCTTTAAGAACTTTTCCTTTGCTTTCACAACTTGGCTAACTGCTGGGCACATGAGTTCTAGCTCTTGGCCTGTCTTCACATTCAACATGCCTTCCTTCCCAAGCATAACCCTTCCTAGCTCTGGATTTAAAGTGAGAGATGTGGGACTTTTCCTTTCGTATGAACACATTAGAGGCCACCGTAGGGTTATGAACTGGCCTACTTTCAATATTGTCTCGGAACAGGGAGGCCTAGGGGAGAGAGAGACACGGGGGGAAAGCTGGTTCCCAGAGCCACGGGAATGCACACGTGTATTGATAAAGGTTGCCGTCTTGTGCGGATGTGGTTTGTAGCACTCTCAAACGAAGACGGTGACATCAAGTGTCACTAATCATAGATCATAACAAATACAATAAAAAAGTTTAAAATACTGCAAGAATCACCACAATGTGACATGGAAACCCAAAGCAAGAAAATGCCATTGAGAAAGGGCACCGATAGACTTGCTTGATGGAGGCAGCTGCAGACTTTACATTTGTAAAAACTCAACCTCTGAGAAGGGCGGGAAGATGAAGTGCGATAAAATGAGGTCTGCTGTGTCCTGTTGGGCTGTCAGAGCCATGGCACAGCCTGTGGACCGTGTCTAAGTGAATGTGGAGCTCCTTAAACTTTATCCGTAACAACAGGCAGCAGGCTGCAATTTGACCCTGGTGCTAGAGGCAGTTCTCAGTGTCTTCTCTCTTCCAGAGCATGCATTTGATGAGGCTCTGAGGTAGTGATTATATCCCACATTTTACAGGTGAGGAAACTGAGGTACTGGGTTAAGTGATGTTCAGGGTCAGTGGCTTAAATGGCAAAACCGTGGTGCAAATCTGGGCAGTCTTCACACCACTGTTCAGTACTGCCTTTTTGGGTAATAGACCTGGCCTGGGAACATCTAAACCTCATGACCTCAAGGTGGACCACTAGTGTGAACCAAGGTATGCCACAGAAGGAGGGAAGGTCACTTTCTGTAGCCTGCTGTCAGTTATACCTGAGATAAGTTAGAGCCAATTCTCTGGTATATGAGGGGCATTTGGGAGTAGGAATACGGAATGAGAAGCAGATCTGAAAAAGAAGGATCGAGTTGGGTTTGGCAGGCAGAATTTATTTAGGGGAGAGAGGAAGAGGCAGATCTTCTGGAGATGACCCATTTGGGGGAAAGACTGGTACTTCAAATAAAGCTCTAAAAATACTTTACTATGAAACATTGCTAATACCTTAAAAAATGTACCCCACACAGGATGCTGAAACTGTTACTTGAGCAGAATTTACAAGGTGTGGGGAAAGTAAAACAGTTTAAAAAATAATAAAAATTAGTTAGAATCTCATTTAAAATTAAACGGAATATAAACCAGCATCTTAGTGAAAATTCTTGTCCTGAGTAAGGCTGGTTGTATGTGGTTAAAGCTGTTCTAGGTTGTCTGAACTCTATTATTGCTAAACTGGCAAGAAATTACATAAACTGGGGCGCCTGGGTGGCTCAGTCGTTAAGCGTCTGCTTCTGCTCAGGTATTGATCCCAGGGTTCTGGGATCGAGCCCGGCATCTGGCTCCCTGCTCAGCAGGAAGCCTGCTTCTCCCTCTCCCACTCGCTTGTATTCTTTCTTTCCCCTGCCCCTGTCAAATAAATTAATAAAATCTTAAAAAAAAAAAAATTACATAAACTTAACCCATGAATTCAGAGGCCACGTCACTGCTTTACAAACACACCTTTAATGGCAGCCATCCCTGTGGGTACTACAGGAAAGGTCTGGAATGCCAATATATTAAAAATTCTAATAGAGAATGAGATATGTAGATGTCAGTCTAGAATTTCCCTCTAGTTTTTACAGGTGGTTCTAAAGCAGGAGCAAAATTCTGGGTGTGGCTGATGCTTTTTAAGGGCCAAACTCATGGATTTGATGGTTTTTAGAGCTTGGAGCTGATGTGTCAAGACTGTCCTCTCCTCTTAAAGGTCTTATATTTCATATGGTTTGTGGAGCGGTCTTTCCACTGGACTTTCTACAAATGAAACTGATATTCACTCTGCCAAGGCATTTAACCCCTAGAATTTGGGATCATTTTTTTTCTATTACCAATCTTTGTAATCTGGGTCTTGGAACTAGTAACACATGTCATTCCAACCATCAATGACCCATTAATACCTGGAAACCAGGTGTTTAAAGCTGTTCTGTGAAATGTTTATTTGAAAGAAATTCATGTTTACTTGAAATTTCTTGAGGCCTAAGAGAACTCTTAGGCCTTATGGGAGAGAGGATCTATTTTTTTTTCACCTTGTTGTGATTTGAGGAAAAGTGCACTCCTAGTGTATGTAGTTTTGTTGTCAAAACCAGGCACGAGGTGAAGGAGGCCTGGGGCACTTGGTGGAAGTCATAAAAAAGTCAGAGCTTCCAAAGTCAAGTCCATGTCATGGGTTCTTGTCTTGCTCATCACCTAATTTTTTAGTTTTTTAAAAATTTTTTGTTATTGTTGTTATTTTGGTCTGAAGCCAGTCCTGGTTTAGAAGTTTAATGGGGGGTTTGAAGTTGATCACGGTGACCTCTGAGCCATACCGTTTAACTTTTCTGATGCAACTTCCTTTTGAGCCGCTGCTGGTTGGATATGAATGACCTTTCTCCTTTCAGGATGCTGCCAAGGTCTGCAGAGAATTCACGGAGCGTGAGCAAGGGGAGGTCCGCTTTTCTGCGGTGGCACTCTGCAAGGCGGCCTAATGCCCTGGGCGGGGGACATAGCCTTTTCCCCCCTCTTCCCCTTCTGTGTGAAACCAACCCCCCACCAACACAGTCCAAAATGCTTCCGTCCTTGCGGAACACAGCTGTTCTCCTTTGGTTCTGCAGATAAGCTCTCCCCCTACCCCACCGCCCCGCCACACCCGAACTCTAGCAGAGCCCAGCTGTCGAGCGAGCAAGGTTTGGTATGAACCTCAGATGGCGAAGCATTCCCCCTCCCCCCATGTATGTATTGTACCTCAATAGCTAATGCTTTAAATGGCCACTTTGGTTTGCGTCTGTAAATTAAGGCCTTGGATGTGGTTTAATTGTTTGTCCTTAAAAGAAATAAAACTTTTCTGCTGAGTAAGAGATGAGCTTCAACTGGTTTCCACTTTGTCTTTGACCTTCTCCTCCAAGGCTATATGATTGTCTTCCATGGAAGCAACTCCTAGGGCACAAGTAGGAGAATTACCATAAAAACAGTATTGGTTCAGTGTCTCCAGACTTACTCTATTCAGTCATTCATTCCATTTATTTTAAAGATTTTCGGTAATCTCCACGCCCAGGCTGGGGCTTGAACTCACAACCCGGAGATCAAGAATCACATGCTCTACCGACTAAGGCAGCCAGGTTGCCTCTTTCTATACATTTATATGGCTATGTATACCTGTGGACTAAAAAAAATTTGAATAGACTTCATTTTAGATGAATTTTAAACTTGCAGAAGATTGAGAAGCTCGTACAGAGTTCCCATTTATTCCTCCTCCATTTTGCCTCTTAACATCTCACTTTAGTATAAAACATTTGTTGTAATGAATCCATCTTTGTCTTTCTGTGAACTCCAGTCCACAGCTTCTTCAGATTCCCTCAAGTCTTGACCCAGTGCCCTTTTTCTGTTCCAGGAGCTGATCCAGGACACTATTTTACATTTAGTCATCATGTATCGTTGGGTTCTTCTTAGGTATAATCAGTTCTCAGATTTTGTTTTTGAGGACTTGACAATTTTGAGGGGGACAAGTGTTTTACATGATGGCCCTCTGCTGGCCTGTGTCCAGTGTTCTTATAATTAGACTAAGGCTGTCAATCTAGCTTCCAAGTGAAGGATGTTTTGGTTCCTGGGAGGAAAATGATCCTACTATTGACATTCTTTTAATGTAAAGAAACAAAATGTCCAGTGACTCAGATGATTCTAATGGCTCAGAGCTGAAGCCAGAGGGATGTATTTTCTATTCTAACTTGGTGTGTGACTTCTATATAACATTTTGAAGAAGGACTTAGGGGAAAGGAAACAAAGCTAGGCTCTTTCGTACTTAATAGGAGCTGGTAAAAATATATATGTGTGCGTGTGTGTATTTGGCCTCAGAAATACAAATTCTACCACTCACTATAGCTCTAAGCCTTTATACTTCATGTATGAGAACATATGTATTAAAATGCTCCCAAAAAACATGGCTTAGCACACCACACCATGAAAGGTTATGCAATAGCTAATATTTGTGGGTGATCGCGCACCCCGGAGATACAGAGATATTTCAGTTTTACGCCAGCATGGAGGTTAGGTTACGTGCCCAAGGCCTCACTGCTATTCATGAGGGAAGTGGTTTAGACGATTCACGACCTAAAGGTAGCTAGACTAGGTTGGGAGTCCATATGAACAGGCTTCAGGGTTATCACACTTGTCTTTGACCTCCACTTTTGCCTCACTAATTTTGGGCAAAGGAATTACCCTCTTCCACATCTTCATATTTTCATATTAAACTAGACAGAAGAGTGAAGGTGTCAGGAAAGGGCCTCTAGAAGGTTCCATCTGGTATCAACATCTTCCCCACTGCTCTCTCTGAAGCCTCAGCCATGTACAACTCCTAAGGGTACCACTGACTTTGTATTCTATGTGAAGGCAGTATGTACCTGTTTCCCCAACAAGCCCTCTTGATGTCCTGGATTTGTCAAAGATCTACGTCCAGTTGGCTTTTTTCTTAAAATGTTATCAGCCTTTGGTCTTGAAGAGGACTCTAGTGCTTCCAACAGGCAAAGCCGCCTGATGTTAAGCATCTCCCCTGCTTTTTTTTTTTTTTTTTTTAAGTAGGCCCATGCCTGGAATGAAGCCCCAAAGCAGGGCTTGAACTCAACCCTGAAATTAAGACCTGAGCTGAAATCAAGAGTCAGACGCTTAACAAACTGAGCCACCCAGGTGCCCCTAAGCATCTCCCTTCTTATTTTTATTTTTATTATTTTTTTAAGATTCCATCCATTTATTTGACAGAGGCACAGCTAGAGAGGGAACACGAGCACGCAGAGTGGGAGAGGGAGAAGCAGGCTTCCTGCTCGATCCCAGGACCCTGGGATCATGACCTGAGCCAAAGGCAGACACTTAACTACTGAGCCGCCCAGGCACCCAGCATCTCCTTTTTTAAACTAACACCCAAAATGTCCAATTGAGGAGTCTTTACACATTAAGTATAATACTTGGTCTGTCTGAAAGACCCCAAAACATGGAAAAATATTTGCGCATCAAATGAGCGAGAGTTTTATAAACGTGTATATGTATGTGTTTAGAAAAGACCATAATAGCTAAATTTTTTACTATATTCTATTTAAAAAAATTAAAAAAAATTTTTTTAAGCTATATTCTAAATTAAACTTTGTCACATCTGAGATTGGTATTATCCCCATATTGCAAATAAAAAACTAAAGCACAGCAAAACATAAGCAGGCTTGCTGAAGGTTATTTGGTAGGAAATGATGTTGCCCAGATCAGACCTGAGCAGACTGGCTTTAAGAGCCCACACACTGGTGGTTGCTGGGCATAGATGGACCCAAGTTTAAGCAAATGAAGTTTAAGTATTAGGGTCTCACACTTCCATGACCCTTCACAATACCCTGGCTGTGTGTCCTTGTGAAATCTGCAATTTCTCAAAGACATGGGTCTGCCCCTCTCTCTAGGTATTGAGACTATGAGTGATTTTAACTTTATTTTCTCATTTTCCAAGCTTTCCAAAATTACCACATTATTCATAATAAAAAAGTGTGAATTTTTCCCACCTAGGACTTGGAACTCGGCAGTGTGCTTCTGGTTAATTCCAGCTTGCTTTCCAGTTTCTTTCATTTATCATTGAAGTCGGTGGAACTCATCAACTTGGTCTTTTGTCTTCTGCTGACTCTATTATAAGGTTATTTTATTTTATTTCTGTGTTTTTAAGTAAGCTCTATGCCCAGTGTGGGGCTTGAAGTCATCACCCTGAGATCGAGAGTCATGTTCGATGCACTGAGCCAAACGGGCACCCCCATTACAAGGCTATTTTAGAACTTAAAAATCATCATCTTTATGCTTTCCTAAACCTCAAATTACTTGGACCATGTTCAGTTTCCTACACACCCCGTCATGTTCAATAATGACTTGACATGCTCATTTGGCATTTACTTCTTCGTTCCTTGAATGATGTGATCTTAGCTCATTGGTGCAATAGCATTAAGTTGTTCACCTGTTTGATATGTTGCCTTTGCATTGGCTGAGGAACAAGGCATGGTTTGGCACAGCCCTGCAGAGTGTGCCACTGTGGTCGGGGCTGTCCCGTGCAGTCCTGTAGGATTGGAACGACAGGACCTCTCCTGCAGGATTTAGAGGATCCAGCTGAGATAGGCCACAAAGAGCTCAGTACATGTAGAACTTGCCTTGAGTAATTGTACTTATTAACATTTATGTTAATAAGTTGAGTGTGTGTGAATCTTCATGAACAAAGGAGAGAAGTAGAGAAAATTCAGTGCAACAAATAGTACAGATGATCTCTTCTCCTAGTGCAAAATATCTGGATTTGAGCGATTTGAATCATTTGATGGTTCCCTTTTTCTTATGTTTGCAATTTAAAAAAATTTTTATTTTATTTTATTTTTGGTCTAAAACAAACTCTTTGAACCACAAATTTACGTCTCTGGTTCATCTGTGCTGTGCGAAACACTCTCACTCCCAATCCCAGCTCCACGGGCACACTCCGACGTCACGGTCCAGCTGTCAGTGCGGGGGTGAAGGTGGGTGTGGGGCTGGCCCATGGATCAGGATGAGTCTGCACCTGTCTCTTCGGGGCAGGGAGCTCAGACTGGGGTTGTCCTTGCCCTGCTTCAGAGCCTCCCTCAAGACCTCCCACGGGGAGAGGTCACTCTGAGTGGTGGAGCAGGCTAGAAACTGTTGAATCTTACAGGCGCAGACCCCGTCTGTGCCGTGGGGTCTGGCTGGCGGGACGCAACTGGGGCAAGTTCAGTGCCAAAGGGCGGCATGGGCACCAGTGGGTAAACAGAGGGCGCAATGCTGAGGCTGCCTGTGCACCCCCCGCCCCCGCACCCAGGATGGTGGGGGCAATGAGACTCAGCCAAGCGCAGTCAGAGACGGCGTCCGTGACAGTGGCCACTGTTCTCTGCCATCAGTATTCATAAACCGTTCAAAATCAGATTTTATACTAACGTGTCTCCGTATTCTTAGGAATCAGATGTTTTCTATAGTGTTTATCATTCTCTAAAAACCAGGCTTAAAAACATCTTAACCTCAGTATGATACATTTGCCCCAGTGAATGCACCCATATTGATGAATTATTAACTAAAGCCCGTCCTTGATTCATATTTGTTTCCTTTTCACTTAATGCACTTTTTAGGTTCCAGAATCCTGTCCATGATTTTGCGGATCATACGGTTGTCATATCTCCTCAGGCTCCTTTTGGCTGTGACTTTTTAAAAATTTTATTTTATTATTTTTTTTTCACTAAAATCAATGATATTGACCAAGGGGGCTGCCTTGGCTTTTTCTCCAGGCCGCAGAGCTTTGTGCATCCTGGCCATTGCAGGCAGACTGCTTCCAAAGCCTGTGCAAGCAGACTGCCTCCAAAGCCTGACTTCCCCTCTGCAAGATAAATTCAGCCTCTGCCTCCTCCATGATGTGAGAATCCCATGACAGTACTTGTACTGTTCTTGGGGATGTGCCTAGAATATAGTGGATGCTATTCTTTTAATTTTTATCACTAGCTAGTTTCTTTCTAGTCTTCTCTCTTTTTTCTCCAAGCTAAACCCCAAGGTAGCACGGGCCCTTTCTTGCTTACTGCCAAGTCACGCCTCATTTTCTGGGATAAGGCCCATTTCCAGAACAACTTTTGCCAAAAGTTATCTTAAACCATGGCTCCTAGACCATCAGTGCATCGTTCTTTGCAGTGAGGGGGGTACGTTCTCTTTTGCATCAAGATGTGAACCACAGCAATGTATTTACCCTCTTGTAGGGTAGGGATTTTGAAGAAGGGAATAATGATTTATACTTAGGACAGAAGAGGTGTTTTGAAAAGGGAGATTCATAGGTTTGTTGGCTTTGGATGGCATTAAGGTCTCTCTAGTGGCTAGAAGAAACAACCTTTAGATATTCAGGGTTTGATAATTAAGACTAAGTTCTCTATTTCACATCCAAGCTCATTGAGTAACAGAAGACAAAGCGTACTCTAAACTATATTGGGGAGCCTGGGTGGCTCAGTCATTAAGTATCTGCCTTTGCCGCCGGTCGTGATTCCAGGATCCTGGGATTGAGCTAGGCACTGGGCTCCCTGCTCAACGGGAAGCCAGATTCCCCCTCTCCCACTCCCCCTGCTTTTGTTCCTGCTCTTAGGGTCTCAAATAAATAAAATCTTCAAAACTATACTTACTATGTCCAGTAGGTGGCAGCATAGTAAAGCTTATGGCAATTTTGTAGCTAAGTAAGTTTGAACAACATTGAGTCAGGAAGGAAAAACCAGTCTTTATTGGTGACCGTGGCTCTTCTGGGCAAATGGGAAAGAGTGATAGTACTTGGACCTTCATTTCGGCCCAGTGTTTTGGACAGGACTAAGCAGTCTTGGTATAGATTGGCCAAAGCCAGCCTTCTGATTTGCTCATGGGGCTATTCATAATTTTATCTAGGTTCTATTTGTTTTATCATAAATAGAAATAGAAATAAGCAGTAGTAAGTTCAAACAACAAGTTCATTAAACAAATACTTTGTCTGCCAATGCTGAGTTTGAGATTATATGAAGTACAATCGATATGATATAACCAATTCCTTTTTATTAAGATTATTTATTTGAGAGTGAGAGAGAGAAGGAGAGAGAGAACTTGAGCATGAGTGGGGGCGGGGCAGGGCCAGAGGGAGAAGTAGATCCCCTGCTAAGTGGTGAGCCCAGCGTGGGGCTTGATCCCAGGACCCCAAGATCATGACCTGAGCCAAAGTCAGACACTTAACTCACTGAGCCACCCAGGTACCCCAATATAACCAATTCTACAATTAATTCTACATCTAGTAAAACCCTTCCTCCAAATCCATCTTAACATTAGAAAATAATGGAGCTGATTGTATAATATTAAATTGTTAGATCTTTAGAAAAACATTTTCCTTAGCCCTCCAGTTAAACAATGTTACTTTAATTTTCAAGTAGTTTCATATAGACTCATTTGACCCTTCCATTAGGAGTACGGGGTCTGGTCCTGACATTGACATTAGTTAGGTGACATTAATCAATTTCCTTTTCCTTTTTTGGTTTTAGTTTTTTCATTTTTTAAAAAATAAAAAAATTAGACCCAAAACTCACAAAAGTCCCTTTAATCCCTACGAGTTTATGTATCATAAGCTCCACTATGGCCCCTTATTATAGTCTGTATGTTGTAACACCCCCTTCACTATTCTGAGAGTTCATAGCTAATATAACTGATCCACACATGGCATTGTAAAAAGTCCACTTAAAGAACAAAGATATGGTAAAAGCTACCACATAGAGAACATAGTCAATGACACTATAACAGCATTATATGGTGACCAATGGTCACTATCATTGTTGTGAGCACAGCTTAACACATAGACTTGTTGAATCACTACGTGTGCACCTGAAACTCACGTAACAGTGTGTGTCAAGTAGACTGTAATAAAGAAAAAGGAAAGAAAATGGGGATTTAAGGGTAAGCACTTAGGTGTTACTACTATATTAGAAGACAGGAAGGAGGGTGAGGCGTGTATTTATCGTAACGTCTCCAGGACAAGGACAGCTGCCACTGCAGACAGAAGGTGGGACATTGCACATTGACAATTCTGATTCCAGGAGCCATCTTGGTACTGGTCATGTGATTTTTCCAAAATGGCTGACAATCTTGGTAAAGTCCCCAGCAAAATAACTATGTTATTTCTCTTGATTTACCCACTAAGTGCATTTCTGGAAACTTCAATGCAAACACTGAGAAAAAGAAAACAAAACTGAGCAAGTATGATACAGATTTGTCCTTAACATGAATGCCTGGAGGGACACCCCAAACTGGGTAGATGCCGCCTACTTCCTTCTTGTGGGAGGCCGTCTTCTTGCAACCCAGCCCTGGATACTAAATGGTGGCGGAAACTACCCTCCATCGTTCCACCAATAACACCCCTAACACCCCTGAGGATGAGTGGAGAGTCTTTCTCAAGTAACTCACCACAGGCAGAATTCCAAAATGGCCCTCGAGATTCCCGGCCCCATCTCCCAGGTATTCAATCAAACACTATGCTATATGTGGCTTTGAAGGGATTTTGCAACTGTAATTAAGGTTCCAAATAACTGGCATTAAGATAGAGAGATTATTCCTGTTTGGCCTGACCTGGTCTTTAAAAAGGATTTGGTACTTCCTGGCAAAGAATTATGGTAGCATTTAGGAGCCCGGAGTGACCCCCAACTGACGGTCAGCAAGGAAATGGACTTCTGAGGTCTACAACTGTAAGGAGCTGAGTGGACAAAAGCCTGAAGACACTTGGGAGCAGAATCTTCCCTGGAGCCTCCAGGAAGAAGCACAGCCCACATCTTAACTTTGGCATTAAGACAATACCTTGTTAAGGTGACGGTGCAGGTACGCCATGCTTGACTTTTTTTTAAAATTTTTTATTTTTTATAAACATAATTTTTATCCCCAGGGGTACAGGTCTGTGAATCACCAGGTTTACACACTTCACAGCACTCACCAAAGCACACACCCTCCCTAATGTCCATAATCCCACCCCACTTCTCCCAACCCCCCTCCCCCCAGCAACCCTCAGTTTGTTTAGTGAGATTAAGAGTCACTTATGGTTTGTCTCCCTCCCAATTCCATCTTGTTTCATTGATTCTTCTTCTACCCACTTAAGCCCCCATGTTGCATCACCACTTCCTCATATCAGGGAGATCATATGATAGTTGTCTTTCTCTGCTTGACTTATTTCGCTAAGCACGATTCGTTCTAGCTCCATCCATGTTGTCGCAAATGGCAAGATTTCATTTCTTTTGATGGCTGCATAGTATTCCATTGTGTATATATACCACATCTTCTTGATCCATTCATCTGTTGATGGACATCTAGGTTCTTTCCATAGTTTGGCTATTGTGGACATTGCTGCTATAAACATTCGGGTGCACGTGCCCCTTTGGATCACTACGTTTGTATCTTTAGGGTAAATACCCAGTAGTGCAATTGCTGGGTCATAGGGCAGTTCTATTTTCAACATTTTGAGGAACCTCCATGCTGTTTTCCAGAGTGGCTGCACCAGCTTGCATTCCCACCAACAGTGTAGAAGGGTTCTCCTTTCTCTGCATCCTCGCCAGCATCTGTCATTTCCTGACTTGTTGATTTTAGCCATTCTGACTGGTGTGAGGTGATATCTCATTGTGGTTTTGATTTGTATTTCCCTGATGCCGAGTGATATGGAGCACTTTTTCATGTGTCTGTTGGCCATCTGGATGTCTTCTTTGCAGAAATGTCTGTTCATGTCCTCTGCCCATTTCTTGATTGGATTATTTGTTCTTTGGGTGTTGAGTTTGCTAAGTTCTTTATAGATTTTGGACACTAGTCCTTTATCTGATATGTCATTTGCAAATATCTTCTCCCATTCTGTCAGTTGTCTTTTGATTTTGTTAACTGTTTCCTTTGCTGTGCAAAAGCTTTTGATCTTGATGAAATCCCAATAGTTCATTTTTGCCCTTGCTTCCCTTGCTTTTGGCCGCCATGCTTGACTTCTGACCCACAAATCTCTGTGCTGTGAAACAGGACTCAGTTTAAGTCTCTATGTTTGTGGTAAATTGTTATGCAGCAATAAAAGTCTTACACATAATTTAATAAAGCTATACAACCTACTCACGGAGTCACTGGATTTCTGTGTTTGTCCTCTAAAAAACCACCCATGTGCAGTGCCCACTGCAGACCCCCCCCCCCGCCCCCCGTGGCTGCACTGGGAAGCAATCACCTTGGTTCTTCTCAGCTCCTTGCCCTCCCGCCATCTCTGAGTACGAGGGTGTGAAGAATACATGGAAATTTCGGGAACCTTATTCTGTATCCTCCCTGGGGACGTTTAAGGTCACTTGGTTCCCTGGTCCAGCCCACAGCCCAGCGTTGCCTTAGAAACACGTTCTTAACCCTGCTTATGGTTTTCAGTATGAGGCACCAGGTTGCGGAAATATAAACAGGAAAAATGATGCGTAACCTTAATCACGGATTGAAATCTGATCTACATGTTTTACTCGTTGCTGCAGAAAGTCACATAAATCCAATCTGCTTGAATATAATTTAAAAGAGAATGTTCTTAAAATGTGTGGTACAGAACAGTCTCATTGTATGTGCAGTAAAGCATTCCAGCCTTCTGGGATGTCCTGTCGCCTCCTTCTCTCTTCTTTATGGGACTTTTTTTTTCTGCAGCTGCACCCCTCATCCCCACCCCATGTTGCCACCCCATCATGCTCAGAAATGCCACCAACAGAGCCACTTCACTCTAGAAGTTTCCCCTTTCCATTCCTTTTGGAAACATAGAAGCCACAGCAGAGGGCCTTATAATAATTATTATTTTAACATTTTAAAACCCACAAAAATCTTTGAAATAAAGAGTAACAATTGGCCCAGGGACCAAGCCTGGTTTTTTTCTACCTTTGCTTGCTTCTGTGGGATGCTACGGTCCCCCGTTCCTCCTGTACAGACACATGGTGGCAGTATAGAGGCCATAATTCATTATCATTCATGCAAAGGTGACACATTTTATGAATTTCATGAACCCCATTGGGGTATCTTCTGATAGTCTAAAGCCATCACAAAAGGTGCCCTCAAATATATATATTATTTCCTTCCTTTCATCTTTCTTGCTTTATCTCAACATTTCTTTAACTTTTAATTAAGTAATTTTTAGAAAGAGTTTTATTTTATTTATTTGAGAAGAGAGAGAAAGAGAATGAGTCGGGAGGGTGGGGAGGGCCAGAGGGAGAGGGAGAAGCGGGTTTCCCTTTGAGCAGGGAGCCCAATGCAGGGCTTAATCCCAGGACCCAGGGATCATAACCTGAGCCAAAGGCAGTCACTTAACCAACTGAGCCATCTAGGCGCCCCATTTCTCAAATTTCAAAAATTATAGCATGCATTTTATATTAATTTTCTTCCTAATCTTTCCTCCTGATTACATTTCTTCTGCATTTCTTTAATAGCTTTATTAAAGTAAATTTACATACCATGAAATTCACCCATTGTAAATATGCAATTTAATTATTTTATTATTCTAATTATATTTATTATTTATAGAGTTGTAAAACCATCCCCACAAATCCAGTTTTAGAACATTTCCATTGTCCCTAACAATTTCTCCTGTTTACAGTTAATCCCTGCTCCCACTCTCAGCCTTAGGTAACCACTGATTTGATTTCTGTCTCTATAAATTTGACTTTTCTGGATATTTCACATAAATGGAATGTTACAAACATAGTCTTCTGCACCTTCTTTCACTTACCATAAGTTCTTTCACATTGTAGCATGTCCCAATAGTGTTTTTTTATTCCTGAATAGCATCCTACTGTATGAAAATACCTCAGTTGATGGACAACTAGGCTGTTTCCAGCTTGGGGCCATTATGAAGAGTGCTACTTTGACCACTCATACACATGTGCTTGTGGGGATGGGTTTTCATTTCTCATGGGTAGACTCTTAGGAGCGGAATTGCTGGGGGTACATAATAAATATAAATTTATAAATGGCCCCCAAACAAAGTAACATTCCTTCTCAACAAGTGCCTACTATTCAAAAAGTGTGATAGGCAATCAATTTTGTGATATCTATAAAAAAATCTTATACACCATCTGATCAGGTAACTCCAAAACTTAGAAGTAATCAAAGATCTATGTGAAGATTTCTCTACTGAGTTAAAGAAACAATAAGGGGAATAATTATAATAAGGGGACAGGATTCACAAACAGCTATGTAACCACAGAACAGATAAAACCCTCTGCTCTTGATCGAGGCAGGAGGATGGGCAGGAGACAATAAATAATAAACATGCAAGTAAGGTGTCTAGTGTGATAGAAAGTAAAGAAAGCTATGGGAAGAAAGTCAGACAGCAGACCAAGGCAAGGAGGTGGGGCGAGGGCATGTGGGAGTGTTGAACGGGGCAATCAGTATCGATCTCACTGAGAAAATGACATCTGATCAGACGGATGCATCTGGGAAAGCAGATTTCCTGCAGAGGGAGGAGCTGGGGCCAGGAGGCCAGTGGGGCAGGAGCAAAAAAGGCTACAGGCAGGGAGCAAGTCAGAGGGGACCCTGGTGGCCGCCATAAGGACTTTGGCTGTATTCTGTGTGAGATGATGAACGGGAAGCCATCACAGAGTTTCAAGGAAAATGATATGATCTTTTTAAAAAAATGATCCCTCTAGCTGCTGGGTGGGAAATAGACTGCAGGGAAATGAGCGAGCAGCAAAGAACAGGTAGAGGAGGTTCATAATGACCAGGTCTGAATGATGGACAGAACCTGTAACTTCACAGTATTGGACTTGCCCACCTTCCCTCTCAACATCTGCTGTGTTTCCTCTTCTTCCAAACACACACACACATATACACACATACACACATACCAATATGCAAACCATCAGATGTGATTGGTAACGTAGCTGGGGTTGTGATGGGGATTCAATCTTTCTAGCTCTTTCTCATCTCCAGCAAAACCATGTGTGGACATGGTGCAGGTTCTGGAGGCACAGAAATAGGAGAGCACAATCCCAACCCCTGAGAGAGAGAGACAGAGACAGACATACAAACACATGGCGGGGTCGAGGGAGGGAAGGGTGTGTGGAGAGAGACAAGCAAAAGACAACAGGACCCAGTTGCTCATCTGGTCTCTGGCAGGATCAGGGGTTTGGGGGAGGGGAGAAGTGAGATCTCTAACTGTGAGGTTGGGGAACTGAGGGGGCAGCTGGAGCTTCACAGGTGGCTGGGGGCTGAGTGAAGCCTGGAAGAGAAGCAGATTATCCGGCGAACATGGTTAGTGGGAAAATGGGGTGGCCTGCCAGGCAGAGTGAAGTCCAAGGCAGAAGGGAAAAAGTGCCTTTCTGGTTCGAAACCCGCAGACCACTGAGGATGGGGTTGACATAAGGGAGAGTAAGGGCTTTTGGGGGGCAGAGGGGGTGTGCTTGGAATACAGGCAGGAACCAGATTAGGAGGGTCTGGGAGCCCCAGCTCAGGAATTTGGTTGATCTCTCACAGGCAGAGGGGAACGGTTGTGGGTGGGGTTCAAGCACGGAAGGTGCTCCAAGGACTTTCAATGTAACCTCGGGAATCCTGGCAGAGGTGGCAGCCCCGGCCCCTCCCCATCTGGGGAACTTGGAATCAGAGTCGTTTAATGGGAGCCCGCACCATTGCCCATGACCGTGACTGCAAACATTGTACAGCCGGTGGTGATTCTAGTGATGCAAGCCAGGCTCAGTTCGGCAGGAAGGAGGTAAATCTCCTTTGAGCAGTAACAGCAGAGGCTATATTGTTCTCGAACAGGCAGGGCTAAGATCTTCCACCATTTGTCTGCCAGATCCCCTGCCACGAAACAGAGGGTGTAGCCCTGTATTTATACTGATCTTCTCTGGAGCTTAGTAGACAGTCGAGTCATGTGGGGTTTGGGTTGTTGTTGTTGTTTTTTAATGTTAAAGGTGGGTAGAAGGGCCAAAGCCATGTTACCGGGAGGAACCCCCTTTCCCCGAGACAAGGGTGTCTCACGTCAGCTGTGTCACACTGAGGTACACTCACTTCTCAGCCTGTGAAGAGCCATCTCTCCCCCTCTCTGGTGGGAAGGCTGGATAGAACATTTGTGTCCAACCTCAAGGGACTGGAAGCACCCCCAGCCCCAAGCCCAGCCCAGCGCAGACCCTGAGCATAAGCCCCTCAGGGTCTTCAGCCTGTAGTAGGTGCTCAGGAAATATTTATTTGCTGACTGGGCGGAGGAGGCTCCTAACGAACATCCTGTTGAAGTCAAAGCGTTGCTCGGGTTTGTAAAATGCACGTAGAGATCAAGAGCCCGAAACTCTTCTTTTCCTGAGCAGAGGGATTGGGTTTCCTGATTGGGGCAGTCGGGGGAAAGGATTTGAGATGCGGCTCAGGGAGTAGGAAGCAGCTTTGGGAACGGAGAAGGTATTCCCGGAGACTTGTCCTGGGGGAAGAGGCAGTTGAAGGAAAGGACAGAGTTAGAATTCCAACGTTTGTCCTCGCAGTCTTGACTGACATTCTGGGGCCCGCCGACCTGACTGTTGGTGGAGGACCTTTGGGTGAGTGAAGGCCTGGTGTTGGTGTAATGGTGTCCTTTTAGGAAGGCAGTGCGGGGAGAGGATGGGTCTCCTTCTCCACCACCTTCTTGGTGAGTGACTGCACAGAAGGGAGTGGAAGAGACAAGTGAGTCTTGTAACGGCTTTTTGGCTGAGCTGCCACGTGTGACAGTGGCCTCCTTGAGGCTCCAGAGTCCCTAAAGTTGAATTCCCTGATGTCCCCCGCGGGTTCTCAAGGAGCATATTTCAAGACCTCCTTGTAAAATGTGCTCTATTACTATTATGAACGCACAGTGAGAGGCAGCATAACTCAGTAAGAACTTTGGGTTCAGAACACCTGGATTAGAATCTTGCTTCTCTTATGAACTATATACATCTCCTTGGGCCAGCAACTTAAATGTCTCCTAATCATTTTTTTTTTTTAAGATTTCATTTATTTGACAGACAGAGATCACAAGTAGGCAGGGAAGCAGGCAGAGAGAGAGAGAGAGGAGGAAGCAGGCTTCCTGCTGAGCCGAAAGCCCAATGCGGGGCTCGATCCTAAGACCCCAGGATCATGACCTGAGCCAAAGGCAGAGGCTTTAACCCACGGAGCCACCCAGGCGCCCTCTCCTAATCATTGTTAAAGCAGGAAGAGAATATCTACTTTGCAGGGCTGTCATGAGGACTGAAAGGAAGAGTGCTTGTAATGCACTTTTAAAAACTGGAATGAATATACTTTATTGTTTGAACTGTGTTTCTTATAATAGATAGCACATACAGAACAACCATATGGGACAGTCATTCAACTTAGTGAATGACTTAAAAAGACTTTTTTTTTTTTGACAGAGAGACAGCGAGAGAGGGAACACAAGCAGGGGGCGTGGGAGAGGAAGAAGCAGGCTCCCGCTGAGCGGGGAACCCTATGTGGGGCTCATTCCCAGAACCCTGGGATCATGACATGAGGGAAGGCAGATGCCTAATGACTGAGCCACCCAGATACCTCAACTTAGTGAATTATTATAAAGCACACACCCTTGGAGCCACCATCCAGACGAAGAAACAGAACTTCACTAGCTGTCCGAGTCCTCTGTGCACCCCGTCTCTGTCACAACTCCCTGCCTCCCCCAAAAGTAACCTTCCTCCGACTTAACATAGTCACTTTCTTGCTTGTCATCCTTCAACAGTGTCTCCCTAAATGCTGTGATTTTCTCTTCTTCACAAAATCTCTCTCTTAAATCCCTTATTATTACAGAGCTTTTAGAAAAACTGCTTCTTAAAAAATTGGCTTTATTTTTTAGAGCAGTTCTAGGTCCACGGTAAAATCAAGGGGTGGGGGAGGGGAAGTACAGAGATTTCCCATGTATCCCTGCTCCCACTCATGCATCTCCAACATCCCCCATCAGAGAGGAACATTGGTTGCACTCCATAAACCTACCATGTGACATCATCAACACTCGGAGACCAAAGTTTACACTGGGGTTCCTTCCATGTTGTACACTCTGTGGGGTTGGACAAATGGAGAATGGCCTATACCCATCATTGTCCTAAAAATCATCTGTGCTCTACTTATTCATCCCCGCACCCTTGTGATGAATTTTTTAATACAGTGCCTGCAATGGCCCACTGACATCATCTGAGAATAAATTCTAACACAAATGGCTAATCCATGCCTCAAACATACCAAGTCCAAGAGTACAGCCACATTGGCCTTTTTAATTGTTTCCTGTTCCTAAAACCTACTGAGACCACCCTTGCCTCATGTCCTTTGCGGGGGAGGTTGCCTCTATCTGAAATACTCTTTCTCCCTATCTTTGAAAGACAGGCTCCATGTCATTAGTTAGGGAACAACTCAGTTATCACCTTGGCAGAGGTGTTGCCATCACTGGCACGTTGCCCTCTTTGAGTTGGCTCTTACCTCCAGCTCACTGATCCTCTCTTGGAAGTTGCCTCCCCCCACCCCCATTAAAATCTTCTTGAGGCCAGGGACTTTGCCCATCTCTCCTCCACTTACCTCAGTGCCTCAGACAGTGGTGGAGAGATTGGAGGACTCAACAGACATTTGTTTAGTTCAGAATATCCTTTCATAAGTTTCCTTCTGGAAGGTATTCCATCATTTTTCTTTTATTCAACTCTGTGGACTCTACCACCTTCTAGTCATTTCAGAATTCATGGAAACCAAAAATCCTAATCGGTTTTCTTGGAAGATCTCACATCACAGCTTCTAAGGAATCAGCCAATTTTAGAATAAAGAGTTCCTGGCCACAAGTTGGAAGATTTTTGGTGAGTCTTTATGGGCCTCCATTTTGTCACCTTACTGTGAGCTGTGGCTAAAACCATGTGTTCTTTCTACCTCACTTACCTCCCACGACTGAGACCTGGAGTCCCTCCCTCATCACCATACTCACTCTTCTTCTATTACTTTCCTCCCAGACGTATTCAGAATCCGGCTCTTCCCCTCCATCTCCACTGCCCCCATCTCCATTCAAACTCAGCATTTCTTAGGTAGATTACACCAACAACCTTTAAAAAAGATTTAATTGTGGTAAAATTTACGTACTATAAAATTTACTACCTGAATCATTTTGAAGTGTACAGCTCAGTGGTGTTAAGTACATGAACATTGTGGATTAATCATCACCACCACCCATCTTCAGAGCTCTTCATCTTACAAAACTGAAACTCTGTACCCATTAAATAATATCTTTCCATTTGCTCTTCCCCCAGTCCCCAAAACCATTCTACTTTCTGTCTCTCTGGATTTGAATTCTAGGTATGTTCTATAAGTGGCATCATAGCATTTGTCTTTTTGTGGCTGACTTATTTTACTTAACACAATGTCCTCAAGAATTGAGACCCTGCTCTCAATTCTTTTGGGTATAGACCCAGGAGCAGAATTTCTGTAGCATATTGTAATTTTATTTTTAGTTTTAGTTTTTTTTTTTTTCAAGGAACTGCCATACTGTTTTCCATGTAGCTGCACCATTTCATATTCCCACAAGCAATATACAAGGGATCAATTTCTTCCCCTTCTCAACAACCTTGTTATTTTCTGTTTGGTTGGTTGGTTGGTGTGAGGTGGTATATCTCGGTGTGGTTTTGATCGCATTTTCCTAATGACTAGTGATGTTGAACATCTTTCATGTACTTAACTTTTCATTTGTTTGGAGATATATCTATTCAAGTCCTTTCCCTATTTTGAAAATTAGGTTGTTTTTGTTGTTGAGTTGTAGGAGGTTTTTATATAGTCTGGATATTAACCCTTCCTCGGACATTTGGTTTGAAAATACTTTCTCCCTTTGCATCAGTTGCCTTATTGTGTCTTTTTATACACAAAATTAAAATTTTTTGATGTTGCCTAATTTATTTCTCTTTTGTTATCTGTGACTTTGGTGTCATATCCAAGAAATCATTGCCAAATCCAATGTCCTGAAGCTTTTCCCCTGTGTTTTCTTCTTCTTCTTTTTTAAGATTTTATTTATTTATTTAGTTGAGAGAAAGAATGTGCGTGAGCAAGAAAGGGCAAAAAGAGAGAGAGAATCTCAAGCAGACTCAATATGGAGCCTTGATCCTATGAAGCTGAGATCTTGACCTGAGCCAAAATCAAGAGTTAGACACTTAACCAACTGAGCCATCTGGGCAACCCTGCCCTATGTTTTCTTCTAAGAGTTTCAGCTCTTAGAAGAGCTTTTAGGACTTTGATCCACTGTGAGTTAATTTTTGTATCTGGTGTTAAGTAAGAGTCCAACTTTATTCTTTTGCATGTGGATATCCAGTTTTCCTGGCAACACAACATTTTAACAATAGGCTTGCCTTACCTTGGCCCACCCAGTCCATCCTCATTCACTGGCCAGGGAGACCTTTCATAAATGTTGAAACCTCATTTATTGCTTCTGTATACAATGTACACATAGCCGTAATGACCTGGCTCCTGCCTTTTCTAGGTTCATCCCTTCCCACTTCTTTACAAGACTCCCAGGCTCTAGCCACAATGAATTGAAAATTTGGCAAGATATTCTCTCTCTGCCTGGAATCTTTCTCCTCCATTTTTGCTGGTAAATTTCCAAGAGTGTTTTGACTCTTTTGATATGATTTTCCTGAGAAACTTTCTTCCTTTCCAATACATTTTAGATCAGGAGATGGCATACATTGGCTCTCAAGACAAATGCAATAAAAAAAATTTTTTTTTTAAGATTTTATTTATTTATTTGACAGAGAGAGATCACAAGTAGGGAAAGAGGCAGGCAGAGAGAGAGAGAGAGAGAGGAGGAAGCAGGCTCCCTGCTGAGCAGAGAGCCCGATGCGGGACTCCATCCCAGGACCCTGAGATCATGACCTGAGCCAAAGGCAGCGGCTTAACCCACTGAGCCACACAGGAGCCCGAAAAATTTTTTTTATAGATAAAGTTTTACTGGAACATTTTCATGTCCATTTGCATACGGATTGTCAATGGCTGCTCTGATATTACAGTGGCCATGGCAGAGTTGCATAAGTGTAACAGTTACGTGTATTCCACAAAATTGAAGACCTACTCTGTGGTCCTTCATGAAAAGTTTGTGGACCCTGGTTTTAATGCCTCTCGTTATGTATTCCCACTCTCAACCGGCTGAGATAGAATATGTCGCAGTATAGTCCATCTTGTCATTTATCTGTCTTCTTGATTCCCACCATCAGAGAAGGGCCCATGTTAACACAATGCATTGCTTCCTAAAATACCATTATGAGGTTCCTCTAAGGAAACTCATTCAACTAAATGAGAACTTTTGAAAGCATAACTATGATGTGGCTCACAAAAGACACACAAAAGCAATAAGAAACTTGTTCATCATTTCCGAGAAGGATGTAAGAATTTAAGGGTCCTTGATGGGGCATAAGAATCAAATTAAGCAGCACCTCAAAAAGAGAATGGCGAAGAGCAAAATGCTGGTGTACTTAGGGAAAGTAGAGTAGCAGCATGAGAAACCCTGGTGGGATTCATTAACAAAAGCTTTCTAGAGCGTAAGCATTCCAAGTCTTCTGAACTTAACTGCAATTGGGAATCACCTGGGGTGCTTTAAAGAGTCCTGATGCATTGGTCCCACCTCAGGGATTCACATTTATTTGGCTGGGGTAGAGACTAGGCATCTGGACATTTAAAAAATCCCCAGATAAATGATGGAAATATTTTGGAACTAGATAGTAGTGATGATTGCACAACACTGTGAAGGTACTGAATGTCACTAATATGACACTTATGTATAAACTTTATATTTAAGTATTGTAACACACACACACACACACACACACACACACACAGTTCCCAGATGATTCTAATGAGAAGCCAAAGTTGAGAATAAATGAGCCTTTATTACCATTTCCCAGATAATAAAATCAAGTGGAGGTCTTTATTAAATCAAGAGACTGCCAGATATCTGAGCCAGACATTCTGATTCTGTTGTTCTGGATGAGGGCAAAGGAATTTGCTTTCCAGCTAGAGGTGATTCTTATCACAAGAGAAGTTTGGGAAATCCGGCTTAGTTCAAGGCTTCCCAAGCTTGCTCAATCTTAAAAATCACTGGGGACTCTCTTCAACTTTCAGATTCTGGGGCCCCACCCCAGACCCATTACTTAAGGATCTGCAGAAGAGAAGGGGGACTCGGTGGGTGTAACAAGCTATCTAGCTCATTCTTTGGATGAAGCAAATCTGAGAAACACCATCTAGTCCAGTCCTCAATGTTGGCTCTTCTACAAAAACTGTAAGCTTAAAGAGTCAAAATTCCTTCTTTTGGGGATGCTGATTCTGGGGAAAGGCTGACATATCCCCAGTTTTATTGTTGTTGTTATTGTTGTATTTGTATTTTAAGGCACCACCTCTGAGTTTGAGGAATTATGTTATGGTAGGCTTTCTTTTTTTGCTTTCTACTTCCCCAATTCTCACCACCAGCTTTGTTAAGGTATAATTGGAAAATAAAAGTGTAAGCTATTTTAAAGTGTCCAGTGTAGTGATTTCATTTACATACACATTATGTAAGGAGTTCCCCATTGGGTTAAACACATCCCTCACCCCACATGGTCATTTTAATTTATAGTGTATGAAATCATTTGAGTTCTACTTTCTTATCAAATCTCAGTTGTACAGTAGTGTTATCACATACAGTCTCCATAAGGTCCTTAGACCTTATTCATCTTGCAACTGAAAATTTGTACCATTTTTTTCTGACCTTTCCCTATATTCCTCACACAACAGCCTCTGTTTCTATGAGTTCAACTTTTTTATTTTATTCCACGCATAAGGGATACCATGTGGTTTGTTTTTTGTCTGGCTTATTTCAGTTAACATAACTAATAATGCTAATAAAACTAATAATGCTAATAACAATAATAATAATGGTATAAACATGGGAATACAGATAACTCTTTGAGATACCGATTTTATTTCCTTTGGATCTATACCCAGAAGTGGAATTGCTGGATCATAGGGTAGTTCTGTGTTTCATTTCTTGAGAAACTTCCATACTGCTTTCTCACAATAGCACACACGTTTTCCTTCTCTCCATGACCTCACCAGCATTTGTTAGCTCTTGTTTTTCTAATAAGAGACATCCTAACAGGCGTAAGATGGTACCTCATTGTGGTTTTGATTTTCGTTTTTTTGATCATTAGTGATGGTGAGCCCATTTCCATGACCCTGTTGGTCATTTGTATGTATGTCTTCTTTGGAAAAATGTCCTTTGCCCATTTTTAATTTTTTTTCACTGCTATTTACATGTCTCTTTTGCCCATTTGAAAATTGGGTTATTTGTTTTGTTGCTATTGAGTTGCATGAGCACCTTGAATGTTTTGGATATTAACCCCTTACTGGATATTGTAGTCATTTGTTATGAAAACAAACTGTCCTCATCTCCGAGGTTACACACAAGTTACTGAGTACACGCAGTTCTACACAACACTGTATCCAGACGTTGAGAATTATGAGGTGAGGAACCAGGACCTGTCTGCTCAAGGCACTAAATCACAGAAGAAGAAGGAGAGAGATTAAGATGTACCCAAACTAAAGAAATAGAATCCCCCATGGCAACTTGGTGTCATGTGGGGGGAAGTAGAGATCCTGGGCAAGCTTTGACATCTCCAAGGGGCATGGTTGTCAGTGTCCAAGGCTGGATCTTGGGAAATGGTTCTACAGGCTGTGTCCATCCTCTCGCCTGCTCCCTAATTAAGAAGTTAGGTAGTTCAGTGATTACTGCTGACAAGGATAGACTTCTACCTTGGGCAGAAAACCCACAAGAAGATGATTATTTTCTAACATCTTTTTAGGCTTGTCAAAAATAATATGGCTCTGGTTGTCAATTAGAATGAATGAATTGAAATTCTTTTATCTCAGTAATCTTTTTTTTTTTTCATTTTGTTTTTTTTGTAAGCTCTATGTCCAATGTGGAGCTTGAACTCACAACCGTGAGATGAAGACTCACATCTTAATTGCTTGAGTCAGCCAGGCGCCCCCTATTTCAGTAATCTTTGTATCTACATGAGGAAATCACCTATTTTACTCTGCCTGTCCAGGTTAAGAGTTTTAAATAGTCTTCTTCAGTCATCATAAATCTTCTATCTTGCCACCATCCTGCTACTCGTTTCTTAGGTTGAGAATATGGAGGGAAATAGACACAGGCATGGCCTATTGTCTCACGGCACATTGAACGGTCGTTTGTTAGATCAGATGCATTACAAATCCAGAGAGAAGTCCAGCCAAAGCCATGACCCATCATGATGGTGCTTATGCAGCTTTGCCTCTACTGACATCGAGAATCTTGACAGTCATGGTCAGGTAGAGTTCAACAATCCATTGCTTCTTCCAGACGTGAAGGAGACAAATTATAAATATAATGTATACTCATTCTAAATTACTTATTTACATGTCTGTCTCCTGGCTGGATGGAGAACTTCCTGAGAAGAGGAACCCGTCTTTATTTATTGTGTATCTCCAGCTATTATTTCAGGGGTTGGCACAGAATGGAGAGTTATAATTGTTGGTAAAGTTAATGAACGAGATAGACTCTGTCTCTTTGGAAATAACACAATGATGGTAAGTCTAAATTTAGAAGAGGAGTAGAAACAGTTGCATAGATAATAATCCATGTACTTTGATATGGACATATCTGTACTCTGCAAGTAACATCCCAGGGGTCAAGCATCCCTTAAGTAAATACTTTCTCCTTGGACTTCTATTTTTACTCACAACTGCTTCACATGGCTTAATGCACCTTTGTTTTGTGTTCTACTCTCAAGTGTGCAATTTGAAGAAAATGTTCATGCTTTCATCATTGCTGTATTTTGTCAGTTGTCCTCCCCCGACCCCATTTTCAGTGGTCCACTTATATTAATTCATGGCTTGATTTCTTATCAAGTCAATACCTTTGGAACTCTCCTTGCTGAATTGTCCACCTCCAGCAATAATTGAGCTTGAAGATGGAGCACACCGAAAAGCAAACATTAGATTTCAGTCTAAAAACACAAAACAGAAAACCCCAGCAATCTTCTCCTGAATGCCTGCCATCTGCAGAGGGAAATGGCCACAAGAATCCCAGCTGCAACTGTTAGTGTCCAGTAGAATCAGCATTGGGGACCGAGCTTGGCAGAGGCAAACCATTGTGTGACCGCGTCCCCCCCACCATCACCCCCCAGCATAGCAGCTGAATCAGCATTTTGGAAAAAAAAACACTCATTTTCAAAATAAGCTTGGACTTGGACAACTTGAGTTTCACTGATGTGTTAAACAGGAGCACAATAATGTTTGCTACAGCTTAACTTTCTTTCTGAAAAATCTATGTCCCTAGGCTTTCAGCTAAACTAAAACTGACATTATTATACTTAAAATACCAAACATTCAGAACCAACGGAGAATAGAAAGAATGGGCTGATTTTCATAGATGCCTAAAAGACGGCGGAACCCTTGGAGGTAGGGGGTAGTGGGGGAATGGGGAAACTGGGTGATGGGGATTAAGGAAGGCACTTGAAGTAATGGGTACCTGAAGTGTTGTATGCAACTGATGAATCACTAAATTTCATCTCTGAAACTCATCATACAGTAGTAAATTAAATTTAAATGAAAAAATTTTTAAAAAGACAATGAAGAGCATTGACCGTCAATTTATTGGGGACTCTGTCTCACATGCTAGGATTTTTCAACCTAAAAAAAAAGAAAAAAAAAAACAAAAAAAAACAACTCAAGTTTCAGTTAGCCAAAGGCAGAGGAAATATTTGGTTCCTAACTTTGGGTCCATGTGAAGATGGAACAGAAAAACCTTCTCTTGCAAAGATCTAGAAGAGCTGTGATGATGACCATGAGAACACCATTTGCTGGTGATAGAGAGGGTCTGATAGAGCCATCATTTGAGGGGACGGTTAAAGAAGCACCCAAACGGGCGCCTGGGTGGCTCAGTGGGTTAAGCAGCTGCCTTCGGCTCAGGTCATGATCTCAGGGTCCTGGGATGGAGTCCTGCGTCGGGCTCTCTGCTCGGCAGGGAGCCTGCTTCCCTTCCTCTCTCTCTCTGCCTGCCTCTCTGTCTACTTGTGATCAATCTCTGTCAAATAAATAAATAAATAAATAATCTTAAAAAAAAAAAAAAAAGAAGCACTCGAACTGTGGCAACCTATTGGTAGTTTGAAGTATTTCTCAAGTACACCCTAAATTCCAGGCTGGTCTTTCCTCTTGGTTGGAGGCTTTGGCTTCTTTCCAGTGGCCTGCTGGCCGCACGGTTGTGACATTGTTTAGTACAGAAATGGAGGATATTTACTAAGGGAGATGTAGCATTCTCCCCCCTCAGGTAGGTTTTCATGGGCGCAAGGCATCAGTGGCTGACATCTGTAATCCCCACTCCTGTGAGATCCGTGCCCCTCCTCACCCATGTGGCCACTGTGGGAGAGACGCCATTTTCTTATGTGACCTCACGCCCTCATCCTCGCTGGCTGAGTCTGTCCTCGAATTTATTGTAGTATGGAAACAGCCAGAGTACAGAGATGATGGCGCCAAAACGGAGGGAGAGGTTGAGAAGAGCGATCTAAAGTGGAGCACTGGGGCACCTGGGTGGCTCAGTGGGTTAAAGCCTCTGCCTTCAGCTCAGGTCATGATCTCAGGGTCCTGGGATGGAGTCCTGCATCCGGCTCTCTGCTCAGCCTACTTTCCCTCCCCTCCCTCTGTCTGCCTACTGGTGATCTCTGTCTGTCAAATAAATAAATAAAATATTTTAAATAAATAAATAAAGTGGAGCACTGGCTGGCTTTTGGACCCTGGTTCCCATCATTCCCAGCAACACCCCTGCTGGGTTCTGCAAACCAAAAAATTCTGCTTTCTGTCTAGCTGTTCCAAGAAGTGTTTCTGTCACTGGAAACCAAACACACACAATGGTAAGAGCAGTAAATGGTCACCTCCAGGCTTTTTTTTTTAGGGAATTTACTTGAATGATTTGTATTTCTAGATTCTGTTCATTGCTAGGTACAGTGTTATCTGAGTTGCTATCTTCATTTGAATTTGCTGGAGGAGATAAACATGGAAGAACTAAGCTCTGTAAAGGTGTTTTTTTTCCTTTAATACAAAAACATGTTATTGTGGGTATATGATAGAATCCCTTTTGAATAACTTTTCTAACAATGATGATTAATGTTAATGCAATTCAATTTTTTTTTTTTAAAAGCATATACTGAATGCCCACTATATAGAGGCTTTGAGCATACAGAGATAAAAGGCCAGTCCCCTACTGTGTAAGAAGTTTATGGTCAAGGGCATGATACTTAAAGTGGTGTTTCCGAAGCAGCCATAGCGAAGCAGCCACAGCGTCACCCGGGAACCTTGTTAGAAATGCAAATGAATCAGGGGTGCCTGGGTGGCTCAGGCATTAAGATAAACGTTTTGCCTTAGGCTCAGGTCACGATCTCAGGGTCTTGGGATCTAGCCCTACATCGGTCTCCCTGCTCGGTGGGAAGCCTGCTTCTCCCTCTCCCACTGTCCCTGCTTATTTCCTCTCTTGGTCAAATAAATAAATAAATAAAATCTTACGAAAGAAAGAAAGAGAGAGAGAAAGAAAGAAAGAAAGAAAGAAAGAGGGGTGCCTGGGTGGCTCAGTGGGTTAAAGCCTCTGCCTTCAGCTCAGATCATGATCCCAGGGTCCTGGGATCGAGCCTCACATCGAGCCCCACATCGGGCTCCCCGCTTGGCAGGGAGTCTGCTTCCTCCTCTATCTCTGCCTGCCTCTCTGCCTACTTGTGATGTCTGTCAAATAAATAAATATTTAAAGAAGAAAGAAAGGAAGGAAGGAAGAAAGAAACGCAAATGAATCAGAATTCTGGAGGTGGGCAGAGTCATCTTGTTTAAGAATCACCCCCAGGTGATTCTGATGTAGCTGAAGTTTGAGAACAACGGGTCTAGGAATTTATTACAGATACCTGCTCACCCAGTCTTCCTTTTTTCTCACTAAGGGCACCATCTGTGACTCACCTCAGCTGCAACGCCAACCTGTGCCCCGTCCCGCCCTCTCATTTTAATGACTTAAAATGGAAGCTCTTTGGAGCTTTCTGAAGAACAAAACCAAGGGTAAGAATCCTGGGAAAAATCTCTCAGCTCTTTGCCCCAGGGCCAACAAGAAAGGAAGGTGTGTGCTCCAGGCCTGTCTGAAGTGGCTCCAATTTATCTCTGCAGATAAGACGGGGTGTGGAAATGATGGGGAAGGGCTAGGCCCTGCAGGCCTGGACTCCATCTTGGCACCGCCTCACTCGAACCCAATCTCTGAGCAGGGAGCCCGTGCCAGGGCTTCTGTGGGAAGGTGTTTGACGAAAGCCAGTGATTTCAGCCCTCAAACCACATCAGAGCCCCCACCTTCCTCTATTAAAACTCAGCACTTAGTACGAAAAAAGAGGTTGAGGGATACAGTGAGAACTGAGTCAAATCAAAGGGTTTGGAGAACGAGGCTTTCTTGCACCCTGAGGAGTTCCGACGGGCATTGTCTTTCTGAAGACTCTTGCCTCCTGGTTGCCTTCTCTCACAGAACTTCCTAATTTGTTCTTTTCTGTCCTTTTGCTTCCTTACTTCTTCACTTTCTATTTTCTATCACCCAAGTCAATTACATAATTCGTCGAATACCTCTCAGGGGCCAGCCTCCAACACCAGCACAACAGGTTGGATAAGATTCAGGGCTGGGCCTCCAGAAGCATGTGGTTTGCAGTACCCCAGCCAGCCATCATCTGATGGCCCAGTTACAGGCCAGGCGTCGAGCTGGGTTCTGGGTGTCAGACAATGAAGGCAATGTGGCCCCTTGTACTCAAGGAATCTGTTGTCAGAGGAGATTGGCACAAGCTACGTACCACGAGGGCCGTCATGAAGGTGAGGAGGCGTCCAGAGACCAGAGCGATGGACTCTGCCTCATGGGCCTGAGGAATGCTGGAAGGAGAATTGGCCCCTGGAGCTGGGCTGGCCATGTAAAGAGTGGTGACCAGGGGATGGCATGTGACAGCACGGTGTGTCCAGAGAAAGACAAGCTCATGGTGGCTGGAGTTCCGGTTTCGTGGTTGAAGACTAGACCGTGAAGGGTGCCGTATGCCCGGGGAAGGAGTTGAGAGCTGATTCTGTAATGAGTAGAAGTCCATCGGGGCTTTCTTTTCTTTTAAGACTTTATTTATTTGCGTGAAAGAGACAGAGAGAGCGAGCATAAGCAAGGGGAAGGGCAGAGGGAGAAGGCAGACTCCACGCAGAGTGGGGAGCCCTGCTCGGGGCTTGAACCGAGGACCCCGGGATCATAACCTGAGCCGAAGGCAGATGCTTAACCCATTGAGCCACCCAGGTGCCCCTCATCAGGGTTTTCTTAAGCAGGGAGGAATATGGCCCAATTTCAGGCTTTGGAGAGAACTAGGAAGGAGCTTGGAGGATGGATTTTGGGAGATAAAAGCAAGAAGTTAGCGTTTTAGTTATCCGTTGCTGCATAAAAATGACCCCACACTTCATGACTTAAAGCAATGACAAGGTATTATTTCTCATAATTTTATGAATTAGTTGGGTGGCCCTACTGTTCTCAGCTGGGCCCATTCCCAGGGCCGCAGGCAGGTGCTGGGTCAGCTGAGGCCTGACCAGGACTCTTTCTCCCTGCGGTCTCTCTCCGTGGTTGCTCATCAGTGTCTATCTAGACCCTGTTTTCTCACATCGTGGTGACAGCGTTCTGATGTCTCCCACCCCAGTGACTGGCTGGCTCTGCGTGCAAGAGGCTGGCCCCTTGCTTCTGGCCAGGATTTCCTGTGGGATCAGCCTTCAGGTGGGATGGCCTCTTGCTCAGCTGCTCTGCCCTGCGCCGCTTCCTTCACTTCCTTCACTCCCTGGGAGCCTTCCTCGCTCTGCTTTGAGGGACCCCAACCTGAGAACGCAGGAGAGTAAATATTTGAAGAGGTGCTGGAATTTCCGATGGCGTTGCTCCTCTGTGCTTTCGGATTAGTACCGTCTCTCCATCTATTTTCTTTTCTTTCTTTCTTTCTTTTTTTTTTTTTTTAAGGATTTTATTTATTTATTTGACAGAGATCACAAGTAGGCAGAGAGGCAGGCAAGGTGGGGGTGGGTGGGAAGCAGACTCCCTGCTGAGCAGAGAGCCCGATGCGGGACTCGATCCCAGGACCCTGAGATCATGACCTGAGCCGAAGGCAGAGGCTTAACCCACTGAGCCCCCCAGGCGCCCCTGTCCATATATTTTCACTTCAAAGTTCTCTCTCTACTTTCTGTCTTCTTTCCGATAGCTTAGTCTCCCTTCTTCTCAGTTACAGATTTTTATGTGCCATTGGGCAGGTTTATTTAAGAATGCTTAAAGGATTCTTTCTGTGGGCCTGGATAGATAGATTTATCTGTCAAAGATACAGCCTTCACAGAAGTGAAGCCAAAACGGTAGAGTTAACTAAAAAAATAAGGGCCTTAATCTTATAAAGTAAGCGCGGTCCTATGGACAAAGAATGTAGTCTATGGGTTTGAAGTCTTGGCACAGTAGACATCTGGTGTGTTTTGTTCTTGGGCATTTTTTCACCCTCTGACATAGAGCCTGATGCCTCCCCTAGCCCTCTCCTCAACCCTGAGACCACGTTCCTCAGGTGGGGCTGCATTTCTGATTCAGGGGAGAGCGTGTAACCGAGATTTAAAGCAATTAGAACATAATACCCTGGAGTTCACAGATCTATACCTCAAGCTGGGCCAGTTAGGGGCGATCAGATATGAGCTGGGACTCTTCCTTGAGCTCTCAGAGAAGGAGTTTCCTGCTGCTTTTCCTGTGGTTGTGAATCAGGAAGTACGTCACTCCAGGAGCTATGGCAGCTATTGTTGGTTGGTGAGGGGAGACTCAAAGCCAGAGGGAGTCCACACAGAGGAAACAGAACTTAGAAGTAGACAAGCTGGTCCTGATTTAATCGTGGGAGCTTCTCTCTCTAGCTGTGCCTGTTATTCTTGGACTCTGCAGTTAACATGAGCCACTACACAATTTCTTTGGTTTGTTTTCCCTTAAGCTGGTTTGATTTGGGTCCTGACACTTGCAACCGGAAAAGACCCAACTAGAACACAAGGAATTTTTTTCTTTAATGAAGCACTCGGTCGATTACCCTCAGACATGCCCTCTCTGTTTGTCAAACGTCGGCAGTGGATATGAAGAGTTTATAAGGACATTCAAGCCGGGCTGCAGCTTAATTAGAAAGACCTTAAATAAAAAGGAGACAAGTGTCTGAAACAAGGAAGATTGGCTGGTAGGGGAGGAAAACCTGGCTTCCCATCCCGATCCTGCCACAAATCACCCTAGGACTCCTGGTCCAGCATCCATTTTGCCACATGGCCACTCAGCTCCAAAGCACCTGTTTCTGCTCCACATTTTCTCCTATTCTCTCTGGCCCTTGGATATTTTTCTTTCCCTCTTTTCCTTTTTATCTCTATTAAGGGCATGGAGCTACAAAGTTAAGGCATCCCGGCAAACGATTAGAGCCCTTTGCAAGTATAAAATCCTTGGCTCCCATGTCCCTGAACTTGTTTTAGCTCTTTAACCTCAGGGCTCCCTGATTTTACCAGAACACAGCCAGGCACACAGACGACCTCATGGCTAGTTTCTGACCGTCAATCTGCATATGTTAATGCCTTCAGTTCTCAGAGGAACCATGCGGGGTAGGAATTCCTGTATTCATCTTATAGGTGAGAATATTTAGGTTCAGAGTAAGAAATTTGCCCCGGAACAAACAAACAAACAAACAAACAAACAAAAAACCCCTAAAAGTTTGTAGGTGAGAATCAGGATTGAAAGAGTTCTGACTCTGGGGCACCTGGGTGGCTCAGTGGGTTAAGCCTCTGCCTTCGGCTCAGGTCACGATCTCAGGGTCCTGAGATCAAGCCTTTCATTGGGCTCTCTGCTCAGTGGGGAGCCTGCTTCCGCCTCTCTTTCTGCCTGCCTCTCTGTCTACTTGTGATCTCTACTTGTGATCTCTCTCTCTCTCTCTCTGTGTGTCAAATAAATAAATAAAGTCCTTAAAAAAAAAAAAAAAAAGAAAGGAAAGAAAGAAAGAGTTCTGACTCCATAGGCCATGTTCTTTCTACTCTCCTGCAGGAAAATGGAATTCTATAGCTTTGTCGTGGAAGACAGAAACTTTTGCACACCCTTCCCTGACCCTGAATCCCTTGGAAGGCCGTCTGTGAGATGAAAGCTGCATAGTCATTCCCTCAGTAATTTAGGAGAAAATTACTGAGTGCCTATCAGGTGCTGAGCACGTTCCAAATGCTGAGAATACAACAGTGAACAGGAGAGAAAACGTCCCTGGTCCTCAGAGAGCACTTACAGCCAGTAAAAAGGACAGATAGCAAGCATTCAAATAGATGACAGGTATCATGTCAAGTGATAATAAGTCCCATGAAGAAATAATGAAGCAGGATAAGGGTGTTAGAGAGTGATGAGGTACTATTTGAGATGGAATGGTCGAGGAAGACATCTTGGAGGAAGGACATTTGAACAGACACCCCCATAGAGTGACAAAGTGAGGTGTGCAGTTTTCTGGAAGAGGAGTGTTTTGTGCGGACACCTTTTCACCATCATAGGATATCATCAGCTGTCCCTTCTTCTCTGACCACCACCCCTTCACTAGAGAAACTCCTTGAATGTGCGGATGCCCCACGGAAGAGCAGAAACGCCACTGGTGCTGGGAGTGACCGGAAGTAAAGCCACCCCAACAAACAGATGCTGACAGGAGCTCACATCCTAAAACAAGCTGGCCACGTGGTAGCCTGAACTGGATCCTGGAATAGAGAAGGAACATTAGAGGGACACCTGCTAGGAATCTGAACACGGTCCATAGTTTAAATTACAAGTATTTCCCAATGTTAATTTTCTCAATTTTGATAAGTGTACCATGATGTTAACACCAGGCAAGAGTGAATGATGGATATGTGAGATCCCTGTACTAGCTTTATTACTCTTTTGTAAATATAAAATGATTTTACAACAAAAAGTAAAAAAAAAAATAACAAAACATAAGAAAATACTGAAAACTATAAACTATTACTAAAACAAATTAAACAAGACCAAAATAAATGCAGAAATATGCCATGTTCATGAATTGATAGACTTCATATTGTCAGTTTTCCTCAAAATTATCTATGGATTTGGTGTCATCCCCCCTAAAACCACAGTAGGTTTTGTGTATGTGGATTAAATTATTGATTTTCGTTTATATGAGAGTGCAAAGGACCACGATAGCCAAGACAGTCTTGAAGAAGAACATTCTAGATATCAAGAATTATCATAATTAAGACAATGATGATGCAAAGAAACTGGAACAGAATTGACAGTCCAGAAACAGACCATATATAGTAACTAGATTTATGACAAAGGAACATGAAAGTTCTAGGAAAAGAATGGTTTTTAATAAATAGCACTGAATCAATTGGATATCCACACAGGAAGAAATGAATTATGAACTCCATCTCACACAATACACAAAAATCAATTTCTTATGTATTATAGGAAAATAAAACTTCTAAAAGAAAACAAGGAGAATATTTTCATGACCTCAGTGGAAGCATTTATTTCTCAAAACACAAAAAACATAAGCAACAAAGAAAATAATAAATTGGACTACCTAAAACTAAGAACTTTCTTCCTTAAAAGAGCTCATTAAGAAATTTAAAAAACCGTCATGGAGGAGAAGATATTCATAGTTTATGTATCTGACAAAGGACTGATATCCAGAAGATATAACTAAGTCCTACAAATCTGTGACATAATTTGACAAATACTTCCAATACACAAAGCAATATGGATGAATCTCACCAACATGGTGAGTTCAAAAAGCCAGATACAAAAGGACTCCTGTGCAAGTCCATTTATATCAAGTTCAAAAGCAGACTATCCTATGACCGTGTTGTTTGCAAAGTTAGCTTGACACAATAAATATTATCGCCGACAGTTTCTGAGAGTCAAGAATCTGGGAGTGGATTAGCTGAGTCATTTAGGCTCTGCTTTTCATGAGGTTGCAAGTCTGAAAGCTTGATGTGCTGAAGGATCCACTTCCCAGCCCACTCACCTTGTTGGCTGGTGTTAGTTTCTTGCTAGTTGCTGCTGGGTCCCCAGTTTCTCATTCCATGGCCCTTTTCATGGGCTGGGTGAGTGTCCTATCAACATGGCAGCTAGCTTCCCATGGAGTGAGAGAGCTGAGGGAGAAGAGATTCCAAGATGAAGACCACAGTGTTTTTTACAACCCAATTATGGAAATGACATGCCGTCACTGCTGCTGTATGATGTTGGACACACAGACCTATCCTAGTGTAGTGAAAGGAGGCTACCCAAGGGCATGCATACCAGGAGGTCGGCATTGGGAGCTATCTTGCTGGCTGGCTTCCAGACCCATCTTCCTCACCACCCCTTCATAGAATATTTGTAGAAATTCTAAGATTCCCAGAATTAATTTCTTATTCTTTCTTTCCTTTTTTTTTTGCTACGATTTCATCAATATGCATGAAGATTTCCAGATGCTTTTAAACTGGTGACTCTGTTGGAAGAACTTGCTGGTAGGAAGGAGGAGAAACTTGGGAAGAGGGACAAATTCTCCCATTGCTCTCTCACAGCACACCTGTTCTATGAAGACGGCTGTGCAGGCCTATGATTACAGAAATTCTAGCAGGCTTCTCGGTCCTATTACCTCAACCTAACTTCTTCCTTTGATCTCTGATGTCTCAAATACACCAGTTGAGACCCATACCATTAGCAAAAGCTATTTTTTTTCCCTGGTCACATGCAAGCACATTAATCAGAACACAACAGCATGGTTTCCTCACTCGACCGCTCATTGGAATCCTTTGGGAGCCATTAAAAATACCAATTCCCAAGTCCACCTAGGTCCATTGGTCCAAAACCTTCTGAGGTGGCCTCCCAGATTCCCTACCTCTCATCCAGCTCTGAGAGAGTTGGCCAAACATCTCCCAGCCGATCCTGCAGTGGTATGTGGAAAGCACTGTTACATACCATTAATGGATGAAGATTTCAGAACCTTTCTGGAGAGTGAGTTTCAATGAGGGCAAATCATTTGTTCACAAAGAGCTCATTTTCCTTTCCACCTCTATCTGTCCAATGTGCTGAGTGAGATAATGCTTCCTGGCCTCTTTGAACGCCCTCTTGTTCCCCTGCTGCACTTTGGTTCCCATCACGTCAGCCTTGAGGTGGAGTGGCCTGTCAGCACCGCTGGCTTCTGACCCGAGACACAGAATCAACTTTCTCTTCTCAGCTGCAGACTTTGTGTGAACCCATGCCAGGAGGGGGCTAGGGACTTACATTTAAGAGAACACATGGCCATCTCTTGACACAGATGGGAGATGTTTCCTTTTTGGCAATAGAAGGACGCAATGCCTTCTAGAGTTGCCACTTAACGTAGATGAGATTATAGTTTGTGGACTGGGGGAAGGTATAGACTCTTCTCACTTATGGGAAAATATACAAATCCTGGGAAAATTCTTTTTTCTTTTAAGAATTTTATTTATTTATTTGACAGAGAGAGAGAGAGCGAGCAAAAGCAGGCAGAGTAGCAGGTAGAGAGAGAAGCAGGCTCCCTGCTGTGCAAAGAACCTGATGTGAGGCTTGATCCCATGATTGTGGGAACATGACCCAAGCCAAAGGCAGTTGCCCCCCTAAAATTTTAAGGGCGCCTGGGTGGCTCAGTCATGGTTAAGCATCTGCCTTCGGCTCAGGTAATGATCCCAGTGTTCTGGGATCCAACCCCACATCGGGCTCCTTGCTCAGAGGGGAGCCTGCTCCTCCCCCTGCCTGCTACTCCTCCTGCTTGTGCGCGCTCTGACAAGTAAGTAAATAAATAAACTCTTAAAAAAAAAAAAGTGAATTGTAAAAATAAGCTTTGTTTTTGCATTCATTCCCTTGACAAATACTGACTGAGTGTTTCTGACCAATATCCTGCTCTTGCTTACCCTACCCCAGCTACACTGACCCAACTTCGGTTCCTCCAACAAGCCACACCCTCTCCCGACTCAGAGAATCTGCCAGAGCTGCTCCCTTAGCCCAGAAAACTCTTCCCCGAGTATCTGTTTGGCTAATTTCCTTACTTCCTCCAAGTCTTTGTTCAAATCCTACCTTTTCACTGAAGTCGAACCTGACTACCCCATTTAACACTGAAACCAACTTCCCTTTCTTTCTTTCCTTCTTTTTAAAAAAAAATTATGTTAGTTGGTCACCAAACAGTACATCATTAGTTTTTGATGTGGTGTTCCATGATTCCTTGTTAGCGTATAACACCCAGTGCTCCATGCAGTTCGTGTCCTCCTTAATGCCCATCACTGGGCTCACCCTTACCCACCCTCTCTCCCTTCTAAAACCCTCAGTTTGTTTCCTGGAGTCCATAGTCTCTCATGGTTTGTCTACCCTTCTGATTTCCCCCTCTTCATTTTTCCCTTCCTTCTCCTAATGTCCTCCATGCCATTCCCTATGCTCCACAAGAAGTGAAACCATATGGTAATTGACTTTCTCTACTTGACTTATTTCGCTTCCAGCTTCCCTAACCTGGCTCTACCTTTCTGCTTTTTCCATGGCATTTTTGGACTCTAAACATGCCATATACTCTAGTAGGTTGATCAATTATTTTTTGAGGTCTTGCTCGGGGCAGGAATCTTATTTTTGTTCACCAGGCATCACAAGTACTTAAGGTAAGGCCTGGCACATGGTAGACATTTGGGAATACAGGCATGCCTCAGAGATATTGTGGGTTTGGTCCCAGACCACTGCAATAAAGCAAATATCACAATAAGTGAGTCAAATAAATTTTTGGTTCCCCAGTGCATATAAAAGTTATATTTACACTATAGTCTACGAAGTGTGCTGTAGCATTATGCCTAAAAAACCAATGTACGTACCTTAATTAAAAAATACACTATTACTCAATAATGCTAACCATCATGTGACCTTCCAGTGAGTTGTAATCCCTGATCAAAGGTCATAATAATGAAAATAATAATAATAATGAAAAAAAATGGAAATATTGCAAGAGGTACCAAAATGTGGCACAGAGACACAAAGTGAGCAAATGTTGGAAAAATGGCACTGGTAGACTTGAGACAGGGTTGCCAGAAAGTTTCAGTTCCTAAAGAAAGGCAGTATCTGTGAAGTGCAATAAAATGAGGTCTGCCCTCATTCATTGAATTGATTAATTGGGACTGGAATAGTGGCAAGCAAGACAAGTGTGATCATTATTGTCACAGAGATTCTGATTAATGGAGGAGATCATTAACACAGAAATCATTATCAAAATGTGTATTAGTGGGCGCCTGAGTGGCTCAGTGGGTTGAGCCTCTGCCTTCAGCTCAGGTCATGATCTCAGGGTCCTGGGATCCAGTCCCACATCGGGCTCTCTGCTCAGCAGGGAGCCTGCTTCCCCCACCCCTCTCTCTGCCTACTTGTGATCTCTCTCTCTCTCTGTCAAATAAATAAATAAAATCTTTAAAAAATGCATATTAGTGATCATTGTGATGGCTAGGATGGACATATATGGAATTCTGTAGGAGAGTGTATGAGGAACCTTACTTGTCAGGGTGTTAAGGGGGGTTTGCTGAGGGAGCAACATTTACCTTGAGGTTGGGAAGTTGAGTGGAGTAACCCAGTTGGAGGGAAGGAAGGCAGAAGAAATAATCTACATTTTGATTAGTTTCTAGTAGTCCAGCCCACTTATAACAATTAGTATGCCTACATATCATTTGGGGTGACTTTCTTTCTCTCAAAGTATCTATTCAAATTAAGTTTCTAAAAATCTGTATACCACTTGCCCCATTTCTTGAGAGTATCAAAATCTGAACATCACTTTAAAATTTCTCCTTCTATGGGGATAGTCTTTGATGATATTCTCTATCTTTTGGGTTTCTTAATCAGATGGAAACACAATGAATAAGTTTTCAAACCTCATGAACCACTGAATAAGTAAAGTTTAAATATACTTAGCAATGAATCAAGAGTCTTAGAGATGTTGTCTCAGAGACAAAACCAAAAGAAAAAGCTTGAGGTAAAAGTGCCTTACACTGAGATGAAAGCCTTAGTTGATGAGATGAGTAATTCTCTAGGTATTCTTCCAAGACTTTGAAATAAGGTACTTTGTAAAAGGCAACGCAAGAATATGTCTGTGGGGATTTGAAGGTCAAAGTTATAACTGTTAATCACCTGTTAGAGATCACCTGACTGCATTAGGCAGTTTTTCTTTCCATTTCTTAGAAGAACAAACACATTTGTAAGAAAACCCATTGGTATGGAATAATGAGCAAGTGGCCAATACTGTGAAAAAGATTGGAAAACTCATAAGCACTAACAGAATTTAAACATTCACTTGTTGGCCAGGAGGTTAAGAAGAAAAGAACACTAGCGCACTGTTGGCAGGAACGTTAATCAGTACAGTCACTGCAAAAACGGTATGGAGGTTTCTCAAAATGTTAAAAATAGAGGGGTGCCTGGGTGCTTTCAGTCAGAAAGCATCTCCCTTCGGCTCAGGTCATGATCTTGGAGTCCTGGGACAGTGGGGAGCCTGCTTCTCTCTCTCCCTCTGCAGCTCCCCCTACTTGTGCTCTCTGTCTCTCAAATAAACAAATAAAATCTTCAAAAATATATTAAAAATAGAACTATCATATGATCCAGAAATTCTACTTCTAGGTGTTCATCTGAAGGAAATGAACACACTAACTTAAGAAGATATCTGTACCCTCATGTTCACTGTGGCGGTACTTACAATAACCAAGACATGGAAACAACTTATGTGTCCACTGATGAATGAAAGGATGAAGAAGATATTACACACACACACAGTGATTCCAGATTGACCGGCTGAAGATCAATTCCCGAGCGAGGGTGAAGCTACTCTAAGGTTGGGTATTTAGCCTTGGTTTGCTGACCTGGGGCTTAGCACAAGTGGCTCCATTTTAGGCCCATTTCTTTTCTCTTTTTGATCATGGACCAGGGAGCAGGGGTTGTGGGGGCTGGTGGTGGATGTTCTTACCGCCAAACAATTCACTGACGTCTGCTCAGAGTCCTACAATTCAGCTCAATTCTGACACTATCTACTCTGAGAAAGCATCAGATTTCACCCACAAAACTCCTATCTACTTCAGATGCCACAAGCCCCTCCTCTGATTAAATTAATTTGCTAGAGAGGCTCCCAGAATTCAGGAAAACATTTTTCTTCCCAAATTATAACTCAGAGATAGCCAGATGGAAGAGACACATGAGGCAGATCTGAGGGACAGGGGCAGGGCTTCCAAGCTCTCTCCTAACTGTCACTTTCCCAGAGGCTCCACATGTTCACCAATCCAGAAGCTCTCCAAACCCTTTCTTTTAGGGTTTTATGGAGGTGTCAGTACCTAGACATGATTAATTAAATCATTGGCCTTTGACAATTGATTCAACCTCCGGCTCCTCCCACCCCCCTGAACTCAGTTTTAAGCCTCTAGTCACATGGCAGCCATCTTGAGGTGCTTTCCAAAAGTAACCTCATTACTGTACACTCAGGGGTGGTTGAAAGGGGTTGATATGAATGTTAAGACACCTTTATTACTTTCATCACTTAGGAAATTCCAAACGTTTAGGAGCTCTGGCCAGAAAGAGGAATGAAAACCAAATACATATCTCTCATTACAAATCACATTATCGCACATGCTTAAATTTCCATTTGAACAAGAAATTTTTTGAAAACAGTATTTATGTCCAGATGGGTGATTTCTATTTTCTTCTGAATATTTTTGTATTTAAAAAAAAATTTTTTTTATAATGACCACAGATTGTTTATAGGATCTAAAAATCTCTTCTAAAATAATAATTGAATTTGGGTGTGGATGAACTAAGCGTGTTTTCACATAAAGCATCACACTAATTGCCAGAATTATTGCTTTCTAACTGCTCACTCCAAACTCCCACCTCGCTCACGCAGTTTAGGGTCCAGGATAATGCCCGAGAAAGGAACCAGCAATTTTCTCCCTGAGCTTTGTGAATTCTACTCACTAAGGAAAGCCTGCCGCCCACCCAACAAACCGCCTTCTGGGACCCAGTAACTGTGTTCTTGTCTTTTCTCTCCAGATGCCCGTTTTCTGCCCAGCCCTGAAGGGACTGAGCAGGGGATGGGGCCGAGTGCAGTGAGGGGAAGTCCTTTCTCTAATCCGGTTTGTCTCTCCTGCCAGGCTTCACTGTTCCCCTGAGGGTGGATGAAAGTCAGGAACACTCCTTGGTTTCTTCTTTCAGCCCCCGTCATCCTCTCCTGGCAGCCGGAGGGAGAAGAAAGGCTTAGCTGCTTGAATGGAGGGTCCTGGGGGAAGGGGAGCTTTTGGCAACGGGAAATGATGCAGCCAATTTGGAAAACAGTCTGGCAGGTTTTCAAAGGTTAAACAGAGAGTTACCACACAAGCCAGCAATTCTACTTCTGTACATGTGCCTATGAGAACTGAAAATACATATGTCCACGCAAAATCAAATGTTCATAGCAGCCCTATTCATCCTAGCCCAAAGTCAGAACAACCCCAATGTCCATCAGTTGGTGAACGGATAAATAACATACTCATATCTGTACAATGGAATATTATTTGGTAATAAAAACGAATGGCTTGCTGGTACGTGTTACGATGTGGATAAATCTTGAAAGCATTATACGCGAAGTGAAAGAAGCTTGACGCATAAAACCATATATTGTGTGATTCTATTTATAAGAAATCCAGAATAGGCAAATCTATAAAGACATAAAGTAAATGTGTGGTGACCTAGGTCTGGGGGGAAGGGTTTGGGGAGAAATGGGAGTGACGGCTAGTGGGTATGAGGTTTCTTTTTAGGGTGATGAATGTTCTAAAATTGATTGTGGTAATGATCGCACAACTCTGTGAATATACTAAAAACCATTGAATTGTACACTTTAAAAGGGTGGATTGTATGGTATGTGATTTATAACCCAATAAAGCTGCTAAAAAAGAAAAAAGGTGAGCCAATTGAAAAAATACTGGTTATTTCCCACCAAGCTACTTTTCAACCATATGCACGTCATATATATTACAGATATTTTAAAAATTGGAAGCAGATCCTAGATGCAGGTGATCCTACTTTCCCTCCTAAATATGTATTAGGCGCCTACTTTGATCAAAGTACCATGGTGGATACCGGGGAAATACAAAGATGGATAAGGCATGTCCCTTCCTTTGAGAAGCTTACAGTATGATTGTTTCCATCCACTTGACTTCTAGCTGCTGTGGTCCACAGGTGGAATCGATTATTCTTTTCACCTGCCCAAATTAATATCTCCAACTTTAGTGAGTTGAGAGCAGCAGTTAAAAGAATCAAGAGGATAGAAGGATGCGGTAAGAAGTCATACTAAAAAGAGTTCAACTTTGCAGCTAGTAAAGACACATGCGGAGAAGGGCTAAGCTGGCTTGAGCTGAAATGTATGCTCGAAATCTAGGAACCCTCAACTTTTGAACCTTTAAAGTTGCACCCTGTGCTTATTAAGTCAGGATCTGGGGGTGAGATGCAGGCATGGGTTTGTCTTTGAAATGTTTTCCTTGATTCCATGTGCAAGTTGGAAACCCCCAGCTTGGATGCTTGAACTAAGTAGTTTGTTGTGAATAAGGGCAAGGGTTACTTTATAAAGGGGAGCAGTGGTCAACCTAGGGGAGATATTACCTCCCAAAGACTCTGTCTGGAAGGTTGGGCCATACCCAGTGTGATTTGTCTGGGTGAGGAGGCTGTGTAAATTTAGAAGTTGACTCCCAACATCATGTTTGTGATCAAAACCGGCCAGAGGGACACAGGAGGAGTTTCCAAACCAAGAAATGGGAGGAACCTTGGGTTAAAACCCGGAGGTGGTCATCGATTCATCAAACTGGAGAATCATCAAATCATACAATCAAACTGGAGAGGTCAAGCCAAAAAAAAAAAAAAAAGTGTTGAAATATGTCCAAAGGGGATTGAAGGGGAGGAAGTAAGAGAAGTGGGAAGTTCAGAAGTTAACTCCTTGAATGCTGAGTGATGACTTTCTAACATGAGTCAGTCTATTTGCCTGGGTTCAAGGGGGAAGCATTAGGACTTCATTAGGCTTCTGAGGCCTTGCAAGTTGTAATTAAGGGAAACTAGAGATATTGGGGGTCCTTTGTTCGATATCTTTGGGGCTTTCATCACGAAGGGCAATTATACTATTCCTTAAAACATTCATTCGTCTCCACTCTTGAAAACAAAATATTGGGTTGAACAGATTGCCCTCTGTTCTGGCTCAGTGGTTCCAATGTCCTAATGTCTAACATTTAATTTCCTTTTTTTTTTTTTTTTTTTTTTTTTTTTTAAGGATTGATCTGTCCAGAATGAGAAGAGAATTGTGACTGGAAGTCTTTGTCCATCATATGATACAAACAGGGACAGAGAGGATTCTGTGTTTGCTCAAGGCTCCATGCCGAACAGGATGCACTTTGGACATCATGGTTTTTTGCAAAGCAGTATCCCATTAGTGGGAGTGGAATTAAACACAGAATGTCAAACTCCATATGATTGGGGTCTTGGCACTGGAGTTACAGTCTTGGCACTAGGAGCTATTTCCTGGTACAGGAACCTAGAGGAACTGCCTTCCTGTTATGTTTCAACTGTCCAATTTGACTATCTTCTCTTCCAGAGTATCCATAGAAGCAGGCTAGCTCATTTGTAGGGAAACCCCACCCAGGCTTTTAGGACTGATAGGCAGAATTTCCCAGGGCAGAGAGGCTGTCTGCAAAGCAGGGGCAGAACATGGATTGGAAGGGTCTGACAGAAGGTCAAATCAGTGGCATGGAGGACCCTAGAATTCAGTTAGGCAGCCTGAAGAGTATTTGGTTTAGAATCAAGCCAGGATTTTCTCCGCAACTCTGAAAAAACCTAATAGTCTTAAACTGGCTACTGACTGGGTGAAGAGGTCTTAAGTTTGGGTGGGGATGGGGGGATGGGCGGTGGGCAGTGGGGATGGAAGAAGTTGTTCATTTCCTTCTTTGATTACATTTTAAAGTATGTTTTTACCCAAGTTCCAATTGCTTATAGGATTTATAGCCCTGGAACTTTGAAAAAGTCAAGTATTTGAGATTTGAAAACCCATGTGCTGGGAAAGATAAGAGGTCCTCGAATTTCAGTTCTGTTAATGCTGTCACAGAAGGCGATGGTAGTTTTTGCAAAACAAAATAGGTTTTTGGTTGGTTTTATTGTGGTTTTGATAGAATTAATTGATTATTGATATTTTGGAGAAATGGGTGAGATTTTGACAGAAGGGATAACAGACTGGTATTGTCTATTCTAATAGCTTTTTATTTGGCTACCGGTCAAGTATTTGAACTGGAAAACCCAAAATTGTTAAAGACTGGAACTGTCTCAATTTTGGTTTTACATCTTGACACTATTTGATTAAAGCCTTCACACATTCAGTTTATTTTCTTAAAGTTTGTTATAGAAGCAACCAAAGTTCTGCAGATCTGTAAATAAATTATATCTCACTGTACATAACCTGGGTTACATTCTTGGGTGAGTCATGTCAACATTGGCAGAATGTTTAAATAAACATTCTAGAGAAGGTTAAACAGAGGTTAAACAGTTTACGCGCCCCTTCATACCAAGAGCCTTAGGCATTTCAATCTTAAATTTTCTATTTTACGCAACAAAAATTTCATGATCAATCTCGGTAAAAAATATTATCATTTCTTAATATGAAAGCCTGCAAATCTTTTACTGATCACTCATGTAATCTAAACAGATCCTTAAAAAAAAAAAATCACCACTTCCCAATGTGACAATATACAAAATGTTTGCTAACAAGATTTTCTCACCAGAACATCAACTGGAATTTCAACTTTTAACAAAGCTTCTGGGCAGAGCCAGCATTGGGGTAAAATGGATATAAATAAGCTAGAACATTGGAATTCCTTTGTGTTTCTAGCAAGGCCCCAAACCTCAAAGTTCTTTCTCTAATAGACTCTCCCTTTGAACACAGGGGTTGACACGTGACCCAAGTTGGACCCTGTCTCTTGGCCTCTGAGACTGATGCAGGATAGACATGTGATCCAAGCTGAGCGAGTTTTTGTTCTTCCTTGGGATATTTCAGCCTCAAGTAAGAAGTTAGTAGTTCTTTTTCCTTCTTGATCATGGAGCTATTGGGATGTGAGTCCATCGCCATAGGCTACCATATTCCATATTCCTCTTTGCATGGACAATGAACTTTTGAGGTATCAGAGAAAGAGAAGAACAGGCAAGTAAAAGCAAAGAGAAACAGAGATGAGTAGAGTCATAGGAGAACTGTGAGAAATGGAAGACACGAGAATTACTCACATCCAAGTTGTGTCATGGTAGTAGTGTTAGGAGTGGCAGAAAACACTTGTGTTTATTATTTGGATGCCATGAAGTATCTCAGTGTATTGAGAAGTAAATGGAACAACATAGAGCCCTTAAAAATCTTATCCATGAAGTAACTCAGTGTATTCTTTGTAAAGGAATACATTCCCCACTCTCTCTCTCTCTTTTTTTAAAAGATTTATTTATTTATTTATTTATTTATTTGACAGACAGAGACCGCAAGTAGGCAGAGAGGCAGGCAGAGAGAGAGGAGGAAGCAGGCTCCCTGCTGAGCGGAAAGCCTGATGCGGGGCTCAATCCCAGGACTCTGAGATCACGACCTGAGCTGAAGGTAGAGGCTTTAACCCACTGAACCACCCAGGTGCCCCAACATTCCCCACTCTATTTCCTTGTGCAGAGAGAGCTTTCATGTCCTACTCTTGGCCTCTCTTGCCAATTCCTACTCCTCCCCATGGCAAGAGGAGTGCCAAGGTTTAATTGGTCGTATGGGAGAAGGACTTGTGCATGTTCAGCTAATCTCCTCCCTCTTTCCTCTCTTTAGAGCCCTGCCTGCCACCCAAGAACCTGTGTCCTGTTCTAGTTTCATGACATGCATCCCTGTAGTACTCGAGGGGAGAAACAAGATGGATTCATGGATAGATGCATAATTATAGAATAAAGCAAGAATCATAAAATGTTATGTAGAATTAAGGTAGTGCTATAAGGGGTGTTAATTTTCCGATTCTTTCAAGTCCGCTGTATGTTTGAAGTTTTTCATAATAAAATGCTGGAAAAATACTAGTCTGCATTATGATGGTCTAACCTGACACAGGCATTTGATATAAGCTGGGAAGCAGACAGAGATTATATTCCTTAAAAAGAGTCTGGTATCAGGTGTTGAGTTTTGCAGATCACATAGGTATTATAAGCAAGTGTAAGTTTAGCTGTAGAGCTTCAGAAAGTGGCCAAACAGGTCATACTTGTAATTGCCTAGGAGAAGCAATTCTTCCTCACAGGTGAAAGCTTTTGCTCTATTCACTAGCCGGAATTTTGAATGCTACTCTCCTTCCCAGAAAGCAAAAGGAATGGAAACTGGATATTTCAATACTTGACGGGATGTGAAGGGTAGGTTCAAGGAAAGACATTTCATAACTTAATTGAGATAATGCTTATGAAATGCTTACTATGTTGGCTGGGTAGATTCCCAATAAACGTTAGCTGTGATTATAATTAGCTTATTGAAAAAGAAAATCATATATTAGTTATAACATTTGAGTGGGTTGAATTGTGTCCTCCAAAAAGGTATGTGCAAATTCTTGTCTCCCCCACCCCGGACCTTGAATGTAACCTTATCTGGAAATGGGTTCTTTGCCGATGTAATGAAGTTGGAGTGAGAGCTTGCTAGATTTAGGTAGGCCCTAAATCCAATGACTGATGTCCATGGAAGAGAAAGGAGAGAAAGACACAGAAAAGGAGGGCATTTGAAGATGGAGACAGAGCTAGGGTTATTGCTACCACAAGGCAAGGAAATCCAGGAGGCCCCGGTAAGGAAGCCACAAGGAAGGATTCTCCCCTAAACCATCAAAGGGAACGTGGCCCTCCTGATACCTTGATTTTCGCTTCCAGAATGGTGAAAGAAAAATTTTCTGCTGTTTTAAGACCCTACATTTGTGGTGATTTGTTATTCAAATGTTAAACCAAGAAAAAGGATGTGACAAGATATTACGTGGTTTGTTACAACTGAATAGTGTAGATTGGGATAGGAGTGTTGGGGGGCGGACTGTATTAGAATCACCTGGAGGACGTGTGCCGTCTCAAAAACCTCTTTTCCAGGGAGGTAGCTACTAGATGGTGAGCAGTTTCTCCTTTAAAAATCACTACCTTGGGGTGTCTTGGTGGCTCAGTCGTTAAGCGTCTGCCTTCAGCTCAGGTCATGATCCTGGGGTCCTGGGATCGAGCCTCACATCGGGCCCCCTGCTCAGTGGGAGGCCTGCTTCTCCCTCTCCCTCTCCCCCTGCCTGTGTTCCCTCTCTCGCTGTGTCTCTCTCTGTCAAATAAATAAAATCTTAAAAAAAAAAAAATCACTACCTTGTTGTTGGGAGTACATGGGACCCTCAACTGGGCTGGATCTGAATTAAAGTAGGAGAACCAGTAGTCGAGATAATAATTGTGGTATGTCCGATGGAGAGCAGGTGATTATCACCTGAAAGACATGACTCTCTGTATTTGGTTGTCCCGGCGACATAGGCAAAGAGAAATAAATTATATTTAAGCCATTTATGTGAGATTTAAAATGTTAAGATATTGGGTTTGTGTTAAATAAATGTTAAGATATTAATGCTCAAGGCTCTTGGTGCCTGCTAAGAGAAATAGCACAGTCATTTTTGTAGTTATATCGTTTACTGGAATGTTGAAAAGAAAAATGCCTCTGTGATGGATAAGGCATAACAAAGATCTTTGAGCTTATGGTCTGAATCTCAAGTGCCTACCCATTTCTCACTCTTATCATTCAAATGGGGTCACGGTATATTTCAGCCATCCTCAACTACTTTCATCTTGAAGGGAAAATAAGATTAAGAAAATAGTAACACAAGCAATCCATGTCCATTGTAAAATAATTAGAAAATGCAGAGAAGTCAGATGGAGGAGAGGGGGCCTGGGTGGCTCGATGTGTTAAGTGCCCAGCTCTTAATTTCCGTTCAGGTCTTGCTCTCAGGGTCATGATCTCAGGGTCCTGAGATCAGCACCGGGTGGGGCTCTGCGCTCATCAGGAGCTCTGCTTGAGATCCTTTTCCCTCTGTCCCCTCCCCCTCCCATTCCCTCCTCCCCATCCCCCTTGCACACAGACACGAGCACGCTCTCTAAAAATAAATAAATAAATCTTTTTATAAAGAAAATACAGAGATGTCAGATGGAGACAACATTCAAATTATTCGCAATCATGTCAGTCAAATATTGCCACTGTTCACACACTGGTGACTATCCTTACAAAATATTTCTGTGCAAGCATGCGGTTACGAGAATTTGATTATGATATACACACTAGTTGGAAACTTGCTTTTTCCCCCCCTTTCATTATATATTATAAGCATTGAATATGTTAGTAAGCATAGAACCACCTCAATGATTTTTAATGGCTATAGGTTGTTCCATTTTAATAATGTACTCTTTATTGAGGGATATGTTGCTGTGATTATTGTTATAAGGAACACTAAAATGAACATTCTTTTATATATATTAAATTGCATGTCCAGTGATTTTCTTAGAATTGGTACAAGGTTCCAGAATGTCCTCAAGATTGTTTTTATTGGCTTAATGTCCCTCCAATGGTATTTGTGAAGTCCTGTTCCCCTACAATCTTACAAACTGGTAATTACCTAGTTCATGTTTATCAATCTTCTAGGCAAAATAAATGGAATTTTGTTATAATTTGTGTACCTCTGCTTATTAATGGTTTCTAAAAGATGATATAACACTCATTCCTCAATTCAGGAGTGCTAAGGTCACTATTTCTCTATTTTTCTGTACTCTGCCTCTTTTCTTAGTCTTTGAGTCCTCATTCCACTGGAAGGATCTCAATTCCACACAGTTTTCCCTGGGATTGCAGCCACATTCCGGGGGACTAAGTGTAAAGTCATTGGGTGTGAGTATTGGTGTGTGTTTTGGGGGATCTGGGTGACTGGCAATGTCCCTTTTTTCTCTGCCCTAAGACCTACTGCAATGAGATGACCATCTATCCATTTGATTCTTGTTCCTCTATCTGTCCCTGAAGGATAAGGGACAACAAGATGTCAAGATGATCAGGAGGGGCTCTCCGTTCTGAGAGCTTACCTTGTTATTTCTGAGGCCACCTTTGGGCACAGGCGTCACTCTGCTGCTCTGTGACAGGCCGGCACTTGGGAGGGACTGTGAGGGTATTTGAGTTACCATCTGCCTAGACATACCACGACTTCCCTAAGGCAGGCAGTGTGGAACAGTGAGCTGTGGCAGTGCAGGAAAGGAAGGGCAGAGGGAGAAAGTAGATACCCTTTAAAAGCAACTGCTAATATTTCAGAGTATTATCTTACACTATTATTAGCCAATCATACTGATCCTTTTATGAGATGCCTGTTCTGTTCGGATCCTGTGCTTATGCCAGCTATTTTCAATTTTCTCAAAGTACCAGACCATCTTGCACTTGCAAATGTCTTTGTGCCTGCTTTTTCTTCTGGTTAAACCCTGCTTCAATTCTATATATAATCATCGTTTAATCTCCCTCTAAATGAACACTCATCATGCTCTATGTAATTGTATATTTATTTGCTCGTGGGCAGTGTAGACCATAAAACCTGCTGAAACAATTATCCTTCTCATTGAAATTCCTTGAATGAAAAGACTGTGTCATAGAATTCTTTTTTTCCTTTATGAACATATTCTTTAAAGATCTTTTAAAGTTAATTTATTTGATACAGAGAGAGAGAGAGAGCGCACAAGCAGGGGGAGTGGCAGAGGCAGAGGGAGAAGCAGACTCCATGCTGAGCAGGGAGCAGGATGCAGGGCCCGACCCCAGGACCTTGAGATCAGGCATGACCTAAGCCAAGGCAGACACTTAACGGACAGAGCCACCCAGGCGCCCCATTTTCTGAACATATTCTGAAACCAGTTTGGAAATAAATAGTTTAAGCTCTTGATGTTTACACTTAACTAAAATGGAGATAAATAACCAGGAGTGGTTTAAAGTACAACCTCTAGAATCAGAAAGAATTGAGTTAAGCTAGAACTTGTTATTTACTAGCTGTATGACAAATGGCAAGTTATTGATCCTCCTAAACCTCAGTGTTCTCATCTATAAAACGGGAAGCATTATAGTGACTTGATATGGAATTGCTTTAAAGCACATTGCCTGCCACTTAGTAAGCAAACAACAAATACAGGTGATTATTATTAATAACTATTCTTAGGTGGAGAGCAGAAAGGCTGACATGTTTACAGTCTTCTACGTTGCTGCTACCTGATGGTCAGAACTGCACATTACTTAAATCCGTAATTTATGCAGGAGAATTAGCACTAGAGAATCAAATAAAAGTGATTTATTTCTGATGATCAGTGGATATGACTGGCCATTCTGCTACTTTTCTCTTGGGCTGGTAGAAACATTGTATTCTGTGAGCCAGAACACGATTGAGTTTTGGAGTTTTCTGTACTACTTTTTAGGAAGTGAGCGTTACATGGATTTGAAGCAGAAATTATAAAGGCAAATACCAGAGAGACCAACCAACTAGGGCTCGTGAATGAAGCAGGCAAATGTGAAAGGATCAGGAGTGACAGGGATTGTGGCAAAAGGGAATGCCACGCCTCTCCCAGGGGACAGCTGTCCTGGAGCTCTGGCTTTGACAAGGCAGGAATTTGGAGCCAGCCACATCTTCCAAGTTTTCAAGAGAAGTTGGAAATCTAGAGGGCTTTTTTTTTTTCCTTTCCCATGAAGTTTCTGAATTTCTAGAAGTTGGTAACTCATTCAAGCATTGTTTTAAAAACACTGCGCAAGCCAAAACACCATGCCTGCTGGCCAGACCTGATTCACCGGTCACCAGCCTGTGACCTTTGATTTGAGATATCATTAGCATTTTCAAGAAGCATGGAGAAATGCGGCAACTTTAAAGGGCTGATAAAACACTACACAAACTTTGTCCCGTGCGATGTGAACTATTTCTAATATGCTGTCTAGTCAATTTGCGTTAAAGCATAGGTTCATTTAGGGAAAAAAAAATAAAAAGAACAGCAAAAAAACTGCACACAAGAGATTGTAACGCCTTTCATCCTTCAGTTAATTCTGCATTGAGGTTCAGCTGACTGTTTTCAATCTTGACCTCCTGTGGAAATAGACCAGGGAGTTTCTAAGTAAACTTCATTCTCCTAACAGGCCTCTGCATGAAATCAGCTGGAGAAAGTCCTGTAGCTCAACAGGCAGATGGCAGTAAGAAATTAACTTGAACTTCAGCAAGGCCAAGGTTTCCATGGGAACAGAGGAAGCAGCCATACTGCCTGGCATTCGAACTGAATAGGAAACAGGCTCCCTGACAGCATAGTTCTAGAAACGATGGCATCTTTTGGCCACTCTCCCCAAGTGCTTTAACGTTAGGTAATAACCAGATAATAAATGATACTCAGATACATGCTTAAATAGGTTAGAGTATCTATGAGTCTCAGATACGAGAAAGTGTAAGTAACTGCTGAAATCTGAAAATCATTAATAAGCTTTAGCAGTCTCCATCACAAAAACTGTATTCTTTACTGAATGAGCCCATGACATGCAGAAATCATCGCTTTAATCTTATTTTACTATAAGGAATTCAAAATTCAAATAAACTTAATTTTTATATCAATATGCGGGTTTTTTTTTTTTGGGAATAACATTTGTCATTAATATGTATTTTGTCTGAACTTTGGGGCATTCTGCATGTGAGGAGTGAGTGACCTTGATGAGCGTGATGCTTTTCTGAATTAATGACTGAAGTGGGTTCATTTCACTTTCTGTCTCTTGCCCAAAGGCAGATTAAGCTGGAAGCTAAGGACATTTAAGCTTCGTGTCCTCTCACTTGTGTTGGCCTCTCCCAAGACCTTAGGGTGAGCCTCCAAGCTGTTCACATTGTCTTATATTTTTGTAACATTTTTATCGCCCTGTGTTTTTGTAACAATTTTGTAACATTTTTAAAAGATACTTTAATTGCAATGGTTAAGGCTGTGATCCATTTCCTCTCAAACTTCCCTTCATTTCAATTCCCCTCCTGTTGAGTGATGATGAATGGCCACAGGTATTTTGGGGGTGTGAGTAAGGGGAAGGTGAGTTAGGGATACATTAATTATGGAATCAGTGGGATATGTGTATGTGGGGCGAGTTTTGTGTGTGGGTATGTTACTGCCATTTGTCCTGCAGTAAGAATAACTTCGAGTAATAAGCCTATTGCCCACTCTATTCGTCCACGATGTGTCAGTACCATGACACCAAGGTGCAGTGCAGATGTTGGATGGAGACATGGTATGTGTCCCTTAGTGCTTGGAACTTGGGAAATGGGGGTGGGGGAGAAATAAAGCTGAGTGGAGCCAGGATATAGCCTGTGGAACATGCTTTCCATCCTCAGACAGGTCAAGTCATAAATGGGAGATCTGGCTCTCTTTGGGTTCTAAACCAACTGGAAGCTCTAGCCTATGAGAAATAGTCTTAAGGCAGGGTATACAATTATACACATGCGGAATATTTCTTATGGGCATTGTGGGATATGGAATTTATCAGAATTCCAACGATTAAATTCCCAAATGAATGACTATGAAACACTGTTGACAAAGGGAATGTAAAACTCAATATGTAATTACCCCAGGACCATTGATGACAAAATGGGTAATGAGAACTGTTGATTCAAAGATCATTTAACGGGTGCCTGGGTGGCTCAGTGGGTTAAGCCTCTTCCTTAAGCTCAGGTCATGGATCTCAGGGTCCTGGGATGGAGCCCCGAATTGGGCTCTCTGCTCAGCAGGGATCCTGCTTTTCCCTCTCTCTCTGCCTGCTGCTCTGCCTACTTGTGATCGCTCTCTCTGTCAAATAAATAAATAAATTCTTTAAAAAAAAAAGATCATTTAAGATGGATCATGACTAGAGTAACTGACTTACAAGAAATTCGAAAGGCCTGGAATCTCATAGCTTATATAAAAAACTTGATGGAGGTTTTCCTAAGTTTGATAACAGTTTTGAAAGTTTATCTCATGTTGTCCATGATGACCTGTACAGCTGAAAGAAACTTTCTGACCTATCAATAACAGATTTTAACATTGCCACAGGCCAGCAACTCCTAACATGGTCAGTGATAAAACATTCTTCTCCCACAAAAATCATCTGCTGGTCTAAGTTCAAAACAATCACTGTTACTGTTACTCTTGAGTTTTCACAACATAATATGTGTAATATGTTAGTTTAAATCTGTCCATCTCATGTTACTTGTTCTTTAATAAGCATTAGAAACACCATTGGAGCTGTGTCTGATAAACTCCCCGTTGTGTGTCAACCCCAGACACACAGTGATGCAGTTACATGTTATTTTCTTTTTTAAAGATTTTATTTCTTTAATTGAGAGAGTAAGAGAGAGAGCAAGCATGAGCAGTGGGGAGAAGCCCGATGCAGGACTCAGTCCTAGGACCCCGGGATCATGACCTGAGCCAAAGGCAGACGTTTAACTTACTGAGCCACCCAGGCGTCTACTACGTGCTATTTTAAGAGAAGTTCATAATGCTTCAGAATTACTCTAATTTGCTTCAGACTTTACGAGGTGTGTCTCCCCATGATAATACACTCTGCATGTAAAACAATAGCTTTTATATAAACAATGATAGCAGGCTGGTTGTAAATGAAGACACAGAACCCCAGTTACTTCCATGCTGTTTGTTATTCATAGGAAAAATCAACCTGTGAACTTTGCAGAGCTGACTTTTTGGAACCAATTTTTCATGTGTTTTCACCCTCCCCCCATTTTAGAGAATATAGTAATGTGAACTAAAAGTAGTAATCTATTACTTTTGTACTTTCTGTCTTTTCTGCAATATATTTTGTGATTTTTATTATTTTATTTATTCCTATCGTGAATATATCAAGTCTAACAAAGGAAAATTTCAGTGAAAAAAAAAAAAAAAACAAACCAAATGCGAATTTACCCTGCCGGATGAAAGATGGTATAGTCTCTCTCTCTCTCTTTTCTCCACAGAAAATGATAATACAAAACATCACATAAAGAGGTAATCAAAGAGGATACAACACCAAAAAGTTAGGGGAAAAGAGCCTTATGGAGATATGTCAGGCAGTCTATTAACAAAAATAATTTTATTTTTCTGGATTTTGTAATGGTTACAGTATTTGATAGCCTCTTAAAACTTACAAATTATTTTATTTCTTTTATCATTCTAAATAAATATTCATCTTCAAACCTAATTTTGTATTTGTAATTTGTAGACGCTACAAAATTAGAGCTGTCCTTGTTCTCATTGCCCCCATAACGGCAAAATCAGTGTTTTTAGAGAAAATTTACAGAGAATAAAATGCACAGATCTTAAATGTACAGATTATTAAACTTTTGCCTATTTATATAACTGTATCACCAGCATTCTTGAAGATGTAAAACATTTCCATCACCTCAAAAAACAATTAAAATTTTCTAATATACTCAGGTTTAAGAAGTCAATAAAGCCATACAAGAAGAATATTTTGCTAAGACAAATCATAAGAGACTCTTAATCTCACAAAACAAACTGAGGGTTTCCAGGGGTCGGGGGGGTTGGGAGAGGGTGGTGGGGTTATGGACATTGGGGAAGGTATGTGCTATGGTGAGTGCTGTGAAGTGTGTAAACCTGATGATTCACAGACCTGTACCCCTGGGACTAATAATACATTATATGTTAATAAAAGATAAAAATAAATAAAAGAAGTACACACATACAAAAAAGAATATTTTGCTAAGAAAAATCATACTCAACACAAGCAAATGCCTAGTGATAAACTTAGAGTTACTAAAATTAAAAACTCAACAAAAAGACCAGAAACTAAGGTTGAGGAAGTTGGCCAGAACATTAAGCAGAAGGACAAAGAGATGGAAAATCTGAGAGAAAAAAATGAGATCTAAGGAACCAGTGAGAGGAAAAACTCCAACAAATAGGAGTCCCAGAAGAAAGAAAATGAGAGGAAACTTTGAAAGAAATAAATGTTTGTAGACTTGAAGAATGTCATGACTTTTTAGATTTTAATGAGTTTCTCACTACCCAGAAGATCAATAGTTGAAAAGTGTTTTTATTTGATTTCCTTACAAAATCTTCTTAAAATTTTGTGAAACAAACGAAGTGGAAATATTTAAAAGACTAAAAATGAGCATGTTAGAGGAGTATTTGACTTTCACTATAGATTGACTCAACCTATTTTTTCCAGGTCACATTTGGCCATTGTTATTCATTCACTCATCCATCCAACCATCCATCCATTCAGCACTTTCTTGGTACTTAGCCATGGCAGTGCTAGTTTCAAAGGAAAGGACTGATTCCAACTATACATCCAAGCACAGTACTGTATTATATGTGCTAGGGTGGAGGTATAAAGAAGCAGCTATCCCAGTATTTCTCACTGTCATCAAATAATATCTCTTTTATTTTTTAGACTCATTATGCTTTCTGAATCTAATGATTCAAGCATTTCATTAATTTTTTTTTAAATATTTTATTCATTTATTTGACAGAGATCACAAGTAGACAGAGAGGCAGGCAGAGAGAGAGGAGGAAGCAGGCGCCCTGCTGAGCAGAGAACCCGATGCGGGGCTCCATCCCAGGACCCTGAGATCACGAGCTGAGCTGAAGGCAGAGGCTTTAGCCCACTGAGCCACCCAGGCGCCCCAAGCATTTCATTAATTCTAAAAAAATTCTAGTCATTAGTTTTTGAAATATTACCTCTCTTCATTTTCTCCATTCTCTTCTTCTAGAATTCCTAGTAATTGTTTTATGAGAAATCTGTATTTTCTTAGCCATTTTTAGCACTTTTTCTTATTTTCCTCTACTTCATTCCATATAATTTCTGAAGATCTATATTCCAATTCACAAATTTTCTCTTCACTTGTGTCTAACCTATACGTTAACCCGTCCTTTATGTTTTAAATTTTTTTTAAAAGATTTTATTTATTTATTTGACAGAGAGAGATCACAGTAGACAGAGAGGCAGGCAGAGAGAGAGGAGGAAGCAGGCTCCCCGCTGAGCAGAGAGCCAGATGTGGGACTCGATCCCAGGACCCTGAGATCATGACCTGAGCCGAAGGCAGTGGCTTAACCCACTGAGCCACCCAGGCACCCCTTTATGTTTTAAATTTATGACTACAACTTTCTAGTTGTTCTTCTCATACTTGTGCAACTCCATGTGCCCTTTTTTACTGTGTCTTGTTATTTTCTTCCGTTTGGATTCATTATCTTATGTCTTTAATCATTTAAAAATTTACTTTCTAACCTTTACTGATAGCCCTATTAAATGAATTCTGGGAAACCTAATGGCATTCTTTGTCATGTCCTTTGAATTTTGCTTATATTACATGGTTTCTTTATGTATTTTGTACTTTTAAATGGAAAGCTGATCCTCATTAGGCTTTATTTGTGAGAGTCCCATGAGGCTTAGATGGAAGGCATTTTCTTCCAAAGGGATTTTATATTTGTTTCTTCTAGGTGCCCAAGAGGCCCTAGACCAAATTGTTTAAGTTACTTTCTTAGCTTGAGGGGACTTGGATCAGGTGTATGTTATCTATAAAGAGGATTAGGCTTTTGTTTACACATTCTCTGGGGAGGTTCACCCATATCCCCCAACCCAGAGCTGAGGTCAAGACAAAGAAAGGTCCTTATCACGTCCCTCTGTGGTGGTGGAATATTTTCTAGTCCAGTCTCTCTCTGTGGGATTAGTGTGTATATGTCTGTGTGTGTGTGCATGTGTGTGTGTCCCCGTGTGTGTGTCTGTGTATGTGCATGTGTATATGTAAGTATGGCTTCTCAGTTGCATTCTTCATACACACAGGGATAGGCCTCAACTTCCGGTACTACAGCCCTAGCCCTAGGTTTCTAACAACCCCTGTACACTGTGTCTCTCCATGGGACAGTCAAGGGTCAGATCATGAATTTACTTCTCTAGTTTTATCTTTCCTTTCCATTTTGCCTTCTGAAGAATTGCTGTTAATTTCTTTTGAGCTCGGCTCTTCAAGTAAAGATTATTTTATTTATTTTGTATGGCATTTATAGGAGTTTTGCAGCAGGAAAGTTATTCAGTCAGTCATCGTCTGGGAAATTGAGATTGTTATTCACATTCTTTTTTTTATTATTATTATGTTCAGTTAGGCAACATATAAAAATCTTCCACTCAGCAAAGAAAACTACCACGTTCTTTTTAAATGGCTTTAAAATTCAAAGCAAGGACAAATGGAGAGTATTTTTCAGAACGCTCCTTAAAGATTCTCATACCTACTTTTCTATGGTGAGAACCACCACATTATGGTAACAGAGAAAAAGAGGTGGCTAATTTTGACTTGGCTGCTAAGGAAGTTGCCAGAAAGGTGACATTTAAGTCAGACTTTGGAGAATGAGAAATTCAGTACCCCTATTTACCACCAACCATTAGTCTCCAAACTATTTTACAGGGTGTCATTTAGAGTTAGTCCAATTGATTTACCTCATTTTATACACTAATAGATATACATATTTTAATACACAATGTCATCAAAGTTATTATCCATTAATTTCTAAGTGGCAGGGAAGGAAGCAGATGATTTATTGATAAAACTGCAAACCCAGAAAGGCTAAATAACATTTTCACTCCTGTAACACAGTGACAGGGCTGGATTCGAACTTGAGTGTGGCAACTGTACCATGTGCCCTTCGGGGAGCTTCACTGACCAATGGCCCCAGCTGCTGTACTCTGAAGTCCATTGCCATGTCTGCATTAAGCCCAGCTTTCCACTGGGCCGCTTGCAGCCAGTTACTAAATATGGCAGAGATACTAAGGCAGGCTTTTCCTGGAAGACCCTGGACTCCTCTGGCAGCAGACTGGCCCACAGACCTCGTCGCCAAAGCTGCCTTGGAGACCGAGATGACACTCTGCCTGAACTTCCTTCCCTCTCTTTGCTTGAGGTCAGGCTTGCATTGTGCTCTGACTGCTTCCCCAGCATTTTCTCTCAAAGTCGTGTCCCTGATAAAATCCTTACACATTTAACTCTATCTTGGTGTCTGCTTCTCAGAAGACCCAGACTATCGCCCCTAGTTTGTGGAACCTCAAAACCCATGATTTTAGACAAAATACTAAAAATGGACTAAAGATCAAAATGTAAGAGGGACAACTATTGGACTGTTAGAAGAAACATAGGCATCAGTCTTCATGACCCTGGATGAGGCAATGCTTTCTTAGATAAGACACCCAAAACACAAACAACAAAAGAAAAAAATAGATATTTTAGACTTCATCAAAATTAAAAACTTTTCTTCTTCAAAGGACAGCATCAAAAAAGTGCAAAGCCAACACACAGAATGGAAGAAAACATTTGCAAATTGTATATCTGATAAGATACTCTTACATAGGATATATAAAGAACTCTCCTAATTCAATGATAAAAAGAGAAATCACTCAATTAAAAAATGGACAAAGATATGAATAGGCATTTCCTCCTAGAAAATGCGCGAATGGCCAATTGTTCGTGAAAAGATGTCAACATCATTAGTCACCAGGGAAATGCCAATTAAAACCATAACGAGATACCACTTCACATCCACTAAGATAATTATAATAAAAAAATCAGAAGATAGCAAGTGTTAACAAGGAGATGAAGAAATTGGAACCCTTCTACCCTGCTGGCAGGAATGTGGAAATGGTACCACCATTTTGGGAAAATGGTACATTAGTTTATCAAAAGGTTAAATACTCAATTATCATATGACCCAATGATTCCACTTGGCATTTACTAAGACAAATTAAAATGTGGGTCCACACAAAGACTTGTACAGGCATGTTTATTGCAGTATTGTTCACAATAATTGAAAAGTGAAAACAACCCAAATGTCTATCAACTGATGAATGGATATACAGAATGCGGTATACTCATACAATGGCATATTATTCGCCCACAGAAAGGACCAAAGTACTGATATATGCAGACACATGGATGAACCTTAAAAACATTATGCTAAGTGAGAGTAACAATACACAAAGGACCACATATTGTATGATCCCATTTATATGAAATGCCCAGAAGGGGCAAATTGATAATGACAGAAAGGAGATTAGTGTTTGCCAGGGTGCAGGGGCATGGTAAATTTGGAGGATGACAGCTAAACACTGTGGGGTGTCTTTTTGGAGAAATCAAAATGTTTCAAAATTAATTGTGATTGTTGTACAACTCAGTGAATATATTAAAAAAATAGTATGTGAATGATATCTCAATAAATCTGTCACTAAAAAATCCATGCTCTTTGAATACACTATATCCTTCCTCTGGCATTTATCCTAGAGTGCCTTGTCTTATGGTTCTTTTTTTCCCACCCAAATGTTGCTTCAGACCCTCCAAAGAGCGATGATCTTTGAATTGTGGCGTTTCTTCTGGATTTGATTTCTTCACTCTAGTTTTTTCAAATTTCCTCCAGTGGACGTATATTACTTTTATATTTGAAAACTATGTTATACAGAAATGAAAATGTTGTTTCATTAACAAAAGTATTAGCCCCTAAAGGAAAAGGTCTGTGTCCCTTTGTGGAGTCCTCTGATGTTAGCACAGAAAGTAGGTGCTTAGCAATAATTTGTAGATGTTCTTGAGAATGGCACGAGTTTTGAACTCCATTATGGTTGTAAGTCCTTGGGTCTTTGGTAATCTCTGTGAATTTCTTATTGGTAATAGAGTCCAGGAAAAGTAGGTATTATTTTGTGATTATTAACCTTCATGTATAAATGTATTTCACTGGAAGAAAAATGTTTTAGTTTGAATGCTGGGTTCAATAGCAGACATTTTACTGATAAGGTAGCTTTTACCTTCATGAAATCATTTTCAAACATTTGGGTCAGCCGGCTTCCCCTCCTCCCACTTACTCCCTGCAGGGAAGCCTGCCCAAAGGGGCATCTTTCATTAGTGTGCCAGGGCTGATAGTGAATTATTGACTTCGCCATGTTTCTTTGTAGAGACAAGGTCCTCCTCTGACAATATTTCATTAGCCCTTTTCCTCAGCTTGTCTTCTTTACTCTTTGTAATGTCCCCCTCCCTCCTTTTTGGAAAGCAGGAAGGATTAAACAGAGCACTGTCTCTGCCAGCCCCAAGCTGGGTCCTTTCACATTCAGAAATCCTGTTTTCTCCTCATAGTGATTCTGCTGAAAGGTTGCCATCTCAACCTCATTTGAGATGAGGAAACTGAGGCACGCATTGTAAGTGGTGGCCTTGGGACCCGGCCTTGCTGTGCAGTGCGTGGTTAAGGGCAGATGGCGCCAGGCTGTCTGGGCTTGAATCCGGGCTTCAGGGCTCCCCAGCCTCATCCCTCCCCTCCCCTCGCCGCCTTCTTTCTCCTAGTTCCTTACAGGGTTGATAATAGTCCATGTTACCAGGTTGGAATAGGGAATGAGTTAGTCAATTATTTGTAATGCACTTAGAACAGGACCTGGCATCATGCAAGTACCATAGAAGTGTTGTAAAAGTAAATAAACTGAAAGCTGTCTGACTCCAAAGCTGCTCATGGTGGAATTTCAGGCTTGCTTCTTGTTCCATTCCCCTATTAAAGCAGCAGAATTGGGCAAAAGCTAAACTTGGACTCTGAACAGGGAACAGAGGCTGAGCTGCGGAGGCACCCACGGACTTCCTGCCCCGTACAAACTCTCTCACCATCAGCCGTTCTAAAATGTGAAACCGTTTGCTTTAAGTTGGCTGAAGGTACTGAGCTCTGAGGTGCCAGCCTGAGCCCCCTTCCGCGCCTCAGGCCTGGCCTAGCCTGAGGCCTCTCCCCTGTTGTCGCTCGGACCTGGTTCTGCCCTCATCACTCCCCAGTCACGCATGCTAGCCTTTGTGGGTCCCCTGACCCCTACTAAGCTCATTCCCATCCCAATGCCTTTATAGGCATCTGGAAATAGTTCCCCAGATGGCTGCGTGGTTAACGTCTCTCTCATTCACGTCATCTTGTCACCCAGCTTTGTCAGAAAAACCTTCCAGGCTCACCAAATTGGGCTCCGGAGCAAAACAGAAGGCGTGCTCAAGGAGAGTGGCTGCGAGTTTATTAGGACACCATTGGGAGGAAGTGGGGAAGGTAGGGAAACCACAATAAGACGGGGAGGCCTTTACCACCACCTGGCCTGGGGCAATAGGCTGGGACAAGAGGAGACTGGGAACCTCGGAGAATCCAAGGACGGCCCCCAGGCAGAGCTGTCGTCCTCAGGGGTTGCTGCAGCAGCCAGTCTGCCGGATTTCTGCAGTAAGGGGCAGCATAAATACCCCACCTCCCTCTCCTTCATCCCCCCCTGACCTCCTGCCTCCCTACCGTTCACCGAGCCTGAGCGCACAGATCGCGCCACCTCCCAGGAGGAGTGGAGAGGTAATCGGAAGTCAGCTAATCCTCTCTCTTCCCAGGTCATAGTTTACCTTCTCTTTTCTCTTTACAGGACTCCCCACAATCACCTTCTTTTGTTTTACACGTTTATTTTCTGTCTATCTCCGCCCCTGCCATCCTCTCTAGAAGGTAACTATCTGGAGGGCACGGACTTCGGCGTTTTCTATTTTTCTTTCTTTTTTCATCTCTGGGTCCTCAGCGCCAACCCCAGTGCCTGATACATAGTCACACAGTAAATACGGGTTGAATGAATCAAAAGACTGGATCACAAATAGCTTAGCTGAAGAGAAAAAGGCTTATAAGGGCGGTTTTTCTTTTTTTTTTCCCTCACATTAGGATCGGGTGCCTGAACCCTGCCTGGCGCTGGGCCCGAGGGCTGCTCCTCTTGCTCCCCCCGCCGCCCCCCGCCCAGACTTCTGCGAACGGGCGGGACGGCAGGTGCCGCTAGGCCCCCTCCCGCGCCCCTGCCCGCGCGTCCTTCCGACCCGCCGCTGGCCCGCCGGCTCCCCCCGGGACGTGTACGCCGCGGTGGGCGCGCATCTCCCAGGCGCCGGCCGACCCGCTGGCCTGTCCGCAGCGGGGCCCCGCGCAGGGACGTGCGGGGTGGCTGCCCGAGGGCTCCAGGCCGGGTTGCGGGCAGGGAGGGAGACACCCAGTGCTCACTCGCGGTTATTTTTACTCGGTAGCTGACACCCTCCCCCCAGGGGGGGGCGGAGCGGCCAGAGAAGGTGGGGAGAGAGGGAGCTCCCGGCGCCTCCACGCTCGCTCCCGCCGGGGACTCGGGGCGCGGCGGAGACCGGGCGGCGCAGGGAGCAGCTGCCGCGGCGTCCTCCGGCAGTGCGCCGCTCTCCTCCGGGACCTGCGCCGGGCGGGGGCGGGGCGGGGCGGGCCGGGAGGGGAGGGCGGGCGGGAAGGGGCGGGGAGCGCGCTCCTGCGGCGGCGGCGGCGGCGGCCGTCCTCATCCCGGCGGCCCAGCGCTCGAGTGCACGCGGGGCTTCGCAAATGGCTTGTCCCGCTCTGGGTCTGGAAGCTCTTCAGCCTCTGCAGCCGGAGCCGCCCCCCGAGCCTGCTTTTTCGGAGGCGCAGAAGTGGATCGAGGTAGGTGCCCCCGGCTGGCGGGAGGCCTTGCAGGGGCGCCCGAAGCCACCGACCCGCACACACGGACGACAGGTCCAGCCTCGCCCCCCCCCCCCCACTTTCTTTTGCCAGCTCGCCCAAATCACCCGCCCGGGCCTCGGCCGATCTGCGATGCCCTGGCGCGGGTCTCGGGAGAGGGTGAGCGTGAGTGAATGAGGGGCGCCGCAGTCTGGCTGTGCGCGTGGGGGGCACGGAGCGGTCTCCTGCGCCTGCATCCCTCCTGCCCGCCAGCCGCGCGAATCTCAGCTCCCGCCGCTTCCACGCCGGGCCGAGGGAAGCGCAGTGCCCGCAGGAGCGCCGCAAAGGCGCAGGAAGCGCGAGACCCAGAGTGCTGCAGACGCCGCATTTCGGGGGGGGGGGTGTCCTGCTCCCGGTCCTACCTTCCCCCTCTTGACACCCCCTCCTCCCGTCCCAGCTCCTCCGGAGCGGAGTTGGCAGTGTCTCCACGGAAGCGCGTATCCACCAGCGCTTCTGGCTGTATCCTGGCAGCGGGTCAGGTGAGGCTGGCCCAGCGCACAGGGCCGGGGAGCCTGCAAGACCCACCTGCAAGCGCGCCATCCGCATAGACGCTGCCCAGCCATTGGCAACCCCTGCTCTGTACCAGAGGCGGCGGGGCGGGCTCCCAGGTTGCCGGGTCGCAGGCCCCGCTGGCATATTTCACTTCTTAAATGACTCGGTGGCAGGCCAGGGAAATCACTGGAGCTCTCGGCTCAGTCCAGGCGGCGCTCGCTGGGTGATCCTGATTCTCGATGTCTATCTGTAGATGTAGCTTCGTGGCCCAGCGCTCCCCAAATGACGTGTCTGCCGGGGATCAGGACGCTTGGAGGGCGCGAGGGGGGAAAGGTGACCCCCTGTGATCCGTGCAGTGAGCCTCTGTTTCGCCAGATGGCCTTTCTTGAGGCTTAGCGGAAGGCGAATTTGACCCTTTTCCTCAGTGACAGGCAGCCCTCCTTGCGGATAGTTCAAAGGAACGAATGCACCGCTAAGTCATTGGCCAGGCAATGGCGAAGCCTGTTAGTACTCAGGCTGTCACTGGGTGACCCCCCCCCCCCGTTGTCAGGATGTTTCAGGGGTAACAGAGCTACGATGGTGCAGATTTGAACCTGCTAAACTGCTTACAGAAACCACCCTCACTGACTGCTGCCCCAGTGCTCCAGCAAGAGGCCTGCCCCCTCCAGGGTTAGCCTGATCCAAGCAAGAGTGTTAGGCAGAGTTTAGAAACATCCATTTAAAAATAGGGTGAAAGAAACAGAAGATTAGACTTGAGGCTCTGTTGATAAAAGCCCCAATTATATCTCTCATAATTTGATGGCTCATGACCTGATGAGAAAAACACCTTGGCTTTTAATTTTTGATATGTGGCCAGAAAGGCTTGGGGGGGGGGGGGTGACAGGTGCTCTCTGTGCGGCATACTTGGGCTCACAGGACACACAAGAGACGTTTGTATTCACTGGCTTAGTTGAGAGTTGGCGAGCTGTATTTTTCATGTTCTTGAACTTTAAAATTCTCAGGAGAGATTTTAGATGTGGATAATAGGTGAGGGCAGAATACCAGAGCCCAGCAGTCTTGCAATTCGTGGAGGCAAGTGGTTTATTCTCAATATTCTTAATTGTAACATTAATATAGTCTATTTAGAAAAATGGGTTGTCGTATAAATTGCAGGAAAGGGCACAAGTCTTAAGTGCACATCTGCGGGAATGTTCTCATATATATATGTACCGTTACAACCTCCCTCCAGATCAGGGTCTAAAACATCTCCTTTCGCCCAGAGGATCACGGTCTGTTTTTAAGTGGTGGTATGTATGAGGCTAGATGTTTTGCAGGACAGCATGTCAGCTTTTGTCCGGGTTCCACTGGTTTAAAAGAATTAAAAAAAAAAAAAAAAGCAGGACTTCCTTAAGAAAGGAGAGCCCTAATTAGGACCTACCGACGGGCCTGGCATTATTCGCGATGCCTTGAGGGTATGCCCATTGGAGAATGCGAGACCCATGGGGGCGTGCGTGGCTTTAGGACTAGGCGGCGGTGGCGCTCTGCTCTGCGCGTGCATTATTGAAGCGGCCTATCTCCTTTCATTTGCGGGAGTTCGGTTTCTGGGAAAGGAGAGCTTCTCCTCCCAGGCCGTCTGAAAAGGTATTTGCTCCCGGGAGAGATAGTGACCTCCCTTTTTTTTCCTTCCCGGAGGTTCCTCTTGAAATGTAAATGCCGAGTCTGCAAACCGGGGGAACCCGGGAGCCGTTAACAGATGGTTCTGCGCGCAGTTGCCCGGTGAACAAAGATTCCTGGGCTAATATAGCAATAATGTAGTACTTAGACGGAGCTGAATTCCTGGCTGGATTGTTATCTCGAGACAATTCCATCTCCTTTAGGGGCCCCATTGTCTTCGGCAACATCCTTATTGGAAGGGCTTTGTTTTTCACTTTTTGTTCTGTCGTTGATTAAATTTCCCACAGCACCCCCTCCACCGTCCCCCCCCCCCCCACAGGCCACCGCTTTGAGTAGTCAGGAATTTCACCCTTTCAGAAACATGTTCCCTTGGGTGCAGCAGGTTAATAAACAAACTTTGCAGCTTGTCTTTCCTTCTCAGCCCTTGGTCTTCCTTGAGTCATGGGTTGGCCAGAAAAGATTCATTCTTAATAAAGGCTCAAGGAACAAGCGCCATGAGATCACTTGTTAGTGAGGAATTTCTCAGCCTTGGCTGTTAGAGGGCCGGGTGACCGGCAGGAAATGTGGGCCAGGGACCTGATGCTCCCACCTCCGCCCACCCCCAGCTTCTGCCTTAGCTGGCAAAGGTGAGAGCCCTAATGGAGGTCACAGACCATGTGGGAACAGCTGGGTAAGATAGTGCGGGGTTTTTTGCTTTTGCTTTTTTTGTTTGTTTGTTTTGTTTTGTTTTAATAGTTGCAGAAGCAGGGCTGCGTGTCTTAATGTGGGTTTAGGAGACTCCGAAAGGAAACAGCAAACTTCCAGGATTAATCGCGGCCACCAGCAGGCAGGGGCCTAACTTCCTTCCACATTCCTTTTCTAGAAGGCCTTCCCAAACAAAGGGGCAGTAAGGACAGCACAGGGGTTAAGAGGTCAGACTTTGGAGCTGGGCACCCTGGGTTTGAGTCCTGGGTCTGTTGTTTTCTAGCTGGGTGACCTTGGTCAGGCTGCGCTTCCTCCCCTTTTGGTTCTAAACTGTTTTCTTTGAAGCTAGTTCTAGTCATTAACAACAACAGAAATCACAAAGTTATTGTTGAAAGCATCTGTAAAACAGGGGCACTAAGACTAGCTTATCTACCTTGAGGAGTGCTGGGAGAGTTAAATAAGTCAGTGTGTTTTATTTTATTTTAAAAGATTATATTTATTTATTTGACATACAGAGATCACAAGTAGGCAGAGCAGCAGGCAGAGAGAGGAGGAAGCAGACTCCCTGCCGAGTAGAGAGCCTGATGTGGGGCTTGATCCCCAGGACCTAGGATCATGACCAGAGGCTTTAACCCACTGAGCCACCCCAGTCCCAGGACCTAGGATCATGACCAGAGGCTTTAACCCACTGAGCCACCCCGGTGTCCCAAGTCAATGTATTTTTTTTTTTTTTAAAGATTTTATTTATTTATTTGACAGAGAGAAATCACAAGTAGACAGAGAGGCAGGCGGAGAGAGATAGAGGGAAGCAGGCTCCCTGCTGAGCAGAGAGCCCGATGCGGGACTCGATCCCAGCACCCCGAGATCATGACCCGAGCCGAAGGCAGCGGCCTAACCCACTGAGCCACCCAGGCGCCCCAAGTCAATGTATTTTAAATGCTCAAAAGAGTACCCAGTATTAAGGAAGTGTTGTCTAAGTAATGATTGGTGTTATTACCCTTAATAATGATACTACTGCCATTCTTACCACCATCACCACCATCATCATCAACACGCCTGTGATTGCCATAATTACTGTTGTTCCTATACCTGTTTTGGAAAAAAATCTCCAGAACCCCGAGTTTCTAACTATAAAACAAAGAAACTCAATTACCTACTCATCTCATTCCATTGTCGGACCTTATGAGCTCCAGATACCTGGCCCAGAAGTTAGGTGCATGCTATGTTACCTCGCATTAGAAGAGATATAGGGACCAGAGCAAAACCGGTAATATCTACTTATAAAATGATCCTGGCGGTCCATGCCATTAAGGCTTAGAAAATGATTCCTCAATATTATGTCAAATATTTGCATTTAGTGTGGTCTTTGTTACCAGACTCCAAGCAGAGTGCTCAGTGGCTCTCTTCTTGCTGCCGATCCAACGTTAAGTCATTATACAAATAGTGGCTCTCTGAATATTCATCTCAAATGTGCAGCGTTTTGTTCCCTTAAGTTTTATCTGCTCCTGCTAGAAAAAAGGAATCATTCCCCCCTTTAATTCCCTGCCTCCTTCCTCCCTCCCTCCCTTCCTTTCTTTCCTTTTTTCTTTTTCCCTTGATGATATCTGTTGAGTCACAGGAGTTTGTTAGTGGGTAGATGATTCTAATTTTCTTGGTAACCACCGCCCGCGCCCCCTTTGCCTCTCTGCCCACAACAATATTTATCTGTTCTAATCTGTGGTTCTTCTCTGCAGTGCCAAACACTTTCTGGAGAAACAGATGTCCCTTCAACTTGGTTTCAGTTGTGATTTGGAACAGGTTGCCAGGCCTTTGGGGAGGGGTTGCACATTTCAACCCAACTCAGTCTTGCTTCTCAACTTGAAGTCTCTGGACTCCTTTAACCTTAATCACAGCATGCCTGTGGGGCTTGGTGCCGAATATAATCTTATTTGTGACCTAATCCATATTTCACATGCGTGGGAACTTGTGCGGGGCGGGCTGGAGGGAGGGGAATCCAGCTCATCATTTGGGGTCTTTTCTCCTGCCCATATAGAATTGTTTTCTATTCCACTGGGACCTGATTTTGGAAGATTAAAGGCACCAAGGGTACCTTTGCTCGCCAAGACTGAACGATGGTGTATCATTTGGCAATAGGGAAGATTTATGAGTAGTCTTTGAGAGAATCTAGCATTTGGTGGCGGGTGACATATGATATTTGCAGTGTCATGACGAGTGAACGTGTGACCTAAGTTGTATCGTCGTTCAAATTCTCCATCTCTGTGGAGACTGGATGATTCTTACATCTTTCCACTACAACAGAGATGTAACTTGGCATATCCTTCGCCAGCATTGCATGGGGAGCTGAGGAAGAGGAAGAAAACCTCTTTTGGCTAGACGGAGAAGGGAGTAGTGGTCTGAATAGATATGTAAATCAGAGCGGGCAGCATCTTTCTCCCAAGGACATTTAAATAAAATCTGGCCTGTTTGTGTACAGGAGCCGCTATGATACAATGCGGTCACATGGTGGGAGAACAGTGAGGTCCCACAGATTTGGGGGAGAGGGAAGTGGCATGGGAGGTAGAGCTGGCACCTCTTGCCCCAGCATCTCCCTGGAAACCGAGTTTGCACGGAGTGAGCTCCGAATGCAAGACTGAACTCTGGCCACCAAGAAGGGGCGGGGTGGGGCCTGTGTTCCCAGCCCCGGATCTCTTGGCCCTCGGCTCTCCTCTGGGGGATGACAATGGAGCCATGATGCAGACATCTGGCTGTGATTCCATGGGTGGCAGTCAGTGCTAGGTGGGACCAGGCAGCTCCTGGAGATTGGCCTGGCAGCTTCCCTTTTCTGCTTTGAACCACTCTGAAATTTAAGAATGGTGTAGTTCGGAGTAACGTGGTAATGGTAATGATGGTTGTGAAACCGATGCTCAGGATGATAAAAGCTGATATTTATTGAGTGCTTACTACATGCCAGGCACTGGGCTAAGAAGTCGGTGTCTGAATGAATCCCTTACAAGTAAGTACTAGTATCATCCCCATTTACAGAAGAGAAAATTGAGGCCCCGAAAGATGAAGCATCTTGCCCAGACTTTCAAGTAAGTGGCAGAACTAGGACTTAAAGGACCATTTCTTAACTTTTATGAATATATACATTGTTAGACACCCCAGATGCTATAGTTGAGGAAATTGGGGCTTTCAGGAATGAGGAAACCCATCCGGAGTCACAGAATCCGTGAGTACCTGTTAGAGTCAGGATTTAAATCCAGGCCATCTGACTTTGCTGCCCTTGTTATCTGAGCCCTTCTGTTGCTGCCCACATTAGGACCAGGTGTAAAAACTCTGGTAAGGACTGAGCTTCCTGTTTCTCTAGCAGCTTCCCCTGTATGTGGGAGCAGATTGTGGATTTCAGAAGCTGTGGGTCGCTAGACCATTCCCCATGGCTCGTCTCTTTCAAATATGGGTGCGAAGGGGTATCCCTGATGGGTTTAAGTGCTGCTGACGCGTCTGAAGCCTTTACCACAGCTCTCACCTTCCCCCGAGAGCGCTCCCAACGGGCCAACATCTCACCTGGGAAAGGGTTTGTTGTTGAGTTCAGCCAAGAGGCAGGTCCTTCCGAGAGAGGAGATTGGCAGCCTCTCCTGCAGGTGTCCATGTCATATCCTAAAGAACTGAAGGGTCAGAACGAAGCAGCTCCGTGACTTCTGGGAATCCTCGGCAGACCTGTCACTGACCTTCCAGTCTAACCTTAATCATTTTGGCCTTATTTTCATGGTTGAGGACTGAATGAGTTGTTCTTTGACTAAACTGCTTGCACAGGAACTATATTTTCTTTCTTTTCAAAAAAAATACTTACTTACTTATGAGAGAGAGAGAGAGAGAGAGAGAGAGAAGGAGAATCTGAAGCAGACTTCCTGCTGAGCACAGAGCCTGGCATAGGGCTTGAACCCAAGACCTGGAGATCATGACCTGAGCTGGAACCAAGAGTTTGGTCGCTTAACTGACGCAGAGCCACCCAGGTGTCCCTGCATATTTTTGTTAAGCCTGGTTTACTCTTCTGTGGTTCAGGAAAATGTGGAAAACAGTTTTATAATATTTCCCCTCATCTGTTCTTAAGGATGTGTGTGTGTTTATATTTGAAGCGAAAGAAAGGTAGCAGGTATGATCTTTTTGGGGTGAAGTGTTGGGTGGGAAAAAGGATGACTTCAGTGCAATCAAATGAGGAAAGGAGAGGAGAAAAGAACTTTGTTTTTAAGTGATTGAGAAAAATAAAAATAGTCTAAATGAGAGGGTTACTAGATGATACAGGAAAAAAAAATAGTCCTTTAAAAAAAAAGTGACAGAATATTGGAAAGACTTCTGCCTGGACATGAGGAGATGTTCTATCTCTCTCTGCAAGGAAGAATGATGTCATCTAGTTCAGTTCTGCTGTGGTAAAATTCCATGTTTGTAGCGTTGAAAACAACACTCCCAAAGAGATGTGCTCAGGAAGCTAGCCCTGATGGGATGGCCACTGTGTCTCAGGGAATTATCTTTAACAGGCGGGAGGAAACTAGGTGACGTAGTCTGCGACTTGCACCTAAGGAATGTCTTAGTGGCTGTCTTTGCCCACTAAACTTACATTATCAGCAAAACTGCATCCTTATATCTATGATGGGACTTTAAGAACAAAGTATTGGTTAGGCTGAGAAAGCTCCACGTTTCCACTGTTCTGTATTTTGCCCGTGATAGTGATCAGGCTATAGCTCATACAGGATGCAACTTGGCCACCTGGTCAGCCATAGAATTTAGAGACCTACCCCACCCACCTATCCCTAAATAGCCCATTGGGAAGCTATGTAAGAATAGACCTGCACTTGGTGGTTTTTTTTTTTTTTTTAAGTAAATGTCAAGGGCAAAGGCTTGTGGCATTTTTATTTCCATGACCCAATACTGTTATAAAAAAAATCCTCAGCGATACTTTTCTTACCAAGGGACTGAAGTTTTATTTATTGTGCTGAGGACACAGTTCTCTTTTCCTTCCTTGATAAGCATTTAAAAAGAATGATATTCAAACACTTACCTTCTTTCTAATGGGAAACTGAAGGAAGGTTAGGATGGGCTCAGCCAGATTGTCTAAAATATGAAAATATTTGGGATACTTCATTATCACTCATTTGTAAATTCACTTCAGTGTAAACACGAAAAATAAGCATACAGTGGAAGTAAACATTAATGTGTGAAAGTGTTTCAAACAAATCAAAAGATTTGTTTCCTGGGAAGTAGTTACTAAGCCCCAAAGATGTGCCAGGCATAGTGCTAACAACCAGGGTTGGATGGTGAACAGCAGAAACCTAATTCCCATTCACATGAAATGCACAATGGTGTGTGTGTGTGTGTGTGTGTGTGTGCGTGTGCGTGTGTGTGTGTGAGCTTAAATTAAAATACACAATTACAAACTGGGCTAAGTACTATGAAGACAAAGAATGAGGGGTTTAAGAGAAAAGTGCTTGAGGCAGACAAGGAGCATTTAAGCTAAGACCATGGAAGGGTGCTGGGCAGGAGAATTAGATGGACACAGATTTATTGAGACAAGGGCTTGCAGGTACATATAACACATGCTTTTATTGTGATTACTCTTGGAAAAAAAGGTAGAGTAGGAACACTGTTAAAGTTCTCCAGATGTATTGAAAGTGTGTGTATGTGGGGGGAAGGGGCCAGGAAAGGGGCTGAGTCAGAAGTTCTTGAATATCCTTGCAAGCCTCTCAGAGTAGGGTTTGCATTATGATCCAGTGCACCTCTTAGGACCGAGGCACAGGTAAGTCAAGACCTCTTCTTCTAGGGGTGCCTGGGTGGCTCAGTGGGTTAAAGCCTCTGCCTTCAGCTCAGGTCATGATCCCAGGGTCCTGGGATCGAGCCCCGCATCCATCTCTCTGCTCAGCATGGAGCCTGCTTCCTCCTCTCTCTCTGCCTGCCTCTCTGCCTACTTGTGATCTTTGTCTGTCAAATGAATAAATAAAATCTTTAAAAAAAAAAAACAAAACCGGGTGCCTGGGTGGCTCAGTGGGTTAAGCCACTGCCTTCAGCTCAGGTCATGATCTCAGGGTCCTGGGATCGAGTCCCACATCGGGCGCTCTGCTCAGCAGGGAACCTGCTTCCTCCTATCTCTCTCTCTGCCTGCCTCTATGCCTACTTGTGATCTCTGTCAAATAAATAAATAAAATCTTTAAAAAAAAAAACAAAAAACAAAACCTCTTCTTCTAGGAGAAATAGCAGAGAGGATCTTGGGATTTATTTTTTGAGCCTGGACTCTGGGATTACAATTCTTTTTGAAAAGATTTTATTTATTCATTTGACAGAGAGAGCGAGAGCACAGCTGGGGGAGCATAAGAGGGAGAGGGAGAAACAGACTCCCCCTAAACAGGGAGCCTGATGAAGGCTCGATCCCAGGACCCTTGGCCAACGGCAGATGTTTAAACAGCTAAGCCACCCAGGCGCCCCTGGGATTAAAATTCTTATACCAAATCGGGGCTATAGAAGCTGTACTCCACTCTGAGGTAAGAGGCTTGCAGAAGCTTACTTTCCTTTCAGTGAGTGAGAAGAGCAATTTTGTATATGACTTTGGGTGATGACCTATAGATGTCCACTAATTGGGAACTTGCCCCAGACTCCTTTAAAAGAAGGGGAGTTAAAACTAATAAAGTCATGTGCCATTTGGGAATCCTAGAAGTCGTAAACTCTGGAGGTCTGTGACTTTGGTTTCTTTCAGCACTTGAACCCACCACCTCTATGCCCCCTTCCTCATGGTTCAGCACAGCTCGTTATCACATCATCCTCCAGGGGACACCTGGGTGGCTCAGTTGTTAAGTGTCTGCCTTTGGCTCGGGTCATGACCCCAGGGTCGAGCCCCACATCAGGGTCCCTGCTCAGTGGGAGGCCTGCTCCTCCCTCTCCCCCTGTTTCTGTTCTCTCTCTGTCAAATAAATAAACAAAATCTTAAAACAAAACAAAACATCATCCTTCCAGAAAGCAGGATGGAGGAATAAAAAATAAAGACTCTATAAGACACCTTCTAGAAAATTCTTCCCAATTCTTCTGCTTATGTTTTTTTGCCGAGGTTTTCAGTAATATGGCCACTTCTGGTTGTAGGGGAGGCTTCAGTGTCCTCAGGTCGTACTCTGGATTCTATTCCTCAGAAGAAAGGGGAAAATGGCTGTTGAGTTAGGGGGACCCTAGGATGTCCTTTCCCCACTTCTCCAAGGACAGATCCTTTCCAGACAGAGCTTAAATATGTCTGCCTCGAAGCAGACTCCCTGATTCCTCTAAGCCCATTAATCCCTCTTCCTCTGTGCAAACCGGACATTTAGTATCTGCCTCTGTTAGAAACGTTGTCACATATCATTGTAACGAATATATGGTTGGGTGAGATCTGTCTCCTTCTATGAATCCCAGAGTTCTTGTGGCCAGGGACTAGGACTTAGTCACTGTCCCCGTTCCTCCTCAGTCTGCACCCCACCGGAGCCCCATGGCCACATTACCCACTGCCCAAAAGGTTTCTCAGGGAGCCTGTGCCCAGCTATCATTGCCTGATTGGCACTTGGACTCTGCCATGGCAGAGAAAATAGACTCTGTTGCTGACCTGACAGGAAGCAAAGTTTTTTTTTTTTTTTTTAAAGACTGATTAAAAAAAGCAGTTTACCCAGTGGTTGCCTGGAGATAGTCAGTGATTGGACACTTGGAAAGTGATTTCACTTTTGGCTCTTAGGCAGGTGATATCTGTTGAAGGAATGACTTAGGAGGCCAACTTTCCCCTCAGGTTGAACTGATGTGGGGCTTACAGTTCCTGTCTGCAGGGTAGTAGAGCAAACATCTCTGTTCTTTAAATAAACATTCCCCTCCTGCCCCAGCATTTTCACCTGAGACTCTTGCCACTTTTTTCTCCTACCTCAGAGCAATCAGTCAGCTTCCTTTCTCTTACCTGTTGTGGGGGTCCAGATAATTCCCCCCTCTTGGTATGAAAGAAAGATCAGACTGCTTCAACTTAGAGGATAAAAAAAAAAAAGGCACTGAGGAATTTTTTGTTAATTAAAAAAATTTTTTTTTTGAAAAAGGAGTTTTATTTTTATTTTGCTTTTTAATGAAATACCATATTTTGGGGCACCTGGGTGGCTCAGTGGATTAAGCCACCGCCTTCGGCTCAGGTCATGATCTCAGGGTCCTGGGATCGAGTCCCGCATCGGGCTCTCTGCTCAGCAGGGGGCCTGCTTCCCTCTATCTCCCTCTCTGCCTGCCTCTCCGTCTGCTTGTGATCTCTCTCTGTCAAGTAAATAAATAAAATCTTTAAAAGAAATACCATATTTTTATTCTACACATAATTATCCAGTATCACTATACATAGTATACTATAAAGAATATACCATTGTGGGGGACGCCTTGGTGGCTCAGTCGGTGAAGTATCTGCCTTCAGCTCAGGTCATGATCCCAGGGTCTTGGGATCAAGCCCCACATCAGGTTCCCTGCTCAGCGGGAAGCCTCTTTCTCCCTCTCCCACTTCCCCTGCTTGTGTTCCCTTTTGCACTGTGTCTCTCTCCATCAAATAAATAAATAAATTAAAAAAAAAAGAATATACAATTGGGAAGGCATAGATGATTTTTAAAAATACGTTGTTTTTATTGCTGATGATTGCATTTATTTATTTATTTTATTTAAATTCAATTAACACAGAGTGTATTATTAGTTTCAGAGGTAGAGTTCAGTGATCTATCAGTCTTATATAATATCCAATGCTTATAACAATACATGCTCTTCTTAATATCCATCACCCAGTTACCCCATCTCCTCATGCTCCTCCCAGAAACCCTCAGTTTGTTTCCTATTATTAAGAGTCTCTTATAATTTGTCTCCATCTGTGATTTCATCTTGTTTTATTTTCCCCTCCCTTCCTCTATGATCCTCTATTTTGTCTCTTAAATTCCACATATGAGTGAGATCATATAATTGTCTTTCTCTGATTGACTGATTTTGCTTAGCATAATACCCTTTAGTTCCATACATACATGTTGTTGCAAATGGCAAGATTTCTTACTTTTTGATGGCTGCATAGTATTCCATTGTATATATATTTATACCACATCTTCTTTATCCATTCATTTGTCAATGGGCATCTGGGCTCTTTCCATAGTTTGGCTATTGTGGACATTGCTGCTATAAACATCGGGGTGCACGTGCCCTTTCAGATCACTACATTTGTATCATTGGGGTAGATACCTAGTAGTGCAACTGCTGGGTCATAGGGTAGCTCTATCTTCAACTTTTCAAGGAACCTCCATACTATTTTCCAGAGTGGCTGCACCAACTTGCATTCCCACCAACAGTGTAGGAAGGTTCCCCTTGCTCCGCATCCTTGCCAATATTTGTCATTTCCTGACTTGTTAATTTCAGCCATTCTGACTAGTGTGTGAGGTGGTATCTCATTGTATTTCCCTTATGCCGAGTGATATTGAGCATTTTTTCATGTGTCTGTTGGCCATTTGTATGTCTTCTTTGGAGAAATGTCTGTTCATGTCTTCTGCCCATTTCTTGACTGGATTATTTGTTTTTTGGGTGTGAAGTTTGATAAGTTCTTTATAGATTTTGGATACTAGCCCTTTATCTGCTAAGACATTTACAAATATCTTTTCCTATTCTGTCTGTTGTCTTTTGGTTTTGTCAACTGTTTCCTTTGCTGTGCAAAAGCTTTTTATCATGATGAAGTCCCAATAGTTCATTTTTGCCCTTGCTTCCCTTGCCTTTGGATATGTGTCTGGCAAGAAATTGCTGCAGCTGAGGTCAAAGAGGTTGCTGCCTATGTTCTCCTCTAGGATTTTGGTTGATTCCTGTCTTGCATTTAGGTCTTTCATCCATTTTGAGTCTATTTTGTGTGTGGGTAAGAAAATGGTCCAGTTTCATTCTTCTGCACGTGGCTGTCCAGTTTTCCCAACACATTTGTTGAAGAGACCTTTTTCCATTGGACATTCTTTCCCACTTCATTGAAGTTTAGTTGACCATAGAGTTGAGGGTCCATTTCTGGGCTCTCTATTCTGTTCCATTGATCTTTATCTCTGTTTTGGTGCCAGTACCATACTGTCTTGATGATTACAGCTTTGTAATAGAGCTTGAAATCAGGTAGTGTGATGCCCCCACCTTTGTTTTTCTTTTTCAACATTTCCTTGATGATTCAGGGTCTTCTCTGGTTCCATAACAATTTTAGGATTGTTTGTTCCAGCTCTATGAAAAATGGTGATGGTACTTTGATAGGAATTGCATTGAATGTATAGATTGCTCTGGGTGGCATACACATTTTAACACTATCTGTTCTTCTAATCCATGAGCATGGAACATTTTTCCATTTCTTTGTGTCTTCCTCAGTTTCTTACATGAGTATCCTATAGTTTTCTGAGTACAGATCCTTTGCCTCTTTGGCTAGGTTTATTCCTAGGTATCTTAGGGTTTTGGGTATAAGGAATTTTTATTATAGTGCTAACCTGTATGAGTTCTTACTAGAGAGGTATTTTTTAAAAGGAGAATATCCCATATAAGCTAATAGCCTGTAACTGGTGTTAATAAGTGACCATGGCTATGACCACCAATTGTCATGACCCAATGGAAACACTGAGAAATAGCATCCTCTCTGCCTTTCCTGCAGAAAATTGACAAAGGAGCTCTTGGAGCTGAATGTTGTCTATCAACCCACAGGTGTGGTTGCGGCCCTTTTCCACAGAGACCTTGCAAGATGTCATAAATAGGAGGGGTGGGTGACAAGTGGAGCGTGATTCATTGTGTTGCAAGAGTTGACAGAATGTGATAACATAAAGTGGTAAAGTGGCTAGTTCAGTGCTGAATAAAAATAGTCAGAGTGACCATATTTCTAGACCACTTCTGTGCCGGTGCTAGTCCAGGCCTTTGTTTGAGTTAATGGGAATATCTATTGATCTGTTTCACACCTGGCACAGTGCCTGGCACATTAGGTAAGCACCATTTTATGCCAATTTTACAGATGAGAAAACTGGAATCCAGTTAACTGATTTGCCTGGTGTCATGTAACTAATAAGTGGCAGAGTTGGAATTTGTACCAAGGCAGTCCCGTTCCAGAAACTGAGCTAGGGCTGGTGACTGTTGTGCTTTAGATGTAAGAGCAAAACCTCTAAAAATCATGATCCCAAGTAACTCTCTAACCAAGCATATGACCTGCCCCTCCTTACCTCCCCGCTCTTTCCCTTAACAGCTGTTTACTGAACATCTTCTTTGTGCACAGTACTATTAGTTGCTAGGAAACAGTTTTATCTGTGCTAGTAATTTTCAGTGTTCTTACTGCTTTTGTCAGTGTTCTGGTTACAAAACTGAATGGGATTTGAGCCTTCTGCCTGAACTCTGTATTTTCCGCAAGCCCTGTTATTTTTTAGGGTGTGATTTTTGCAAAGTACAGGGTTGTTGGTTATTTGTCTTACTTTGGGACATTGTTGGTTCATTTTCAGGGGTGTGTGTGTTGTTTTATAGTAGAGATGCTTGGATTTTAATGTGTTTTGCAGACTTACTGTCTTTCACTCGCATAGTCATACATACCACTGTAACTGGGGAATCTGGGATCTTTGGTGGTAAGGAACTCGATGTTTCCTATTCACTGTCAGAAGACCTTGGGCACTCAGTCGTGTGTGAGAGACCTACGGCTCCTGCCCTTGCAGGGTTTCTTTCCACGGTGAAAGACAGACCCTGAACGCAGAATTCCATGTGTGATACGTGTTCACAAAGGGGAGAGCAGGTTGTGTGCACTGTGGAGAGGTTGGGCCCATCTTTGGTCTATGGGGACTTGGGCAGGCCTCCGAGGAAGTGCTGTTGAAGCTGAGATCCCAAGGAAGAGCAGGCAAAAAGGAACAGGATGTGGGAACACTCTGAAAGGAAGGCAGGAGTGTTGGGAGTCAGGATGGTGGAGGTGCGGAATGTAGCAGCAGCAGGGAGAGGGAGGGCTGTCCTGCCCTGGGGCAGAAGATAGGGGTCCTCAGTGCTGCCTGGCCTGGGCCTGGGGCCCGCACATGGCTTTCTCTTGGAGGTGGGATCTTCTCCAAGCTTCCTCAAATTACTTCTCCAGTGATAAGTTTCTTTGGGCTTGTAACCTGGGCTGGCCCTGTTCTGAGCAATTCGCTTCTCCCCTACCCTGTGAGCTAGGTTCAAATCTTTTTACTTCCAATGCATAGAGAAACAGGGAAAGTCACATAGTCATTAGATGGTGGTGCTGACTTTCAAACCCCCACAGCTTGGCCGCTTGAGCTGTGCTGGTAAGGCATGCTGTGGGGTATGGGCTCTTCACCAAGGGCATCCTTGAGGGGTGGCGGTGAGGGGGAGTGCAGTGAGGAGCGCGGGGAGGGCTTGGGTGATGGCTGAAGATGCAGGAGGCCAGTGTTGGCCTTAGACATGCTTTCAGCATTTTTCAAGACACCCCCCCCCCCCGCAAAATGAATCTCTTTACCCAATACACTGCTTGGTAGTTGCTACCACCCAGAAAGGAGAGAAATCTTATCCAAAGGAGGCTCCAGGGTTGTCCCCAATCCCACTTTCTAATGCACAGGGGACTCTCGGCCCCAAGTGGCCCGCCAGACCCTGTTGTTACTCTGATATGGTAGGTCACTGACTTTTAACTACCATCAAGGGTCGTGAATTGTGTGAGGTTTTTTTTTTTTTCATTCATTTGGCTTTATACGAGTGTATGTTTCATAATTTTTCATTCAGATCGTGTGTGTGTGTGTGTGTGTGTGTGCCTGTGTGTGTTTGTCTTAGTATTCTGATGGTTGCAACCAACAGAAATCCAATCCAAATTGGCTTTAGAAAAGAAGATGGAGGGGGTGGGGGTTCAGGGAGCCTGGTGGTGGGTATTAAGGAGGGTGCGTATTGCATGGAGCACTGGGTGTGGTACATAAACAATGAATGTTGGAATACTGAAAAGAAATAAAATAAAATAAAATGGAAAAAAAAAGAAAAAAGAAAAGAAGATGGTTTATTGGCTCATTGGGAGTTTTGGAAGTAGATCCCTCCTTTAGGAAAGCTGACTTAGCAGCAGGATGTTGTCTGTAAGAACAAGGATTCTCTCAGCCATTCACTGAGCTGTGCGTCATGGGACTTTATGCTCAGGATTTACACAGTGGATTGACACCTGTCCTAGCCCATCCCAGAAAGTCTAGGCTTCTCCAGTTGAGGGCTCCTGGATCTTGGATGCGCTGGGCTGTCTGGAGGACTGGCTGCTGGAACAGGTTAGCCTGGAGGCCGTCAGACTGTCCTTCTCCAACCACAGAAGAGCCATCACCAGCAGAGAGATCCTTGGAGCAGTTACGCAGAGATCCTCTTGGGAGAGCTTTTGTATAAATGAAGTGTTCTGAATGGCTCTGCTGTTGGAATGATTGCATTTGTCAAAAATATTAATCAGAGGGGTCAGAGGCCCGAGTCGGAAAACAAGGTATCTGATAGATACCCGTTAACAACAGGAGTCTTGGTGCTACACACCTGGTCTCTGAGTCCTGTGTTTTTAGCCTCTGACTTAATTTGTAAAATAAATAAATAAATAAATAAATAAGGAAAAAAAAAACTGGCTTCTCCAGTTGAGGGCTACCATCTAGGCAAAGGAAGGGGACGCAACTCCCTTCTATGATCAACAGAGGAATAGACAAGTTGGTTAGCTTAAGCCAAACAGGGTCCACTCTGGTCCATCTCTAACAGAGAAGTTGGCTGCTATCCGGTAACAGAGCGCTGAGTTCCCTCAAGTGAAATCTGGGAATTAGACACTGAGTAGGCCACCAACAAAGTTACCAACATTTTAATTAAAATGTGATAGTAATGCACACGCAGGGGTGGTAAGACAGTAGAGAAAAGCAAGGAAATCATTAAAATAAGAAAGTCAGAACAGTGGCACCTTCTTGGAAGTGAGCTTGAGGGTTATAATCTGGGAATGATTAAAAAAAGGGGTGTTAATAGACTGTTTTATTCTTATTTTTTAAGACTTGAAAAGGGTCAGATTTAAAGATGTCACTGAATGCCAGGTGTCTACCCAGCACGTCATTGGTTCTCCTCGGTATTAAAATGAGATTGAATGAATCTGATTGATTTAGAAGCGTTGATTAAGAAATACTATAACCCATACAATTCAATAGCAAAACCCCCAAACAATCCAGTTGAAAAATAGGCAGAGGAACTGAATAGAGATTTTTCCAAAAAGGACTGCTAATGGCCAACAGATACATAAAAAGGTGCTTGACATCACTGCTCCTCAGGGAAATGCAAATCACAACCCCAGTGAGTTATTATCTCACACCGGATAGCCTGCTGCCGTCAAAACCACAAGACATAACAAGTGTTGGTGAGAGGGCAGAGGAAGGAGAACCTCGCACACCTCTGGTGGGAATGTAAATTGGTGCAGCCACTATGGGAAACAGTATACAGGTTTCTCAAAAATGAAGCGTAGAATTACCAGGGGTGCGTGGGTGGTTCAGTCCGTGAAGTGTCCTGACTCTTGATCTCAGCTCAGGTCTCAGTCTCAGGGTTGTGAGTTCAAGCCCTGCGTTGTTCTCCACACTGGATGCGGAGGTAATATAATATAATATATATCAAACAAACATTAAAAAATAGAATTACCATATGACCCAGTAATTCTACTTCTAGGTATATATTCAAAGGAAATGAAGACAAGATCTCAAAGAGATATCTGCATTCCCACGCTTAGTGCAGCATTATTTACACTAGTGAAGATATGGGTACAATCCAAATGCGCATCAATGGGTAAAGAAAGATACGGTGTAATATATATATGTGTGAGTGTGTCTCTGTGTGTATGTGTGTATATATATATATTTATGTAAGTGTGTATATATATAATATGTATATTTAATGTATATTATACACACATCTATAATATATAATACACATACACACATATAATGGAATATTATGCAGCCCTGAGAAAGAAGGTAATCCTGCTATTTGAGACAACATGGATGGAGCTTGAGGGCATTAGGCTAAGTGAAATAAGCCAGACAGAGAAAGACAAATACTGCATGGTATTACTTTTTATAAATCTTATAATTCTTATAAATCTTACAAAAGAGCAAAAAGTTAAACTTATAGAAACAGATTGAATGAATTTAGAAGCGGATGCCAGGGGCTGGGGGTGCAGGGAATAGGGAGACGTTGGTAAAGGGCTACAGACTCTAGCTGTAACATAAATAAGGTCTGAGGATCCAAATATAACATAGTTCCGTGGCTGATAACACTGTGTCATATCACTGACATTTGCGAAGACAGAAGAATTGAAATGTTCTCATATATATATATTCTCATATATATGTTCTCATATCTATACATATACTTGTATTTATATAATATATTAAATCAGTATGTGAGGAGATGGCATGTATTAATAACTAGATGAGAGGAATTCTTACAATGTATACATATATCAAGGTATTACATTGTATACTTTAAATGTCACAATTTTATTTGTCAATTTTATCTCAACAAAGCTAAAAAAAAAAAGAATATAGGGGTGCCTAGGTCGTTCAGTGAGTTAAAGCCTCTGCCTTCGGCTCAGGTCATGATCCCAGGGTCCTGGGATTGAGCCCCACATCAAGCTTTCTGCTCAGCAGGAAGCCTGCTTCTCCCTCTCCCACTCCATCTGCCTGAGTTCCCTCTCTCGCTGTGTCTCTTTCTGTGAAATAAATAAATAAAATCTTAAAAAAAAAATAGAAAAAAAGAATATAGAAAGGTCCATCCTGGGCCTTGCAGTTTTCCTTTTCCCCCAATATATATGGACCTTTTTACTGAGTTACCAAACAGCAGCTTTAAAAAAATATTTGCAATGTAAAATTGTCAGTGGTAGAATCTGATTTATTTTCCCCCATTTAATTCCGTGTTCCTCAGGTAAGGATGTCTTTTTTGAAGCTGGAAGCCTGGAACTAGCAAAACCACACAGTTGCTGTCCGCTGGCCACTCGGGCCTGGAGAATGTTTGGCTGTGGCCGTGTACTCCCCAGGCATGCGGGCCCTTCTAAAAGTGGATACGGCGGCTGTCGCCCACTGATCCTCTGCTTGAGTGACCCAGATTGGCACAGCACAGCTGGGTCCTAGGCAGAGCCAGTGCGGGAAAGAGGAGGGTAAAAATAAAAACTGGTTGGACAGCCTAGATGGGGGTCAGGATACCTGAGGGCTCCCTGGTTACTCTGCTGGGCCTTGGTTAGGTTTTCACTTCACTGCTGTTATTGAAGGGGGTGATGGTGTTTAGAGTGATGTGTTTCTTGTTTCTTAGATTGGTTAAAATCGTTTCATACAGCACAGCAAAGTAGCATCTGGGGTGCTTTTTCTATACATAGAAAATATGTTTTCTGAGTTTAGAACATTTGCTCTTGACAAGAGTTTCTTATTTATCTCATGATTCAAGATACAAGTTTTCAATAAACTTTTATCCCCCAAAGGCATCTCCATTTTATGGAGTTATTCTTTGACCTAAGACCCCCTATTCTCCTTTTTTTTTTTTTTCTTTTTAGTTAAAACAGTGAAATGAACCTGTTGTTATAGAGTTTTTTCAAAATATAGTTTTCTTTGGAATCTTAAAAAAAAAAAAAGGGTAACGGTGTTTAAGTATGGTGTCAAGGATCCAAACAGAATAGTTTTTCAGTCCTGCCATTCTTTGGGATTTGGCTTTTGTGTTTTTAAAGTGTGAATTTGCCAATTTTTAAGGCTCTTTCCTATTATTAGAAATACTGAGATTTTATTTTTGGCATTTGACCAAGAGATTTTTTTCTTGTAGTGCTAAAGCAGATTCCATATCATGTTTTTCCTCAGTTGCTGATAGCTTCGAACTGTGTGAGACTTTTTTTTTCCCCATCCTCCTCTATGCTTTATGGCTTTTAAGGTCCACATCTCTCTGTGATCCATAGACCAAAATTAAATCCCCAAGTGGCCTTTGCCTTATGATAGCAGTTATAAAGAATATTAAATATTTGTATTTAAAATACATGAGAAATATGGGTATAAGTTACTTGAAAAATAAAATGACCTTAAAATGCCTAATAGAGAAGCATTTCTGAATTCTTTTTCTGCAATGTTTATTTATTTATTTTTGAGAGATTTTATTTATCTGTTTGACAGAGATCATGAGTAGGCAGAGAGGCAGGCAGAGAGAGAGAAGAAAACAGGCTCCCTGCTGAGCAGAGAGCCCAACTTGGGCCTCGATCTCAGGACCCTGAGACCATGACCTGAGCCAAAGGCAGAGGCTTTAACCCACTGAGCCACCCAGGTACCCCTTCTGCAATGTTTATATCATCCTGCTAGTTTGGAATAAGTTCTTCTAAGAATTTTCTTACATTTTCATTCATTAAGTTATTCACTTATGAAAATCTGTGAAGAGACTGCTAATGGCACTAGGTTTGTTTTTGGGGTGATGGAAATATTCTGGAATTAGATAGTGGTCATGGTTTCATGGTTACCTACTCATTTATGGTACTTAGTGAAAATACTAAAAAATTCTGATGGATATACTTTGAAAGGGTGAGCTTTATGGTATATGAATTATAGCTCAACAATGTTGCTTTCTTAATGTTCTAAGCACTGTTCTTAGCCTTCAAGCTGTGTAAATAAACACATGAAATTAAGACATCTGGGTATATATTAGTCAGCTCTTGGTACAGTAGTGCAGTGTAACAGACCACCCCCAAAGCTCAGTGGCAGATAGTGATGGTTCATTTGGTTGGTTTTTTCTTGGGCACAGATCCAGGGGATAGCTGGAGTGGCTCTGCTTCAAGTTCTAGGTTGGCTGCAGTCAGCTCAAGGCTGTGGGTGGGGTTCAGGTCTGCTTCATATGTCTCTGTGTTCTCTGTGGACCAGAAGCAAGTTGGGGGGATGTTGTCTTAATGGCAAATGAATAACAGGTGCACCAGAGCCCAGTCAAGCCATAAATGGATTTAAAATCTCCACTTGCTTCACGTCTATTCATGTTGTACTGTTGGAACAAGAGATGTGGCCACGTCCAGAGTCACCGGATCGGGAAGGACATTCTGAACTCATAGGGGGAGGGGAGAGGAGTGCCTATTTTTCAAATAATATTCCAGTCTCTCACAAAGCATTAGGAAACACGTTTGTGTTGGTTTCCTTGGAGCCACAAAGGAAGAAGTGAACATCTCCCTTGGTAGGGACTGGCATCTTCAAGGAGATCAGTGTTGGGTTGAGGCTTGAAAAATGAGTAAGTGTTGACATTTGGATGGAGAATGTGAAGGTGAGGAGAGGTGAGAGCAAGGGCTGGAGAAGAGCCTTCTAGACTGTGAGAGCAGCTTGAGCAGAGGCATGGAGGTTTGTGGGAGCAAGACACATTTAGCTGCAGAGCTGAGCAAAGACTCTGGGTTATATCAGTGAAGGCCATGTGCTTCACACATTAGGGTTTGGAGCCAGAGCCCAAAGGGCTGACAGAATTACACAGCCTCAGTTAAAAACTTGGCTCTTCCATTTACTAGCTCTTCGACTTACTTGGACTCTGTGGGACTTAGTTCATCATCTGCAAAATGGTAAGGGTATTCTGAGGGTCTGCCTCATGAATTGTGGTTAGGGTTAAAAAATTATACACATAAGGCCCCAATAACAGTGTTTGACCATGCAGTCAAGGGCTCCATAGGTATTAACTGCTATTAATATTTTAAGATAGGATTTGGGTTTTATCCATGAGCAATGGGAAATAACTGAAAAGTAAGGAAGGGGTGTGACTGTAGTATTTTCCAGGAGGATGACCTTGGTGGCAACACAGGGAATGATGGCAGTGGCCAGTCCCAAAGCAGAAGGGCCATAGGGTTGTTGCAGGAACAGAGATCAGAGGTGGTGATGGTAACAATGGTGAAAGTGAATGTCAAGGGTACAAAATTGATGAGATTTAGTGACTGAATGGATGTGGGTGAACAAAGGCAAGACAGAGACACTGAGGGTACCTCCTGATCATATGGCTTGGTCCCTGGGGTGGAATAACTCCCCAAGAGAGGAAACCTCTGGAGAGGAGTGGTATGAGGAGTCAGGATGAGTTCAGGCTTGCGTGTGTGCTTTGAGGATCCTGTGAGATGTTCAAGAAGCGGCTCTGTGGCTGTGGGAGTTGGGAGGATGGTGTGAACTGCTTTGTTACCGCAGTGGTTGCAGCAGCTCAAGGAATGTGGGAGGTGTGAAAAAAGAGAGGGAGTGTAGATTATTACTTCAGGGTACTTGTCAGTGAAGAAGGCAGAGTAGTGAAGAGCGGGATGGGAGGAACACGGTCACAGTTGGATTTGTTTGGTTCTGTATTTAAGGGTGGGAGAGACTAGAACGTATTAGAAGCCTTTCAGAGAAGAGAAGGGGGAGATCAGATTATATAACAAGGAAGAAAGGATTGATGAAACAAGGTTCCTGGGACATGCAGGCAGGGTATTGAGACTATATAGAAATAGGAAAAGGGGCACTTCTAGATTTTTCCCAAGAAAACTTAAAATGTTGTGATGGTGCATTAGTTATCTTTGCTGCAAAACAAGTTAACCCTAAACATAGCATTTTAAACCAGCAAATATTTATCATTTCATGGTTTCTGTGAGTCAGGAATTTGGGAAAGATCAGATGGGCAGTTCTGTATCAGGGTCTTTATCGAGGTTGCAAACAGGATGTTAGCTGGGGTTGCAGTCACCTGAAGGCTTGACTGGGGCAGGCAGATCCTGTTCTAAGATGGCTGACTGTGAGCGGAAGCTGCAGTTCTTTGCTGGCTGTTGGCAGGAGGCCTTAGCCCTCTCAATGGCGCTATTTGTTGTCCTTACAACATACAGCCGACTTCCCCCCTCATGTCCTGAGTGAGTGATTCAGGAAAGCAAGGAGGAAGACAAAACACCTATCATGAATCAGCCTTAGACTTCACATGCTCCCATATCTGCCATGTTCCTTTCCCTAGAAATGAATCACTAAGTACAGTTCACACCTCGGAGGTAGGGAGTTAGGCTTCACTTAAAGGGAGAAGCCTCAAAGAATTTGTGGATGTATTTGAAAACCACAAGTGCCTATAGAATCTGTACCATGTTTCATATATAAGGGATTCAATATTGGAGATGCTAATATAGAATCCTTAGTCCTAATCTAGTCTATTTGGGTAAATGGAAAGTTCTCTCTGATATATCTTCCAGAAGGAATCTAGTCTTTAAAATTTTAAGATTATAAACAACAAGAAACAGTAGAGGAATAAAAGAGCTTCCAAACCTGAATCTCACCTGATGCAGGTAATCACTGGTATTATTCATGATTTACATTGAAATCCATGTTGCTTATGATTTTGCTTCATTCTAGAGCCTTCTGTTCAATTGAAGTCTTATAGACATTTGGGGTTTCCTCAAATTTTATTTTTTAAACTAAGTCGTCCTGCTAGTGGAGAGCTGGAGCTCAGCTGTTCTCGGCTCTGGCTGCAGATTTCAGTCACTTGGGAGCTTGTGATTTCAAATGATCTGGATCAGGGCCTGGGCATTGTTAGTTCATAAGTTTCTCCCAAGTGGTTCCAATGTGCAGCCAAGGCGGAGAACCCAGCAGATGACAAAACAAGTCAGTTGCACAGGGCGGTATTGGCAGATGTAAGATTTAAAATTTATTTTAATGATGATTTCTGTGGGGGTGTGTGAAGGGTTGTGTATTCAGGGAATATTATATTCTCTGCCAACAACTTCATTCCTAGCTCATGTGATGGAATAAATAGTCCGAGTCTCATGGTGGACTCTAAAGAACAGTATGAAATTCCGAATATCTGAGCAAAGTTTCTTTAGGAGAATCTCCTTTTTCTGTATTGTGTCCCAGATGTCCCAGGGTATATGCTGATGTCCTTGTCACTGTCCTTGGCCTGAACATATTCATTTAGTCAATAAGCAGTTCTTGAACAGTGCCAGCCAGAGGCAAATGGTTTAGTGCATACCAGCGATCACCCCTGAGGGTAGGGAACACAATGTAGGCTATTTTAAGTACCCAAAAAAGAAATGTCAACAAGAGGGAGCAGAGAGAAAGGGGCACTCCTAGAATTCCGAATTCATGTTTCCTTTGTAGAGGGAATAGAACCTGTGGCTGCCTGCACCAGTTCTTCCTTCTGTCCCTTAGATGCATCCCTTGCCAAGTGACTGCACTTTGTACTAGAGAGGGGGCTTTCCCTACCCCTTGGATCTGGGCAGGCTTGGTGACTTGCTTTAGCCGGCAGAAGGTGGCAGAAGCGATGATGTATTGTTTCTAAGCTTAGACTGGAACCACCTTGCAAAATCCTGCTTGTTCTTGCTTTGTCTCTGCCATCGCTATGACAAGGTGCCCACGACAGCCTGTGGAGGATAAGAGACCATGGACAGAGCCACATTGGCTCAGTTGATGGAGGCCATCCTAGATTAGCTGCCAGCCAACCAACACCTAGAGCAGAGCTTCTCAACTGGGTCCCTTAATTGGCATTTGGAACTTGATAATTCTCTATTGTGGAGGAATGTCCATTTTAGGATGTCTGGCATCATTTCTGACCTCTAACCACTAAATTCTGCCTGCACCCATCCCCCTCTAGTTGTGACAACTGAAAACATCTCCAGATATTGCCAGATATTTCCTGGGGCACAAAACTGCTCCTTATTGAGAACCACTGCTCTAGACTTAGGAGTGTGTCCATCCAAGTTCAGCAGAACTGCCTAACAGCTGACCTTCAACTCATTGAACTGGTGGTTGTTTGCTAGGTAGCATTTTTGTGGAATAGATAATTAATACAATGAGTTATATAAAAATGTGGAAACATGAACATGAGAGATGGAACTGGGCAGTAGTGACTAGTCCAGTGTGGTGAAAGCATGATGAGTTTTTAAAATAGAATGGGGGTCAGTGTGAGGTACAGACAAGGCTGAATATGGGTTGTGGACTGTATCCATGGAGACTTTGGGTGCCTGGGGAGGAATTGTGGACATGATTATTCATGTGCAGAGGGGAGCAATCAGAGGTTTTATTTATGCATTTATTAATTATTTATAGCAGAGGGAACAGAGTATCAGTCTATACTTTAGGCAACAGTAGAGAAGGGGAATTGGAGGCTGGGAGGAGGGTTTTGCAGTAATTCAATGGATTGGTGCAGAATGCCTGAATTAGGAGGATGACTGTGGCTTTGAAAAGGAAGGGATGGCTGCCAGAGACATTTGGGTATAAAACTGATGCACTTTGGTAGCCCATACATTGCTGTCTTTGCAGATTTTGGTTCCCTGTGTGTGAAATGTCCCCACTCCTCCGGTGAGCCTCTACTCAGTCTTCAATACTTTGCTCAACACTCAGGGAGATCTTTTGGTGAAGTTTTCCATGTTTGCTTTTTTTTTTTTTAAATTAAAATTTTGTTTATTTATTTATTTGTCAGAGAGAGAGAGTGTGTGTGTGTACAAGCATGCAGAGTGGCAGGCAGAAGCAGAGAGAAAAGCAGGCTTCCCGCCAAGCAAGGAGCCTGATGTGGGACTTGATCCCAGGACCCTGGGATCATGACCCTCGGCATGACCCGAAGGCAGTGGCTCAACCGACTGAGCCACCCAGGCATCCTTCCATGTCTGCTCTTTCCTCTCTTTTTTTTTTTTTCTTCTTCCACATAGGACTATGTTAATTACTGCTGAATTTTCCAACTTATAGTTTAACTAATCAACGGTAAGTCTATCTCCTCCACGCTATCAACCACCAAACCCTTATTAAGCACGTACTCTGTGTTGGCTTGGTGGTTGGTACTTGGGCTACAGCTGTGAATTAGAGAGATGTGTGCTTTCTTGAAGCTTATGGTCTAGTGGAGTAATACTCAGATAGATAGGCAATCACAGTACATGCTGTGATGAGGGAAGCAAAGAAGGGTATGGTGGCATATAGGAGGGATGCTCAATCTGGAACAGGGGGTGCCAGTGAAGGCTCCTTGGAGGAATGAAATGTCAAAGAGGTAGGATATAGTAGAGGAGGAACTAAAGCCAGGCAACTGCATGTTTTATGATTTAGGATTGAAGGAAAACACACACATTTGGGAAACATAAAATTAAGCATAGCTTGAGAAGACATGAACAGACATTTCTCCAAAGAGGACATATAAATGGCCAACAGACACATGAAAAATGCTCAACATCACTTGGCTCAGGGAAATACAAATCAAAACCACAGTGAGATACCACCTCACACCAATCAGAGTGGCTAAAATTAACAAGTCAGGAAATGACAGATGTTGGCGAGGTTGGGGAAAAAGGGGAGCCCTCCTACACTGTTGGTGGGAATGCAAGCTGGTGCACCACTCTGGAAAACAGTGTGGAGGCTCCTCAAAAAGTTGAAAATAGAGCTTCCCTATGACCCAGCAACTGCACTACTAGGTATCTATCCCAAAGATACAAGCATCATAATTCAAGGGGGCACATGCACCCCAATGTTTATAGCAGCAATGTCCACAAGAGCCAAACTATGGAAGGAGTCCAGATGTCCACCAACAGAGGAATGGATATAGAAGAAGTGTATGTATATAATACAATATTACTTAGCTGTCAAAAAGAATGGAAACTTGCTATTTGCAGCGATGTGGATGGAACTAAAGGGTATTATGCTTACTGAAAGAAATCAGTCAGAGAAAGACAAATACCATATGATTTCCCTCCTATGTAAGAATTTAAGAACAAAACATATGAACATAGGGGAAGGAAAGGAAAAAGAGAATAAGATGAAATCTGAGAGGGAGGCAAACCATAAGAGGTGCTGAACTCTAGGAAATAAACTGAGGGCTGCTGGAGAGGGGGAAGGTGGGGCGATGGTGTAACTAGATGATGGGCATTAAGGAGGGCACTTGATGGAATGAGTGCTGGGTGTTATATGCAACTGATGAATCACTAAATTCTACCTTTGAAACTAATAAAAAAATTGAGCATACCTTGACCATGAAGGGCCTTGTAAATTATGATCAGACCTGTGTTGGGAAAAATCACTTTGATTTTTAGTCTTGGCTGCACATCATAAGCACCTTACAGAGCTTCTAATAATACAGACTATTATTTTAATAATAATAATCTGAATCCTGCTCCAAACCTACTGACCACTACCAGAGCCTGTGGCTTCTATATATAGGTATGTGTACATGTTCATATACATGTATGTGTGTATGTATATATTTTAAAGCTCCATGTGTGGTTCTCATGTGTGGACAGGGTTAAGAACCCTAAGTCTGCAATGGAGAAGAAAGAGTGGAGGGAAGGGCTAGAGTGGAGTCAGGGAAACGAGGGAGGCATAAAGTAATCTAGGTGTTTAATGATGGTTGGAGAGTCGTCCAAGTGGGATTAGGGAGAACATGTATGCATGAAGAGATTTAGTTAAAATCGATGGTACGTAGGGTTGATTGCTTGTTGGGAGATGGAGGAGTTTGGTTCACAGATGACACCCAGCATGACCACAGAGTGGTAGGTCGTGCTCTTCACTGATCTGGGAAATGTCACAGGAGGAGCAGGTTTCATGAGGGAGGTGAGGCTTTTAGTTTTAGCTGAGTTTGAGATACTCCGTGGAGCCTTCACATAGAATTGTCCACTAGGGAACTGTAGGACTCTGGAGTTCAGGAGAAAGATTTAGCTTGGAGGTAAGGAATTGTAGCGCACCACTGTATACCTGACCATTGAGCCCACGATAATGGGTGAGATTGGCTAGGGAATGCGAAGAACCACATCCTTTAAGGGATGAGTAGAAGAGGAACCTACTGAGAAGTTGGGATAAAGAAGTCAGAAATGCGGGTGGACAGAAGAGACTGGCATCTCAGAAGCTACCAGAAGACAAATTTCCAAAAAGGAAGGGGTGAGTACCATGGTCAAATGCTACCAAAAAGGCATATGATGAACTGAAAATGGCCAATAAACTTGGCTCCTGAAGGTAGTTGGAGAAGTTGTATGGAGCACAGCACAGTGGAGTAGAAACCAGGCTGCACAGGGCTGAGCAGTGAGTGAGAAAAGAGAAAATGCAGATAGTCAAAGGCCCTTGGCGTGAGGCTCTGCCTTCCTGGTCATCCAAGGGTCCTCCGCACTAAAGTTGTAAACAAGTGCAAGTGTTGGGGGAGGAAGGGGTTAAAGGTAATGCCAGATGGTAGCCTGATGTTTGGGCCCGTGGTAATGGCATTTGCTGAGATTTACAGCCAAGTGGGAAGAAGAGCCTATGTTTGGTTTTGTGTTTTAGGCCTGTAAGGGAGAAGAGCACACGTGGGCTTTCATGCATGTTGAATTTGATACCCTTCTTCTGAACGTTCTATAGGTATTGTCTTCAAAACCCATTCTAAAAACAAACCAGGGATCTACTTGGAGTTGACCAACACTAGGGTCAACTTGACTCTCAATTTTCTAAGCTTGGGAATATGACAGAACTGGGATTGAAAAAAAAAAAAACAACATTAAGAAATCTAGGAATTTAAGAAAAAAAAAGAGAATGTAACAATTCATTTCTGGGTATAAAGGAACTAGAGCTGATGGACGGGGCATGGTCTTCTTTGGATGACCAAGTTGGGCTAGCTCTGTTGTATTTTTAAACCATGTATTTGTTTTTTCAGTGTCTTTAACTTCTCTCCTTTTGAAATTGGGAAAATTCAGTTATACTGTGGACCAATGGGGAATTGTGCTCTGGCTCTGTCCCACTTGGGCAAGCTTTGTTTCCTTAATGAATACACTTCTTCATCTGTTAGTGATAAGCAGGCAAGTGAAGAATTCTTATCTGCATATATGGGTTGAACATCTGTTTCTGTTCCACTGTGTTTCAGTTCAGACTTCTCTACTAAGAAATTAATGCAAATAAGTAAGTCCCCTCTCGTGTAAAGCCATTTAGGATTGTGAGTATTTATTATCTGAGCACCTTATATGGATTATATTGATAATCAGAGATCTTTTCCCCTGGTATTTTGAGTGATGCAGAAATCATTGTCGTGGTTTTCCCAGTCTGCTGCAACAAGTTTTTTTAAAAATGTAATTTTGTGGATGATAACTACTAAGTTTATCCTCTGAGATAATTCATATTTGTCAGCGTGCTCTAAGGTATTTTATTCTGCATATAATAAGTGTTCCAGAAAGGAGAGAAAAAAAAAATCACCATGGAAACTCGATAGAATGCTCTCATTTGTTTTTCTGAAAGTAAAATTCTACAATGAGGCATTGGAGTATAAAAGAGCCATGGAGAGCCTGTAGTCGGCTTCCCGGAAGTGAGCTCAAGAAAGAAGGGATTTGGTGCCCTATGTGGGTCAGTGTCATTTAGTGTCCCTTTCCCCTTTTCTCATGAAGAAAAGCCATGAAAAAGTCCGCCAAACAGCCTGATGAAGTCTTCTTTGCAATGTAACCTTTTAGCAATCACCTGCAAGGATCAGGGCCCAGGTTGGGTCAAGAGCTGGAGGAGTTGGTGGGAGAAGTTCCTCAAGGTGCCAGAATTACCCAACTTGTCTATTTAACAGAATCATTCGGTTTTCTTGCTTTCCATGCACCTCTGGGTGGTTGTGATGGCCAGCTAGGTTAGAAACCGCTGTTCTGTGACTCTAGGTCGTGGACATGCTCAGTCAGTGGGTGTCCGTTTCACCTTTCCTTCCAGTCTGTGTTAGATAGATGTCCCATTCCACCCGTAGAGCCCTGTGGCTTGCCTCGAAGCCTTTCTTCTCATACTTGAAGCTAGATATGGTATTTCTTTGCAATCACCGTCGGGAACTGACTCACCTTGGAAGCATCAGCACATGGATCTTTTTTATTTTTATTTCTTTTTTACTTTAAAGACAGAAAAGTAGTGTTAGCCGCAGAGCAGACAACATTCCTGTTCCCCTTGAATCCTGGATGTCCTCTTTCTATGACCCTCTGCCAACCTGCCGACGCATGCCTCTTACTCTGCTATTTTCCAAAGCTTAGGTGACTCTATATACTCCTGCTCCCCCTGCTTCTCTCAGGGGGTGAAGACTCCTCAGGCTGGGCAGCCTCTGACTCCCTGGAATGCTGAGGGATACAGTTTTCTTCACTTTGTTGGCTAGCTGTTATCTGTGCCTTTTGTCTGTGTATGTGCCCTGCTGAGTTCAACTCGGGTCGTCAGATGGCTCTGGAGGGAACATGACGTGTAGGAGAACACCTGCCGTGTCCTGGTGTGTGAGGTTAGTAAGCCATGAATTATCAGATGGTATCAATGTATGCTTTGGAGTCTAACTGGGGTTGCCAGATTTAGCAGATAAAAAGGCAATGGGGCCCTGTTAGATTGGAGTTTCAAATAAGTAACAAAATTTTTAGTTAGACCTATGTTCTTTGATCTGAAATTGAAATCTTTGTTGCCTGTGTTTTATTAGGCAGCCCTGAACTTCCCATCAGACCTGGCTTCACTCTTGGCTTCTCCACTTGACTAGTTAGAGACTCAGCAGGTTAATGAGCATCTCTGCACCTTGGTTTCTTTCTCTGACATTTAGGGTAAATATTACTTGTAGGTATGGGCCCCTCTCCTCCTCAGTGGACTTCAGGCTCACAAGTGGCAATAGTTAGATTTATGTGCTAGTTTAGAACTTCTGTTTCCAGTGTAGTGTCTGGAATTAGTCAGATGGCCACACATTGCTCTGACGGTGGCTTGGACTGGGACTTTATTCTGGGCAACCATGTGCCTAAGCTATAAATTGGGGATTCTATTATATAGGAAGAACTTGGAGGCAATTAACTGTCTTGCCCACATGTTTTGTTTTCTTTCTACAATACTGATAAATAAATGCTGTTGGTTAAACACAATGAACAGAACAAAAAGTCTTACCCAGTTGTAATAATCAAGAAATTATTTGGGTCATTGCCAAGGACGTGGATTGGGGGATCACACCTGGACTCAGTTCACTTGCTGTTTTATTCTGCCGTATTGGGGAAATAGTTTAATCCATAAATGCGCTACTTCTTCCATTTCTGTGCTTATACTCTGCCTGCTTCCTTCCCCCTATCCCAGTCCATGTTAACTGGGCCCACAGAAATAATTTTAATATGTGGCTGATGGTCGATCTCCTTTTTGGGATGTGCCACGTATGTTTTATAGACCTCCTTTTGTCTTGGTGACCAAAGGATAGTGGAGGTGCATTTCCGCAAAAATTCAGCACACAAAACAGACATCATGTGTGGTGAAAGTCAATTCTGAGTGCGGGATGACATAGTGACTTACTTAGAACAAGTAGAACGTGGAAAGGGAAAAAAGTAACTTTATGGTGCAGGAAACTGGTAGCGCCACCTTCAACAACTATTCAAGGTTATTGTCACTGATGATAATAATAAGAATGATCGTTGACACCAGATGCCCTTTGATATGAGGTAGGAAGAAGGCTGTTCTTCGAGTCTGTGCTATTCTCCGAAATCTATACCCCAGAATAATCATGTGAAAACACCAGACAAACCCCAAATGAGGAACATTTACAAAATACCTGACGAAGTGCCTTTTAAAAATGTCAAGATTAGGGACAGCAAGGGAAGCTGAGAAGCTGTCACTAATTGGAGGACACTCAGCAGTCAGGCTGCTAAACAGAATAGGGACATTACTGGGGGACTAAACCCTGGTTTAGTTCAAAGTATTGTACTAATGATAATCTCTTAGTTTTGATGCATACACAGTGGTTAGGTAGTAGGATGCTAACTTAGAGAAAGCTGGGTGAAGGGCATATAAGAAGTCTCTTTGCAACTCTTACTAAATCTAAAGTTATTTTTTTTACTGTTCTTTTAAAAAAGTGCTCCTGAAATTCTCTTGAGAATGTCCCATGTTATGAATGAGAACGAATGTGCCACCTTCAAAGAAGATTAGCCTGTCTGTTTTTCTTCCTGTATTAGTGCAGATTACTGTTTTATCAGTAGATATTTACACTTGGATTTTTCTGGTACTGGGCATACAACAGTGAACACAACAGTAAACAAGAAAAATCTCTGCCTTGAAAGAACTTGTATTCTAGTAGCAGAAGATAATAAACAAGATAAGCAAACTGTATAGGGCATTAAATAGTTTTAAGTGCAGTGGGGAAATATAAAGCAGAGAAGGAAGAAATAAAATGTAGGAGAATTGATAAAGCTTAGTTTGGAGGCTCAAAGAAGACCTCACTGAGAAGATGGCTTTAAGGTAAAGACATGAACAAAATGAGGAAATGAGGCAGGGAGACCATATAGATGTTTGGGGTAAAAGCCTCCCAGATAGAAGAAATCGCATGTGCAAGGGTCCTGAGGCATTACCCACTTGATATATTTGAAGAACAGCCAGGGATGCTGTTTACTTGTTTGGGCCTCAGATAAAGTAGCTAGTTTTCATTTGGGGTCATACTGGAGGAGAAACCTAGATCTTTAGCCCCTGGGATCACACTCTGCTAGGTGAGATCGCTTATGCTGTGAGAGGCATGTAAAAACTCAACTCAGCTCGGTTCAAGGGGCCAGCCTTCCATCTCATCCAGTGCCATCTACTTATCTGCTGAAATGGAGGGCTAAAATATCCACACTCTTCAAAATGTCACTTTTTCTGTCTTCTATTTTTTGGTCAAGCATATGTATCGTTTATTTCAGATTTTTTAATGGCTAGTTAGAAGTGACTACATAGTCCAACCATAATTGAGATACTGAATGTTGCTGGAGAAGAATGACTTTCTCCTTGATGTCTTCTCTAGCTTTCCTCATTTAGTGCCCCCTCTCCCACTTTCTTGTGAGAGAAGCGGCCAGGAGCAGTGTGCTCTGTCTTTATACCCTTTGGGAGGGGACGGGAATGTGGCAGCGGCTGCAGGTAGTAAAGTAGGATGATTGTGTCCTCTCCATGAATGTCACTGTCACTGACAAGACTGTGTATGATAGGGGAGTCTGTGGGATTGTTGCACCTGGTTTGGGCATGCCCTCTGATAAAAGGATTCCTTTATCTTAGGGTCTTAAAAGACACCCTCTTTAAACATATGTGGTGAGAAGGGCTGGGCCAGTTACACGGTTGTGGTTCTAGTTACTCACATGTAGTTAGCTAGTCCTGTGATGGAGACGGATTGGCTGGAAACTGTGCTGGAAAGAAAAGAAAATGAGGGTTTCTCCCATAGACTCGGGAACCATAGTTTCATTTGGAGCTTTATTATCTTATAATACATGCCGAGGCTTTAAAACTGTTTAACAGCAGGAAACACACTTTTATCTTGATGTCTTCAACCTCTAAAAATGGATCCCTTTCTTAAGCATCTAGACATAAGTGTGTGAACATAAACTATAAAACTGGAAAGATCTGAATGTATTTGTACAAAAAGCAGTAAACTTTCTTTTTGCTCAGAAAGCATGTTTATTGGCTGGCTCAGACTTCTTCACTTTTAGGACTTGTATAAAACGAAACCCTTTCGATTGAATTATCTCAGGAATGATTTTTACTATGTTACTAGGAAAAATAACAACAGTTTTAGAATAACATAAGATGTTCCCGAGTCTGAAATATATAGGCTTTAAGTAGAAACTTAATATGTGAGAGAAACTTTTGATCCTTGCTTTTGGGATGGAATTCTTTGTCTATGTAAACTTGGTTCCTGTATTTCTAAAGTAACTCCGTAAGGGATATTCACTCCATTTCCGAAGCGTACTATACAAAATTGGTTCTGTTTTATGTCTCATTGACAGTTTGCGATTGAACCCGACCAGATCGCCGGGAGAGCTTGGTCGAGTGAGTGCCTTGTGGTGGTGTTTTCAGGAATGTACACTTCCAAGAGAACCCTAGTTGTGGCATACTGATGGAATCAGAAGTCGGATTCTTGGGTTACATTTAAACCTCCCAATGAAAAGGACTTTTTATTTTACTATGAAACAAGAATGAAATATTCGTTTGCTTGGAACCTGTTCAATTCTTCAATTTCATATAGGAGGTACAGAATAAAGACCTATTGTGGGCTAACCCTAATCTGAAAATCTCTATCATACTTCTGTGCAAGCTGGAAAAGCTGTGCACTTGTCCCCTTGGTCCTGGTATTTAAAAGCTTTGGATTTCCTGAGATTGGTAGCGGAAGGGAGTGCAGAAGTGAAAATGCCAGGGAAATTACGGCCCTTCTTGATCTGGGATTGTAGGGACCTCTGTGACCTTTAATTCAAGATTCTTTATTACGTATCAGCCTCAGGTTCTCCTGGAAATCACATGTGTCAGGGAGCACCTAAAAACTCTCTCTTGGTTCTGTAATTGGGAAATATTTAGGGCAGGGCAGATGATGCAGAAGGCATCTTTTTAATTTTTTTTTAAAATTTTTTTATTGAAGATTTTTATTTATTTGAGAGAGAGAGAAAGAGAGCGCATGAGAGGGGGGAGGGTCAGAGGGAGAAGTAGGCTCCCTGCTGAGCAGGGAGCCTGATGTGGGACTCCATCCCGGGACCCCACGATCATGACCTGAGCCAAAGGCAGTCGCTTAACCAACTGAGTCACCCAGGTGCCTGCAGAGAACATCTTCTGTGGCTGCAAGGAGTCAGAATGCTTGGAGACCCTGCGGCAGGTCGTGGCCTTCACACACTGGGCTCGGGGCAAGGGCACGGCCTGGATCCAGGTCAGGAAAGAGATGCCAGAGTTGGCCTGAGGAGTTCTTTGGAAAATCCTTGTCAACTGAATCATGAACGTGAACTTCATCGCCTCACTTCCTTCTTGGGTCAAAAGGAGAAGCAGATTGCTGGAGGTCAGAGAAGCCGAACTGAAAATGCATTTAGAGTTGCTCAACGCACTGTCAGCGTAAGACAGGAAGTACCAGGGATGTGTTCCTTACAGGTCTAGCACCTTTGCCACTCTCAGTTAGTTTCTCAGAAAAAAAACAAAAAACAGAAAACGAAGAGGGAAGAGGAAGAGTTTGCCTGTGTTGTGTGATTGTTGGACATCAAGTGTTAATTTTAATCTTTTTTTTTTTTTAAGACTTTATCCATCTATTTGAGAGAGAAAGAGACAGAAATAGTCAAAGACAGCATAAGCCAGGTGGAGAGGGAGAAGCAGACTCCCCACTGAGCAGGGAGCCCCATGCGGGCCTGGATCCCAGGACCCTGGGATCATGACTTGAGCTCAAGGCAGAGGCTTAACTCACTGAGCCACCCAGGCGTCCCTAGTGTTAATTTTAGTAAAATAATTTTATTTGATTCCTTTTGCAGTCTACCTTGTAAAAAATAATTTGAAACGCTATGTTATATTTTTTAAATGGATTTTCTTCTTTATCAGCTGGATCAGTAAAAGTGAATAGACTCAGTGGCCATATAATTATTTTCACATTTGACTTTTAGGGAGGAAAAGGAACACCTGGGTGGCTCAGTCAGTTAAGCGTCTGTCTTTAGCTCAGGTCATGATCCCAGCCAGGGTCCTGGATGGAGCCCTGCATTGGGCTCCCTGCTTGGTGGAGAGCCCGCTTCTCCCTCTCCATTTGCTGCTCCCTCTGCTTGTGCTCTCTTGCTCTCTCTCCTGCCCTCCGTCAGGTAAATAAATAAAATCTTAAAAAGAAAGAAAAAGAAAAGAAAAGAGACTGCTCTATTAAAGTATTGCTTAGTGACTGGGTCTCGATTTCCTTCTCTTAGGCTTAGGTGTGCTTTTATGGAAGCTGTGGGTATATTTTTCTTCCTGCTGTGGTTTCCTGTTCTCTGCATTCATCCACACAGCAAATATTTATTGAGCACCTATTATGTGTCAGACACTTTTCTAGCTCCTGAGGATCCCTGTCTTCACAGAACTTCTATTCTAGAATGTACAGATCAAAAAAACAAAAGAGAGATGTATATGTCAGGTAGTGCTGAATGCTGAGAAAAAGAAAGGACAGTTGAGGTAGGGAATGTTGGGGATGGGGATAGGCTATGGTGGTCTCTGAGCAGAGACCCAATAGGAACCAGAGAGAAAACCATAGCAGACCCTGGGAAAGGAGCCACTCTGGGAATGGGAACCCAAAGGAAGCTAGAATGGGGGAAGGAGTAGAAGGTGAGGAGGAAGCAGTGATGGGAGACGTCCTAAGGGAGGTCAGGTGTGCTGGGGACCAGGTCTGGAGGCTCGCAGAGATCAAGGGAAAGATTTGGGATTCGACCTGTGTGGGTTGCATCCTAATGTGATTGCTGCACACCTTTTTCCTCACCCTCTTTCGTTTTCCTGTGGTAGCTCTGGTTGTTTCACCACACAAGATGTGTGTTAAAGTTCTACAAAACAAAACAACAACCCCCCCCCCCCACCACCAAAGAACAAAGTGCTAAATGCAAATGATTGAAACCTCAGTGTCTATTTCTGTTAAAACATTCTTCTTTTTCTGTGTGTTATTTGCTGGGGAAAGCGACATTTGTACTGACCTATTTAAATACGCGGAGCTCAGTGCCCTTCCCAGACCTTCATGCTGAACCCTCTGGAGGATAGAAGGTTGATATGTTATTTTGTGACTGTATTGGATGGTTTTGTGGTTGGGTATCTGGCTTTGACATTCACCTGCATCAGGGCATTTTTTGGAGGCAAGCTCTGGGAAAACAGATGTTTTTGGTATGATGCTGATTATGTTTGATTCCTTGATATCCAGTCCACTTCACCCCACTCTGGTCACTGTGGTTGACTCCGTATGTCCAGTCTGTCCTGTTAAGCCAGTCATGGTTTTCCTTGCCAGGGACTGGTTGTGGAATGGACATGGCCAGAGTTGGGCGGACTTCTTTGAAGTGTTTCTTTGCTTCTGAGAAAGGCATAAAGAGAAGGTTTTCTTTTTGCCTCTGGTGGTTGTGTCTGTATGTGATGCCTGGAGCAGCTGCAGCCATCTTGTCGCCACCTTGACAGTGAAGTTAGTACTCTCTGAGTTATGGAATCATCCATTTCTGGAGCCCATCCACGTTGGGCTTTTTATGGTGTGAGATAATATATATCCTTATTGTTTGAGGCAATTTTGTTTGTTTGCTCGTTTCCTTTACAGCTGAAAGCATCCTAAGGGATCGAGATTGGTTAGTTCTCTTCCAACAGCCCTTTTCAGAATACATTGTTTGGATTTGCACTTAGTATTTTCCAGTGCTACTTGGCTTCCTGGACTTGGAAGTTACTGAAACAATTTAGAAGATTAAAATGGAAACATGGTTATATTAAATTGCCTTTGTCTGATATCTGGAGTTTAGTAGAGGGGAATTTATGTGTTTTTTGTACCTATAACAACTTTGAATATTTAAAGAGCTGAAAGAACTCTTTAGATAATATTAACTTATTCTAATGATCATTATTCTGCTCTTTAAATTGAATTCTTAAAACATCTGAACTGACAGTAGTAGAAATATAAAGGTTAATTTTAAGACACACACCTGTGCCTATATGCCAGATTCTTTGGGAGCTATTCTCACATAAACCTGGATACTTTAAGAACTTAAAGGTATCATCCGAGAGCTTCCGATTCATGCCTGTATTTCATTCATTTACTAAGATTATTCATAAGCAGAAATGATATGGGCAAATTGAAACAGCAGTATGCCAGAGATTTAAGGGGGCCACAGTGGAAGCCTCATCAATTTCTGTGCTTTTCCATCATCTGACCGAAGTTGGTGGATTAGGAACATTACTGCCCTATTTATGTTGAAGCAATATTTGTGGTGTTTTGTCCTATCTCACATATCTCTCTTAGTAATTATAAAGGCTTGGGAAGGAGCCTTGCTTCTCCAATGGGGAGCAGGTAAAATGAAAAGTTTGGCCGCGACCCTGGGAAAATGCTAACAGTGAGTGTCTTTTCTCTATCTGATCTGAAATCTGAGAGGTTCTGAGTTTCTGCACAAGGTAGCTTTGTGCATATTTCCCTGATTGCCGAGGCTGGAGTGAGCTACCTGACAGGCTTCTGGGGTAATCAATTCCAAAAGACTGGAATTCTCTTTCGTTCAGAATCTTACCGGAAAAGGTGAACAAAAAAGCGTGAAATAAGTATTTTTCTGCTCACGTATCCCCATCCCCAAGCATAGCATGGCTGTGGGATACCGAAAGTACTTCAAGATACTCCTGTCTCTTGCCTCCGTGGTTCACCCTGAATGCAGCAGCAGGCAAACAGCCCCAAATGCCTAGCAGGAAGACAGTTGCTTTTTTATTTTGGCAAAACCGAGGAACTCGTTGTTGTGTTGCTGTCCGCAAACATAAAAGGAGAATTCTATGAAAAGATTTTGGCTTATTAACATTTACAGGGGACCCATTGCTGAGCCACCATGCGATGTGTTATTTAAGCTTTGCAGAGATAAATTAAAATTTGCCTTTTGTCTCCTTGTCTGCTTAAAGGGGAAAGGAGACACAGGGGATGTCATTATAAAATAAGGAGGTCAATTTTCACGTGAGGCTTAATACAAATCAGTCCCATTACTTCGTCTCATTGTTGACGCTGACAAACACGGTATTTTCTATGATACAGACTCCATTATTTATTGGCTTGTATACTAAGACCGTTCAATGGTATGAATAAGGGGGGGGCACCACCCCTCCTTCCCCCAAGACAAAATAGAGAGGCTGAAGGGGGTAGGGAGGAGGGGAAGGAATGTAGGAGAAGAAGTAACAGGATTCGTGGCCAGGGAGTGAGGAGATGGAGCAGGTGGAGGTGAATTAGTTAAAATAAAATAGGGCAGTTGTTGGTGGAGAGAAGGAATGCAAAATTGCATGTAACTAGCTTGTCATCTGTAGATTCTAGATACGCCTTTCGGGGATGTGGGCTGATTTGTTAATGGGTATTTGCCACATGGGTGCCCATACTGGTAAGGATCAAGACTTCATGCATATTATTCAGATAATCTTCCTCCTGACTGTCCTGTGGGGTGAAATGGATAATGATTTTCATTTCCATTATTATTTTTTTTTTGAGGGGGGAGTTGAAGTTCATAAAGACTAACTTTCTTAAACCCTCAAGTGGTAAGTAATAAACCCAAGATTTAAACCAAGGCTAGGCTCCCTGATCCTGCATCTGACTATTTGAGGAAGTAAAATGGAATACACAACTGAAATCACTTTGTATCTTTTTTAAAAATCAGAGCAATAGAAGCATAGCATTTGAAAGCTTAAAAGGTCTTTAGTCTTTAGAGGTGAGTTTGTAAGAGAGAAAGCTGAAGTCCAGGGAAAGTGTCCTAAAGCTCTTAAACTGGTCATGGAAGGAATACCTTGGAAAAATTTCCACCCTTGTATTTCATTGTAATTTCCACTCTCCAAAACAGATAAAATGCATATTCTGCCCTGTCAACGGTTTCCCTCCAGCTTGTTCTCATTAGGAATGTCAGGGCAGATGCCTATTTTATTTTATTTTATTATTATTTTTTCAGACACCTATATTAAATTGAATTCTGTCATGAGAAATGCTTGCAGGATTATGTGAACTTGGCAACTCAATGCTGAATGTAAAACTGGGATTTAGTAAATGTTCCTATCCAGTGTCCCTTGTAAATTTTTCTGTGTTGTTCACAGGTAGGGTGAGAAGAACAGAGGTCTAGTGTACTTTATTTAGGAAGTGTGGTACACTTACAGTAACTAAAATTATTACTGTGCTGTAATGCCACCAAGGGCTCTAGAATAGAGTTGAAATATTTAGTGTTTTCTAGATAGATCTTAAAATCTAGCAGTAGAAAACTAATTTTGAAGTACAGAAAATTGAACCTAGATTGTTAGCTCCTAAGACATAGTTTGGTGAGAATGTGGGAGATTAGCCACAAATCACAATTTAACTTTGAAATTTGCAATAGAAATTTCAAAGTAAATACATTCAGGTTTTCTTTGAGCCCACTTTTTTGTTAAAAAAAAATATATATATATAGATAGATATATGTATAGATTTATATATGTATCTATATAGAGGTATCTCTTTCTCTCTCTCTCTCTGTATATAAAAGACCTATCCAAGTGCTGAAAGTGAAGTGAGTGGGAATTAGGTAAGGATGAAATACTTCATATTGATGATTTTATATAGTTATCATGACCTAACTGTTTTCTAAGTCCAAAAAATTAATAATCCAAGTGAAGCAAATCTAGGATATTGGACCGAATGCTGTAAAAATACTTCAACTGTCTATCAGACGTTTTATAACTAAATTTTCTCCTGGGGTAAGAGTGGAAGATGGAATTTCTTAACTTGATTTATAACATGAAATTCAAGATGTAAAGAACTATTTTCCCACTATTTTCCAGTAGTAACCCTGTAATCCCCTAACTCCTGCATTGATCCTATATATTTTCCAATCCAATACCTTTCAGTTGATCTATTTGTGTGTTGAATTCCCATGGCAAGACTGGCAAGATTCATGAATCTCATTCATTCCATGGCCATGTCAACTGCTGGGAAGAAAAGTTGGAATTGTGGTGGATTTTGTTGGATGAAAAGATGGAGGGGTGGGGGCTCCTTTCTTTTCTGCCCTCCCTCCCTCCTTAACTTCTCTCTCTCTCTCTTTTTCTGTCCACATACTTTGCTTTAAAGGAATATCATAAAACATTGATTTTGAATGAGATTTAATGTATTGAGGCAACTGAGGAGTGTTGATATGGGGTATAGGAACAGGAGAAGTGGGAATGATTTTATGTGCTTGGTAGTGCGTGCCTGAGCCAAGATAAGCTAGATTATCCTCAGTAACAAACAATCCCAAGATCTCAGTGGTTGGTACAATCGGAGGGTTTCTCCTGCTCATGCTGTCAGTCCACTAGGGCCTGCTACTTAGCACACACTGGCAGAAGCTTCCTCTATAGTGTTTCCTACACCATCACCCTTACAATGGGAAGGGAGAGTAACTTCTTTTTTTTTTTTTTTTTAAAGATTTTTATCTATTTATTTGATAGACAGAGAGAGATCACAAATAGGTGGAAGGCAGGCAGAGAGAGAGGGGAAAGCAGGCTCCCCGCTGAGCAGAGAGCCCAATGTGGGGCTCGATCCCAGGACCCTGAGATCATGACCTGAGCTGAAGGCAGAGGCTTAAACCACTGAGCCACCCAGGTGCCCCAGGGAGAGTAACTTCTTTCCGGAAGTGCGTCCTGCACACTACACGCATCCTACAGCGGGGGCAGATAAGAGCCATGGGACCACATGTGTGAACAGGAAAGTCAGAAACCCATGACAGCTTGTAGCGTTCCCTGCCTTTCCTGGAGGAAGAACAAGATCAGTACAGGTAAAGGCGGGTGCGGTGCCAGCCATGTGAGCCCCACGTTGCCCTTCTGAGAATGGCTTCTTTCTAAAAAATCTGAGAATTCGGTAAACCAGTCTTGCCCATGGAGGCAATGGCTCCGTAAGTGATCCTGGAGCATGTTTGTCCATTCATTCTTTTCTGCATTCCTTTGTTCCTTTATCCCTTCAATAAATATTTGTTGAGCTATCGCATATCAAGTACATAATGTAAGCCTTGATTTATTTGTTTTCTCGATTTTTATTTTACTTGTGTACTCTTTGGTGTTTGTTTCTTCAACACATTTTTACTGCCTTATCAACTTCTTGTATGTGTGTTTATTTTGAATCTGTTATTTTTTAACTTCTTTGGGGGTATGACCTGATCTGTTTTCTTTACCGTAGTATCCTCATGTGTGTTCCTATTAAGTATTTGATAACCAAGGAGTCAGCACGGTGGGTTGGTTGTATTTTTTTCTCGGCATTTTCATGAAGTAGTTTCAATTAAAAAAAAAAAAAAAAGGACAAAACAACTATCCGAATTTATTAACATTTCAATTAACATCTAAGTTTTATCTGTAACATAATTTTTCCCTTGCAGTCTTACCTATGGAGTCAAGTGAATATGGCGTGTCATTCAGGTCACTCAAAAAAAAACCACCTCTGAATAATAAGTAAAATTATTCTAGGGGAGTGGTCTTATTGATTTATTTTGGTTTTATTATTTATGAGAGAGAGAGAGTGAGCACAAGTGAGCACAAGCCAGAGAAGGGACAAAAAGAGGGGGAGTAGTAGGTTCCCCACTGAGAAGTGCAGGACTGGGCTGGGCTTGAACCCAGGATCCTAGGATCATGACCTAAGCCAAAGGCAGATGGGGTGACTAAGCCACCCAGGCACCCCTGGGTGTGGTCTATTTAGACAGTAAAACATGACATCATCCTTCAGAGCAGCTAAAAAAAAATTTTTTTTCCTAGTAATCCCTGTCCCCTTGGTTCATTTTGCTTAGTCTTCTCCATTTCTCTTTCATGGCCTGACTTACGTGATTCTGGAATTTTGTCTTCCTCAGAACTGGTCGAGCAGAGGAAACACTGTACTTTTCTTTGTAGCCTACCAGCCCTTGAACCTCACACAGTCCCTCGTCCATAGCAGCCACTGGATAAAACCTTGTTAAATGGATGTGATTGTCATCATCTACAGTGGGTGACCTTTGCACGTGATGTGACGCTGAAACATGCTCACAATTCTTTAACACAGAAAGCAGCTGCAGAACTCAATCTGAAGGAAGGTAGGATGAGGGAGACTGCACTGAAGGTTCTCTGTACGGAATGTTCTAGCCTGCTTAGCTTGTCTGGAGGTGTGAAAAGGGAGCAAATTTTTCCACTTGGCCTCTATAAAATTAAAATTTCCGAAACTGAAACAACAACAACAAAAACTCCTTTATTCTGATGAATCAAAGTCTCTATCAATCACTTGAACTTTCTTTTTAGTAACTTCATTATCTTCCTTTCAGGAGGGTGGTTGAAGTAAATTCTTCTGGTACCAAATCCAGCATTTCCACCTTGAAGAAACATCATTCACTGACATTTTAAAAGCTACTTTATAGGCCTGTTCTGACTGTTGACAAAGGATGCTACTTGATTTACAGTTTATGAAAAGTCTACTTTCAGAATTTGGTTGTGTTTTATGGTAGCTCTTTTAGTTGATTACTTTGATTTTTATTTAGTAAATTATCTTCAACAGCCGTGTGATGTCATCAGGAACTTGACTTTTATTTTATTATACTTGGAAGGCTGAAGCACAGGAAAGTACTTCATGGTGAATGGGAAGGCTAAGCTTATGTGTACAAGAAGAAGGTAACTGGGCATGATAGTTATCATTTATTAATTTCCCTCTTACTGTAAAAGCTAAGGGTTTGGCCATTATTGAATAAAAAATTATTGAAAGGTCAAGGATTTTGTTTTGTGCCTTGGATTCTCTGAAGCTTTGCTCTACAGGCATCCAACCGTGGGATGTAACCATGGGTTACAGTGTCACATTCTAAAGACACTGGCAAGATTTTTAGCCTTACGCTTTAAAAAAAAAATGCAACGAAATACTGGATGATCATACCTTCCTTTGGTGTACGTGGTACTTCATTTACCTGAGCCGAGGCAGGGTATGTATTCACTATAGAAGATCCCGACAAGGATACAATTTTAAGTGTTGATGAGAAGATTCTCCTGGAGTTACTGGGCTTCTGGAAGTAGGGGTAAGAGTTTGTGACATGTATTCATAAGCCCCTGGCCTTCTTGGCAGCTCAGGAGCACGGGCAGGTGTGATCTCTGTGCTTCCAGACATAGGTGGCTCTCTGCTGGGTGTTCCAAGATGTTCTTAGGGTCTCATCTGTCAGTTCCAGTTGATGTGGCTTTGGGATTCGTTAGTGGAGCCCAGCACTGCTTTCATGATCCTGGGTCCCTCTAGCTTGCCAATAAAGAGGCTTTGTATTGCTCCCTGGATTGGGTCTTGAGATTTGGGTAAAAGAAAGAAACTCCTTTGTAAGTCCAGATTCCCCACTGGGCACTTCCTGTTGTCCACATGGGGAGTTCTGGGGAGTGGTGGGGAGCAGTCGGGGTTCACAGGTGACTGGTGCCAGTGTTGCCTTTTGGCCTACCCGTGCCCTCTGGGAAGGGGCCAGGCTGAGGAAAACAAAACAAGATGAAACCCAACAACCCTGGAATATTGGAATCTTGAAGCCGTTAGCCAACTGCTGCTGCTTTTCCAGGTTCTTAAACTCTAGTGTTCTGAATATTTCAGTTTGTCATTCATCTGGCCCACTGAGTGCCTATTGCTGGGCTTGGTGTAAGTGTCATTAAAAAAAAAAAAAAAAGTTTGTGGAAACAATGTGAACAGGAAGTATTTATAAAGTTATTGGCCTGGCCTCGTATCATACCTCCTCTTACTCAGTGTCTTGTCTATAATTGGTGCTCAAAATATCCGGTTGAATGGATGAAGAATGCACGCTAGGCAGATTTACTGATAGAAAGAAACGAAGCCAACAAGGGGCGAGCAGGCAGGGGTTGGGAGACTAGCCTGGGGATGCTTTAAGGAGAAAAAAAAAAAAGAAAGAAAAACCTCTCTGGGTTGATGAAGTCAGAGAAGATTGAACAGAGATGGCTGGGTTGGATCACAGAACAAAAGAATAGGATTTTCTTGAGACTATCAGTCCGTGAATTGCTGTCTGAAACACCGAAAAGCTTATAGAAAGCATAGGGTTTAGAATTAGACAGAATTGGGCTCACACTTACTGGCTGTGACCTTGACAGGCTACCTAGTGCCTTTGGGCTTTTGGTATAAGTTTAATGGGGACAACATTATACACTGTTAAATATTATCTTGAGAATTAATAATACATGTAAAAGTGGCTAAAGCAGTATGTGTACATGTGTTTATGCATGTGTGTGTGTATAAAATTTCATTTTATGATGTATCAAGTGCAGCTTGGTGCCATTTTCCAACTATCATCTAACCTTCACAGCAGCACTTTAGGTTGGTATTATTTTTCTGTTTTGTTCAGATGACGATGCTTAGGCGTTGGCTGGTCTGTGTAACGTGCCCATAGTTGTACAGTTCCTGAGTGGTGGACTTGGACTGTGAACCCAGGAGTATCCTCTCAATGAGCCCATCCTCTTGATGCTTACACCTGCACCCGACCTTGACTCTGAGCTCCTCCCATAGATGTCACTGCTGGTTCGACTCTAAACTGAAAATTACATCGGTTGCCACGGAGTCACTTTCATTGTCGTCAAGTTGCCATTAACCTCTCACCCCTTCAAAAAAATACTTAAGAGAAATGTTGAGGGTTGAAGTTTTAGTCTTTATAGGTTCTGTTACTCTCTCAGTCACTTAGCCCCAGCCTTAATTTCTTCATTGCTAGAATAGAAATGTTCTGTATTCAAGCAGATTGCCAGAACAGGTCCATGAGAGACTGTGTGTGAAAACAGTGAGCTGTAAAGCCCCAGAAAAATGAAAGGCACTGTCACGATATTTAAGCACTGGCCTTGATCTAATGCATCTCTGTTTTCCTAATGGCAGTGTATAAAGAAGAGTTACATTGCCTATTATCAAGCATCTGTGCTGTCCTTAAGCACCCATGTCATTTTAAATTCACTTGCAAGTCTCTTCTTACATAAGGATTAGGGTTTAAACCAATAGAATTACCCTACGACCCAGCAATTGCTCTACTGGGTATTTACACTAAAGATACAAACATAGTGATCTGAAGGGGCACGTGCACCTGAATGCTTATAGCAGCAAAGTCCACAATAGCCAAACTATGGAAAGAACCTAGATGTCCATCAACAGATGAATGGATCAAGAAGATGTGGTATATATACACAATGGAATACTATGCAGCCATCAAAAGAAATGAAATCTTGCCATTTGCGACAACATGGATGGAACTAGAGTGTATCATGCTTAGCGAAATAAGTCAATCAGAGAAAGACAACTATCATATGATCTCCCTGATATGAGGAAGTGGAGATGCAACATGGGGGGTTAAGGGGGTAGGAGAAGAATAAATGAAACAAGATGGGATTGGAGGGAGACAAACCATGACTCTTAATCTCACAAAACAAACTGAGGGTTGCTGCGGGGAGGGGGACTGGAGAGGGTGGTCGGGTTATGGACACTGGGGAGGGTATGTGCTGTGGTGAGTGCTCTGAAGTGTGTAAACCTGGCGATTCACAGACCTGCACCCCTGGGGATAAAAATACATTATATGTTTATAAAAAAATATAAAAAAAATAAACTTAGAAGTCAGTCTCTAAGGTGAAAAATGCATACAGTAAAAATGATCTCTAAAATACCTTAATGTCCACCCCTTCTCAGTTGAGTTAGAATGTTAACTCCAAGGACTTGGTTGCTTTTGTTCACTGCAACATCGCCAGGACCTGGAAGAGTAATCAGCACATATCTGGTGAATGAATGAATGGTTGACTTGCACTAAGGAACCAATTTCATGAAAAAGTGAGACCTTTTAGGGCTTTCACCCCATTGAGTGCAGTCAAGGGTTCATCTTAAGAAATCACCATGGGGATTCCCTTGGTTGCATCTGTATTGTTGAATTTCTGTAACCCGATGGAAATATAGAATAGGATTCTATGGTGTATGTCTCTGTGATTACAACAAACTGTACAAGTTATTATTACTGTACAGTTATTATTATTTTTTAAAAAGATTTTATTTATTTATTTGACAAACAGAGATCACAAGTAGGCAGAGAGGCAGGCAGAGAGACAGGGGAAGCCGGCTCCCTGCTGAGCAGAGAGCCCGATGTGGGGCTCGATCCCAGGACCCCAAGATCATGACCTGAGCTGAAGGCAGAGGCTTTAACCCACTGAGCCACCCAGGCACCGCTACAACATCTATTATTATTCCATTTCAGAAATGAGGAAATTGAGACTCAGTAGAGTGAAGAAACACAGCCAGACCTTCCCTGCTGGCCTTCAAAGTACATTCCCATTTTAAAAATGCTGGGTTTTCTCATCTTTCTCCTGCAACTAAGGATAGAGTGTCTGTCTGCCCTGGGCTGAAGTAAGAGTGGGTAAGAAATAGGACTAAGTAGTGTTGTGTCTTGTGTGAGTCTGTGGAGTCAAAAAGCAACAGGTGTTGCTTCCACCTGAAATAAAATCTTCATTTTTGTTGAGCCCTTTCTTAAGCATCTGTGATGTCTTAAGCTTTTTGGGAGTCACTTGCACTGTACTAAACTTCCAGAATGGGGGAATTATGGGTCTCAACAGTTATTGTCATGGATTCTTCTAGCCTTAGATTAGTCTTAATGTTTCTGATAAATTTCACGAAGATCAGCAGTTTGGTCTTGGAATCAAGGCTTTTCATGTTGGCTGTGGGAACCAATGACAGCGAATAATTTGTCTGCATCAGTATCTTGATTAAAAGTATTTTAAGAGGAGCGCCTGGGTGGCTCAGTCGGTTAAGCAGCTGGCTCTTGATTTCGGCTCAGGTCACAATCTCAGTGTCCTGGGACTGACACCCACATCCGGCTCTGTGCTCAGTGGGGATTCTGCTTAAGGATTCTCTTTCCTTCTCCCCCTCACCCCAGTCATGTGCTCTTGCTCTCTCTCTCTCTAAAATAAATAAACAAAATTAAAAAAAAATTTTAGAAAGTGGGCATCTGGGTGGCTCAGTTGGTTAAATGTCCATGTTCAGCTCAGGTCGTGATCCCAGGGATGAGTGCTGCATTGGGCTCCCTGCTCAGCGGGGAGTCTGCTTCTCCCTCTGCCTGCGGCTCTCCCTCCTTTTGCTTCTCTCTCAAAAAAAAAAAAAAAATTGAAAAAAATATTTCATGAAATTTACTACCCATAACTTGGTCGGCACATGGATTGGCAAATAGATCAGTGTGTGAGAGTGCTTACCTCATTTTGAGGACTTTTTCTTCCATAACCTTACATAAGGACTTTCTGACTTGACTTGAAATTCCATGGTATGACTTCTTGTTCCTGAATTGATGCCAGGTCTTGGCCTATTTCATATGCCAAGTTAAAAAAATATTATTTGTAAGGGATTACATTTGATTCATTATTACTCAGGAGCACCTGAAGTCAGTGGCTTGAATTGTAAATTGGTTCATTAGGAAATATTCAGCAAACATTTCTTAGGGCCCCTGGGGGCCTAGAGTATCAAGGGGATTACTGTAGCTACTAGATTATTTCCATTATGACATTACAGATTTGAATGATAACTCCATTGAGGTGAATCAGAAAATGTGTCCAGTGATAACTGGTAATAGCTTGATATTGGGTAAATATTGATTGACTTGATTAATCTTTAAAAACTTTAGATATTCTTTTTTTTTTTTTTAAGATTTTATTTATTTATTTGACAGAGATACAGCGAGAGTAGGAACTCGAGCAGGGGGAGTGGGAGAGGGAAAGCAGATTTCCTGCTGAGCAGTGAGCCTGATGTGGGGCTCGATCCCAGGACCCTGGGATCATGATTTGAGCCGAAGGCAGACGCTTAATGACTAAGCCACCCAGGTGCCCCAATTTGGGATATTCTTACTATAATTGAAAAAGCTGTCATTTATACCTAAGTAGGGAAGAGTGATGCTTTGACAGCTGGTGGGGCCTTTATTCAGAAATTGTATTGAAATTAGCTTATGGGCGGTTCCTGTAAATGATGTCATGATACAGTAACACTGTATTAATCTTTTAGAAGTCTATTCTTGGCTCTTTCACCCAAATAATGTTGCCAGATATTACAGCTGCAGTGTAATTTGAAACAATGTGAAAATTGCCCTGTTTACTCATTCCAAGCAAAAAAGCTAATGCTAAATTAGTTTTCATGTTAAAAGTTGATTGAATTGTGTAATAGCCAGCCTTATTCATTCTTCTCTGGTCCTTTTAATGAAAGTCTTTCCCCTGGTGCAGTCCTTTTGATTTAAACTCTTTAAAAGCAAAAGAGGGGAAAAAAAAATCCTAAAAAAGTTACTCTTTTCTCTTTTATGTGACTCAGAATAGCCAAGGAAGAGTATTGTGTTAGGGATTCCTGAAAATGAAGTCATAAAGGGCTATATATCTTATGCTACCAGAATCCTTCTATGTAAACTGGGAGAAAAGGGGGGAAAAAAAAAGCAACTATCAGATTCTGAATGAAAGCACAGGAGGAAAAAAAAAAGTCTGGGCTGATTTTAGTGGCGTGGCCTCTGAGGATGAATGCATTTCTACAATGTTGCCTTCCAGAAACAAGATTGGTAGGGATTCTGGACCCAGCTGATACCTGTGTACTTTGCTAGGAAGCTGTTTGTGATTCCCAGGGTCTGTGGATTGATCGCATCTTACAGAGTATTTGAGTCTTCTCTCTTGTCTTTGTTAATTCAGTCTTCCTTCCTCCAGGATAGCTTCTTTTGGTTTGAAGAAGGTCTGCACTCAATCTGAGCTTCCTTGTACTCCGTCATGAGGGTGGGTGTCATTGGTGCTGTAAGAAAGACAGGTTCCTTGCTGTTGCCATTACCATTGTTTCTGTTAGTGGTCCTTCTTGGCTTCCCATGAAGAATCTGCCCTCAAACTACTTTCCATCACTCCCTGGATATGATAGCTCTGTTTGGGTGCACTTTAATAAAACGTGGTGAGAAATGGAACTTCCTGTAGTCCTTGCAAGACGGAACCCTGTCCCTACAGCATCCCATCCCTGCCAGGAGTCCCCTGCGGTATCCTTGGGATTGAATGACAAGTACTTGGGCCCCAGACATTTTGGGATTATGTGCTTCTGTTCCTGCTACAGAATTGGCTCATTCGCCATCTTCTGGCATTATCAGCTCCTCCTTAAATCAGTGAAACGGTTCCTCTGGTTTTACCCCATACTTATTGCAAAACTCCAAAGAATTACTATCACCTTTTTGTTGGATCCCTTTAACCACCGTTAATTTGTCTCTCTGCCCTGTAGGGACCTTTTTATAGCCAAGGGCCCTTAACATTTTTTCCATGCCCCAGACCTCTTTGTTTGGTGAAGCCTGTGGACCCTTTTTCTGAATGATTTTTAAATGTGCCAAATAATATACATAGTCTTACAAAGGAAGCCAGTTATGTTGGAATCAGTTATGAAAATGTTAAGTTTACATATGTGCTTCCCCCCTCCTTAAAGGTGTTATTTATTTTAGAGAGAGAGAGAGAGAGAGAGAGAGCACAAGCAGAGGGAGGGTTAGAAGGAGAAGGAGAGAGAGAATCTCAAGCAGACTGAATGCAGAGCCTGACACAGGGCTCCTGTCAGGGGGACCCAGGGACCCTGAGATCATGACCTGAGCCAAAATCAGGAGTCAGATAATTAATCAACTGAGCCACTCTGGTGCCCCTATACATATGTGCTTTTTAAAAGAGCTAATGATTCAAGATTCAGTGGTGGGTCAGAAACCTACCATAATTTTAAAGTAATGGTGACAGTAAAAGACATTTTTGGCATCTAAAGTTATAATATCACAAACAAAAAAAAATCTTAGCTCAAAGGTTCTTTTTTGGTGACAAAGTCCCAGATTTTGCTAATGGTCCTTCGGATTCTATTGTGGTTTATTAATTGAAGGAAATGGCAAATTTCTGTTACGCTTAGCAAATTTTTGCATGAAAGATGTAATATTTCTTCCTCCAAATTCACAGACACCTTCAGTGTGTTTAGTAGACTCCTACCTAATCTGTGGGTGATGCTCACTTAATCTTCTGCTTTGGTGGACTCTCCTGTGTCACAGCCCTGATCTGCTTGGGACAAGATACCACCTTGTCTTTCCATTTCACCTCCTGATCCTCCTTGGTCCTCCTTGGCCTGACTCCGTTCCGATGCGGTGGGCAGATAAACTCACCCCATTCTGCAGTCTTGCCCATTGTGTTTGCAGATGTTTTTAAAGCCCAAGAAATGATTTACCACCATCGGGTCATTTTTTCCCCCTCTGTTAGACTCCACTGAAGACTCCCAGTCTTCCTAAATTCAACGCTTGAGTCATAGCTTACATTTGTAAAGCATTTTTACAGTGTGTCTTTTCACCTAGATGTCTCACTTGGGACACCTACATGTCTCACTTTCACCTAGATGTCTTATGAGGGAAGAAAGGTGGACATTATTACCCCTTCCTTCCATTCCCTCCATCCGTCCAATATTTATTGAGAGTCACTTATGTACCAGGTATCTATGTCCAGATCTAGGTCCTTGGGCCATGGTGGAGACATGCTATGTGACTGTACAGCATGGAGACCTAGTCTAACCTCAAGGATGGGGGAGGCCAGAGGCTGAAAGATTTAAACTAAGATCTGTAAGCTCTGGGGGAAAGAGTTGGGCAGTATATGGTGGGGGGCGGGGGGTTAGGTGGAAATTGAGATAATGTTTCAGATAGAATAATCAGCAGGTAATTTTCGACAGATGGGAAAGGAAACTGTTCCTCGAATTTCAGTGACTTGTCAAAGCCACATATCATGAACCTGGGAATGCTTATTTTTTCTTTCTGTGCTTTCCCAAGGTTGGGACATGGCATTATCGTCTATATTTATAGCTACATGTGGAATTAACCATTCTGATGTGTCTGTTTCTTTCCGTTTCAAGTTGGATATTCATTGAAGGTGTGTGTATGTGTGTGTGGTTAAACTCTAGTGAAAGTTAAAATTCTTTGAGCCTGATTGGCACCCAGGGAAGCTTTAGCATTACCTAATACTGATAATAATGATGACCGGAAGTGGTAGCAGTTCACGTTTACTGAGACTTCCCTGTGTCCCAGGCACTCCTCTCTATATTGTACACATACTCATGCACTTCTTAGTCCTCAGAACACTCCTCTGAGGTCGAGAATGTCACCGAAGCACACAGAGGTGGCGTGGCGAACTTACCAACATTTCGAGAATGTTCAAGAACGTTTGAGAACGTTCAGATCAGGCTGGGACTTGAACTCAGGCAGTCTGGCTCCAGAGCCTGTTTTCTTAAACCTCTAAGTTTCGTACTCGGGATAATAGAGAGCCAAGAACCTGCATAAAGCCCTCTATGGAATGTGTTCCTTTGCTTGCGTGACAGCGCTCTGACTGGTCACCGCCAAAGCTGTCATTAGTACTCAACAGCCAACCGTTACTATGTTGCTATTTTGTGTTTTCTCAGTGAGCTCCTTTGAAGGATTAAAGAGACCTTCAAACTTCAGCTTTCCTCTCTCTCTAGTTTTGCCGCTTACAGTGCATTGCCTAGTTGACACCCCCCACCCCCCGCCACCATTCTTATGCTGTGCACCTGCCACTGGCCTCAGCTCTCAGAGAAAGCAAACAGGTTGAAAATGCGTGTTTAAAACAGATCACAGGGAATGGATTTTTTTTTTTTAAGATTTTATTGATTTATTTGACAGAGAGAGATCACAAGTAGGCAGAGAGGCAGGCAGAGAGAGAGCAGAGGAAGCAGGCTCCCTCCCAAGCAGAGAGAACCCGATGCGGGACTTGATCCCAGGACCCTGAGATTATGACCTGAGCCAAAGGCAGAGGCTTAACCCTCTGAGCCATCCAGGTGCCTAGGGAATTGATATTTTTTAAAAGCCAACTCCATTAGCAGAGGTCCTTAGTTACATCCAGTTTAAATTAAGTTCTTTTTCAAAACTGTTTTCTCCCTCTCCTTTGAGCCTGTAACCGATGGCGCCCATCCTCATGGTGGTTATGCATTGGAGTTAGGGCAGCTGAACAGCGACTGATTAAGTACAAATTGTAGATTTCATTTGCCGCTTGGTTTTCCTCTTGCTTCATGGAGCCGGATATTTTCAGATGTGTCCAGGAAGGGGTCCAGTTGAAAATGAGAGGACGTTAATAACTGAAATTATGTACTGAGGATACCTGACAGCTGTTGTTGCTGTGGGTGCTGAACTGCTTATCTCAACCCATGTGTTTTCTTCGCTCTTCAGGGTTGAAGGCTTCTAGGTAATTCCATCATCTGCAGAGGTTAGTCAAGGATACTAAGTGACTTGAGGCTTCTATAGTCGGTCATAGGGGGGAAATAGAGGTAAAATGGGAAACTCTAAAATATTCATATTTAGGGCAGTATTTAAAAAAAGTATGGTAATTGGGTCAGCTTATATATGTATGCATGTGTTGGAGAAAGATACATGAACTGGAAAAGGGAAGTCTTCTTTTGCATTATGTTCGAACACTGTCACATACTTACATCGTGCTTCCCAGATGGAGAAATCTGCCTTTGAGAGTTCAGATGAGCTGACCAAGAGGCTCTGGGGTAGTTAGCACAGAGCCAGGACTGAACACGTCCTTGGCCTTCAAGTATGCTTGACTTTTGCAAAACTTCTGGCTAAACAGATGGTAAGAAGAGTCCATGATATCAAGAGAAAAAAATGGAAGGAGAAGGTGTTCATCTTGGGGGCCAGTGTAGTAACTGACTCTGGATTTTTTTTTTTTTAAAGATGTTATTTATTTGTCAGAGAGAGTGAGCGAGCAAGAGAGAGAGCACAAGTAGAAGTGGCAGGCATAAGGAGAAGCAGGCTCCCTGTTGAGCAAGGGACCTGATGTGGGACTCGAACCCAGGATGCCGGGATCATGACCTGAACCTAAGGCAGATGCTTAACCATCTGAGCCACCCAAGCATCCCCCTTTTCCTGGATTAAAAAAAAAAAAAAAAAAAAAGTTCAGGGTGCCTGAGTGGCTCGGTTGGTTAAGCGTCTGCCTTTGGTTCAGGTCATGATGCCAGGGTCCTGGGATGGAGCCCTGCATCGGGCTCCCTGCTGGGCAGGGAGCCTGCTTCTCCCTCTCCCACTTCCCCTGCTTGTGTTCCCTCTCTCTTGTGTCTCTCTCTGTCAAATAAATAAATCTTAGAAAATTATTTTAAAAAAGTTCAGTACAGCTCTGGGGCTTCCAGCTTTGTGAGCTATGTAAGTGACAGGATGTAGGCCACAAGTGTGGAGATCTTTGTACCTGACCTGAAAGATTTTAGGGGGATGAACTTACCACCTCTGAGAGTAATTGAAATTATATACATGAAAGTATCTGGTACCTGATAAATGTGAAATTTCTTACTCCTTCCTTTACCTATACTGATCTGTATATTTATACACATACTGATCTATAAAGTGTTTCAACTTTTCCAGTGACATTATTTGCTTTCTGCTGGGCCCTTTTTGTCTTCTAAAATCTTATAAAGAACTCTCTTATAATATGCAGCCTGTAGACCTAATAATAAGTTAAAAAAAAAAAAAAAAAAAAAGCTGAGCTTTTGCACGTTGTCAGGGGACTTCCAAGAGGTTATTATCTAGCCAAATGGCTTGAAATCATGTGGACCTACGAAGATTCAACCTACAATTTAACTTTTAAGAAAACAGTAAAGCTGTAACATCAACACCAAGAGAAAGGATCAGATGATAACATCAATACCATTTAATACTCGTGGCTGTGATTTTTATTGTGAGCAGTTAATGTCCAGATCAGTTCCACATAAATGGAAAGCTGACCTCAATTGGGAGGAGGATAAATTGGATAAAAGAAAAAAAAAAGGACTAGCAGAGGTTGCTGTGGTTTCTAAGAAGGAAGTGGCTGGGGAGGAGATTGATGATCGACGATGACAGGCCAGAGAGGGCTGATGCAGGGTTCTGAGGTGGGCCTTGAGGGACAGGGGTGGGAGGGCTGTGCCTCCCTCCTTCCTGGTAGAATGGGAAGTATTGTTAGCGGGTAATGCATACATTTAGTTTAAACTCCAGTTCTGTATGTTCATATAGGAAGAGATTAGATTACAGACTTATTATATCTCATCCCCTAAAATATCTGGGAATGAGAAAAAAACAAATAATCCGCTCTTATTCATATGCCCAGGACGGGGGAAGCAGGAAGAGGGTGTGTGCGTGGACGATATAGAACAATGAATAATACAAAAACCACTGACGGCTGACAGACTCCCACAGAATCTTCTCCTGTCTTCTGCCCGACCTTCTTAGCTGGACAGCACTGGCCACAGCTGACTCCTTTGCGAGAGGAAGGGGAAGAGAGGAAGGGACAACTCACCTACCCCTGACAGCCGATGACCTTCAATCTTAAGGAAACATCCCCCCACCTCCCTCCCTTAAAAACTTTTCCTTTCACCTTGTGCCCTCGGTGAAATATACTTAGGAGCCTCTAACTGCCCGACTGGATCCTTACTGTAATGATTAGAGTCAGATGCTTAGACACGCGAGGCTAATGCGCTTTGACTTGGCCACAGTTGAGACCATAAATCCATATGACAGATACTGGGCAATTGCCATTTTTGTTATGAACATAAATTATGTCAGACCCGGGGCCTGATGTAAAATGATGTATTGTGTGGCTGTGTCAACTCGTCATCACAGAAGCCTTTGTTTGATATTGGTCCTGATTGTCTAATTTCAGGAGTATGAAATGCGGTGAAGGGTGCCAATTTCAAATTCAGATGTCAGCCAGCCACGAGGAGAATGTTTTATGAATTTGTGCTTTAATGGAACTTCAGTCTTATAAATGGTTCTCAATATATAAAGAATAAAATTGTTTGGGGCGCCTGGGTGGCTCGCTTGGTTAAGCGTCTGCCTTGGGCTTGGATCATGATCTCAGGGTCCTGGGATCAGGTCATGATCTTGGGGTCCTGGGATGGAGCCCCAGGTTGACTTCCTGTTCAGTGGGGTGTCGGTTTCTGTCTCTCTTCCCTTCCCCTTCCCCCTACTTGTGCTCTCTCTCTCTCTCAAATAAATTAAGTAAATAAATTTTTAAAACAACAGAATAAAATTGTTCAGTGTTTTTAAAGAATGTTGTGCACGCATTGCACTCATAATATTAAAAAAAAAGTTTGTTATGGATTTAAAGGAAAGTATACATTAACAGAATAATCAGGAGAATGAGATTTGGAATCAGATCTTAGTTTAGGTAATCCTTCCATTTTGTAGTTAATGTCTTTCTCAACCTCACTTCCCCCATATATCCAGTGGGGAGAGGATAATGCCTATTTCATGGAGGTGTTGTAGTGATTAATTGAGATGATGCTTATAAAGGCTCTGCCTAGTGTATTGTGAGTGCTCGAGAAATGCCAGCTGCAATTAATAATAATGATGGACATAAATACCGAAATTACCACTTGTAACATTTTGAGTTTGTCAAACCTTCCTGAAAATGCAGGTGGAGGTGCATGCCTGTCGTTCCTGACATGATATTCTAGAAGATATTTACGTTGTGTTTGAGTGTCCCTCAGAGCAACATGGAGCCCGCCAGTAGCATGTCCTCAAGGGAGGTGACTTGATGCGGATCTTTTTTTTTAAACACCCATTTAAGTGCAATGTACTTTAAGCTTTTCATCCCCTCTGTGGTTCCCCTCCTCGGAGAGAAATTTAGTGGCAGTAATATGGATACTGTATCTTTGCAGGCCTAAATGATCCAAATTCTTTGAGTTTATGAAATCAGATGCTGTAGGAGAAAAAGACCAGGACTAGGAGCAGGGGTCTGAAACCCACCCTTGCCTGTGCGTCTGTTCTCAGCTTCGGAGGACAGCTTTCGGAAACATTCCCAGCTCTTCGATGCTTCTCTGCTGTAGTTGCGCATTATTTCCTTTGTCTATGTCTGGGATTGCTCCTCCCTCACATACCTGGTATGATGCTTGGAACTCCATATGGTTATTAAAAAAAAAAAAAAGTAGTTGCCCACCTACTAGGCTGGGAGTTCTTTGTGGGTATTTTATATATCTTTTTTTTCCTGCAGTGTCCAGCCTAGAGCCTGGCACTGAATACTGATTTCATAAAGATTTGTTGGATGATTACGTGGCCCGAATCGAGGCAGGACTGCAGGCTTCCTTCCTGGGTGGTCTTGATCTCCTTGTCTCTCCATTGAGCCTGACACCTTGATTAGTCTCCCACAACGTGTTGATGTCAGCCCACATGAACAGATGTGAGTACTGTTTTTTGTACATTTCCAAATGTTGGGCAATAGGAGGTAATAAAAAGAAGTTGTAATATTGAAACACAAGCTATAATCTTGATTATGGTATTGTTTATGATAGTGAGAATCAGAAACGATGGAAACTTCTAATATTAGGGCATTTGCTAAATAACCAATGCCACATATATTCCATATAATACTGGGCAGCTGGTGATAATAATAATAATAATAATAAATACTGAATTTTTTTATTATGTGCCAAGTCCTATTCTCAGCATTTAACAAATATCTCCTTTAATCCTTGTGACACCCCTATCAACTATGGGTGCCATCGTCCTCAGTTTACAGGAGAAAGAGATCTATATGACCAGCGCAGGAAGAGGTACAGACTATTTTGGATATGGATGAAAGACAAGTTGAAGACCAGTATGTAGAGTGCCATCTGCTCTTGTTAAGCACAGAAAATCCACCAAAGAATTAACAGTGGTCGTGTCTGGGGACCAAGTTCTTGATGGCGGGGAGGGGGTTTGCTCTCTGTAAGGAACTTTTCTATTTGGTTTGAAAAATTTTTTTACAATGAACATATTTTATAGTTAATAAAATCAGTGATATTTCTAAACAAAAGAAACTTCTGTTTTCTTATTCAAGACAAGAGATACCCAAGATGTCTTCTTTTTCTCGCTCCCTCCTCACTATTTTCCCATCTCTTGGATCTCAGCAATTCGCTTGACCTTAGTTTGCAGTATTGGTGAAGTAAGGGAAGTTTCAGCTAGTACGTCATATAGTAGGATGTCTCAGTGACTGTGAAAGACTGCAGCTTGGAGCACCTGGATGGTTCAGTTGGTGGAGTGGCTTGCCTTTGGCTCAGGTCATGATCTCAGGGTCCTGGGATAGAGCCCCACATCTGGGTTCTCCGATTCATCAGGGAATCTGCTTCTCCCTCTCGCTTTGCCTACTCTCACTCACTTTCTCACTCTAAAGTAGATTAAAAAAAAAAATCTTAAAAAAAAAAATAAAAAAAGACTACATGGAGTGCCTGGGCGGCTCAGTGGGTTAAGCCTCCGCCTTCAGCTCAGGTCATGATCCCAGGGTCCTGGGATCAATCCCCACATTGGGCTCTCTGCTCAGCAGGGAGCCTGCTTCCTCCTCTCTCTCTGCCTGCCTCTCTGCCTACTTGTGATGTCTCTCGCTCTATCAAATAAATAAATAAAACCTTAAAAAAAAAAAAAGACTACAACTTGCTAGCCAGCAAGCACCACTTTCCATCATGGACCAAACTCTTCATCTTTCAAAAATTTAATGAGCCCAACGACTATAGCCTAGATCCTGTAGAATTTGCAAAACTTAATTCAACCCGCGTTCTCCGTTCACCGGTGTGAGAAGGGACTTCACCTGGGTGAGCTGCTCTTTAGCCTCTGGCATGGGGAGCCTTTGCCATCCACGTATGTCTGTAGCCTATGACAACGTTCGGGTTCGCTTTTGGGGTCTGTCACTGGGCGCTGGGCGCCAGCGAAGTGGCCAGGCTTGCAGGAGCCACCGCCGGGGCAGTGAGGCTGCTGCTCTTTGTTGGCCCTGGGATTCCAGCTCTCATGGCTGCTTCAGAAACTGTTACCGCAGAACTTTCTCACACTCACTGGCCCAGATGTTTGCTGAATTCCAGGGCTGGTGAGTGCGGTCAGGCAGCCAAATTCCAATTTTAGAATGCTGCTTGTGACTGTGGAACTCTGTTAACTCAGGCTTTTAAAGGGCTGACAGGGTGAGTGTGTGTGTGTGTGTTGTCGGGGAAGGGAGAGCAGTGAAAAGCCATCCATAAGCAACTTCCAACCAGAGAACAACCTTATATTTTGAGAGTGAGGTTTTGAATGTTAGGAGTGGTAGAACAAAGGTATCTGAAAGGATGGATGGCTCTGGAATATAAAATTATCCACATTTCGCAAAGGATGACGCCGACTTTTTTTGTTTTCCAGAAAGAGAACTTATTTTACTTCTGAATTTCCAGTTGTTTCACAACTTTCTTCAGTTGATGTGCCTCAGGATCTGACATCATTTCTTTTTTTTTTTTTTAATATTTTATTTATTTATTTGACAGACAGAGATCACAGATAGGCAGAGAGACAGGCATAGAGAGAATGGGGAAGCAGGCTCCCTGCTGAGCAGAGAGCCCGATGTGGGGCTTGATCCCAGGACCCTGAGATCACGACCCGAGTGAAGGCAGAGGCTCAACCCACTGAGCCACCCAGGGACCCCTGACATCATTTCTAAGTCACAAAGTTCCCCCTAATGTTTAAAATAAGCCTTTTTCCTTATTGAGAAATTTATTTATTTATTTAAAGATTTTATTTATTTATTTGACAGAGATCACAAGCAGGCAGAGAGGCAGGCAGAGAGAGAGGGGGGAAGCAGACTCCCTGCTGAGCAGAGAGCCCGATGCAGGGCTCGATCCCAGGACCCTGAGATCACGACCTGAGCCGAAGGCGGAGGCTTTAACCCACTGAGCCACCCAGGCGCCCCTAAGTTAGTGTTTTTTTTAAAGGTTTTTTTCTTTTAAGATTTTATTTATTTATTTGAGAGAGAGACAGAGACAAAGAGAGAGAGAGCATGAGAGGGGAGGGCAAAGGGAGATGCAGACTGGGAGCCTGATACGGGACTCGATCCCAGGACTCCGGGATCATGACCTGAGCCGAAGGCAGTCGCTCAACCAACTGAGCCACCTAGGTGCCCCAAATATGTTAGTTTTTATTTTATTTATTTATTAAGATTTTATTTATTTGACAGAGATCACAAGTAGGCAGAGAGGCAGGCAGAGAGAGAGGAGGAAGCAGGCTCCCTGCTGAGCAGAGAGCCCGATGCGGGGCTTGATCCCAAGACCCTGGGATCATGACCTGAGCCAAAGGCAGAGGCTTTAACCCACTGAGCCACCGAGGTGCCCCTTTATCGAGAAATTTAGAGGCCCTTGCGTTCCCTCACTTTCTCCCTCACTCCTTCCCTCTTTCCTTCTCTTCTCCTTTTCCTTCCTCCCTTCCTCTTTCCGTCCGTCCATCCGCCCCGCCCTTCCTTTCTTCCTTCCCTTCCTTCCCTCTCTCCTTCCTTCCGTGCCAGCTATCGTCACTGAGGCGGAATTCATTGTTATCTAACTTTGAATCAGGCAGACAGGTTTCTTTGCTCTCAGAAATGGACCTTCTGCTGGAGACAGACAATACATAAATAAAGAATTTCAGGGCGCCTGGGTGGCTCAGTGGGTGAAAGCCTCTGCCTTCAGCTCAGGTCATGATCTCAGGGTCCTGGGATGGAGCCTCACATCGGGCTCTCTGCTCAGCACAGAGCCTACTTCCCTCTCTCTCTGCCTGCTTCGCTGCCTGCTTGTGATCTCTGCCTGTCAAATAAATAAATAAAATCTTAAAAAATAAAAGAAGAACTTCAGGTAATACTAAGTGCTGTGGGTAAAACTAAAGAAGATAATGCAATAGGGCTCTGAGAAGTCGGAAGGAGGGGACTTGCTGCCTTCAGTTGGGCGAGTGACCTTTCTGCTGAGACTTGAATGATGAGAAATTAGGGGGGACACTGTTAGCTGGACTTGAGGGCTCAGGTTTCCTGTGGGTGCAGGTGAGACAGGATGATGACGAGGTGCGCCCAGGTTTGTTGAGATTAACCTAAGTAACATGCAGGAATGCCTAGCATGTGCTTTGACACATAATAGCTATAAATTATAATAATAGCAGGGCTTTAAAAAATGTTTCTCTCCACCACAATTTTGCATGTCTGTTAGTCGAAATAGTCATCATATCATCTGTATAAAAATCTGTTGGCAGGAGAGGCCAGAATAAGAGATCTACTAAAAAAAAAAAAAAAAAAAAAGAGCCATGGTTTGGATTTAGGGTGTAGGACCAAACAAGATGATTCCAGAATCTAGGGCTGGCCTCTTGAGATTACCAGAGGGGCCAGTTGTGTTCCATTATATGCCAACTTTATTTCAAGAGTTGGCTAGAACGTAGTTACTTGATAGATGAGTTGGACATAAGACTTCAGAATATGAACCACGCCTTAGCTTTGCCTAACTCAATTCCTCCTCCCCAAGGAGGTATGTTTCTGGAAGCCCTGAAGGCAGGGCCAACATGCAAGCCTCAGGAGGCTCCTGAGATATGTTCAAATCTTGGCAGGTCCTTCACGGAAATTCCCTAACTCTGCAGTGCAGAGCATGGAAGAGATGGCTTTGGCTTGAGAAGAGCTGACGGCAGGTGTTACCTTGTGGCTGCCAAGTGTTGGATGATAGAGATTCCTCATTGCAAGAATGCTGGAGAAAGCACATTTTGTTGTTTGTGGGCCAATGTGCATTTATTCTTACCAGTCAGAGTTGCTGTAGACTTGATTTCCAAAGCTGTATTCCAGGGTTCCCGAAGTAACACCATAACACCAGACTTAAGAGTCGAGAGATTCACGTTGGGTCCCATCTCTGCAAATAGAGATTCACGTCATAGCACATTATGATTAGCTGTTAACCCTACTCTATAAATAACTATAAATAACTACTGTTATTTGTGTAGCATATACGTTTGTGTACCATATACACGTTGGCCTGGACCTTTGGGCCCTATAACAACCATGCTAGTTTTTACCATTTACCCAGGAATGGTGTCCCCAAATGGTGTGACAGTATCAGTAAGGGCCATTGGTGCTGTGATGTTAACTTAACCTTCTGAGAGTTGAATTGAATCTGGTCCTACCACCACCTGTGAGATCCTGGTGGGCTTAACTGCTATGTAGTTTAGTTCTTTGTTGTAAAATGAGGATCATAGTACTTACCTTGGAGAGTGTTGTGCAGATTAGGGTAATGTATATAAGCCCGTTAGAGTAGTGCTTGGATGGGAATCAAGACTTTGCACCGGGAGCCTCCAAGACTCCAGGGTGCACATGGCTGGCTTGCCTGAACAGATTTGTAGAGCTGGGACCCAACGTGAATCTCTCGACTCTAACTCTGGTCATCCACTTGTCTTATGTTGAACAGTTGTTGTTTATGATTTTAAAACATGAATTCAGAAAGGGGTATATTAAGGTATTTAAGATGATCATAAAGAAATAGCACATTATGATTAGCTGTTAACCCTGCTCTGTATACGGAGAAACTGAGGTTCATAGTAGTTTTTTTTTGTTCTTGTTTTTTTAAGTAAGCTCTGTGCCCAACATGGGTCTTGAACTCATGACCCCAAGGTCAAGAGTTGCACATTGTACCGACTGAGCCAGCCAGGCGCCCCTCATCCTAACTCTTTTAAAATGACTTCTGAGGTTGCTTTTGTTGATATTTTTAGAATGCCATTGGTCTTTTCGTATCTGCTTCCCCATCTTATAATAAGCAAGGAATGCATAAGACTGAAGATGGTATTTCCAATATAACAATCAAATGAACTTTCCTTGAAGGCAAACTATAAAAAGAGTGTGATTTTAAAAATAATCATATTTTAAAATACACACAGAAAAATATGTATCACAATGAGCGTTTTTTCTCTTCTAAAGTGAGTATATAGTCTTCTCATTGAGGCTGTCACTCCTCAAATATTCTCTTACTCTCTGGAAATTTCCTGAACAATCAGCATTACCTTGTTTTAAATAAAAATTTTAAGGTGAGAATTAATTTTTACAAAATAAAAAAATGTATATGAGGACACATTTAATTAAAAAAAAAACACTCAGTTTTTTTCAGAAGGAGAAAGTGACTTCAAAAGTAAAACAAGAAAGGGGCAGGTCAGTCCTCAGTTTGGGTTGCAAAGCTGAAGGCCTGGCAAGATTGTGATTTTCCTGTGTGGTTCCAGCTGCTTAAAGGAAGATTTGAAATGACATTCACCCATGGCAGCGTCAATGCAAAGTGATGAAGGGAGCACCCTGAAGGCTAGTATTCGAGAGTACTTGGTAAACATCGTCAGAGACCCTCTGTGGGACAAGAAGTCCAGAAGAGTCAGCAGGTTTCAGAACAGGCGTGAAGTCGTAGCTTTTTTTTCCAGGGGTAATTGCTCAAGGGAAAGCCTTTTGGCTTTCACTCCAGACATCAACAAATGGAAACATTTGAATTTCATGAAGCCTGGGAGAGAATTTTGGGCAGGACCTACAACAACAGGCTCAAGAGGCTATTAAAATGAATTTTGCAAATGAATTAAAAAAATGATGTGCGTTAAATAAAAGCTTTTGCCTTGGGGTAAGAAGAAATCCCGTAGGGCTCTGAGGAGAGCCCCAGGGTACGGATTTGGGGGTGGAGGTGGAAGGCGAGGTGAGAAGCTTTGGTGGTGGTCTGTTGGGAGAGGCAGAGGAGTGGGTGAGTTGTGGGCTTCTAGGGAATTTCCTGAAAGCAAGAGGAAGTGGTTAGCCAAGGGGGGAATGTCCTGGGAGTGCCCCCAACTTGATGTAATTACCCAGTTGCCTTCAGGCACGGATGGGATGGATGCCTGGAGACCCGGAGGTGTCTGCTTGGAGCTGTAGACTGGGGATTTTAAGCTCAGGCACTTACTTCCCTGCATTATTTTTTAAAATTTATTTTTAATTTATTTTATTTGTTTGTTTGACATGGAGAGAGAGAGTGAGTACAAGCAGGGGGAGCAGCAAGGTGAAGGAGAAGCAGGCTTCCCGCTGAGCAGAGAGCCAAATGTGGGGCTCAATCCCAGGACTCTGGGACCATGACCTGAGTGGAAGGCAGAGGCTTAACCCATTGAGTCATCCAGGCGCCCCACTTCCCTGTTTTATTAAAACCTATACAAAATCACAGATTTTCATCACTCAGTAGTGAAAGCTATCACTTAATCCACCTGAGGCAGGACACTGGACGTACTGAGTGTCCCTGAACTTGACACTCGTACTTTCTCCCAAGATGTTTATACCAAAGTCAGACTTTTTTTTTTTTTAAGATTTTATTTATTTGACAAAGAGAGATCACAAGTAGGCAGAGAGGCAAGCAGAGAGAGAGAGAGAGAGGAGGAAGCAGGCTCCCCGCCGAGCAGAGAGCCCGATGTGGGACTCGATCCCAGAACCCTGAGATCATGACCCGAGCGGAAGGCAGAGGCTTAACCCACTGAGCCACACAGGCGCCCCAGACATTTTTTTTTAATAGCTGATTTAATCTAGGATTTCCAGGTGTAGCCATGCACAGGTTGTTAACTTTGACCACAGCTTATTTTGCTCGAGTTTTCAAAGCGAGTCGGAGGCCGTCATTTTAGCAAGCATCAAATACCTGAATGCATGATTGTGTTTAGGAAGTTCAAGCATTGGGAGATGATTTTAATTTGGTTGGAGATGAGAATAAGTTGCTGTCTCAAGGCTGACATCATTATGAAGAATGCAAGCCAGGAAAACGTTACACAAATATCCAAATGAAAAAGACCCTTCCAGGTACCTGTTCTATTGGGGAAAGAGAATTCTTCCATCCAGGAAAGAAACAAGAGAATCATTCTTTCTTTAGACTGCAGCCTTGGCTGGGAACAGGGAAGGAAAATGAACCACTTTATGGCCTTGAATAAATATTCCATGTCTCTAAGCGTGTTTCCTCATATCAAAAGTAAGAGTTATAATAGTGTCTCTATTACTGGACTTTTGCAAGAATTGAATAAAACATACATAGCCCCTGGTATATAAGTGAATGTACCGTCAAGGTAAAAGACTGTAATATATTATCCAGAGAGGTGAGTGGTAATCGCCCCCTTTTAACAAAAGTTGGGGAGGTGACGAATCAGAGTTCCAGTCCTGTCTTCATGGCCATATGTTTATGTGAGGGCTGGGACTCGAACTGGATTCCTTCTGGTGCAGAAGTTCCTAATATCCCCACCGCATTTGACTTTTTCGGATTATTAACCTATGCTGTGTTAACAGAGTGATTAGTAAATTCATGAATTCATTAATTCCATCAGCTTTTATTGGATTTCATGCTCTGGGTCCACTGTGTCTTAGCTGAGTTGGCTTGCATAAGTTACTTTTCCTTTCTAGACCTCCGTTTCCTCATCCGTGTTGTGGGAGCAGTACTCCTATCTCTTTGTGGGATGGGAGGAGCCTTAAATGAGTGGGAGCGCACAGAGGACTTACCACAATGCCTGGCACGTAGTATATGCTTGAGAGACGCTGGTTATTATCAAGTTTACTCTTAGCACTGTTGACATTATTGGTTTAAAGGTGGCTCATGGTGGGGGGATGCCTGGGGCACTCAGTTGGTTAAGCGCCGGACTCTTGAATTCAGCTCAGGTCATGATCTAGGGGTTGTGAGATTGATCCTCACCTTGGTCTCCATGATGGAGCCTGCCTAAGAGTCTCTCTCCCCCTCTGTCCCCCCGACCCCCAGCCGCCTGTCTCTGTTTCAGGAAAAAAACAAAAACAAAAACAAAAGTTGGCTCATGGACCCTGTCTTCAGTATCAGCTTGTAGTACTCAGTCTGATTCCTTTGGAGATGAAGGTCTGGCTCCTCCCCTCCAGGCATCCCCCTTTTTCTGCTCTCAGCCCTCAGAACCGCAGAATGAGTGACTGTTAAGCCAGCATATTCACTGTCTTAACTTTATCATATCTGGGAAATTCTGAAATCTAAAATATATTCAGACCCAAGAATTGCAAATAAGACTCCGGGAAGACTGGTCCATGGTCAGGTGACTTTAAGCAGTGGACAAGAATCTTTGAACCGGGACTCAGTATATAATTTTTGGCACAGTTGTTAGAATCAAGTATAAAATCAAAACAATACTTGGTTGAGCGAGGAGTAATCAAGTTTACTGAGACCCTGTATCTCACTTTCACTTGTGCTCTTTAGTTCATCCAGCCAACATATGTTGAAGGCTCCAGGTTGTGCTAGACACTGTGTTAGGCAAACAGCCCAAAGTTCCTGCCTTTTCAAAGCCTGTGTGTGTGTGTGTGTCTGTCTGTCTTATAAATGGATGCCGTGTATCCTGGTGGTTGCTGAGATCATCCCAAACTGGGAGAGGTCTGGGTTGAAGGCTGAGAATTGAGAAATCAAGTTTTAAGCTGAAGTTAAGGCTTGGGGCTTGGGGAAAAGGAAAGCTTTAGGGGAGAGATCGTGGAGGTGGGTTGGGGAAAAACCACAGAGTAGCACAGTGGCGTTTCAGGTTGGTGGGTCCAGCCAGTGGATTACCCTTTCCCCATGAGTGATGTTCTGAGCCTTGATAATTTCAATCAGGTTCTGCGGATGATGCGGTTATGGGTCTGTCTGTCTCTCCCCCACTCCGTCTCCCCATCCCTCTCTGCTTCTCTCTCCTTCCATCCTTCCTTTCATGACCTGTGAACAGGGAACTCTCTCTCTTCTCTTTTGTTTTCAGGGACCTGTTAATAATTTAAGAAGCTGTAGTGATTCCTATTACTGACCTCTTTTACATTTAAGGCTAAAGTAAAGCTAAAGCCTTTTAGAAATTACCGCCCCCCCCCCCAAATATTTAGCACGGTTTCAGGCACATTGTGCTTTATAATAAACACTGCCTGAATGAAAGAACCTCGGTGAGTGTGAAAAACTGTCTCAGAGTCTTACTGGCAGCTTCAAGTAATCTTGCCAGGTACGGATCCACGAGCACTTATTTGAAACTTCTGGGGCTAAGTATGTTTCATATTTTGGGATTTTCTAGTTTTAAGATGTTATATTCAGAGCATATAACATACATTATGTAACATTTCTAGTAGTACCACCTGATATTCAAACTATATATATATATATATATATATGTATACATATATATATATGTATTTATGTATTTTGCTTTTTTGTAACGACACTTAGGAATGTTCACATTGCATAAATAAAGGTAATACACAGCTTCATGTAAATTCAAGTCAGGTTTTGGCACACATTGAGTTTTTACCAAACTTCCGCACTTGGTGTTCTTGGAGCCTTTTGGGGATTTGGGAATTGTGCATCAGGAACTGCGGGGGCCCTAGTAACACTCACTCTCTCTCTTTCTCTCTTTTTTTTTTAAATTTTTTAATTTTTATTTATTTTTATTTTGTCTTTTTTCCCCCCCCAGAGTAGCTCTTTGCAACTACTTCTTGCTTGTCTTGCTGCTAGCTGTTGCCTTTAAAAGTTGGATTCCCCAGGGTCAGACAGAGTGGCCATTGGTATCATTTGTCTTCTGTTTCCTGTAGGAAATCTGTGTTTCTTTCACGCTCCACTGTCAAAGAGAAAATCAGGGGAGAATTCAGCTTCGATCGTCCTTCCAGGTGTCTGTGTCAGATCCTGATTGGCTCTGACTCTTAATTGTCGGCCACCAAGTTTCGCAGTCACTCTCCTGGTCCCCCTCCTCCTTTATTGGTGCTCAAAGAATGTGACCGTGTTCACTGGCTTTGAACAACCTGGGTCTGGCCTTATAGATAAATGGATTCTTAAACCTGAAAGAGCATATCTGTTTTTCTTCTGAACACTTAAAAAGATTTGGAACATGAAACAGATCGTAGAGAGTAAATGACTTGTTTTGCTACAGAGAGAGAAGGACTTCTAGTGGCTTCAGGTCTGTAAAGGGTTGTGATCGCAGGAGCTGTTCTGGCCTTCATCCCTTTCTTTCTCATTCCTCTTCCCATGGACACAACTTTTCACCCTCACTCTTCAAAGCACTGAGTTGATCTTTCCTGCCACCCCATCTCTGTTTCCGTTGTCCGCTGCCTTGGCTTTCTGCGACTTGTTAGCCAATTATATGGACTTTGAGCTATTTTTCCCTACAGATTGGGCATCTGTGGGCATTGGCTTGGAGGATTGGTTGCCAGTCTCTAAAAACAGCTGCCCAACCTGCACCTTGCCTCGGCCTTGCCCCTTACATCTGAGGCGTCTCTGGGATTCCACTTACGTGGGCGGACATTTAGACTTCCAGTTTCATGCTCTTCCAGAGAACTGGGCTTCCAGGGCAGCTGAAAGCTGGATGTCTGACGTGCTGCAGTCTGTAGGAACATTTCTATGCCTGTGAACAGTTTTGATCTGAGACTGGTGCTCACTGTGAAATCTGAGAGAGTGCAAAGATTCCTATAAAATTCCAGGTGATTCTTAGTTCTTTTCATGTATGTCTATAAGGAATGTTTTTCTGCGTTCTTCCTTATAATAGTGGAAGATTTACTCTGTGTAGTTGTTTCATAGGAGACTTTCGTGAAATTTTTGAGTCATAACTGTATCCTGGCAATTTTACTTTAGAAATATTATATACTGAGAGTAATTCAGATAATGAAGTCTTTTGAAGGTTGTGTCCCTATTGCTGCCTTTTATGTTTGAGGAGAGATGTGGAAAAGGTTATTCTCTGGGTGTAAAGAATCCAATATGTACTACAGTTGCTTCCACACAGCACTGTCATTTCCTTCCAGGGACTCTCCCCTTTAGACTTAGGGTTGGCACGGAAACCTTACTGCTTAAATAAGGCACCCCATTTCTGAGTACCGTTTAACAGGTCTTTGTAAACAAACATCTTCAGCCTCATTGAGATCGGTGGACAGATCTAAGCTCTCACATTTACAATTCACAGTTATTGAGCAATTACTGTTGGTTTCTCTTCCACGTCAGATAATCATGATCAGTAAGATACTGGGTAAGACATACATTCATCTGAATTCTTGGCACATAAAAGCAGATCTACCTGCTTGATGTTTCCATTGAAATTCTCATGAACCCACAAGCCTCTGAGGCCATGGATAAAGACATGGGGTGTTAGTTTGCACACCTGGTGCCTTATGCACCTCCTGGGCAGAGAGAAAGGCATCCCGTTTCCATTAGGTGAATCAGTGAGTGAAGGATCTCTGGTCCCTCTGGATTCCACCTGATAATCCGAGAAAGTGGCCTGACCTGAGTTATTTCACATTGGAACATCACTTGGGAACTTCGGAGTGGGAGATGTTTTGAGACTGAGAGCTTGAGATAATTGGAATTTTGGGAGAATTTCCATTGCTCTCATTGCCCTTTCCCTCTTTCTACGGGGAACTATCTAGGGTTTTCCTGTGGGCACTGTTCATTTCTTCCCATTTAAAGGAAGGCCATTTCAGGTATATTCTAAGCAGCCCATAAAAATTGTCTTCAAAATAAGGCTTCTTTTGCCAAGCTCACAGATGATGAATACGGTTTTCCTTCTGCCCGAGGGTCAAGAGAGTGGGCAGTTTTGGATTTTATTGGTCTGATGGCCATTTCCTCCTTCCTACCCTACTGCCCTCTCTGTGTCTTATGTGAAAAATCATTGGGTCCAGTGTGGTGACCTCCACTGGGTCAAACACAGTTCTGGAAGCCTTTGTGTGCTCATTTCCTTAAATAAATGGAAGGTAAAATATTTGAAAGCAGGGCAGCTCTGGGCTGTTCCAAAACATTAATGTTGATTGTTTGTTTTTCTGGATTTTAACAAAGGAGCTTTAGCCAGAAGACCTTTGCACTCCTGCTCATACCCCCAAATTACAAAAATACATAACAAAAATAAAACGGAAGCCAGACTTAAGGTTATCTTACCAAAACAGGACTCCTTCCTTCTTGAGATTGTACAAACAAATGAGTTCCCCAGTTAAGTTTCAATCAATCACTGCTGATGAATTCAGTGCAAGCTTAGCTTTATCTTTAACTCATACCACATTGTCTAGTCCTCAGGGCTTAGTTTGGTTTTCCTCACCTTGTTTACACACCAAATGGTGAGTCCGTTTTGGAATAAAAAGAATAGTTTCCTGATTTCTTTTCCTCTCCATGTGTTCTGCAATTAGAACAAAAAGTCTCCAAAATGTGTGCTGGGGAATAATAAGCAGTTTTCCTTGGGTGGTCTTAAACAACCCAATGGCTCAATTACTTTGAAATAGAGATTTTTCAAAGGTGACCTCTTGACGAGGCAGGGGGATGGCTGACTTTCTGATCTTTGGGAAGGAAGGGGATAGGGGATAGAGCAATGGAGAGAGATAACAATGGGCAGTGGTAAAGAACGGAATTCTGAGGCTGGTCTACTTGGTTTCCTGGTTTTGCCTCTTACTAGCGGTAGACTTTGGGCAAATCACTTAATTGCTTTGTGTCTCCTCTGTATAAGGAGATTAATAATAGAACCTCCCCCCACCCTGCCATGTCATGGTGATGAGATAAGTTAATATTTCTTTAAACAATTTTTTTAAAAAAGTTTTTGTTTTTAAGTAATCTCTGGACCCAACATGCTTGAACTCAGAACCCAGAGATCACGAATTGCATTCTTTACCAACTGAGCCAGCCGAGTGCCCCCTAAGTAAGTTAACATTTCTAAGGTACTTAGGACAAGGCCTGACACATCGTAACTGCTATGTGTCAGTTTATGTTACATAAATTAAAAAGAACTAGAGATGGGGAAATACCAGGAGAGATTAGTGTCAAGATCCCCAAGGGAGGGCATTGATTTCAAATGAGAGAGATACTTAGTGGGAATAAAAGTGGCAGAGAAAGCAGGTAGGATGATAGTCAAAAGATAGACAATAAGGTGGTCCTTTGGAGATCTTAAGTGGCTTCTAACTATTCAAATGTGTGACCTTCAGCAAGTCATTTAACCTATCCCATCTGTAAAAGGTGACAGTCAACTGGCCTTTTAGGTTTGTTCCAACCCTGGAAGTCCATGGACCTGGCTTCCATTTTTAGGGAAATGCCTGGAGCCACAGCTAAACTCTGGTTTCAAGTAGAATTGAAGGATTACAGAGTCCAGGCCTGGTATCTGTCACTATCTGAGCATGAATGATAAAAGTGGGCCAGGCTGAAGCTGAAGGCAGGAGTTGAGTTGCTTCAAGAAGATAGCTGTTCACTGCTGCCGTAGGACTTTCATGGGTTTCTTACATGTGTTTTTTTTTTTAATCTTTTCCCTTTCTAAATTGCATGTGAAAGGGCCCCATTGTTTGAAATCTCTCTCTTTGGGAAGGAAGAAAGTGGGGTGCATGAAATTCTGGCAGCAACCTAAAGAGCAGGTGCAGATGCCCCAGACGAGTTCCAGCAAAGGGAGAGTGCATACGTAGCTGTGCTGAATTCTTCCACCTAACCCAATAGCATATTTTTGATATCACAGTCCATCTGTGCACCGTTTTCTTCTGCGTCGGGTTTGTATATGTATGCATGGCGGGGGGGTGTTGCTTTTTTGCTCTCATTTTTCCCTCGGGCTCTTTAAATATTCTTGTTCTATAAAGCAACATTTGCTTTTTGCTTCTAGTACTCTGACCCCTTGGTTGCTTGGATATAAATGTACTGTGTTCAGTCATTGAGTGAAGGGTACTCATTTTGAACAAGCCTGTTATTCTGGCATAAGATATGTGAACAGACTGTTCTCTGCAGATTTGAGTATCTTCGAGAGGTGATGCCAGCCGTGCTGGTATTCGGCAGCACGATACTCTGTTTAAACAAATATTCAGCTTAATTGTATTAATGTTTGCATCAGGTTGCCGTTAAGCACACCATTCCCCAATTTGAACCTGTAAAGGACTATGAAAAAAGATCTGTGGTTTCGGTGGGGATGGTCATTCCACCTACCATCTTCAAGTTTTCTTTTCTTCAGTTTTCTTCACTGAGAAGTTTCTTTCAGAATCTTTATTTCTGATTAGTCGGCGTGTGCTAGGTCATGCTGCAGTAACAAACACCACTTATGTCTCAGTTGCTTAAGAGAACAAAGTCTTCATTATTATTTGTGTTCTGTATCTGTTGAGAACCACTGTCAGGACTCATGTACACCCTCACTTGTGGATGAATGTTGATGGAGGCTTCTCTCTCTCGAATGTTGTCAGTCACCATGGTTGCGGGAAGGAAACATAGTGAGTCATGTACTGCATCTTAAGGGGTTTGTCTTAGTAGTATTGCTTGCACTCACATTTGGCTGGCCAGTCGATAAAAGGCAAGTCAAGGCATGTCAATGGTCATGCCTAACTTCAAATAGGCAGGAAGGCATAATCTTGTCATGTTTGTGGAGGGAGGGAAGTCAGAAATATTTGGTGAACAGCACTAAATGCTTACCCCAGACTTTACATATGGTGGATACTGTAATGCACGCTAGGAATACAAAAATGAATGGGGTGTTCCTTAGTCCTAGAAAAATTAAATTTCATGGAAACTGCTTTATGTAGGAATTTCAAAAATATGATGATGAAGCAAAAATGGTTAAAATGACTTCTGTATTTTTTAAAAAGATTTTATTTATTTGACAGACAGAGAGAGAAATCACAAGTAGGCAGAGAGGCAGGCAGAGAGAGAGGGGGAAAAGGTTTTCCGCTGAGCAGAGAGCCCGATGTGGGGCTCAATCACAGGACCCTGAGATCATGACCTGAGCTGAAGGCAGAGGCTTAACCCACTGAGCGACTGAGGCACCCTGTATTAAAAGAGATTCAGGGGATGCCTGGGTGGCTCAGTGGGTTAAGCCTCTGCCTTCAGCTCAGGTCATGATCTCAGGGTCCTGGGATCGAGCCCCCATCGGCCTCTATGCCCCGTGGGGACCCTGCTTCCCCCTCTCTCTCTGCTTGCCTCTCTGCCTAATTGTGATTTCTGTCTGTCAAATAAATAAATAAAATCTTTAAAAAAACGTAAAAAAGATCCAGAAGGTCTTCTTTATCATCCCATGTCTCTGTTTTTTGTAATTGTTTTCCAAAAGTTGCAAAGAGCTAAACATAATCTTCAGAATGTCTGTCTGTTTCAGAAAAATTGGCTTTACTTAGTTTTACACAAGTTTTGGTCCTCCTTAGAATCTTTATGAAACACACAGTTTTTGTGTTTTTGCCATGCTCTAGCAGTCTAAAAATTGAGTGCGTCTAAGGAGAATAACTTCTTTATTACATGCTGGCTGAAAACTCAGCCAAAATTCCATTGAAAGCCAATTGGTTTTCTTTCTTTCTCTCTCTTTTTTTTTTTCCTCTATGTGTCCTTCAGTGCTGAAACTGGAAATAAACCAGCATTATGGGTTCATAACTGAGAGTGGAGCGATTCTGCACAATACACAAGCCAATTTGTCATTTAAAGTATCAGACATCTGTCTGAAGTTGGTGCTGACCTTCTAAACTGCTGCTGAATGTCCGAATTGTTACTTCTTCATCCTCCTCAGAGGCATTTTTAGTGTGGGGTTCATAGCCCTGTGCTTCTTGTCTGCTTCCTAGTGGGTTATGGGGTTGTTTCCTAGAGTCTAGACACAAAATGAAAAATGATTGTGTAATTCATTTCCTGTTCGTCTCTGCAAAACTCAGAGGAAGGTCTCAAAGCCTTGGGACACACCACCTCCTCCAACTTGGGAGAAGGAGCAGACATTCTGGCTCTGTAGAGACATGCATTGAATTCTCCACCGGCCTCTTGCTACCTGTAGAACCTTGGTCTAGTTGCATAATCTCTTTACGTCTCTGTTTCCTTCTCAGTAAAATAAGGAACGTTCAGAACTGTTTCAGAGGGTGGTTGTGAGAGTTAAGTGTTTGGTTACTAGAAAATGCCAACAATGTCTGACATGTAACGGGCGCCCAGTAAGTAGTCCCTACAGCCTAGTGCTTACTGGTTTTCTAAGGATTTCATTGCATTTTATCTCATAGGAATAAATCATGGCGATGGAAGACATATAGCAGAATTGGTTTTCCATTTAGTTGCAAAAAAAAAAAAAAAGACTCGGAATTCTCTTGGAGTCACAGTCACAGCTGACTTAGCAAAGATCTTATTTAATTATGACGTGTATCTTTTTTCTCCTCTGTTCCCATTTTTCTTTTCTTTCTTTTTTTTTTTTTAAAGATTTTATTTATTTATTTGACAGAGATCACAAGTAGGCAGAGAGGCAGGCAGAGAGAGAGGAGGAAGCAGGCTCCCTGCTGAGCGGAGAGCCCGATGCGGGACTCGATCCCAGGACCCTGAGATCATGACCTGAGCCGAAGGCAGAGGCTTTAACCCACTGAGCCACCCAGGTGCCCCCAAAACTTTCATCATTTTAATAATAAGAGCTAACATTATTTGCATTATTTTTTCCGCATGAAACCCAAAGCTAAAATTCTGTCAAAGCTGTGAGGTCGCTGTGAGTGCTATTTGCATATTAGGATAGAGAAATTTAGGCTGTGAAGTTAAGTAGTTGGCCCTAAGAAACATACTTAGTAAATGCTAAAAGTGCTGTTTTGGAATTTGAATCCAGGACTGCTTGACTTCCAAATAGCTTCTTTCTCTCCAGTAAGCTCTATTGTACGGACAAGTTGGAGTTCAAAATAGGGAGCTGATACTCCTGGCTGGTACACGCTGTGGGAACTCTCTTTGAATAGATTAATCATGGTAACTAAAAATAACAGCGTGTATTTGTGCCTTTTTGTACAGTCTACGTTTTCTTGTCTGGACGATTATAAAACACAGGCATGGTGCTGTTCTGGATTCCTGACAGAGTTTTGAGACTTGGAAGCCCGTCCTTTGTGTAACCGCATACGGACTTTGAGATTTTGAGTCCATGTGGCCCGTCCTCATGGACCATGATGAGAGGGCTCGTAATAAGAAGAAAGTAAGATGGAAACCAGAAACACAAATAGGCCCACACTGTCTTCCAGTCTGAATGCCTCCCTCATTTTTTTCACCCTCCCCCCTTTCTAAACAGATTTGCCTAATAAGTAGATTTAGGGATCCTCTGTCCTTGTTTGGAATAGTATCATTTGAGCATGGCTTTGCTTTCTGAATGGCAATATTAAGGACTAGGTCACAGCTAATGGAGATTTTATATATGTATACATATTATGTATATATATTTTATATATGTATATATAATATATAAAATATATATACCTGTAATATATGATTTATTTTATTTTTATATATTTATATATGATTTATTTTATTTATATATTTATATTTATATATGACTTATTTTACTTATATATATTCATATATATATATATATATATATATGTGATTTATTTATTTTTTTAAGCAGGCAGTAGAAGCTGGTGCATGATTTTCTAATCTAGTTTCACGGTCCTTTTGATCAACCACAAATAAAACGGAACAGGACACATCTCTCAAAGGGTTAATACCCTGGAATTTCACACTTAACAATTGGCATTATGTCCTCTGCATTCTTGAGGAATTTTCTCACTGATGTCAAAAGACTTTGGGTTTGTTATGCAAGACAGTGGTCCAGTGACTTTGCATATCACATTCTCTTAGAAGGGAGCAAAATCCTTGCATGCTAATTGGGGAATAAAAAAAGTAGTGTAAGTGGTTCTTTGGCTACAGTTGAATTAAATGAGGGAGTGCATTTAGTGAGAAAATAAAGCACGACAAAACTCTTGCAAATGAGTGGGCATTCTCTTGAAAAGTCTGCTTACCACATTTGTGTCATTTTGTGTCTATCTTACTACTGTGTCACTCTGATCACATTTTTAAGGAAACACTTCAATATATTTATATAGTTTGTTTTTCTGGGTTTTTGTTTGTTTGTTTTCTGAGTGCTTTAGTTACCTATTACTGGGTAAGAAACCACTCCAAACTCAGTAGCTTAAAATAACTGTTTATTATTTCTCCAGATTCTCTGAGTTGACTAGCTCAGGTGGGCAGTTCTGTTACACGTAGTGCTGGCTGGTCATCATCTTCAGCTGCTGTCAAGGCTGGGCTAGAAGGTCCAAAAAGTCTTCTCCCATATGTCTGGTACTTCAGTACTTCTCTTCCTGGTATCTCTGCTTGGCTAGTTGAAGCTCTCTAATAGCATCATGTTCTTGAGGTAGTGGTACTTCTCAACTAGCTGGCTTATGAGAGAGAGAAGGCAAAAGCTGCTGGTCTATATAAGATGAGGCATGCAAGGCCCAGAACATGACTTGCACCGTAACCTTTTGGTCAGAGGAAGTTACGGAGTCAAGCCCAGATTCAAGGGCAGAGAGTTGGAGGAGTAGGTCCCACTTCTTCATGGATAGAGAGGCATGTGCCTAAAAGGAAGGAAGGAATTGACGACCTAAAATAGGTCATGGGGAATACTGAGGGCAAAGGGCCTGGTGGCTGATGGGAATGCCAAAGGCAGAGGCAAATTTGGTCCCACTTCCTTTCTAGGATTCTACAGTGGAGTAGCTTTATGCCAAGTTGGAAGAAGTACCCAGCAACATCAGAGGACAAAATGATGAGGTTAGGGGCACTTGAGTGTCTCAGTCGGTTGGGCAGCTGCTTCTGGCTTAGGTCATAGTCCCAGGGTCCTAGGATGGAGCCCTGCATTGGGCTTCTTGCTCAGTGGGGAGTCTGCTTCTCCCTCTTCCTCTGCTCTATCCCACTGCTCTTTCTCTCTCTCTCAAATAAATAAATAAAATATTTTTTAATGAGGAGGTCAGATGGAAGGAGGTCTCAGATGCACTCACAGTTCTCTCTCAGCTCCTGTGTGGTGATGGAAGAAGCCAGGAGTTCTTGAATTCAGGAAAGGACTCCAAAGATAGCTGACTTCAGAGGTGATGGGCCTAGGCTAGGAACTGGGGGGAGCGTGAGACCCTGAGGGTGCTAGCACCGCAGGTGGCATCCCAAGGCCATGACCACCTGCTTGGATGTCAGCAACAGATGCCCGTGGAATAGCCAGGGTTGGAGATCTAGCTAGATGCCTGGGGATGGAGATCTAGTCAGTTTCATTCCCGCAGTCCCCAGGCCAGGCAGCAACACAGACTAGCCCCTTTGCAGCAGAGGGTAGCCAGACTCCAGAGGACACCATTCGATTTGCCTTCTCCACCTCCCAGGGCACCACCCAGAAAGATGACGTAGCCCCCCTCCTCATCTAGTTACTCTTTTGGAGATAAGCAGGGGGAGGGTGAGAAATCTAGCCACTGGTCATGATGGCTAAAGTGACTGAACCTTAAATAACTAATTTATTGCATTGAACTAAATATTTGCCAAATCTGTCTACAATTAGGTCTTTCTTCCTTCCAATAGTCTGAACAGTGTTCCCCTGGCCCCGGATACATTCCTGCCCCAATCCTCAGAGCTTCTGAATATGTTATCTTATGGGGTAAAAGAGACTTTGTAGATGTGACTAAGTTAAAGATCTTGAGTTGGGGAGATTTTCCTATGTTATCTGAGGAGGCCCGCTGTAATCACAAGGTTTCCTTGTGATACCCGTTGAAGACAGAGGAAGGAGTGACATGAGCTAAGGAATGTGGGTGGTCCCTGTTAGCTAGGAAAGACAAGAAAGGCTCCTAGGAAGCCTGGAGAAGGTGTGTAGCCTACCAACACCTTGGTATCAGACTTCTGAAGCTGTTAGAGTAACATTTGTGCTGTTGTAAACCACTCATCTTAGTGTGACAGCTGGTTATGGGCAGCAGTAGGCAAGGGATCCCCCCCACCCCCTCCACCCCCCCCCCACCTCTAGCCAAAGTCTCTTTAGAAATACTGAAAATACAACTTTTTTCTTCCCGTGGGTGCAGAATAAAGGCATTCCCATTCCTTCTCCTGGTAAGATACCAGTTGTTCTCCTGTAAGACACCAGTATGTCTGTTTGATAATTAAGAACACTGAGGTGTTGGGAGTGAAACTCAGTGACTTTGTCCAGACTGAACGGTTAGGGATGGATCCGGGATTAGAACTCATCGAGCCACAAAGGGAAGTGCTCTGGGAGCATCCTACAAGAGCATGGTCTTGTGTCCAGGTATGTCAAGTAAAATGTATCAAGTAGAAGTCTCTACAATGAGTAAGCTTTCAGGATCTCAAAAATCCGATCTTAAAAGTCTTACGTTGTAGAATTTATGGACACGAGGCTCCATAGAAATAACACGGAAACAAGTGCCACTGCAGGGCTCAGGGACCCACCCAACCTTTAGAAATAACCAGTCACACCATATTTGCTCTACTTTTAAGGCTGAAGGCAGTCTTCCAGTCACTTACAGGTGTGTTTGTTTGTTTGTTTGTTTGTTTTTAACAAAGATCAGTTCAAATTTCTCTCGGTGGGAGAGTTCCTAGAGCCACACACACAAAAATCTCTTCAAACCTTCTTTTTCTATTCAGACAACAGCAGCAGCAGCTACATTTTGACTTCTCAGTGAGGATGCCAGGAGCTCTTGTTCCATCTTCAGGGGTGACATGGAGGGTGGTGGTTTGTCCTAGGGACCCACACACCAGGGTCGTTCCCTCTGCACTTCTCCATCTGAACGTGGGTACACCTCGGGTCCCTTCCCCTTGAGCCTTCCAGATTGAAGAAAGGTGGGCCGTTGGCCCCACTCGGACTGGGACTGCAGGCTTCCGCAGGGCCTGCTCATGAGTCCGGGTCCCTCAGAAATAATATCCATATGTCGAGGACAGCTTGCATTGAGAGTAATCTTCGTGACCCAGTTAACATTCTGGGGGGTCTTTTCCCTAACATTGGCACCGTGCTGTCTGCAGCACAAGTTCCAACAAAACAGCTTTTCCGAGCTGTCGTCGGGACAGTAGAGGCAGCATGGAGGCAACTGAAAACGAGTGCCAGAACAGTCTGTCTGAGAGATGCTGGCAGAACTGGGAATGGAACACAGGCGGTTTAATGTTGCTGTGCGTTCACTTTGGTCACATCCAAGGAACTGTAATGTGTATTTCGGTGCTCTGCCTGGGAGCATGGGAAACTCAGTGTGCAGGTGTATATTGGAAATGTGGCACATGCGCTTGCGCGCGCGCGCGCACACACACGCACACATACACACATGCACACATACACACACACATCCACTAAGGACAAGCAGGATAGAGCAGAAATTAGGGTAAAAATACATGGTTTCTGGCTGGTCTTCCACACTTCCTATCTGAAAGGTGGATTTTTAAAATCTGAAAATGAAAGCCACCCCGGAGTCCCCCAGGCAACATGTCACAAACTGTCATGGGGCTTGGATCCCTTTAGTTAAGCCCTTTATTGGATCTGAACCCAAGCCCAATGCAAAACTCTTAAGGAGGATTTCCAGAAGGGCTACTAGAGCTCTGTGCATGCTTTAGAAGAAAAGTCAGTCTGTTTCTCGCTTTAAAAACAAAAAAACAAAAAAACAAAACAAAAAAAAAACCCTCCAAAAAACAAAACAAAAAAAACTCCCACAAAACCTAGTTTGTGTCCATGAAAAATATCTTTGCATGTCTAGACGGTAGTGGCGATCAGTTGCCTTTCCTAAGGAAGGGATACAGAAAAACCATTATTCTCTGCAGAAACCTTGTAAGGTCCCATGTGACCCAAGTGACCCCTCACTCAGCTAGTGTAACAGGAGCCAGAAGTGTGCAAGGAGTCTGTGCTTGAAGGCTGATGTTGTAAATCGGGCCTGACATTAGGAGGCTTTCCTGTTTGGGGTTGGTGCTCTCCCCAAGGACTCCTGTTGATTGTCCCGCAGATGACGGGCGAAAAAAAATTTCAGACCCAGTGTGACTTGTGTCAATCCCATCCATATTGTTAGGTTTCCACCTCGACGGCATTTATAACAAAGAGAAAGGAAACTCTCTAATGTCATTAACTTAAGTAAGGGAAGGAAGACTTGAAGCATAATTTTACAGGCCAAAATTGCCTAAAGGATCAAAAGGGAATATTTATTTGCTGCCTGCTTTTGCCAGATACTGTGCTCGAGGACACGAGCTCGATGGGCTTTTACAATAACGAGAAAAGGTTTTGGTTGTCCTTTGCAGAGTGCCCGGAATGACTTGTGCATGCGAGTTAGAAGTCATCTGTGCGTTTCCCTCTGTTTTCCACATAAATTGAATTTTTTTCCTCTTGTTCTCCTAGACATCTTCTCCCATGTTTATGGCTGTAAGTCATTAAGGCTGTCCCGGAAAGCTGTTTTTAGGTCTTCAGCTGTTGTTGGATGGAGTTGAGAAATTTTTGCTTTCACAATGGCCCAGAGCGAATTGTTACATGTGGTGCCGTCTAAACCCCACGGCGACCACAGGATTTATCATGGCCACATCCAGTCCATTGTGTGTGGGACGTGTTGCCAAAACCCTTTCTACCTGGGATCTGAGAAGGTGCCAGGCACTCCCGCCGTCCTGTTGCAGGTTAGCTCTTGGACAGAATAGCTCTCTGTTCACACAGCTGCGGAACACACCACATTCAAAGCATAGTCAAGCGTGTGGTTGACCCTTGGGTTGGACACATACTGAAATCGTTGCCGGTTTCGTGAGACGGAGAGAAAGCAGTTCATTTAACACAGACCTGCATCCAGATCTGCTCAGATCGGAGGATAGAGGTTCAGAGGGGCTGTGTATTTGGCTCAAGTCCCATGATCAGGCGAGTGGTTGAGTGGACTCATTCCTAGGTCTGTCTGACTCTAAAACCTAGGGTTTTTTATTTTATTTTATTTTTTTGTTTGTTTTTTAATCGCAGGGCTTCTCCAACATGTATGGCGAAGGACTGCTTTTTCATTGTTTTTCAAATTTCGAGTCTGCTGTAAACACTGTACATGTTATATTACACGTGGTGGTACTGACTGTACAGGGTTAGCAGGCAACACTTCTGCCATGCCACTCCCCCAGGCAGCTGGCCCACGCCTAAGCATTTACACCTGCTGGGCAAGCTGAGTCCAGCTGATCATGCCCTTGGGTGTAGGGCAGTGTCAAGTTCGCTGCGAAAGTTTCTAAAGGTGTATTCTCAATTCCTGGTAATTTATGATGTCATGGACTGGTAATGATCGAGATCACAGATCACACTTTGAGGAGCCCTACTTTAGTGTAAGGGGAGTGAGGGGAGCATATGTCATGGGAAAGCCAGACTGGCTGCAGAGAAACTTTGGGAAGAAATCTGGATATTTGGGTGAGAGACTGGTCAGTTGGCAAAGGGTCTGGTTCTTTCTTCTCCGTATGACAAGCCTGGTCCCAATCAGTTATATGCAGGGCATTGCTCTCAAGTCAGAACAACCCCCCACCCCCGCCCCGGCCCAACCAGCTTCCTCTGCAGGAGAAACAAGGAGGGATTTCTAACACCTACAACCAAATTTGCATGGCAGCAAGGGAAGGTGGGGGTTGTTGGGAGGAGAGATTTAAAAAGGGGTGGGCAACAAAGCGTTCATCCTTGCGGTAGTTTCTCCCAAATTCTCCCTTGCTAATTCACAGGGCAATCTGTTCCGCTCATGTGTTGAGTGTCTCCTATGCACTAGGCACTTTTAGTAGATGCTATATGATTAAGGAAGTGTTCCTGTTCTTGTCCTTTATTGCCGCTGGAGGAAAGGGAAGAAGTAAAGATATTCAAAATATCATGAAAGAAACAGTAGTATTTTGTTATTAGTTGGTTCTCTGTAAGTAACCATTTTCCTTTATAGATGATTAAACCTAGTATTTTTCTAATAATTTTATTTTTTCAAGTAGTAATTTTGTTTTTTCAGGGTATTAACCAGGAAACTAGCATCTAATTAGAACAATGTTTGTATGGGAAAAATCACATCTTGCTGAAATATTTTTGACTTTAGCACTTTCCTCAGGAATAAAACCTGTCAGACAGAAGTGTGAAAACTGCCTGTACTTAGCAGAATAATTTGTTATGTGAGCCAGTGCTGGTTAAATGGTGCAATATGGGACCATTTGGGTTTTTTTGGCCCAAGACATCATGAACAATCTTCTAGAATTTTAGGGTCCACAAAATAAAGAAAAAATCCCATGTCCATCTTTGGTAATATGGGCAGGCCTAATTCTATAGTGACTGAAGGTTAAAAAAAAAAAAATTGACAGTCTCAAAAGCCTTGAACAATGAGACTGGATATGAAGTGGCAGAATAATAAATTTGGTCGTAAGTCTTTGACTCTTACTGTTCATAGATCCTTTCCTGCAGATTTCACTTCTGTTTCATGGTTTGGATGCATGTTTACTTGGTGCTGGTGGATAGGTATTAACTGACTTCAGTTCCTCTTCTCACCACTTCTTTGTCTTAGAAAGTCAAGGATGACATGGATTGCTAGGGATTCTCTATTAAGCTGATCTTTTGAATTGAAATTAGTTTACAGGGAGAAAATATAGAAATGCATTTTAAATTATTTTAGAAATCAATGAAAAATGACATTTGACTCTTTTTAAAAATTTATATTTCTATTTTTATTTATTTATTTATTAGAGAGAGAGAGAGAGAGCGCATGCACACAAGTGGTGGAGAGGGAGAAGCAGGCTCCCTGCAGGGCTCAATCCCAGGACCCGGAGGGGGATCATGACCTGAGCCAAAGGCAGACACCTAACTGACTGAGCCACCCAGGTGCCCCTTGTCTCTCTTTTAAATAAAAATAGAGAATTGAGCAGCTTCTTTGTAAATAAAATCTATTCATAATATCTTAAGTAAAGATCTAATTTTTTTTTAAAGATTTCATTTATTTATTTGACAGACAGAGATCACAAGTAGGCAGAGAGGCAGGCAGAGAGAGAGAAGGGGAAGCAGGCTTCCCACCGAGCAGAGAGCCTGATGTGGGGCTCCACCCCAGGACCTTGAGATCATGGCCTGAGCCGAAGACAGAGGCCTTAACCCACTGAGCCACTTAGGCACCCCTTAAGATCTAATTATTTTTTTTTAATGCTTGTATTTGTTTTGGATTCCTTGGTTCAGTCCTCTTTCCAGCTCTCTCTGTTTGTGAGTTTCTATAGAGAAAGACTTAAAAACTTAAGGTGTGCTGTCTCTCAAATATGTGATATATTTTTTTTTCTCTTTGGTAAAGGCATGATTGTGTCTTGGTTTTAATATGAAGGAAAATGAATATGGGGGTGGAATTTGTATTAAATATTTGGAATTTTTCTTCCTCCTCAGCCCCAACATCTAAAATATGCATGGGATTTGGAAAACAAATTAGAAACAAGATCTCTCACAGATACTAAAAAAAATGCATTTCTAAATGGTGACAAGTTCTGATTGCTGTGTAGTGCTGTTTTGTTTAGGAATTTTGGTTGCTAAATTGTATATAATAATCTCTATTTTTTTCTTTTCTTTGAGTTTTATTTTGACTTCCTAAAGAATGAAAGACCTCTTATTTAAAAAAAATTAATACCTGGGGCACCTGGGTGGCTCAGTGGGTTAAAGCCTCTGCTTTCGGCTCCAGTCATGATCTCAGGGTCCTGGGATCAGGCCACGCATTGGGCTGTGTTCAGCGGGGAGCCTGCTTCCCCCCTTCTCTCTGCCTGCCTCTCTGCCTACTTGTGATCTCTGTGTCAAATAAATAAATGAAATCTTTTTTAAAAAAATTAACACCAGTTATCCATTTTGCTAATATAAACTCCTTTGCTAGAATAAACTAATACTAGTATAAGTTAAAAATATATTAATTTTACAGTCTTTTTTGTGCGGGACCTGTGGTAAGGAAATATAATCAGAATCTGAAATAGTTTTGCTGCTTTGGCTCTCTCCATCCCTGAACTCTTGGGTTAGTGGGAATGTAGAGACCATACATGAGCCAAGAGATATGATTCCTTCTCCAGGCATTACTTTTATTTATTTGTCTTTAAGTTAAAAAAATAATTTATTTATTTGAGAGAGAGGACAAGGAGGGGCAGAGGGAGAGAGTATCTTAAGGAGAATCGGTGCTGAGCGCAGATCCCATCCTGGGGCTCCGTCTCCCGGCCCTGAGGTCTCCACCTGACCTGAAACCAAGAGTTGGACACTTAACCGATTGCACCACCCAGGCATTCAATTTTGAAAGCACGTGCCTTCAGCTCAGGTTATGATCCTGGGGTCCTGGAATGGAGTCCTGAGACAGACAGGCTCCCTGCTCAGGGGGGAGCCTGTTTCTCCCTCTCCCTCTGCCGCCCCCCTCCCCTGCTCATGCTCTCTCTCTCTCTCAAAGAAATACATACAATCTTTAAAAACATCCTAAAGACAGACCACCAAAAACGCATTTTGCAGAAGGCCCCAGTTTGGCTATTTAGGGTCAGTGTTTATTTTTTCTCGCTATTGTATCCATGCTTGGCTGATTCCATGGCACATATGTAGCTCTCATTACTTCTTTGTAGAGTGAATGAGTGAAGGAAGAAATCGGGTGTGTAACTGACCAATGAACTGACTGACTGATTTAAGTCATAGTTTAGAACTTCATTTGTGTGGGTCACCATTTATGGGGTGAAATCACCTGTATTACTTTCCAAACAAACTGTCTCTGTATTCATGTTCTTTGTACGCTGTGTGTATGAGGAAAGAGACTCTCTACCACCCAGAAGTCTAAATATAGCTTCTCACAAAAGCGCTCCTGTTACAGTGATGCAAATGGAAAAGAATAACAGAGTTTTAATCGTGTCAGTGTAGCACACGTCTGCTTTCCCTCCTCACTCCATTTTATCACAGAGAATTACATTATTAGGCATCGGCAATTTAACCAAGATAAATAATATTTGCTGGAAAACTATGGGATTTCTAAGTAAATGAAAGAGAAAAATACCAACGTGTCGTGTTTGGTGATTCCTTCTTTTCGGTGTAACCGGTTAGCAATTCAGGAAGTGACTTCAATTTTGCCTGCCAGTGTTTGATGCTAGATTTTTATCAGAGGAAGGGTCATATCGTTTTTCTGTGTGTTTAGAGATTTGTTTAAATGGAAATACTAGTAAGTGACAGTCTCAGTTTTGGGTAATGAGTTCCCTCTTGAAAGCTCTTGTGTCTCGCGTTCCAATGTAAAGAGAAAAAAAGTCATATTGGATGTCTTTTTCTTTCTGCTCTGGAGAGTGTATTAAACACAACCAACATAGTGAGTTCAGACCACCTGTGAGACTCCAAATTGCTCTTCCTGAACCTATGTTGAATTTTAAAACAACATTTGATTATAGTATTTAAAGCAAATCAAAGAATATTCAGATGAACCAGTGGGTAAACACATTTAATAGTATGGACCGCGCTCTTAGTGCAAATGGATTATTATCCAGCAAAACCATTCTTCTTTCATGTTGTAAAGCTTTCCAGATTTCAGGAAGCCAAGGCAGCTGTATTTTTCCAAACCTTCGTATGTGATCCAAAAGCACCATACCCTAGGAGAAATGAAGATCTGTTAGTACACAGTATTTGTAAGCACTGGCTAAACTCTTGTGAGATGATCAGAAATCCACCTGGTGAAGGAAAGCCCTCATGCCGGATAAAGTGGGATGTCCTCAGTTAACCAAGGGAGCAGTTTGGATAAGAGGGACCCCCTTATGGGGTGCTCCTGGGCCTCTCATTCTAGCACAGGGATGTGAGGAGATTTGCCTGGCCTCAGGGGTTGAGAACCATGAATACAAGTGACTCAGCAATTTACTCCTTTATTACTTGCTTTTTCTTGAAGGATGTGCCCACATCAAACTCACTGACTCAAGGAAATGCAAGCTGCCTGGGCCTAACAGTGATTGATAGAAAAGGCTGTGAGAGAAAACAAAACCCTGTAATCAGAGGCAGGACAGATTTTTCTATCTGGATTGCAATTGTCAGTGGGTCAGAAGGGAGTTGAAATGCATGCAGAGGACTTAGAGACTGAAGACCTCCTCCGGGTTGTAGGAGTCTGAGTAATTCCCCAAACTTAGACGCTCATTTAGTTTAAGTTCTAGCAGATATTCTTTATACATGGTTTTCTTTTTGAGACTCCGAAACAGCCAGTCAGTGATTTTTCAGTCATATTTAAAAATTTTTTTTTTTAAATTTATTTGACAGAGAGATTACAAGTAGGCAGAGAGGCAGACAGAGAGAGGAGGAAGCAGGGTCCCTGCCGAACAGAGAGCCCAATGCGGGGCTCGATCCCAGGACCCTGGGATCATGACCTGAGCCGAAAGCAGAGGCTTTAACCCACTGAGCCACCCAGGCGCCCCTCAGTCGTATTTTAAATATATGTCTCTCCATTGTTCAGGGCCTAGCATTGGTTTGTTTTTGTAGTATCATGAAGAAATGATAAGTAAGGCTGACATACAATTACAGCGTTTTAGGGGAAGTCAATATTAATACAGAAGCTTGACCTTAAAGGTAATTCACTGGTCCTGGGCCTGTCTGGTTGGTGTCGGACCAGCTCAAACTTGGGTTTGTGGGGGCTCTTCATTGCCCAGCACAATGGGGTCTTTGCCTGGCAATCTCTACCTCTCATTAAGGAGTCAACATATCCCAGCAGCCTTTCCCTTCCCAAATAACCCTGGGAACAGGGGAGCTAACACAACCGTTCACACTTGCCAAGTACAACAACATGAGGTTCCATCTGCCCTAAGGAGGGGCATCCCTAGAAACCTTAGTGCCTCTGAGCCGGCCGTCAGAGCCATCGGATTTGTAGTGTTGCTCAACATTGGGGATTTGAGTATCTCTTTGGATAATCTTCCCTTCCCTAGTGGGTTAGGCATAAGGTTCTCATAAAAGAAATCTTGAGGACTTTATTTTGCTTTAGTCTGCCCATCCACAGTTTCTGATGTGATAACCAGACCACCAGACTGAGGTTAACATGTTGGACGATTTATTGGTGATGTTGCCAACTTCTTCTGGCTTGGATGGTCTTGCTCAATAACCACTGTGTGCTTTTGTACATACAGACTAAAGGGCTCTTCACCATTTTCCCACTCTTTATTAACTTGTAGGAAGCATATTTGTCTCTCAAGCTTCTGACTGATGATCAGTGGGTTGACCACGAAAGTTATATTGGTCCCACCCCGCGTTTGCCAACCCTAGTTCAGGTTGAAAATGATGGCTGTCTTCCAAAATGAGAGCCCCTGTAAGGTAGAAGCCCCGGGAAGCCAGAAGGATTGGAGACATTTGTGGAATTTTTGTCCTTAAACCTTTTGGCAGTAAAAATCGTAATGGAAGCACTCAGTATTTTCAAGAAAAACAGTAGAAGTGAATTGTTGTAATTAGTTCCTCCAATTAGGTATTCAAGGAAAACATGAAAGTTATGTGAAGTTTTCCTTATCTGTTTGTCCGCCAACTTGTATCTTTCCACAATACTTTTCTTTTTCTGTTATTCTTTTCTTTTTTAGAGAGAGAGAAGAGAGCATGCACAAGGTGGGGTGGGGGAGGGGCGGTGAGAGGGGGAGCGAGAATGTTAAGCAGGCTCCACGCTGAGCATAGAACTTGGTGTGAGACTCGATTTCGAGACCCCAGGATCTTGACCTGAGCCGAAATCCAGAGCTGGATGTTTAACCCACCAAGCCATGCAGGTGCCCCATCCACAATACATTTCAAGTGGTATTTATTTAGCCTAAAAATGGAAATTAATTTTGCCCCAGTGACCTGAGGTTATGATTCCATGCATTCTGGACACGGGGTAGCTCCTGACCTTTAGATCTTGCTTTATTGTCTGTTGGTCTTGGCAGTACCTTTCTCTTCCAGGGTGCATTCCCAGCATGGTTTAGGGAAACAAAGGGAACCTTGGGGGGACTTCGGCGCTTTGTGGCTGAGATAAATATATATCAACTCAGAGTGGGTTTTATTTCCCTCTATGAATGAATTCCTAGAGAATTATAATTGTGGAAAGAATAAAAAGTTCAAATAGAAGAGAATGAAGTTTCCCTAAAGGATTATGGTTTGAAGCCTCAGTACATTGAGTAATTGTTCTAAAATAGGTCTTTCTTGTTAAAGGGTTTGAGGGTTTCTGCCAGTCCATTTTCCAAACAGAAGATTAGGGGAACAATTCCCAGCTGCCGTTATAATCGGAATGTCATAGGGAAAAAGTCTCCATTCTTCCAGGTTGCTTATTTGAAGCACAGGTGAGACATGTAAGATTGGGGTGGAGGGGGGAGGGGCTGCAGTAGGTCATAGAGGATTTAGGCCAGCATTTCCTATTCCTGTTGCACTTTTGAAACCTCTGAGCCTTTTTTTTTTTTTTGAAGATTTTATTTATTTATTTGACAGAGAGACAGGAAGAGAGGGAACACAAGCAGGGGGGTGGGAGAGGGAGAAGCAGACTTCCTGCTGAGCAGGGAGCCCTATTTGGGACTTGATCCCAGGACCCTGGGATCATGACCTGAGCTGAAGGCAGACGCTTAACCACTGAGCCACCCAAACACCCCTGAAACCTCTGAGTCTTTTAATGCCCTCTACACCTGCATGTTAAAATAGATGAAAGACTAGATCCTTAATCAATACGAAAGGGAAGATTATCCTCAAGGTGTCACAAATACAGATAATTAATGGAACCATAACTTTTAGAAGTCAGTATACGGAGAACAGCATGGGAATAGCTAGAATGATGTGAGTTTTGAATGCTGATTGCTTTATTTTCATACTGGCTAATGAGTTAATGTGCCACACATCCTCTAACCTTTCTGGAATGGTGAACAAATGGAGAGATGTGCTGAGTAAGTATTGCAAGACAGCATGAGCCCTTAGGCAATTAGCTGGAATTTAAAGGAATAAACCATGCGTTTATGATTAAACTAGTGAAAGCCTGTATATAAATCCAGTTGGTAACACTTTATATAATGACAACAGATAAAGTCTCTAAGGTTTCCCTTGATCTTTCAAAGTTTCTTTAAAAATGGAAAAGTGGCTTCAGAAATTGAATTAGGAAGAGGAGGAATGACTTCAGGGTATGCGTGTGTGTGTTTCTCAGTTACAGATTCTAATGTGTATCAGTGTAATGGAAACATCAGAAAGAAATTCAAAGGTTACATTAATTCATTGCATTTCAAGAGGAACAAGTGTCGTGAGAAAAAGAGGGCCTTTGGTCAAGTTGGGTGAATGCTGATTTCTCCTTTCACAGGATCACTGCTCGTGTCTCTGTCTGGAAATAAGATGATTCGCAGGCAGCAAAATGCTGTTTTTATTATTGCAGTGATGTCAATCCAAACTAGATGACTCTGATTCATGGAATCTTCAAGAAAAACCAAATATTCTTTTTTAATAAAGTAATGGAGTAGGGATTTACACATCTGCTTTTAAAAATCTGTTTTTTATAATATGGAACATATGTTAATCACTACCTCTTATTAAACAGAGGGAAAATTCTTATTGAGTGGATTAATTCTAGATCCTGAAAATGTGGGAAAATGGAGGATAGCGTGTTGAGACGAAGGCCCGTTTGTCTCCCCTCTTAACGGTAGAGCCGTGATTTGCTCACTGCTTGTTGGGACCCTTGCAAAGATAATCATATCAGGTGACCGGTTGTGACTAGCATTTAAAAAAATTATTTTTTACTGATTTATTTTAGAGAGAGAGAAAGAGAAAGGGTGTGTGAGTGGGGGGAGGGGCAAAAGGAGAGGGAGAGAAGCAGACTCCCACTGAGCATGGAGCCCCACAGAGGGCTCGATCTCATGACCCGAAGCCAAAATCAAAAGTCAGATGCTTAACCGAATGAGCCACCCAGGAGCATCAGGTTGTGACTAGCATTAAAAAAGAATGAAATGGAATAAAAATATCAGGGTGCATTGAAGAAAGCTAAAGGCAAGCACTGTTCAGTGACATCTGTGCGTGTACACACACAGGTATATGTGATTAGGATGTGAGACAGATTTTTTCCTTTATTCTAGAGCTTTCCTTTGGGGGTCTGCTTTAGGCTTTGCCAGACAAGAAAATCCCACCACGGATGAGAGCCACATCTGGTTCAAGGAGCTGGAAGACTACAGTGTTGGGAGTCCCTGGTTCTGAATGTTACAGTCTACCTGCAGGTTCAGCTGCCTGCCCTTCCCTAGTCTGTTCCCTCCAAGCCCCCAGACACAGAGGTCCTGTCATTTCTCGTAGTACTTCCAGCTGTTTGCTGCTCCCTCCTTGGAACTGCATGACCCAGGAACTGGATGCCGTATTTGGAAGGTATAAGGAAGCACAATGCACTCATTCATTCATTTTTTTTTTTCAGTCTTTTTTTTTTTTTTTAAGATTTTATTTATTTATTTATTTATTTATTTATTTGACAGACAGAGATCACAAGTAGGCAGAGAGGCAGAGAGAGAGAGAGAGAGAGGGGAAGCAGGCTCCCTGCTGAGCAGACAGCCCAATGCAGGGCTCTATCCCAGGACTCTGGGATCATGACCTGAGCCGAAGGCAGGCTTTAACCCACTGAGCCATCCAGGTGCCCCAATTTGTTTAGTCCTTTTTGATAACAGCTTTATCAACAACTAATTTATATAAACCATACAAGTCGCCCACTTAAAGTATGCAAATTCCTTTTTTTTTTTTTTTTTTTTTTTTGGTATTTTCATAGGGTTGGGCAAGCTTCACCGCAATCAGTCCTAGAGGATTTTCACCACCTTGAAAGGGAAACTCCATGACCTTTACCCATCTTGCTTCCCCAGTACTTCTTTTCTTGGGTTGATGGGGCTGCTTCTGTGGAACCCTCGAGGGAAAATGATTCATTTCCACATCTAGGCCGACACGGTGGTTTTCTTTGGATCACTTACCTCTTCAGCAAAAAGTCTTTGAGTGTGTACTCCCAACTTACTTATATAGATATACATACATTTATGAATTTTACATATGTCACTCTATCAACCTCTTACTAAATTATCAATCTCACCAATTAAGCCTGAAGTGGGAAGGCTGAGTTTTGCCTAAACACCCCTCTAAGTTCTGCCAGCCCAATTCACTGCCCTCAGTTTAGGAAGTCCTGCCCAGTTTGATCAGGGCTCAGCTTAGCTCTCAGCCCCTTTTTCTGTCCTCCAAGGCTCCAACCTCCTTTTCCCAAACTTCAGGAAGCTTTCCTAGATGCCCAGGGTTTGTGTTTGGTTTTGTTTTTCTCCCCCCATGACCTAAAGCAGTATCTTAGCCGTTCCCTGGGCTTCGATGCTCTCCCTCCCTTCATCCTTCTGGTGGACTCTTTCTAAGTCATAAAGAACATGCTGGGGTTTACCTCCTTTGCTAGTTTTCTTAAATGTCCTGAGTACAGTTAGATGCCCCTGCCTCTCCCTTAACAGCCCGTACCTATTTTCCTATTGCCTGTAACACTTCATAAGTTTGTGTGTATCCGTGTCAGACTTCAGAGATTGGACTTTGTAGGTGGCTTACATTTTATTTATTTATTTACTTACTTACTGTTATAAATGGTGTCATGAAGAACTTCCCTTGTACATGAATCTCTGTACTTTTCCACTTGGCTCCTCTCTCTCTCTCGCTTTCTTTTTTAAGATTCTTACTTACTTATTAGAGAGAGAGAGAGCACAAGCTGGCAGAGAGGCAGAGAAACAGACTCACTGCTCAGCAGGCAGCCAGCCCAATGTGAGGCTCGATCCCAGGACCCCGGGATCATGACCTAAGCCAAAGGGCAGACACTCAGCCGACTGAACCACTCAGGCGCCCCTCCGCTTGGCTTCTTAGAATGGATTCTTCAAATGCTGATGCCATTTTTTGTCACAGTTAAAATTTTTTTTTTTCCCAGAAAAATGAGCTGGAATCAGATTGTAGCATTACTTGAATATTAGACTGAAGTGATTCTAAGCATGAAGGCTTGTTTATTGGAATATTGCTCTATATCAGTTTGCTAGGGCAGCTGTAACAAAATATGGTAAAATTGAGTGGCTTAAGTAACCACAAAAATTGATTGTTTCACAGTTCTGGAGGCAAGAAGTCCAAAGTGTGGGTGTTGGCTCGGCTGGTTCCGTTTTGAGGGCTTTGAGGGGAAGGTCTGTCCCTTCTGTTCTGTGTTCATGGCATTCCCCTGCATGTGTGCCCACGTCCAAATTTTCCCCTTTTATAAGGACACCAGTCATACTGGACCAGGGACCCACACTACTTCAGTATGACCTCATCTTAACTGATTACATCTGTCATGACTTTATTTGGAAATAAAGGTTCTGAGGCTCTAGGGGTTAAGGCTTCAACATACGAATTTTTTGGTGCGGGACACAATTCAACCCTTACACATTGATACAAAGTTGAATTTATATTTTATTTAGGAAGATTTAATCTATTTATAATACTGAATTTTTCTAATCAGCGACAAGATAATGCAGTTGACCTTTGAACAACACAGTAAGAACTGTGTCGGTTCACCTGGACGTGGATTTCTTTTTTGCAATACAGTACAGGACTGTAAATGTATTTTCTCTTCCTTATGATTTTCTTTTTTAAAAAATTTAATTTAATTTACTTTTTTTCAGTGTTCCAAAATTTATTGTTTATGCACCACACCCAGTCCTTACGATTTTCTCAATAACACTTTCTTTTCTGCAGCTTTATGGTAAGAATGCAACATGTAATAAATAGAGCATACAAAATATGCGTTGACCAACTGTTTTTATTATCGGTAAGGCTTCTGCTCAACAGTAGGCCATTAGCAGCTAAATTTTGGGGTCATCAAAAGCTACTCACAGATTTTCGATTGTGCGGGGGTTTGGTGCCCTGAACTCTGTATTGTTCCAGGGTCAACTGTATTTCGCTTTTGAAGACCTGTTTATAATTATCAATTAAATTTATAGATTTATTAGATTTGAGGCCCTTGGAAGATGGCAGTACTTGAGATATAACATCAGAATAATAGGAATAGGCGATAAAGTGTTTGGGATGTACGAGCATGGAGAGGGGTGCCTGGCCTGCCATCGGCATTCCGTAAATTCCTCCAGAGTAGATTTGCTCAATAACTAGTGAGAGCAAAATAGTAAAGCAGGAAATTTAATTTTGGCATGTAACAGTTGTAGGAGATGTTGCTGGATGATCTGGGGGTACTTACGTATTTAAATGAGTCTAACATTGTCCTTTATCAGGACAGAACGAGTTCTTCATTCGGTATTTCACTATGTGTGTATAGCTTATCATAGAAGAAGTATATGAGCTGAAATACTATTATGAGAAGTTTGCACAAATATGCCCGTTACTACTAAGGTCTCCTTTTCTCTTCGGAATTACAGATGATTGAAAATGATTTATATTACGTGGAAAAAGAGTGACCCGTGGGGCGCCTGGGTGGCTCAGTGGGTTAAAGCCTCTGCCTTGTGCTCAGGTCTTGATCTCAGGGTCCTGGGATCAAGCCGTGGGGTTAGGCTCTCTGCTCAGTGGGGAGCCTGCTCCCCCAATTCCCCTGCCTGCTTCTCTGCCTACTTGTGATCTCTTTCTCTGTCAAATAAGTAATAGAATCTTAAAAAAAAAACAACAAAAAAAGGAGTGACTCAGTCACTTAAGTGTCTGCCTTCCGCTTGGGTCATGATCCTGGGGTTCTGGGATCGAGCCCTACCCTTCCGCTTCTCCTCCTCCCTCTGCCTGCTGCTTCCCCCACTTGTGCTGTCTCTCAAATAAATAAATAAAATCTTCATATGGAAAAAGTAAGATGCCCCTCAAAGGTGTAATTATTTTAAGACATTTATGTTCCTGGTCCAAAGAAAACTTGAGTCCCCCGCCCGCTCTCCCCTATTGCATTTCCAGCTCCTGGGGCTTTTCCCTCCTCCTGAACAACCCCCTCCCCAATCTTTCCTGGCTGAGTATAGGCTCAGGGAGATGTGAGGACTGGCCTGTTGTGTCAACACTCAACATTTCATATTTCATCTCAAGTCCTATAGATGAAAGCAGAAATATTTTAAGTTTTGAAAGCATGGAGATTTTTTACATTTCACAGATCTGCAGTTCCTGGTTTCAGAGAGTTCCTTTGATGTTTGCTCCTTGATTACAGGGCTCAGTTTAAACTCCTACCTTTGGGGAATAGCGTGGCACATTCCATGATTGCATTGTTCCCTTTTCTTTCTTCTTTTTACTCTGCGTGAAAATTCATCCCTTGAGCTGAACGCCCACCTGACCCATCCTTTTACGTTTGGGGAAGGCTCTGCAGGTGTAAGCCTTGTTCAGCTTCCACTTTGCTTCCTCATAAGCCCAAGGACAGGCTTTCTGGATGCACTCTTTGCTTCTTAGAAGCAGACAACCCAGCCCTACTTAGCAGGAATCTTTCTCTAGGCTCAAGCACTAGTCCCCAGAGCCTGACTACCTTCCCACCCCCACCACTGCCCCAATACAGAAAGAACTGGGGAAAAAAAAAAAAAAAAAAAAAAAAAAAAAGCAAAGCCTGCTTTGGCTACTGGGCAACCACTGCCTGCCACTTATTAGCTCATTTTGAAGTTATTTCCTAGTTGTGAAGGTTAATTTGCATAACATTATGAAATAGTGGGGCTAAATGCTGCCAACTGTTCGAACCTCATTAGAAGGGTTCGTCTCCCATCCTTTGTTACAGCTCTTTGGTGCGTGGATTTCTGTACTGCAAATATGTGGCGTACGTCCCCTGCCAGTGGAGCCTTGTCTCTGGGCCTACAAATCCCTCCGTGTGAGGGGTGAGTCCGCTTGTTGCGCACTCTCAGTGTGAACATATCTTGTCGCAGGCCTGTGATTGGCTGCAAATCTCAAGTAGGCCTGTGATTGGCTGCAAATCTCAAGTAGGCCTGTGATTGGCTGCAAATCTAAAGTAGGATGATGTTTTCAAAAGTGCGGACTGAAGAACCCACGAGATTGCTCACTTTGGGCCTCTGTGAAAGCAGAGATTCTTGACAGCTCCGAACAACGCTCGCCTTACAGACAGCCCTCGGGGACTACTTTCATTGCCGCTATCAGTACGGATGAAGATGTCCCTAAGATCATGGGAAGACACAGGATTGTGTGCAGGCCAGGAAGGGAGCACGCAGATGGCTTCTAATGACATGCTTAGGAATTTGGGGCCAAAATATTCTTTTGGATGTCACTGAAGCAAAAACCCTGAAGTCTGTAAGCTCGTGTGATTCCTGAATCCCACTTAAAACTGGCTTACGAAGTAGATTTCTCACTCCGCTATCAGTGCGTTCAGGGTCTGGAGAGTCAGTGTTTTTTTAGGAGATCTTGTCCTGTCTTTGGCCATCTCTTCCTTAGCTCTATCTTCTTGAAATGCCTTGCTAAGATGTGTCATTGTCAGCTTATTACAGAGTTTTCCAACCATTTCAATTCCCTGGGCGTATGCAAACGTTTGCATGTGTTCTTGTGCAACCAGAAAAGACCATAGAAAGAAATGATGTGCCCAAGCAAAGCCATGGGAGGCAGACATCCAAATAATGCTCAGAGGAGATGTTCATTTGTTGACTCACTCAGCAGATTTTGAGGACTAATAACTTGCGGGGCACAGTGCTAAGTTATAAAGGCTGAGAGATAACCAGTGTTGTCTTGGCTTCAAGAGCTTCTAGTCTATCCAGGGAAGAAAGTACATGTATATGAAGCCGACTCTATACCCTTCCCCAGTTCCATTCTCGTTCCACACTTAGAGGCAATCACTAATCTGATTTTGGTTTTTATCATCTCTATGCATGTTTTTATATTTGTATGAAATACATGTGTACCCCCAAACGCTGCATAATATTATTTTGCATGTTTATAGAAATAGTAAGACTGATCATATCATTCTGTAACTTACTTTGTCTTTGAAATTTATCCATGTAATTCTAATTTATAATTTTTGCTACTGAGTTTTACTGCATGGAGATAACATGGCTTATTCGTGCCATTTGTCAATAAACTCTTTAGGTGTTTCAGCTTTTTACTGTAGCACACCCTGACTGATTGATTGCACTGTTTTTTGCGTGCCCATGTGCAAGAGTTCCGTAGGTGTATTTGTGTAACTGTTGAGTCATATGATCTGTGTATCTTCAGCCTTTCTTTGTTTGATCAGTTAATTTATCCTCAAAGCAGTTATGCCTCCTGACTCTCCCACCAGGACTGTATTTGAGTTCCAGTTCCCTGCATCCTCACTAACACTGGGTTTTGTTGTATTTTTTGATACTCGCCTTAATGATGTTCTTTGAGCTCCCTGAACATCTGTCTTCTCATCACACTCAATTAATGTCCTTGCCAAACTGTAGACTCTAAGAGGCAGGGACACCGCCTGCGTGTTCACCACTCCACCTCTGGGAGTTAGCCAGATCTAGCTCCTTCATCCTTCTTCTGGATGGCAAGGACGATTTCAGATGCCGTTTCTTGCACAAAGCCTTCGCTGATCACTTAAAATCAGATGGCTCTTGCTTATTCAGGGACAAACACGAAACACTTTATTTGCACCATTTTCATGTTTACCATAGCCTGCCATGTCTTCGACCTATATGCACACTTCTCTGCCGTCCCATGGGTTAACTAACTAGTTCTGAAGGGTAAGAGGAGGTCTTAGTTATCCTTGCAGGACCTGTGCCTTGGAGGTTTTGGGTGCTTGGTAAATATTTATGCAAATACTTCAGAGCCTGGTATGTTCTAGACAATCATTCACACCCTTGTTATTTCATGATATTCAGTGGACTTGCCAATGAAAGATAGGCACCCATAGGCTGATGCTCTAGAAGGGCTTCAGAAACAAGAGGACTTTTGACCCCGCACCTGCCCCATGCTGGCATTACCAGTCTGGTCGTCTGTCAGTAGGATAGGGCAAAAATGGTATCTCTGTGCTTTAATTTACTTTGAACATTAGTGAAGATGGACATCTTATAAATATTAGCTAGCATATATGTATATGTGTGTGTGTGTATATATGCTTTATATGCAATATATATTTTTTTCTTTTAGTAACACGTCTGTTCATATTTTTTTTAAAGATTTTATTTATTTATTTGACAGAGAGAAATCACAAGTAGGCAGAGAGGCAGGCAGAGAGAGAGAGAGAGAGGAGGAAGCAGGCTCCCCGCTGAGCAGAGAGCCCGATGCGGGACTCGATCCCAGGACCCTGAGATCATGACCTGAGCCGAAGGCAGCGGCTTAACCCGCTGAGCCACCCAGGCGCCCCTGTTCATATTTTTTGTTCTTTTTTCATTTAGGCTAATTGATTGATTGTATGACCTTTTTCTACGTTAAGAATTTTAGTACTCTCTCGTGTTGCCAATTTATGAATTAAATAAAGCTTGTTTCTTAGAGTGAATTGCTTGCCTCAGTGCTTCTACTCATACTGTTTCTCTGGAAAGAATATTCCTCCCCTCTCCACCCTTCTCTTTCTTCTCTACCCGTCTCTCCTTGTCCCGCCCCTCTAACACTCTTAACCTGGCCACCCCCTACCCAGCCTTCATGGCTTAATTTCAGTTACCGCTGCTTAGGACAGGGCTCCAGTCCTGCCCTCTTACCTAGTGTAAGTCAACCCTTCCCCCCATCATTCCCCTCCATTACCGCCTTCATGCTCCCTCCTGGGGCCCCAACCCTTTGCAGTTGTAGGCCTGTTTAATGCTTTTACCCACCACGGAAGTGTAAACCCCTTCAAGAGCTAGGATGCAACCTGGTAAATAAGGGGAGAAAGAAATTCAACAGCCAAGTGATTCTTTTTGATCACGATTTTATAAAATCAACCCAAAATTTAATTTCTATTTCATCAGGTGGTAAAGAAGGTCTTTAAAGACGACCACTTGCATTCTCAGAAAGCACTTACATGTTTGCTGAATGAGAGTGGAAATGGGAGTTTTGTCCAATGGGTGGATGAGTGAGAGAGAGAGAATGTGCATCTGGGTGCCAGACAGCTGCATATTTGGGGAGTAGGTGTGGTCAGCTGTTCCCCTGATTTCAAGGACCCTGCCCATGTTGGCTCCGGGAGAGATGTGTAGCATTCAGACAGCCTCTGAGAGTGTCTTAAGGCAGTGTGTCTAGTGCAGCGCACATTGTACAGCTGTTTCTCAAAGATAAAGCCGGGGCGTAAGCTATGCCGGGCACGTCAACAGTCACAGCAGGCTGTTTTGTGGAGAGCCCTTGTGAATCTGATCTGATTATCAGACTATTTCCACACATGTTAGGTGTATTTGAAGGGCAATCCCGTGCTCCGTGGTGAGAAAATGAGAAATTGAAATCCTGATCTTCGGTTCTGCGTCCAATGCCTTGATAGCACAGAAAATGATTTTTTTAGGGTTTTGCAGGTGTGTGTATATACGCACATGAACATGTGTGTACATGTGTGTGTGGTCAGATTTAATGCCAGTATGCTTCTTTGACTGGTTTGTTGGAATTCTTGACCTGACTACTCTAGATACTGTCATAAAATGTACTGTGTTTCTCTGTGGGTTTGACTGCTGTAAATATTTATGCGTAGTTTCTTTTCTAGAATACAGTTTTCCCAGATTTTCCAGCAAACAATGGCTCTGACTATGCTGAAAGATGAAGAAACAAGAGGCTGCTATCAATTATAGTGTTTGAAAGTATGGCTTTAGATAAAAGGATGAGTTGTTGTTTAATGTATCAAACAATATTGTGAGCAAATTCTGGTTGACCACATCTGGGTGTGTTCCCCTTGACCCTTAAGGAGAAGGGTGAGCCAGCAGTGATGAGGTTGGACCCAGTCCACAGGGCAGAGAGGGTGGGGATGGATCCCAGGGTGGGGAGAGAGATGCTGCCTGGATTGAACCTTATAAGCGAGCCTGTGTATTTGGGGGAGGACACTGCTTTAGTCCAACTGTGTCCAAGGTCAGCAGCATGTGCTCTTGGTTTCTTTAAATCAGCCTCTAACAGTGTGGCTTCAACTCAGCCATTTTCAGGTGGTTGGGATCTTCAGGTTAGTCTTCTAGATTGGTTTCATACACTGCCCAGATGGTTCTTAAAAAACATACAGCCATCTCGCAAACACACTGATGAGGACCTCTGCCTTTGGTTCCTTTGACTCAGCCCACAGATGCATTTAGTGTTGAATTTGGGGAGTTACTCAAGTCCGAAATTGTTACTGCTGTGGCCAGTCTGTAATGGCAAGAATCTTGTTGACCATTTTGGTGCCATTAACCTGTTCTGAGAATAGACTGGCTTTGCACAAGATACCCAATGGTAGTACCTTCACACTCGAACCTAATCAATAGAAATCCTAATCCTAGAAATGCCTTGTTTCTTTAGAATAACGAGTACAACCACTTACCTAGTTAATGAGTATATATCTTAATGTTCCTATATTTCTAATTTTTTTTAGTTCCTGTGTCTGAGACATTGGCCTTTTTTTTTTTTTAATCTGTATCTGTTCTTACAATATCAGTGAAACAGCTAGATCAATGTCTTTTATTACAATAGTGATTTTGTTAATGAGAATACTTGGTCTGTTGGTGTTTGTAAAACTTAAGACTCGATTACAGCATGAACGCCATCAGTCATTATTTTGAAACACAGCTGGGCTTATATTTGTTACACAACTTATTACTAACTTTTATTTTAGGGTTCACATACTGTCATTTTATTAATAGAAAAATATTAGTGTTCCAGCTGGATTCTCTGTTCTTGTAGGCTTTAGCTATCCTTACCACTTTTGGATACATTTTCTTATTTCTCTTATGTTTATTCGATTTTTTTGGATGATGTTTTCTTGCTCAAAAAAAGCAACCACAAATTTCCTGTGTGCAGCAAGTAATCTGTCTTGCTTTAAGCAATGGATTAGGCAAATGGTCTATAATACTTCATAATTTTAATAATTTTCATGGAAATTAGCTTTCTTATCAGGTTGATCTAGATTTAAGACAACCATATGCCCGGGACTGTCTTCTTTGACCAGTGTTGCAGTTCGAGGGAGATGCACTAAGACAGAAGCAGGCAGAAGATACTGTCTTTATCAATTAGCTATTGCCATGTAACAATCTGTCCTTGTTATTATGCCTGCTTAGCAAAGTACCCCAAAATGAAGTGGCTGGAAATGATGACAGAATTTATTTCACCCACAGACCTGCAGTCTGGTTAGAACTCTGCTCCACTCCATTTCAGATGGGTCAACTCAAAAGCTGGAGGCTGAAATCCCCTGAAGCTTACTTGCTCACGTGTCTTGTGGTTGATGCCGGAGGTCTGCCAAGACCTTAGCTCTGGAACTGTCCCATAGTACCTACGAGTGGCCTCTCCATGTGGCCTAGGCTTCCTCATAATATTGGGGCTGGGTTTCCAGGGCACGGAGGATATTCTGTTACTGTATATGAAGGGGAGGCCACTCAGCTCCCTGTCACTCACACTGAGGCCATCAGAGCCAGAGCACCCAAAAGGAAAATTCCAGTTGGAAACTGGGCATAGCAAACCTAAAAATCCAGAACTCATGCATTGGTTAGATCCAGAAAAGATGTACGTGTGTTCTCTATCCTAAGCATGATATAATGCATCTCTTGGATTTATTGAGCATACAGTTCTCCATTTAGACAAATTGTGAAGTATCTTACCTTCTCAACTGTCAGTTTTATCTTGCTCTCAGTCTTATTGACATTCTTCTGTATATAATATATTTGATGATCTTGTATTCTAGGTATAGACATTTGTTTTCTGGAGGCCAGACGAGACCTGAGAGGGATTATGGATCTGAGATTTTTACTTCCATAAGTAAGGGAAATAATGTGCATTTTATTTAACCAAGTCTGTCATACCACTGGTTTGAGAGGTGATGTATATTAATAAGAACTAACATTTACTGAGCACCTAGTATGTTCCAGACACTGGTGAAAGCACTTTGTATAAAAAAATCCTTTATCCTCTCAGGAGTATTCTAAGGCAAATAGATCTTCACTTTGTTGGGGGGGGGGGAACACAACAACACCAAAACAGTGGCCCAAGTAGCTAAGCATAGGCAGTTAGGCATTTTGGCTCAAGAATCCATGTCCCTAACTGTGGGGAAGGTAGAAACTTTGGACAAAGCATCGGCCTTTGACTCCCATTTCTCCCAAGAAAGCACGTGACGCTGCACCTGTGAAGAGTTACATACATGAACTCAACAAATCTATGCAAATCACCTGTGAGGGGTTCATAAAAGTCATTCTTCGGGGCGAAGAGAAGATTTAAAAAAAAAAAACCCTTAAAACACCACCTTTTCTCTCAAGGACTTTATTTAGTAAAGACATTACAATAAGAACATGACTGGAATGGAAGCCAAACAATGGATAACTGAAGGAGAAATTAAGGAAATGGGGGGAAAGGTGAGAGGACTGTGCTTTGGAAACAGGAGGTAGTTAATAAATATTTGTTATGCTGAAACTAAGTGGAATTTTGAGTAGGTCTTGAGAGGCACCTGAGTGATAGAATGGGGTGGGGAGCCCCTGCTCATGTAGGTGAGGGAAACAGCAGAGAGACAGCTGGGCTACGGGGAAGGAAAAGGAGGAGCCAGGACTGGAAAGGTGAGTGAGTGACAGCCGGATGGCTGAGAGTCTCCTGTGAAGATCAGGCAGAGGAAGTGACACTTCTTTTCTGAGACCAAGAGGAGTGCTCAGCAGCGTCTGACTGTGCTGGAGTGGAAGGAGCTTCCAGGAACTTCTGAGGCATGCAGAAAGTCTCTTCAATGCTGTTTAACCTGCATACGTTAACCCTCTGGGCCTCATTATCTTCAGTAATAGAATGGGGATAAAAACACCAGCCTCCTAGATTTCATAAGAAACAATAAACTATGATATATAAAATCCCCAGTATAATGGTTGATGCGCAGGGATCATCTCAATGATGATTGCTGACATGCCGTCATACCATTACTTCGATGTCGAAGATGGTGATTATGACTGGCTTCATGGCTGCCATTATCAGGCTGAATTAGAGTAAAGAGGAAACTCTAGTTAGTCTTCAGTGAAGAAAATAAAAACCATCATAGACGTTTCAATGGAGCGAATTAATTTAAGGGCAAAGAGGCAAAATGCGATAGTGAAGCAACCCAGAGATTAGCAATGGCAGGAAGCTACCATTACTCCCGGAGCTAAGAGGCAGAGGGAGAAAATAGTGTTGCTTGAGCTCAGAGATGGTGCTGCCCAGAGGGAGCTAGAACCGAGGTGAGGGCCACCAGTGGGAGCTGGGAATGTGGAGAGAGGGGCTGGCGGCCACTAGAGATGCTACCTGAGGCAAAGCTGGGGAGGGAACAGCTCCTTGGTGTTCCCATTCGTCCTGCCCTACCTAGACTTTCCCAAAGTGTCTCACTGTGTGTGTTTATCTGGAAGCCAGTAGTCAGGAGAGATTGGGAATTGGAAGTCCCCTCTGATATAAAGCAGAGAGAGGGCAGAGGCAGTAGGGAAGGGCTGTGAGAGCCAACAGTTGACTGGCCCAGATAGAATGAAACTTGGGTTCTATCTGTGCTGTCTGGTATGATCGCCACTGACCACATGTGGCTGTTTAAATTAAATGAAAAATTCAGTGTCTCCGTGGCACTAGCTGCATTTCAAGTGTTTAATTTCCATCGTTGCAGAAAGTTCTGTTGGACTGTGCTGGTTCTATCTGCTGGCATGAGGATGGAGTAGGGTCCTGCAAACGGAAAGGCAGATTCTGAATGGAGAAGCCATGAAGAGGTAAAATGAACAGACATGACACAATCATGGTGGAAATAAAGAGAAAACAGAAATTTGTATGGCAAATGCACTGGTAGTTCTTTTTGAAGCAGTGGGGGAACCCAGGAGGAGAATCTGTGTTGCAAGTAGAAAGACTAAGTTCATTTTGGGCCATGATGGGCTTGAGGCTCTGGCAGACTATAGCAGGATGCCGTCTAGGCAGCTGCATGCTTGGACCTGGTTAGGGATCAGGCTAGAAATAGACATTGGAAAGTTGTTGTCCTGGAAGTGACTCTTGGACTTTTAGGAAGCGAGCCACCCACTAAGGATCTGGGACCCTGTGTAACAGTACAGCTGCAGACAGAGTAGACCATGTATGTGGTCCAAGCCTTGGTACATGGAGAGATGGTGGCTCGGTCTGAAATGGTCAGCCATGCAGCCCAGCTGCGTAGAAGGTCATCAAAAGCAAAACAGAAATGACAGGCTTAGGAGAATAGGGCAGTTAGAGATCTCGATGGAAACAAAAAGTCAATTGAGTAGGCAGGAGGTAGTGTCAGGCATAAAGGGAGATCAGGGAAGCCGATGCCGCTGTTAGCTAACCTGAGTTTGTTCAGGAAACACTGCACAGTGCAGAGTGCAGATGAGGCTTGGGGGTGAGACAGACATGAATGGAGGGTCCAAAAAGAGAGTCAAAGAAATAAGTCCTTGGGCACCTGGGTGGCTCAGACAGTTAAGCATCTGACTTGATTTCGGCTCAGGTTGTGATCTCAAGGTGGTGAGATCAAACCCTGCATTGGGCTCCACGCTGGGTGTAGAGCCTGCTTGAGATTTTCTCTCTCCCTCTACACTCTAACCCCCTGCCTGCTGCCTCTTGCTCTCACTCTTCTCTCTCTCAAGAAATAAGTCCCCTTAGATGTTGAAATTGCCATAGATTCATCCATGAAATAAGTATTTGTGAGCATTTCCTGTGTGCCGCACTGTGATAGGCACTGAGCCTAGTGTATCAAAGATACAGCACTGTCACTTCCAGGAATGCAGAGTCTAAACCAGAATTAAAAATGTGGGTGCTGACCCCACCTCCAGAGAGTCTGAGAGATTTGGTGGTTGGAGGACAGAGGAAATGGGTGCGCGGAGACAGTCGGAGTGAGAGAGCGGAGGTGACTCTGGTTCTGAGGGGAGGACCATCACAGACCGAAGCCTAGGCTACAAAGGGAGTTACAAAAGAGGTAGGGGAGAGATGGGGGAAGGTTCTAGACCCACTTGAAGGCAGGAAGGATGCCAAGAGGCAGGTTTTCATTTCTGGAGGAGTCTGGAGACCAAGCCTGTTCTAAAATTTTGTGAACAAGTTTTGTACCTAGACCTTTTGAGCTAGTATTTAATGAAATCAAATATTTTAATCTACAGGGCAGACATAAGGTGACTTGATCCTGGCGTTCCAAAACTCAGATGATTGTTACTTCAGCCTGCTGGCGGAGTCCTAGCTGTCACTGGCAGGCCCCAGTGCTCCCGCAGGGGCAGCTAGTGCCCAGGCCCCGGAGCCCGGGCTTTGTCCGGCCCCCTCCCACCTTTACTCCTTATACCCTGCTCCCCCTTCAGGAAGAGCCACCCGCGTTGGTCCCAAGAGTTTCCGCCTGTCAGCCCTGGTTCATTTGTGTGCTGATATGAGTGTTGGAGAAGTTGTGTTCCTTCACCTTTTCCTTTTCTAGAGAAGCCTTTTATTTCAGTTTGTGTGGTTGATGCTCGGAACCAAAGGGACAGGTGTGGTAGCAAGGATGCGCGTGCGCAGATGAACTTCCTGCTGTCCTCGTGCCCCCCTCCCCTACCCCGGGACCTGGGTGTGTAGCGGGCACTGCGCATGGGGCATTTTGCTGGGTTTTGTTTGCTTTTTTCTTTTCAGACAAACAAATCATTTCTGAGTGGCTCTTTTGTTTCTCATTTCTTTCTATTTGTTCCATGATCAAGACGCAGTAATCTGTTTATGGTTTTGTGGAAATAGAACAGTGAACGTTTCCACAGCACTTACCATGTGCCAGACCCTCATCCCCAAACCGGTGCTTCCAGAGCACCTGTGAATTCACAGAATCGGCACAAAACATTTAGGAGGTAGGTGCCGTTTTTTAATCTCTAACTCACAAATGAGGAAACTGAGGCAGAGCCTGTGTAAGTACAACTTGCCCACGGCTGGGCGGTGGCTGAACTGGGTTTCCAACCCTCCAGAATCCACGTGCTGGGCCGTGGCTCTCTCCCTCGAGGCCTAGCAATCAGTGCTAGATGGTTGGTTTGAATTTCTTTCTCTGACTGCTTAAAATGACCAAGGAGATTTTGCCTCACTTGAAGTATAGCTATCTTGGGATTTGCACAATTTTTACAGTCTTTTGCTTAAGAAAAAAAAAAAAAAAAGAAAGAAAGAAAATTACAGATTTTTTTTTGAGAAGCTGAGGGTCCGCGGTCCCATTTCCCTGTACTGATACCTAATCCCTGTTTCAAATCACAAGTCTCGTCTTAGCTTACTGATACACTCCCTTAGGATGTCTATGACAACCTTAGCGCAAAAATAACAAAAAAGGCCTTAGGGGAGTTGCTTTTAGGGCTGGTGCCTGATTTCTGTTAGGTTTGTGAAAGCTTGGCAATTTCTTAAGGGCTGGGAGGCCCTGGGCATAATCTGGATTTTTTTTTTTTTTTTTTTTTTTTTGATGACTTAGAATTGTGAAGGCCATCAGCAGAACATTAGCCGCAGTGGCATTTCCCCTTTACATCCTGTCCCTTTACTTTGCATGGAAATGATTCCCTTAGTTTAAAAACATAAAGAAGAAAAGACCTCAGACCTAAGTAAGATCTTAATGAAATGAACATGTGCAGACCATGGCCCTTCATCGGGGCCTAGACCATGATTGATTGTTCCGCAGGACTGTCTAAATCAGTAGCATGTTTTTGGACAGCTTGCAGAAGACCAACCTATTTAGCATTTTGGCCAGCATCGCCAAGGGGGCTGCCGCTGTGGGTCTGTGCAATTCTTTGTATGATAAATAATTATAAAGGGAACTGTCAACTTGAGCCTCTGGCTGTTGGGAAGACTGACTTGAAAGCATGCTTAACTTTGGGTGTATACAGCCCCAACATCTGGTGCAGGGACTTGATGAATTGGGTGGGGGGCAGTATGCTTGGCATCTGTGTATTAGGTCCTAGAATGTTCTTTTCAAGTTGTTTGTTCCGGTCCCAGTGGACTTGTATTCTTTAGGAAATAAAAAGACAACTGCAGAAAGGATTAATTAGAATCCATTTCTCTGGGGACAAAAAAAAAATCTTTATTGGTAACTTACAGTTTAAGATGAGAGCTCTCATTGGTAATGGAAATTGCTCATGGGTCTGCCTTCCGCTTTGAGTAGATTATAATCCAGGAGATGGCTCAAGAAGAAAAAAAAAATAAACTGTACCATCGTAAAGGTAAAAGGATAGCAGAAGAAGAGAGAAAAAGAATCCCATAAGAACCATGAGAGCATTTGGCGTAGAGAAGCAGAAGTAATTCAAACATAAACTAAAAAGAAAAAAAAAAACCAAACGCTTTGAATCACACAGAAAAGCATAAGTAAGTCATCAGTTTGTTCTGGATGCATCTTGAAATTTTGAACTTTTGTACATTACATAAACTAAAAAGAGCACAAGTTTTATACCAGTGACCCAAAACCACAAAGTAATTTACTTTTATTAGCATTGGAGTAAATACCAGTGTTTTCTGGCTTGTGGCTTGGATATGAAACATAAAAGAGGAAAAGTCTGTTTGGCTTTTTTCCCCCGAAAACTAATACAGCTGGCAAAAGGCAACATTTTGCCTTCCTTGTAATTGCCCGGAAATTTAAAATAGACCTTTTACTTTTTCAGAGTTTATATTGAAATTCCATCTTTACATGGAGTCAGTGAGCATACGTTTAATAGCACATGTTGGTCTCTCATGTGTAGTCTGTATTATGTGAAAGGCCAGAGGAATTTTGAGCACCAGCATGGCATAACTCTTAATTCTTTTGGGATGGGGCTGCTTAGAGAGATCCAGGATCTTGAATATTGAATCAAATATTGAACCAACTGAATATTGTCTTCTGTGCTACTACAATCGTTTATCTCCTGGAAGGTCTCAGAGGGACTTGCACAATGAACCAGCTGAGAAATGTTGTTGTTGTTGTTGTTGTTGTTTTCTATGAAGTTCTTTTGCAACACCTCAAAGGCCCCTTGAAGAACTTGGGCAGGGAGACCAATGTGTCAAGTGTTTAAGATCTAGACACCATTGACTTCCTAGAGGTCATTTTTTCTTTTTATGATAAACCTGTATTTATGTTACCAGTGATAGCCTAGAACAGAGACCATGTTATCTGTTTTTAGGGCTCAGACAGAATAGGAGAAAACAAGGGAGGCTTCATGGTTATACCTTTGCCAGTCAATCTTGACAAGTGTCTAGCATCCAGGGCATTTTGAAGTGGTAGAAATCAGCCACTATTGGTTAGTTGTGGCATAGTTCCTGGGTAGGAGTCTGCGACAGAAGCATCCCACTGTTGTTCTGTATCTACTCCCCAGTTTCTCTCCTCCCAATCTTTTCTCTTAACAGTGGCATCTTCCTCAAACACTTATCTGACCTGTTAGCCTTTTGTCTAACTTGGCTTAAAATCATTCCATGGCTTCCCCTTGTTCCTGGGCTCAGCTGAGATTTCTTCAAGGGTTCCGTGAGATTTTGTACTGGTGTTACTTCCATCCACGTCTTCATCCAGGTGTTGGACTCTGCTTGCCTCGTTCCCTAAGCTCCTGATGGGGATTTTTCTTTCCACCCCTCATGCTTGCCATGTTCCAGCCCTGTGCCTGGCTGTGCACATGCCATTTCCTCTTTCTAGAAGACCCTTCCCTCTCTCTTTCCTCTTGGACCTCCTACTCATTCTTCTGCTTTCAGCTCAGGAGCCATTTTCTTGAGCAGATCAGGTCTCCTCATCCAAAGCTCCCTTCCAGCCATATGTTTCTCCTTTCTGAAACTGACAGCAGTTGTAACTTTCTGTGTGTGTAACTTAAGGACGGCCCTCTCCCCCTCACGTGGGCCATCATGGTATTCCCTCCCTCTCTCTCATCGTGCGTACACCAATGTTTGCTGAATCAGTGAATACTCTCCCGGGTTTATCTATCCCGATCACAGTGACCAGACGCACAGCCATCTACTTGCAGACTTTAAAAATCTGCAGGTGTGGTGCCTCTCACCTTTTTGTATTTCCCGGGATACCTGGCCACTCTTCTGTTCACGTTCTGTGTATTCAGAATCGCTAATTTCCAAGCTTTTCTTTTGGATGACTCCCTTCTGCCATTCCTGGCAGGCCAGAGATGAATTGGGCAGCCTGCTCCAAAATTAGAAGAGGGAATTCTCCAAGGAAATTTCCCTCAGCCTTTCTCCTGCCCATTTCTGTGTTTTCATCCCCAGTGGAGTCCCCGGGCTTTGTTACCCTGGTGCCGCCCTTCATTGCTTCCTCTTTGGATCGCTCAAATCTTTGAGCCAGTCTCCTGGGGTGGTTCCCACCTGCCCCCACATTTGTTCCTACCTGGGAAATCAACTCAACAGGTTTCTGAACTGGTGGTGCCTTTGGTAGTGATTCCCAAGTCCCTGCTGCCAGCATGCCAGTGCGTTCCAGAATGTTCTCAGCCAAACAATCCTTCTGAAGTCTCGGCTTCCCTCCACTTTTGGACTCCAGGCCTCGAGTTACAATTACCTCCTACCAATATGCCTTTCTGCTACCTCTTCTGTAGCCTGGGTCATATTTCCTGTTCTTCCAGTGCCTCATTTCCTTTGTGCCCCATCCATTCTCTCTTAAAGAGGAGCACAAAATTACTACCCACTTCTTAGTTTGCTTCATTCCTGTCTACATGTCATGTGGAGAACTGGGTCAGCATGCTGTCCTCCCTTTTTCTTTCTTTCCCCACCGTTTTTGTTTTCAAATCGAAGACTAGCATTGTATATGGGCCCTACTTCTCTCTGCATTTGAAATTTTCCTTCCGAAGCCCAAGTAAATAGTTGGTTTGTGTGTGTGTGTGTTTAATCTATTTAGAAAATCTGAAGCCTTCTTTCGCTAAAGAGCAGAGGTCAGCCCATTGTGGCCCACTGCATGGTTTTTAAAATAAAGCTTTATTGAAACTACATCCATTCATTTGTGTTTGTCTATGGCAGTTTTCACACTACAAAGGTAGAGCTGAGTAGTTGTGACAAAGACAGTATGGGTCCCAAAGGTGAAAAGACTTACCTGTCTGGAAACCTTTGCATACCCCTCCTCTAGCTCAGTAATTTTCTACCCTCTCTGTGCAATAGAATTACCTGGGAAGCTTTTAGAAAAAGTGTCTGTGGGCAGGCTCTGCTCCAGAATAATTAAGTTAGAGTCTCTGGCTAGGGCTGTATTTCTAGGTGATTGTCATGTGCGATCAGATTGTGAAGTGCAGCTAATAGGTCCCCTTTCTTCTCTCTCGATTACTCAGTGAGCCCTGCTTTGTGGGCCTCCCAATTTTCCGATCACTATCAAGGCTTCGAAACCATTCCATTGCTTAGTGACAGGTTAGGGAGAGAATGACAGGTAAACCTCATGCTGTTCATCTTGAAAGCCTTCTTTCTGGCTGCAGGTCCCTGCAAATTCCCAAGGAGATAAGAGTTCAGTTCTCTATCCCTGCTAGTGTCCTCCAGAGCTTCCTGGTTCGTCAGTATCCCCTTCCTTGTCATTTTTGGATGTTTTTGTTCCTTGTCGAGTCCCTGTGTCGCCTTTCAGGTTGTTCAGTATACTTTTTCACACCATGCCTTTTTGAACTATTAAATTTCTTGTTATTACTACTTTCGTGGTAAAATAAAAACAACATAAAATTTACCATTTTAACCCTCTTAAGTGGACCGTGTGGGAGCATTGAATGCATTCCTATTGTGCAACCGTCACAGCCATCCATCCAGAACACTTTTCATCTTGCAAGACTAAAACTTTTTACTCATTAAACAGTTAACTCAATTAACTCCTGATTACTGTGTCCCCCCAGCCTCCAGTCACCACCAACCACTTTCTATCAACTACTCTAGGCACCTCACAGAAGTGGGATCATACAGTATTTGTCTTTCCGTAACTGGCTTATTTCCCATGGCATCATGTCCTCAGTGCTCCTCAATGTTATGACATGTGGCAGGATCTCCTTTGCTTTTAAGGCTGAATAATATTCCATTATATGTGTATACCACATTTTGTTTATCCATTCATCTGTCAACTGATACGTGGGTTGCTTCTGTCTTTTGGCTATTGTGAATAATGCTGCCATGAACAGGAGTCTGTAAGTATCTCTCCAAGTCTATTAAATTCCTTTTTTACTTGATATCTCTGATCCTGTCTACAAGGAATTTGGACCTGGCATATGGTCCTTATTATTCTTACACTGTTCAGAATGTTCTGGAAAGATCAGTGGTCATCAAGCATTGTACGTCTTGCAGTTTTACCAGAAAACAATATCAACATCATGTTTACAGGTAACACTGAAACCCAGAGGTCAAGTAATATTTGGCAGTGACCTTCACAGTAGAGTCGGAAATACCAACATGGGCTGGGCACCATTCTTTCAATGTTACAAATCATACCCCAGAGATATGGGCTTGCCTGGTGATTTTTGGTATATGATAATCTTTATTTTTGTTTTGGTTTTTCACGTGGTGAAAGGGAAAGCTCTTTGGGAGTCTGGTAGGTCAATATAGAAAATTTACAGAGCAAAGTTTGCATGTTTGCTTTTATTTGTATAGGTCCACAGTCATTTGGGTACAGTTACAAAGCCCCAACAGCTTTGAGAAGTAGAAGTTTTCTTTTTAATTTTAGGTTTTTAATATATTTTTTTTATTCTTCCTCCCTCCTGTGCCCTTCCTGCCCTTCCTTCTTTCCTTCCTTCTTTCCATAATTCATTTAGTGGCACAACTCTGACCTGATCTGAAATGACTTCAGGCTATTAATTATTTTTATTTACTCCATTTAATGTGAATATTCACTTTTTTTTTTAACCACAAAAATGCTGTGTTTGATTACAGGGTGCTTAGGTAGACCTCTTGGAGATGTTACATAATAGACAGTACATACATTAAGTAACCATTCTGAAACCTAAGAAATTATAAATTACTTTCAAGAGTTTAGAGCAAGGTTTATAGCCCTGTGTTATCAAGTATCTGTTTTTCTCTCATTCGGATGAGATCAAAGTTGGTGACGACATCCTAACTCCCTTTCGGAGTCCTGTTTACTTGTATACACTTTTACCGTCTTTCATTTGGTCATCATAGTATGTGAGTAGGTGCTCAAATTTCCAACTCTGGCCTTTTGTCTGTTGGGAATGTGCATGAAGCTCATTTGTGGAGAGGTTCTTACTTTTAAGAAGCTGCAAGGCTATCCTAGTATCCTAGAAGACCCAGGCAAGGTGTTCATCTTAGTGATTTTCAAACCCTTCTTCCCTAGAGACTCAAATGAGGATTTGTCATCGTGTATCCACTTAAATATACTCAAATGTGACAGCTTTCACCATATTCATAAGGTTGTCGCAGGGTCAGTCAATTGGGCTGTAGACCACATACCCCCCAGGAGGTGAAAATTCAGTAAGTCATACATTTTGGTAGTTGGACATCAGTTTGTTTAAACTGCCACAATAATTGAGGGGTGCCTGGGTGGTCTGTTAAGTGTCCAACTCTTGATTTTGGCTCAGGTCATGATCTGAGGGTCATGAGATCGCTTGACCTTATGTCATTGGGCTCCTTGTTCAGCAGGGAGATTGCTTGAGGTTCTCTCTCTCCCTCTCCCCTTGGCCCTCACTCTCTGTCTCTCTCAAAGAAGTAAATAAGTCTTTAAAATTATATATATATATATATATATATATATATATATATATATATATATAAAAGATCAACCGCCATAACAATGGAAGTGAGGCTAGCCACATTTGAGCGACTGACTCTCTTCCACCTTTGTTGAGCTCACTTCTTTTTGAGGGGAAAATAGGATCCTTTATATTACTCCAGAATATATTAGTGTGGTCACAACTCAAAACTCATACCATGCTGGTTTATTACCTGCCTCCTTCCTTAATTCAGTAATAGATTCCTCAGGTCTTTGAAGTATTGTTTCTCTGAAATGTCCCACTCCTCAATGACTTCCATGCACTTGTCAAAATGAGAGACGAAGGTGACTCTGAATGTGGGCTGAGGGCGACTCTGAATGTGGGCTGAGGGCCATGCTTTCAGTCCTGGGCATTTTTCATGTCCAAGGTATGGCCGGCTACACATAGACCAGAAAAACTTTCTTTGCATTTTAACACCCCTTTTCAAGATAATGTCACTGCTGGTTTTGAAAACTTATAAAGATTTTTCTTGCTTTGAGATTCTTCTGACTTTGAGGTTTAGAGTTTCTCAAAGAAATGAGACTCATCTTTAAGCACAAGTCCCAGGATTTTGTGCTGTTGGATAACAGCTGCAAAGCTGCAGAGGTCCTGAGGGAGAGTCAGAGAAGGGGATGGGGGAGGAATGGACCATCAGATGGCAGCTTACCCTCTTCATCACTCAGGTGTCAGTTCATGCTCCATATTTTTCTTTCTTCAACCTCCAATACTATTCTTTTTTCTTACCCTCATCTGATGGCTTCTGAAAAGCAACCTGGAAAGATCAGCTGATCTTCCCACCGTCAAACTTATCATCTACCTTGGTCTGTACCCATTTCTTGTGCCTTCCTTCTGTTGCAATGAATGATCTCACCCTGTACATCTGAAGCCAGACCTTACCTTTGTGATCTGCATCTCTTCACATATTCAGAAACTTACTCTTTGCTCCCTCAGTTGTCATCTCTCTCTTTTCTACTTCGCTGACCTGTTTTCCACGGGGCCATTCCTTTAGCACCTGCCCTTTCTTAAGTAAATGTCCACCTCTTCCTACTTCTGCATATCTGCTCACTCGAAGAGTTGACTGTACTTTCCTTTATCTGTTCAAGAACATGTGCATTTACTCACCATTCCATGGAAGTTACATGTCAAGGTCACATCTGTGTCCTTCATTGCCCAAATCCAACAGATAATGCCCCATTCTCATCTTACACAACCTCTCAGCACCATTGGACCATTAACCACTCCTTCCCTCTTCAAACGTTTTTCCTCTCTTGGCCTCCAGACCATCCTTATCTTATGATTGGACTCCCAACACATTAGCTAGTACTTCTTATTCTCCTTTGCTGGACTCTCCTCTTTTTCCTGACTTTTAATTATTGGCTGGTCCCAGGGCTCAGTCCTTGGACATCTTCTCTTGCACATGCTGTGGATGATTTTATCTCATGGTCTAACTCCTTACCTTTGAACCCCACTATATCTAACTCTTTCCCCAGTGTCTCCACTTGGATATCACACAGTCTTCTCTTCACACAGATAGAAATAAAATACCGTTCTTGATTTTTCTTTCCAAAGGTGCTCCTGTCCAAGCTTCCCTATCCGAATAGCTTGTTCTACTATGCATCCTGTTGTTCAAGGTCCGAATGTGCAGATATTCTCAACTCTTCTCCTTTGCTGATATCTCATGTTTGGTTAGCCCATGAACAAACCTTTTAGCTTCTATCTTCAAAATAAGCTTGGGATCTGACCACTTCTCAACACCCCCTCAGCTACTACCCTAGTCCAGATTCTCATTTTTCGCACCCGGCCTATGCAGTTGTGTCCTCATTGTCTTCCTGTTTCAATCTTGTCCATCTGTTTCTCTGCATCAATTTTCCATACAATGGCCAGAGTAATTTTAAAAAGTGTTAATCAAATCACATCTCTTTTCTGCGCAAAACTCTCTTTTTAGTGGCTTTGAACAGCACTGAGAATAAGTTACAAGGTCCTTATTGTCCATAAGGCTGTCAGCTGCCTCTCTGCCATCATCTTGTTGCCCTGCTACCCTCACTGGCTCCATTTCAGCCACAATTGCTTTTTTCTTCAACAGCAACTCCATGTTCCCACCCACCTGTGGGCCTTGTAGCATTTCTCTGCCTGGAATGCTTTCCCCATGGCAATCAGCATTGTTCATGGCCTCCTTCACTCTCTGATTATGTGTCATTTCTGGTTATGTGTTACTTCTTTGGTGAAACCTTTTTAATATAAAATATCTCAAGTAGCCATCCATTCCTTGCCACTTTTTATATCCCTTTGCTCTATCCTTCGTCATAGCTCTTATCACCACTTTATATCATCTGTTCCATTGTTAATTATCTATCTTGTTTACTAGACCCCACTGCCATGAATTCAGATACCACATCTCCAGAGTCTAGAGTAATATCAGGCCAGAATATGTGCTCTGTGAATAATTGTTGGATGACTTAATCTACTCAGGAATACAGGGACAAGACATACAAGTATTAATGACAGCTCTGGGTAAATTACACGAACAATTTTCTTGTGCTCTCATATGCTTGATCTCATTTAATCCTTATTTAAGGTCAGTGCTATCATTTTTCCTACTTTAGAGGTGAGGAAAGAGGTATAGTACAGATGTACTTTCCCCACATAGGATTTAAGCCCAGATCTTTCGATTATAAACACTTTCTGTTTCATGTATGAGAGACAGTTAGCGCTTTGGGGGTTGGAGAGAAATTTGGTTTGCCAAGAGGTACAGGCTCTTGTGGGTGCTTTGAGTATTATATCTGGAGATTTGAACATAGTATTTTAAAGAGAGAAGGCATTCTGGTTGTTGTAAATGGCATGAGCAAATGCAAAGAGGCATGGATGTGTGTGGTGAATTTATGCAAGGAGTAGACTCATAGAGCAGATTCTTTGATCAGTGGTCTAAGGAGTTAGGGCTTGAGCTCCAGGCGGTAGGAAACATTCGGAAATATTTAAATCAAGACAGCCATAAGCCGACAGGTATTCCAAAGATCCCCCAGCTTGGTCAGCCATGCAAAGATGAGGGAGAGGAGGGAATCAGAAGGGGGGGTGGCAAGCAGGAGCAAGAGCCTAGGTTGAAAGGACTTGCTCTGAAAGAAAGAGGCAATTCTCAAAGGTTAAAAAAAAAAATGCTAATGTTAGAGAACATTCTGGAAGCTCCCAAGGTTTTGGAGAATGATCTTTTTTTGTGTCTGAGAATGCCATACTTATTGAAGCAAGTCATTCTTTTAAGAATATAGGTAGAAGACTCATCAAGTCTGGGGTTAGGGTTTTGAGTTGTTAGTTGAAATCTTGAAAAGAGTCATCATGTGAAACATAGTAAATTATAGAAGAGCAACAGATCTTAATTCAGACTGAGAAACATGTTTTGAGCTCCTATCATGTGTTAGATCTAATTAGAGGCAGAGGGAGAAGCAGACTCCCCCGAGTGGGGAGCCTGATGTGGGACTCAATACTAGGACCTTGCGATCATGATCTGAGCCAAAGCAGACACTTAGCCTACTGAGCCATCTAGGCACCCCGTATATCTAACTTCTTAATAAGAAAATATTTTTGTGTTTTTTTGTTTTGCTTTTTAGACTATGCTTATCACATTGTGGTGAGGTTAAACTACTATGCATTGTGACCTTGGGCAAGGTGAAGCTTTATTTTAAAAGCTGACTCACTTTGAACTGGTTTTTAATAAATGTTCTAGGATGCTGGAAAGATCTGGGTGGAACAGTGCTTAATATTTCAAAGTGAGCACTTGAAAATCTATTTCTGCTTCTTAGTAATAGGATCTCTGAAGTTCCAGAATTATTTTCGAACGGGTTCACTGGTTCTTGGAGGCCCTGCGCTCCCAAGTCTGTGGAACTGGAGAGGATTTTGACGTGAATGCTTTTGCACCTGGCATTTGATGGAAACTGTTTGGGGAATTACTTAGTCATATATCTAAAAAATATCTAGTGTTTATCCTCTTAGAAATGGGATTTAATGGCCAAATGGCTTGATTTGACCCTATGCATGGCTCAGAGCTACTTAATTATTAAAATTCCTGACTGCTGAGTTCCTCAATTAAATTACAAATTTAAATAAAACATGTGTGTTCTGTATCTCTGTTTTGAAGCAGTCTGTGGTCTATTTTTATGACGTATTGATTCCAGCCCTGCTTGTGTTCTTGGAGCTTCCTTTCACTCGACACACATCCCTCCTTTCTCCCTGGCCCATCTGAGCTCATTCCCTCTTTAGAGAAGACCCCTTTAATAGCCCCTTCTCACTTGCCTTGTTTCACTTCTCTGGACATTTATACACAAATGCACTTGTAGTTTTTCTTTGCTTAACATCACCCTGAACTGGATGCTGTGTACATTTTTTTTTTAAGATTTTATTTATTTATTTGACAGAGAGAGATCACAGTAGACAGAGAGGCAGGCAGAGAGAGAGAGAGGGAAGCAGGCTCCCCGCTGAGCAGAGAGCCCGATGCGGGACTCGATCCCAGGACCCTGAGATCATGACCTGAGCCGAAGGCAGCGGCTTAACCCACTGAGCCACCCAGGCACCCTGCTGTGTACATTTTTTAAAAAATTCCTTTATGGTTTAAAATATTCTGCACATGGAAAGCAAGTCTGTGGGCACAACATGCTCCATTAGTCCACCATTTTTTTTTTCTTTCCCCCAAGAGAAGCACTCGAAATCCTTTGTCATTTAAATATCAGCACTTCTGGGTTTTATATTTGGAGGCTTATTTACATTTTTTAAAAAATGTAAATTTTTAAAATGTGACTAGGGGGTGCAGTATGATAGAGGCCAAATAGCCTGTGTGAGGGCCTGTTTAGTTCCCCAGGCCAGGAGTTAGCCAGCTTTGTAGAAAGCCAGAGTTGCCGATGCTTCCACCCACCAGAGACTTTTCTCAGAAAGAGGTCTTGCTCAGACAGATCGGGAAAGGCTAGGTTATCGCCCACTGGAGGATGTCTGCGCACATTAGCCTGTTACTAGCTCCGAGAAGCTCAAAGTTGAAGAAAACCCCCCATACATCTTTGAAAAACAGCATTCCCCAAACTTAGTTGACCATGGAGCCTTTTTTCCACATCACATGTCTTACCATCCCGTAGAGCGAGGCTTCTGTGGGATCCCTGGAAATGCTTCTCTAAGTATTTCCTCTCGGGTAGCCCAGAGAGTAAATGTGAAGGCCAATCCCCGTGAGCTAATAACTTAATACCCCTAAGGACATGATGTGAAGAACCAGTATTCTCTTGGCATTTTGACTCCATGCAGTGCGGTAAAATGCCAACTCAATACATTCTGGTGAATAGATTTCTGAAGGACCCGCCAGTCCCAAGAGTGGGAAAGGAAATGTGTACGCTATTTGCGGTCTGTTCTTTGAGATGTTGGGTCCGTTCCTTTGTCTTTCATCAGGTTTGTCATTGTGTGCAATGGCATATCCCGGTTCCATCACCGCCAGCATGTTGCATAATGGATGAGGGTACAGAGACGGAGGCAGCAGGTGTTCTAGCAATTTAAAAAAAGAAGAAGAAGGGCCGTCCCGGGCGACGGACCTTCCAGCTTGGAACCATGGCCCAGTTTGTCCGTAACCTGGTGGAGAAAGCCCCAGCGCTGGTGAACGCTGCTGTGACTTACTCAAAGCCTCGATTGGCTATATTTTGGCACTATGCCAAAGTTGAGCTGGTTCCTCCAACCCCTGCTGAGATCCCTACAGCTATTCAGAGCTTGAAAAAAATAGTCAAGAGTGCTCAAACTGGTAGCTTCAAACAGCTCACAGTTAAGGAAGCCCTGCTGAATGGTTTGGTGGCCACCGAGGTGTGGATGTGGTTTTATGTCGGCGAGATCATAGGCAAGCGTGGCATCATTGGCTATAATGTTTGAAGACCAATCTTTAACATCTGTTTATATGTGGCTTATTATTTGAGGGTTCTTGGACTATGTGTGATCAGACTGGTACTTGAATAAAAGAAGATAATGTGTCAAAAAAAAAAAAAAAGGAAGAAGAAGAAGAAAGAACAGAGCTGTTGATTGTTGCCAACAGCATTAGTCCTCCCTCCTTCCTTCTACAAACAGCAGCTCTCTGTGTCAATCACCAGGGAAATAGCAACTGGTCTGCTTTCCTCATTCTTCTTGGTACCTCTTAGCGTGGTTGAGGCTCTTGTGTGAAGAGTTTGTGTCTTTATGTCAGAGGCGAGGTGCATCTTCCCCTTGTCCTCCGAAAGGGTTATTTCAACCTGGTAAATGCCCACATACTTATTTGGTTAAAAATTTTATTGCTCTGGGTACCTGGGTGACTCAGTCGGTTGGACGTCTGCCTTTGGCTGGGGCCATGAGTTGGGGGGTTCTGGGATTGAGTCTCGATCAGGCTCTCTGCTCAGTAGGAGGCCTGCTTCTCCCTCTCCCTCTGCTGCTCCCCCTGCTTATGCATGTATGCCCTCTCTCTCTCTCTCAAATAAATAAATAAAATCTTAAAAAATTCTTTCTTACTGCTGTGTGCTAGAATGGGCTTGGGAACAATGACTAGCTTAGCTATCATTCTTGGCTCTCCTATAAAAGGAGAGGTAGAAATATGTCTTCAAATTTAGGTTGAGAGAGGGTACAAACTTCCCAGGACCTGAGCTCTGTTCCACAACTCAGAAACATTTACTTCAGGAGAACAAAAGTAAAATCCTTATATTTGATTTTAAATGCTTGCAAAAGGCCTGTTCTTTGGATTATTTTTACTGCTCCAAGTTTCAAGAATTTAGTGGCAGCTTTTTTCTTTGCTTACCTATAGTCAGAAAATTGGAAACAGATATCTGATCGGATAATAGATTTATATCATCATATAGTTGTGTGTTCTATAAGATGCTGGTTATTTACACACAGGAGTATATGCAAGTTTAGAAGCATGTAAATTTTTATATAGTCATATGCTTTGTTTTCAATTATTATTTGATAAATTCTCTACTATCGTGGGTATTTAGAAATGGTAATACATTTAAATTATTTTATTTAACTGTTAGCCTCTAATAATGTCTATGTAATACAGATTACGAGTTTGGAGCCAGCTTCTGTGGCTCAGGAGAGAAGATTGTGGGTCTCTGCCCCTCACTGAGTTCAGTGACATCAGACTGAGCTCGAACTGGGCAGTAGTGGGAATTTTTACACCATGGAGATTGGCAAGTGCTGCACATCAGGGCTCTTGCCCTCCCCCCCATGAAAACCGATTGTTAAACATTCAGCAGAACGCTAATGGTTCTAGGCCATCTCTGAGGACATCTTGATTATAAAAGGTTTTTAAAATATAATCAAAGACCTCTTAGAACATAGCACTCGTTCTAACAATAGCAGAGTTATAACCTTTTAACACTTTTCTCGTTTCTTCTTCTCCCTAGTGTTTTGGTTACTGTTTTTCAAGATGATGTGGGGGCAGAAGTTCCCATTGTTGGTTTTGTTTTTGGCAAATCTAGCTCTCACTTCTTGGGTTTATAAAGAAGCGCCTTCTTGTTTTTACTTTAATTACCCTGCAGGAGTCCTGTGTTACACTGTTTTCTTATAGTTCTTTGTGTCACCCTGAAGACAGGATTGCTTCCCTGTTGACGTGTGGGTTATTTGTGCAGAAGGAGTTCAGGAAAGCTAAATACACAGCCTGAGCAACGCTTACTCCCCTTGAAGTCAAGATGGCAGCTGCTTCCTCAGTCTGGGGCAATCATTATACTGCCCTGTCACGAGGCCCAGTGATGAACGGCATTTTAGTGGGCTGGGATTACCACCTGCTGTCTTCATCACAAACCAGCCAAAAGAACAGATTTCCTGCCATAATACATTATTTGTAAGTTTAAAGAACCAGAGGAAGATAGACAGGGAAATATTTTGTTGTAGAAGTGCCTAATGGTCTTAAATGAGGCGTCTTGTCTTCCTTCTCGTCCCCTCCATTCCCCATTAATGGGTATTTATTTTTCCTTCCATTGGGGGTCAAGTGGTATATAGGATTATTTCAGTTTGGATTTTTTGGATATTTGTGATGATTCTTTGCATATGGAGATAAAAATCTAGCACATCACAGCTTTCTGTTATGGAATTGTGCAAAGCGATAATACATGCACGGGCATTTTGACATTTTTCTGGATTTGGGGTTTACTTTCTTATTCCGCAGTGTAAGGAAAAGGCACACTGAAGAGAGAAGAAGGTGGCACAGACAGTGGGGAGTCAGAGCTTTATTTTACAACTCAACTGATAATGGGGAAAAAAATGCCAGGGACACGGACATATTTAGGTGACATAGCATACTGCGTTGGGAACACAGGTCAGGAGCCAGACTGCCCAGCTTCCAGTCCTGACTCTGCCCCCTACCAGCTGTATGAAATTAGGCAGATTGCTTACTGGCCTGCATTTCAGTGTCTTCATCTGGATAGCAGGGATAAAAATAGTACTTACATCTGAAAGCACCTTGAGCAATTTTATGTAAACTCAAAAAGACCTCTCAGGTTGGACTGTCTGAGCTTGGATACAGACAGTGGCTTTGTGTGAATTAGGAAGACACGACTCTTCCCGCCAACAAGTTGCTGTGCTTTGAAAGAGAGAGCCCAGGCTGGCTCTAAACCTGAACTTGTCTCCTCAGCTGGGCACCCTTGTCCAGGACACAGCCTGCGTCATCAACCATGACAATGTGTCTACCACCCCAGGCAGCGGAGGCATAAATGAGTCCGTTATGGTTCCATAAAACATCCTGTTACTATTATCAAAATTTCAAGGTGGGCGGCTAAGGTGGAGGAGGGTTCAGAAATCCTGTGGATTTGTATAGGGCTATCTTAGAGAAGGGAAGTGAGTTGCTAGAAGCTGTTGGTTATTGGCAGAACTGTGGCTGCCACCCAGTTGTCTTGACTTCTGGCCTCCTACCAATGCTGAGTAGGTGTCGCTAGACAACTGTGTGATTCAAACAAAAGTACCATTGATAGAAGATAGGGGTGAGGGGCACTCTGGCCATTCCCAGTACCAAGTGTCTGCCTAGAGCTCTTCGCATGGCATACTCACAGACGATATGTCTTTTGTTTTCCAAAGCCAGACAGAACATTGGCTCCTTTGTGTGATATCCAAGTGTTTGTTTTAAAATATACTATGCAGAGGACATGTATAGATCTCAGTCACCATTTTAATAGTAGACTTAAGGACTATTACTATATGGAGGTGTCCTTCTGTTACATTTGAATGAAAAACCTTTGAAAAGTGGTATCTTCCCACTCCCAACTTTTCTGAGTAAAACCAAATAGAAAAGTGGGTTAGTTACTAAAGAGAAAAAGGAAAATAAGGTTGGGTCACAACCAATAGGTTGGCCTATATATTCCTAGTCCTCGCTTTAAAATCTTTTAAGTTGTAAAGTATAACACAGTTCTAGAAAACCACATGAAAAAAACATGGAGCGTAGTTAATTATTGAAGGTGGACAGTTTTGGAATCGCTGTGTCAAGAAGTAGATCCAGGGGCTCCTGGGTGGCTCGGTGAATTAAGCCTCTGCCTTTTGGCTCAGGTCATGATCCCAGGGTCTTGGAATCAAGTCCCACATCGGGCTCTCTGCTCCGCAGGGAGCCTGTTTGCTCCTCTCTCTCTCTGCCTGCCTCTTTGCCTACTTGTGATCTCTGTCAAATAAATAAATAAATAAATATTAAAAAAAAAAAAAAAAAGAAGAAGAAGAAGTAGATCCAAATTCAGGAGGAGAATTCATCCCCTTGGAAACCCTTTCTGGGCCCCCTCCCAGGGAGAATTCCTTCCCTCCTCCTCTTGCTCTTTTCCGCTCCTTCCCTTTCCCTTCCTCCCTTCTTTTCTTTTCTTTTCTTTCTTTCTTCCTTTCTCTCATTTTATTTATTTGTTTGCAAGAGAGAGAGAATGAAGAGAGAGAGAGAGCACGAGAGGAAGAAGGTCAGAGGGAGAAGCAGACTCCTGCTGAGCAGGGAGCCTGATGTAGGACTCAGTCCCAGGACTCCAGGATCATGACCTGAGCCAAGGCAGTCGCTCAACCAGCTCAGCCAACTGAGGCACCCAGGCGCCCGTCTGCGCATTGTTTTTTTTTTTTTTTCATGATATCAGACACATGAAAAAATGTTCATGAAAAAAATGTGCTCATTTTCTTTTGACCACTTCCTTGCTTTTCTTCATAGTTGTGTTGCCCAAGTCATACTAACTTCTTAAAGGATAGGCTGTGTGATTATCCTATCTGTGTAATGAGCATTTCATCATTTTTAAAATCAACATGCAATGATATATTCATTTCAAGTGTACAGCATGGATTTGACATTTTTATACATTACTCATGGTGTGTGTGCTCATCACGAGAAGTGTGGTGACTGTCACCATACAACGTGATGACAGTATATCAAATATATTCCCCAGGCTGTGCTTTCATCTCCATGACTTACTCGGTTTGTAACTAGGAGTTTGTACCTTTTAATCCCCTTTATTTATCTATTTCACCCATCTCCCCTTCCCCCTCCCCTCCTGCACCAGCAACCATCAGTTTGTTCTCTGTATTTAATTGTCTGAGTTTTCCTTTGTTGTTTGTCTGTGGTTCCCTTGTTCTGTTTTTCATATTCCACATGTAAGTGAAATCATATGGTATTTGTCTTTCTGCGTCGGATTTCTTTCACTTAGCACAATACCTTCTAGGTCCATCCATATTGTTGCGAATGGCAAGCTCTCATTCTTTTTCACCACATTTTATTTTCATTTAGTAATCTAATAAGTTGTTGGGGTGAATTCTAGTACTTTTCTAACTTGACTTGGATGCCTTTTTAAATGCCATGTACTGGTGAAATACAACAGTTTCGTGGTTAGTTTGGATTCTTGGCTAAAAATTGTTCAGTTATTAGTATCCCCAGTGGTGAAATCGACCGGTTCTTCACACAGGCCTACAACTGTCACAGGACTGTGTGTACTTGGCAGAGCCTCCAGCTCCCGTTCTTTGCCCCAAATCAGGAAGCCAAGGGGCTTGACCTCCCTTTCCTTCTCGTCCTCATTGTTAATGTCACATTGATTTGATGGCTGGCGAGTGCCATTTGTGTGTCATGAGCAGGTGAGAGAGTGGGTTGAATATAAACGAAATGACCAGTAGTACACTGGTAAGTGACCGATAGTGAACTGTCATCGGTGAAAACAGATAAGAGAAGGGCTCCAGCAAAATGAATGAATGAATGAGAAGGCATTGGTCAGGTTGTTGACCAGAGTACTCTGCCGGCCCTGCTTAATGACTTTCAGTCCTAGCCCCAGACAACAGTTGATTATGAATATTTTGAAACATTGAAAGAAAGAAATAAGGAAAGAAAGGAAGAAAGGAAGGGAGATAGATTAGTTCAAAGAAACCCATGTAAGCCACACCTAGTGTCAATAATTGCAAACATTTTCTGCATTTACTTCATACATACACACACACACACACACACACACACACACACACTTTAACACATACCCCAAGTGTTTTTCCAACCATTTCAAAATAAACTGCAGGTGACAGACCTCTTTCCTTCTAAATACTTAAGCGTGGGTCTCCAAGTTCTCCTTTGTAATCAGCATGCCGTTGTCAGTCTTAATAAAGCGAAGTGATGCCCGAGTATTATCACATGACCAGTATGTATCCAGATTTTTCCAGTTGTGCCCAAAATGTCTTTCATAAAGTTTCATTTAAACTAGGGTTTCTGTCAAGAACAAACAATGCAATTGATTATCTCTTGAGTCCCTCATTTTATAAAAAGCAGCCCTTCCATTTTCTTCACGACATTGGCTTTTTGAAGGTCAATTTTCTTATAAAATGTGTCATAGTCTGGATTCGCACAGTTGTTTCCTCATGGTCTCATTTAACCCAGATGTGGCGGGGAGGAGGGTAGCACGCTAACTTCCCCATGTGGTTTTGTACCCAGCACCTACAAACCCAGATCCGTCTTTCGAGTGGCTAATGTGCTTCAACTAGACTCTTTTTCCTGCGCATCATTTCCAAGCAAAAATTGCAACCACCTGATTTAGACACTTAAGTTGTGGATTTTTGTTTGTTTGTTTGTTTTTCCTCCCTAGCCATAAGTGTGGGGGGAAAAGTTATGGAACTTCAAAGCAGTACTAAATATCTTACTAGACGGTGTCCACTTAGGATTGTAGCCTCTCACAACCTCATAAAACAGGCTCCTGCAACTGTCTCCTAAAGACATGGGAGGAGGCTCGGAGAGATGAAGCCCTCTATCCCGTGTCCCGTAACTCCCGAGTTTCAGACCTGAAATTTGGACCCAGATTTGCCCAGTTGAGAGGTTCTATACTTCAGTGTGCTGAGGACCGGGTGACAGTTCCATACACTGATTTGCCAAAATTAGCCTGAACTGAAATATTTATTTAAGGGATGAAACATGATACCCAGGTAAAAATAACACCAAGATGACACACATAACCCAGAAGTACTTCACTAGCCCACTGTCCTTCTGGACTCTTCTCTCTCTTTGCTCTCAGATCAGTCAGTAACACTCGATGTTGTGTTAAATCTCACTTTGAGTGTTGTCTGTCTTCGCAGCTTCTGTTCCCTGTCTTCGTAAGGCCAGAACAACCTGAGGATGTGCCAACACCGTTCTTACTAACCCCACTCACATGCTCCCTGACTGACCCATTTTCTGTGCCTACAGAATGCAAGGGCTGGATCACAGGATTTAATGCTCCCAGGGTGCTTTTGAGCATTGCCTGGATTCTTAATTAGATCTTTTTTTTTTTTTCTTTTTTAGTGGAGTCTGTCAATCTGTGGCTATAAACAGCTGCCTTCTGGTTTTCTGATGACATGCTGAAAATATAAATGGATTCTGCAGATTGCATTTTATTATCCTCAATATTAAGCACTTAGGTCCCGTGCTGGAGAGGATCATGATCTGATCATGTTGATTAAATCTTCTCAGGCCTGGACTTCTGTGCTTTTTCTCTGCCAACCCAAACTGAATGGAGAGAAGAATCAATTGTTATTAAAGAGAGTGTAGTGATGCATGTGCCGCAGGGAGACGTGGCTTCAGAAGGCAGTGCAGTGGGGCAGTGATGCCCGGTTTCTAGTCTCATCCTTGCTGATGGCCAGCTGCGTGACCTGGAGCAAGTCACTCAATGTGCAGGACATTATTTGTCCCATCTGTCGCTTAATGGGCAAGGCATTACTTGTCTCATCTGTGAAATGAAGGGTTTGTCACTATGGCTTGGACTTATTTTGGTATCATGAGAAGGGACACCGGATGGATCTATAGCGACATTGCCGGAGGCTGCGTGGGAAGTGGCTTGGCGAGGGGCCAGGTTGGGAGCAGAGAGAGCATGCCAATGGCTGTGGCTGTCATCTCGTGGAGAGGCAGGGGAGGCTCGGGCTAGGGTGATAGTGCAGACACAGGGGGAAAAGAGCAGGTCTAGAATATATTTGGAGGGAGACACATTGATCTTCTCATTGCTTTTGGATCAGGGGACCCATGTCGCCAATTTCATTTTGATCTTGGTAAGAGTAAAACATGTATTAGGTAACCAAGTGGAGATGTCAAGGAAGAAGCTGGATATTTGATTTCTGGACTTCAGGGGAGAAGGATCAGTGCCAGAAATGACAATGTGTGTGAGTCAGCACAGGCAAGATAGAGATATGGAAAGGAAGGATATTCCAACTCATAATAACATCTGAGTTATTGTCTGTGACATGTTTAAAGGCATGGGACTACCCAGGGGAGGTAGAGAAAGGCCAAAGGCAAAGTGAGGAAAGGGGAAAAGAACCATGTGGCATAGGTAGGCAGTGAGTGAGGTAGATGTACATAAGGCATTTACTGAATGAGGTAGAAGGAAAAGCAGAGAGTTTGGTCATGGGGAAACCTATAAGATGCAAGTGGTCCAAAGGTGGGGGGGGCGGGGTGATTGACTCTCATGCTGAAAGACCTTGATGCCCATCTTCTCAGCAGAGAAGATGTCTCAGTGGATTAGACAGTGTGGTGACATTAGAATTTAAGGGGAGAACCAGTAAAGCATGGCATCATCCAAGATGAGGCAGGAGAGACCTGTAAAGAGTATTGACAAGAGAGAAATTAATAATGGGATTTAATTCTAGTATTCTTGCCAGTGTCAATGATGAGATTTATTGAACTCTGGTCACTGATTCTTCATGCAAACCTTTGGAGTAGGTACAAGTATCATTTTGTAAGTGGGGAGGCTGAGGGTTGATTGAAGTTCATTAACCTAATTCTGATTTAGCTTGTGCTTGTGGAGCTCAGACTCAGACTCCTGGGTCTCAACTCAACCCTGTAAGAATTTTCAGGGAATTAAAAGTGGACAGCTTGGAGGCCCCTGAGCTATGATGATTAAGGGCAATGGGTTCTTGATGCTCATACAGGGAGTTTAGACCATGAAAGGAAGGAGAAAAACAGGATAGTTGAGGGGCTGGACTGAATCAGCGTTCTGAAGAAAAGAGGAAATGCATGCTACTGGCAGGGAGGTGAAGACTGCTGTGGGCCAAGGGATAGGGTAAGGACCCATGGGTGGGAACGGATGGCACCCAGAGCCTTGACAGAGAAAGTGTATTACTTCCTTTTGAAGAAAGGATGAAAAGATAGTGGTAGAAACCATATACAGAGGAATGTGTATGGGGTTGAGGGAAGTGGTCCCAAAGGTCTAGACAGACAGTTTGCATCACACTATAATTCCAAAAGCAAAATCATTGTACATCAAATGGGAATGATGGAGTCCTCGAGGAAGTAATTGAGAGCAACAAACAAAAGGTCACTTTGGGACTATCTCTTCAGGAACGAGGAATTAGTGGGGAGAGTGATTGCCAAAGAACTCTTTCCTTGCCCCCATCTTCTGGGGTGTCTTTTTTGTTTCAGGATCAAGGTCACCCCATAGCTCTGACACACCAATCCTTTACTTCTGGGCCCTGCCTGCCCACCCCGGCACACGGGCCCTCCCACCAGCTCCTTCTCCACCTGTCTCCGTGCTGGGCTCAGCCCTTAGAACCTTTCCTCTTTGCTCACAGCAACCTTTGTGCAGATCTTGGTGTCTGCCTGGAGTGCCTTATTTCATCTCCTTCCTTTGGGGAATCCCTCTTACCCTTCAGGACCAACTCAAATGTCAGCTCCTCAAAGGTTTTCCTTGACTGTTTTGGGCAGAGAAAGTTCATTCCTTTGCTCAGATGCTGCACAAAATTGTGCTTAGGAATAAGAACTTTGCAGTCACACTACCTGAGGTTCAATCCCCGCTCTACTGTTTGCTACTTTTGTGTCCTTGGGCACCTGACGGAACCTCTCTCTGTGCCTAGGTTTCCTTGACTTCACAGTGGAATAATAATAATAATAATAGGATCCACCTCATTAGGTTTTTATGAGGATTAAATGAAATAATGCTTGGCAAGCTTTGAGAACAGAAAGGACATATGGTAGTTCGTGTATGAATGTGGACTATTATCATGCAGCTGTTCCTTCAGTCATGCAATTTGTGTGAATTTCTCTTATAGATCTGTGTCCATATTTCTCTTCCAACACCTACTTTGCTCTTTGATCTTTCTTCCGGATTGTGGATCCTTACTGGATAGGGTACAGTTTTTATTATTTTGGTCTCACACACCTATTACATTGCCATGACATCGCCTGGCACGAAATGGGTATTCAGTAGATGATTGATTGGTTGATAGCTAATTCTAGCTCAGATGAGTATGATTTATGATTGTTTATGGAGAGTTTCCATAGAAACTTGATTTGATTTTTCTAGCAACCTCACAAAGGAGACAGAAATAGCAATGGATTCATTTCTCAGGAAATGTGAAAAATAAGAGCAATGCAGTTCTGCTTTATTTTACAGTTTAAGTGTAAAAATATGCAGAAATGTCCTTTTATTAAATAAGTCAAATATGATCAGAAGAGAAGGGAGTTTAATGAGCCACAAATAATTCTTCAGTGAATTGTAAAGAGGTATTATTTTTTATTTACTGTTTATAGGAGGAAATCACAACCTTCTGAAAGCATACCTTTTTTTCTTTGTTACTTCAACAAATATTTATTGAGTATCTACTGTGAGCCAAGTACTTTTCTAGGCACAGAGCATACAACAGGGAAGAAAACAAGTAAAGTTTCCCACTTTCACCTTACCGGGTGGAGTTGGGCAATAACAAAACAAAAATGTAATATGAAGCATACCTATTTTTGTACAATTTATTTATTTTTATTTTTTTAAGATTTTATTTATTTATGTGACACACAGAGAGAGATCACAAGTAGGCAGAGAGGCTCGCAGAGAGAGAGGCGGCAGCAGGCTCCCCGCTGAGCAGAGAGCCTGATGTGGGGACTCGATCCCAGGACCCTGAGATCATGACCTGAGCCGAAGGCAGAGGCTTTACCCACTGAGCCACCCAGGCGCCCTATTTTTGTACAATTTAGAGAAAATATCTGTGTCCTTTTTTAAAAAAGATTTTTATTTATCTATCTATTTGACACACAGAGATCACAAGCAGAGAGGCAGGCAGAAAGAGAGAGGGAGAAGCAGGCTCCCCGCTGAGCAGAGAGCCTGATGTGGGGCTCGATTCCAGGATGCTGGGATCATGACCTGAGCTGAAGGCAGAGGCCCAACCCACTGAGCCACCGAGGTGCCCCGAAAATATCCATGTCTTTTAAAAGCTAAGTTGAAATATATTAAATTCTGTATTGTTTTTTCAGTTTCTTGAATCCAGAGACCATCGTTTTGTCTGGCTATCCAATCTCTTCTTAAGATCATTATGATAGGGCTTCCAACATTTATTTCAAATTCTCTTCACACCTGCAGCTAGTGGTGGACAGTAGTTTGTCCACCAGATTGCTTTAAAAAAACAACAATAACAACAACTGAAGATTAATGAAAATAGTTCTGAAATAGTTTGTATAATTGACAATGAACAGGCTGAGAGAATGATTCTTGGCAGTCTTTGACTATTCATGGCAATTACTTAATAAAGTGGTAACAAAGTAATTAGCCAAGTGTAGCATTTTGATATATAATGTGTTACATTATAAACACATCATAAAAATGTGACCATGAAGTTGTGTGGATTTTCTTTTTATTAGACTGTTTTTTTTTAAAGCCTTCATATTTCAGTTATTTGAATGGTTTAGAGCAGTGCCATTGACAGGAACAGACTCAGAAACATAATTACCTTTTTAGTTCAGTGAGAAGGAAATCAAATACAGATGAGCTTACTTCATAATTACTTGCATAAAAATAGTGTGATGACACATTGTGATATCCTCTTGCTTCTGCTTTTGGTTTAATCACCAAAGTAGGTAAACGTGTTTCTTTTCCTTTAAAACTATCAGTGTTCTGGTAAGTTATCCATTCTTGAGTATTTTAATCTGATACTTAGAGCATGTCCCTGCATGATATTTTGGATAGTAATGGAAGTGAATTAATCCTGACCATAAAGCAAGGAAAGAAATCTGATATTGGGCTTTCCTGAAAGACACACAAGGCATAGTTGGTGACGTAGGTGCCACCTTAAGTACTTCTGAGGATCCCTTTGAATGGGGAGGTATGCGCAAGTTCATTATGGCCACTCTTGAAATCATGGTGGTGTCCAGTGGCTTGGTCCATGTGTTCTTATTTTTTTGTTTGTTCGTTTGTTGCTTGCTTGCTTGTTTTTCTGGTGAATGCCTTTAAGGAACGGTAGGAACTTTGACTTTTACTATGAGTTTGGGGAGTTTGGGGGGACTTCAAGTGGAGTAGTGGCATGAACTAACTTTATGAGATTGCCCTGGCTGCTCTTTTGAGACTAGAGGGAAGGGAGGCAAGGGTAGGCCAGTGAGGCCAGTTAAGAAACTTATCTAGCTATAATATGTTGGTGGCTTGTAGTAGTTGGTAGAGTAGAGGCAGTGAGAAGTGTTTGGAGTCTGGCTATTTTCTGAAAGATGTTGAGACAAGACATATAGAATCCTGATTTCAGTGGATGGTCCTCCTCTTCTGGCTCTGAACTGTTGGCTCCTTACTTTCTATGCTAGGTCAGGGCTTTGTAAAATTTACTTTGCATATGAATCACTTGGGGATATTTTTGGATGCTGGTTCTGGTTAAGTAGGTCTTGTAGAGGGTAGGAGGACTGATAATCTGTATTTCTAACATTAATTCCAAGTGAAGATGCTGCTGCTACTAGTCTAAAGACCTAACTCTTCCATGGCATGGTCCTTGTTGAATTTCTGGAGTCTGTTGAACTGTCAGCCTTCTTAACCAAGATCTGGACACCTCTGTACTAAATAACTTGGGCATGGAAGAAAGGACAGTGTTAGGGTCAGCAGAGAGCAGTAAGAAGACTATGTTGGGACCTAATGGACACAGGAACAGGGATGGAAGCAGAGGAAGAACAGAAGCAGAAATGAGCACCTTCCTTCATTTGTATGGTGCCTGTTCCCATCTCCAGTACTGGCAGTCTAGGAAGCTGAATTTAATCATATTGTACCTTGGAGGATATTAATTAGCGGGCTAACTTGGGACTGTTAAAATCTACTTGAAATTTTTTACTGGGTGTGCATTACATACAATATAATTTTAAATAGTACATGAATATTTTAAGGGTTCCTTGCATCTCTAATATTTTCTTATAATATCAATAGTCCTGTTACCTTCTGTTTATGGTATGAGTTTAGTTATCTGCTTTCCTCTGCAGTCTGTGAGCCTTCGGCATGCAGTGATCCTGTCTCATTTGTGTTTCTGTCTCTAGGCTCTGCCCATCATCATGGCTCAATAAATGGAGAGGGGCCTGGGTTATCTTGGCCAGAGATTCTATAATAGATGTAGGTAAACTCTCTTGGGTCTCAGTGTTAGCACCACTGGTGCTAGAACTTAATAATTTTTTTTTTTTAAGATTTTACTTATTTATTTGACAGAGATCAAAGTAGGCAGAGAGGCAGGCAGAGAGAGGAAGGGAAGCAGGCTCCCTGCTGAGCAGAGATCCCGATGTGGGGCTCAATCCCAGGTCCCTGGGATCATGACAGGAGCCGAAGGGAGAGGCTTTAACCCACTGAGCCACCTAGGCGCCCCTAGAACATAATAATTTTAACAAAATTATGAAGACCTGGGGGAAAATGTTCTCAGAATCTTCTAATCAGTTCCTGGTGAATAAAGGTTTTAGTGGTGCTTTGAGAATATAAATTAGGACTAGTATATTCAAGAAAGAAAATGCTAAATTGTTTAAAAAGTCTGCATTTAAAATCGCAACTTTTTTAAAGGAGAACTTTCCTAATTTATTTTAGGAAAAAAGCTAGATTTTTGCAAACTGTAAATACAAACTACTTTTTATCCATTTTCTCACCTTCCCTTAAGTAAGAATGGGAGGATAGTAACAAAGAAGTATTTTTCTTTTCCCCCCTTTTCTTCCTTTCTCTTCCTTCCTTCCTTTCTTTCAGGAAAGCTTTAGGAAAATAGGGAGAATTTAAAGAAGAAAATAAAAATCACACCTGTTTCCCACCATGAAGAGATAATGTGTTGTCATGTTTTTTGCGTGTGTGTGTGTGTATGCATGTCTGCATGTGTGTATGTGTATATGTATCTGTCCATTTTTTAATATTTTTGTCTGCTTTTGTAGTCAGGGTAACTGAATTGGGAAGCATGCTTTTCTCTTCAATTGTCTGGAATAGTTTGTGTAGAACTGCAGTACTTCTTCCTTACATATTTATGTAATATACCAGATAAACTTTCTGGGACTGACATCTCCTTTTGGGAAAGTTATCTATTTTTTTGTTGAATGAACTTGTTGTGTCAAAAAAATTTATCCAGTTCATCTAAGTTGGTAAATATACTGAGATGAATGTATTTATAATATCCCCTCTTATCCTTTTAATGTCTATAAAATCTGTGATGATGTCATGTCATCTCTGTCATAACTGATGTCTTTCTTTTTTGGCTAAAAACCAGAGGTTGTCTATTTTATTAGCTAAAGATTTATCAACCTGGCTAAATGTTTCCCAGTTTTATTGGTCTCAAGTAAATAGCTTTTGATTTCATTGATTTTTCTCTATCGCTTTTTGGTTTTCTATTTGGTTTTTTCAACTGATATAGTTTTCCCCTTTTTTTTCTACTTAATTTGGGCTTAATTTGCTTAAGATAGAAGCAAAATTTATTGATTTGAGATCTCTTTTCTGATATAGGTGTTTTGTGCTATATGTTTCCCCAAAATACTGATTTTGTGTCTTTCCATCCATTTTTACATTGCCATATTCTTTCACTACAGAATATATTCTAATTTCTTTATATTTCTTCTTTGATTAGTGGGTTGTTTTTTACATTGTGTTACTTAGTTTAAAATTATTTGGAGATTTTTTTTTCCCTGAACTATTTCTATTGTTAATTTCTAATTTAATTCCATTGTGGTCAGATGGTATGCTTTTTTTGTGAATTGAATTCTTTTAAGTTTGTTGAACCTGGTTTATTAACCCAGAAACTGATCTATCTCAATACATGTTCATTGTGAACTTAAGAAGAAAAATATTTATTTTGCCCTTGCGAGGTGAAGTATTGTTGAAATGTAAGTTAAGTCAATTTAGTTGATAGGGTTGTTCAAGTCCTCCATATACTTACTGATTTTTTTTTTTTTTTTTGCTTGTTCTATAAGTTATGGGAGAGAGATAATATATTTCTGACTCTAGTTGTGAATTTGTCTATTTCTCCTTGTAGACTTATCTGTTTTGGCTTATGTGTTTTGAAGTTCTTATTAGATGTAAAAATGTTTAGGATTTTTTGGTCTTCCTGATGAGCTATACCCTTTGTCATTATGAAATGACTTTCTCTGTCCTTGGTATTATTCTTTGTTCTAAAAGTTTCTTTGTCTGGTATTAATATCCAGTTTCAAAAATTAACATTAGCATGTTATTATCTTATTCCTTTCTTCCATTTTTAACCTACTTCTATCTTTATATTTACAGTGCATTTCTCCTAGGTAGCACCTTGTTTGGTCTTGCTTTTTTTTTTCCATTATGACAATCTCTGTTTTTTAATTGGGGGTGTTTAGGCCATTTGTATTTAATGCACTTACAGATATAGTTAGTTTTAAGTCTACAGTATTGTTATTTACTTTTTATTTATTTATTTTATTTTTTAAAATTTATTTCATGTATTCTATATTCTCTTTTCCTCTTTTTTCTTTTTGCCTTTTTTAATTGTTAAGAGTATTTTTTTATGATTCCATTTTATCTCCTTTAACATTTTTATTTTGTTACTTTAGAGGTTGCTTTAAGGTTTGTTGTATGTGTATTTATCTGGCATACCATAGAAACTCAATATACTTATTGAATGAACCAATGAGTGCCCTGGTACCTAGGTCAAAGGGCTGCTGAGAGCCAGAGGCATCAAGAATGGTCATCAGTCCTGTGCTATTAGTCATTCTTTTCCAGATTTTGTTTTCCTCTTTCACACTAAGTTATTATGGATATTGGCTCTAATATTCCTGTCTTGATGTTTGTCTCTTGAGGTTAGGTGTCTGTACCTCCCTCCCTCTGCCCCCCTTAATGTTTTAACAAATAGATACTTTATCCTTAGGTGGAGCTTTCTACAGGCTTTTTGGAAAGTGTGTGGGTTGAGTCTGTGACCTTGACCTATCATGGCCAAGCCCCAAAAGTAACATCCTTATCAGGAAGAACCAGATATTTTTTTGAGGTATTGGGTAGGAAAAAGCTTCAAAATAATGGCCTAAATTTAAGATTAGCTGATCTCAGCAAAGCTACACACGTAAAGGAAATTCAGATCTAACAGATTTTTCCCATTCTTGGAATGCCACCAGTTATTTGAAGGCTCTTAAATGTTAAAAATGAAATCACTGATCTTCCTGATTAAGAAAGAAAAAATTATGCTTTCTCTCTCTCTTCTTCTTCTTTTCAGCAAGTAACTGGCAGAAGTTTTGGTGATAAAGATTTTCGGACGGGGTTAGAAAATGGAATCCTTCTCTGCGAGTAAGTATATCCTATTATTCAATTGGTTTTAATCAAGAAAAATCATTAATGCCATTCAGTACATCTGTAAAAATTTGCATTTTGTTTTCAATTTATTCACTGTTTGATTCTGAAAATTTGAAACATCCCGGGGTAGGCAGTACACATAAGTAGGTGAGGGAGTTTTAGTGTACAGTAGGGAATGGTGGGGACTATGGCAATTTCTAATTAGATAAAGAAGAAGTACCTGGTGGCTGCTACTCCAACCAGTATTGGAGTACATTCCATACACTGTAGGAATCTAGACCCCAAGGGACAGGAAGGAAGTGGACTCAACCATATAAAAGTGTCAGCTCTTCTCCGCCCTTTTACCCAAAACAAAAGCAGTTGTACCAAGTGGAAGCAATGCATCTACGTACTTACAACATCTTAAAACATGTCAGGTGATGTTCCTCACTGGGCTTGCTCCCCTGATACATTTTGATTATATTCAATTTAAGCTCTTGGCAAACTTCCAACATGAATAATAACTGCACTGTTCAGTTTTTATGTGTTGAACCCAACTTTTATCGTAAGTACTGCTGTGGTGATGGAGACAAGAGCTTTCTGTGAAGTGGTTCTAGACACAAGATTAGCGAGAACCCTAACACCTATAGGGGGATGAACATATACTTTAAGATCTCAGGTTTTGAACTTAATAGGTTCTGTAATTTGGTACTGCTTTTTGTTCGGTGAAATGTACACACAGGAAATGCACAACTGCAAATATACACAGTCTGATGGGATTCGAGAACTGTGTACGTGCATGTAGCCTACACCCTGATTGAGAGAGGACAGCAAGCTCCCTCCTGTTTCTTCCCAGTTCATCTCCACCTCCTCCAGAAAAGCACTGTCCTCATTTCTATCACCATTACATTTATTTGCCTTTCATCTTGAACTTTATGTAAGTGAAATGACATAGAATGAACGCACTCTTATTTTGGCAACTTCCAGAATATTGTTTGGGACCCACTGGGGTAGTTGAAAGACTTTGGGTTTTGGAACCTGAGAACAAGAAACTCAAGTTTTAAATTATTTAACCTCCTTGAGTCTCGATTTTTCTCTCTAAAATGGTAATTAAAAAGGGATAACTTCTGCATTTCATAAACCATTTGTGAATTTCAACAGGATAATGTGGATGAGGTGCTTTTAAAATTTTTTTTTAAATTTAAAAAAAAAAATAACATTTGTCCTAAAATGTTGGTTATTACACAGCACCTTTCAACACAGTTCACGCCTGTGCTTTTTTCCTGCTCCCGCTGTCCCTTCTTCTTCAAAGGGAAATTTACATGCCCTGCCTGCCACTTCTTTGCTTTCTTTCCTGTGAAGTCTCTTCTCTCTTCTCATACTTCCTTCACTGCCTCATTTCCCTTTATTCCGTCTAAATGAGAGCTCATCTCTTAGATAAACCATAATTAGTTTAGCATCTCACCAGAGACAAACGCGGGCAGACTCCTGACACTTCCCCTGTGTTCTGACACCTGCTTCTGCAATGAGTCTGGGCTGAGCCTTCTCCTGATGTTAACAGAGTAGCCATAGTCTGATCTAATGTATGTGTACTGTGCTCTCTTAACCTTGTTGAAGTGGGTCTTTGGTACCGATTTTTGCATACGAACATGGGCTCCAAAGATTCTGGTAGGCGTTCACCTCTCCACTATTCTCCCATGAATAACTCTGTCAGGGAGTAGTATAGCCTGCCAGACTGGATGGAGCAGGTTCATCTGAAGATGGGGCTCTGGATCTGGAGACTTTTGCATGCATAGGACTTGCTTTTTGGGATACCTGGGGCGGGGGTGCTCAGTCACTTTAGCTGTCTGTCTTCAGCTCAGGTCATGATCCCAAGGTCCTGGGATCAAGCCCCCACATTGGGCTCCCTGCTCAGCGGGGAGTCTACTTCTCCCTCTTGCTCTGCCCCTGGGTCTGGAGACTTTTGCATGCATAGGACTTGCTTTTTGGGGTACCTGGGGGGTGCTCAGTCACTTTAGCATCTGCCTTCAGCTCAGGTCATGATCCCAGGTCCTGGGATCAAGCCCCCACATTGGGCTCCCTGCTCAGTGGGGAGTCTACTTCTCCCTCTTGCTCTGCCCCTGGGTCTGGAGACTTTTGCATGCATAGGACTTGCTTTTTGGGGTACCTGGGGGGGCTCAGTCACTTTAGCATCTGCCTTCAGCTCAGGTCATGATCCCAAGTTCCTGGGATCGAGCCCCCACATTGGGCTCCCTGCTCAGCGGGGAGTCTACTTCTCCCTCTCGCTCTGCCCCACCCCCTGCTTGTGTGTGCTCCTTCTCTCAAATAAATAAATAAAATCTTAAAAAAGAAAGAACTTGCCTCTTACCTAGATGAAGAGGTTGAGTTAGAGGACAGATTCTGTCATGTGAGCCTTGGCATTCCTTGGTGGCCTTTTATAAACACGTTAATGAATGTTAAGGTTGTTTAGGGGTGCAGGGGTGGGGCTTGGGTCTAGGCCATGGTTAAGAAATATTATGGTTAGACAAGAGGGAGGCACAGATTATAGCCAGGGGCCTCTTGAAATAAATAAAGGGTTTGGACTGCCGACAGCCAAGAGTGAAGTGGAGGGAACTGGCCAACGCAGAGGCTTGGACAAGTGTTACTGAATGAGTACGTGGGCCAAAACTCAGGATAAGTGAGTTATTGTCTACGTCTTCTCCCCGCAGAGGATTAGACTCACTGGTGTAGTTGACGGAGTCCGAGGACCAGGGAGGGTCACGTTCTGGCTTCCCTGTGGGGCTCCAGCTGGCTGCCCCGGCAATGAGTTTGCTGAGGTGAAATGAACTGCGTCGGCGGCCTGAGGCGAGGAGAGCCACGGCCTGAGCCTCCCCCAGAGCCTTTGAGGGAAAGCTGGGTCAGCAGCTGGAGAAACCAGATACAAACACGTTTCTAAGTCCAGGAGCCCCAGAGCAATGAGAAGCAAAGGCATGGGCCAGGAGCTGGATACCCTGAAGGCTGAGGAGCAATGGAGGAGGAAGATTTTCCCGTCCTCTCTGGTCAGGGCAGAGAGGTGGGACAAGGTTTTATCCGAGCTGAAGCTTGTGGGGGCTGCTGCAGCCCGAGGTTAGCAGGTGTCTTTCCTGGGACTTGGATCCAAAGACCATTCTGGCAACGAGGAGAATGTTCTCGTTGTTCATCGTTCTAGGGGTGGAGTTGGCTGATGGCAGGGGCCCCCAAAAGGCAGGAAACTCAGTTTGGAGCTTCCCAGATGGTAGATCCATACAGGTTTGAGACACCTGTGTTTGGAGAGTAGATGAGAATGGGGAAGGCTGTGCCTTTCTCTAGAGCCAGAGGGAATTTTGGGGATGCTGGTGATTCAGGGGCTCTAACTCAAAAACCTCCCGCCATGGAGCAGCACTTAACAATGTAAGAAGAACTCCCTGCAATTTCAAATCTTGGAAAGTAGCAATTTGGCTCTTCTGAGACTGAGGCTTTCGTAACAGACAGCCCTCTTTTGGGAAATTGTTAGGGCTTTTCAACTTTATATTATTCCAAACAGAAGCCCAGTTGGTGTCTTGTAATCGTGTATGACTCCAGCTGAAGAAGCCACGGACGGCCTCAGTGAACGATTCCTTTTGTTCCACAGACTCTCATCTTGTTGTCTGAGTTTGATCGGCTCTAAGGGTTGGTTGCAGCTGGAGAGACATCGTGTGCTCTGTTCACGAAACATTTCCCAAGTTGTTCATGAGTCCGAAAAAAATTCATAGTTCTTGTCAAACAGAGGACGTCCTTCTGGGCCCTGGATCCGATTTTTTTTCTTGCCAAACTTTTGTGTGGCCTCTAAGGACTATCCTCATACCCGTTTTACAGAGGAATTAAATGGGACATAGGGGGAAATTAAGTGGGGGCACAGAGGACTGCCCAAGGTAATGCAGGTAAGAAAGATTGACATGCAGAAGTCTGATTTCTTATCTTTTGCTCTTCACAACTGCCCTGTGCCCACAACTGTGATTTTAATGGCAGAGAAAAGTGAGAGCTTTGGGGTTGGTGATGTTGGCCTGGGATCGGTGCCAGAAAACGTCAAATGTGGGGAGGAGGGCAGTACAGAGGACAGCCACTGGGTCTTGATGGGACAGAACATAAAGAAAGACCACATGGGCTTGGTGGTCTTGGGATGGAAGCATCAAGGGCCTAATGGTCCTTTTATTGTTCTTTTCTTTTTTTTTCCCCCTTTTCTTTTCTTTTTTAAAGATTATTTTAGAGAGAGAGAGAGCATGAGTTGGGGGGGAGGGACAGAGGGAGAGGAGAGAGAATCTCCAGCAGACTCCCCACTGACTGTGGAGCCCGACGTGGGGCTTGGTTCCCGGACCCCCTGAGATCATGACCTGAGCAGAAATCAAAGTCAGATGCTTAACGGACTGAGCCATCCTGGCGGCCCTGCTGGTCCTTCTTAAGATAAAAAGGCGAGTCCAGGAAGAGTGAACGCATGAGAGAGCTGAGATGCTAAGGAGGCTGTAGTCAGGGGAGAAGGTCGGCGCTCCAGTTTTGTGTGGTAGAGCCATCCGACGAGGCGAGAGAAAGGAGAGGGCCGCGTGTGTACCGAAGGCTACAGAGACAAGGGAGCCCCTAAGGTGGGAACTGAGTCGCTTCAGAGTCTTCGTGGGAGTTCTTGAACTCTGCCCGGGGAGTGCAGTACCCATGACTTTGCAGGGCTCCCCCCGTGTGCCGTGAGACTCACTCGTGAATGTGTAACTTACCGCGATAGCAGGTACAGACGAGAGACCGCACGTGCCAAGGAGAATTCCAGGAGATGTGTTTTTGCTATCATCGTTTCTCTCTTCCTCGGTGGTTTTTGCCAGGCATCAATACTTGAGGTTTGGAGGTCAAACGCTCCAATGATGGGAGTCTTTGGCGGAGTGGTCCATAAAATGAGGTCAAAATGTGACCGGGCTGCAAATGTGTGACAAGTGTCATGCTGTTAGAAATGTTAAGCAAATACTGCAGACATCCTGGCAGACTCCAGGGTTTAAAAGGAAGGCTGCAAACAACCGTTCCCTAAGGAACACCCTCCCCGGACAGAGTCGCCGATGACCGTCACTCCTTCCCAGCACCCAGAGCAGACGGTTTTAAAATAAATCCAGAAAGGAAAGTTTCTGACTTGTTTTCCTGACTCTGACTTTATTATTTAGAGAGAACTGTATGGAATTCTGTCTATACCAGGGGTTGGCAACAGGCTTGGCCTGTTTTTGTCCTGGCTTTCTTTCTTGTTTAGGATGGTTTTTACATTTTAAGAGGGTTGGAAATGCCACAAAACAAGACTTTGTATGTGACTCCAAGAGCTTGGAATGTTTACTGTCTGGTCCTTTACAGAAAACGTTTGCCAGCCCATAAGGACTACGGGATGAATTTTGGATGTAATTGTTTACCCTGGTAAAGTTAAGTAATTGACTCTGGGCAGTGCAGAAATGGGAAAATAAAATAACTTTTTAGGAAAGGTTTTCCCAGGACTTTTTGTAAGGTCCCCCTCCAGCCAACTTTTTATTTTGAAAAATTTCAGACTTACAGAAAAGTGAGAAGAATAATACAAGGATTCCACATATACTTTAACTGCAACTAGAAGTAAAATGATTCAGGAAGAAAGAGGGCTTTGCAGAAAGGGATAAAGTGATCACAACTTCGACCCTTGCACAACACGGTTTGAACTGTGCGGGTCCATTTACATTTGGAACTTTTCCATAAATACAGTCCAGTACTGCAAATGTATTTTCTTTCCTTATGATTTTCTTAATAGTTTCTTTTCCCAAGCTGACTTTATGGTAGGAATACAGCATAGAACACATACAGCATACCGAATATATGTTCATTGACTGTTGATGTTCATCAGTAAGGCTTCTGAGCAACAATAGGCTAAAAATTGGTAACTTTTGGAGGAATCAGAAGTTCTAGGTGGATTTTCAACTGTGCAGTGGGTCAGCGCCCCCGCCCCCTGCAGCCCCAGTGGTTGTTCAAGATGCTTCTAATGGGATCTTGTTATAGGGTGTGTGCTCTGCTGTCCCCTCCCTTCCCTTCCGTGGTTTGATTTCTCATCCTCCCCCACCCTCTTTACTTGCCTTTTTGTTACCGTCCAAAGATAGACACTTAAGAAAAGCCAGTTCCTATGCTTTTATGAGCGAGCACAGTGGAAAGCGAGTGGATTGGGAAAACACTGAGGTTGAATCCTGTGAAATTGTGTAACTAGACGAAAAACGGTCGGAAAATGTGGTTTCATGAGGTTCAACCTCGTTAACTTACATTGCTGCTGTGTGTCCATGTGTCCTGACACCACTTACCTGGCCTCCTGGAGCCCCAGTTCCGGGAGCTATGACAAGCAGTAGAATTAGTACCTGATTAAGAGGGTTGACGTGAGGATTAAATGAATTGATAATATCGCTACATCTCTTTGTTCAGTGCTTGGAACGTAGCAGGCCCTTAATTGTTAACTGCTGTCCCTTAGTGTGTGAACGGGGGAAGTCACTACCTCCTCGGGTCCCTGGGAGCTTCCGGTAAGAGAGAACTGCAGAGTGCTCGCTACTGTCTGGGGCTGGCTTGGCTCTCCAGACCCCTAGCTGTTCTCATTATGCTTGTTGGAAACAGGCCCGAAGTCAATTATGAGTATGACATAGTCAGTGCAACTTTGTGTCACTGCGCACCCATCAGCTCTTTGTCCAGGGGCTGCCAACAAGCCGTGGGACGAACGCACTGGGATTTTCCTTCCCAGCTTGTCTTGCCGAGCCTGTGATCAAAAACTGGGCAAGAAAGTTTGGGACCTTTACAAACCTGATCATCTGTGAATAATGAGCTTTGGCTGGCAGGGCTTGAGACCCAGAGTGACTGTTTTGAAAACAGTAACCTTGACCTCTGTGGTGATGTCATTTCCTCCTACTCTCCACAGTCTGTCATGGTTTCTTTCTCTGGGAAGCTGTTCCAGAACCTTCTGGGCAGGGTTGGTAGGTTCCCGTCTGGCTTCCAAGTACCTGTACCACCTCCGAGCTAGCACGTATCCCGGTCTACTTCCGGAACCAGAGCGAAGGCTTCCTGATCTTGGTCCTTTCTGTTTATCTGTGGTTTGACTTCACTGGACGCCGGTCTGACACATAACACCTCTCTTACGGGCACTTCCTGAATACAGTGCGTCCAGTACTGGGATTGCTCCCTAGGCTCCCTAATCATCAGTGACCTTAACTTTCTCCCAGTCTTAGCTGTCATTGTTAGTATTATCCCCTGTCTCTGTCCCGTTGCCTCTTCTCCCTTCCTGTCCCCTCCCTGCCCCTGTCTTCTTCTTTCTCCCCTTTTTCCTCTTTCCTCCTCTGACGCAGTTCAGAGTCACACACACACACACACACACACACACACACAATTTTACATAAAGAACAGACCCATCCTTGAAGACTAAAGATGAAAGCATAGATGTACCTACTTTCTTTAAGTAAAAGATTCTCCACTCCAGCTCCATCTTCTTTGGAATTAATAGAGGTTGAACTTCTGGGTTTTTATTCTGCAGACACGTTTTTCTTGGAATGTAAAGTCTGAGCATGTCCGTTTGCAAGTGACTGACCAATAGAGAATGTCCTAGTGGATTTTTGTCTCAGTTCTTACGCTGGTGAAATAATTTTCTGAAGATAAGAAATCTGTTGGCAAACATGTGTTTATATCATTGCTGATGAATGAGCTGCTTATTCTAAGAAGGGAGGCTTGTCCTGGATTCTTGTCCTGATTTCAGCATGAGATGCAGCATGCCACAGATGTGTACTAGCCTTCTAGGACGGGCTGGCAGTTGATGGTGTGGCTTTGTGTAGAGACATTTTGTCATGTGGAGGATTTGTCATGCAGCCTCAAAGTAGGAATTGAGGGCCATAAAAAGGGAATGGAAGGCTTGATCCCTGCTCTTCAGGAGTTTTATAATGCTCTTGGGGCTTGAACATATGTACAAAACGGTGTGTGAGTAGCAGTATAAAACAGTGTGTGAGTAAATGCAAGTGACTGAGATTTAATTGCCAAGATTTACTAAGAAGTAAAACAAAGGGAGATTGTTACAGTTTGGGAACACTGGGGAGATGTTACATCAATTGAATTTTACTTGAGTTGAGAATAGGCTGAGGGAAAGAGAAGGGCATCCTTCACAGAGACAAGAGCAGAAGGCAAGGTTTGAAGTTTGAAGGTTTGAGGGAATAGGCTGTGTTTGGCATACACAGAAGAGATCTGCTCTGATAGCGGTGGGGGCGGGGGGAGGGGGGAGAAGGTGGCTTCTCTTCGTTCAACTAAGCTTTTCCAGAACCCACTTTCAAGTATGGTAAGTTACTAGAAAGCCTAGTACACTATGCAGTAAAGTCATCTAACAGGGGCGCCCAGCTCAGATCTGGAATCTAAATCCTGACTCTATATGGGATATAAATCTCAGGTTCTCTTGTGGAAAAGACATTAAGATAGAGACCTGAGTGACAAGTAGAGATTAGTCAGGAAAGAGGGAAGGGGGATGGAAGTAAGGGAGGAAGCATATCTAGACTGGAAGGATGATATGTCTGAGGTCCCTAAGACGGAAGCTCGGTGCATTGAAGGAATTACAAGGGGACTCATGGTCAAAGGAGAGGGGTTGAAGGTGTGAGATGAGCGTGGATGGAGAGGAGGAGGAGGCAGGGGCAAGATTGCTCAGGGCCTTGGAAGTCATGGAAAGATTTTTGGGTTTGACCTCCAGAGCAATAGAAGTAAGAAGAATTCTGAAGAAATATGTAGGACTTGGTAGGGTAGAGGATATTGATAAGTGAAAGAAAGGGCTACAAAATAACTTCAGTGCTTCTGTTGTTGATGGCTAGCAGAGTCAGGTTTCTGGTGCACACAGAAGAGGAGCCTCTACTTTTTGGGACAGGTCATAATTTCAGTTTGGGCAGGGTGAGTTTGGGAAATAGCCCACCCAGGGGCCATCCTATAGACTGCTAGGGACAGAGTCTGGGGCTTAGAGGTGAGGCAGTAGATTTAGCTTTTTCAAATATGAATCGCCAGCCATTATTGGACATCAAGGCCAAGCTGTGATAGATGACAGAGTCTCTGAGGAAAAGAGCACATCAAGGAAGAACAGCAGAGCATGGTCTCAGTTTGAGGAAGCCTCCCCACTGGGTCAGGGGTAAGAGAAATAGAAGCTCACAAAGGGGTATCAGATGAGAGGAAACCCAAGGAAATGTGGTGCCTTGGAAACCAAGGGCACTAAGAAGACTTAAGAAGCTGGTGGTCACCTATAGGACATGGCCCTAGGAGAGCTCAGCTCGCACAAGGCTTCAGAAAAGGCCTGCCTCACTGGTCGTGGAAGGCACTGGAGAGCTTTTTCAATTAATAGTCATCTCTGGGAAAGGCCAGACCACCAGTCCTGAGTCAACCAAATTGTTGTGAGTCTGGCTCATTCTGTTGCATTGTTTCAACGGGCTCTTGGTAAAGACCTTATCTAATGTCAGCTGCACACGCAGTATTTTCCTCAACTATTAAAAAAGAAAAGGGATTAGTCTGGACCAATGGCTCCTTTGTAGAGTGACCGTGTAGTTTGTCAGTCAGTCAAGATAGTTTTGAGAGTGAAAGGGGTTTTTTAAACCAGCTGCGACACTAAAACAACAAGTGAAATCTAGACGGTCCTCAGCAAACGGGGATGTATGGTCCACCCAGTTGCTGGCAACCTCAGACTGCTGCCTTCTAATCACCACTGTTTTGTTCAGTATCTACAAACCCCTCCCTTACTTAATCCTCAGCGTGACCCTGGTAGGTGAGCAGCCTGGGTCATCTCTTCCCACCTTCCTTTGTAAGGACCAGATGGAGACGGGGCTGGTAGAGCACAGTGTGTCTTCGAACTCTTTGTCTGGAGCTCTTTCTCTAACCCAGACACTCACTTGAATCTCAGCAAACTTGGGTCCTTTCGCCCTTACTGATTTTGGCCTTAGCAGGCTGGTAAGAATTTGATAGGCCTTCTGTGTAGGGTTCTCCTTTGTCTTTCGGCCATATCACAGTTGGCTTCACAGACTTGGCTCGTCTCCCGCTCTTTGGCACCAAGTCTCATTAAGCTTTTAAGTTCAAGTAAGGACATTTCAACCCACTCTTTTTTTTTTTTTTTTTTTTTAAGTTCTCCAGTGAAAAGCTGCTCTTTTTTGTTCGAACAATTGGCCTGGCTTAGGTGGGAACTTGGGCAAGGACTGAGTTGTCCCAAGAGCCTTCTGTTAGGAAAGATGAAAACAGATGCAGAACATGGAGGAAGAATTTGTAGGATTCAAGAAGTGCAGAATGGACTCCCAGTGTTGTCTTTTTTTCTTCTTGAATTCTCATCAAATAGACAGCCCTTGGTGTTCCTACTCAAAAGGGAGACTCAGCACAGTGTGCATGGGGAGTGTTACTATCCCCATTCAAACTGTTTCCTGGGTGGGTGCAGGGGTCTTGTGTGCATTTGAAACATTCTCAAGGTTATCCATCTTGGCAAATATTTTGTCCCTGAAAAAATTATATAATCCTGGTCATAACATCTTTTTTCTTTTTTAAAAAGATATTTCTTTAATAACAGGGAGCGCCCCCCCCCCACCTCAGGGCTCAGTCCCAAGACCCTCAGATCATGACCTGAGCTGAAGGCAGACATTTAACTGTCTGAGCCACCCAGATGCCCCAACTTCTTTTTTTTCCTAATACATAGTTTTACATGGCCTAGACTTGGGTCTTTGTTTTGAGACTTCCAAAAAACTGTGTTTGAAACTTAATTTAGCATAATTCTCTTTCAGGAACCGCTCCCCACAAAATGTAGTGATTTCTTTCACCCTGGAGCCGTCTGTTTTAAAAAAACATACTCAACTTCTCTCACTTAAATCACAGGCTTAATCTTCTTACTCCTGAACAAATTTATGACACATTCATTGGAATAATCGATTGACTAAAAAAACATATAACAAGAGTTTTAAATATGGGCTGCTTGTGTGGTAGAGGAGAAACTGGACTATCTCATTGCCTGTCTGTGGGGTTCCATGCTGGATTAGGCTTTGCTTGTATTTGAGAGGGTTTAGTAGCTCCCTAATTGTATTTCCTTAATAATCCTTTTTTTTTTTTTTTTCTTTTGGTGGTCTCTCCTGGGCTGTCAGGCTGGGTGGGCTAATTTCCCACAATGAAGTTTGCAAAATTCCTGCATCAAGCATGCCATTCTAAATGTTTCCTTCGTAACCCACAGAAGAGGACCTTTTAAATAGCCCACCAAGGACCCAGTTTAGAAATGATTTATTTTTAAAGTTAACTATGCAGAAAGCAACTTCCCTCTTATATTAAGGAGAAGAAAGAATGAACGACAAGACAAATAGAATGGCTGAGTGATTAGCTCTAGCTCTGCTTTTCCTTACCCTACTATAGACTTCGCTGTGAGGCTAACATTCCCACATGCCTGGTGCCCTTCCCACAGAACAGGACGTGATTCAAGTTCCTTTGCCTGGAACCCAGTGTCCCTCACTGTCTGGGTGCAGTGTTTCTGTTTGGCTTATCTTTACCATCCTTTGCACTGGCCACAGAGAATGATTTTTGTATTTAACAATCTTCTTTGTGCTTCCCTGCCCCTGTGACTTTGGTGCATGCCATTCCAGCCACCTTGGGGCCCACTTCCTATCCATTTTCGTCTCCCTAAATCCCAAACCCATACATTGGGTACCATTTCCTCCACTAAAATATGACCCTCATGACAGCCTGAGTTCAGGCTTCCCTACTCCTCTTAGCACCCACAGGGCTGACAACCATATGTCCCGGCATGGAGACGACAGCCCTGGTTTCAGGTGCACTCTCTCTTGTTTCTGATTTGAAAAGTATATTTTGACTGTGCTGAGAGCAAGTCATTTGTTTCACACAGGGCACTACTCATGAGATTGTATGTTTTAACTTTCTATTTTTGAGTTCTTGGTGTAGTGACTGTGACTCACCCATCTTTCTCTGCCTAATGATGCTTGCATGTGGCAGGAATGTCATATAGCATTTTGGCGAAAAAACATGGGAAGAAGGAGGAGTAATCTAAAAATCATGTTGGCAGTGTTTTCCTGGGTATGATATCAAAAGTACAAATGATAAGAGAAAAAAATAGATAAATGGGACTACGTCAAAGTTAAAAGCTTTTGTCCTGCAAATAATACCACCTCCCAACCCACAGAATGGGAGAAAATATGATGATACTTGCAAATCATATGTCCGAGAAGGGACTTGTGTCTAGAATATATAAAGAACTCAATAATCAAAGAATAAATAATCTAATAAAAAATGGGCAAAGATATCTACACAGGTATTTCTCTAAAAAAGATATAAAAATGGATAATACACACATGGAAAGATGTTCAGCATCATTAATCTTTAGAAAAATGCAAATCAAAATGACCAGATAGCTCTGCACACCCACTGGAATGGCAAATTGAAAAAAGAAGGCAAAAAACCCGGTATGGATGTGGAGGACCTGGAAACTTCGCATACTGCTGGTGGGAATGTGAAATGGGACATTCACTGTGCTAAAGAATTTGATAGTTCCTCAGAAGGTTAGACATTGAGTTATCATAAGACCCAGCAGTTACACTTCTAGGTACATATCCAAGAGAAAGGAAAATGTGTATCTGGACAAAAACGTATGCACAAATGTTTGTGACAACATCATTCATAATAGCCAAATTTTGGAAACAACCCAAATGCCCATCAACTGATGAAAGGATATGGTGTAGCCATAGAATGCGATATTATTTGGCCATAAAAAGGAATTGTACCAGTTCATATGCATGTTACAACGTGGATGAACCAACCAAGCCATTATGCTAAATGAAAGAAACCAGTCGCAAAGATCACATTTTCTATGGTCCTGTTGACTGGAAATGCACAGAATAGGCAAATCTATAGGGACAGAAAGTACATTAGTGGTTGCCTAGGGCTGGGGGTTGTGTGTGAGTGGGATGGGGGGTTAAAGCTAATAGTATGGGGCTTCTTTCAGGTGGAAGGAAAGTTAAAATTAGTTGGTGGAGCTGGTTGCCTGATCCTGTGAATGTACAAAAAAATTGGATTCTATACTTTCAGTGAGTGAGTTGTATCTCAAGCTATTAACACACACACACACACACACACACACAATACATGCTTGTGTACATGCTCAAAATGCAATTTAGAAGTTTTGCTTCTAGATGGTTCCAGTGCTTTCTAGAGGACTCATTCCAAATGTCATTTAGTGCATTTCTAGATGTATTAATATCATATTGTAATGTGCTGCTAATATTTTAGAATTTTACTGAAGATAATGCCCTGTCAATTGATTATGTTAATGTTCTGTCTACTTCCAAAAAGATGTAAAGAAAACTTCAAAATGAAAATAAAAAATCATATTAATTATTCACATTAATTAACATCAGCATCGTGACCTTAGACATAGAAAGGTCATAGAAATGAGGAAACTCTGTTGCTAAAATACTGCATAGTTTTTCTTCGCTTAAAGCTCCTTTTCTATAACATGAAAAGGCTTTGCTTGTAGTCTGATTCCCCAGCCATTGCCTCTGACTTCCAGAACACGTTCTCCATTCCTCTGAAGAAGACTGCATTTTATATTTCTGTTGCACCCACAGCAAAGTAAAATGTGGGTTGCCTGAGGGGAAGTGAACGCGGTCCCCTCCCCCTGCACCCTTCCCATGGTGTGTCCTGTGGTACATCAAAAAGAAGAACCCAGAGACTTTACTGTTTCCTTTGGGGCCTACCAGCTCCCACTATCCTTTAAAGAGGAACAGGGTGACTCCTGTCACTTTCCTCCCAACCCACAGACCAACAGCAAATGAATCAAGTAGTGGTGATTGGTGGGAATGAACTACAAGCCTGTCAGATGTACAGTAGGATTGCTGGAACCCACCTCTGGTCTTGGTGCTGAAAAACTGGTTCAGATGTGATTAACAACAACAAGAAACATTGCAAATTATCCATGTCCCTGAAGTCCATTGTAGTTTCAAAACTGGTATTTTGGGTTTCCCAGTACTTTGCTACTGTTGCTCGTTTCATTATCACGTCACTCAGCAAACACAGATTGAAGCCCTCCCAACGACCAGCCCTCACAGTAGAGATGGGGCTGCAGAGGGAAATAACCCTTTGCCTGATGGGAAGATTGGACAATTTCTGTGATGTGTGATAGGAAAGGAAGCCAAAGAGTGTTGGGATCCAGAGGTGGGAGACATAATCTCTACCTAGGAAATGGTTGAAGGAGAGATAACATTTAAGCTGTATCTTCAAGGATGAGTATGAGTTTGCCAGGCCACAAAGAGTTGGGGGGAGGCTTGTGATGATGGCACGTCAGACAGAGGGAAGAGCAAGCACTTGAAATGCTCAGCAGCTGAAGGGGCTTTGAATACTGAGGGGAGAAATTGTTGCCAGAGACTAGGACAAGTTCAAGATGGGACAGACTGGAGATGAAGGGGAGGTATCAGGTCAATTTTCAGAAGACCTGGGATAGCATGTTAAGGAGTTCCAGGAACATCCAGCAAGGAATAGGCAGCCAATATGGTCTCTGCACAAAGGAGCAGAGGGGTTGTGTTTGTTTTTTAGGAAATTACAGCTGCTAACAGTGGCGACGTTGATGACTCTCTGCTGTGCACCAAACACAAATATTTGAATTTGTGTTCCCAAGAAGCAGAGATGTTTCCTACACTTGTCTTGCTGTGTCCATCCTTAGTTTACAACTGCAACATATGGCCCGTGTTCCCAAAGTTCTCTTCCAAGTCACCATTTAGAACCTGGGAGTTTCCCTATAGAACTAGTATTCTTCATAGTCTTCTGTAACCCATACCACGATTGAAGTCGTGACAGTCCCACTGGAGAACCCAGCCCCTGAGGTTGTCTGGCCTTAGCGCAGCCCCTGGTGTGTGGGGTAAGAACTTGATAACGGTATGTGGAATGAATAGGAAATTGATTCAGAATTCTAACTAGTCATATTAGGAGCTGACTTCCGCTTTCTTGGACGGTAAAGGGCATCTTCAGCTCTTGGCTTTTCCGCAAAACTCTTGGGGTGGCACGATGGGGTGGGGAGACAGGAGCAAGAGTTAAAGGATGTCCTGAACTTGGCAGAGAAACAGGGCCAGAGGCAGCTGTGGGCACAGCTACAATATAGTTGGGCTTGTCCCTGGAGCTTCTTACTGCCTTTCATTTGTCGGCATCCTCCCCTCCTTCCTCCCCATCCCCGGCTCTGGAGACTACGCCCATGTAGTCCTGCCCTCCAAAGGGACTAACATTAGCTCATTCCTTCCCTTCTATCCTTTCATGTCTCCCAACTCCCAGCCTCCCTTTGACCAGAGGCAGGATGCTTGGGAGGAGAGGTGAGCAATGATGGACATATCAAATTTCCACCTATGCGGAGGGCTGGGGTCAAAACCTGCTTGGAGATGGTAATAGCAACTGCCATTTATCGAGTGTCAACTATACACAAGGCCTGTGCCAAATATATTACACGTATTATTTCACACTCTCAGGCCATGGCTAATAGGTACTATTGTCCCCATTTTACAGAGGAGCAAGTTGAGGCTCATAGATGCTGAATACTTAAATAGCTTGCCTAGTGAGTTGCAGAGTTGGGATTTGAGCCCATGTCCTTTTTTTTTTTTAAATCAATTTCTTTCCTTTTTTAAAAGATTTTATTTATTTGACAGAAGCCCAGCGAGAGAGGGAACATAAGCAGGGGGAGTGGGAGAGGGAAAAGCAGGCTTCCTGCTGAGGAGGGAGCCCAATAGGGGACTTGATCCCAGAACCCCAGGATCATGCCCTGAACCAAAGGCAGACACTTAACGACTGAGCCTCCCAGGTGCCCCTTGAGCCCAGGTCTTTTTTGTCTCCAGAGGTTACTGTTCCTCTTGGAATTTTGAGTGCCAAACCCATAACTCTTGGTTCTGAGCCCTTCCTTCTGAAGAAGTGTGGAGATCGAGGGCTGGCTGTTTATCCTACTCAAATTCTGGCTCTGGAAGCTTTCAGAGAAAAATCACAGCAATTTCACATTCCCGGTTTTCTTTCCACCCTCCTGACAGTAAACCTAGCAATACCGGGTTTTCATTATGCAAAAGAAATACTAATTACTATCATTTATCCATAATTACTACATAGCACACTCATGATTACATATATCATTGCCTGTGTCAGGGTAACTTTTGTCTCCATTTTTATTTGGTTACACTAAATTCTGTTCATGTAGTGCCAGCCTTCACAGTTCATTGATCATAAATGTCATCTTAAACTTAGACCTGATAAAATCAGGGAGGATCTTGAGTTGGGGGAAAACAGTGTCAGGGGCAAGGAGCTCCCATTACAAGGTGAAGGCATTTGGAGGGACATCCTGTGGGCACTTGGAAACCCAGAAATCACTGAGAGAGGGAAGCAGCTCGGCCAAGGCCACAATTTAAAAGGGGGGCGGGTGAGTCTGGGGGTGGTGGGCAGATTGATTTAGGTGGCCAAGACTGGTAGCTGGAGATAATTTATTGAAGTGCAGAAAACAGACCATCACAGGAAAGCCCTTTTCCCAGATTTAAGAAACTCGAGTTTATAATCCTAACTACCACTTGCAAACTCTGACTTCAGATGTGTGCCTGGTGGCAGTTTTCTTATCTAGATTGATTTATTGGTTTTCAGTCTCTTCTAGTCCCCCAAACCCCATAATTTCCAAACAGCAGAAGGGCCATGCAAAGGTTGGGCTGTGAGAGAGGCTGAAAATGAATCAAAAGGAATCCAAGATACTCAGATAATTCAGGAGGTTCTCTTCCATGTCTACAGAGTAGTTCATTAGGGTTAGTGTTTTAGCATCGAGAACAAGAGTGATATGGAAGAAGAGTTTTTCCCTAGCAGATGCGGGAAAGTAAAAATGGGTCTGTTTGCCTGCAGTGCCTCCAAGTTTAGCTAGTCCCTTCCAGCTGCCCTCCCAGTGAGCCCCAGGGGAAAGGGTGTGTCCAGGTGTGTGATTTTGCATTTTAGGACAGGATTTTCTTGGGTGCGGTTTGGGCAAAGTGGGGTCCCGCTTTACTGGAAGAGGATCTTCTGGAGGTCTATGATAGTTAAGGTAATGCTGGGTGCCTTAATCTCAGTGATGGAAATGTACTCAATGGAAATGTACTTCTCACTCTTGTGTAGCTCAGTTTTGACAGCAGGAAAGAGTGGAGGTGACTTTGCTTCAGGCAGTGGTTCAAGGATCTGAGATGATAGAGACTCTATCCTTAACACATGTCTTCTCTCTCTGGTCTTTCTTCATGTGAACATCTAACCCATAAATGGGGAAGAAGAGGGAAAAGGGAGAGTTACTTGGGAGAAGTTTTAGGGTCAGGCCTGGGTGTGAGAATATACTATTCTGCCTACACCCGATTGACCAGAACTCTGTTACAGGGCTACAAAAAATTGCAAAGAGGGTGGAAAATGTAGCCCGGGTGGAAATGTGTGCTTAGGAGGGAGAGGAGATGGATTTGGTCGGTGATCTCTGTCACAGGAGCTGTATCAGAATAATTCATAGTCAGTCCCAACTTCTTGGAATTCCAAGACAAAGGCCTTGTAAAGCTCTTATGATCTCTTCTTTGAGTATGTTCAAGGCAGGTGGCATAAATGTTCTGGATAATCCACATTCTATATAATGCATAGCAGCAACCCTCAAAGATTTGGTGGATGTTAATGATGGCAGTTTTCATTCCATCACCGTTTCGTTTATATAAATTCTTGTTTGGTTCAGGTTTCACTTTCCCCTACATTTTAGTCCATTTTTCTTGACCCCAGAGGGCTTACTAACGTTCGTCCTTTTGCTGAGGCAACTCTATAAAGAAATCTCTAAAAATGACATCTGTAACAGATTTATGATCAGGGTTAAATTGATCTCATGCTTTGGTTCAAAAACAGTTGCCATGTTAGATTAAATGAAAGTGCATATACCTTCATTCAGGGTACATGGTCGAAAAAACCCAGAAAGTGATCAAGGAAACCACGTAGAAAAATACTATGGAACCAAATTAGAAGGGACACAGAGTAGGTAATTTTGTGATCATAGCTGCCTATCGCAGCTGTACAAACCAAGGTAATGAGGCGGTGATGTAATCTCTTGTAAAGAATAAACTGATTTCCCATGAGATTAAACATGAACTTCCCAACCCTGTGTGCAAGGTCCAGATATCTCCTCTGGTCTCCCCTAAACCCTAGGATCATTATGAGATTTGAATTCATGAATTGAACGACTTGTAGAGTAAGCTGAACTTTACAATCCTTTTAAAATTTTGCCTTTAATGTTTATGTCACAGTTCAATGGCAGACTTCTCATTGGTTTAGTTCCTGATGTCTGGATGGTCTTGTAATGTGACCTTTGTACCTGTATTCTCGGTGTTGGGACCCTTGCAGAACCATTATCTTAGTGGCTGGAAGAATCAGAATGAACCATCCCAGAATAGAGAAACTCTCCATCACAGAATAGATATTTGAGATTTTTCTTTTTAGTCACAGATAGAGACAGATTTCTTCATTTCTGGTTTATGACCATTAAACAATGGTTGAGAGGTTCCCAACGGTTGGATATTAAGTATTAACAGAGAGGTCATGAATGCAGCCTGTGGTCTAATCAGAACATCAGTCCCATTACCTAGCTGTCTCAATAATTGTTTATTTAAGGAATCAAATCTTTAATCTTTTAAGAACTGTATTCAATAGAACTCGTACTGCGCATGTCTTTAATTCAATTTCTCAGAAACTCAGGATGGCGCGTGCACTACGTGGTGTGACAATGAACCACAGATGTGCACAGTTCGTGTCTTCCTGTGGGTTTTAAATCTGTTAGTGAGCATTCGCCATGAGGGAGCAACCTGGGGTCTATCGTGTCTTCCTTTGTGTCCCTGTCCCCAGCTTCAGGCCAGCACGTCATGCTCCATAAATATTTGTTGAGTATGTGAAGGAACATATGGAATAGCCTTCCTTGATACAGGTCACGGTGTGTTTCATATTTAGAATATGAGTTTAGTAGACACCATTTAATTTCTGTCATATAAGAAGCACATGTATTTGTGCTTGCCTTTAATGTCATTAACTTTTTCCTAATTGAGGATTATCCCAGATCATGACTTGTCTTCCTGTTTCTAGTCATTTCTTATCACACGTAGATTTAGGCAAGCTATACACATTTGCTGACTTGATTCATTCATGTGAGATTTTTGTCCAAGGTGGCCAGAAAAAGAAAATAAGAAATACTTACCTTCATCTTCGCCAGCTAGCTAATGGAAAACTTGAAACTAAAATGACCTGAACTGGGGTACCTGGGTGACTCAGTGGGTTAAAGCCTCTGCCTTCGGCTCAGGTCATGATCCCAGTGTGGGTCCTGGGATTGAGCCCCACATTGGGAATCTCTGCTCAGCAGGGAGCCTGCTTCCCCCCATCCCTTCTGCCTGCCTCTCTTCCTACTTGTGATTTCTGTCTGTCAAATAAATAAATAAATAAATAAATAAATAAATAAAATCAATCTTTAAAAAAATTTAAAAATAAAAATAAAATGACCTGAACTTACTTAGCAAAAAAGGGTGTGCGTAGAGGACCACATGGGTATGAGTAGATAAATTTCCATTTACCAAACGCTTACAATGCACATTGTCCCATTGGCTCTTCACCACAGTCCTGGATGGAAGGTGAGGTTTTCAAAATCCCCATTAAGGGAAAACTGACACTCTGCTCAAGGGACTTGTAAGTGGCCTGTGGCTAATGAGTGTAGAGTTTAGCTCTTAAAACCTAGATTACTTATTCCAAATTTACTACACCTTCCTCTTCATTAAGTGTAAAAGGTTTGTTCTTTGTGTATGTGTGAGTGTCGAGTTGTACTTTTTTTTTTTTTTTTTTTTTTTTTTTTAAAGATTTTATTTATTTATTTGACAGAGAGAGATCACAAGTAGGCGGAGAGGCAGGCAGAGAGAGAGAGAGGAGGAAGCAGGCTCCCTGCTGAGGAGAGAGCCCGATGCGGGACTCGATCCCAGGACCCTGAGATCATGACCTGAGCTGAAGGCAGCGGCTTAACCCACTGAGCCACCCAGGCACCCTCGAGTTGTACTTTGATGCACATACTGAAGCAGGACTTTCTAAAACACAGAGTTTCCATATAAAATGACTGGCCTAAGACATGAAGGCTGTCTTGGCTGTGGTGCGAAGCAGCTGTGCATGTCTCTGAGGGAGGTCTTCCCATCTGTCTGGGACTGTCTTTTCTTCTATAAAAATGGTGGAATGAATACATGACCTGTCTCTACAGGACAGGATAGTTGGACACAGTAGATCTCAGAGGGTTCATGAATATAAATATAATCATTGCTTTTTTTTTTAAAGATTTTATTTATTTATTTGACAGAAATCACAAGGAGGCAGAGAGGCAGGCAGAGAGAGAGGGAAGCAGGCTCCCTGCTGAGCAGAGAATTTCATGTGGGGCTCGATCCCAGGACCCTGAGATCATGACCTGAGCTGAAGGCAGAGGCTTTAACCCACTGAGCCACCCTGGCGCCCCATAATCATCGCTTTAAAGCCTGTCGTCAAGAGCTATTTATTGAAAATATTTATATTTAATTTACATAGGTAGGCGATAGGGGTTGTTAGTAAAATTGCAGGTGAATATCCTTGACTGTTACCCATCGCTGTATTTTTTGAACTTCTCATCTGTCTCCTAATGTGTGCAAGAAACCTCCTCAGTTTAATGCAAAATACAAGACAGGCAGGTGTTGGGCACTCCTGCAATGTCAATTCTGTGTAATCTTTTATTGTTGTGTACTGTAAACTGCGTAACTGGACTAGAGCAATGTTTATACAAAAAAACAAAAAACAAAAAACAAACCCCAAAACACAGCTGCCTTGATCTTGAAAGCATTCCAATTATTTAAGAGCACTTTGGCTTTTTATTTTTTAATCTGTGGCTAAACATTTGTCAGAGTTTTTCGTTTGTTTGTTTATTTGTTTGTTTTGTGTTTTTTTTTGTGTGTGTGTGTATGTGTGTGTGGCTCTTTTGTGGTTAAGGTCCAGCATCTCATAGTTGTTTTTGAAGAACATCTTGTGACAGGAAAGATTTCTGCCATATAATTTGGGAAAGGACAGCTATAATAAAGTCTATTAAAAAAATCTGAACCTGACTAAAAGAGGAGTTGATGGTGCATTACTACTAAGCTTATTAATACAAAGGTGCCTTTTAGAGATTTGCTTATTTATTTGACAGAGATCACAAGTAGGCAGAGAGGCAGGCAGAGAGAGGAAGGGAAGCAGGCTCCCTGCTCAGCAGGGAGCCAGACTTGGGGCTTGATCCCAGGACCCTGAGATCATGACCTGAGCTGAAGGCAGAGGCTTTAACCCACTGAGCCACCCAGGCGCCCCCAAAGATGCCTTTTAAAGGAGGATTTTCAGTTTATAAATTCTTTAATAGGGTATTTGTTATTCTTTCTGCTTTGGCTAATTAGCAACAAAGCTTGAGGATCTGGTAGCAGTGGTATTTTATTTCATTAGAATATTAAAAAGTATTAGAGTAAGTAGTTGATCTAAAATGCAATGAATTGAATGAGTATAAAAAAATGCTTAAGACAAATGTAGAGAAACATTGATAGAGACCTTACTATGCACCAGTCTCCGTGCTAACTCCTTACGTATTTTGTCCCATTTAAGACTCAGTGACCCTTGTGCAATTGGTACTATTGTATTTCTATATTACAGTCAAGGCTGAAGTTAAGGGACTTGCCCTAAGTAATAGTCCCAGGGAATGGCAGAGCTGGGCTTTGGATTCGATCAGTTGGACTCCAGAGCCAGTGCTTTCAGTCCCCTGCCAGCTGCACATCCAGTCTGTGGTAAAAAAGGATGTAGGTCCACATGTATCCATAAGGCATATGCTTCAAGGCACATTGTTCTCCCTCCAAGGACTGTCGGTAAGTGGTAAAACAAGGTGGAGGACAGTGTTTACTTATGCTTCATCTGTCCTTTTAAAAAAAATTATATGTATCTCTATATACTTTCTTTGAAAGGTCTTTAAGGTCACCTTCAGGGAATAGTCTGGGACCCTGGGGGACTCGGGTAAGGGTGAGATTTGGGTCTTTTGAATTACTAATACTGTGCACAGATACTGTTTTAAAATCCAGTTAAACATGACACTGTTAAAATCTAGTGAAAAAAGTAACATATCCTAGGTGTTCATATATTTGAAAACTTCACTTTGGAGACATCATATCTATCTGCTTACTTTAAAGCATGAGATACGGAACATTAACGCTGCACACGAGAATGTACTGATCCAGGAAACTTGGATTCTGGGCCTGATTATGCCACTCATCAGCTCTGGAGAAGTTACTCATTCATCATCATCAGGCTTCAATTTTCTAAGCTGTAAAATGAGGAGAGAACAAGCTGTCTTCCGACTTGAAAAACCAGTAATTCCAAAATAAGTCATAAAGAAGCACTTTTTAAAAAACATTAGGTTCCTGCATAAAACGAAGTGGGCTCATGAGAAGAGTGCCATCTTGGCTGTCACTGGGCGAAAAGCACGTGTCTCCTCTGAGCGGTGCCTGTTGGTGGGGGCGTGCTGGAATTGCCGTGAAAGTGACCCAGAACAGACGGACTGATCCTTGATGCGAAACCAGGATCCCGGCTATCGTGAGCAGTGGGCCGATGGTTCTCAGTTCATGAATACAGTGTGTCAAAGTCAAACAGAAGCTGAATTCAAGACTAATTACCAACCTGTTTCAATGACTCTTTTGTTACTGATTTGTAGAGATCTATCAAGCATAGGTTCTTCAAAATTTGCTATCATTCTGGACTCCGTGAATGACAATAGAAGTTGGCAAACTTACTCTGTAAAGAGCCAAATAGTAAAAATTGTATGCGTTGTGGGCCATATGTTCTCTGTCATAGTAACTCAACTCTGCTGTCACAGAAGCAGCAGTAGATAGTACATAAATGAATGACTATGGCTGGCCTCCAGTAAAACTTTATTTACAAAAACAGGCACTGGGCCATATTTGGCCCATGGTTCCTAGTTTGCTGGACCCCGAGTTGTGATAAATGCCTCCCTTAGTTGTCTCTTTACACTGCAATCCTGAGATAAGTTACCCGATGGCCTCCCCTCTCTAATTCCTGAATGTGGGAATAAACGCTTCCCTTTTGCAGCTCCCTGCCTTCCATTATTCCTTTCTGAATAACTTAGTTCGCAAATGCAACATTCCACTACATCACCCTGATGCCAGCCCTTTTTTCCTTTTACAGATGGCCTTCCTTGTTTCTTTTTGCTCGGAACTAGTTCCTCAAGACAGGGAGTTAGAGTTTTGTTTTTGGGTTTTTTTTTTTTTTTTTAACATTCCTTTGCTTATATTACCATTTTTACGTGATTTCAACCTTGACCCCCAAGATGTTTTGCTCACATATCTTCTGTACCCAGGGAATTGTGGTAAGCCTTATTTAGAGTCTTTAAGCCATGATTGGTTAACTTCTCACTAACCATTCTCTTCCCTTTCTTCAGTGAAGATCGCCCACATTTAACAAGCCACTCTCAATGAGCCAAAGGGGTCTGGAGGTGGAATTAGTCTTGGCAAATTATTTGCAAAGACAGATGTTGGTCTCTGAACTTAATGCATTCCTGGAGAGACCCCTGCCTTGGCCAGGAGAATTGGGAACAGGCCTTGTCTGTGGTAATAATAGCTGGCTCCAGTCCTAGACAGTTCCCTCCCGACCTCCATCCCGTTCATATCCGTGTCCTATCCCTTGGTGCACCTTCCCATCTGCATCCCTTCTTTCCCAGCATTCCTCAGTTCTAAAACTTCACCTGCTATGGACAAACTTGATGCTGGCAAAGCTCTCCACTTGTATGCATGAAGGCTCATCGATTACTGTGATTTACTACACGCTTTAAATTCACTGCTTTTCCTATTCAGCAATTTAGCCGTGGCCCCGGATAAAGGTGATTTGTGTGATCCGTCTTGCTTTATGCCTCACTTGACATTCTGCCTTTTTCATGACAGGTTGCTGAATGCTATAAAGCCAGGACTTGTTAAAAAGATCAATAGATTGCCTACCCCCATTGCGGGATTGGTGAGTATCCAGAATTGAGATTTATTTTCCAATATTCCTTAGCTCTAACCTAAGGGTCATGACAATGCCATTTATTACAGTTTTCTCCTGCAATATATGTTACACTTGAATGAGGATACATTGAATCCATTAAACTGAGAGGTCACTTAAAAATGAAAGATCGCAGTTATGCCTAAATGGCAACTTAATCTTTGTTTGTATCCTTCCCATGAGTGATAAGGACCATCATTCTTAAAGAGGTTAATTTGTTTTGGGGCGAGAGGCTGATAATTAGGTTGACCCCAGGGGGAAGAATGTGATTGTAATTATGGTTTTCTCATTTCATTTTTTACTGCATTCCCCTGGAAGGAAAGGGAGGGGGGGGAGGTAGAGAAAGAGAATTTCATGATTTACAAGCAGGACTTCCATCATAAATTGCTGGTTTTGGCCTTAAAATCTACCTGTGTTTAAATACCACATTTGGAGACCAAATCTCTTCTAAAGACATAATGGGTGCTCAGGTGATCCTTATGTCATCGGGAGACTTGTCTCAGAAAAGCCCTTGCCCTCCTGAACCTATCTGTTTAGACAGACAAAACGCGTGGGGTCACATGTGGTCAGAAGCTGAAGTTTTTAATGCATTGATATATAATTCCTGGCGACTCATGTTAATTATTTAGTTGATGTTGCCTTTTTGGTGAAAAGGGGGAAAGTGGAAGATCAAGAAGACAAATATAGCTTAGTTCCGGAAGGACCGTGCACACATACACGTGTGCACAAAATGCTAAGGATGTATGTGGCCCAGTAAGGACTCACTGACTGTTTCCAGTGTGACCGTCTTCTCTGCATGTGGTTTGGCAGAAAACAATTAGAAAAATGTCAAGAATTTAGGCAGGCTCCTACACAGACCTTACTGAGGGTTGTCAGAAAGTTTCTTTGCCATATCAGGATGACTAATTAAAATTAGAGGTACCTCCTTTCCCCCGCAAAAAGAGATTCTGTTTGTGAACCATAAGGGTTTTGGTAATAAGGTTTGTGGTTTCAGCAAGTTGAACGAAGTGGATTTTTTTTTTTTAATCATAAGAATTGATATTTCTGTGAATGCATTTTATTTCCCATACTGGTCAGTAGGTAAGCTGGTAATTACTCTTTAAAAAATCTTTCTAGTGTCATTTGTTGGAATCATGTAGCCAGGTAAGTTAACAGATGGATAGACAGTAGATAAATCTGGAAGAAATGGATTTGAATATTTTATAAAATAATCTCTGTATCTGTATTATGTATTACATATAGTAATGTGTGTATATATTATTTTAGAATTTTTATGAAGTCCATTTCTTCCAAATGTTAAGGTCACAGTCTTAATAATGCTGACAAATATCTGTTTGGCCTCAAGCCTGTGGCATTTCCTGACCTTGGAACTCTGGGATTTTATGTTATAGGAATAAAATGCACAGCATGAAGTCAAGGGAGTAAAATCCACAGAAACCAAAGCAATAGCCCAGAGTCCAGAAAAGGAGAAAAGGGTTTTGAAACTTTAATTCAAATGTGAATCATAAATAATTCTAGCAAAATTACAGGTTTAGGACACGTGCGTTGATCTTTATAGCATTTCTTATCATGGATCAAATGTTACTCTTCACATATTGCCTCCACTTTAAAGCAGGCAGGAATTTGATTAAAGAAAACAAGGGGCTCTGGTTGCTTTCCTCCCACTGCTGTCCTTGACTTTTATTTCTCCTCTTCTCCTTTCCGTGTGAGTTTCCTTTCCGCTTTGTCCTTTCCATCATTTTTCCTCTTTCTTGCCCTTTTCTGAATAACACTTCCTCACTTATCTTCATTCTTTATCACCTATATCTTTTTTTTTTTTTTACCAGTTTGTTATTGTGGTTGTTTGTAATAAGAAATATATTTGGTCTTTGTCCATGTCTAGCACAGAGCTCCTAAAACCCTTGGAATTTCTTAAGCAGTAAGAGCCACGGGGACATCTTTGTAGTACTATTTGGTCTTTTGTCATTGGTTCTTGAAATAATGCTAGTCCTATAAAGTTTGAAGGAGTGTCTTGTTATTCACAACCTTTGAACCACACCTGACTTTATGTTAATGAGGTAGGTGACTTCTGGAAAGCCCCAAGGTGGGGGGTGGAGGATGGTTGCCCGGGGAACCCAACCAGGTGATTGGAGGGTTGGAACTTTCAGCCCCAGCCCCAAACCTCAGTGAAGGGAGAAGGCTGGAAGTTGAGTGCAGATGCCAGTGGCCAGTGGAGCCTCCATAAAAAACCAAAAGGGCGGGGTCTGGAGAGCTTCCTGGTTGGTGAACCCAGGGAGATTTGGGGAGAGTGGCAGGCCCAGAAAGTGTGGAAGTTCTCTGCCCTTTCCCACATGTCTTGCCCTGTCACATACTTTTCCATGTGGCTATTCATCTGTATCCTTTATAATATCCTTTATAGTAAACTGGTAAATATCAGTCCATGTTTTTCTGAGTTCTGTGAGCCATTCTAGCAAATTAACCAAGCCCAAGGAGTGGGTCATGGAAACCTCAGATTTATAGCCCATTGGTCAGAAACACAGGAGACAACTTGGCTTTGGGATTGTTACGGGAAGTGGGGAGGGGAGCAAGTCTCACAGGACTGAGCCCTTAATCTGTGGGATCTGACATGATCTCCAGGTACAGAGTGTCAGAACTGAGTTAATTGCATGATGGTGTTGGAAACACACACAGCAGAGTTATCCTTAGTTCTCCTGAAAATACTTATCTAAATGTAATTAATTGCAACCCATTCATTAATGATTCCTGATACTACAAATCTGGCCAGATGTGTTTCCTCGCCTACAATTACCTTCAAAACAGCATTGCCAAAAATTCGTACAGTAGTTGGGTTCCTGGCAAGAAACAAAACTGCCACCCTCCTCTCCTCCATCCCCCCATTCTGTTAATGTTCTTCTAGGTTCTTTCTGAAGAAGACAACAGATCTGTTGTCTCATTTCTTTCTGTATGCATGTTCTTGTCTGTCTCCATGATTCCCACTTTTCATAGCACTGACCCAAATCATCATTGCTCACCACATTTTTTTCTCCTGAACTCTGGACCTCTTGTTCGGTTTACTGGACAGCTCCATCTCAATGTCCTACCAGCACCACAAAGTAACATACTCAAATTAGAATTAAATGACCACTCCCACCCACTGATTTCCCAGTGCCAATAAAGGCATCACAGACCTATAGTTGCCCAAGTTCAGTTCTCAGAGAATCTGGCAGCTTTCCCCCATCTGTCTGCTTGTCTGCATCTCCTTGGCCCCTGAACAAGGCCTAGAGTAGGCCTGCTCTCTTGCCTGGATTATTATAGTCAACCCACAGTTCCTCAAACATTATTTATTCTCATGTACAGTGCCTTTGCTCATGATACCTCATGTGAATATAATGCTTTCCCCCTGGATTCTCAACACAATCCAATTTATTTATCAAGACCCAGTGAAAAACCACTTCCTTTGGGAAGCCTTTAATGGTTATGGTGCATATGACCTTTTATCATAGAATAACAGCATTTCTTAGTTTAGGAAAAATGGAATATATTAGAGAGATAAAAGATAACTTTTGAAATATGCTTTGGGGAGTAAGATTTTGAAAAACTGTTGCTAGCAATTTGAAATAGAAGGTATGTAAATGGTTTAATATTTATGTTAAGACATTGTAGCTTTAAACAGTTAATTGGCCATGATCAAAGTTACCAATATGTATGGTGGGTACAAACAACGAAAGGTGTCCTGGTATTGCACTAAGAAGTCACAACATCACCTTGATAGAATGTCTGCCAAAATATTTGGCCTGAATCCAACTCTGAGGGAATAATCAGAAAAGTCCAGTATGAGAGGACATACCATGGAGACACCTTCCCTCCCCAAAAGGCTAGAAGTGTGGTTACAGATGAAAGGTGACTAAGGTGATATGCCAAAAGACACGTGATCCTTGATTGAGAAGGAGCACCTGTGAAAGACATTTTTGGGACAACTGGAGGAATTTGATGTAGATCGAATATTAGATAATAGTATTTTCTCAGTCTTGAACTTCCTGCATCTGAGAACTATATTGTCAAAGACTGTTCAGCAAATAGAATTCTGTGTCTGCAGTGTATAATTTTATATACACAAACACTGGAGAGAGTGAGAGAGAGAGAGACCGAAAGGAAGGAAGAGAGGGAGGAAAATGTGGCAAAATGTTGGCTCTAGAGAAAGGGTCTATAGTTTTCATGGTACTGTTCTTGCAACTTTTCTGTAGGCTTAAACATTTGCAATATAAAGAGTTGGAAATTAAAAGACATTACTTCTCTTTTCTTGAGGGGCTGGGGTGGGCAACCTTGAGTAAGCAGTAGATTTGACCATCTTGGGTCAGCAGAGATGAAGTCTTAATTTATTTGACAGAGAGAGAGAAAGAGAGAGAGGGAAGCAGGCTCCCTGCTGAGCAGAGAGCCTTATGCGGGGCTCAATCCAAGGACCCTGAGATCAGGACCTGAGCCGAAGGCAGTGGCTTAACCCACTGAGCCACCCAGGCGCCCCTGAGATGGCAGACTTTTATGTGAGCACATTTTTCACATGACATTTTCTTCCTCTTTTATTTGTGACAGTCAGGAAAGAGCAGACAGCTGCTCAGGTGCTACCCACAGACCTCTAGTCTGGTTTGAACTCTTGTCAGGCGGTTGACAGGTCCTTGACCATCTAGCGATCAAGAAGTCCTCAGTAGCAGGGGCCACGGAAACCTAAGAAGTGTGGCCAGGAGGGTTTTCATGCCTGGAACCCATGCCTGTGTGTCTTAATGGCCTGGTGCTGAGAAGAATCCATTAAGATGGCCCAGCTGCTTGACTTGAAGATAAATAGAAAAGTGTGTTTTCACAGAGCAACCCCAAATTATAAACACGTGTAGATTTACAAAGGCATGAATAGGTGTAGTTCAGCCCCTGAGTTGATCTGTGGTTGCAAAGAATTCAGGGGTGAAGGTGTTAAAACAAAGTAGTTGAAAATGATTTCCTGGCAAGGATGCAAAGACCCTGGATCCGGGTCTGGGTTTCTTCTGTAAGGATTGCTGACATACGCAGCCGCGTGGTGACTGCCTGCAGATGCTCGCATTCTTTTTTAGGTGTTGGTGATACAGTGAGCTGTTGCCAGAGACAAAGACCTCAGATTTAGGTCTTGGCATACCAAAGACGTTGAAAAATGCTGCCCTTTAATCTGCCAGTGTGTCAGGATTGCACAATCAAGCCACATCCCAAAATGTAATTTAATGGTCATTAGAGAGTGTGCGAAATTCTCTTTCATCCCAGAAACAGACTCTGTGGAAGAGACACAAATGTATGAAATCCTTGCTAACAATAGGAACTTAGGGATGAAGCTTTCTCTTGCACAGATTTTAATTGTAACGGCCATTGTGTATGTGTGAGTGTGTGTGCGCGCGCACACGTGCGCATGTATGAAGTGTAATGGGGAAGAGATGATATTTGGGGATTCTGTCCTCGGAAGCGGAACCTTTGCAGAGCTATCATGAAATATTTGCCTGATCTTGCCTGTGAATCCATGAGGATGAAAGCGATTTGTGAAAAAGGGAATTTTACAGGCGCACCTGGATGGCTCAGTGGCTTAAAGCCTCTGCCTTCGGCTCAGGTCATGATCCCAGGGTCCTGGGATCGAGCCCCGCATCGGGCTCTCTGCTCAGCGGGGAGTCTGCTTCCTCCTCTCTCTCTCTCTGCCTACTTGTGATCTGTCAAAGAAAGAAAGAAATTTTTAAAAAATCTTTTTAAAAGCAGAATTTTACAGCTGGAGGGGCATCTTAGAGATATTTGGGTTACAGATGAGGACATGTGGGTCTATAAAGGGGAACTCTGCCCAAGATCACACAAAGAGTAAATGCCGAGATGGGTCCAGAGGCCAGGTCACCCTCCTTTTTGGTTGTCTTTCTCATAAATGCTTCCAGTTGAAAATGGGATACATGTAAATGACAGATATTTCCCCTCTGTGGAAAAGAAGGGAAAGCAAAGACTTGCTTTTTTAGTTCATCTCTCTCCTGCCCCCGCCATCTTTTGGCCACTACCTTCTAAGTATCTTCCCAAGCTCTGTGAAAGGCTTTAACTTCTTGGAGCAACTCTTTGCCTCATGAATGCTAGAGATCTGACTCTAGCTGAAGTTCAGTAAGGTTTAGCAGAAATGGAACTGGTAGAATTATCCTACCATTTAGTTAGCCTAACCCACTCAAAAACTTATTTTTTAGAAAAAGGATGTATTTTTCCTTAATCCAAAGATAAGATTGCAAATATACTTAGAGCTGAGCTTCCTGAAATGGATTAAAAAATGTAAGTTTCCATAAACTCTGTGGACTTTAGGAAGCTTTCAAAGGGTATCTGCTTTATTTTACGAAACTGATAGCAGATGGGGTGGTGTTTCATCATCTGAGGGAGGTCAGAGCAGGGGAAGAGATGAAAAGGCTGTAGAGATTTCCATATTATGAGAAGCTTAAAAATATTGTTCTGGACAAAAAGTAAACACACAAAGCTGTTGAAAACTGAGTAGCAGTTGTGAAAAGCCCTTACACAAACGTCATCATTTTAGGAAGATGACAACACCATAGATGTGAGGCCCACATCTATGTTTTGGGTCTCTGCCTGCCAAGGACTGGTTTCCTGCAAATCCTACCTGCAGGTTAGCTCCTGTGTGCCTTAGCTCATCTCCAGCAATGTCCGATGTTTTAGGGTTTTATTCTACAACTGCCTTTAGAATTTTTCGAGCATTTCCCTTCCCTTCAAGAGGCTGGCTTATAGGTGTCCTCAGAAGAAGCCAGTCCAAGTTCTCTTCTCAGCCTCTGTTTCTCTTCCACTTGAAGTTATGGTTTGAGGCCAGGAGGGAGGCAGAGCATGCAAAGAGGGGCGCCAGAGGTGTAAATGACCATAATAATAAACATCATAGAGTAAATGCCTAGCACGGACCAGGTACAGTGCTGGATTATCCGTAGTCTTTACAACTGCCCTGCGATGTAGTTATTGCTCTATCCTTACATATCTCAGGAAACAGAGGTGCAAAGGCGTAAGTTACCAGCTTTCCAGTAAACAAGAGGCAGAATTGAGATTTGGACCCTGGTTTGCCCAACTCCAGAGACCGTGCCCTTTCTGGTATGTTACACTATGTCCTTTAGGCCTTTTACTATGTCACTGGACCTCAACACTCCTGAATATCTATTTCCAGAAGTGTCAACCTCTAAGGAGGTCTCATATGTTTTGAGAAGACAACCTCTCATCCATCTCACTTAAGGTTTATTAACTTTGCCAAATTGAGGTGGTGGCCTGTTTTTAATGGGTAAAATTTAAAATCAGTCTCCATGCGGCCACACCTCAAGCCCCACAGTCCATGGGGCACCCGTTCAACAAATGATAAAATAATAGATTAGAAATCTTTACTGAAGTCTTAAAAAAGAATGTTAGGAGTGCTTCTGTTTATAACGTGCAGCAGAACTTTCTAAAATGCCCTCCTCTCTTTCTGTTAGAGTTTCTCTCTCAACACATACACATACACACGCACAAATCTTACTCTTGCCAGCTCACTTCAAATCTCTCCCCATCTCCAACTTCCTAAAATCGTGCAGACTCACACTGGACTCAGTCTCATCTGTCTTGCTTCTGGTCCTTTTCTCTGTCTCTGCTCACCCTCAGCCTTTTCTAGTGCAAAGCAGTCCGCTACACTCAGCTCCTTTCAATTCCCCCTTCACACATGGTTCTGATTCTGGTAACAAAGACTCGGGAGGTAGGCGACACAGAATTCTCCGTCACGGCCAGGGGAGGGGGAGAGACTTGGAATCCTCCCTCTCAGTGTGTTTTCCCGCCTTCCTCTGGTCTTTGCGGTAGTGGCGTGGTCATGATGAGGGGTCTCCGGAGGTGGTCTTGCTTGTCTTTGAGGGACAAGTGAAAACTGGCAGCTGAGAGATGTTCTGTGTGCAGGAGGTATTTTCACAGAAAGAAATGAATAGACCTCGGGAAGAATCTCAGCCAAAATTGAGTTTAATGACACACTTTCCTTTATCCTCATCCCTGGCACGGTGAGAGAAACCTCGGTCATGTTCTCATACCACACACAGAAGGAATGCTCAATTCGCTCCTTTTGAGTATGGTGCCAAGGCCGGGCAGAGGTAGGGATGGTGGTTAGCATTTTAGTAGGTTTGGACACAACTGAGCAAAGACTGCAGGAAAAAACAACAACAAAACATGCAAAGTCTTTGGTGCTCGATCCTGCCTTCAGTCAAATGGTAGAATGTGAACCTGGGCGGTGCTTAGTTCATTTGATGCCCCCCAAGTCAGTATGGCTTGTGTGCTGCTAGTTCTAACAGCTTTCACCGGTAGCTTTTAAGAGTACTGATGGTCTCCTGTCCATTATCTTCTCGAATAACTTTCTCTGGCTGCCCACTGCATATGGAGTATAATACAAATACCTCAGAAAGGCATTTAAGGCTTTCCCTGAGCTAAGGTGACATTCTAGTTTTATTTCCCACTGAATATATTGCTCTTGGGAACCAGGACTACAGGTAATTGGTGAACTAAACCAAAAGACTTGACTGCATAGTGAATACCAGGTAAAAGTGTGACCATTGATGAGAGCCATTCTCCAGTGAGTTGGACAGAATGAAAGAATTCTGCTGCCTACTGATGTGATTGGATCAGACCAATAAGTTGGCTCCCTTGAACATCTATTTGGAGCACTTGGGAAGACTGAATGGAGGGTTGTTCTTTCTTTCTTTCTTCTTCCCATTCATCCTGTGATTATCTACCTGCTGATTTTTTTATTCAGTGACTGTATAATTATCCATTACTGTGTAAGAGATTACCCCAAGACTTAGTGACTTAAAACAAGATTTATTGTCTCATACTTCCTGTGGGTCAAGACTCTGGGCATGGGTTAGCTGGGTCCCTGGTTTAGCGTCTCTCAGAAGGCAACAATCAAGGAGCTGGCCGATGCCATGTCAGGACTTGACAAGGGAAGGATCTGCTTCTAAGCTCACTCACGCGGGTATTGGCAGGATTCAGTTCCTTGTAGGATGTTGGCCAAAGCTGTCTTCTGTCCCTTGCCATGTGGGCCTGTTCACATAAAACATCTTATAATGTGGCAGCTCATTTCACCAGAGTGAGCCAGCAAGAAGAACTGGAAAGAGAGAGAGAGAACAAAGAAGATGGAAGTTACAGTCCTTTTTAACCTTATCTTAAAAATAACGTTTCATCCTCTCTGCCATATTGTCTTAATTAAAAGCAAGTCACAAAAATAAGATAAAACAAAAGCAAGTCCCTAGTCAGCCCACCCTCCAGGGCAGATCGCACAAGGACCTACAGGGTGACCAGGAGGAAGGGTTCCTGGGAGCTCTTCAGAAGCTGCCTGCCACTGTGAGTGAAATGGTTATGTTAATCTATTTAGAAATCAGGCCAAAGATTGCTTATTTTCCTGAAAATGCATCTCTTATAGGGCTTTAAAGATAACGCAGTTTTCCTTGGACCTCCTCTCTTGCATGACACTTCAGCTCTGTCTTCCAGCTTCCCTCTGCCCAGATACACTAAAGAGAGATGACATGTTCTCTCTTGCTTCCCAACTGAAAACCTACTTGTGACTCAAGACATAATTCCTGCCTTTCAGGAGGCCACGTTCTGAGAGACAAATATATACATACAGTCTAATAAAGATAGAACTTGAAATGTTAATGAAATAGAATATGCAGGGAGGGACAAGAAAAAAAATACCTATTTGAGATTAAGAACTTGGGAAGTTGTGGGATCTGTCTGAACTGGGCATCCACTAATAGTGAAGAGTAAAGAGTTGGGAGAAGCACATTCTAGCTTCCAGGGATGGAAGGAGAATGGACTGAAGCCACAAGAGCCCAGGTCTTGTCTGGAAGGGCTAGTATTTGCATGTGGCTGCAGCTGGGGTCTTAGGACCCCTGAGAGAAATCAGTGCTGCAGAAAATGGACAGGGGACAGTAAGCTGAGACCAGACATGCCACCTGGAGGTGTTTGGACATGTTTTCTATGAGTAAGAGCCATTGAAAACAAAGGAATCCCATGTCCCAGACAACTGTGTGAAAAGCAGACTGTGGAAAGAGACCAGCAGCAAAAGTCAGTTAGGACACAAGTAGTCCAAGCAAGAGATGACAAGCTCCTAAATCTTGGTAGAAGCAGTGGGAGTGGAGGTGAGGAGATAGAATTTATGTTTCTATGTTTTTCCCTGAGTATAATTTGTCATCAATTACAGGACACACCATTTTGTGAAATATGACTAATTGAAAAAAGCTGCCAATTAATTTATGGCATGGCAGTAAGACACCAGTGATGGAAAGATGCATATTTATCTCAGAGGTTTTAAAAAAAAGTGTACATTGTAGAACTGATAAAATCGGATAAATAATCTGAGGAAAATGACATCTACATTTTGGACTCAAACAACCTAGAAAATAACTATGCCATTAAAAGGAATCATGGGAGCTGGGGATGAAAAGTGGGTTCCAAGAGAAAAGATGAATTCTCTCTTGGACATTTTGCGTTGGCTCTATCTAAGAGGTATTCATTCATGTGCAGATGTCTGGCAGACTACTGGAAATGTTGGTTTGGAACTCAAGGAAAAAGTTATAAAAAAATTGGATGAGGTTAATGAATGGATTATTTTGAAGTTAAATCCTTATGCTTTAGTTTATGTGAGACAAGTTATTTCTTTTTCTAAAACCACAAGCTTTGAAGCTTTTCCCTCCCAAATTATAGTCTTATCTTTGGAGTGTGTGAGCTATGTTGGCAGAAATAGTGAGGAGGAAGGAGAGGTGTTGAAATTAGCTGGAGACCACAGGAGGAGCCATTAGCAACTGCACTTAGATAGGAAAATCATGACAGATCGTGGCTTAGGAAGATCTCCAAATAACTGACAACTAATTGAAATACAGTATCTACCAATCTCGTAGCTGCTAGCTTCTCATATTCCCTGAGACTTCCCTCTTAGTACTAGGTAAGCAGGTTAGTATTCTAGCATCGCCATGACAGAAGATCCCTGCCTGGGGGGCCTAAAGTAACAGAAACGAACTTTCTCACAGTTCTGAAGGCTGGAAGTCTAAGATCAAGATGAGGGTAAGGTTGGTTTCTTCTGAGGCCTCTCCCCTTAGCTTTCCCACAGCCATCTTTTTATATTGGTCTCTACTGTGTGCCTGCGCATATCTATGCCCTAATCTCTAGATTAGAAGGTCATGGATTATATTGGGATTAGGGCCCACTCTAATGGTAATTATCTTTTTAAGTACCCTATCGCCACATGTTGTCACATTTCTGAGTTACAGGAGTTCTGACTTCAATATATAAATGGGGTGGGGAGGGGTACCTGGGTGGCTCAGTGGGTTAAAGCCTCTGCCTTTGGCTCATGTCATTATCTCAGGGTCCTGGGATCGAGCCCCGCATCGGGCTGTCTGCTCAGCGGGGAGCCTGCTTCTCCCTCTCTTTCTCTGTCTGCCTCTCTCCCTACTTGTGATCCCTGTCTGTCAAATAAATAAAATCTTATAAATAAATAAATAGGGCAGGGGGCTACGCTCGTCAGCCCATAACAGTGAGTAAGCCAGCCAAGTACTTTACTCATATGTGTTATGAATGCCTAAACCAGCTAGCTAAAATCTTCTTCGTGCACCAGAAATTATTTTTCCAAGCTTGTTTCCATAATTATTTTGTGTCTGTGTCGAGGTGGAGGGTTAAATATAGCAGTGTTATAAAACTTTTTTTCGAGTTTTTTTTTCCCCTTCCTGTCCCTGGCAGGGGGGGTTGGGGAAAACCAAAAAACCATTCTTTGAAGAAAGCAACCACTTGTTCTCTCTTATCTTTCATTGGACGGCGTTCAGTAGTTTGTGACATGACATCAGTTCCTCACTCTTTTCCCCTCAGGAACAGACCTTCAGTTAGGAACTGTGAGGAAAAAATATATATAATAGCAGGAAATACATATTTTAGCCTAAGTTTTACTTCTGTTTTTTGGAACCAAGTTTTAGCTTGTACTCTGAAGCTGGAGTTGTAGGGGTTCTGTTGCTTGACAACAGAAGAAATTTCACCTTATCTCTGTAAGCATTGTATGAAAGGGTCAAACCGTGCTAGGCTCAACCAGTACTTCTCTTATAATGTGCCATAATCTGAGATTGTTTTTGTAGGAAGTTTGTCTTGGCAAACATTTCAAAAGGACTTGCTAGACACCTCTCTTGTAATTAGCTGGTTTCCTGCTAGAATCTTGGGTCTCCCCTTGTCTCAGTGGGTATGAAGATTAGCTTCCCTCTGTGTCGTTCTCTCCCCAATATAAAGTATTATATTTCTGAGTCAGTTGGTTGATATTTATCACTTGTTGATAAATTAATTGTTGATTTATTAATTGTTGCTATTTAACTTTGCTTGGTTTCAAGTTTTTGTTGGACTTGATTATGTTCCACACTTATCTAAAAAAATAAAAGGATGACTGATAGGGTTTTATGGGAATGGTACTTCCCCTCTGTGATCCTCCTCCCTAAAACCCATCACCTTTGTCTGACCGTGAGAAAAATATCAGACAAACCCAGAATGAAGTACAAAATATCTGGCAGGGGATGACTCCTGTCAAGGCCATCAAAAAAACGGGAAAAATCCAGAGGAACTTAAGGAGATAGGATAAGTGAAAATAATGCGGTGTCCTGGATCGGATCATGGAACAGAAAAAGCCCATTAGCGAAAAACGAATGAAATCCAAACAAAAACCTCGTATTTAGTGAAGAGTCGCATCCCAGTGTTTGTTCATTAGCCGTCATAAATGTGTCTCACGGCCGTGTCAGATGCGGACTACAGGCTCTGCCGGGATGCTCCGTACTGTCTTTGCAGTCTCCTGTAAATCCAAAAACTGTACTGAAATAAAAAGTTCCCTTAAAAACTAGAATGAAGTCAAAGATAAAACAGAGTATAATGCATGGAGACGATACGCTAGGAAAGAAACACAGAGGTTATTAATAAATATTGAACGTCAGCCGAACATTTGATGTATCAGTACTAATAGTTGGCAGGTTATGGGGCGGCAGTTGGCGCATCAATCTAATAAGCTTTTATAAATGATGAATTGGTTGTAGACACTGTATTTTATAGCATTCGAAAATTCCAAATGGTAAATCCACATGCAAGGTTTCTGTTCACGTATTTCAGGATCCCCGTTTTTAGACTTTTGCACGAAGAAATATTTCATGTCCTTGAGGGAGGTTTAATAAAAAGCAACAGGTGGGAAATGGGTTTTGCAGTAGCTTGAACGGTCATAACCATAAATACTAGTATCTCGGAATCATACCGGCGGAGCACTGTAAACACATTAATCATCCAACAGTGCAGAAATTCCAACCTCAGATGTCATCTCAACTTCAGGCACAAAGATTCAATGCCTACATTTAAATTCAAAGCACTGAATGGATATGATGAGTCTTTATTTTCGTGGGGAATTCATGGAGTGAGTTTACCAGTTTCCTCATTTATACAGTGCATTTGATAAGCCTCCTCTCCATACGGTGGGATTGAATGAGACGATGTACATAAAATGCCTAATATGAAAAAAACCGCCTAATATGGTTTGGATGGTACATAGTATATTTCCAATAGACTTGTATCTGTGCTTATTATTTATTATGCTCACGATGATTGCAAAGGCTTTAGGATTTCAGAAAGGGAATCAGAAAGGCAGTGACTTGAGTTGGGGTGGGTGGGCAGTCAAATAGCTACTTTGTTTCAGAGTTAGAACTTGAACTCTCATCCCTCAGGTCCTCTTGCTTGGGCACCTTTCCCACAGCCACATTGACCGATGGCATCAGGTGCCTACAGGGCACTAGCAGCTGTCGCAAAGTTCTCCAGCAGAATTGCATTCGGGCCCCTGCCTCTCTTGGGGATTCTGTTCCCCTTCCTCAGAGGGAGCAGAATTCTCCGCCTCCCTCCCCAATAGGTGTGGCAATCACGCTCTCTTCCAGTAAGTTCCCTTTCACTTCATCAGCATTTCAGGCTGCGGCAGCCTGCTCCTGGGCAGAGCTGGGTTTGCTGTGCTGGGGACAGGCTGGGGAGAGAGAATGTGAGGGAAGGTTGCAGCTGCTGTGTCCTGAGCACCACGAAGAGATGCCCCACCCATCTCCTGGTGTGGGCACGCTGGAGTTTAACGCAGAGCAGGAGCACATGGCGGGGTAAGTAAGACCCATCACCTATATGTGTTTACGGGTGTCCATGAGGGAAGGAAAGAAGCTATTTAGAGGTTAACACTTGGTTTAAAAAAAAAAACAAGAAGTTCCTTTTATACACTTGCGGTGTGGCTAAAATACGATCACAGTTCCTTTCCTCTGGAGTTCACCTTGTCCTCTGATAATTCGTGCTACCTGTTGCTTTTAATGAAGTTTTTTCTATCCTCTAAGGAAAGCCTGTTTTTGTTTTTGTTTTTTGTTTTTCCTTTTGGGGTGTGCCATGGAAGACACATAGACATATAGTTTGGTCAGAAGAAAGAGGATTTTCAAGAATTTTGCAAATGAAAAGCAACTGTGCTACATTTTAAAGATTTATCCCAACAGCAGTCCTCTGGGCCCCCACAGCACGTGGTGTCATCGGGAGAACGCGACTGCCAACGTCTGAGGTGTGGTTTCACCTGAGCCCCCTCTCACATTCTGTTCCTCTTTCCACCCACCTCTAGGCGATCTACAAATCTCCATTTCTTAAGATGAGGAGGGAGAGAATTGAGGAGGGGGTTTAAAGACGCAGCGAGTCTGGGCTCAAGGGCTGCTTCTCCCCATCTAGCCCTCCTGGAACCTCGTCCTTCAAAGTCAGTATTATTGCCGGCCGGGGAAGGAATGGAGGTTATTTCTGAGCAATTCTCTAATAAAATCCCTGTCGGACCTGTCTGAATGCTAACGGCTCCATGGCACTGGTTATCTAGGGGAAGGAAATTTTCCTTCGTCAAATTTATGAGGCCGGGTTGAAAACCAAGCTGAAACAGAACCTGGCGAATCCCCATGGCAAAATGATTCATCTTCGTAGAGTTGGAAAATCTATTTTTATCACCTTTATTCAGCCAACTCCTCATTTTTATTCCCTCACTGAATGGCTGCTATTTCCTTCACGGTGCTGAATAAACCAAATGCCTCGGGAGTCAGAAATCTCCCTTCGGGTCGTTCCCAGCGGCGCTGATTCAGCAGCCTCGGGGTGCAAAGGATTGTTTTGCGCTGCCTGGGTGGGTTCTGCTCAACGTGAAGGTCAGACCAGACAGAGGCCGCAGGCGTCCGCAGCCTGCCTTTCATCCAGAGGTTCTGCCTCGGTGCAAGCCCCTCTGCCTCCCGCCTTTGGTGGAAGGTGTGTTCGGGATGGGGGTGGGGGTCCCCCGCTACCCCAGGAGACCTCTCCGAGGATGGGAAGAAGGGGCCAGAATATGCTACTCTCTCTCTCTCTTTCTCTCTCTCTCTGGCTTGCCTTTTTGACCATGAAGCAGGGTCCAGCAAGGTTGCCAAGGGACTTCAAGACACCATTTTCTTCATTTCTTTAGTTCCATTCAGATCTCTGTCTGTGCCATCACAGGCTGTAGCATCTGGCCCCTGGCTCTTGCTAGAGTTCCACAGAAGGCTGAGAGAAGGGATAGCTGTGTTCTCTGTAAGGGATTTTAAAAAGATAAAGAGAAGGAAAAGCTTCTTCCTAAATGTCCCAGGCTAGCAGATTCTGTGTGCGTACTGTTGGCAACGGGGAAAGCAGAGGGGATGAGGACTGTGACATAGAAACGATGTTCGTGGTTGTGGGGGGGGGGGTTGTTTGCAGCATTTGGCACATAACAGGCACTCAGTAAAGGTTTTATTGAATGGTTGGCTGGGGTATAATTCCTCACGGCCCTCAGTTAGTCTCCTCGACAGCTGTTTTTCAAGAGGTGGTATGGTGTGGTGATTAGGAGCTGGCATTTTGGAGTCCGATGGCCGAAATTCAAATCCTGGATTTGCAGTTGAGCTGTGCGTTCCTGGGCAGGGTTGGGAAGTCCCGGAGGCCTCTGTTTCCTGGTCTGTCAAATGGGAATAATGTAGTCACTACCTTATATGCTTTTCATAGAGATTGAATTAGCTAATAGAGGTCAAGAGCCTAGAATTTTGTCTGTGATGTGGTTCCAGATACGAAGAGGAGGAAGAGCAGGAGAAGGACAGGGAACGGGAGGGGGATTGGTTATTGGGATGAATTTGGGAACTTTGGAGATTTTGACTGTGTCTTTTGGGTTCAGTAATTCCCTTAAGCCAGGATTTCAGTGATTTACAAACCACCTTTGGTACAGAGAATAACTTGAGAATAAAAGAATAAAGTGGAATTTGAGGGGAAAAAAGTTACTTCTAGTCTCTCAACAAATAGTTATAGAGCTCCTCCTCCATGCCAGGTACTAAACTAAACATGGGCTGTTCAGTGCTGAAACAAACACAGTCTCAAATGCTGTGGTCTACACTCTGGTGGGTACGAAGGATTCATTGGCTCAGGGAACACGGCTGCTATGTTCCTTTCTCACTGTTAAGAAGATATGTTGACCTAAAACAATGATGCTTTCAAGCGTGGCAGCCAATAACGAGTGAGGGGTAAGGAGATAGGGAGAGTTGTATGCTTATGGAGTGATGTGCAAAGCCCATTTCTGTGGTACGAGGTAGGTAGGAATGGGTATTGGACTGACCCATGAAACTAGAGGGGAATCCAAAGCAGTGATGTGTATAATTGATCTCTGGAACATAAAGGAACACAGATAGTGAAATAATGACAGAACCAAAGCAGTTGTTATAATGATATGAAATAAGAGCCATTAGGCCCCAAGAGTCTTCAAGGTATAGATTGAAGGTATAGATTGGAAAAGGCTGAATTCCTTCTCCCTTTCCAGCTCCCTGCCCCTCCATGGCAGGTAGGCTTCTGCTTGGTCCTTTCAGAGCCCGGAGCCTCGCATCTCTTGGAAATACAAGGATGTATGGGAGCTACTTATCTGCATCTGGTTTGGCCAGTATGTAGGACATTCTGATGTTTCAGTTTGGAGAATCTTTTTTTTTTTGACTTTGGAGAACTTGCCCAGTGATTTGTACCAGCCCTATTAAGCCATTCACTCAGTTTTTCCAGATCTGGTTTTGAGTGATGATTTTATCCTGAGATGTCTTACAGCCCAGACCTGGGAAAGTCACTTCATGTGATCTATGGAATGGAATCATGAACAGTTTTTCATTCTACTTTCATCCTGGTGACTGGATTAATTCCTGGGATCTCTGTTTTCTGTAAACAGTCATTTCTTCCCCAGCAGCCATCTCTCAAGAAACAGAGCTTATGAAGTGAGTGGGACATGGCTGTATTCAGTTCTTACTGTGTGATCCCCATGTAAGCGTTGGCAATGAGCTCCCCGGTATTTTTGTGGGTGGTGCTGGAGAATGAGTTTGGTAAACAGCCCCCTGGCTATTGTTGGCCAGATCCCTGCAAATACCATAGAGGATACAACTTGAATATTCACTGAGATTTCCCTGCCCTTCCTAGAGCTGACCCTAGCACTGACATCAGAAAACCTGACCTGAGCCATGTTGTAAGATGAGGAGCAGCCGGGAGCTGGCCTGTGTTTGCTGGCTTATTCTTGGCTGCTCTGTGCTGGAGTGGGGTTCAGACTGCCTCAAGTTCCCTTTCCTCTTATTGCACAACAAAGGGATTTTCACCCTAGTCCTGAGTTTGCTGGAGTCTCTTCTGATAGACTCTCATTTCATCTTCCTCCTTTCTGTTTAAATTTTCACTCTCAGAATAACTAACCAACCTTAAGAGAGCCTAACTTATTAATTTTATGCAGACTCTGTTACTGCTGCATTTTGCTTTTAGGAATATGGAGAAGCCTAGGAAATTCATATTTATATCTATATCCATATATGTATCCACATATATATAATCTATAGATAAAGGTGTGTGTGTGTGTGTGTGTGTGTGTGTGTGCAGATGGTTTGTTTTCTGAGAAAGTACTAATGGTAGGAGGTGTTTGCTCTCAAACTAGTCAAACAAGGTAATTGAGGACTAAAAATTTAAATAAATGAAATTAGCAATAAGAACCTGTGGGAAAAAAAGAAATACGTAGGAGAAAATCTGATTCAAGTAGACTTATAAAACAGAAACGGGTTGGGAAGAGGGAAGGAGAAAATTGATTGGCTGGCAGCTAGCCCTCCTCTTTCCTGACTTACTTTTTTTTTTTCCTGCCCTTCAATAGCCCATGCTACCTATTTTCAGAGGTTGACCTATTTTCCCCATTTCTCTCTTGTTCCGTTATTGTAAAATAAGTATTTGTAAGATTTCTTGCCACATGGTTATTTCAGCTGTACCCAAAAGTCCATCCATCGCTGTATTTTATGATACCATGAGCAAACCTGAGCTAGGCATTTTCCTACGTCAGAGCGACAGTCTCACATCAGGGCAGGGATTAACAGTAAGAGAGGAAGAATTTACTGTGTGCACTTAGATGAACTCCAATACAGTGACAAGAAGAATTAAAAAAAATGATCAAAATCTTAATGGGTCTCACATTACTGCTAAAGAATTAATCCATTTTGATGTTAGCAAAACTGACTACCAAATATAATGGTCAAGAGATCAGTCGACTTTTAAGAAATAATTAATGGGGGGCACCTGGGTGGCTCAGTGGGCTAAGGCCTCTGCCTTCGGCTCAGGTCATAATCCTGGAGTCTTGGGATAGAGCCCCACATTGGGCTCTCTGCTCAGTAGGGAGCCTGCTTCCTCCTCTCTCTTTTTCTACCTGCCTCTCTGTCTACTCGTGATTGCTGTCTGTCAAATAAATAAATAAAATCTTAAAAAGAAATAATTCATAGTCCTATCTTTGGTATCAATGTTTTTTGATGAGTGACATGTTGATTTGATGAGAGCGAAAATTTGTGATTTGTGAGGGAGAAAGTAACCCGTGGGACTGAGTCTAAGAGAGGCACAAGTGTTTTGTCCCTAAGAGAACTTGAATTTTAAACAGTTGGATTTTTCATGAGATTTCCTCAAAACAACAAGAACCGCCCCCCCCCCCCCCAACACACACACCAGGTTTAATATATGACAATTAGCCTTTGGGTCCATTCTGTCCCAAACTGAAGCTTTCTTCTTTTTCTTTGAGCGCAGAGATCAAGGCTAGCATGTTCTCCAGTAGACTGAAATGTATCCTTGTGATCATTCTGTCTGCATTACAAGCATGATTAGTTGGACAGCAGATGAAGGAATGTTGTCACCATCTCAATTTTTCCATCCCTGTCTGAGTTCCCCCTGCAGGCTTCAGAACCCCAGAGGAGAGCTACACTCCAGGGTCCTGATGTCTTGGCCAGGTTTCTGATGAAAAAACAAAGACATTACTGTGTCATACTTTTATAGAGAGCATATGGTGTGTATTTATTTTGTGATAGGTTTTTATCACTTGGTAGAAAGATGTTACTGTATTTGAAGTGAACGATCACTCTCCCCATCATTTCACAGATCCTGGTTGTTTTTTCACATGGGTGACGGATTTAGGGGGCACGTCGACAAGACTGCCATGGAAATATTTCCTCTTCTAGAAGCGGACTTCTGTCTTTTTATCTGAAATTTAACCTTTTTGCCCATGGTCAGGGTCTCCTGCAGCAAATAACATGGTGAATTCTCAGTCTTGTGTCTCTGACTCCCCACCCCGTCTCTCCAGCCTCCTCAACTCCAACGCATGATTATGCTGGTTGCCTTTTGTGTTATGCTTTGGCTTGTAATGGGCCAGCTGAAAGATAAACTGCTATTAAATAAATCTCTGACCCTTTTGAAAACAAATAGAGCTGTTGAAAGAGTTTAAGAACATAGTGACTCCTTGAAAGATGGTCAACATTCTTGAACCCTTTGACTAAAAATGAATTTTCTTCTGTGTGTGTGTGTATGTGTGTGTACTGAAATTTATAAAAAGGAACCTCGGTAGCAAGATATTTGAAGCCTTTTGTGTTCTTAACCTTGCAGTGTTTTTCTTGGCAAGAGTTGAAGAAAACGTAGCTGTCATCTATTTTCTGCTCCCGTTGAGGAGAGCAGCTGGAGTGGGAGACTCTGGGGTGGCAGGGAGAGGCCTGCAGTGGAGATAGAGGCCCTGGTGCCACTGGGGACCCAATGCTTACCTACTTATTCCATTGCCTTTACCCTGCTCCCCAAGGTGGAATCTTTTTTTTCTTTTTGTCTTTTCTCATGTGTCTGCCCTGCTGTGGGGTTGGAGCACTGGAGTCTACCTTGGACTACACACATCCCATGTTGCCACTGGGTTCATCTCTGGACCCTAGACCAGCCTACTGCCATTAGGATGGTTACCCTTCCTCACGAGCCACTTTTATTGGTGCTGAGGCGGCTGATTGGGACTGCACAAGCTTTGCTACCACAGACTCAGCTCTCTGTGGGACTGCGCACATTGCCTGAGTTCCCTCTTGGGTCTTTGATCTAAGGTCTAGGGGCCAGGTAACCAAGACACAGTCGTTTGACTTGGACTCTCTTCCCTCTTCTGTCTTGCTTCCATGCTGAAAACAACTGCTCCGAACTGCCACATGTCTGTGGAGACTTCAGTGTCATAACACAGGAGGATACTTTTCTCCTTTCTGTAACCTCAGAGTCACTGCCAGTATAAGGGGGAAACAGATTTTGTTCATCATCCTGAGTTGTAGTGTGATGTGAGTTGGAATGCAAAGAGAAGTGTAGAGATATTTTTAGCCGAATGAAATATTTTGATGCCTATCTGTCACCTGAAATTTTTCCCAGATTTGATATTTGTGCCTTCTTAGCAACTTCACAAAGGGGTATTGTATTTGAGTCGGAAGAGAAAAATATTTTTATTTCCTGCCCTTGACGTTTAGTGGAATTGATAAAAAGCATCAAGGTTCTTTGAGTTCTGGATCTCTCCCACACACACAAAAACGTTATGTAAGAAAGAACTTGAGTGGTTTTTTCCTGTTTGTCAGTATGAGGGGGTAGTTATTGTGGAAAGTGGTGGACAAATCATCAGCAGGATTGGAAAACAAAGAGCATTGCTAAGAAAATCATACCAAGGGTGACTGGACAGCTACCATGTCATCTGGCTCTCAGTGTAACACTGACCTCGACTGATGGCTTTGACTTTCCCTCTGCAGGTTAATTTAAAGGCTCTTTCACTCACATATATTCCTGAAAAGAAACTGGTGGAGCTAGAGCTGTGGGGTGTTGGAGCTTCACTGTGTTTTATCAAATGGTTATTTAATCAATAAATGAGTGAGTGATAGTATCTTTTGGTTGAGCAGAAAATATTCATTAAAAAAAGTCATGGGTTTGACTCTTTGAAAAGTTAAGTAAACACAGAGTTTTGTACTGAAGCAGTTTGGTGACAGAATGATGCTTTCATCAAGAATATCTATTTCAGGGGCACCTGGGTGGCTCAGTGTGTTAAAGCCTCTGCCTTTGGCTCAGGTCATGATTCCAGGGTCCTGGGATCAAGCCCCGCATCAGGCTCTCTGCTCAGCAGGGGTCTGCTTTCCCCTCTCTCTGCCTGACTCTGTTTACTTGTGATCTCTGTCTGTCAAATAAATAAATAAAATCTTAAAAAAAAAAAAAGAATATCTACTTCATTTCATACTTACATGGCATTTCAATTTGGGGGGCCATGGTTTAGAGGGCCCAAACGTTCTGTTGGTTAAATTTGCATGTGAAGTATTAACAGTGGACTGAGTACTTCACAAAGGATTAATTCTTCCTGCTTGGCCTACCCATTTACTCACTCACCAAGATTTTCCAGACGTTGCCAATAGATTTATAAGCAGATGTCTGGTGACCTGTTGTTGTCAATGTATAGAAGACTGCCTTCTACATAAAGTAGATAGAAACCCTTCCTTTTCTCTACTTTTACTTAAAAAAGAAAATCCCAGGAGACATCGTCTGTGCTGTTCTGTTGTACTTGTCTGTCCATAGAATGAAATCCTCGTGTTGTTTTTACTTCTCGCCTTTCTCCAATGTTCACTCCCTCTTAACACCTCTCGTTCGATTTCTTTATTCCTAGGTCTTTTGGGCACTTTTACCACACTCTTTCCTTGCCTGATTGAATGGTCCACCAACATAACATCCCAGACAATGAACAGATTGTTTCCCCTGTGGTAGATCATTGTACTAAAATGGTGATGAGCTTTAGTGCAATTGCAACCAAAATTGCTCTCCTGGGAAAACTCCATTCTTCCTCTACTCAACTCCATGTTCAGTTAGCCACAGAAATGCCAAGAAGTTCGTCCCACCCCCTCACCCCACCCCAAAGTTAATTCCTTAAGGTCTTCACTATATTTATACCTCCCTATCAATGCCCGGGGGTCTTTCATACTGAGAGGGACAAACCTTTGCAAGTGGACTTTTGCTTTGTACTTTCTCCTTCCCATCATCATTATTATTTATTGTATTGAGGTATAACTGACATGTAATATTGTAGTAGCTTCAGGTATACAACATAATGATGTATTATTTTTATATATTTTGAATGACTACTGCAATAAGTCTAGTTACCATCTGTCACCACACACAGTGACAGAACTTTTTTTTTCCATGTGATAGGCACTTTTAAGATCTATACTCATAGCAACTTTCATATATGCCACACAGTATTATTAATGATCGTCACCATGCTGTCCATTGCATCTCCAGGACTTACTTATAACTAGAAGTTTATACCTTTTGATTCCTTTCACCCATTTTGCCCACTCCCCACCCTCTGTCTCTGACAGCCACCAACCCTGTTATTCTCTCTTTTTTTTTTTAAGACAGAGGGCAGAGGGAGATGGAGAGGGAGACTTAAGCAGACTCCACACAGAGCACAAAGCCTGATGTGTGGCTGATCTCATGACCCTGAGATCATGACCTGAGCCAAAACCAAGACTGGAACACCTAAACAGCTGTGCCACCCAGGTGCCCCCAGTCCTATTATTCATAAACATGTTAACTACAGAGGCCCAGAATTATCTTCTGGGTTAGCCACTTCCTGGTTTGGTGACCTTGGGCCAGTTATTTAACCTTATTTTAAACCTCAGCCTTCTCAACTGCAAAATGAGGAACAACCATAGTACCAACATCATATGACTATTATAATGGTTAAACAAGCTAATGCAGGTAAACCTAGCAAGTTTACCTGGTGCATAATACATGCCTAAAAAAGGTAGTGATGATATTGGTGCTGATACAGATGGCAGTCACTCAATCCTGAAACCTCTATTTTCTCATATGTAAAATAGCATTGTAATCGTACCTAACTCACTGATTAGTGAGAAATAAGGATCTGCAGATATGGGTCAACTTAGTGTGTTGTCTGGCATCTTCTATGTTCTCAGAGCATGGTGGTGGAGACTCTTGGAATAATGTAGATTCATGATCCTTCTGTTTTCACTCTATGCTTAGTTTTGTTTCAGGACCTCATGGACACCTTTATGGCTCAAAGTTTTACCCTTAAACAAGTCACTTTGAGCCAGGCACTGGCTCTTTCTGATTCTGCTACTCATTGTGAAATGACAGTGTTGAACGAAATGCCATGAACAGTCTCTTCCTCTAAAGTATTTTGACAACGAACTCTCCATCAGTCAACTAAGTTTTGAAAATACCCCTTACTGAGAAACTCATCCAAAAGAACTTCTCTGCCCTCTACCACCAATGACTTTACTAAAATAGTCTTCTTCATCATCTCTTAGTAAATTTTCTCTTATTTAAAAAATCAGGCTTTTTTTTTAATATCAGTTGGCCCTATACAGAAGTGTAGCCAATTGGTCTATAATTTTTCCAAAGCCATGCTTAGTTCTCATAGTTATACTTTTAATATATAAACTCTTGGCCAGTTTTATCACAAATTAAATCCTGATGCCTTTGAGCTATATCCATTTTGAGGAACAGTATTTAATTTTGTCTCTTTGCCAATGGCTGCTCTCACTTTGTTCTACCCCCCAAATCCCTGTTCAGTTTTTTCTCTTTGGAGAACAAACTTAAAAAACTGGTTTCCATTACAATCTCATCACCCCTGAAGTAGGAAGATGAAGTATGAAGTATGGTTTCAGGCCAAGAACATTGAACTAGAATCCCAAAGACCAGGATTGCAGTCCAGGCTCTGCCCCCAGACCTGTGAGGCTATGGATAATACACTTACTGTGCTTTGGTCCTTAGTTTTCCCATCCACCAAATGAAAGATAGGACAGAATGATCCCTAAGATTTATCCGCCTGTGAGGACTAATGGTCCCCATTCCTTCCCATTTTATCTCGTAATATTTTGTTTTGTTGTGGCTTGTTTTTATTGTAATTGAAGTGTAATTGACACACAATATTAGTTTCAGGTGTACAACATAGTGATTCATTATTTGTGTATATTAAAAATGATCCCCACAATATCACCATAGTAAGTGTAGTTAACATCTGCGCCATACTTACAGAATATTTTTTCTTGTGATGAGATTAAGATCTACTCTCTTGGCAACTTTTTTTTAGAGAAGGGGAGGGGATGATGAGCAGAGGGAGAGGGAGAGAGAGAATCTTAAGTAGGCTCCATGCCTAGCATGGAGCCCAATGTGGGGCTTTGTCTCAGGACCCTGAGATCATGAACAGAGACGAAATCAAGAGTCAGATGCTTAACCGACTGAGCCACCACCCAGGTGCACCTTTCAGATATACAATTTTCAAGTATGTAATAGTACCCTCATTTTACAGATGAAGAAACTGAGCACACTGAGGTAAAACATTTGGCCATAGTAACCCAGCTAGTGTATGACAGAGCCAGGGTTCAAACTCAAGCCTGGCTCTTGCTCAGCATATCCCATGGCCTCAGTGGGTTTCTTACTACTCTCATAGGCCCTTTGGGGTTAGTGAAAAGCTAAGTGATGGTACATTTTGTTTTTTGTATTTTATTTTTTTAAGCATGTATGATAGAGGATTTTATTTATTTATTTTTAAAGATTTTTGTTTTGTTTTGTTTTAAATTTATTGGAGGTATACAGAGCAAGAGCATGAAATGGAGTGGGAGTCAGAGAGAAAAGGAGAAGCAGGCTCTGCACTGAGCAGGTAGCCCAATGTGGGGCTTGAGCCCAGGACCCCAGGATCGTAACCTGAGTGGAAGGCAGATGCTTAACAGACTGAGCCACCCACATGCCTCTGATAGAGGCTTTTAAGATTTTTTAAGCACTTGGGGCGCCTGGGTGGCTCAGTGGGTTAAAGCCTCTGCCTTTGGCTCAGGTCAAGATCTTAGGGTCCTGGGATTGAGCCCCGCATCAGCCTCTCTGCTCAGCAGGGAGCCTGCTTCCCTTCCTCTCTCTCTGCCTGCCTCTCTGCCTACTTGTGATCTCTCTCTGTCGAATAAATAAATAAAAATCTTAAAAAAAAAAAAAAAGAAAAGATTTTTTAAGCACTTAACAGGCCAGATTGACTCAAGGAGCCAGGTGTAAATCACTTTGTAATCAACATATTATTTATTTGCAAATAGGTTCTTTTTTTTTTTAGTAAGATATTACAGTTTAATCTAATTCCTGTTTGATTTGTCTTAGATTCCAAACAATGCTATTTGAATTAATAAAACTTCATCATTTTTCAAGAGACGACAGGCTCACCCCAAGATCCTTAATGCAGTTCTGATTACTTATGTACTCAGTTATTCAGTCTGCCATTTAAAAATCTATTTCCTGTTCACAGGAAGGTGTGACCCAGAACTTCATACAGAATCCAGTTGGTTAATTTTTGTTGTATGTGAAACATGCAATAGCTGCTTAATTAATGTCTATTGGTTGAATCAATATGGAAAAATAATTTGATAGACTTACTTCATTTTACTGTCCAAGGCATTAAAAGAATGACATATAGTTAATTTCTAAATGACATGGAGTAAATGACTCAGGCCATCGCATCCCACCGTCTCCGAGTGCATCAAGTTGGAATCAATCACACACCACTTGGCCTGAAATTTTAACTGAGAGTTGACAGGAAGTGGGCAGGAGTTGTTACTTTGCTTTTTATTGTTTGTATAAATATTAAGTGTCATGGCAACAAAAAACTAACAGCCAGATAAAGAACAGAAACATATGGAGAAATGGAAGGCACTCTTGAAAAAGGATATTTGAAAGAAATGCTTCATTTGGCTTATCTTGATATGAGTGTATTGCTAACATGGTTTATTCTGTTCCTGAGGAAAAATACAGATACCACTGAGGGAAAATAAATAAATTAAAAAAAACTTGGAGCATGGAAAAGATCAGTATAGCCAAAAGATAAATATTTTATTTAATTTCTACAATTGAGGCACAAATTTGACTCGAGTTTTCTGGCAGCCACAAAAAAAAAAAAAAAAAAAAAGGAAAGCATGATTAATTTTGAAGGTTTTCACTTCCCTGAGACATGGTCATATTAATCGATTTTGAGGGATAAGGCTATTCTTAATACGGCTTTCAAAGAAATTCCTTTTATAAGTCTTTCTACAGGGGACTAACTCTGATTCTAAAAACTCAGAACGTTACCTTTCTACCTCCATGATAGGAAATTGACACCATTCATGAGAAGTAAATTTTAGTTAGGTTAATTGTACTGTTAGATAAAAACAGGGGGAAATAGGTGTCTTTCATCCCTCTAGCACTGTCTACAGCCTTCATGAGCTTAGCTGAGCTTTCATAAGCATGGATATTTATAACAGTGTTACCTTATATTGTCAAGCTCATTAGACATCGTGCAATGTCATACTTGACCCTTAACGTTTTCTAAAGGTGTTGCTTGGGACGAAGTAACTCTAGTAAGATCTGCTTTTCCTTATGCAGCTATATCATAACATTTATAAAGTTACTCTTATCAAATCAAAATGGTCATGGGGGCGCCTGAGTGGCTTAGTTAGTTAAGCCACTGCTTTCGGCTCAGGTCATGATCCCAGAGTCTCGGGATGGAGTCCTGCATTGGGCTCCCAGCATCGTGGGGAGTCTGCTTCTTTCTCTGACCTTCTCCTCTCTCATGTTCTCTCTCCCTCTCTCTTTCTCAAATAAATAAAATCTTTTTTTAAAAAAATCAAAATGGTCACTGCAGAGGATCTTCCAGGGGCAATCTGCTTTGCTAGCATTGTAGTAGTAGGAGGATACATATATGAGATGTAATTAGAGTCCTTATGTAGAGAAGGGGGTCAGGGAATTATGGCCCACAGGCTGAACCAGCCCACCACCTTTTTTTCATGGCTTGCAAGCTAAGAATGGCTTTTATGTCTTTAAATGACTTTAAAAAAAATTAAAGAAGAGTATTTTATAACACGTGAAAAATTAATTTTAGTGTGTATAAATAAAGTTATATGTGAATAGAGCTGTGCTCATTCATTTATATACTATCTATGCCTACATATGACCACAAAGCCTAAAATATGTACCGTTAAGAAAAATTTGCTAACTCCTGTTAGAGTGCGGAGAGTACTTTCTGTGCATTCTTGAGCTATGTAAAGAGTCTATAAAAAGAAAAGCTATTTTCTGTAAGGGGCAGGGGTCTCTCTAAGCCTGAGGGGCCTCTTTTCATGTGACTTGTCTCTTATAGCCTCATGTCCCTATCTTTAACACATGACATCTGCTAAGCCTGCATCAGGATCCATCTAAGAGGAAGAATGTTCCAGAAGGCTGGAATCATGAGCTCATTATATTTATAAATACCATCACCTTTCTCTTAAAGCCTTTCCTTACCAGCTCATGTTCTCCTGGAATCAGTGCCTTTTCCTTATTGCTTGGTTCTTCTTGTCCTAGGCTACTTCTCACCAATCTGTAAAAATTGTAACCATGAACGTTTTAGAGCTTTGTGCCACCAAATATTCAATATGTTTTACTTCTACCTCCCCTAGACACTCAGCCTGTTATTTATTAATTCTGTTCCTTTTCTCAGGAACTTGGAAACTAGCTTTTTATAAATACTTTATAAATATTTTTCTAAATATTTTCTAAATATTTGGCTAGGTCTATGTGGCTTGTAGACCCAGTAGAACAATTTGCCCTCTTAGATTCAGGGACTGGGGGGCCAGCCTTGCCATCTCCCATTCATGTTTGGTTTAATAAATATCTGTTGAATCCCTACTATGTGCTAGATCCTGTGATATTGTCTGAATGTATTAAGGATGAAGAAAAACCAGATGAGATTCCTGAGCTAAGTGATCTGAGTCACTCCAGGGCAGCCCAGGTCCAGCAGCCTCAGCCTGGCAAACCTGGGATGGGGTGATCAGCTTCTCTGGTTTCTAAGCTCAAATTCAGTAAAGCCTACTTATTTGATGGTTGGCTCTGATCCTTATAAAGCTCCAATTTTCTAAGAGCCAAGGTCATCATCTTCTGAGCCACTAGTGATAAATTAATTCTTCCCTTCTCCTCTTCTAAAGAAAGAGAACTGCTTTCTTCCTCCTATATATGATATGCCGTCCACTATTTCTCTCTGTATCAGTCATCTATTTTGCAGTTAAGCTGTATAACCACCAATCACATGACCTCATAAATGTAAATCAACTGTTTATTGCTCACATACCTGAGATGGTCAGCCTAGAGTCTGCTGGGTGGGCCGGGTCCTCTTCTGTGTCAGAGGGGTGACCTGTCTTTCAGCCAAGGAGGTAGGGCTGAGCCAGTGCTGTCCACTTGTCTGTCTTGCTGCAGTTGGCAAGCAAGACATGTCCTTGTCATGTACTCATGCTACCTAGTTCCCTCCACTCTTACCTCTGAGACTTAGTTCCTGGACTACTCACCATTATGTCAGAATTTTCCTTAAAATGTGCTCCCAGACCTGGAGAGCTCAGCTCTCTTCCAGGTATGGTTTGACCAGCTAAAAATGCAGAGGAACCATTTTTTTTTTTCTTATCCTCTGGACACATTGCTCTGTTAATTGTTAATTTGGTCTCAGATGGCCTTAGCTTGCTAATTTAGCAGATGAATTGCACAGTTGGCCCTCATCGCATGTCAGGCTTGAGAAAAACAAAACCTCTCAGATCTTTTTCCATATATACCGCTGCCAAGTTTCATTCATCCTGTTGACCAAAATCTTTATCTGGTCCTTGAACTGTGTCCATTGGGTTTCGTAAAGGGTCTTTGGAATATGTATTGAAGTGGCTGAGTTTGTTCATTCATTCAGTACATATTTGTCCTGTGCCTATTAGGTGCTAGGCACTATGCAAGAACAAGATACTGACCTCGTCCTTGCTCTTAGGAAATCTGTGCTCTGACTGCAGCAGGGTAGGGTGTTTGGTAAAGACTTAGCAGTCAAGATTAAAAGGCATTTATCAACTTTATAGTTTTTTTGTTTTTTGTGTTTTTTTTTTTTTGCTATGGGAGCCTCTCTGTTCTATTTGAGAACTCCTGTAGTTGGTTAAAATTCCAGTCACTGCCTTTTGATTGATAATTTGGTGAGATGTTGACACATCAGCTTGAACAAGGCATGAATAAGTTAGCGGATGTGGAAACTGTTCACAAATTTCAAAAAGCAGGTTTCTGTTGAACGTTATGAACTTGATCGACATCATACTCATGGTGATGTTGATTTAGCAAGAGTCTCCTACTGTTCTCATGGAAAGTTCAAACATCTTTCCCTTGGTGGGCATAATGTGTGAAGGATTTTAGGCAAGGGAGCGTGTTGTGAATACTTAAGCCTGTCTCAGGAAAGCTTTCTGTCACTCATGCTACTTGGTATGCCGGTGTTGGGGCCAGTTAAATGCCTTCCATTGGTTCTGGTCATCTAGTTAACAACGCTGTCGTTCTTGCATTGATGCTGGAGCTGATTGATATGTGAGCACCGTGAGGAAGAATCACCTCCCTTCGACTGGCCCAACATTCAGATACAAAGCAAACCTAGGCAGAGTTCTTTAATTCATTCAACAAATATCAAGAATTCCTTAAGTGCTGGCAATGCATCAGTAGGCAAAACAGACAAAACTTCTGCCCTGTAAGACTTATATTCTAATGGGACAAGAGATAATAATAAAACCTAATAAATAAGAAAATTATAGAGTATGTTAGGTAACCATAAATGTTGGGAGGAGGGTGCCTGGGTGGCTCAGTCAGTTAAGCATCTGCCTTCAGCTCAGGTCATGATCCCAGGGTCCTGAGATCGAGCCCCACATGGGGCTCCCTCCTCAGCGGGGAGCCTGCTTCTCCCTCTGCCTGCTGCTCCCCCTTCTTGTGCTCTCTCTCTATCAAATAAATAAATAAAATCTTTTAAAAAAATGTTGGGGGGAACAGCTGTAGGTTGTCCTGTTGGAGTGGTTGAATGATCATTGTAGGCCTCCTTAAGAAGATAATATATTTTTTTAAAGATTTTATTTATTTATTCGACAGACAGAGATCACAAGTAGGCAGAGAGGCAGGCAGAGAGAGAGAGGAGGAAGCAGGCTCCCTGCCGAGCAGAGAGCCTGATGTGGGGCTCGATCCCAGGACCCTGGGATCACGACCTGAGCCGAAGGCAGAGGCCTCAACCCACTGAGCCACCCAGGTGCCCCAAGAAGATAGTATTTTGATCAGGCATCTAAAAAGAGTAAGAAGTGAGGCAGGCAGCTATGGGGAAAATAGAATAGCATGTAGAGAAGACAACCAGAATCTAAACCCCTGGTTCTACTTTTTTGTAGTTAACTCTGTTAGCCAGCCAATAATAATGGCTACCACTTTTTGACTACCTTTATCTATCCAGGCACTGGTCACTTAACATACAGTGTTTGGAATCTGCCTAGAAGGTAGGTTATATTATCCATCCCCATTCACAGTTGAGGAAACTGAGACTCAGATAGATTTAAAAGTCTCCTATCAGAAGTATCAGTGGAGATGGGATTTGAAGCCATCTGACTTTGAACTTGAACTCCTGAAGCCTGAGTGTTTTCCCTTTTGCCATGTGGTTTTCCTCCGGTTCATACTGTCGGTGGGGCAGACTGGGGAATTACCCTTTGAATCAAGCAACTTGGGGAGTGCCCTTGGAACTGAGAGATCAGGTTTCTAAGAGACAAAATTACATCACTCACACATTCTGCAAAATCTGCCTAAGGAGCAGCTTTTTCTGGGAAACCTCCCCAAATAGGGCAAAGTATTTGACTTGATCATTCAACTGGCTTAGACCTCTTTGTATAACCTATCTACCATAAAGATAGCCATCCTATATGAAATTCGGTTGATTTTTACTATCATTAATGACTATTGTTAGCATATCTCTCTGATTAATGATTGTTTGACAATCTTGACACGTAATAAACACAGAACTTCCTTGTGCTCTAATGTTGCCAACTGTGATCATCACATAGGCTCTCCTGGAGTGGTTCTCATTTTTTGTGTTGCGGGACTACATGAGGACGGAAGAGTTGCTACCTTCATAAGACTAGGCATGGAATAGTCATCATGCCCAACGATGTCATAAAAGTAAAGATAAATGTAAAATCATGTTCCAAACCCTATAAAAAGGGTTATATATGCGAGTCCCATGCACTCTTTAGTGTACTTATACGATATTTAAAAAAAATACAGTTCCACTCTCTCATACATTTAGAATTTACAAGATCTAGGAGAGATGATTTGGAAAACCCAGGTCCCTTTAAAAAGATATTCAAGTTTAAACGAATGCTTTTTCTTTCAATAAGTGGCCCTAAGTTAAGTAAAGGTATTAAATATATATATTTTAAAATTTATAGGTGCTATGTGAATATGGATATATGTAAGTGTGTGTGTGTGTGTGTGTGTGTGTGTAAATAAAATGGCAGTTAGAATTCCTAATAAAGGTGTGACTTGTGGCAGAACAGATAAAGATTTTTTTTTTTAAAGATTTTATTTATTTATTTGACAGAGATCACAAGTAGGCAGAGAGAGCAGGGGAAGCAGGCTCCTTGCTAAGCAGAGAGCCTGGTGCAGGGCTCAATCCCAGTACCCTAGGATCATGACCTGAGCCAAAGGCAGAGGGTTTAACTCACTGAGCCACACAGGCACCCCTAAGATTTTTTTTTTTTTGCAGGGGGTAGGAGAGGTGTGGAGGGAAAGCCAGCACAGATTTAGTCATCAAAGTGCTGAAACACCACTGGTAATTCAGAGTGATGAGGAGAACCTGATTTAGTGGAATTCTCTCCAGATACTTCTGTTCATTCATTGGATGAAGGTAGAGTGACCAGCTGAAACCCCCAAGGAAGGTTCTAAGCTGTACTCTAGTACAGGTACGTCAGTCAATGTGGAGGTTTTTGGGGGGCTTCAAGTGTGAGCTGGCACCAAGACGTACTCTTTTTTCTAACCCTCCCCAGGCTGACCTCTTCATTCCTTGAAAATTGATGGTCAGCAGACAGGTTTTGAGAGCTGCAGATTCTTAGCCTGATTGTGGGACCCACACACACCAGCCTGGAGGTTTGAATTCCTCAGAGACTCCTCACGGTCCCTGGTTGTCAAATTTATTTAAGTGTAGCTGCTACATTCACATCTGACCAAATAAAAGCCACCCATTAATAGTCCGTGTTTTTAGGGCACTCTTTGACACTTTGGTGACAACTCTTAGAGTATTTCAGTCCTCTCTGAAAGTCATAAAAAAACAAGACAACAAGATAACCAACATCAAAAAACGAAAGAACTTCAAAACTTGTCTGTCAGAGTCATAAAGGGAGGAATGAGACCGCATCACCCTGCCTTAGATCTTGTGGGAAATCCCTATGAGGAGGGAGGGGAGGATATGGAGAAGTTAAGAGTTGAGCCATCGTCTAAGTAAATGGCTTGAAATGACCTAGGCAGTGATTTCTGGTTATGCTCCTTCCCAGTTCAAATTCTTTCATCGGTTCTGTTCCCCAGAAGGATGCAATCCATATTTTTTCCCAATCTTTTCCCAGACTCATTTCCTGCTCCCTCATTCTTACTTCCCCAACCAGCTAGTGCTGTTACCCATCATGCCCCTTCCCTCTTCAGAGAAGAAGCAAACCGGAAGCCATCTTTGGAGACCCAGCACACTCCTCCTTTCTCTTGCCACTAGGCCTTTGACAAAGCTCCTGTCACATGCTGGGGATTATGCTCTTCTCCTGCCCCTTCAGTATAACATTGAAACACTCTGAAGACATTGTGGGTCTGACTGTAATTTACTTTGTATGATTACAAGGGCACAGTGGAAGGCTACATCCTGTTAATGAGAAAAGCCCGGGCATACACACACTAACAAAAATGTTGGTGATCCTCGCCCTCAAACCTGGTTTCTTCTTTCTAAGCTTCATCCTCCTAGACTCTCCTCTCCATGGTCTCTCCTGGCTTTGGGTATAAAACTATTCCCACTCTTTTCCACTCCAGGGTATTTCAGGTCTGTGTGCAGACCCAAGGGGTGAATTGGATCTGTAGAAGTGGCCCGGCTCTTCCTGACCCTGTATTGCTTAATCCAGCCAACCTAATTGCGAAAGGAAGAGAAGCAATACTGCCCTAACACATATTTAAGTCCTTTGTAAATAATTCTCCCTTCCCATCTCTCTCCCTCTGGTGTAGAAATGCCATGCTTAAATTTAGTTTCACTTCCTTGGCTGTTTATTTCTTTTTTCCGGGCACCACGTGGATTTTTCTGTAGGTGTTAGAAAATCCAAATTCCAATTAACTTTGCCGCTGATTGCTTTATAAATCTTGGTGAGTCAGGGCTTGTTCGTAAATGGTGATGAAAATTTTAAAGTTCTTTGAGCATGGCAATGCATGAGCGGAATACAGATAAACTAATTAGAATGTATAGTCACCACACTTGTGTGTGTGGTTTTGAGAAGGCGGCTGTAAATAAATACGGAGCTTTCGAGTCTTGTTTATGGTTTTCAAGGGGAATCGGTGTGCTTTATCCTGTATGACAAACTAGTCTATAAAATTCTCTAAATCTCTCTTAATCTTAAATTCATATTCTTGGACATTAAAATATGGAACAAGCATTAAAAAAAAAAGAAATGGATATTCTTCAAGAAAATCCTACTGGCACTGAATAAATGAACTACCAGGAATTTGCTAAACAAGAGACTCAAGGCAAAGCAGGATGAGAAAAGTACCCAACGATTCTATTCTTTCTGCCTCCTAATTATACAGTGAAGAAATAGGAGGATGTCACAAGAACACGTACTTCAATAAACATTTGCTTGAAAATGGTATTTAAGAATCCTCAGAAATCTCCCCAAAGGCCTCTAAAAGTCCGTATGCCTGGGGAGAATTCTGACGATAAAACATTTTGTGCACGTCTCACCCTCTTTGAGAGGCAGTGTCATTATTGTTTGTGGGCTTGGGGGTTTTTTTTTTGTTTTGTTTTGTTTTTGCTTCTGTGGGGAGCCTCTGAGCTGCATTGAAAAGTATCCAGAACAGCCTCGTCCAGGTGCCACTCACACCAGCACTGGGTCTGGCCTGCCAAAGGGTCAGAATTCAGTCTCCGCTTTGCATGGTGGGTAATAGGCCACTTCCTCACTTTTTAGCCAGAACTTTCCACTATATATATATACATATATGTATATATATATATTTATATGTATATGTATATATATAATTTATATGTATAAGTTTTATAAATATAGAAACATAAATATTATTTATATGTATAAATATTAAAACATATATATTTATTTATTTATTATTATTTTAATCTTACCACAGGTTGAGTGTTGAGGGTGTGTGGGGAAGTGTTCTTTCGAGCATTGAAGGCCAGTCAGGCTTTCTGAGTTGTTATTTTTAGCTTTCCTTTGTCCCCAGTAGCATTCAAAGAAGTCAGAATGTTAATTAGTGAAATTTCTATCCAAAAGTGAAAGGAAAAGGGGAAATGTCAGTAGGTATGGTAGCAGGAGAGGAGTTTTGGTGACATGTGTAAGTAAAAATGATGTATTTTTTTTTACCTGTTGTGAGAATTAGCATAGGACCAGTCATCCTGTCCTGAAAGAAATTAATTTAGACTTTAAATAAATTGTGCAATCAGATAGCAAAGTCTGTAGCCTTATTTCAGATTGTTACCTCTAGTACTGGACTGCAACATATTCCCCTGTGGCTGTTGTTATTGGTGTAGAGACATTTAAAATGGGTAAGTTTGGCTTTTTGTGGGGCTATGGGTTGGACAGAATTACCTTCACATTAGAGATATATTTGAATATCCATACCAGGGAGAAAATAATGTTCTCTCTGGGTCATTGTAGGGGTAGGTTTCTAGCTTTCTCTTTCACCAGGACTGGTAGACATTTGATAGAAAAATCTTCAGAATGCCGTGGGCAGCAATATTCTACCGGCAGAGTATTATAAAGGGGCACAATCCCCTCATTATAGCATTCTTAACTAGATTAAATTGAACAGCAGCATTTCTCATAATGGCTCTTTTCCCCTCTCCAGATGGAACACCACAAAGGATTGTCTTGTCAGCTTCAAACAGTGTGTTTAAGTGGGGACGTTTTCTCTTCTGTCTTCAGTAGTTGAAGGTTTATAGCATGAACTAGGGACCGTAGACCTGAGTTGGAATCTCAATGACATTCCCTGCGACAAGATACAAGTCACATGCCTCGTGACACTCAGTGTCTTTGGCTTGTGAAACTTAGTGATAATCCATTCAAGGGACCTTTGTATGGGTAAAAGATGGAATACAGAAAATGTCCAGCACTGTGTGGGCACACAATAAGTGCTCGGTCCCCTGATGTCCATACGCTCTATGTGTCATTCCCTCCCAGGATAGATCTGGAACATGGATAATCAAGGCCCCACAAAGAGTTCGTGAAGTGAACGTAATAATCACTACATTGTGGAAACACGGTGTTCCACAAAGAGCTTGTCAAGTAAAGGGAGGATCTCTCCAATTCAAGTAATTGGCCCCGATGTTTACGGATGGATTTTAATATTTTTCGTGTATGAAAGGGCAGAATTAAGTTACTCATAGGCACAGATACTAAAAAGAGGCAAATTTCTTGTCTTCATTGTCCTGAATCCGTAGAGTTTACTGAGAAATTCTGGGGAAATTTTTGGAAACCCAGTATGGCGAATGGTTTGAAAATCATTTTTGCTTTGAAGAATACCCCCTCCCTCTCTCCTGTCCTGCAAAAATGCACCCACATGGCCTTGTGAATGTCTTGCACAGTGGTGTTCCAGCTTCCCTCCCTGGAAACCATCCACCTCCAAGTCAGGTTTAATACGTAACAGCTTTCCTCAAACTAGCCAGGTATCATCAGATTTTTATTACATAAGTCCTGAGAGATCTATTTTAGAGATGAGAACAGAAGAATGATATTTTGACTACTTCCTCATTCTCATACGAGCAATCACAGACTTTTCCAACCAGGAGACTCCTTTTGATTCCCTGGAGGTCAGGAGTGCTGGAGTCCTTAGAAATCTGTTCTAGAGCAGAAGGACCTTTTGGACCCTTGGTTACACTCTGTTTTACACACAAGGAAACAGTGGGGCATGGTGACTAAGTGACTTACCCCGGGCCTTCAGACTAGCAAATAATATAACAATAGTTAACGTAATACTGGATGCCCATTATAGGCTGAAAGCTCTCTTTAAGTATTTTATATGTTATTTCAACTATTTCTCTTAAGAAGCCTATGAGGTATCGATAATATTATTATTATCCCCTTTGTACATGGGGAATGGAGCACAGAAAGGTTTGAGGTAACAGCCCCAACATGGTAGACCTGGGATTAGAATTCAGGTGGCTGACTCTAGAGGCTTCTCTTACCTGTTTGCTCTGCCAGCAGAACTAGAAATAGAACTCAGATGGAGGCTATTTCCAACTTTCTGTACATAAGCCCTAATGCTCAAGGTCATGATGGTGAAAAAGAAAGGCTTGCTTTTCTGCAATTCAGGAACATTTATTCAGAAAATATTTATTGAACACATGATATGGCTAAGGACCTGTGCTAGGTTCTGTGTGGGGGGGGGGTGGGGGGAGGTGGGGAGGAATACAAAGGGAGAGAGGATCCCAGCTCGGTCATCAAAGAAGGTATGTTCTATTCCTGAAACTTCACAGTGACTTCAGTAGTGTTAGCATGACTGATACCACTTTTCACTATAAGCCCTGTTGAGTCTTTAGGGAATCTGAGTTGGCTGAAGGACAGTTAGTTCCTGTTAAAACAAATAAGAGACTAATGTATGAATAAAGAATGTCTCCACATTAGACCTGGGCTAAGTGGTGGAAATGACCTGACAGTGCTGTGTGGACAGTGCCTAAGAACTTGAGCGAGTCTGAAATGGCCTTGTTTTTGAGTTGTCACCATCCTGTCCCAAGCAAGGATCAGCATCTGAGCCAAGAGTTCCTTGGTTGATGCATAGTGGTCTCCTTGCTCTCCATCAGGGGTTGACATCTTTGGAAAGAAGATTAGAAGTAACTAATTCCTAGGAGGGATTTAGCTACTTCTATGCTTTTTTTTCCCCCTCTCCAACTTGGTATTCGTCTTGGCTCTACTCTCATTGAGCCAGAGTCCTGTAGTTTTCAGAGTTTCCCATCTCAGAGTAAAAACTATCATGGAGCTTTCACATCTTTCACTAAAAAGAATCCCACTATGTTTGCCAACGTTCACGCATCTGTTACCATTGGTACACTGGGAGTGGTACATAGTTGAATCTCCAAGTCCCGGGTAAATAATGTTGAGAAAGGGAGAAGTGGGTGTTTTGGTTCTCATTCCCAGGACAAGGTTAGAATGTATGTGGTGGCATCTTAGGAATCAGAGTGTCTCCCTGGCTTGTCTGTGCTGTCCAGACTCTTGATCAGAGTGGGGGGTCTCATTCCCCACCCTCTCATCACATCCGAGAGGATAATGATAACAACTATAAGCAAATAACATTTGGGGATATGCATTGTGTACCAGGCATGACACTAAGTTCTTGGGAGTTATAATTTCTTGGGGATTTCTTACTCCCCATTGCTTCTCATATAGACATTCTTATTCCTGTTGGGCGGAAAAGGAAACTTGCCTAAAGTCATAGAATCAGTTAAGACAGAGCCAGTCTTCCAACCAGTGTCTGTCTCATTCTGTCCCGTAACAGTTAACCACTAAAGTAGAGAATCCTGATGGAGAGGACACCAAGGGCCAAGCCATATGGATGGGAGCAACTGCAATGCATTTAAAGTGAGGCTTTGAGTATGGGGAAGAGAAGCCGGAGGGGAGATGTGAGGAAATTGCATGATGTTGAAGGACAGTTGTGTGGAGAACAGGCTGAGTGTGATGTAGACGGTTCCGTGGGGTCAGAATTAGAACCACTGAGGAGGAACCGCTGGGAACACCATGTTGGCAGGATATAAGAAAAAGTTCTCAGTCACATTCAGTATTATCTCAAAATGAACTAAAATGCCTCAGAAATCGGTCACTGCCCTATCACTGAAGCTCTTCACGCTGGACAGCTCCCTGGTGAGGACTCAACCACTGTCAATCCTACAAGTCTTTGATCCCAACCAGTAATGCTCTTACAATGTCCCCCAAAGTGCCCATCAGAATAATTGCAAAACTGTCTACCTTCTCAGACTTCTCTGTTCTTGAACCTATTCTTCCTTTCACCGAGTTTAGGGAACTTCCCAGGGCTCTGCCAAATGGTCCATCCTGGCACAAGGCAAGACAGATGAGTATGCACAGGGAGGCAGAAGAGAGACCATTCAGGTTCAGGGAAGGGTGTGCCAGGGTCTGGACCCTTGCTTAGTCACTTGCTATGTGTGCATGAGGGAGTTACTAAACCTCTCTGTGCATAGGTTTCCTCATATATGTTATGCTATAAATAGGGTAATATTAAAATGGAAGCATTTTCAGGATTAATGAGTTAATGCATTTTAAGCCCTCAGAACAGTGCCTGGCGTGTTTTGGGTGCTCAGGGCTAGTGTTGGCTTTATAAACGGAATGTGCTTTTGACTTGCTTTCAGCCAGTTTATTCTGTAATAATCATCACAAGCTCAGCTGTAGCAGCAATAGTAGTTATAAGTTATAGTTACAAGCCAGAATTAACTTCCAGAGTCCACACTTTTAACTACCTACTTGGAGTTGAGTGCTGAGCTAAGCACTGTACCTAAATGATCTCGTTTATTTCTCAGGAAAACCTGATAGGTATGTCTTATCATATTTGACAAGGGAGGGTCTTAGAGGGATTATGCAGCTTTCCCAATATCACCAATAAGTAGGAAAGCATGATTAGAACTCAGGTCATTCTAGGTTTATCTTTGGACATCTATCTATCCCTGTGTAATAATAATACACAGCCTTTCCTAAGCAACTCCATAATTAAGTGGCATCAGAAATGATTATAAGTTTGTTTCACTTCATAGGGAATGCCCTCGAGATTTGCAGCTCTGACATTTACTTAACACGGGCTGTAAAATGGCATTTGAGAATAAATGGTCAGTAGGATCCAGTATTACAACTAAAAGCGATCATGAAATTACAGACTCACCACAAACTCTCCTTATCACGCCGCAATAAATCATGTGATCTGAAAATAATTTTTGAAAAAAAATGATAAAGACCCAGCCTTGGGCTCTTCAATTGTTACACACTATTCAAAACACCAGAATTACAGGACAAGAATTTCACAGCCCCTTGGAAAGCAGTGTCATGGAATTTGACCCATACGAACACTGAGTTTGTGTATTCAAAACTGTGCTGACATAATGTTCTACTTGTTTTTGGACCTAAATATCTTCAAACACCAATGTTAGAAAAATACTTTCAAGTGGATTATTTCATCTGGCTTTCCTTCAGAAAGACAGAGTAAGAAAAATATGATGTTGCTAAAATGAACCCAAACATTGATGAAATGTCTATTAATGATCTAGGTTATAATGAAATATAAATTGTTTTCTTTGTCATAAAATAGAGCTAGGCTACAACTCTAGGTGTTGGCATTTCCTATGAATAGTAACGAACTGTTGAAAGGCAGAGCTTGGCTGTGAAATTGATTATGAGAACAAACCTTTAGAAGTATTTTCCCAAATTCTAGGTCTTTGAAACATGTTATTGACTTTCTGTTCAGGTTACCCTGTCTGTCTTGGCTCATTGGCAATCTCACTATGTTTTTCTTCTTTTTTGGTCTGTTTGTGTTCATTTTGCCAGTTTTTCATCCTGTTGACCTTTCAGACATTGGTGTAATGAAAATACACATGGAATGTCATAGAGAAATGTTCTAAGTAATTAAGAAAATGATGTTGTTCTCCTTAACATTGTACTAAAAAAAGTAATTTTCCACCAGGGAAAATAGAAAAGAATTGACTCCATAAATATCTGAACCCAGACCAGCATAGATATTAATAATTGGCTCTGTTTCTCACTATAATAATGCATATCACCTGTTGCCCCACTCAAATGATGTGAAAGTTCAACAGATGAAGATCAAATGCTCACGTTCTTACTGATAAGAAGTAGGTTGAAGACCGTGACTTTGGCCTGGCAAGTGTGCTTGCTACTGTTTAACTCCAACTAAGCTAGACTTCCCCAGCCAGCCCCAAGAGAACCCACGAAGCAGACCTCCCCTGCAGGAGCTGTGCTCGCACAAGAGGATGAGAGAAAGTGTGCTTCTTGTAGGCAGCTGCAGAAAGACGCCTGGCTAAAAATGCTGTCTCTTCTCCTCTTCTGGGCACTCAGGTAACTCCTGAGCAGGGTGGCAGAAAAAATGCTCAGGAGCATTACTCTACTGGAGCCCCCTCTACCTGGAAACCTGATGCAAAGGAATAAAAGGGCCTGCCCTCAATGAGAAATTATAAAATTAGATGCAGCTGAAACCTAGGACTTTTTTTTTTCTCAAAATTTTATTCATTTATTTGAGAGACGGAGCGAGAGCACAAGCAGGCAAAGGGGCAGAGGGAGAGGGAGAAGCAGGCTGCCCACTGAGCAAGGAGTCCCATGCTGGACTCCCCTGGGATCATGACTTGAGCTGAAGGCAGATGCTTAACCATATGAATGACCCAGGTGCCCCCAAATTGAGGACTTTTTAAAAACCTGAACACAGGTGGCTCAGTTATTAAGCATCTGCCTTTGGCTCGGGTCATGATCCCAGGGTCCTGGGATCAAACCCTGCATCAGGCTCCTTGCTCAGTGGAGAGCCTGCTTCTCTCTGTCCCCCTTCCCCTGCTGTGTTCCCTCTCTCACTGTCTCTGTCTCTGTCAAATAAATAAATAAATAAAACCTTTAAAAAAAATTAGATAAAAACCTGAACACATTAACCTATACCTATACCATTAACCTATACCAAGTAGTATACTACCAAGTAGTATAATTAACATATCATACATATGCAGATTACTAGAGATGGCTGCTCAAGGTGGGTAGAGCCATATTCAATACTGGGGACAGTTTCAAAGATAATGGTACAGAGGAAGGTCTCCAAAAATGCCACTAAGAGCAAGTTTCCCCTTCTGGCTGTGCATTGAAGTCACCATTGAAAAAGAACCCTGTTGATTTCGTCATCATCAGGAAAGAGTTTATGCATAAAAGTCCCTACACTATTGAATCTATGTAGCATTTCTCTTGCTATTACGACTGAATTTTTCTTCAATGAGGAAAGGAGAAAACAGGCAGCCATCATCAGCATGGCTGTTGAGCGGACAGCTGAAGGCCACACAGCGTTAACCCTCTGTTTGCAGAATGGTGCTGTGGTGACAGGTCCCCATGTGGACTATTAGGTATGGGTATTGTGGTGTGTCTCAGCAACATGCTACAGTGCCCTTGACCACATACTCTGGGACTCCCAGAAAACATGAGATCTGCTCTATCAGCTTGAACACAGGAAAATGGTAAGCCTGCCTGGCACCTAGGATTCTGTAGCTCATTCTGTGATTTAACCAGTAGTCCCAAAACCAAGCTCTTACCTGAAGCATTCTGGTTATAACTCTAAAAGAAACTTAGTCTCCCAAGGGGTTAAAGTAAATGATCAAAACATGTGGCCTCACCTCTGCTCAATCTGGACATACTGTGGTTTCAACAAAAGCTGTTACATCTGAAGTTTAAGCCTTGCTTTTGTTCCGTTCAGTCCTCCTTTTCTTAGGTGATATGGTATGCCTTAGTGTTGTAGTGGAGCAGATATAAACCCATATTAATTTGTTTGCCTGCTTCGGCAGAGGCATTAATTTTGTAGATAGAATGAGTCACGATTTTGGACCTATGCACCAAGGAAAGGAAGAGAATGCCGTTCTGCACCGTCTGTAACAGAGACCATTTCTGGGACATGGTGTAGCCTAAAAGATGTCCTGTAGGTAGTTCTGGGAAGTCTTGAGGGATTCAAGAATCATAAATGTTTTGGCAAAGGTTAAAACCACGGGGATGAATGATATGGCCTAAGAATAGACAGAGAAGAGAAATCAGCCATGGGGTATGTATGAGTGGGGGAAGCTCTCAGTTACAGAATAGGGAGAAAGAGGGACCCAGGAAGAAGACTATTAGAAAGTGGAACATTATTGAATCAACAAGAGGGAGAATGTCTCAAGGAAGAAAAAGTTAATGAACTCCATCAAAAGTAGGCAGAGAGCCCACTGTAAGAACTGAAAAGTCTCCCTTGGACAGGCATGATTTTTGTTGACCTTAAGTGCATTTGTACCAGATGGTGAGAATTAAAATCAACTTGTCAGGGGCTCAATGGGAGGAGAGAAATAAAAGCTGTTACTGGCAACAACACATATGGGCATGAGGGCTGTGAGGGAAGCAGAGAGAATGGTGTTAGCCTGAGGGAGACACAGTGTGCGGAGGACTTTGCTATAGGGTAGGAACTGTTTTATCTTGTTTATAGGACAAAGAGAAGACTGTTGAGGAAAAGAGAAAAAGAGGAGGACGGAGGGTAAACTAGATCACATGAGGTCTTAGAACATAGGAAAAGATGACCTTGACAAAGAAGGAGAGACATCTTCTATCCTCATTCCAGGGGAAAAGAGGTAAACATGAGGCATATAAATAAGGAATGGAGTGTTGATAGTGTCCCCTTGAGGGCCTCAACTTTCTCAGTGCAGCAGCAGACAAGGATATCTGGGAATAAGTAGGGGCAGCATTGCACAAAACACACACAGAGAGAAGTTGGAGGTTGGATTTGTTCCTGAGGGAAATGGAAAAGTGTTCTCAGTGCAGACCCAACTGAGTTTAGAAATCAGGAATTTATGGTAGTGCCAGCATGTTCCATTGAGTGATCAAGGGGTTCGAAATTTGTCATGAGGGCCAAGAACGAATGCATTTTGAGTGTGAGAAAGAGCTGGATGAATGTGTTCGATGGAACAGGACACTGGATTTTCCAAGATACCACTATAGGTAATGACAAGGGTCTCAGTGGGTTTCCAGAGTGGAGCCTGACCTAACAGGAAGGTGATAACAGATTGTTCCTGGGTGGTTTGATGTCAGGGATGCTAAAATTCCATTATCAGTACAAAAAGAAGTCACCCCCTACCCCAAGTAGGTATTTACAGAAGCCTGAAATTCCTATCTTGGGTGTTTTAACTGGTAACATTTTCATCTGTAATGATGTCTAGCTAAGCATGAATGAAAGATGAAAGGGACAATTCCCAGAAATATTGATTGGTTGGTTTATTGATAGGGGTAGGAGCATGCGTAGAGAGTTTGTCTGAGCTCTGACCATAAGAGAAAAAGAGAAACTTCAGCTGCTGAACTGAATTCACCTTTGTCAAACTTTCCAAAGGCAGCACCATCTGCAAATGTCTTTAATGACATCATCTCAGATTCATAAAAAGCGATCTTGCAAATGTCCCCCTCAAATTATTTTAAATAATATAGAGATGCTTACAGTTTGGGGATTTAGAATCACAGAGAAACAAATATTTGACAATTAGCCACATACTGGGTTTAGGTAGATTACCATTAGAATTGGTTATATACTCCCATCTCAGTGCCCAAGAATGCATATTCTGTAACTTATACAGTCCTCGTTGTTTACTTAGAGAAAGAAAATAGGAGACATCTTACTTCCCAGAGTGGAGTTTGAGTGAGAAGGAATTTGGCCAGGAGAGTAAATAAAAATGGGTCCGTCAGAGAAGGCATTCTGGCAAAAGAAAGCAAGGCTCTTAGTAGCAAATTTTAAATGAGCATGGTTGAGGAAAATAATGTGAAACAGATTCTTTTATCAGCAAGGAGGAGAGAACACAGAAAGGCAGAATACAAGGTCAGACCAAAATGAACTGGGATTAGAGTTTGTGAAAGTGGAGATAACCAGAATATCGCCCCCTGGATTGGGGGTTTCAGTGTCAGTATCTTGACAGTTAGATAGAACTTTGGCTTAAAAGTGGGCAAGAACCAGGTTAGTAAATCTTTGGCTGGTTAAGGTCTCTCCAGTTCTGAGGCATCAAGAGATTGAAGGAAGAGAGCAATGAGAGGATTCTCATGGAGGAGGCAGACACTTGCTACAGGCTGTTGTCACTCCCTGATGTCATGGAAATTCTTAGTTTAAGAGGTTTTTATGGTCTCAGACCAAGATATGGTTGTCCGCAGTAACGGAAAAATTTCTAGAGCTGGGGTTATATAGATAAAGGAAATCTCGAAAGTAACTTTAGTCAGTTTGGACTTCCAAAAATCGTCTCCAAACAAATGTACGGCAATCAGTGTGTCCTACCGAGAAAGATGGCTTCGAATTTCACCTCTCACTCCCTCTTTCTGCACCAGGGATAGTTACCTGTAAGCCATGAATTGGTCAGACTGCAGAAGGCAAAAGACAGACAGTCCTGCCTAACAGACCTGACACTAACTGGAGATGGCTCATGGCTGACAAAGTCAACAGCATCCAGAACCAACGTAAAAAATCTTTTAAAAAAAAAATCCTCTTTGTCATCTTTCATTTCATCATTTAGCGGTCATAGATAATCATAACATCTACACTTTAGATATAAATGTAAAAATTAAAACTATATGGAATGGAAAATAAAATTAAGCATCACAGTCCACTTGGATCTTTAGCATTCTGGATTTCTGTCTTCTCGTTTTTTCCTCTGTATGTGCATATGTCTACAGATGACATGTCTACAGATGACATGGTTGAGGTTCCACTCTGCATCAGTTTTCTCTTTTTCATTTCCCCTTGTCCTTGATGAGGAAGATTTTTCTGTGTTGTTTTCTTTGACAACACCGTTGCAATAGCTGTATAATTTTGCCCACGTGGACGTTGAATGAATTATTTAAGTGTATTCTTTTTGTTGGGCATTTGGGTTATTTCCATTTTTAAGTTATTATAAATAAGCTTGTGATGAACAGTAGTGCACATAAATCTTCTCTTTATTCCTCCGACCATTTTTTAAAAACAAATTCCCACAGTCAAATTGCTAGAGCAAAGGAAACCCATATCTTCAAAGTTTTAGGGACCTATTGTCACGGCCCTCCCTGAGGAGGTTATAATATATACTTTGCTTATGTAAAATGTTATGAACACCCGAGGCAGGATACTTGATTATAAAGGCTAATGGCTATTTGGTCATCAGCGATAAGACCTATTTTTAAAATTTTGAGTCCTGGACCTTTGCTGTAGGCTCCCTTGTATGATATCATTAAAGACAAATCTCTTGGGGTCCCTGGGTGGCTCCGTCGGTTAAGCGTCTGCCTTCGGCTCAGGTCATGATCCCAGGGTCCTGGAATCAAGCCCAGAATCAGTCCTCCTCGTCAGTAGGGAGCCTGCTTCTCCTTCTCCCTCTGCCTGCCACTCCCCCTGCTTGTGTTCTCCTCTCTCTCTTTATCAAATAGATACATAAAATCTTTAAAAAACATAGATAAATCTCTCCTATATGCTATCAGTGAGGGAATTTGTGCCAAACTGAACATACAGACCTCTTTTTTATAAAGCAAACCCAGGAGGCAGGAATTGTAAGGGGTTTGATTGAACTAGCCTTATTCCAGGCTGATCTTAAGTGTGGTATGGTGAGAACTGGCAAGGGTCACTGAGTGGAAATGTTAGAAACGCACAATGTGTTTAGCGCATGTGGAAGGACCAGCCTGGATTTCACTCTTATCCGCGAGGATCTATCTTCATATTGTAGGCTCCAGATCCATCTCTGGGATACTAGCACAGGCCACAAACCTATCTGTTTAGACATCAGTACTGCCATTGTTTTAATGTGTTGAATTTAAGCTTTTCAGACTTCAGGTGTGGCTTGAGTCCGCCCTGATGCTATTTGTTTGGGATTTTATGGGAAAACATTTATGAGACCGTAAGGGAGTGGAATGGGCAGGGCGTCTAGGATTCGGTGAGAACACCATCCAGCTCAACCACTGGCTGGCTCTTTGATGGAGGGAAAATCCTTTCACCAGTCTGAGCCTTAGTTTTAATTTTCTTGTCTGTGTGAGGAGCAACTGAGCCCACTTTGTAGGACTCTCATGAGAATAAAAAGAATAGTATCTTTGAAATACCTGACACAATTTTACTTCTACGTTCTTTTTATTGGATAGAGGCCCTGCCACTTGGGTGAAATCTCTCTCTCTCACAGACACACACACACACACCACACACACACACATACACACTCTTTATTGTAGCATAGTATGAAGTAGCAAAAGATTAGAAACAGCCTAAAAGTCCATCCATAGAAGACTAATGTAATTATTCTATGACTAGTGGCTCTTGTTACGTTTTAAGTATAAAGATAGTGACAAGTTTGGCACTTCTTTAACATCTTGAGTTTTGCCTGTCAACTCTGTAGTATGTCATCTGGTGTGGTTTCTATAGGTAAATGTCTGTCTTACCCCAAATAAGGTCATTCAAGAAGCATTTATTAGGTGCCGACCTTGTGCTATGGTTTTGCATACTTCTTCCAAGGTCAAATGTAAAAATTATATTCATTCGGACATGTAGTCTTTTGGAAATAATTTTCAGGTGCCGTTTCATCATGCAGATATGACATTCTTACAAAAGCCCTCATAGACCTCCTGCCTCACACCGTTGAGCACACTTTGTACTTGGTCTTGTAACGTCTTGGTGCACAAATTTATGGGAGGGTATAAAGCTCATGTTGGGAGGGTCTTGTGAATAGCAGAAGGATTTTAGGGTTAGGTCCTGAATAGAGGAGATGATTAAAAGACATTTTGGCAGGAGTGGATTTCTTTTAGTAAGTGGAGGAACCTGCAGCTTTTCTCCCAGGGCTTCTATCCAGGAAACAAGAAGGAGTCTGTCCCGGAGGTAGTGGGTAGCTGTGTCTTGCTGTGGTGAGACGGCACACTTGTAGTGGACACTCCCAGCCCATTGGCCCTCCCTAGAGATTTCCCTACCACTTTGAGGTTTCAGGCCCAGCAGCCGTAACAGATACTGTGGGTCCTACAATAGCTGCCCCGAAGTGGTAGAGCTGCCCTTTTGGAACTGTCTGTTCTCTGAGAAGAAAGAAGACAGGCCTCTGTCAGCCATTTCTTGTCCCTTACTGACTTTGAATGGAAACTAACTTGCCTCGATGGGCAGAAAGAAGAATCAGAGGAGGGTGAGAAATGCCTGGTGACATCACTAAGCATTATATTTACAAAGAACATTTCAGTTCAGCCTGTAACTGCATAATCTATTCGTTGGCACCATTTCTTATGGGGTTGGTTTGTTTTTGAAACTTCTGTGTAGTTTCGATGTGCTCAATTTTAAGTATTTCCAGTCTTGGGTTTCTCTGTGTTTATGATTAAGAATGCTTTCAACTTGCGAAGTCTCCATTTTTCACATTACTTAGTTTTAGAAATTCATTTGTTGTTTCATCTTATTATAAAGTAGTACTTACTTCAGAAAAAAATATTGAAAACAATTACAACCTTTTTGGACAACAACCTGGAAATATCCATCAAATAAAATCATGCTGGTATCTTTTAACTAAGCAATTTCACTTCTAAGTCTTCTGTCCTGAAGATGTATTCCCACTTGTTTGAAATGACACGTATCTCGGGTTTTTATGGTAGCATTTTTGCTCTAGCAAATCATTAGAAATAACCTAAGTTCCATCAAAAGGGAGCTGATTAATAAGTTTTGGTCATGAATGGATAGGTGGGGTTTATTGGAGGCAGTCCTGGCTTTTGCATTGTTGTTTCACTATAATTAGGAATAGCATCCTTTCAAAAGTGTCTTGATTTAGGTGATAAATTATTTTTACCCTTATTCTGTTCCACAATACCATATATAGTCATACCATCGAATACCATATAGTCATAAAAAATGATGACATTCTTTATGGTCATATTGTCATAAAAATGATGACATATAGAATACCACATAGTCATAAAAATGACATTTTTATGGACTAATATGGTAATTTTTGAAAAAAAAAACCCACAAAATATAACTGCATTGGGTTCTTTTAAAAGGTGGGAGAGGATGTAGAATCTATGTAAATAGATTTGTATATGCACAAAATACCTCTGGAAAAATAGTTGAGAAACTGGAGATATCGGTTGCCTTAGGAGTGGGATCTGGGAGATGGCAAGACAGAAGTGTATTTTGTATATTCTTTTCACCATGTGAATAAGCCACCTCTTCAAACACTCAAAGAAACTTTAGTAGATCGAAGGGGGAAACGACTCACAAGAGACTGTGGACTCTAAGAAACAAACTGAGGGGTTTAGAAGGGAGGGGGTTGGGGGATGGGTAAGTCCCATGCATGGGCATTAAGGAGGTCACAGATTGCTTAGAGCACTGGGTATTACACATGAGCAATGCATCTTGGAACGCTACATCAAAAACTAATAATGTACTGTATGGTGACTAACATAACCCAATTAAAAAAAAGAATTTTAGAAAGAGGAAAAATTATCTATATAGTAAAGATCACTTAAAAATTACAGTAATGCTAATAATACTTATTCTGAGTAGTTCCACTGCAAGTAATTTTTTATAGTCATCTTTTAAAATACCTGTAGAATTTGGACTTCAGGATTAAACTGCCTAGATTCTTCAAACATTTTAATGCCTAACGTAAGTATACACTGGCAGGAGCTTATATCCCAATAATTTCCAATATAAGTATGATTCTATTTAAATACTTCCCTGTCATTGACTGAAAACTGTTTTCAGTTTTTCATTTTAAACAATATTGCAGTGGGCACTCTTTCATAAAAAATCTTTGTAAATGATTCATATTTATGTCTTTAGAACATATCCTTGAAAGGGGAAAGCTGAGGAATGTCAAGTCCTAAGGCTTTCGGCACTTTTTTTTTTCTTTCCAAGTTTTTACTTAAATTCCCGTTAGTTAACATGAAGTGTAATATTAGTTTCAGGTGCAGAATTTAGTGATTCGTTACTTCCATACCTCACCTCACAACAAGTTGGCACTCATTTCTAAATCACCCCCTGAACGGTAGTACAGAACCAATTTACATTCTCTTTGGGTCCATAGCAAGACTGCCAGTTTCTCCACACCTTCCCCAACACTGGATCTCAGCATGTACCCATCTTGGCCAATCTGATAGTAAAACTGTTTTTATGCTGTTGTTTTCATTTGCATTGAATTTGGGGGGGGGTAGGCTAAGATTTCCCCCCATGTATTTATTGGCCATTTGTATTTCTTATGAATAAAAGCTAGCAAAAGAAAAATAACCAAATTTTTAGTTAGTTAGTTTAGTGTTCTGGGAGGATGAGATGAGATTGTGTGTGTGTGTGTGTGTGTGTGTGTGTGTGTGTGTGTGTTTGTTTCGGTTGTCCAAATACTCAGATTAAAAGCTTTTACAACTATCAAGTCTAAAATGATGATGTAAATCTAGAGGCCAGCTGCTGTGTTATGCCTGACTGTAGCTCTCAGCGTCAGGGCTATTCACCACATCCTACTGCCTCTCGTAAAAGAGGATTTACCCAGTCCCAGAAACTGGCCCGGCTATGATGTTAGCCCTCCTGGTTCTTACCCAGTGGTATTGACACAGGAAGAAGAGGTCTTAAAAGTTCATTGTAGTTGGTCAAATGATTTGAACTCAAAATAGAATGGTGTACCCTTAAACATGGGGTGGGGGAGTCATCTGTGTTGGGTGGTTTTACCTTAATCTGCTTTTCAAATGGTGCTGAGTCAGATGTCTCGACACAGTCGCCGTCCATCTGGCGTGCAGACGGTCACCATTAATCCGGCAGTTATCTGCATCATGTGTATATGTCCAAACATCAAACAAATCAAACTCTTTTGATGTCCTTCTCAATCAGTCTTTAGTTTCAGAAAATACTCTCTACAGCAAAATTGCTTTAAGTCTCCTTCTCCATGTCGCCTTCCCCCATGTCCCGTGCCCTGCCCCCAACCCCTGCTTCTGCACACTCACACAGTGTTTTAAGAGTATTTAAACACGAAATTGCTTCAAAGACATTTGGTCTGGGGTGACTGCCTTTTTCTAGAATCCTCTGGGGCATACGTAACATGCAAGTTGTGTGTGTAACATGCACGCAATGGTGTATCCATTTCTCCACACTGTGTGTGACCCCAGGCACCCGACATGATGCAGTCTCCCTTTGGAGGCCTTTCTGGTGCCTGTGAGGGCTAGGGAGAGCAATAGTGCTTCCAATGGGCACTATTTCCATGGCTCCCTGGAACTTTCAGGAAGGTACTGAGTAGAGAGAGCACAGCAGGCTTATTTAATTATCTCACTAGTAACATTGTGAGGCCAGTAAGTGTGATTTACATTTTATAGATCAGGTAACTGAGACCCAGGCCTGCAAAGGGGAGAGACAGGAGTTTTATTTTTTATTATTTTTTTAAGATTTTATTTATTTATTTGGCACAGAGAGAGAGAGATCACAAGAAGGCAGAGAGGCAGGCAGAGGGGGAGGGAGAAGCAGGCCCCCTGCTGAGCAGAGAGCCCGATGGAGGGCTCTATCCCAGGACCCTGAGATCATGACCTGAGCCGAAGGCAGAGGCTTAACCCACTGAGCCACCCAAGCGCCCCGAGACAGGAGTTTTAAATTCCAAATCTCGTGCTTTTTCTCATCATATCATAATGGGTGTCCTGTAGAACAATTGTTAAGTGAGCTGATTTCATGTCGCCTTTGCAAAGATCACAGTCGGTTGATAAAAATAGGTAAATGTTCCCAATCTTTCAACACTATCTCCCTTCCCCTGAATTATGCACTTACCACAAAGAACACCTTCTGGTACTCAAGGACTGGCGAGAGATTTAACAACACACTCCCTGGTTATGATGTGATGAGAATAGAAAGGAGCACAAAGGCAATGTAAAAAAACCTTATCCACTTGCAAATTCTGAAGCTCTCTCATTGATAACCCTGGACTCAAAAAGGAACTCAAAAGTAGTACAAGTCATTGGGGAAGAAATGAAGAAGGGACATTTTCTTATCAGGACTTCTAAGTGTAGTGAAAACTGTACTCAGAAGAAATGTCTTATTCTTCGTTAAAGAACAAAGAGAAAACAGGGCAACGTATGACTCGGGAAATTAAGAGAAACAAAATAAGCATAAAAAATTAATAAGAGAATTAATTGATGAAAGTTTAAATGGAAAGGATAGGGGCACCTGGCTGGCTCAGTCAGAAAAGCATTGTGAGTCTTGAGGATCTCAGGGTCATGAGTTCCGACCCCATATTGGGTGTAGAGATCACTTAAAGATAAAATTTTTAAAAAGGGATTTTAATAATTAATTGATTAATTAATGGGATAATTATATGATACATCTGAAACTATAACACTGTATGTTAACTATGCTGGCATTAAAATAAAAAAAGAAGGGATAAAATAATCTATAAATAAATCCCAAAGCTGGTCTTTTGGAAAGATCAATAAAATAGATAAACCCCTTGCAAGTCCAATTAAGGATAAAACATGATAGCAAGAGAATGAAAAAACAAAGATTAAAAAAAAAAGGAAAAGAAATGGCAAAACAATAGATAAAAGAAAAAATAAAAATTTTGGAGTCATAAAAACAAACCTGGTGTCAAGGGGTTGAAAACCAACAGAAAAGGATGACTTCTTAGCAAAATACAAATGATCGAAATTGTTGCTGGGAACAGTCAAAACACTGAAGATACTGAATTAACCATAGAAGAGACTGGAAAGTTAAAGAGTTACCCTTTACAAAGATTCTAGAACAACATGGTTACAGAGCTAACCTTAAAGAACAGACCGTAGTAATATTATTTAAACTATTCCAGATGAACTAAGACCAACTTACCGAAGATACATACTAAGCACAGTTCAAATCTTACAATAGTGGGTACACACATGAGCATGAATTCATGCATCAGAACTCATAATTCAATAGGAAAATAAGTCATGGAGTCTGACCAGAGCACAGAGCTGGGTGCATGTCGCCAGAGTGGTTCAGACAGTACCAAAGGAGCATGACCCAGAGCCACATGAAAGACCTTCTAGAAGGGAGTGTTGAAGCCATCTTTAGAATATCTTCCTCAGAGACTATGTGTGAACTAACATTTGTGAACTCGTCTAAACATTATTTATGACTAGCGACATTTTTGGTTTGTGAATAATCTTGAGACGAAGGAGGTTTGTGCCTTCACGTGCTGTGTGCATCAGTTTGTATGCCGAGAGGCAGCGCAGTGATGCGGTAGAGAGGAGGGAATCTGGGATCAGATGGCCTGGTTTCGGTTCGCTGTGCCCCCTTGAGGAAGCGACATCACCTCTCTGTACTTCACTTTCTTATCTGGATGACAGGGGTAATGGTAATCTCTCCCTGGGAGGGTTGTGGTGAGCATTTAGTATATAAAGACACATGAAGTGCTTGGATAGCATCTGGCACAAAGAACGCACTCAAGAAGTAGATGATGAGGGACGCCTGGGTGACTCAGTTGGTTGCGTGACCGACTGACTCTTGATTGCAGCTCGGGTCATGATCTCACAGTTGTGGGATAGAGCCTTGCATCCGGTTTCACGCTCAGCATGGAATCTGCTTGAGATGCTCTCTCTCCCTCTCCCTCTGCCCCAGCCCCGCCCCGCACTCACTCTCTCTCTCAAAACAAAATATTTTTTTTAAAGATTTTATTTATTTATTTGACAGACAGAGATCCCAAATAGGCAGAGAGGCAGGCAGAGAGAGAGAGGAAGGGAAGCAGGCCCCCTGCTGAGCAGAGAGCCTGATGTGGGACTCGATCCCAGGACCCTGAGATCATGACCTGAGCCGAAGGCAGCGGCTTAACCCACTGAGCCACCCAGGTGCCCAAAACAAAATATTTTTTTAAAAAAGGAAACAGATGACAAGGAGGATAAGGATGAAGTGAGGATGAGGATGATGATACTTATTATTCTCACCATGATCTTTATCATTATTTTTGAGAGATACAGGGAAAGGCTATGGGCTTGGGGGTCAGACTGGCGTACCTCTAGCTTTGTCACGGACACACGGTATAACCTTGGGACGTTACTGAACTTACTTTTTTTCCTTGTGGTAAAAATATACATAACAACATTTTACCATTTTAACCATTTTTTCAGTGTACAACATCTTAAAAATGTAGCATGAAGAACACACACATTGTGCTGTCTTTACCAGTCACCTTTAGAACTTTCTCAGGATCCCAGACTGGAATCCTGTACCATTAAACAATACACTCAGCTGAACTTATTTTATTTTATTTTATTTTATTTTTTTCAGCTGAACTTATTTTAAATCCCATCCTTTTCCACATCTGTTAAGGTAGGCATCATGGGGGCTGGGTTGCTGGAGTTAAATGTGTTGGAAATTGCAAAGCCCCAAACATCTTACAGGGCCTCAGTACTTTTCGTCCTTTGGTTCCAGCCCCCTGGATACAACTTTAAAACTCCGGGTGGTTGGGGGAGAGGGCTCTTTGTGCCACATTGGTGGCCCTCTGCATTCCTCCGGTCCCCCTCTCCCACCCCGCTCTGGTGCTCTGGTGATTTTTTTTTCTCCAATACCTTGTTGTGTGAACACGAACAGCATATGCAACGTGTTAACTCTTTCCAGATGCCAAGAATGTGCTAGGTGCTATTTGTGAGAGATAACTTGCCCATTAGATTTATTGCATAAATTAGGGTGAACACTAACTTGCAAAGAGGAAGCTAGTATCTGTGGAAAATTTATTATTTTGAATATACTTCTTTTTTTAATGTTTCTTGAGGATGAAATGTGGTTTCCACTTGTGCATGATTACAAAGTGGAGAATCTAGAGTTATTTGAAGATAATCTTTCCTCCACACCTTTTTTGAATTACATAGAAAAAAAAATTGGAGTAGTTAAGGGGGGCCCCGACTTGGGTTAAGAATCTGATAAACTTGAAAGAATAAAAAGAATGGCAGTGATGTTTTCACCAGATTTTCTCTCTCTCTCTCTCTCTTTTTTTGCTTCAAATTCCTACCCTGCATACCTCTTCTTCCTTTTCACATGTGGTTTAATATCAGCAGAACGTTTGAAGCAAACTTTCCTCCAGCCAAAAAGTTTAAATACTAAAATTACTTCAGACCTCAGTGTGTGTTGATGAGTGCAAAGGTTGATTTTGGTGTTTTACTTTGTGGTATTTCCTCTCTTGCTGGCTTTTTTGTCTTCTCAGTAGAGAGGTTGTGACCTCTAAATATGATAGGGGTAATGGTATTTAGAGCTATCAATATGGCTCCTGCTTTGCACACTCATTTGCCTTCTAAAAGCCTGTTTCTTTTTCTAATGTCCTCCATATGTCTGACCTGGACCACAAAGTACTTTGTTCCTGGGGTCATTCTGACTAGTAAATCGTTGGCTTCACTTGCAGCTCTAGAAAGACAGATGTCAAACATACCCTTATTGGGAAGCTTGAGAGAGGCAGAGATGACCCAGGTTCTGGCTGTTGAACTTCTGTTAGCCTGCTGTGTGTGTCGTGGGGCTTGGCATTGCCCATACAGGAACTGAGGGGAGGGTCGGAGCAAAGGCTGACGGCTCTAGATTAGGACCACAACCTGAGTATGATGACTCTTTTACTCTTAATTGTGTGCAGCTTGAAAGTATGAGCCATGTTTTAGTCGTTCTTCTGGAGCTCAGCATCTATGTATGTTTTGTTATACCAGAAGGTGCATAGGGGGACGGAAAGGATCCTGAAGTCCAGTGAGTTTAGGAAGTGTCGAATTCAAATGAAGAGTTCCAAATAAACAGAGTAGAGGGGGTTTCTCAGAACTGTTAGTCCTAAGTACTGTGAACTCCAAGGATGGGGCAGCACTTTCCAGGTTTTATTTGATCCAGGACCCCTGAGGATGTGGATACTCTTAGGACAGGGATTTGCAACTATTATGATGAAGAGCAAATTTTGTTGTTGGGTGGAGGGGTGTGTGCATTTTTTATTGTGGCAAAATATACATAACATAAAATTTACCATTTGAATCATTTTTAGGCATCCAGTTCATTGGCATGAGGTACACGAGCCGTGTTGTTGCAATCATCACTATCCATTTTTAGAACTTATTCATCATCTCACACTGAAACCCCATACCCATTAAATTATAACTCCACTCATCTGAATTCCTAGCCCCTGGTAACCTCCATTATCCATTCTGTATCTATGAATTTCCCTGTTCTAGGTACCTCCTACAAGGGGAATCGGGCCGTATTTATCCTTTTGCATCTGGCTTATTTCACTTAACACAGTATCTTCAAGGTTCATCCATCTTGCAGCATGTCTCAGAATTCCCTTCTTTTTCAAGACTGAATGATATTCCATTGGGTGTATCTGTCGCATTTTGTTTATCCATCCCTCTGTCCAGATGGTTTGCCTTGTTTCCATGTTCTGGGTACTGTGAACATGAACATTGATGTACAAGAATCTGTTTGAATCCCTCCTTCCAGTTCTTTTGGGTATATACTTCTCCAGGGTATATACCTAGAAGGGGAATTGCTGGCTCATATCAGAACTCTGTGTTTATCTTTTTAAGATCTGCCAAAGTGTCTTCTACAGAAGCTATACCATTTTACATTCCCACCAGCAATGCACAGGGATTCCAGTTTCTTCACATCCTTGCCAACACTATTATGTTCCTTGTATTTTTTTCCCCAAGATTTTATTTATTTATTTGACAGAGAGAGATCCCAAGTAGGCAAAGAGGCAGGCAGAGAGAGAGGAGGAAGCAGGCTCTGTGCTGAGCAGAGAGCCCGATGCAGTGCTTGATTCCAGGATGCTGAGATCATGACCTGAGCCAAAGACAGAAGCTTAACCCACTGAGCCACCCAGATAACTTGTTCCTTGTATTTTTTTTTTAATAGCCATTCTGCTGGGTGTCAAATGGCATCTCACTGCAGATTTGAGTAGCATTTTGTTGTTGTTTATTTCTAATTCAGTTGGACTGATACATGATTCGAATGCTATTCATATAATACTAAAGGCACATAGGCATCCAGAATGGTGTAGACCTTCTTCAGTGAGATGTGTGTGTTAATCACATGCTTGGATATAGATAGATTGCCAAATCGTTACAGAAGTTTCTAGAAACTCATTTCTGGCTCTGCCTTTATCTCATCCTGGGCAAACCATCCAGGGACTCCGGTTGGACTATCGCTGCCCTAAGAAATGCACAAGTCGTATGTTACATGTCAAGTATATGAGTATTGCTTAATGAGGGATGATAGTTTCAGCAGTTTTATTCCACCATAATGCAAAGCTATTTTTCATTAAATTCCCCAATGCAGTGAATGAATGATGCTGGAAAACCATCTGGCAATGTAACAATAACACTTATGTTATGTTTTAGGTCCAGTCTGAGGAGTTTGGGGAATAGTTTGATCATTTGGGGGAGAGATAGAAGCCTTGGAATCTAGACAGCTTTTCTGATAGGCTGGAATCCGCATTCTCCTGAGATAGTACTATGTTTGAGTAGGTTTGAATGTCAAGTTCTGAAGAGGAGAAGCTGCTGCTATGTGGACGGCCATGAATTTGGAATCCAAAAAGAGAGAGAAAATCAAGGCACTGGAGCCTTTGGGGCTGGGCACTCTGTTTCCCCAAACATCCTGTAGGAAGACGAGCTAGGCTACAGTCACTGTATTGACCAGGAGCTGTGCTTGAAAGCTCTTCCAACAGAGTCAGCTCATTAATTACGTTCGCTTCATTCTGTGGTTGGCTGTCCTTGGCATCAAGCCTGTTACGTTTGGGAAAATGAGGCAGCATTCCAGCTTAGGGTATAGGCTCTTTCAAAAGAACATCTTTAAAGGAAAACTAAATTTGATCAGCTATATTTAGAATGCTACAAAATGGTAGTAGCAATTCTGTACTCTACTCCGTAAGAACTTTAAGAGAAAAATCCACACCTGGTTCACTCTTGTGAAAGTGGCCAGTGTTGCTAGCTTTGTCTGCCCTGGGTCCCCTTACTAGGGAGTCATTCTCCTTCTTTGAAACTTCTGCCTCTACCCTTACCTCTGCCATTGATTAAAAGTGATTCTGATCTCTTTCACCCCATCCCATCAGTCACTGTAGGAGGGAACCTCACCCTAGGCAGGCCCGTAAGGATCTTTTCCTGGGATTTTTTTTGAACCGCAAGTGAAAAAGAGAATTCGTCCTCTTGGGAGGGTGACAGCCTTCATACATGAAGCTTGGGATCTAGGGATCTATGTGGAGGAAATGTGTCTGCAGTGAAAGTAAATCAGGTAACTTGCAGAATGAGCAGGCAAGAAATGAAGCAATTCCAGCTTCCAGACCCACAAGGCCCTGGTTTCCAGTGGTTTCAAAGGGTCAGCTGCATCCCCACTCCCCTGTGGCTGGGAGGTACTGGGTTCTTTTTTTTCTTTTTTAAGATTTTATTTATCTATTTGACAGAGAGAGAGGGATCACAAGCAGGCAGAGAAGCAGGCAGAAAGAGGGGGAAGCAAGCTCCCCACTGAGCAGAGAGCCCAACGTGGGGCTCGATCCCAGGACCCTGAGATCATGACTTGAGCCGAAGGCAGAGGTTTAACCCACTGAACCAACCCAGGTGCCCCAGTACTGGGTTCTATAATCTGGTATTTGTCTATTTCCAGCCAGGTTTCTCTCTCACTTGCAAATTAAGAGTCCCAGCTCTAGCCATGACCTGTTCCTGCCCAAAGGACCTAGCACATTACATTGCCTTTCATGCAATAAGTTTGCAATAAATATCTTTGAGTAAATTTTAACAATAAATTAAAATTAATGTAGCATAGCCACTGGCTGTTGGATCTTCGCTTTAACAGAGACTTATATTTTGCCCCCATTGCTGAAAAAATTTTAACAGATTGTTTTCACATGCCTTACAATATCCAACTTTATATTTTTTTTAAGAAGTTTTTATATATAGATTCTGGGATCAGGGGAATGAAGGGATTTAGCTCCTGGGGGCTAATGACCTCTATGTGTTGGTGGAGGAAAAGATGAAGGCATGGTAGAGAGATTTTAGAAGGCAGAGGGGGCATGTAAAAACCTCAGCAAGGATTGGGAGAGGGGCTGACCAGGGACCCCCAGAAGGATTACCAAGTGGATCCAAGGGGCCCAGTGAGGTGGGAGCGTATAAATTTATAGCAGCTCCAGACCCAATAACAGCCCCATTATTTCCAGTAGCACAGGAGTAGCAGATCACTAGGGATTTAGGGTGATCAGTAAATAATACTCCTCTCTTCCCCTTCCAGCTGAGGAATAAACACAGGAGGCAGAGAGAGACCAAAATATCAGCTTTACTTCTCTTGAAACACATAGGAGAGCCTGGGTTTCAAGCTGCAGCCAAGAGGGTTTGCTAATCCTCACTCCTGAATTAAACAAATTTATCCACCCATTCCTGGCACAGCTGGACAACCGCAGGCCTCCCCCACAGAGAAAGGCCTCTTACCACATGGCAGAAACAGACAGGACACATATGTCTTACAGACAGGCTGACTTCCATGGAGAGGAAACCCAAACTGGCTGGGCTGAGCATGCCCCATTTCTTGTAGTAATACAGGCAGGCAGAGGAAGCGTGAGGGGCCGGAAGCGTTGTCTCTCCATGGAGAAACACGGGGAGTGGACACACCTGATCCCTCTTCAAGTAGAGGCCGGAGATGGTTGGGTTGACTGCCCTCCAAGCTCATCTCCAAGGTCAACTGTTCCACCTGCGCTATTTCCTTTCCCTAGCCTTCACTCCCTCGCAGAAAGACAGAGAGGTGGGGATGTGGAAGATACCGAAGTGGAGTGGTAGAGTAGTCTCACCCGTCTGGACTGCATCACAAAGGAAAGCGGGCAGTGAGGGGAGAGGAAAATGGGCTGAGAGAGAAGGGCAGCATCTGGAGATGCAAGAGGGGGCCTTACGGGAGAGAAGGAGTGAGAAGTCTGGAGGAAGGGGGGGCGAAATCCAGAGTACGATGTTGGAGTTTAAAATTCCACAGGCTAGGTATAGGGGACGGTTATGATCCTGAAATGGAGTGCGTCAGTAAAAACTGTTGGAATCCAAGAAGTCAAAGAACTGTAAAGCCAGGTTATCGAACAGGCTGCCCACGGAGAATTTAAAGTCACATAAAATGTTGACTCTGTTGAGTGGTGAGGTTGGCATCACAGTCCCCCATGATTGTGACAGAAATAATGAGGAGAACAGAAGAGCGTTATGATCGAGAATGGATGGCTCAAAGCTCAGATGAAATGAGGATTGCTCCTGAGGATGGTAAGACCAAAATGGTGGTCTGGGAGGGGCAAGGAAGCTCTGGGTCAAGGAGGGTGCCATGTTTCTCCTGACCTGCAGCTTGCCTGAAAGAAATAATTGGCCAACCATCTTTTGACCCATCATACCTTTCTCCGCCAAACTTCCCAAAGGTGTCTCTGTCTGTATTCTCCATTGTCTTGGTTCTACACTGACCTCTGAATTTTCTGCAATCTGGTTTATACCCTGTCATTGCACTGAAGTTCTCCCAGAAGTCAGTAAAGTCCTTTTTAATCAGAAAGTCTATTCATTGATGACTGAACAGTTTTCATTCTGATAGAAGTAAATACCATAACGGAAAACCTCCATTGTGCCAAACATTGTTCTCTTCTGAGCACTTTATGTGTATTTTCTGACTTAACTTCACACAGAGCCCTATGATATGATGAGTGTCCCCATTTTTGATGGTCGTTCGTTCATTCCATGAATATTTGTTGAATGTGTACTTATCATATACCGGAGATTGTTTTAGGTAATATCTAAGTAAGAAGAAGAGCAGCGCAGAGCTGTGTCTGCCGAGAGGGAGAGTGGTAGAGATGAGGTCGGAGAGGTAGTGAGCAGCAGGTTCTATAGGGCTTTGGAGGCCATTTTGAGCATTTGTGCTTTTAGAAGAGGAAACTGAGGCGGGGACCGGTTAAACAACTTGACCATGGCTATGTGGCCAGGAGGCGGCAGCATGGGAACTCTGGAGGTGACACTGCAGCATTTGGCCCTGGACATACAGGCTCCCTGAACAATGCTCTTGTTTGGCTTCCTTGGCCATGTTACCTGGCTCTTCTTCTACTCTCATTTGCTTCTCCTCAGTCATAACGGGCTCCTCAAATCTTTAGATATTGGCGTTCTGGATGGTCCTGTTTTAGTCCCTCCTTTTCTGTCTGAACTCCCCTGGGCAGTATGATGCCCTCCCCTCCTTCTGCAACAGGCATGTCCTTCCTGGTAATTTCTAAACCTGCATATTCCCGCGGAGCTTCCCTACTGAACTCCAGACCCAAATATAAACTCCCAAAGGGCTGTGGTTCTTTGAATATATGTTCCAGACTTTATCATTTCTGAGTCTCATAAATCTCCCCCTCCTCTTTTCCTTCAGAGGGTCTCAATGGCTAAAAATCTCAGCATTGCCTCAACCCCCTCCTCCTCATCGTTCTCTACTCTCAAACCCACTCAACTGCCAAGCCAACAGGGCTGCTCACCGTTGCCTCCTTTTTTCTGTTCTTACAGCTTCTGGGTGAGTTCAGGCTTTCCACATCTCTCCCTGAGCTCTTGTAATAATCTCTTAAGGGGACCCTGTCCCCTCTACCCAATGGATCTCTCCCACTACCACTGGACACAGTCTCTGTAAACTAAGGTCGGATCCCCAGACTCCTTCTGTCCTTATCAACTGGCCTTGATTATCCATCACCTAGACAACCGTCCAGATCCTTCACAGAGCTCCCACACACGCCTCTAGCTCCCCTCTCGTGACTTTCTTCCTCTCCCCAGCTTTTCCTTCTCTCCCTGCCACCCGCCATGCTTCTGCTCATTTCCCACCCATAAATTACTTTCTGCTCCTTCAAGCAGTCACCCAGCTGCCACCTTCTGGATCAGCCTTCCCCAGAATCTCCCCTCTTCCCCCCGCCAACCCTCCCGTCTCAAGCAGAACAAGCCACCTCCCCATGGAAGGCCTGCTATCCTCATTAAGCAGCCCCGGCAAATATAAATGCATTGAAAGTCTGGTCAGTGCTGATTGTTCTGGGCACCTGCCAGCAGCTGGAGCTTGGCTGGAACCTATACAGGCTGGGAGAGCAACTGTGAACACAAGGCAGGTACAGGAAATCCCCAAATTCTATGAATTGCGGGGTAGGTTCCTGGAGATCTTTTGGTATTGTATTCCTTAAGTCCTGAATTTTGTAATGCCTTTTCTGCTAAAGGCAGTTTGTTTGCTTCAAATGTAGAAAACCTAACAAAAATCCCGTTTTTGTTTAAAAAAAAAAAAAGAAGAAGAAAGCCTTATAGATAGAATAGAAAAGTAACAGGAGTGTTTTTGATTTCCCAAAAAGATTTGATCTTCTCTGATATGCTTGCAGATCTTTTTGAGCTAGCCTAAAGATTTTTAAAGCAAATATGTATTATATCTATATATTATAGAAAACGTATTAAAATAAGAAAATCGGCAGATATAATTCCAGTTTGCATTTTGATATCTCCACCTGGTCTTTTCATCTATCGAAACAGAAAATTATAGGGATGCTTTTTATATATGGAATTTTAAATACCTGCCATGTAGGAGTCTGGGTCCGTTTGAAACACAAAGGAGCCTTGCCTTCATTTTCTGTGAACTCCAAATCCACCATCCCGTTGACCTATCCCTACTGGCTGTAAAGGAAAGAAAGCCAAGGGAGCTGCTTCCCACGTGCCTGGTTTCCCTAGAGAACCATTACGTGCTAGAGCCTTCCCCTGAGACAGAAAGCTGCATGCTGTTCCAGAGCGGATCAAGGAGACAGAGAAGTCCCTTTCCAATTGGAAATGACAGCTAGAGAAAGGGAGAGGTAGCCACGGGTCCTTGCCTGCCATGTGAAGACAAGTGGGAGAAAGGATCTGGCCGTGGCATGTCTCAGGGTTACACGGATATGAATGGGTGACCCATCCTCCTCCCCTCCTTCCTCCCGTCATACTACTTGGGGCTGAAGAAGCCTTTTCTGTGGCCTCTGGGATCCTGCATCCTACTTCAGCCAAGAGGGCTGTTGCTTGGCTTTTCTTAGTACTTGTGCTTTCCCCCTGGAATGTTGTTCTGCTCATCAGGTGGGTTCATAATAGAATTAATACTCCCTTTCAGGTACATTTTGGACTAAGTAGGCATTTGTGGTTCTGGGAACCGCCAAGCAAAGATAGATGATTTCCGTGAGATAATTACCAATGAGCAACTACCTTACAAATGGACTTTTGGTACACAGCTTGTGAGTAAATTTGAGGCAGCCCGTAGAAAAGTGCTGAGCTGGCAGCTAATAACAGTAACTGAACAATCACAGTAACTAGAGTTTTTAAATTTCCTTTCCTTTTTTTTTTTAAACCATTTCCCATGTCATTGGCAAGAGCTATAAATAGACACTGTATCTGTTTTTCGTGGAAGGTGCTGATGTTGGGCTGTGTTGTTAATCTAGATCTTCTGTCGTTCTGATGTCTCTGAAAGGTTGATGGCACCCCCCACCTTTCAGATTCGGAATCTGGAGGATCTGAAAGGTCAGGGACGATGCCCAAGGCCACAAGGTAATAAATGGTTGAGACTGGAATTCTAACCGGAGATCTTTGGACTCCAAAGCTGTTTTGCTGAATCCGTTGATATGTGTGTTCTTCTCTCACTTCCACTGTCTCCCCCCCCCCCATTTTTTAAAAAAGATTTTATTTATTTATTTGACAGAGATCACAAGCAGGCAGAGCAGCAGGCAGAGAGAGAGGGAGAAGGAGACTCCCTGCTGAGCAGGGAGCCCAATGTGGGACTCGATCCCAGGACCCTGAGACCATGTTCTGAGCCGAAGGCAGCCACTTAACCAACTGAGCCACCCAGGTGCCCCAGAGGGAGAGAGAATCTTAAGCAGGCTTCTCACCCAGCATGGATCCTGTTGTGGGGTTCGATCTCATGACCCTGAGATCCTGACCTGAGCCCAAATCAAGAGATGCTCAACTGACTGAGCCACCCAGGTGCCCCTCATTTCCACTGTCTAATTGGAAGGCAGACCTCTGTTTAGGGGTGTCTTGAACAAATCCAGCTATCTAATATATCATGGACATTAACCCAGAGGATAAGACACTTTGGTTGTTGAGTCTTTATTATTTCACATACTTGAATGTCAGCTCCATGAGGATAAGGAACTTATTTTTTCATTCTTGTCTAGTCCTTAGAACGCAGTACTTAATTTATTCTAAATATTTAGTGAGTACCTACTTAATTCCAGGGACAGTGCTGTACTCTGGAGGTAGAGACCATTCTGGGCTTGCCTTCGTCTTGATTTTGAAGCAAGAAAAGAAGGTGGCAAAGTACAAGGACCTTTTTCAGAGAAGAGGCCCTGGGGAGGGCGGAGAGCACAGGCCTTAACCCCCGAGCCCTGAGGAGTGTTTTCACACACAGAGCAGGCCCACAAATTAATGAAACGGGAAGCCACTGAAGCAGGAACGAGGAGGGATGCGTCCATGGTAGTTGCGCAAGCAGCAGTATGAATGGGCATGTTAGTATGGGTCTAGCCCAAAATGGACTCTCTTAAGAACTTGATGTTAAGCATCTGGGTTGAACTGAGACTCAAGTTACAGTCCTTTTCGGTTAGCTAGAGGTGGTAACTTTCCATCAGTGTTGCTGGGGCATTTACCTCAGTGGCTTGCAGTAGTCGTCCCTGAGGCAACCATTATTCTCTCCTTGAGTTTCACGACACTGGGCTTGCCAGCCATGTGATGTCGTTGAATACGCTTCTACAAAAAAAAATTTTTTTTAAGATTGTATTTATTTATTTTTAGAGAGCGAGAAAGAGAGTGCGAGTGGAGGCAGGGACGGGGGGGAGGAGAGACTCCCAAGCAGATCCATGCTGAGCAGGGAGCCCGACACGCGCGAGATCTCACAACCCTGAGATCATGACCTGAGCCGAAACCAAGAGTCTGATGCTTAACCGACTGAGCCACCCAGGCGTCCCATGCTTCTACACATTTAAAAAAACCTTCTCATCAAACCTTTTTTTTTGGAAAGTGTTCAAAGGTACAGAGAAGTTGAAAGCGTGACATGATGAATCCCTGCACCTCACTCTCCTGGAATAGGACCTGTGGGCCGAATCCAGCCCAGGGCCTGCTTTTGTAAATAAGACGTGTCAGAATATACCTGCTTTCATTCATTCACGCATAGTCTGGCTACAGTGACAGAATTGAGTCATTCTGACAGAGACCATTCCAGGCCCACAAAGTCATATTTACTACCTAGGCTTTCACAGGAAAAAGTTCACCAATCCCTAATTTAGATTCACCAATTGCTAATATTTTGCCATATTTGCTTTGTCTCTTTTTCCATGATGGGTAAACATTTTCTCTCTCTCTCTCTCTTTCTTATATGCACATACCCTTATTTTTTTCCCCTGACCATTTGAAATGGTCACAGGCATTATGATAAATTGCCCCTAAATAATGTATATATTTGCTTAAAAATGAAGGCCTTCTCTTATATAATTGCAATATCATCATCATCCTGCCTGAGAAAATTAACATGCATTCAGCAATATCATCCAACATACAGTCTGCTTTTAAATTAGATGTTTATGGCCTTATATTCCTTTTTGCCTCTAGGATCCAATTAGAAGTCATCAGTTACATTTGGCCCTCATGTCTCTGTCCTGTCCAATTTTTTTTAATGACATTGACTTTTTTGAAGAGTCCCTTAAACACTTTTTTTGAAGCCTTCCTAAGTTTTAATAGGTTTGTAATACTATGATAATGAGAGCTAATATAATGGTCATTGTTGTAAATCAGTGACTTTCACTTCTCCTCCTGCGGGTTTGAGACGTGTTGTACTGCTTGGCTTCTGGAGCTAACACACTAAGATGTGGGTTTTGCTTCGAACTGTAAATGTGGAAAAATCTCAGTGCGAAGATCAAGGCAGGTGGGAATTTGCAGGATGCATTTTATGTAATTAAAGGCACAGTCATGTTTACCTACTCTGGCTGCTGCCCCTGTTAGCTCTTGCCTGTGGAGCATTTTCTTCTGGTTTTCTTCTTACTGGGTCTGGCTCCCGTCCAGTGTCATCAGGTTGCAGAAAGGGGCTAGCAGGAGACCTGAAGTTCCTTAAATCTCCCAGTCCAAAGTGTCCAGCCCAGCAGGCAATATGGCGGTTGCAGTCTGTGTGATGAAGATAGGGTGGTACTCGAGGGCACATCTGGGAGGGCGTAAGGGAAGGGCACCTGCTTGCCTTTCTTAAGGAACTAAGGTACCACAGTCACATGCTTCTTAAGGGTCTCCAAGCTGATCACAGGTTAGTCCTATTGTGAGCCCAGACGACTCCCAGAGAATACCAAGACCCGTCCATTGTTTTCCTCTGGGAAAGAAGCCCTCAGAGCTCACAGACCCACCAGGAAGACAGTTGCCTGCCATGGAAGAGATGCACGTGAGCATCCAATAAAGCTCTGGACATGTGTGAGGGTGGGGGGAATAGAAAAAAAACTTCAAGGAAAAATTTGATAATTTTAAAACACACGAAGTAATTGAAGGAGAGCCTGACCGGGTTTGGCTAACTTCGCACTATGACCAGCTCCTTGTCATTCTCCAAGAGGGCTTGTGAGTGACCTGGGTCTTGTGACTGCTGAAGAAAATCCAGGGACGCAGGAAAAACACGGGAAAGAAGGCATTCTGGGAGGGACCACCCTCCATGTGGACGGGGGTGAGATTGTGGTCTGTCCTCATGGGTTCCCCTGCCTCCTGTCTGAATCCCCTGAAGTCCTTCATACCCTTTCCCTTCCCCTGTGCCTGCCCCCAGCAGTCTGCTTCTGCTGCAGATCTGAGCATCGTTTCTCAGATTACAGCCCCTCTCCGATTTCCACAGCCTCCCTTCTGCGGCCGTCAAGGCCCTCTGTGATTAGCCCCTAACTTCCTTTGGTGCCAGCCTCAGATTTGATGCTTCCATTTGTCTTATATACCATTTGTTGGCACCTCCATCGTTTGCTGGCTGTGTGACCTTGAGCAAGGTGCTTGACTGTTCTGTGCCTCAGATTGTTCACCCATGAATGAGGATGATAGTAAGTGCCTACTAAGTGCCTACCAAGGTTGTATAGGATTACATGAGTGAGCATATATAAAGCTCTTGGGGCAATATTTGGCATATAACACTTATATAAAGGTTAATGATTTATTGCTATTACTCTTACTGTTTTGTGCTTGTGTTTATTAATTTTTTGTTGCTGCATAAAAAATTACTATAAGCTTAGAGGCTTAAATCAACATCCATTTCTTATCTTAGTTTCTGTAGATCAGAAGTATGGACATGGCATGACCTTTGCTCAGAGTCTCAAGGGGCTGAAATCAAGATGATCGTGGGGGCTGACGTTCTATCTGAGCTTCCAAACCTCAGATAGGTTTGGAAGCTTATGTGGGTGTTGGCAGAATCCATCTCCTTGCAGCCATAGACCTCTTGGCCACCAGGAATTCTATTCACTTTCTTTGAAATCCTCCCCTGATTATGTCAGGCCCAATCAGATAATCTTCCTTTTGATTAACTCAGAGCCCACTGGTTAGCAAGGTAATCACAGAGTGGTACCCATCACATTCACAGGTCCTACTTGCTCTCTAAGGGAGGCGATTATGCAGGGTGCATACGCCAGGAAGCAGCGTTCTGGTCATCTTAGAATCTTACCTGTAGACTGGGTGATTGGGAAATACCATGCCTTTTGTTTGCTTTGTCGCACTGTGCTTGCATAAGTATAGGATTCAGTAACTATCACCATCATTTCTGATTTTTGTAGCAACTTTCTTAGAGTTTTCAAATGGATTCACACAGGTCTGGCCCTCCAGGAGCCAATCTTTATTATTCTTCTCTGACTGATGGGACCAGTTAGCTGTTGGAAACCTTCTAGGAAGAGGACAATTAGGAACTTGCAACCCAGCAGGCTGCTGCTAATACCCTGGTGTTCCAAAAGAGTGACCCACAGTTGTAATCCCTTCCAGAGCCATCTGCTTTTTCTTGACTCCCAACAGATGAAGGGCAGGACCCTTAATTCTCAGTTGTGCCTGATACCTGCCAGTTCAAAGAAAATATGTACCTGCTGGAGAAAATGTTCACTCTGAAAAGGTCTTTTGCATTATTTTCCAAAGCTTTCCTTGCTCCTCTTTCCCCCCTTCACTATTAAGTCTAAATTTTCCCATTTTCCCAGTCTAATTTTTTTTTTTCCCATTTAACTCAATTCATAGTCCACAGAGAGGTATTATCACTCAAAACCTGCTGATAAAGAATATATTTAGAGGGACACCTGGGTGGCTCAGTTGGTTAAGCCGCTGCCTTTGGCTCAGGTCCTGATCCCAGCATCCTGGGATCGAGTCCCACATCGGGCTCCTTGCTCAGCAGGAGCCTGCTTCTCCATCTGCCTCTGCCTGCCACTCTGTCTGCCTGTGCTTACTCTGACAAATAAATAAATAAAATCTTAAAAAAAAAAAAAAGAATATACTTAGAAAGGTCAATCTAAAGAACCTGTTGATGACATTTGGCTACTAAAACCAATTTTTGAAAAAATACATTAGTGTTTGAACCAAGCTCTAGCAATAAGACATGGACAAAACTTGGAAGTTTTAGGGGCTCCCTGGCTATGAGTACTGGCCCCCCAAAGATGCGATGTTCTGCTTTACAGTGATATTTTACTTGCAGTTTTATACAAATGTGTTAAGGTAAAGAGGAAAAAATGAATTGGGCATGGCTGTGGTTTTAGAAGATTGAAAGTGTCTGTTTACCTTGGCATATCCTAACCAAGTATGATTTTATTATCCAACAAGCCAAAAGTTAGATCTGACTCTTGCTGTCATGATGACTGACATCTGTCTGGTAATTTGAACTATTAAAGAGGAGGGGCTGGTTCATAAAGATAATATAAAATATCATAGACTTGGATTTCTTTTTTCCCTTTTAGGACAATATCATCTTGTTCTTAAGAGGTTGTAAAGAGCTTGGCCTTAGAGAATCTCAACTTTTTGACCCTAGTGACCTACAGGATACGTCCAACAGAGTAACAGTCAAGTAAGTAACACGATATTTATGTTTAAGCGAAACCTAGTTATGGTTTGATTTGTAGCTTTGTGATAATGTTGTAAGGGCTAAGAGGCCAAGTATTGGACATGTCTAATAAAATAAAAATGTGAAGGTAAAAATCGGGCTTTCGAAACAAGACACAGTGGCCTTCCCTCCGTGTATAGCTTTCATTCAGGTCAAATGTAATTTCTTTGAAATGCGAAAGTCACACATAGAGAGTTAGAATGTTAAAGAGGAGAAAATTGTTAAGTGAGACTCACTGGAGGGAGAGGCAAGAGAGAAATATGCACAGAATCTGTGTGTGTTAGACAGAAAGCCTTCATTCACTCAAGTTGGGCATTTGAATAGGCTCTTGGAAGCCTGCAAACTTGGTAAACAGATCCAAACTGTTTATTATGCAAAGAGGGCAATAGATTATGGAGGAATTGCTTCCTCATTTACATTTGTAACTGTTTTCCCATATGTCAGTGATCGGGTTCTTTGAAGATGGATCATTGGCCATTTGACTGTTGTTGACTGTGTCTACTCACTGAGCCAAAGAATTTTTGGGAAAGAATGGCACAGCGAGAGAAAAGCCAATGTGTTTCTCTGGAAGAGAGTCGCTGTTGACCAGGGTAGAGAGAAGAAAGGCCCTTAGGAGATGGCGGAGACGACTTTACGTTATCTACAAATCCTTCCCACTCTACACGTTTCATACGAAACATGTTCCACTTCAGTCCGATAATATTGGGCATGAACATGCCTTAATAATAAACTTAATTACGTAGAGAGGGTCTGTGGATTGGTGACACTTCTTTTGATCACTTTTGGGTCATTTGATCATGGAGGTACAGAAAAGGGAGAGAAGCCAAAATTCAGAGCTCTTAATTTGATACTCTTTGCCAATATTGACTGGGGGGAAAAAATGGAAACTACTGCATGAAATCAAGTTAGTTTATATTGGAGTTTATGATTCATGACTGGGAATAAGGGAGAGTCAGCCGTGACTGATTATATAAAAATCACACTTCTCTGTTGTAAATGTGCCTTTAATATTTCTCCTGGAAAAATTTTACTTAGCGGCAAAAATAGAATACAAATTATGGCATTCGAATATGGAAAACCACCATAAACTTCATTTTTAAGATATTTACTTATTTGTTCATTTCAGAAAGCATGAGCAGGGGGAGGGGCAGAGAGAGAGGGAGGAGCAGACTCTCCACTGAGAACGGAGCCCTAGGACAGGATCCCATGACCCTGAGATCATAACCCAAGCTGAAGTCAGATGCTTAATCCACTGAACCACCCAGGCACCCCCACCTCATTTTTCTTTTAAGTTTAATTTTTTTATTTGACACACAGAGAGAGATCACAAGTAGGCAGAGAGGCAGGCAGGCAGGGGGTGGGGGGGAAGCAGGCTCCCTGCTGAGCATAGAGCCCCATGCGGGACTCGATCCTAGGACCCTGAGATCATGACCTGAGCCGGAGGCAGAGGCTTAACCCACTGAGCCACCCAGGCGCCCTCCCCCACCTTATTTTAGACATCACATGCTCCAGTATTACTACACCTAAATCCAGTCTCTATAAATTACTCATTTTAGGAAATGGTTTCTGACTCATCTGATATTTATAGTTTCACTTGAGTGGCAAGTGACCAGAAACAATAATAACTATATGACATCATAACAATTAGTCACACACTCATTGCTTGGATAGTGGAGAAAAGTTTGTTTTGATGGTGTTGGCAGCTGCATTTTCCTTTTTGGGGGGAGCTACTCTAAATCCACATGTCCCTAAACCAGGAGAATTCTGAGGGAGTTTGGTTTTAGAAATTCAGAATTTATATTACCTTTATTGCTTATCTACAAAAAACTGGGCATTAGGAAATCAGCGATCTGGCTCCAATCTGCTACTCCCTAGGCATACAATCCTAAGCAAATTCCTTTCCTTCAGTAGGGCTCTGGGTCTTCAACTATAAGACGGAATGGGACAGAATGCCTTCACAGGCATGATGCTACTTAAAACCTGCTCAGTGCACTGCTTGCTCAGATCTGGGAAGATGGTTCAGCCAACTTCCAAAGAAAAAGGCACAGAAAACAGCACAAAGAGGAGAAGTCCCTTAGACGAATGGCACACAGACACTGCCATGTCTCTATTACTCTACTGGCTTCTCCTTCTACTGTGTCTTTCCCTCTGTCATTTTTCTATATCTTTCCAGCTGCATCTTTCTCCATCTCCTTTTCTTCCCTGTGCTTCCCTTTCCTTCTTTATCCTGTCTTTCCTTCTCTCGCCTCTTTTGGATTCTTTCTCCTCATTTTCTTCCTTTTTAGTTTTTCTTTTACTTGAGCATTATTATTTTCTTTCAGCAGTGCTTTTCTGCCACTTTTCCCTATGATTTTATCATTTTTCATTCATTCAGTAACTATTTACTGAGCAGCTACTAGGTGTCAGATACTTTCTGGTCAACAGACAACTGGAATGAACAAGATAGCCAATGCTTCCTGTTCACGTGTAATTTACATGCAGTGTCAGGAAATAAGTAATAAACAAGCAAATCAAAAAGATAACTGCAGGGAGTGATCAGTGCTAAGAAGGAGGGAAAAGATGGCGTGAAAAATGGTGACCATCACAATATGTACATAAATCACCGTGTGTGTGCTTTTAACTTATACCATGTCGTATGCCAATTATATCTCAATAAAACTGGGGAAGAAGAAGATAGCAGTCCAGAAGTGGTCAAGCCACTTCTCTGAAGAAGTGGCCTTTCAGCTGAAGGCTCTGGATGGAGACATGAGTGGGAGGAAGCAAGAACCAGTCATGGCAAGACCTGTAGAGCACTCAAGGCAGAGGAAGATCAAGTAGCAAGGCTGGGGAAGAGAAACAAACTTGATGTTTAAAAAGACAAGTATCTGGTGTGTTAGAAGGGTGATGAGCAAGAAGGAGTGTGGTGGGAGGAACAGTCCACAAGCATTGTAGGATGCCAAACCTGGATTAATTATGGAGAAAAATGTTCATTTCACAGTTTGAGTATCTAGAAGAACATAAGGAATTTTACATCCAAGTTATGCCATAAATTCATTTATAGTACTGAGAAAAACATCTCTAGTTTCAGTGACGGGCAGGGCACGGAATACACTCTTTCTTCACAACTTTTCTGTAAATGATCCTGGTTTCGTTTGGCACCAGACGGGGGGACATTTGCAACATATGTAGACTTCCTAGCCATGGTAGAGTAAAGTCGAACCACTACATTCTTCTGCTTTACCCTCTGAGAGCTGAGCAGAACATTCGCACAGATAGAAAACATCCCACTGACCCCAGCAATTAATAGTGTAAGCAATAAGGTCTAGGGGTAAATCCCACAGAGCAAATGTTGATGCTTCCCTGCTATTGTTTTTATTAAAAAAAAAAAAATCTCTTTAGTTTAGCTTTTATTGTAGGTAATTTTTCTTTAATTTTTGAGAAGTAACTTGAGTAGACTGAAGGAAAAGAGGAAGGGAGGGACGGACGGAGAGAGAGAGAAAAGAAAGAAAGAGAAAAAAGAAAGAAAAAGAAAGGAAGAAGAGAAGGAGGAAAAGAAGTAGAGGGAAAAGCTGCAGATGATTACTGCATGTGTAATTTTGTGAACTCTACCTGTAATGGATGCCAGATGACCTTGGTGGGAAATGACAGCACAATTCAGAAGGGAATGCAACAAGTATTATTCCAGGGAATTGAAGCAATTGGATGAAAATGAGGGAAGGTTTTGGATTGCTTCCGAATATGTCTCTTGAAAAATTTGGAAGCATTTTCATGTAATTGGTTGTGAGGTAGAAGTCATTCAACAAATATTTTGTGAGCTCCTACTATGTGTCAAGCATGATTTTTTTTTTAGAACAGGGTCACAATTTTAGTCCATGAAGTTTTATTATCAATGCAGAAAATGTTTATGTTCCTTATTCTTAATTTACTTTTCACTAAAATTTCAAATCTTTCATAGATTTCTTTTTCTTTCCATTGGGATTTTTCTAAGTTAAAAAAATCCTGGCAAATATCCAGCAGATAATGCTATATTTTTTTCTGTTAAAAATAGTAAACCTGATGAAAATAGAGCTACCCTATGACCCAGCAATTGCACTACTGTGTATTTACCCTGAAGATACAAACGTAGTGATCCGAAGGGGCATGTGCACTGAAATGTTTATAGCAGCAATATCCACAATAGCCAAACTATGGAAAGAACCTAGATGTCCATCAACAGATGAATGGATAAAGAAGATGTGATATATATATATACATATATATATATCACAAACAGTGGAATACTATGCAGCCATCAAAAGAAATGAAATCTTGCCATTTGCAAAGACGTGGATGGAACTAGAGGGTATCATGCTTAGCGAAATAAGCCAATCAGAGAAAGACAACTATCATATGATCTCCCTGATATGAGGAAGTGGAGATGCAACATTGGGTGTTTGAGGGGTAGGAGAAGAATAAATGAAACAAGATGGGATCCGGAGGGAAACAAACCGTAAGAGACTCTTAATCTCACAAAACAAACTGAGGGTTGATGGGGGGAGGAGTGTAGGGAGAGGGTGGTGGGGTTATAGATACTGGGGAGGGTATGTGCTATGGTGAGTGCTGTGAAGTGTGTAAACTTGGCAATTCACAGACCTGTACCCCTGGGGCTAATAATACATCATATGTTTATAAAACAATTTAAAAATTATTTAAAAAATGATAAACTTGAAAACATTCTCTTATAGTCAAATCCAAATTAACCCGATGTTTCCTTCAATCCAAGTCCATTGATGGGTTTATCTCCTTAGTATATACTACATTGTTTTCTATTCCCTGAAATTTCAGTTGACTTAAAATTGTTCACCTAGTCCTTCATATGTTCTTTGGGTCAGAATATGCAGCAATGGGGCACCTTGGCTCAGTCAGTTAAACATCCAACTCTCAGTTTCAGCTCGGGTCATGATCTCCTGGTCATGGGGTTGAGCCCGGCCAAAGGCTCTGAGCTCAGCATGGTGTCTGCTTCGGATCCTCTCTCCCTCTTCTCCCTGCTCGCTCGCGCTCTCTCTCTCTCTCTCTCAGATAAATAAATTAATTAATTTAAAAAAAAAGATTATGCAGCAATGAAGTAAAGGGGTCTAAATCCTTGAAAGAATTCCTGACCAGTTTATACGCTAGAATTACATTCTCTCTTCCTCCACTCCCGCCCCAACTGAAGTTACTCAGGGTAAAGAAATGTTTGTTTTGTTCTTCCTAGCATGTATTTGTTGACCTGTTCAAGAAACTTTGGAATAATTTTGTGGAAACTTTTATATTTCCCTTTATGAATATTTCAAAAGTACCACCAACTAGCTTTTTTTTGTTTGTTTGTTTATAGTTTGAGAGTAAACATTCGTGTATTTTTAAGAATGTCTATTCAAATGTGTCTATTCAAACGTAACACACATATTTTCCTCCTTATGGCTAATTCCCAATACTGATTTATATCCATGGCAGATAGGAACAAATATTTGCATAGAGCTGCATCTTCCATGTGTATTTTCAGGTCTATTTTATGAAGTTTTAGACCTTTTTTAAAGGTACTAGTTGTGCGAAGATTTTAGAAAATGTAGTCAGATTCCGATTTGACAGTGGGCTTTAATCAAGGCGCAAATTTTACTTTAAACAGTTGAGCTTCAAGAATACAGATATCAAGTGTTCCAGTTTTCGGTGGAATCCTTCATTTTACAGATGTTACAAAGCATTCGTCTTTTCACGGGGCATTTTGGAAGTTTAATTCCATCCTGTCCTTCTACATTTGGTTCCCTGAAGATTTTATTCAGTACCTGAAATCGCTAAATATGGACCTTAGGGAAAATACTATATTCTGCAGATTTCATTACATTTGTTGGCTTTGCATACATCTTAGAGGTGTGTAAGGGATGATCATGAAGCTACTGCCATTCTGACCAGATTTTTTTCTTCTTCTTCCTTCTTTAGGAGCCTTGATTACAGTAGGAAACTGAAAAATGTAAGTGTTTTGACTTTGCTTTTCAAAAAGTTTTTCCTCCTCACTTTGATGGCTCAAGGGTAAAATGTAGCTCCTAGCTCCAGAGACTGTTGTATGGGCTTGTTTGGAAGAGTTCTCCGCAAATGAGTAGAGGTGTCCCGGATGGAACATTCGAGCACTGTGACAGAAATACCAAATGTAGATGGGGGAGGTCTCTCTAATAAGGGCTCGTTCTAGAAGCAAAGAAATGAAAGCTTGCTCTCTATAATTCCATTGTTTAGCCACAAGATGATCTGTCTCAGCACGAACATCAGTTCCTTTCTGTCAGCTGGCACTGGTGGGGTTAGTAAATAAAGCAGTTGGGCACAATTTTTTAGGGAAAAGATCAGCGTGATATAAATCGTGTTGACTGTCATGGGCCTGCACTTTTTCTGGGTTTTTTTTTTTTTTCCTTATTAAATGTTTTGTTTTTATGAGCACTTCCCCAAAATCAACTTTTTGGAGTTGGATCTTATTTTCAAAGAACAAGTAGTATCTTTTTATTTTAAGTTTAAATTGAGGAATGTAAAAAAATGACCTCCTATATATAAAATTTAAAATTGGCTGCAACCGACCCCTCCTTTTTTAAATTTTCAGGTTGCTGTTACATTTGATTGACAAATACATCCTTGTCTTCCTTTCCTCCCTCTGTACAACTAGGGATATATGCCATTTTTCATCATGCAGTCTTAAATCAGAAAACCCATAATCTAAAACACAACACAGTTCTATGTTTTTCCTGTTACACCTTCCAAAATGGCCTCGCACTCTTAGCACACATTAGTTATTTCACGGTCCTAGTTAGCGTCCTGCCGTCTGGAATTGTCTCTTCTCTGGAAATTTATTTGTAAGCGAGCAATGTTAAAAAGACTTTCTGGAAGTCTTGAAGGATTCCTGAAGTGCGATTTTCCCACAGAGGTAGAAAACCGAATCACATCGTAGCATTGATACCCATAACCATATTTGGGGTGTGTTCCCACCTGGAACCATGTACACATATCTTTCGTGATCTAGCACGTGGAAGGCAAGTACAACAAGCACTTCCCTCCTGATTGAAGCAATAAGACCAAATGTGAAAATAAAATAATAGCTTTTCCGTAAGCTTCAGATCCAAAGAATTCAGCTTTTAAGGAGCTCACCTTCAGCCTTCTGGGCTTCATGGAATAATCACTGTAAAGAGCATTTGGTTTTGTGCACAAATTTTTGGAAAGACAGAAAAAAAAATGACCCAAGGACTGTAGCTTCAGACTGTTGAACGTTCATGGACATTTGTAAGCATCCAAGGTTATCTAATTGGCAATAATTTTGTCCAAGCTGAAAATTTCCCATCTCTGAGGAGTGGGAATCTGACTCTCCCCCAAAGTTAGGTGGCTAAAGATCGTACTTTGGATTACATTGTTTCTTCTGATTTCAATTAGATACATGGTGGTGTTCTTGTGCTATGAATCACTAATTAGCCTGGATCTCTGCTTTGAGGTTTTGCTGATGGACTTAGCAGGATAGTTTGACTTAGCATTTCTGTGCCCACAAGTAGGAATTGCAAGCCTTTAACAGCACTTCTTTTGGAAGGAACTGACAATCTATTTCATGCTCATCTAAGTAAAGAGCCAGAGTTTCTGAAAATTTTTGCAAACTTTATTACAGAAAAATGAATTTGGAGAATTTACTTTCCCTTCTTGCTGTCTTAGAGATCATTTTCTTACAACCAAACTTTTCCTAAAAGTGGAGCTTTATTTTAACTACTGAATCATGTGTGTGTTGACTGATAGAGCATTGGATTCTTATTAAAATGATTTTACATTGAAGGGGAACCTCATGGTTGCTGGGTTTTGTAAATCAGTGTTGCACATTCTCTCCTTCCTGCTTTGCTCTTAGTGGTGCACTGTTGATTCCTTAGTTTAAAAGTCATTCTTGAGGGAAAATTCTCCTGCTCTAGTGCCTGGTTTTGTTTTGCAGGTATTAGTTACCATTTATTGGCTGGGAAAAGCAGCAAATAGCTCTGCGTCCTATAGCGGCACGACGCTGAACCTGAAGGAGTTCGAAGGCTTGCTGGCTCAGATGAGAAAGGTAACTTGACTTTTCTTTATCCCAAGACATTAACAAAGGATGGGAAATCAACACATTCACTTCCTTTTTTTTTTTTTTTAAGATTTTATTTCTTTATCTCAGAGAGAGAAAGAGAGATAGTATAAGCATGAGCTGGAGAGGAGGTGTGGAGGGAGTAGGGCATGGGAGGTGGGGGGAGTTCACAGGGAGAAGCAGACTCCCCGTGGAGCAGAGACCCCCCCATGTGGGACTCGATCCCAGGACCCCAGGATCAAGAGCCAAAGGCAGATGCTTAACCAACTTAGCCATCCAGGTGCCCCACAATTTGCTCCTTTTTAAGATCCTTACAGTTCAGTGTGGTGAAACTGCACAGACCGGAGACTTCCTGCCCTCAAGGAAAGGATTCCTCTTACCAATGCGGTCTCTGCCTTGAGTGTCCCAGACCCACCTGAACTTTCATAGCCTTCAGAGAATGGAAGGTCTGAGTTCTCTCCGACTTTAATTACAAAAGAGCAAATGTAATCCATCAGTATGTGGCTTTGTATGCCAGAGAGCTCTGCACTTGTTTTCTTGGGCAAATAAAGCCCGAATTAAACAATACAGTATTATACAAAAATGAAGACTTGCTCTGCATTTGTCCTAAAGGTCATTTTGCTTACCCGTCAGGGCCCTGGTGTGGGTGAGGTCATGTCTGCCAAGTTCTTGTCTGGCCATCCACCCTGGACAGGCGCTGACGAATTAGAGATGAATTAGAGGCATTCTCTCTGGAGATGTGCACTTTACAGCTATTGTATTCGGGTGACCTGGAGATTCAGAAAATATTTTTTAGAGTATTTAAAGCTTTATTTGTTTATTTGGTTATGGGAAAGAGTAAGGTAGGAGTTTGTCAAAGAAACAAACCCCTACCTTACTCTTACTCTTATGATACAGTGGGATGTATCATGTGTCCCTGCCTGTGTGTTCCTTTTTTTTTTTTTTAAGTATTTATTTATTTTTTTATTTTTAAAGATTTTATTTATTTATTTGATAGAGACAGAGAGAGATCACAAGTAGGCATAGAGGCAGGCAGAGAGAGAGGAGGAGGCAGGCTCTCTGCTGAGCAGAGAGCCCAATGTGGGGCTCGATCCCAGGACCCTGGGATCATGACCTGAGCCGAAGACAGAGGCTTAACCCACTGAGCCATCCAGGCGCCCCTCCTTTAAAAATATATATATATATACGGGACGCCTGGGTGGCTCAGTTGGTTAAGCAGCTGCCTTCGGCTCAGGTCATGATCCTGGCGTCCTGGGATCGAGTCCCACATCGGGCTCCTTGCTCCACGGGGAGCCTGCCTCTCCCTCTGACTCTGCCTGCCACTCTGTCTGCCTGTGCTCGCTCTCGCTCTCTCTCTCTGACTAAATAAATTAAAAAAAAAAATATATATATATATATATTTTATTTATTTATTTATTCATTTATTAGTTCTTATTGATTTTTTTTTTAATTTTTCCAGGGTTCCAAGATTCATTGTTTCTGCACCACACCCAGAGCTCCATGCGCTATGTGCCCTCCATAATACCCACTCACCCAGCCCCCCACCTCCTCCCTTCCCATACCCACAGTTTGTTTCTCAGCGTCCACAGTCTCTCATGCTTCGTCTTAAAAGCCCTTCCTTACAGTCCCTTTCTTTGCTAGATCCCCTTGGAACCTCTTTCATTCCCGTCATGGACAGTCCCTCGCACCACTGGCCCAGCTCCTCTGTACTCTGAGCGGCTGTGGTTCCTTCAGCTCCCCTTCTGTTGAGACCATACTGAGCTAATCCTTGTTACATCAGCTGCCTTGAAATGACCAGTCGTTGCTACCAGCTGTTCCCTTTCTTTAAGGAACGTAGTACAATCTCACAGGACAAGAGCGAGTACTCCGTATCACCGAACACAGCTGGCTTCACTGGATGGCCAGCTGTCGTACTCCCAGGGCTCTGAATCAAGTAGAGAGTCCTTGACCTGAACTTCACAGATAGAGAGATCCAATGCCTGGAGATACTAGTTTATCTGGAATAGATATTATCTCATTTTATCCATTAAAGTTGGGTTTGACTGGGACAGACAGAAAACTCTAAATGTGGCTTAAATAAGATGAATTTTATTTTGAACTCACATAAAAGAGGTCTGAACACGAGCAGTGGGCAGGAGATCATCAGGGACCCAGGGTCCTTCTGTCCTTTGACTCCAACATCCTCTGTCCTTGGGTTCTCAACTCCCACCATGGCTGTACCAGCTTTACCTGTCATATCCACAGCTGAGCCAGGAGAGAGGCAGGATGAGGAGAAGGACCTCTGCCCTCCCTTTAAACACGTGTGTGCTGAGTCATACATTACTCCTCTGCTCACATCCTATTGACCTAAACTTGGTTACCCATCCCTACCTACCCGCAAGGAAAGACTTGGGAAAGGTAGACTGTATTTCAGCTAAAAACTTGGGTGTTTTCACTGGGGAAGAAATGGGGAGCAGATATTGCGGAGATAACTAGAATTGCTTCGGCACAGATACAGGCTGTAACAAATTCGGAATGAAAATCTTTTCTTTCACGAAGGAAACTAGCCAGAAATATTTTATATTCATTTTTCTAGTGAGAGAAATGTATGTAAAAAAAAAAATGATCCACTTGTAGGGGTGCCTGGGTGGCTCAGTCAGTTAAGCATTTGCCTTTGGCTCAGGTCATAGTCTCAAGGTCCTGGGACCGAGCCCTACATAGGGCTCCCTGCTCAGTGGGGAGACTACTACTCCCTCTCCCTCTCCCTCTCCCCCATGCTCATACCTTTTCTCTCTCTCTCTCTCTCAAAAATAAATAAATTAAATCTTTAAGAAATAATTTAAAAATCTTCAGCTTGAAACACGTGTAGAGCCCTTAGCATAAGCGTCTGGCAAATAATGGGTATTCATAGCAGGTTGTTGTTGCTATATGCCAAAAAAAGATCTCTGAAAGCAAAGTGACAGTGGCTTTTCAGTAAGCCTGGATATGTCAGAGCAGGTCTTCCAGCAGAGGGGACACTAAAGTGAAACAAAGGGGCATAACTGTGAGAACATTGAGACTGAAGGAAGAATCATGGGGACTACGGAGGCCTTAGAATCTCGAGGACTAGAGCTAGAAAATGAGCAGTCTAGGTTCTTCCATTTTATGTCTCTTCCTCAGCTCTTCCTACCTCTCCTTGAGATTGTCTCGCATCAGCTGCCAACAGCATCTCTAGGATTACCTGATTCTAGCTCCTTGCCCAGAAAGGAAGGGCATTCTTCCTTCTAGGCCCAGCTGTAAAATTCCTAGGGGTGTACTCTAGCCCAGTGTGGGTCCTCGTCCCAAACCAGTCTCTGCAACCAGGGGTAATGGGTACCATGATTGGCCTATACATTACCGTTTCAGGAGGTGAGGGGTATTAGCTAGAACAGCGGGGTAGAGGGGGGCGGGTTGAGACGGGCAAGGACAGATCTCTGCCTAAAACAACAACCAACGTCAGCTTCTCTTCCTTTAACCTGCCTTAGTTTTTCATAATACTTACTACCCAACTTTGTATTCATTTATCAGTTTTTCTGTTTCTCTTTTGTCTTTCCTGCTAGAACACAAGGCCTGTGAGGACAGGGTATTTATTGGCTTTGCAGAATGTTGTGTCCCCAGCATTAGGACCGTCTCGGACACATAGAAGGTGCTCGGTAAATATCTGAGCAGTGAATACCTTCCCCAACCAGAGTGTGGCAGGTGCAGATAGGTCATCAGACTGGAAAAACAGAACCCTAAAACACTCCAGAATAGGATTTAGCCACTTTATAAATCACACAGGAAGCAGAAAATGTTGAGCGGTAACACAGAAGCCGGTGGAGTTTCTCAGATACTGTATGTAAGTCACCCAGCAACCTTCGCTGGTTCTCATTATCTCTGACAAAGAGGGGTAAGAAAGGGACAGATGAGTGAAACAATCCAAAAGCACCATAGATGTTGCTAGTTCTCACCACATTCATGAACACACGTTTACTACAACAGCGAGCAGTTAGCACACTGGACAGATTTGGGTCTTGTCTCCTATCCCTAAAGTGCTCCCTGTAGAAGGTGAAATGCTCCTGGGATCCTGGATAAAAAGCATCGATGACATAACTAGACCCCACCAAAGGAGAATTTAGACCACACTAGCCTTTGTGCTGGTTTATAGCTTTTGTTCTTCCCCCAAAATCTTAACTTTGGGTGACTTGAGGGAACCCGGTCAAATTGCCCGTCTGGCTGATGTCCCCGTCTTTACTTCTGGCTGAAGAACCAGCTTCTTGCCTCGGAAACCTGAGGTTCTAAGGGACCGGATTGGCCAAGGGGGACCACGGGTGGCCTGTTTTTCGCTTTTCAAACTAGCCATGTCTTTCGGCTTCCAGCTCTTGCTTGATCCGCGGTTTTACTCTTGGCTTTCTACACAGTCGTGAGCAGAATGGCTTTTCTGTTTTTCTTTCCCATAACAAGCTGTGAGAAAGCAGCTGAAGCTCCAAAAGACATGTTGACTTTTTCTTTCTGTCTGTTCTCTTGTGGGTTTGTAGTACGGGTGGGGAAGACATTTGGGCCGCTGGAGGAGCATTTCTGATTATTATTATTTTCTTGAAAATCCAGTCTTTCACGTTGAGTCAAGGAGCTCCTAACACTGTGTCATTTCTAGACATAACCAGTGGCCTCGCTCTGAGGATCTGCCCTCCCTGATGGGAACCCAGGCCCAGGGCATCTAGTTATGGGGCACAAATGGAGAGGGAGATAGAAGAGGATCAGTGCATATATAGTTTGTGTCCTTAACTACATTCGTAAAATCTGTGTGATACGTGTTGACATTTACATATCCAAACAAATACATGGAAATAGTTATAGCCCACAGCTAACACTTTTTTTTCTAAAAATTTTATTTATTTGACTGAGAGAGATCGCAAGTAGGCGGAGAGGCAGGCAGAGAGAGAGGCGGGGAAGCAGGCTCCCCATTGAGCAGAGAGCCCAACGTGGGGCTTGATCCCAGGATTCTGAGATCATGACCTGAGCCAAAGGCAGAGGCTTTACCCGCTGAGCCACCCAGGCACCCCACCATAGCAAACACTTTTTGAGCTCTTCTGCATTGGGCATTCTTTTGAATGCTCTCTGTATGTTAACATGATTAACCCTCCCAGCAGTCCTGCAAGATGGGTGGTGTTATTAGCTCCATTGAACAGATGAGAAAACTGAAATCAGGCAAGAAGACTGAAATAACTTGCCTGAGGTCTTACAGATGATGGGAGGAGGAGACAAGACTTAAACCCAGTCAGGAGCGCTTCTAAGACCTGCCCTAAGCTTCTAACCTGCCCTAAGCTGCCTCTGTTTTGCAGTATTTATAGCTTGGTCAAGTAGGCATAAACAGCATTGAGGAAAGGGGCATGACGCAGGTTAGCATCGTTCACAGAACAAGGAGACAGTGAATGTCCTGTAGTTGGAAGAGGTGATGCTGGCAATGGTGACTGTGACCACGCCAAAGATGACCAAACATTGGCAGGTTTTACCCTTCGGGATTTGGAGATGGAATCCTGTGTTAGAATCACAGTTTTGCTGCTTCCTGTGTGACCTCAGTCAAGTTACTTAACCTCTCTGATTCTTATTTTCCTCTTCTGAAAAAGGAGGATGATGGTAACCACACCGTGGTAGGGTTGTGAGGATTAAATACCTGTGCAAAAAGTACCCAGTGTAGCCCTAGACACATAGTAAGTATTCGACAAGAGTGACCTTCATGTTTTTTAGCCATTTGGCCTATTCTTGGTGAATAAGTAACCCACGATTATAGCTTGCATTTCCAAAGAAATTAAACACAAAACCATATCTAATTCAAATGTATACCTTTCAGTTACTTAGTGAGTTCTTCCTTTTGCAGCTACTCAGGCCTGGCTTTTTGTTCATGTCCCAGTTGACTTTTAACCTAAAAGTAAACAACCTTAATTTCCATAACTGGAATTTCTGCCTTGCAATGGAGGGTCTAGAAGGCTGCACTCACCCAGGCCGTCTGACAACCTCATCTTCCGGGGCCCTCATCAGGGCCTCTGGTGGAGGCTGCAGGCTGCTCCTCTCCGACCCGCTCTTCTGTCTCCCACTCCCTTCTCTCCAGGCAACCCCCCCCACTTCTGCACCATGCTCCTTGCAAATTACAGCCACCCCAACCCCTCCAAATGCCTCCTGTGGGGAGAGTGTGTCAGGGACACTGGGGAGAATGGAGAAAACCAGCACAGGCTCCAGTGGGCATATCATTCAGTTCAAGCAGTTTCCAAAATTGCTACCAGGGAGAGAATATCTGTTTATTTTTCCTCTCTACCGGGAATGCGGAGGGGACCTTCCAGAGTGTCCCAGGACGTCCGGGGGGTGACATTCCAGTCTTTGCCGACGAGAGCGTGCCCCTCTGCCGGCATCCTCCGCAGCCCGGCTTTTAAGCCACAGTCTGGAGGAGATTAAATTGAGGTTTATCTTTGAGTGACCGGAGTTATTTTTGTTTTCACCAGCCCGGACAATTGTAATGAATGCGACGACACTGGCGGGAACAAGGGTTGTATTATAATAGGAGGGTGAGGATGGCTTTGACTGACCTTTCTGCTGCTGGGGTTTCAGTGTTTTAGTATGTGCTGCTTGCGCTGGAAAGAATTTATAATCACAGGCTGTCAAAGACAGTCATTGTTCTCCGTGCTCCGAACATGTGGGTCAGCCGCGAGTGCTTCCAGCTCCCCCAGCGCCAAGAGCTGGCCGAGAGCGAGAGCATGCCTGGATTCTTCTGAGGCATCAGGAAAAGCATTTTGCATATTTTTCATTGCCTTTTTTTTTTTTTTTTTAACTTTCTGCCTCAGAAAGACAGCTCCCTTTCAGAGCAAGAATTTCCCTCCAAGGTAGCAGGAGACGGACGCGTGCTGCTCCAGGCTTTACAGAGCTGATTCCACGGCAAAAACACATGCTGTGTGCACTGGCCAGCTAGCCTAACCAGGAGCAGTTGTGCGGCCGAAAACCAGGGGCCGGGTCCCAGAGCAGGCATGCGGCTATGGATTCCGAAAGACAGGTCAAGGTTAAGGTTTTGGGGGTTTAGTTTGGGTTTTGTCGGTCACTGTACTCTTGTGACTCCAAACTTAATGAGCTTTTTTATTCTTCGTTCCTTCTATTTTTTTTTCTTTTTTTTCAACAGTAGGCTGGGAGTTACTTGGATTTTTATTTTTATTTATTTAATATCTTTTGAAATGTGCATGATCTTCTGTTCGGGAAAGTGGCAGCAGGAAGGGCAGAAGGATGAAATGCTGGCTTGTAGATGATAATCTGTGCCATAATTTTTTTCCATACCGACACCACACGCGGGATCTTTTGAAGTCCACCCGAGAGCCCAGTTTTCCTCGTATCGTAGGCTCTCCATCTGTTGCTCAAGTGTCTCTGTAATCCTTCTCGTTTTATTTCTGGACAGGAGACCGACGACATTGAGAGTCCTAAACGTAGTATCCGAGACAGTGGCTACATAGACTGCTGGGATTCTGAGCGCAGCGACTCCCTGTCTCCCCCTCGCCACGGCAGAGATGACTCCTTCGACAGCCTGGATTCCTTCGGCTCCCGTTCCCGGCAGACCCCTTCACCAGATGTAGTCCTCAGGGGAAGCAGCGATGGTAGGTTGCAGATGTCGTGCACTGCCCATCTTAGATTGGAACATCCACCCCCGTGGACAGAAGGCGGGCTCCATATCCACCTTGCTGGGGCCCGGTAACTCTAAACTGGGAGGAGAGAAGTGTTTTTATTATTATTTTTCGTGGTCCTTAGAATTTGGCTTGGCTGCACCAGCAGTTTGAGTATTGCCTCAGGGAGCCTCTCTTTCCTTGGAAAATACGTTACCTCATCCCCCCCTTGGTCTCAGTGAATCAAGATGCCGCTGGCCGTTAGCTCATAAAGTGTGCTGAAGGTTTATATGCTCTGGGTATGAGGAAGGGAAGCATGTGAGTACCACAGGGCAGAAGTGAAAATGAAGCAATTTACAGCAAGCTGGAAATGCACTAGACACACTTAGGAAGGTGCTGGAACACGGGAAGCTTGAATTGGCCAGGTTTTGGCAATCTGTGCGATGCTTCTGATACCTGACCGTTGCCTGGAGCTGTGCGGGTGGCCCCCCCAAGGTACACAACCCAGACTGCCTGTTTGTTCTGAGTCTGGGTTTGAGTTAAATCCTGTGGATTTTGTCACCTGTAAGGAATGATCATTTTTTTCTTTAAAAATCTGTGGTCATGCAACCTGATGTAAATTTAATATGTATTTTCCAGCTGTTTATGTCACTTAGCTTGTAGCTTTGTACTTTTAGGAAGGGAAAATGGCTTGGTTCTGCATATATAAACTTGCAGGAAGGCACTAAGGCTGCTGGGGTATTTTTTATTTGTTTCTATTTTTTTAATGCATTGCTTGATTGATGCTAATACTTCTAGACACTTACAGCTTATCTCTGAGATGAAAATTCCCTTATATGGCTGAAAGATCCCTTTCAGCTGTAAAACTCTATCTAAAATACTTGAGTATTTATGTGCCTAGGTCCTGAATTAATTACTTGACACCTAGCATCTCACTTAGTCCTTAGTCCAGAGCATGAAAGAGGTACATAGTCCCCCGACCCCCACCCTGGGCTGTGAGACATTCTTTATCTGTATTTTACAGATGAACCGTGCAGAGGTTAAGTAATTGTCCTCAAGTTCCTAAGTGACAAATATTGCTGTCATTAAGTAGTAGAACAATGTTAGCCTAAAGAAGTGTGAGTCCAAAACTTAAACTCTTAAACCTAATTTGCCCACAGCTTCTGTTTACCGAGTAAATTTTTTAGATTCTGGAGTGACCTAACTAATGCTTTTTTGTTCAGTACTTCAGCTTCCCAACAAATAGATTAGCCTCAGGGCCACATAGTATGTGACTCCAAAAGAATTCCATGGTGCATTGTGAGCTGCTTGAAAAACATTTCTAAGATTTTCTATGCCATTTTAAGTACCACCCACAGTATTAGAAGTTACAATACCAAGTACATGACCTAAATGAGCTCTAATATAACCGAAAGGTAGATTTCCTTTCACAAAACCTGTCTGAACCTGACCATTTCATATTATTTTGATTGCTTTTTTAAAAAAAAATATTATTTTCTTCCTCTTGGTTTTGTAAGTGGTAACATAGATCCTATATTCTGTCACAGCTTCGAGGATTTAGAGTTTATAATGAGCGACATCTTGAAGGGATTTGAGATGGTAATTACTAATATTGTACTAATATGTGCTGAGGCACAGTTTCATTTGCACCAATTAAGGTTGATAAGCTAGAGTCTTTTTATAAATATTTTTCCATGTAAAGAATAATGGGAAATCAAGCCTCACAGAACAGTGTCCATTTTACCAAGCAGCCTAATACCTACAGGCTTATGATCTTGAAAATGAATCAAGACCTAATGAGATTTAACACACATACACACACACACGTACACACACACACTTTTAAAAATCTGCCTTAATAGTAGTATAATTTTATTCAAATAGATGTTGTATTTTATTAGAATTTGTGGTATATTTTTAATGATGTTAATCCATAAGGTTGCCACTTTCAAATTCAGAAGAACTTTTTTTTTTTTAAGTCTTAAAAATTTATTTCCTAAGGACTCACAATCAACTAGGGAAAATCTTAGCATAAAATTCTCCAGTTACATATTGGGCCAATATTTTAATATTATCGAGGCCCACTGACCCGTTCAGTGGGGACAGCCAAGAGCCACACTCCTAAGAGGTGCCACGATTCTACGGGTTGCACCTGAGAGTGACCTGGTCAGGATGCTGTGTGATTCCGCCAACCCGTCTTGCTACACAGGTGCCGGTTCTCCCCACACGTCTCCTAGTGTCCTCCTGAAGTCACTTAATAGACTTCCCTGAAGAGGAAATAAAAACCCTTTGACTCCGATGCTTGTAAAATTCAGAACGCAGTTTAGAAATATGATACATTTTGTTAAATGGATATTCTTTTATAGAAAAGATGAGTTGAAGGAGAGAAAGAAGGAATGAGAGAAATTGAAGTGTTAGAGGAAGTTGAGAAAGCCAAGGGCTAGGGGTGTAGATGGCCAAAATATGGGGAATAAAACAAAGCTCCCTCCTAGTTCCTAGAAGGGAGAGAAGTGTAGTCCCTGAAATGGTAGGCTCAGACTTTGATAAAGTAATGTCATCATCGTCATGTGCTGTATTGTCATTTCCTTACTTTGGGCATCAATAGCGAAGCCACTGTAGTATATATCTGTTTTCGGGAAGAGGTCCAAGTCTTTGAAGTTCTGGCCTTCGAGAAGATTCCCAGTGTTTACCAAGGGTGTGGCATACCGGCTGCTTCTAAGTGCTTTGCGCCATCCCCTTAAATCCTCACAATGACCTGTGAGGGCTGTGGTATTGTCTCCACGTGTCCAGTGAGGACTCTGAGGTACGGAGGGCTTAAATTTTGCAGAGCTACCCAGCTAGTAGGACAGAACCAAAATTATACCCTGGCTTCTAAGTCCAGAAAACTTTCTTCTTTCAACTGAGTCTCTTCACCTTGGGCATCTGCAAAGTAACTTTTCTTGAACTGTCTCTTGAAGGTATTTATCAAAGAGTCACTGTGGGAAGGAAGAGGGTGATCTGTGTATGTGTTAAACAGCCTATTTTGAGACTTTCACTAAGATAATTACAGATGATATGTCTTTAGATACTGTACACAGAGAAGGTTCAAAGATGATAGGATTTTAGGCATCAGAAAATGGAGACAACACTTGAATCTTTACTAAGCCCTCACAGTTAGTGGAAGAATCCTTTTCTTTCATTCGTTTATTTGAGAAAGTATAGTGCTTTCCTTAGTCAGGATGCTTTAAGAAATGTCTCTTGGACATTTCTCCAAGAGAAGCGCCTCACACAGGAAGGAGCTTTGGGCCGGGGTCTGGAGAATGGAAATCGGAAGTCCTGACCTACTGCATATCAGTCATTCTGCCTCTCTGAGTTTCGGTTTCCGCCTCTGTAAAATGGGGATAATATCAAACCAGGAAACAAACCTGGGAGTCTGGCAAGGGAAGGTAGTGTTAGCGTTTGTTTATAAAGCATCTCACAGGGGCCTCTAAACATTTCACTGGGACACTGAGACAGATGGATACCCTTGACACAAGACTCGGAGTGGGAAGGTGCTAAGCCAGGAATCAAAAACCAACAAGCACCGAAATGGTCAAAACTTCAGAAGGGAGGCTAAATGCAAGTGCCATGAATAATTCATAACTGCATATTTCCTCCACAACAATGAGCAACTTGTTTATGGTCAATGCTTTGAACTAGTAAAGTCTTTTAAAAGCCATTAAATCATTTGATCTCCAGGGCAGATCATTTCATTCCAATTTTTACAGAAGAAATGGGCAAGAGTGATAGAACCGGCCTCAGAGCCCACAGCTTGCTAGGGACAGATCGCTCTCCTTAATTAAGAGTTTCCAACCAACTCTCCCGTGGCAGCTTCTGTAATGGTAGTGCTTGTTTTAATGACGGCTTCACTCTCGTAGGTCTTACCAGTCAAGTGAGATGAGACACAGGAAACAGGGATACAATATAATTATTGGGGCTCTTGCCCCCCCAAACTGGTTGGGCAACATTCAATTCTTTTGCATTGCCTGAAATGCTGTTGAAGTCAAACCAATTCATTTATTCATTGGATGATTTGAGGACGCCCACTGGGTGTGAAGACGCTGTGATCAATGCTATAAATAATACAAGATCAACAGGGTAGCGTGCCCCAAAAAAAGAATAGACTGGGCCTTGGGGCTCATGAGAAGAAAAGATGGCTTCCAGCTATGGGTACTAGGAAGAGCTCTGATGTAAAGGAATACTCACTTATTTAAATCAAACCACCTCCTGAAAGGCAAACCCTTGGTATGATCTCAATCTGCCACTTTTCTGAATTCCTATTCTTCTTATCTGTCTTGGCTCCTTGAAAATAACTGACATTCTTCAGGTGTTTCATAGACTGGCTAAAGGTACCTCCAAGGGGCACCTGGGTGGCTCAGTGGGTTAAGCCTCTGCCTTTGGCTCAGGTCATGATCTCAGGGTCTGGCATTAAGTCCCACATTGGGCTCTCTGCTCAGCAGGGAGCCTACTCGCCTCCACCCCCCCCCCACCAACACCTGCTGCCTACTTGTGATCTCTGTCGAATAAATAAATAAAATCTTTAAAAAAAAAAAAAGGTACCTCCAAGACAAAATGTCATCTTATGACATTTCCTTTATAAAACAGAATCCTTTATAATTCTTATTTGTGAGTATCTAGCACAGTGTAAGACACGCCACGACAGGTGCTCAGTAAAAACTCCATCGGTTGATTTATGTCTTTTCTTTCAAGATTTGAAGAATCTTAGTAGCCTCTCGTTCTGCTGCAAATGTGTTATGAGTCATAATTCTCAGATACAATTAGGCTTACCTCTGTTTTTTCAACTGGATTTTTTCCCCCTGATTTGAGCTCAGAGCTTTTCCCAGAATAGACTAATTTAAGATATGTTAAGTGAATCATTTAAGGAAGGGATCTCAGAACCCACAGATCTACCACATCCCTAATACATCCTGACTGGCCATCAGGAACTTTTCTGTGAGCCCCGCACACGTTCTCAGCACCCATCCTCTCTTCCTCAGGGAGAGGAAGTGACTCTGAACCCGACTTGCCCCACCGGAAGCTGCCAGATGTGAAGAAGGATGACATGTCTGCAAGGCGGACTTCCCATGGTGAGCCGAAATCAGCAGTGCCTTTTAACCAGTACCTCCCGAACAAAAGCAATCAGACGGCCTACGTCCCTGCTCCTCTGAGGAAGAAGAAAGCAGAGCGAGAGGAAAATCGGAAGAGCTGGAATACTGCCACCTCCCCCCTCGGTGGGGAGAGGCCCTTCAGGTAAGGCCTGAGCTAGGCTGCCCCCAGTCCTGGCTTGAGCACTAGCAGTAAAAGGATGAGAACACCCTCACACCATTGAGCTTGGATAACCATTCCAGAACTTTTGATGTAAGATTGCAAATGGCGGGAGGTAGGCTGGTTCTTTGGCACACCATTGAGCTCAGATAACCGTTCTAGAACTTTTGACATAAGATTGCAAATGGCGGGAGGCAGGATGGTTCTTTGGAGAGAGACTGTGATGATGGAATCTAAGCTTTGTGAAGGCATCGAGAGTGGTGCCTGCCACACAGTAGGTACTCAACAGATCCTTGTCAAATGAGCACGTTTTTGAAACTGGTTCTAGTGAGAGGACAGGGAGAGCAGATCTGTCATCCATGTCTTTCTGAGGAGACTGCCTGACTCCCGCTCCCGTTACATTTGGTGCAGAAAGCCGTATCTTTCTGCGAGACAACTAAATAACATGATTATTTAGATACAAGCTCAAGTATGGATGGGCTGCCTGAGACGTGCTTCAGAATCACATGGAGAGAAACTCCTAGTAAATGAAAGATACATTAAGCTGCTCGTCTCTTTGGAGAAGCAAGGAGGGATTTCCCCTAAGCTCTGATTATGTCTTTATATTTATGCATTCATTCAGTCAGCAGGTTTTTATTCAACACCTACTACATGCTAGGCACTGTCTTTTAGGCACCGGGGACCCAGTAGTAAATAGAGTCCCTGCCTTCAAGAACCTTGGAGTCCAGTAAAAGAAACTTACCATGTAGTCTAACCCTTTGAGCAAAACCACTCCAATCACTGCATGCTTATTTCTAATCACCTCCCTTTATTATCTATGAATTTCATCGAATAGACACTATTAAAAGTTTTGATGATTCAATAAATCATGCCTTTTATATTTCCAGCAGAAAAGGCTTTTGCCTTCCAACATCAGCTTTGAAAGAGCTCCTACTATTGAGATTATAATGCATTGTATTTATTAACAAATTAATGGCAGCATTTGACTTTCTTCACATGACCAGGATCGTACTGCATACTATAACTTTTTTTTTTTTTAAGTGAAAAGTAGTATCAGAATGACCAGGAGATGACATGTGGCTTGCTCCCTGGCCCAGGCTTTTAGTTTGGTAAACCGTCTTGTCCAACTCACTAGCTATCCTGAAGCAATAGAGGAAGAGGGAAGTGAAGTGGGGTCTCCTTGCGAAGAGGACCCAGTCGGCCCAGTGGATCCTGGTGGGAAGCCTTCTGATGGTGGGTTAGAATTACCCACGGGCAGTGGTCAGGAACAGCCTTCTCCAGAGGGGGCTGTGGGCGCCCCCGCTCCCAAGTCTGAAGGAAAAGATGCTGTTGAAATCCAAAAGCGCAGAAGGCTAGAACAAGCTGGAATCAAGGTCATGTCCGCGGCACAGCGCTTTTCCAGGTTAGCTGGCCTGGCTGCCTTTGTGCATGCCTGGGTTTTGGAGTCCGTCTGGCTTGTTGGAGTTTCCATCCTGTTTCCCACTTCCTGCTTTCCCCTCTGCAGCTCTCTTACCCCCTCCTCAAGCAAATAGAAGTAGCTGTGAGTCTTTGCCCCCGGGGGCATGTCTCCGCCAAGAACTTGGTTATTTTAAATGGAACCAAAGAGTGAGCTTCTTGCTGCTTGATTAGACCTTTAGGATTAGTAGTTAGTCATTTGTAGGCTGCGGGATTTACCTAGCAATAACATTTTATTTTTCAATTGTTTGCGGCTTATTAATTTTCATGCTACTCCTAAATGGCTCTTACCTTACTTGACACATCATTGGAAAATAGTTCCTTTGAAATGGGGAGCGCTCTCTTAGGAAAGAGTGGTTGGGCATGAAGCACTGGGTGGAGTGCATGAACAATGAATTCTAGAACACTGAAAAGAAATAAAATCAAATAAAATGAAAAAAAGAAAGCAGAGTGGTTGGCTTACAAAAACCCACTTACTTTGTCCCAAGGGAGTGGTAAGATTGCACTTAACTTGACTCCTTTCCTAAAGCACGTTGACTCAAAAAACAAAGAATGGAGTAATTCCTTCTCTTGATTGTAACAAAGACACCAGCATCCATCTGGATGATTTCATATTACATGTGTGATGGAAATCTTCAGCAGTCCAGGTCACAGAAATCTACAGTTCTACAAGTTCAGGGAGTGTTTTGAGAAGCTGGTTAATTTTTCTTGCATAATAACCACAAAGATCCTAACAAATCATAATGAGACCAAAATTTATCTGACAAATCAAAATTCATAACAGTTCATACCATTGAAATTTCTTTGCCATCTGCTGTTCCATTTAATTGGAAGAGGTAGGTGACATACCCATTTTCAAGAAGATAAACTGAGGATCAGTGAGAGTAAGTGACTTGCTGGTCTGAGAGCCTAGTTACCGCCCACCAGGTGGCCAGATCCAAATGTCCTGACCACAATACCACATCTGCCTCCCACACATTTAACAGAACATTTCCCATTTCTCTGTACAATTCCAAATGTGGTTAATGCTATACGGTCTAGTTCTTAAACGGGATGTTCAGCCTTGACTTATATGGATTTAATCCCAGAGTAGCTTTGTATTGATTAAAAGCAAAAAACAACCAAGGGAATAGCTCTTCCCTGTCTGTGGTATCTCACAGATAAGTGTATCTATCCTAAACATATATGTACTTCTAGAAAACTCTATCATAAAGTTGTGCTTGTGTTCCAAGCAGATCTCTGGTTTTCTGAGATAATGGAGAGTAATGTAGATCATAAAAAACAAAATCAAATCCAGATATTCTATATAATTTTGGTACAAAGACCTTATCAGACACATATTTTTTTAACATCATTTTAGCATTACTTGTATCAGAGAACAGGCTCGATGCTAAGAATACAAAAATGAATAGTATCCCCTTACCATATATCATTTTTCAAACTTTCCCTTCTGTCTTCAAATCTAGGGCCCAGTGGGAGTAGGTAATATAGGTAAAAGTATGAATTTTTTAAAAAAATTTTTAATCTTAATATCCTTGACATATGCCTTCATTTGTGTCATGTCTGAGAAGTCTTTAAACTAAAATTTACCAAAGACACCATGACCCTTATTTTTTTTTCTGCTTATCATTTTAAAAAATTACTACTCCACTTGGTTAAAATGAATCTCATTTTTAAAAATTGATTTTTCTATAATTACCAATCTGTTTGAATGTTATAATATGTGTATTGGCCGTTTGGGTTTCTTCTTCCATATCCTGTACTACCTTATTCCATTAAAAAAATTTTAATTTCATTGTGATAAGAACACTTAGCATGAGATCTCCCCTCTGAACAAATCTTGAATTGTTCCAGAGTTTTGTAACTCTCGATACGATGTTGTATAGTAGATCTCTAGAATTTATTCATCCTGCCTAACTGAAACTTTATGGCCACTGATTAGAACTCCCCATTTCTTCCTCCCTCAGCCCCTGGCAACCACCATTCTACTCTTTGACTCTATGTATTTGACTCTCAGATATGACGTGTAAGAGGAATCGTGCAGCCTTTTTCCTTCTGTGACTAGTTTATTTCACGTAGAACAACGTCCTCAAGGTTCATCTATATTATCACATAGTGCAGAGTTTTCTTCTTTTAAAAGACCGACCGATATTCCATTATATGTAAATGTTACATTTCCTTCCATTCATCCATCAATGGACATTTAGATTGTTTTTACATCTTAGCTATTGTGCATAGTATGGCAATGAACACGGGAGTGCTACCATCTCTTATGGGTCCTGACTTCTATAGTTTTGGATAAATAGCGGAAGTGAGATTGCCAGATCATATGATAGATGTATTTTTAATTTTTCAAGAAATCTCTGTATCATCTTTAGAGTATCCAAAAGAGCAACAGGAGATGAGTGGGGAGCCTCATTAAGCTAAGTCAGCACATGCAGGAGTCATGGTGACGGAGAGAAAAGAAGAGATTGGACAAGACTGGAAATTCTGTGGGTGTGCTGTGGCAGTAACTGTGAGGTTTATTTTGTAATGAAATATTGCAATCTTTTATGATAGTTCCCTTACTGTGCACAAACCTAGAATCATGGTTGTTTACAAATGTCATTCTGATGGATGAATATTATATTTATGTGGTACTCTTTGCTCCTGTCCATGTTGCCTATTATCTGGCTCCATTGTTTACATGTTTCATCCAAGTCAGCTACATTAAGCAGAAATTCCCAGGTCTGTTAATATCATCACACCTGAGATCTTCTGGCTTAAAAATTGGGTTCAGGAAAATTGTGCATATTCCCAGACAAGGTCCCCAACAGCAATGTGACACAGCTGGTCCAAACACCCAGAATTCATTTGTTGGCAGACTGTTCAGCTGCTAGCTCTCTCTTACAGGGTTTATACATCCTGTGTCACTAGCCTTGCCTGTCTGTGTCCCTGTCACTTACTTTCTGCAGCCTTCCTCAGAGTGGAGAGTTATGCTAAGTTTATCCTGCTTTTCATGTGGCAGAAAGTAGCTTAACTGGAATGAAGCACATAAAGATGAAAAGGCTTCTTGGTATCTGGAAAATAAGAATATAAAATATGTAAATATGCTGATGTCTCTTGAAACATTTAACCGCCATCTTCTGTCTTTGCCATCCAGATGGATTCTGACTACCACATCTTTGAACCCAGCAAGAGGCCCAGCATATATTTTGTGGCCCATTTTAGCTGGAAAAATCTGTGTTTGAAGAGAAGGGTAATAATATCAAGTCATAGGCAAGGAGGAGGTACATAGACAGAGAACAAGGCTTTATTTCTATAGACTGTTTTCTTTGTTGTTTTTGTCCCAAGTATTCTCAAACACCTCCTTGTATATAAAAAGGAGCAAGAGTGCATGGCATTCTATTTTTGTGTTAACTTTCAAAGCCCAGAAGTCCCAAGCTTCCTGTCAAACCATATATTAGGAGGTATCTTAGCATCAAGGGACAGAAAGTAGGGCTTCTTAATAAATGTGTGGAGTTTAATATGCATTAGAGTCACCATTGAAGTAAGAAGTATATAAACTCCTTTTGCTTCTATTTTAGCTGATGATTAAGTTAGCTTAATTACCCCAAAATATGAGACTCTGCCAAAAAAGCTAAGATTTCTGTTTTTAAGAGGATAAAATGGGAACCAAGATTCACTTCCCCTGAATTAAAATGCCATGGAGATTTGAGTTGTCTTACTTGGTGTTTCCCATTGGAGAAGTAAACTTTTTTTTTTTTAACTGAATTATAGGCTTCACGTGATTGTACTTCTTTTCTAATTGTTTTCATATGTCTCAGCACTCAGTCTTTTCTGCTGGTCTGTGGATCTTCTCAACCACATAGTAATTAATTACAGAGGGAAAAAAAAAAAAAAACCCTCCCAGGAACAATAGACATTTTTGAAATCTTTAGAGGAAAGAGTTGATGCAGTTAAGTGCTACACACGTCCTCTACACTCCTACTCAGCAGATGCCTGTGTCCCTGGTTGTTGCTGAACAGATCCCTGGGGATCAGGAGCAGACACACACATCCCTTGCAGGGCCTCTGTGACGCTAGCTGTGGCCGCACTCTGTGGGCACTGGGTGAGCCGGGAAGTTTCTGGTATTGCCCCTGACATTCCCAGGAGAGCCCAGTTTCTTTCAGTAGAACAGCCTCGCCGCCAGTCTAGGCTGGCTGCTCGTGTGGTACCAGGGGAAAAGGGGTGAAGGAAAATGCTGGTTCTTCCTTCAGATCAATCACTATCTCATTCACTTTGAAACTATCTCATTCAGTTTGAACCAAGAGCTTTTTCTTCCCCTCCGCCCTCACCTGCTTCAAGCCCATAACCTGGCCTACCAAGATAGCTTCACTTGTTTGAGATGAAGCCGGACACGGTTACGAGGCTGGAGGCAAGGCTGGGCATTTCTCGTCTCTCACTGAACTGTATTCCTTCTGAGCAGCGAGCTGTGCCCTGCCGAGCAGCCCCTCCGTCCCAAAGTGACTCACCTGTGAAGGGCTTGAAAAAAAATCAAAGTGTCAAACCTCCCCTATGAATATCAAGCCAGGGAACCTGAGTCTGCCCCCGAACTGGAACTAGAAGCCTCAGTGTTCTCCTTTACTCAGTAGACGTGAGAATTCCTATCTCACAGCGTCGTTGCGGTGGTTAGCGTATCTGAAATATACCAGGTGCTCAGAGTCATAATTGCTGAAAACCCGAGTAGGATATACTGAAGATTTACAACAGACTGCCCTTAAGGTCCCTCAGGGAAAAAGAAAAACACATTTATAAAAGGCCACTGAAGAATTTCAGTAACTAGACACCTGTGAACACAACCCTACATATCTTTCTTTATACACAGTATGCATTACTGCGAGGCCAAAAGTATGAGTTCAGATTTTGTGTTATTATCTCCCCCCAACCCCAGAGTCTGCCTGGAAACTCTGAAATCACAGGATTCAAGCAAGTAGCCGAAAATCAGTCATTGCGGCCGTTTTTCTTTTCAAGTGGGCAGGGCGTGGCTTTCCGTGGCCAGCGATACAGAAAGCTTTCTTTACCACCCTTTTTTTTTTTTTTTTTTAAAGTCCACACATCTAAATTGAGATCACTTGAAACAAGTGCTGCTATGCTGGGCATTTAGCCTAAAAAGAAGCACCCCAGGGAATCTCTAGCCGGGCTTAGGCTCCTGTGATCCAGAGAACACCAGATTCTCCCTGCTCAAATTGGCATCACAAATTGGCATGGCCATTTGCATAAATGCATATGTTTTATTCTAAAGAAGTCTGCCTGAATTGGGGGGAGGGGGGAGATGGTAACCCATGACCCCAGGCCAAAAAAATGAAAAGAGTGCTGCTTTTGAATGTAAGAGGTTCAAACTAGGGGTCCACTGCCCCCTGAACTTGGAGTCAGATCAGCTGAGATGAGATAATGAGTTCGAGAGCACTTTGTAAACTGCAAAGTGCTGTGCGAGCACTGTGAGGTGTGATGAGTTAGCATTCTGCTATCATTAATCCTAGCAAAATGTGGCTGCCTGTGACCAGCAGTGCACATCACAACTCCAGTCTAAGCACAACTCACAGATCTCTTTATTTAGTAAGCAAAATACTTGTCTTTCTCCTACTCCCATAGTCATGATAATGCCTTATTTTTTATACCATGTTCTGCTTTCAGTACCATTCCTGGCCAGGTCTTTTGTTTCAACACCCAGTATAGTGGTTACAAACAGAACCTCTGGAGCCAGACAACCTGGGTTTGAATTTTAACTTAAGCAGTGGCATTTTGACCTTGGGCGGATTTCTGAACCTAGAACCTAGTTTCTACTCTCTTAAAATAGTGATGCTAATAACACTCACATTGCAGGGTTAGTGTTAGGTTTAAATGAACTAACACTTAGAAGGAAGTCTAGGCAATCGTGCAGCCTCAGTAAGTTAGCCACTTTCTTTGTCATCAACATTGTGCTTTTTAAATAATGCCTTTCTGAAGACATGAACTCAATGGCCTGTGACTTCCATTGGCCATTCTTTATGGCCCTAGTCAACCAACACCAGTTGGTACTTGCCAGATGCATTGGCTAAGGAGCAAGGAAGGAGCATGACCACTGTCCAAGAGGGGACAGGCGGGGACACTGGGAGTCAGGGCAAGATTTTGTATTTTAAGAAATAAATTTATTCGGGGAGCAAAGTACTGCCAACCACTTCCAAATTCGGTGTTTTAAATTTTTAGTGAGGACAGTGGCAGCAGTGAAAAGAAGGAATTTGCTGCTCATGATTAGAGATGATTTGATTTTCCAAAAAATCAGAGTAAGGTCCTGCTATCATCTTAAGACATAGTGCCTTCTGGAGCGGCACGGAGCAGAGCAGCGGAGAACAGGCAGCCTGCTTGATCAGGGTTCATAGTCTCAGTGTTCATTTTACTCCTAGCTAATTCCTCCTTCTCATTTCTGAGATGAGTTGTCCTTTGAGGATGAAGAATTTACTCTGGACTCCCTCTTAGAGATTGGATACAAAGTAGGTAAGCATTAGGAGTCCAGATATTTATTTACTGATCTTTTTGAAATGAGAAGATAATAAATGATTTTTTTTAAGTTTTAACATTTTATTATTACTCAGAATAATAATGACCTAGAAGCAAGGCTGAGCCTATGAGCAGGGGGAGAGGACTTTGTGGGAATTCCAGACGCACACAGTTCGACCCTATTCCTATCCCACGTGCCTCCAACGAAAACAAAAAAACAAAACTGAGTGGAAAGTCCTATAGTCCACCGTTAAACCACATTCAGGAATTTAAAAGTTTGAGGTCTTCAACATCTCTTTGAAAATGGGAATAGCCCAAAGTAGTAATTTTTTAGCCACTTTGGCTGTTTTACCACAATTGACTTGACATCTAGCATATGACGAAGAAGAGCTGAGAGGTGGACAGTCATTGGGGTAGAAGAATTTACTAGAAGGAGACAGAGCTGCTTATGGGAGGGTGCAGGACAAGAGAAGCATTTATGCCCCGGGTCCATCCTGTTTCTGGTCATAAACCCTTCCAAATGCTTCAGGTGAGCTCAGCTCTGCAGAAAGATCTTCCTCACACTTTGCAACTGGGAACGTAGTCTAGGTTTGCTGTCACACAGCTGCACACATAAGCTTTCCCCCAGATCAGTTTCTTGGTGGCTCAAATTGTTGCCCTACCACTCAGAAACAAACTGGGGACCTGCTGGGTACATTGCTAATGTGCTAAAGGAAAAAGAACAACCAAAAGCTTTCTACTCTTCCCAATCATGACAAGAGTTCGGATTGTCCCTCTCAGAGCCATTTAGGATCCTGCATTGCTGTGCTGATGGGGTCCTGTCCATTAAATGACTTTTTAGCATTGCTACTTGCTGGCTAAAACCAAGGTTTTAAAACCCACCCTAACTACGCTACAACTCTGGACTAAAAGAGCGAACAGATGTCATCTAGACTAATGATATTGAGAAGACCTTCCACTAACAACACAGTTGTGTGTCTGGAGATGGGGATTTATAAAAGCGTTTGGTCTGATCACATGGAGAGTTCTATTTAATTTTGCTCCATCAGTCACAAGCCATTAAGTAATGAGAAAGAAGCTGTTCATGACATTATCCTTCGCAAAGAAAACCCTTTCCTGACCCACCAACGTGGCAAAGATTCAGAGTCAGAAGAGGAAGTGGCACGTCGGCAGCCCGATCTTGAGAAAGATGACTTTGCTGCAAGGAAAGTGCGGATGAACCAAACCAAGCCAGCGGTGCCATTGAACCAACTCCTCTATGGGCCTTACCGAAAAAAAGAGGCAGAGAAATCAGAGAGCGGCAAACAGCTCTCAAAGGGAATTTCAGAAAAGAGAAGTCTAGAATATAAAAGGTGTGCACTGTGTGTGTATTCGTGTGGGTGAGAGGGGGAGTGGAATTAAGTGAAGGTGACTTGTGTCCTAGGCCCTCATTCCTTTCTTTCCTTTCCCTGTTATAAATAATAGGTAGTGGTGGTTTATTTTGAAATGGCACTCCAGATAACCAGTCTCCCTAAATGCAGTGGCAGACAGTAGAATGGTCTCGGGCAAAATGGGGCTGAATTCATCAAATAAACTTTGAGTTCCAGTAGATGCATCACCACAAATGGTTGGCATTATTGGTACTGGCAGATGTGTACCAGTGCCTATCAGGAGTGGCCACCATCCAAGGCTGGTCCAATCCACTCGCAGGAAATGGAAAACACAGTCATTCCGTAGCTGTAGCCTGTTGTCTCTTATTAATTCCTTTTAGATTTTGAGAGGAAAAATAAAATTGGGCTTGCTCTCTTTCTACATACCAACAAAATCACTTAGAATTTAATGATGGATAGGCCTCATTAAAACACACACACACACACACACACAACCAGGGTTCATGCCTAGCTCAGTCAATTGAGCATCTGACTCTTGATCTCAGGTTTTGAACAAGGTCATGAGTTTGAGCCCTGCATTGACTCCACGCTGGGCTTGGAGCCAAAAACAAAAAACTTCTCAAAAATATGATACACTTCTGTTTGTTCTGTTATAGAAATTGTTTTTGGATGAGTTTCCCTCTCCTAATCTTTTTTCCCATCCTCTTCATTTGAGAAAGGAAAACTGTAGCGAAATGGGTTTTGGCCAGTGATTCTTATCCTAGGAGGGATATGATGGCATTGAAGGTGGCAGCTTGCTAAATTTCATCACCCAGAGTGGATCATTCTTGTATTCTCTCCTTATACCAAAATCAGAGATTTGCATCGTCAAATTGCCATCTCTTTGCCTCTCATGTAATGGGGTTTGTAAATTCTGTCGAATGAAGAATAAAAATGTCTTAACTGTGTTTTGCACAATTGTTGCTGTTGTTCTGCGAAGCACCAGGTACAAAATGCATGGATATAGAATAGGGGTTAGAGCATAGAGGCCTAGCGTGATTTTTTTATAGGACACACTCTAGCTTCGGGAGTCTCTCACTCTGTCATGCCTTATAACATACCATTCTAGGAGGGTCTTGTAGGAGGGATCTGTTGTTGTACATTAAACAGACTTCTGGACAATTCACTAGCATCAAAGCACAAGGATGGGAATCAGCAACTTGAGTTAGGAAAAGGAGTCTCTTTTGCATCTCCCTTTTTCCCTTTCTCCTGCGTGCAATTTTTTTTTAAGATTTTATTTATTTATTTGACAGAGATCACAAGTAGGCAGAGAGGCAGGCAGAGGGAGAGGAAGGAAAGCAGGCTCCCCGCCAAGCAGAGAGCCCAATGTGGAGCTCGATCCCAGGACCCTGGGATCATGACCTGAGCTGAAGGCAGAGGCTTTAACCCACTGAGCCACCCAGGCGCCCCATGCTGCATGCAATTTTAATTCCCAGTATTTCCAGCCTCGTTTGTCTGTTGTCACCTGACTCTGTGTTTGGGGACATGGTTCTGAGTCTCAGATGGCCCGTGACCTCTCTAGGGAGCATCAAAGAACAGCTGAAAGAAGAGAAGGCCCCTAGTGGCTCCTGCCTCTGCCCTTCCTTTATCCCCTTTCCCAAACTGAAAGTAAACAGAAAATTCTGTAGCCCTCCTAACTTGTAGAGGGTCTGCGAAGACACCACATCATCTAGGTAATGGAAGAATACCTCTTGGTTTTCTAGCTTGGATGATATCTTTTTTAAAAAACAAATAGCCCTAGAGATGTGGATGTTTGAGATTTTCTATCTTGGGAAGCACATTTCATTAGAAATTGACTTTTTAATGCCATTGAATGTTTATGCCCTGATTTAAATGACTGCATTGTCAGCATTAAGCCACCTAACTTCCACTTCTTGGGAGAACAGGTGAAAATACCAGTTTTAACATCAGCGAAGGTGACTAGTTTTTAACGTAAGGAACAAATGAGTATTGACTCTCTCGGTCCAGGTGAAGAGGATACACTCTGTGTAATCTTCAAGTTTACATTAGTCAGACCTAACCAGTGCTGTCCAGAAGCAGAGACTGATTTTGAAGGTCGAAACTTTCTTTTTGGAATTGACTTAGAGGTACTTCCTGGCACTTGTGAGTTTATGGTTGAGATATTTAATATGTGAACAACGTTCCAGCTGTCTCTCAACTAATCCTAGAATTTGGATCATGCCGAGCTCGTTACTAACATTTTACTGGTGCGGTAAAAGACATTCCAAGAGGGCTCAGGGATTCAATCAGAGAACTTGAATTCATTATAGTAACTTGAATAGTGTGGGAATTGGGCATCATTACTGTCAAACCGAAATCTCATTACCATTCTTAGCAGTCTTTCAGCGAGCCCTGGCTTCTCTTCCTAAACCAAACTAGAGATTGTCATCTGGTCGAAAAAGCTCCATCTTATTATAGTGTCAAAAGGGTAGCATAGGTGCAAAGAATCAAGGTTCCCAGTGATTCTGAATTTTTCGAGAAAGGGAAAGGTGCCTTCATCATTTCCTTCTGTCCTTAGCCTCTGAAATTCCTTCTGTTTGTCTGCTCCCCTGCCTTGAACCTGATTTTTCCAATGATGTGGGGGCCTGGATAAAACTGACAGGAACCAGGGCCAAGAGGTGAAGTCAGTGGTGGCCTGTATTACTCGGACTCAGGAGAGCAAACCGGCAGAAGAGGGAGTGAGGAAGGTGCCAGATCTTTACAGAGATGACCTGGCTCAGCGGAGAATTCAGGGCCTCCCCGGCCCTCAGCGAGAGGCTCCAAGATTTGTCACAGTCTCCAATATCACCGAAGCGGACTTGGAGACGTGGGAGAGGCTGAAAGTGTCAGGAAAGACGAGGTGTGTCATGCTTTTCCTGAATTTTCCCCTGCAAGCGGTTTCGTTAAACTTTGAAGGAATCAAATGCTTATCCTTCTATCATTTTTTTTACTCTCATGGCTGGAGAAAAAAATACCTCCTAAAACATAGTGTATTCGGTATGCGTTGAAAATTATTAATACTGAAAGTTAGGAGTCACTGAATGGAAAATATTCTCTTTAATTGAACCAACTACTGGGAAAGGTAATTTCGATAGGCTTGTTTACGTGGTTCTTAACCCATTTTTGTTATTTCACCATACATAAGATTTTCTTATGCCATCATTGATGATGTTGGGAGTGATATTTTGAGCACCATAGAAGCTTAAAGCCTTGTTTACGAGGCAAGACTATGACCATTCCTTCCTTTGATGAATGGGAAAGCAATTCTGCTCTAACCATATTAGTATTTTTCATAAATCTAGTATTCCAAAGCAGAGGTGGGGGGAGCTCTTAGTAATTTGCACTTGCCTAAGAAATCTTTGGAACTCATTTCTGGTTCTGACTAGGGATGGAGATATTGAGCCCATCTGTGCCCCTGAGCCTTCACCAGAAATTAAAGCAGAAACTGCCATTCGTGATGATTTTGCCAGCCGCAAAGCGAGGGCCTATAAGAAAGCTTCCAGCCCTCGGCAAAAGTTTGTGCACTTTGGACCCGTGACAGAGATAGATCAGCAGAAATGGAAGCGGCTCAGCATTGGCCGGGCCGGGCCTAGGGAGGACGTGGAAGGAGTCCTCAGTCGTGGCAGCAAGACCGAAACTAACTCTGTCTCCCCTTCCTCCGCGGCCACGTCCAGTTTAGGAAAAGACCAAACGCTTCCTGCACAGAACGATCCCAGGTATTTTCCTCCATCCGGGTCCAAGCCCCGCATGGGAGCCGCTGCTGCTTTGCAAGGGTCTGTCGAAGCACCTCTCAGAGACCCCTGGCGGTCCCATAGTGGGAACAGGCTCTTTGGCTGGTTGGCAGAGGAGCAGCGTCCACGGGTCGCCCTGGGGAGGAGCACGCGTGTGACAGTTAATGGCAGGCATCCATTTTGATTCCATTGTCCCCAGAATCACCGCCGGGGAATGCCAGTAATCTTGGCCAAGGACCCCTTTTCCCTCGGCTGCATTCAGCACTGTTTTATTAGTTGGAAATGCTGAAATGAACTCGACAGAATGTTTTAATGATACCCCAGCGTTTCTTCTAGAGATCTGTTGGTAGAATTCAGGTTTATCTACAACCTCCCTCTTTTCCTATCCGTGGAGGGAGGAAAAAATAGTGACTCATATCATTCGTTCAAATTTAGACATTGAAGTGAAAAAAAGTAAAGGCCTCTTCCCTCCCCTACTTAGAAAAAAAAAAAAAAAAGGTATGATGAATTGTGAATGGAAAAAGACTCCTTTCTTGGGGTTCCTGTGAGTCAAGAGTTTCCTTGGCTGATTCGCCCAACGAATGTGTGAGGGATCACCTAGGAGAAGCCCTTGCGGGCCTGTCAGCAGTTCTCCTCCTCACTGGAAGCCTTCCAGCTTTGAGTTCCCAGGTCCTCTCCTGGAGGTTCAGTTCTGTGGGCTGGTCTCTCCTCCAGGAAGCAGGTATGGGAGGTTTATAAGCCACTGGACTGTCCTGGGAACCTCCATTGCACCTGTGTGTTGAGAGCAAAGTAACGCTCTCCATGGCCAGGGGAAATGCTCAAGATGTCCTCCTCTGTGCTCTGTCCTTGAAATCCAAAGGCAACAGTGAATGGTCCATGATGCAGAGATGGGTGTCTTTCATCCAGTACTTATGGCCGACAGCATGGAGGATAGCAGACTGTAGATAGAAATAGTCTGCACACACCAGATATACAGTTGGTGTTTCAGAGGCTGATGGGGACCTGGGGTGGGGGTCAGGAGGTAGTAAGAAATGCATCGTTGAGTGCTTGACTACTGAGGGGGCCGTCACTCAGTTCCATGGGGACAGGCTCTTGCCAGCCCTACTTTGACTTTCCGCAGGCGCTCGCTGGCACTCCCCTTCCCTTTTCTCCATCTGAGTATGTCATCTTACTAACCAGCTTCCAGAATGACAGCAGCCGAACTCTTCTTAATCTCTCATTCTCAACAACGTTTGTTGTGTCCTTTCATAATTCTCTTTCCTCTTCTCTCTTGCTACCAATGCTGCTTGGTTGTCAACAGAATAGTGAATTCTGGCGTAGGGGACTGTTGCAAAAGGGTGTCGCAGCTGGGTCCCGTACTGGAGACCCAGGAGGAGCACGTCTGCGGTTTGAGCGAGCACCCAGGAGCGGAGGAAGGTGAGGAGCGACGTTCCTTCCCTTCCCGGGAGGTGCAGGATGACAGGTGGGGTCAAGGCCTCGGGTGTGAATTCTTCCCTAGCAGTAAAGCTGTCCTCTCTGGCTTCAGCGACGTGCAAACAGCTGCCACAGGATGGCAAGGAAGAGAAGGAAGGAGTTGCTCAAAGAGATTCTGAGATGCCGCCAAAGGCTGAGCCATCAGAGGAGAGCGGCCGGCCACTGTGAGCGCTTGCCTGCCTTCCAGGGTGTGCTGCCTCTGCTGTGTGTGGCTGTTGTGTCCCCAGAAAACAGCTTCGAGCCACAGTATGCCCTTGATGACTGACGTGGTGTGGAGTTCAGTCACTTAGAAGAATGCACCCAGCCCAGGGTCAGAGTCCTGCTCTCAGTGCCCTCCCTGGGTAGAGATGGGAGCCTTTGCATGTGGTTGGGTGCTGGCCAGATTTCATTCTCGGGAATCCTGAAAAACCGGAAAGGGAAACCCGTTCTGGTGTAAATACCCATTGCATGACCGAGGCCCACAGTGTTAGTACTCGGTTGCTCTGTGTGCTGCTGCCTCCATGGACGTTGGCTTCCTCTGTCTTGGGTTGATGCCATTGGGGGATGCTACTGAAAACATCTTTAGCAATAAGTGGCCTTTGACCGGCTGGACTGAATATTGCCCTAGTGTGTGTCCCCTGGCCTCCGAAAGCAAGACTTCGGGGACAGAAGAGAGCTCAGAGAGGATGACAGCTCCTGCCTGGAGCAGCGGCAGACCGAAAGGCCCAGGAAAGTTGTATGAGTCACAAAAAGATGACATGATGGTCAGAAGAACCGGGATGTGTCTTAGACGCGCGGGAGCCAACGTAAACCAGTTCCTTCCAGTTCCGTTTGCAAAGCGGCAGGATGTGGAGGAATCTGCCAGGGGTCCGCCGTTGAAGGATACGAGGTCAGAAGATTTTCCTGAGCTTTTGTGGTGTTGTTTTTCTGGTCTGAGCCTTCATAGATGCTTTGAGTATGTTATTAACGCGTTATGATACCTCAGCGCCACTTACCTGGGATTGCTTGTGGAAATGGAATGATAAAAATTGGCCAAGAATTTTTTTTCCTTTTTTGCCTATAAGCAGGTATGGAAAGAAGATGCATTTGTGAATTTTCTGGTTCAGCAAATTTTTTTTTCGGACTCATCTTGTGGGCCCCCTAAATGGGTAACTCTTATTTCCTCCTAGCTCGTATAGGAGCCCTCAGGTAAAGGAATTGAACTTCTTTCTGAGCTACTTGATTTCACTTTGATTCCAGGAACGTCTTCAGGTCCAAAGAAGACGTATACCACTTACCAATTTGTAATTCCATTTCATTCCAACATTAGCAAACACTCAGGGCTTTCTAGAGGTAAGATTTCTATTCCATGCTATGACTTGATTTAAAAGAACAAATAAGGAGGGGCATCTGGGTGGCTCAGTCGGTTAAGCGTCTGCCTTGGGCTCAAGTCATGAGCCTAGGGGCCTGGAACGGAGCCGTAGGTTAGGCTCCCGGCTCACTGAGGAGCCTGCTTCTCCCTTTCCTCCCCACTCATGTGTTCTCTCCCACCATCTCTCTCTCTCTCTCAAATTAAAAAAAAAAAAAAAAAATCTTGAAAAAGAAAAAAGAACAAGTAAGGAAATAATCCGAAGTTTGTAGTTAAAAGTCCTAAATGTTGAAGCCTCTGTTGCTATTTAATGAGAGTGATACATTTTGTTAAAAGTAGGGTCTGCCAGATCTAAGTGGAATAAAAGTGAGAGGTGTTGGGCACAACAACAGGATCCACTAGAAAACAGGAAGCAGCGGGGTTCCGGTTCATGAAGGACCCTAAAAGTAGTGAGTCAGAGGCTAGGATGGGAAGCAGGGAAAACCTTAAGTGACACCCAAATTTTAAAATGAAGATCCCGTCTATCTTTATGACCCGGATTTAATCTGTGCCGTGTAAGCCTCCGAATTCTCCTAGCGCTGTCGCAAAACCTTGTTGTAACGTTGGTTTCAGGAGGCGGGGGTACTCTTCGAGCTGTGTTTTTGTTGTCTTCTAGTCCAGAGTGCTCGGTAGCCCTTTCAAAGGGTGGCTGCTCCCTCTAGCTCACCTTCTGGAAATTCACAGGTAAGGCCATGGACAGAGAAATGGGTGAGCGGATCCCGCATGGGTCCCGGCTGGTCAGGGCCTGTCAGGGCTGGTTCGAGAGAGAGGGACTGACTGATGGGCCTTGTCCATCACCCTCACTCACTTTCCAGATGCCCTGACAGAGCGTGGCCCCGGCGTCTTGGGCTGCTGTAAAGCAAGTGAGCATGAAAGGGAAGAAGGAAGTGGAGGCTCGCGGCTGCCTACCCTTTCCGGGTGTTTTCCCATGGACTTATTCCTCGCATGACCTTTGAGAGGAAGAATTTTCATCTGCATTTTGCAATTAGGGAACAGAGGCCCACGTCCACACAGCTGGTTATTACAGATCCAATATTCAGACCCAGCCCTACCTGAGCAGAAGGCCACGGTCCCCCTCCAGCACGTGGCCTGCACTGGTTACTAGAGGAAACGGTGGCAGTCTGATGAATTCCTTGTCACTTGTAACTGTCCCTCTGTGATTTGGAGAAAGTCCTTTTTAGATCCAAGTGGGAATGAATGGCTAGTGTGAGCAGGAGATGTGGTCCCACGTGCTACGTGTCCCAGGTGCATGACTGAGGGAGCATACGCCTTGGGAATTCATGTTTCTTTTCCACAACTATCTATTGAGTAACTGCTCTGTGTAAAACAGGGCTCTGTGCTAGCAGATAATTTTAAATGAGCAAGAGACCCATTTTTTCCCCTCTCACTTCAAATGAAGCAGTGCCAGTTCACAATATGGAGGTATAAAACCAGCTAATTACTGATCCCAAAATGCTTGATTAGTGCCAAAAGTTACATACATGAAATGGATGCACAGAATATTCTCTTTATCTTTCTAAATATCCTTACCCTCAGAACTGAACTTTATTCATTGCCTTTTCATTACCCCACCACCACCACCACCACCACCCCCGCCTTCTGGTAGGATGCTTATACCAACTGTGATTTGTCTGGCCAATTTTATACCTATTGACTTACCTACTCTGTATTATTTTTTAAAATCTCTTTATTAGTGATTTTTTTTTAAATTTACCTTTACTTTTCAGTTTCCCATAGAACAGAGGAGAAAGCCACTAGAAGCCCAAGCTCTAATTATCTTCTCCTTAACTGCAAAGACAGTTCTGCTTAAATGGATGCCCTCTTAAATCTAATGAATTAGGAGGTGATTCCTGAAATCTGTGAGTGTATAGTAAAAGGGTAAATGAGCATTATCTTCAGAGACTGAGCTGTTCTTTTCTCTTCAATTTCCAGAACATCCAGTAAGTGCTCAATAAATACTTAATGGAGGACCTCATCTGGTCACTGTTCAGGGAAGCCAGAAAAGAGCTCCTTGCCCTCATGGCGCTTACACTTTAGCATGAATCTACATTTGTTGGTAGAGATGTCAGTGAAAGGCTGTTAAGTATCTTGCATAGAAGCAGTGTAAATTCAGATACAGCCTCTCCCTTGCTGCAACAAGATATAGCTGAATCTCATCAACAAAATGGGCTTAAGGAGCCAGACTCAAAGGTATACATACTATTTACATAGTACAGAACACTCGACACTGACCTCTGGATGTGTCTGGGTTACGCAGACTCACCGAGGGGTATGTGTGTGGCCGGTGCCCTTCTGTGTGTATAGTCTCCTTCAATAACACATGAACAAAAATATTCAGATCAAGACACAAAACACATCCTATCAGTTCATTATTTCTCAGTTAACTAGGCAGAACTTCTCTGCTGCCTCCGTAGATAATTTAGAAAACACTGGATTTGAGTAAGCTTACTCCAGTAGGCCTATGAACTGGCAGATGTTGATCCTGTCTCCAGAACTAACTTCTCATGCACTCTCCCATGACTGTGGAGAAATCTATTGGTCATTGGTTCCAAATGTAGGAGTGTTTCTAGAAAATTGAGTGTATTGGGTTAAACTTTAGCCCCTTTGGAAACTATCCCCTGGAAAAACAGAAAATGAGTCTTAACTGCCAGAAAAGAAATATTCACAAACCTTTGGGCCATTTCAACAGAGACTTTGGGTCTTGCACTGGTGTGGTTGTCTTTGTTGTCTTTGCTGAAAACAATTATTAATGAATGCACGAATGCAAACTGTTCTAGAATGATAAGAGCAGGTAAGAGAAAAGGGTGTGTGTGGTGGGGGGGGGGGTGCACGCACCCATTTATTCCAGGGTGTTTTCCCCAAGATTAGAGGAAGACATCTCTAGAAATGACTCTTTTCCCCATGAACTATTAAGAAACTGAACACGAGACTAGGTAATTTTTGCTGAAAACCACAAGATTTAATTTGCTGGAAACCGAAAGCAGGACCTTTTTTCTTTGCTCAAATAATTCTTTGTCCACCATTGGAGTGCAGAAATGAACTGCGTTTGAGGGCATAGGTAAGAACCTTCTCTTAATATTTCCCTTTGCTGAAGAGATAATCATTTGTGGAAGCTGCTTTTTAAAATGTGCTTTAAAATATGCCCTTTCAGCGTCCTAATTTCTTTTTTCTAATTTAACCTTTTTCTTCGCTTTATCAAATGCATGAAAACTTAAAGTGTCTGTCCTGCAGAAGGTACAACTTTGTAGATCTAAACAATCAGAAGAATATAAAAGACTGTAAAAAGGGAAACTTTGGTTTTTCAAGTTATGGAATATTATCCAAGTCTGGCTTTGATTAAGGCTGCCAGTTTTCTAGGAATTGTGGTTTTTGTCAAACGCATGCGGAAGACACTGATTGGGGTTCTGGTTGGAGCTCTGGTTTGCTTTCAGAAAACTGCAGAAACGCTCTTTGATGTCATTTGTGCAAATGTATTAACACATCAGGGAAAGGGTCAGTAAGCGTGTGCTTCTATGTTGGGTGTCCATTACAGCCCATTACTGGCGAACACAAAGGCCTGAGCGGTTTAACTGTTTGTGAACGATTTACAAGTTTGGCTCCCCCCACTCCACCTTAAACTACCTTCTCTAAACCTGGTGGGTTGCACCTAAGCCTTCTTATGTTTATTTTGAACAGACTCTTTTTTTGTGGGTAGCGTGGGGATTATTTTCCTCTCTCCTCTGTGTTTTAATACACATTTTGCATTCTTTGGCAATGTCAAGACTGTTCTTTCATTCCCAAAAGTTAATAAATGCTGCTAATTGTGTCATGACACTTCTCTTCCAGCGCGATCGGCAAAAAAGGTTTGGCATGCAAAGATGTCGCCGGTAATGTTTATTGCCAGCTTGGTTACAGAGATAACCTTCTGTCTTTCCATCCTCTAATTTTGTATTTGGTCTTGTAGATACGGTCCGAGAACTCCTGTGTCTGATGACGCAGAGTAAGTTGTCTTGTGTTTGTAGGAATCCATTAATGACTAGCTTAAACTGCATGTTTCCCATACTTACCACTAATTGAAATGCAATTAATGCGACAGTGAACTGAGCAGCTAACCGACTCACGCAGCTTCGGAAAAGCACTTGAAGTTGGAATGTAGAACATATGTTCTGTGCAGGAGAGATGAATGAAAGAGGAACTCAAGCATGATTCTAATACACAGCTGCTGCTTAAACTTAACATTTGCTTTTCATAGACATGGCATGGGGAGGCTGGTCTTACGGTCTGGATGTTGGTACCCCTTCTGAACCACAGAATTATTCTGCGTTTTTGCATTTAATTCTTGATACGTTAGGGCTTGGAGTTAACAATGAGGCAAGTCATTCTCATGGCCCTGGTTTTTTTGTTTTGTTTTGTTTTGTTTTGAGCTGAGAAAACAAACCCTGAACCACTAATTATAGAATCAGGAGCCCAAGTTCCTCCCAGGTTGGAATAATATAACTGTGGGATGCTCAAGACCAGAACATTGGGGTTGTGCTCCAGTTCTGCGGCATAGCAAGGAGTCAGGATGTCAAACGTGACTTGGCCTTCCTCTCTCGGCTCCTTCATTTCCACTTCTCTCAGAGATTCATTCCCTACTTCCACCCCACGTCCAAATTTGAGGAGGGGCCAACACTCTCCCATTTGTGACCACATGAACTGTTTCAGAAATGGATTTCCCATCTGCGGAGCATTCAGAAGCAGATATTCCAAGGCAAACGTTTTCTTGGCACAATACTAGCTTTCTCAGAGTTGAATAAATCTGTATTTTGAGAAACCTAATTAATACCTAATTCCATTGTCAGTGGCCCTGCCGAGCCTGGTGTCTCTGGGAGGACCAGTCCATGTGCTGGTGGGAGTATGGGGCCATCAGAAGAGCCACACAGTGGCCTAAGACATTTCATTCACCAAGTGAGGAGTCTTTAAAGAAGGGTGCAAAACACAAAAATCATTGCCACCAACGACAAGGAGACTGGGCCCCCAGATTTCTCAGTTTCCCCAGTAACCCCAGTTTCCAGTACCTTTTCCACGTCTGTGTTCAAGATGTCAGCTTGGTTTGTCTTAGCACCAAGCGGGCTGCCTCGGGTGTCAGGATAGGTTTCCAGTGTGCCATCTCTGATGGCTTTGTGTCCTGACGTGCAGCACAGCCATATCTCAAAACCAAATTCCTGCTGAGCTTGGCCGACTACACGGAGTTAAGTAGTCTGTAAAATTCAGCCCCGGTTATGACATTGAAAATCTGCACTGGTGATATTTCACATGCACTGAAAGGAAGATTATCTAAGATGATAGGCAAAACGCTACTTTGATTTGGTTCGCAAAAACATTTTGATGGGATGGATTTATTCTTCATCAGTACAAGGCCCCTGAGCAGTTGGCCTAGGGTGGATCTCTGGGAAATCCCAAAAAGTGGAAGAAAGGAAGCCACGGGAAGGAGAGTTTGAATCTTGCCCGTACCTTGAATATGAAACCTCACCCACGGGAAAAGTGAATGATTTTTTTTCAGGGCAGTGGAGGTGGGGACTCCCTTTGCTGCCCCAAATTTACAAAACATGACCTCATGGACTAAGAAGAGTAAAAGGAACTTCTTTTCCAGAGGTCTGACCTGGGAGTATCCAAAGTGCCAAATTTCCTTCTTGGGAGTAGACGCAACCTACGTGAAGCCGTGTGGGGTGCAAAATGCAAAGCTTATACTGGGACTTTAGTTTTCAAATAGATATTCATTATATGTTTAGTGTACCCCTCCCCCCACTCTCTCCCTTTTCCAAAATCTTTAAGGGCAATTATTGGCACAGGCTCTGTTTATTCAGAACTGGCACGTCCTTAAAATACAGTCCAATCAAAAAAAGATGTGCCCTTTCAGGAAAATGCAGGTCGGGGGCAGACCTACCACACAGGCAAACAGAGATTTCCGCCTCCCAGCAAGCCAAAAATGTTTCCATAGATACAGTTTCACCTTCTGGCCCTTTTCTTCACGTGCACGTTCCTCCTGTCCCAAGGCTCTGCCCACCAACGGAGCCTGTGCACCGTGAGAGCTGGAGGCTGTTTTATTCCTAATTCCCTCACCTCTGACCTGGCCCCAAAACAGTTTCCAGGCTTCCCTGGAGGTGATTTCATCCTGGCCCTCAAAAATGCCACCTCACCTTCATGGAAGACTCTGGAGGTGGCAGCCGGGACCCTCATCCCAACAGCACAAGGCATGGGCTGAGAGCAAATGCTGAGAGGAACCCACATTAATAATCTGGAGTTTGGGCTCCTCCAGGATCCCCCACCCTGCTTCCCCGCCCCCCAACACACACTTCTTCATTTTGGAGGCTGAGTCCAACCTCTGAAGCAAGAGACATTTTCTGAATGGTGACTCAGCCCATTTTCTGTCTCGTATTATCAATTTTCAACTTGCTTAGTTCCTTTTTTTGAAATGGCGTAAAGACATAACTCATAGTTCGGTTAGTTCTTTTTTTGGTCAGGTGGCTGGAATTTCTTTAAAACAAAACAAAACCACTCTGGGGAAAAATAGTACTTCCTGGTATATGAGAGGGCAAACCCGAGTTTCTTTTTTTATTTCACTAACCAGCTTTTGGCCACCTTTGGGCTGGGGTCATGAGAACTTCATGGTGGCAACAGAGATAGGACCCCAGGACAGAAGGCGGCAGTTCTCAAGGCCTTGCTCCCGTTCTTTTCCGAGTGACATAACCAGATCGCAAATCTTGGAGAAGGCCGCCATTTTTTCCCGGGGTTCCAGGAGAAGACCTGGCTCCAGGAATGGAATGAATTTCGGTCTCTTTCTGGAAAGCCTCCTTAAGCGAATTTTCACCCATGATGTTTTAAAAACAAACAAAACAAAACAAAAAACTGTGAGGTTTTTTGTGAGGCTGCAAATTTCCAAATCTTTCTTAAACCACCTTAATAAATATCTAAAAAAACGAAAAATCACAGCCCCCCTCCCCTTTGGAGGACCGCAGTTTATCTTTCTAGAAGACGTAGCTGCCATAGCCAACACTATCCACTGGGTACGTAGGGGCAGTTCCCCATGGTGGCCTGTCATATTTGTGCCAAACAGGCCTCAGGGAAAGGTCTTTCTATGTAGTCAGAGTATTCGAATACTCTTGGGTAAGACAGATTGCAAGTACGTCTTCAGTTTTAGCTCTCTTAGGTCAGACTTAAATAGTCCAAGCCCTAGAGAGAAGGAAGAGGCACCCAACAGAGCCATGCAGTTCATTTTGAATACATCGGAATGAAGGCGGGCAGCCATTGCACTGGGGATCTGTCTTCCCCTTCCAGAGAGGCTGTCTGCTCAGGACCCACTGGCGTCCAGGAACACTGCTGCTGTCCATTGTCTCCCCACGGGGAGAACTATTTGGGACATCATCGATGATGTCTAGAATTAAGTGGTGTCTAAGTGCATGGCTTTTCTTTTTCTTTGTGTTAAGCTGGCCTTAAAAATGGACTGTCCCAGTCTTCTGTTCTTAGAGTTTAATAGTGAACCTCCGTTTCTTGCTTTTGGACTGTGTAACCCCTTGGTCCCAGAGCTCATTTCTTTGAGGATTTTGCTTTGGTTTTTATTTCTGTCTTCATCTTGCTGCTTCAGCTTTTGCTGTAACAAAGGTCTGTGTAAGCACCACAGAAGAGGCCCTATGGTCTCGCCCAACATTTACTAAGATCCTATAGAACATATCAGTAATATGTACAGCGTAAGGGCTTTAAAAAAATTGCTTTCCCTAAGGTTTTTCTTGTAAAAGAGTAAACTCAGAAGTATCCTGACAAAAAAGAGGTAAAATGCTTGTGAGAAAATTAAGATGCAAAGTATAGAATGATTTATATATTTTATTCCTTAATCTTGCGATAAAATACCTTTTTTTCTTGATTCTGAGATGCTATCAACTGCACTTCCAATTTATGGGCATTTTTACAGGAAATAGAAATAACCACAGCAAACATATGAATCGCCAATGCATAGTTCTTGGATGCATCCACAATTCAGAAACTTCAGTATGAGAAGTTGGGTGTCTTAGACTTGAGGCTGGATGATTTTTTTTTTTAAAGTGGAGAAACTGCCTTCATGAGAAAGCACATAGGACAGCTCGTTGCACAAGCATTTACTGTAATGAAGTTTTGCTTCACGGAATGCCACCCTCCTTGCCCATAAATTCTCTCCACGTTATACATTTTAATTTCTCTGCATTTTGTTTCCTAATACATTTCCAAACGAGAAGAGCCCAGAGCTCATTTCCAAACGAGAAGAGCCCAAATACCTTTTTCTAGCTCATATGTAAATACGTTTTGGCACCTAGGTATAAAATCACATTGACTTGGGGCGCCTGGGTGGCTCAGGTGGTTAGGCGACTGCCTTTGGCTCAGGTCATAGTCCCAGAGTGCTGGGATGGAGCTCTGCATCGCATCCAGCTCCCTGCTCAGTGGGGAGCCTGCTTCTCCCTCTGCCTCTGCTGCTCTGCCTGCTTGTGTCTCTCGCTCTCTCGTCAAATAAATAAATAAAATCTTAAAAAAAATTTTTTTTTCATTGACTTGCTGCAGCCACCCCTGAAGGCAAAGATGGTTCCCTTTTGGCTTTGGGAGCAAAAGAAGAGGCGGGGGTGCCAGCATGCCGGCTGCCGCCTGGGGCTTCGCAACACGCCGCATCGCGCTGCTGCCTTGAGCTGCGGAGGGAAAGGGGCCGTTTGGTCAGCGCGGTAGCGCCCCCGTGCGGCAGAACGCGCAGAGCACACCCCGGGCACCGGTCCATTTTTGTCTCTTTTCTCTCCACACTCAGGAGCACGAGTATGTTTGACATGCGGTGTGAGGAGGAGGCCACGGTGCAGCCGCACAGCAGGGCCCGCCAGGAGCAGCTCCAGCTGATAAATAACCAGCTGCGGGAAGAGGACGACAAATGGCAAGATGTGAGTGCAGGCCAAGGTTATGTGCCGCGGGGAGGCTGCCCAGCACCGTGGGCTAGAGCCCCCCCCTACCCCACAACAGCAGGAAGAGAGGTGGGGTGGGTAGACTTGGACTTGAAAGCCAGGCAGGGGGAGGGAGCCCCTGGGGGATTTCAAACAGGAGGTGTGGGAATTCAAGAAAGGTAAATGACAACATGGAGGTGAAGAGTGAAGGACACAGACAGGTACTGCACAAGTCCCCCCTGCTAGAAGGTTGGCCGCAAAGGGAGGGGGTGGGGTGCAGGTGGGAGGCGCCTGGCATGGGACCTAGAATTGAGGATGCACTGTCTTTCGAGATGCTATATTGAAATGGATAGTGTGTCTGCTGCTGATGGCAACGGTAGGCGCCAACGTCAAAAGCGTACCAGTCACAGACACTGTTCTAACTGCCTGTGTGTAGGCTTTCTTCCGTTTCCTTAATGACTCAGTCAGCTAGCATCTAGTACCGTCCTCAGTTCCACAGATGAGTCCCAGAACAGCTGAGTAACTTGTCCAAAGTCTCACAGCTAGTGAGGGAGGGAGCCAGGATGAGAACCAGGGAAGAGCCAGTGCGGAGAAGAGCTGGGAGACGGGATAACGGGGGGGGGGGGGGGGGGGGGCCTGGATTCTTCCCTGTGGTCTTCCCAGAGCTCTCTGAGGTTGCCCTTGCGGGTTTGAGCGCACCCTCAGTCAGAAAAGTTCAAGTCCATGAAATGTAGTAAGAATCGGGTCTACCGTTTATCGAGCTGGCACCTTGTAGGCACTATGTCATTTAACCCTCGCCATAGGCTGGGAAGAGGACCTGTCATTGTCATCCTCATTTTAGGGATCAGGAAACTGAGGTGTAGAGAGGCTGACAAACATGCTGAGATCCCAAAGCATGGGAACAGGTGGCACCGAGACCCTCTCCCACAGCTTTGATCCCACCCATCTGACTCCAGCGTCCCAGAAATCATTATTTCTGCCTTTTGTTCCTTCCCTGAGCGAATTGTGTCGGTCTGTGATTGATTCCTCCCATTCTCTTGTCAGCAAGTCCATTCACAATGTGCAGGTCATACACTGGAGGAAACGAAGCTTCTTACGGTGCCCTGTGAAGCAATACTTTAAAATTTAGCAGCTGATATGAGATGTGATGGCGTAGTTCCCATTATCAAGTGTAAATGAGGGTGCTGGCCCGCTCTGGATACTGTGGTTCTATGGGAATGCTTCCTGCCTCTGGGGCATCCCTGTTCCCACCAAACTTACCCTGGATTGAGTAGGCCTGGCCTCACATCGTGGTGGGCCCATAGTCAGTGCCCACTCCACTCTGCAGAGTAGAAATGGAGTTGTGTGCAGGCCTGTGGAAGTACGTTCTGTTGACCCTTTGCCCCCTACCCCCTAGGACCTGGCTCGCTGGAAGAGCCGTAGAAGAAGTGCTTCTCAGGACTTAATCAAGAAAGAGGAAGAAAGAAAGAAAATGGAGAAGTTACTGGCTGGAGAGGACGGAACAAGTGAACGAAGGAAAAGCATCAAAACCTACAGAGAAATTGTTCAAGAAAAGTGAGTCCTTTCTGTCGTCATCATTGTTGTCCATGTGCAATGGTATCTAGATGTGCTTTTTCTAAAAATCGTTGGTTATCACAAAGGCTCTGATGCCAGCATCACAGACTCCCCGGGCTCCCCCTTCGGCTCAGCCTTGGCTGCTGCCAAGGTTGTCTTTGCAATTTTTGTGACGGTTGACTCTGTGCTTGCTTCCCCTCCCTCACCCATCCTTTAGAGAGCGGCGAGAGAGGGAGTTGCATGAAGCCTATAAGAACGCACGGTCCCAGGAAGAGGCAGAGGGGATCCTTCAACAATACATCGAGCGGTTCACCATCAGCGAGGCTGTTCTTGAACGCTTGGAGATGCCAAAAATTCTGGAAAGAAGCCATTCCACAGAGCCAAATTTAACCCCCTTCCTGAATGACCCAAGCCCCATGAAGTACCTGCGGCGACAGTCACTGCCCCCACCCAAGTTCACTGCCACTGTGGAGACCACCATCACTCGGACCAGCGTTCTGGACACCAGCACGCCAGCAGGCAGCGGGTCTCCAAGCAAAACTGTCACCCCCAAAGCTGTGCCTATGCTGACACCCAAGCCTTATTCCCAGCCCAAAAACTCGCAAGAGGTTCTGAAGACCTTTAAGGTAGGATGCATTCCTTAAGAGGAGAACCAAAAGTGAACTCTGGGTAATTAACGGAAAGAAGCATTTTGTCCCCAAGAAGATGCAATTCTGTTGATCAAACAGAAATGATATGTATTACTGTTGATGACTGTGAAGTTTATGTCTCAGGAGATTTGCTTTGCAAATAGTTAAAGGAGCGAGGTGTGTTTCCCAGTTCGATATAATGGCGTGTCTCTCTAGAGTAGTGGTCCCCAACACTAAATTCAGTAAAACCTTGGGGATCTCCAGCCCTGTGGAGGTAGAGTGAATTCCTCCAAACCAAATTGTCATTGCCTTTGGTTTAAGTAGAAGTATATGCAGCTACCTCTTCTTTTTAAAGAATTTGACATCATATCCAGAAAGATGCTACAATTGCAAAAGGAAAGAGACAATACAAGGAATACATAGGAGCATGGGATGTATTTGATTCTCAGATGAGACAGGATTTTACGAATATTTTTAAAGGGGAAAGAAACTAGGTTGTTTTCTACCAATGACTATGTAATGTTCCAGAACCAAAGAACCTATGACCACCAAATGTCTTTCCACTGCCTCGATTTCTGGTGTTTTCCCTCATATCCCAAGGAAACACTTGTTCTTTGACTTAAGCTCTTCTGACTACAAAGAAAAATCAGTTCTCATTGTCCCTGCACACCGCATGGGTTCTTAATAGAAGACAGAGGTGGAATTCATCAGCAGGAGACAGGGGCACATGACTATAAAGAAAGATTACTTGGCTAAACTAGTTGAGCAATGTGATGTCATGTATCTTCCTATTGAATTTCAGAGGGAACCAAACTGTATATACACTTTCTGATTAAGTAACTCAGAATGGATCTTGAAAGTCTGTGCCTTAGGCTTCAATAGAACAAAAGAAGGGAATCCTGGATGTCTCATCTGTGTTGAGTTGAGATTTGTGTCCCTCGAAGGACTGGGGCTGTGTCTTTGTTGTCCACAGCTTTGTCCTGGGAGCCTGGCCTTGGTGCCCGGGGCATAGCTCTTATTGAATATATACATGTGTTTTCCTGAGGAAATGAGCTACTCATCGTGAGGGCTCACACACAGATAAGCATGTCCCCAGACATGCTCAGTATGCTGCCTAGTACGGCACCACCTCTCCTTCACCCAGGGCCCATGACCTTTCCAGAACCTTCTGTGATATTTCATGAAGGAAGGTTTGATGTTGAGGTGGCCCACAATGGGGGTAAGAAACACATTTATTTAACTTGGTATCTGAGGCCTCTGATCAGATAATCCAGATGTCCACTTCCCCTCCTTTATATAAATAGTGCGAGGTGATCATTTAAACAGAAGAGTTATGACAGATGACTTGATGGCAAGATTTTGGTCCTGAGGAAACCCTGTCTCTCACCATTGTGGCAAAAATAATGTTTAAGTCCCCCACAAGAGTATTCATGGAGAAGAACCGAGTAGAGATCTTAGAGCTGGGGTTCGCTCTTGACCACTAATGAGCCCTTGAGTCATTACAGGCTTGGCTTATCAGCCCTAATCACAGCCCTGCGACTGAGCGGGTGAACCCCGTTATGGTCAAAGGTAGTATGTGGAAAGTTGTTACTAGATAATGCCAGGACAGAAGCTAAGAGGGGTGTGTGTGTGTGTGTGTGTGTTTTCTTGTGAGTAGGACAGTGGGGTGAGGGAGACATAGAATACAGACTTCGTTTCCCAGGACAGAATTAAGAGTAAAGAAAAATAAAATGAAATAGTATAGGGTAGTGTTTTTCTCCCTCTTTTTTAAAAAAAGATTTTATTTATTTATTAGAGAGAGAGTGAGAGAGCACGAGCAGTGGGGAGAGGGAGAAGCAGGCTCCTCGCTGAGCAAGGAGCCTAATGTGGGGCTCGATCCTAGGACCCTGGGATGGTGACCTGAGCTGAAGGTAGATACTTAACCAGCTGAGCCACCCAGGTGCCCCTAAGTCCATGTTTTTCAAAGTGAGATTTGCTACCTATTGCTGGGTTATGAAATCGGTTTAGTGGCTTGGTATCAGTAATTTTTAAAATAAAGTAAAATACGAGGGGTTAAAAAAAAGTCTGGTACATCACACATAATAAAAATAAATACTGTTTTACAAAAACTCCTATTCAGCTGTATTTACTTGGGTGTGCTTAGTTGTGGTTTAAGTTTCTTCTTATGGCTCACAGACAATAAATTACGCAAGCCACTGGCTTAAGGTAAATAAGCTGTAACTAATATCTGGCCTTCCATGATTCCTTTTGAAGGATTTTAGAAAGTCTCGTAAAAATAATAGCTAATATTTATATACATAAAACGTGCCAGATATTCTTCCAAACTCTGCACATATGTTAGCCCATAAAAATCCCCTCAGTGGCACTAGCAGGGAAATGCAGTTATTATAAACTTGGTAGACGGGGACCCTGAACACAGAGGAGAAGACACTTGTTCAATATTATGTGGTTTTGAAATGGTAGAGCCAGGATTGAACCTGAGGCTGTCAGAGGGCAGAGCTTCCTCCCCTAACCTCTCTATCCATTACCTCAGGCTTAAAGACAGAAAGTTCTAGATGCCGTTCAATAAGCCAGACTAATTAACCACCCCCTCGGCTCCTCCTTTCTTGCCTTTACCACCTTCCCTAGACGTGGGAACAAAGCAAAAATATTTTAATGTGTATGGCCTTTTGTTCTTGAGAAAATTGGGATTGGAAAATGAACTGCAGATAGGGATTTACTGTGATTTAGCATAGCATCCGGCCAGGGGCCCTCATGTTAGCTTGCAAAAATGTACCCATTGCCCCCTTACCACAGGATAAGCTGTAGAAGATTCCTGACCTAGGTGGGTTCTACCTAATTTGTAGGCTACCCAGGGGGGAAAAAAAAAAAAAAAGCCTCAAAACTCTGGCATAGCATTCAGAATTTAAATGAAGTGCTACAATCCAGGTTTGTGGTGTGTATTTATGCTTAAGACTCCTTGGTTTCCTACACTTTATTTTTTAAAATTTTATTTAAAATCAATTAATTAACATAGAGTGCATTATGAGTGTCTGAGGGTATACTCTAAAGTAAGAGCACACCCCGAGTAAGGCAGTCACGAAATTTAATCCAAAATGAAGGGGCCTGAGAAGACAGATGACCTTTTAAAGAGGCCCATAGAGCCTTCATTTCTAGAACCGATGGAAGCATACGAGAGACCTTATTTTGTGCTGGACTATGATTAATAAACGGTAATGTTTTACTGTGACTCTAAATGTGTTCTTTCATTGTTATAGTCTTCCACTGGGAAATAGCATCTGTTTTTGTTCCTTGTGTTTCCTATAGGTAGATGGGAAAGTCAGCGTGAATGGAGAAACAGTTCATGGTGACAAGATGGAGAAGGAGAAAGAAGGTCCTGTGGTGGCCCCTGCCCCCTCGTTAACCAAATCCCAGATGTTTGAAGGTGTGGCCAGAGTGCATGGGTCCCTAGTGGAGCTCAAACAAGGCAACAGTAGCATTGAGATCAGCATAAAGAAGCCAAATTCTGTTGCCCAAGAACTAAGAGTAAGAACACACTTTTCTTTTCCTTTTGGGGCTAATTCCACTGCAAAAGAATCTATTTTTAAAAATAAGTAGGTCTTGATAACCACCATTGCTCTCTCTGTGGGTATAATATTTTGTTAAGGCTGCCTAACAAAGCTAACGGAGTAGCTTAAACGCCAGAAATTAATCGTTTCATAGTCGTGCTGGCCAGATGTCCAAATTCAAGGTATTGGCAGGGTTGGTTCCTTCTGTTGGCTGTGAGGAAGACTCTGTTCCACGTCTCTCTGCTACTTTTTGGTGGTTTGCTAGCACTTTCTGGTATTCCTTGGCTTGTAGAAGGCTTCCCCTGATCTGTGCCTTCTTCTTCACGTGGCATTCCATCTGCGTACTTGTCTGTGTCCAAGTCTCCCCTTTTTATAAGGACACCAGACATCCTGGGCCCAGTCCACTCCACTGTGGCCGCAGCTAACCCTAACCCATTATACGTGCAATGATACTATACCAAGGAAGGTCCCACTCTGAGGTACTAGGAGTTAGGACTTCAGCATATGAATTTGGGGGGCTGTAGGAGACGCAATTCAACCCCAGTTGGTGGGGTATAATAGAAGTTATATTATCACTTATGAATAAGAGAAACTTCTTTTTGTCTTCACATTCTTGGTATCTAGTGTTATAGAAAAATAAATAAATCTCTAAAATACTTTTCTCCACCCATTATTTGTTCCCCATCAGAACCTATTTATGCACTATGAGAATGACTGGTGCCCTAAGAACCTGGCTTTCCATCCTTGACAGTATGTATAAAAGGATATCTGTCTTATTAGCTTAAAAACAAACAAAAAGCCCCCCAAACACTAACAGCGATAAAAGGTGTGCTTAGCTTAGCCCCTTAAATTCAGAACAATTGGAAGCAACTATTGAATAGCCAAGCTGCAAAATGTCAGGCGATTCAACAATTACAGGAGAGAAAACTCAATTTTCTATTCTGTTTGCTGGTTTGGTATGTAAAACAGAGTCGGAAAGATGACCCTTTCTTAGGTCTCTCCCCCGAAGGGCTCACGCTGGTATGGCGGCTCAGACCCAAACTTTCACGGCCACAGACACAGCCCAGCTTTTAGGGTGCACACTGGATTCCGCACAACCTTGTTCGTCCTCACCAGACGCTGATTTCTGCAGTTTTCATTGATAGCGTTTGGGTTGGAATTACAAAGGATGGGGGACACTGTCATGATTTTACCCCCAGAGCCTAGGAAGGTTTGACCCCCAAGGGAACTTGTCTTCTGTTTCCAAGGCTGAGTTAGAAGACCCAACTAGCTAAACTCACCAGTGGACTGGGTCTCATTTTGCTTATCCCTGGAGACACCTTCTTGTCTCTTATCTTTTTTTCTAATTGTAGCACACTTGACATATCCTATCCTGTTAATTTCAGGTGTACATCATAGTGATTCAAGATCTTTACACATTACGATCGATGCCCACAATAAGCCCGGTTACCATCCACCCCCATCCAAAGTTTTTACAATATCCTTGACTGTATTTCCTATCTGAACATTATATCCCCATGACTTACTTATTTTATTCCTGGGAGCTTGTCTCTCTTTATCCCCTGAAATTATTTTTTCTGCCCCCCAAGCCCCACCCCACTCTGGTTTCAGACAGTTTGCTTCCATTATCTAGGAGTCTGTTTTGTTTTTCACTTGTTTTGTTTTTTGGAATCCGCATACAGTATTTGTCTCTCTCTGCCTGACCTATTTCACTTAGCATTACACCCTCTACGTCCATCTATGTTGTCTCAAATGGCAAGATCTCCTTTTTCAAAGCTAAGTAATATTCTATTTTACCTATATACCACATCTTATTTATCCATTCGTCTATCAATGGACACTTAGCTATCCATTGTCTCGTATCTTGGCTTTTATAAATAATACTGCAATAAGCATAGGGGTGCATATATCTCTTTGAATTGGTGTCTCATTTACTTTGGATAAATATCCAGAAGTGGAATTGTTTGATCATAAGGTAGTTCTATTTTTAATTTTTTGAGGGCCCTTTATCCTGTTTTCCACAGTGGCTGCACCATTTGCATTTTCATCAACTCTGCACAAAGATTCCCTTTTCTCTACATCCTTGCCAATTCTTATGTTCTGTCTTTTCGATAGTAGCCAATCTGACAGGAGTGAACTGATAGCTCGTTGTGATTTTGATTTGCATTTCCCTGATGATGACTGATGTTGAACATCTTTTCATGTGCCTGTTGGCCATATGTATGTCTTCTTGGGGAAAGTATCTATTCAAGTCCTCTCACCATTTTTAAATTAGTTTTTTTTATATTGTTGTATAAATTATTTGTATATTTCAGATATTAACTCCATATCAGATGTATGACTTACAAGTATCTTCTCCCACTCAGTAGGTTGCCTTTTCATTTGCTGATGGTTTCCTTTGTTGCACAAAAGCTTTTCAGTTTGATGTAATCCTGGTTTTGTTCTGTTTTTTTTCAATTGTAGCTTTTGTTACCCTGAGGAGACTTGTCCAAACAAATACTGCTAAAACAAATGTCAAGGAACTTACTGCCTATAATTTCTTCTAAATATTTTATGGTTTTTGGTATGACGTTTAAGCCCCTAATCTATTTTGAATTAATTTTTATATGTGGTGTAAGATAATGGTCCAGTTTCATTCTGAGATTTTTCTTTTGAGGAAGAATGAAATGTGTTTTCTCAGAGGAGCTAAGAGGATGTAATTCTTCCCCACGGTGCTCAAGTCCTATGGAGTTGCAAAGGGGAATAAACCAAAACAATTTCCTCACATGGTAACACATTTACTGGTCTCCAGGAGCAAAGTTTTGTGATCCAGGCAAATGCTGAGTCTCTCAACATGGGATTTAATTTCACTTTTCATTTGCATAAATGTTATCATCTCTGAAGAATTTTTACTAATTATCATAAGATGAAATATTGAGTTTTGCGACTAGCATGGGAACTTTACTGGTAGAGTCCATATATGCTCTTAATTTTAAATTAGAAGTTTCTGTAATTAATTAGATATTATAGTGGTAGAATTGCTTTTCTGGGACAATTAGTAATTCTGTTCTTATTTGTCTTTTGCCAGACTTAGTGTTAAGCATTTCTGAAGTTCCCTGATCAGTACCATTCCATGACTCAGTTTGACTACTAGGGTCACAGGCCCTTTGCATGTACTGTGAAGCTCAGCTCTTTCTCATTATACTTTGCAAAAGCAACAGTGTCAGTGTCATGCTTGGTCCATGACACTTGCCACATAATAGAGGTACACAGGGCTTACTTGGGCCCAGCAGATAAATTATAAGAACAAACCCTGAGGGGTGTACAGTCAGGCACACGCCTACATTTTATCTCTTACCAGTTCTGCCCTCTGGCCGTTTTGTTGTTTGAGTTTGGGGGAAACCCTGCCCTTCAATGAATGGATTTTATTCCTGATTGAAGTTAAAGGAATAAATGACGAGACTAGATGGTATAATGCCTAAACCTCCTAAACCAACTATTTAATTTCTCTTGTTCTAAGTTTTTAACCCTTTGGGGAAAAAAAAAGCTTTACTGGTGGCATTAAGCAGAAGACTCCGAAGAAAAGGGGGTTGATTTGTTTTTAGAGCAGTATAGCCTCCCTTTAAAAATATACTCATTCTTGATAATGAGTCATATTCTTATTTTTACAGTTAGCAAATTAAAAAATAGCCCGTTTTCTGTTTAATGACAGGTATTTTCCACTTTAATAGTAGTTAACCTCCCTAAAGGCCAAGAGAAGATGGATTGAAACATTTCACATTGATTGTATATCCCCAAAAGTGTCTTGTTTGAAGAGAAGCAAAATTAGATAGTTTGAAAGAAATCATCTTACTTCAGTAATGTATACAGTATAACAAGAAAAGCCCCAAACAAAAGGTGGCCCGGTGGATTTTCTTCCCCTGAAACAGCCTGATCCTGGACAGACTCAAGATGTAGGTCCAAACTCTTGGAAAAGCCTGGGAGCCTCTTCCTTTATAGATCTCTTATTTGGAAAAAAACTGCCTAGAGTTGGGGCTACCTGGGTTGCATAGTCGGTTAAGCATCTGATTCTTGGTTTCAGCACAGATCATGATCTCAGGGTCGTGAGATGGAGCCCGGCGTTGGGCTCTGTGCTCAATGTGGAGTCTGCTTCAGATTCTTTCTCTTTCTCCCTCTGCCCTGCCCAAATGTGCTCTCTCTCCCTCCTTCTCTCTCTCTCTTTCAAAGAAACAAATCTTTTTTTTAAGATTTTATTTATTTGACAGAGATCACAAGTAGGCAGAGAGAGAGGCAGAGAGAGAGGGGGGAAAGCAGGCTCCCCACTGAGCAGAAAACCTGATGCGGGACTCGATCTCAGGACCTTTGAATCATGACCTGAGCCAAAGGCAGGGGCTTTAACCCACTGAGCCACCCAGGTGCCCCAAAGAAACAAATCTTTTTAAAGAAAGGAAAAGGAAAGAAAGAAAAACCACCCTGTTTGGAGTCATTTCTAGTTCAGAAGTCATGGTGGTTCTGAATAGGAAGTATCCTTTATTTCCCCGACTCTATACTCCAGGCCATTGACTCAACTATGGCAGGGGCTAGAACAGTATTTTCTGGATAAATCACTACCTGTATGCATCTGTTAGACTGTAAGCCAAGAGGTTAGCTCTCCTACGCAGAATGCAGACTCATTATTAAAACAGTCTTCATACTCACAACTTACAACACCAAAAGTTTTCCGTTCCCAATGTGTTATTCCAAGAGTCATTTGAGAAGCATGTCTTCTCCCAATAAACCGACGCCTCACTTCATGTCCTTGCCCGTATTCCAAGAAAAGCATTTCTTGACTATGTTACAGCTGGTGTATTCCCGTTGAAGTGGTGGAATTCGGTGGTCATGGCAAAATAGGGGGACCACCTAAAACAGAGGGGCTGCCCCTCAGAGCCTCCCCCCTGCCGGGCCGGAGACCAGCTTGGACTCGATGCGCTATTTTCTCATGCATGTGCCCCATTCTGCGGGGCCGTCAAAGGAATAGTGTTCTCTTTAAATGGCGTCTTTCTTCCAAAAACTGCATTCCCAACAGATACACTCTTTATAGAGGAGTAACCTCCCCCACCACCAAAATGTCACAGCTGTCCAGGGAGAGCTGGAACTGCTCAAAGGGCATGGCAGCCGTAGGCAGGAGTGTCCATTCAGACCATGAAGCAGGGCGGCAGGGGAGGGTGACCGCAAGACTCCCGTTGTGGGGGACAGGCTGAGGTTGGACTCTCAGCCTCTGGGGCCAGCACGGCCACTTTTGTGCGATATTATGTCCTCTCTCTGGTTTCTTTCTCCCTCACCTTTCTCATTTAAAACTCTCAGGACCGTTGCTCTCTTGCTTAAGAAATGGAGCCTCAATGAAGTTAAGCGTGTTATTATTATTATTTTTTAATACTCTGGCTGTATCTATTGATACCAGCAAACTCCACATCATCCTCAGCTGAATCACCTGTCAGGTAATGACACAGTGACTACAGTTACTTTGCCAGTAGTTGGTTGCCTGGTCACCGATAAGCCTGAATTAAGGACTATTCTCTGCCCCATTTTTGAAGCAGGGAAGAAAAAAAAAAATCTCATAAACTTGCTGGGAGGGCAGTTTTTATAAAGCAGCCAGAAAAGTATATAAAGTAAAGTTTAATTAAGTGCTAGATAATATGGTCAGAAGACTAGCGGGTTGGAAGCTTTGCAGAGAACAGGTAAGATCCTTATGGTTGGGGTTAGTGGGAAAGGTTTTGTGTGGGACATGGTTTGGAAACTTGACCTTGGGTGTGGGATTTGCATTGGAATGGAGCAGGTTATTCCACACGTTGGGAACGGCAGAAGCAAAGGCTTGGACAGTGGTGAGGAAGCCACAAGAAGATTCCAGGAGTGGTCACAGGGCTACAGTGTGATGCGGTTGACTAGGATGTTACATATTCTAAGCAAAGGGGTCCGGTCTCCCAAGACCTGATCTTGTTACCCCTGAGATATTTCCCCACAGAAACCTTTTTGTTTTATTTTGTATTTTAAAATATTGGCTTCTGTAAGAAAACCATGTCCTAGCACAAATACAGACTCCTGGAATCCAGGATTGGAAAATAAGTTGGAAGGTCTTCTTAGCTGATGAGGGCTTTATCCTGCTCAGAGAGATGTTTCTGTCGCCCTCAAAGCTAGTCCAGAGTTTTCTTCATAGGACTTCATAGGAGCTGAATTTGCATTTGACTCTCTTCCTTCCTCTGTGGTACCAAAAATGGCCCTTTCCTAAAATACCTAGAGTACTTCATGTAGTAACTGGTCAAAGATCTAAGCCCTACCTGAGCCTCAGTTTATATTAAAGACAAAGATAATAGTAGTATATGCCTCTGAAGGTTAGTGTGAGAATCCCTGTCTAGAGTAAGCACTTGGCATGACGTCAGACTCACAGACAGGGGTGCCCTTAAGTTATTTTTAATAGGGTTGTACAACCAATGGAAGAAAGTGACGGTACCGTTTCCAGAAGCCCCGAAAAGGGGTAGGTATAAAGTTTCTTGGGTTTAAAGCAAGATCGTCAAAAATCGCCATCTTGCACAGGGTGTGAATTTCAAACAAATGGGGTGAATTTCTTGTCATTGTCCAGCTTGGCTTGTTCGTCATTCCAGTTGTAATTCACTAAGAAGCACAGGGCTGTGAATAGCTTTTTCCAGGAGGCCGACTGCCTTGTAGATGCTCCATGTGGTACTTCCTCAGGTCTTTCTGTTCCTCCTGTTGTTCCCTCTTTCCCAAGTCTGTTCCCTCTGCCACCTAGACCCTGCCGATCACTCCTCCTCCCCAGCTCATCCCGATGTTGTCATGGGTTGTGGGGGGTGGGGGGAGTCCTGCTGGCCAGCTCCTTCCTCCCAAATCTATAGCAATCCTCCCTCCCTGACCAAGGGCCAAACGTTGCCGGCAGGTTTCTAAACGATTTTGTCTGTCTTCTCAAGCTAAGTAATAAGGTAGGTCTATTTTTTTTCAACCTTGATAATATCAGCCCTTGGCCTTCCTCTTGGAAATTTCAGTGCCTTACTAATCTTGTCCAATCCAGGAAAACAGACAATCCGATCTTTCTTGAAGCAGTGAGAGCTGGAGGAAGGCATTTGAGTAGGTGCTGTTTTCCTTACAACTGAGACCCACTGCAAAATTCCTTTCCAATGTCAAATGTCAACAAGCATTTCTTGACAAACTGTTTTTCTCCATCTAGAAGTAATGGGAGGAGTGTTAAATTAAAAGTCATTGAAGGTATTTAGGGAAAGAAGCATTTGCAGATGATACATCAGAGACAATTTAAAAAAAAAAGAATCTATCCCATTTACCTGGACCAGAGCCTCACATTGTGGGTTCGAAAAGTTTAGGCAAAAAGGAAAAGGCTAAGGGGTGGAGACTCTGATCCCCCATGCAGATCCTCTTTTACCCAGTGAAAGTAGATACTCAGAGGTATAAAAGTGAAAGGGGAAACACATGCATGGCATATGTGACCCCTGGGTCACTGGTGCCAAGACATAAATAGACTGATTTTCCAGGCTTCTGTCCAGAGAAGTTATTCGAGACCGAAGCCAGGAAATCACTCAGTCACAGAATGGAAGCTGAGGAAAGGTCGTTGGGTATCACATCTTCCGACCCACAGAGGTTAAATGATCAGCCCAACTTCTGGTCGTTCCTCTGTCCTGGGAACAGGACCACCCAAGCTCTGGGTCTCGGGACCGTTCCTGCTCTCCTGCTCTGTCTTTCCAGTTGCTTCTCCAGTGTTGCTCTGGGGCCAACCCACAAGTGAGATCCTTGTTAGAATGAACAGCCAGACGCTAGGTAGATTTTGTGGCAAGACCACATTCCTCTCGGGCCAAGAAACTGCTACCTCCCCCCCCACTCCCACCGCCCCCCTCCCTAGCCCCTGACCTCAGGGCTAAGTCTGACAGCAGAACGAGTTTGGATCATGTTCTCGGTCAAGGAGAAGCCGGCTCCTGATTGGGCCCCTGTAACCTGTCTGTGCTCTCATTTCTACTCAGGCCAGGGATCTGATCTTACTTCCTTGCTGTTGTCATTCTTGAGACAGTGTTACCGGAGTAAGGAAGGCTTCTCCCTGTTTAGCTGAAACCAAAGGAAAGTATGGGTCGGAAAGTGCCTGTTCCAGCAAGGCGGGTTTGTTTCAGGCAAATTTTGGAGTCCATCAGGTTAAAACTGCCAATTTTGAGCTCATTTCCTTTGAAATAGTGATGTGAGTACAAAAATAATAAACCTTCAAGATGCGAGAGCCAGACACGAGCTAATTAAACTGTCTTTGGGGATTTCCCTTGATTACATACACAGCTGACTCTTGAACAACACAGTTTGAAGCACATGTGTCCACTTACATGTGGATTTTTTTCAATATATACAGTACTGTATGTATTTTCCTTATGATTTTCTTAGTAACATTTTCTTTTCTCTAGTTCTCTTACTTTATTTTAAGAATTTGTGTGGAATACATGTAACACACAAAATATGTGTTAATCAACTGTTCATGTTATTGGTAAAGTTTCTGCTCATCAGTAGACTATTAGTAGTTAAGTTTTGAGGAGTCAAAAGTTACACTTGAATTTTTGACTGTGCAGAGGGGTCAGTGCCCCTAATTATGCCTTTGTTCAAGAGTCAGCTATAGTCTATACATATGCCAGAAGATTAAAGAAAATAGGGGCACCTGGGTGGCTCAGCTGTTAAGCGTCTGCCTTCGGCTCAGGTCATGATCCCAGGGTCCTGGGATCAAGCCCCGCATCAGGTTCCCTGCTTAACAGGGAGCCTGCTTCTCCCTCTCCAACTTTCCCTGTTTATGTTCCCTCTCTGGCTGTTTCTCTCTGTCAAACAATAAAATCTTTTTTAAAAAAGGAGATATAAACTACATACTGCTCCAGCCACTCAGAAATTAATACTAAGATTTTTTTTTAATGTGTATCCTTCTCCTCTTTTTTCTCAGGGCATAGAAAATGTTTTTTAAATGGGCTCATGTTATTCAAATTGGGTCATAGCTTGCTTTTTCTCTTAATTTACCCTGAATATTTTGCTAGCTAATAGCCTGATTTGGATGACTAGTATGAATTCAAAGTAAGCTTGAGAGTATGAGTTCCATAAATAATGCATAGACCATTTGCTTACCTAGCATAGATTACATATCTGCCCTGTACCAGTGCTGCATACACCTCGGACCCCCAGACCCTGGGCTGGGTGGAAAGCCCCAAGATGGGGGTGGTGGCCGGGGGCAGTCTGGTCTCAAGCTGCCCTTGGAAGTGGAGACAGCTAGATTGCCTCCTGTTCAGAGAGTCCCTGAGAGTTCTCTTTTGCAGAACAAATGGATGGCGAGTAGAATCAATGACAAAGAAGGGGAGAGGAAAAGACAGTTTGAATCATTTCAGCAAAAACCTGGGGATTCCCAGATTCTTATACTGCATCTTAGCAATCAAAACCTTTACATACCAGGGGACGATGTAGAGGTGGGCGTGAGTCCGAACCCGGATGACGGAGGGCTGGGTCTGGCTCCCACCTTCCCTGCCTGCTAGCAGGGACACTGCATAAACCACAGAGCCTCCTGAGCTTCAGTCTCCTCACCTGTACAGAGAGAATCATCTGGATTATATACCTTAGCAGCTCACTGCGAGCATCAAGTGAGATTATCTGTGTCAGGGGTCCCAACAGCGCTGACTCATGGTAATTGCACTAAGCACCAAGGTGGCTACGATCACTACCCTTCAAAGCATCATTTTAAGGGAAGATAAATAGGGTCATCGGGAAGCTCAGTGTTTGAGTGGTAAGCCATACAGAAATGCATTCAGAAATCAGAGAATTCTTGGAAATGGAAATGCTCCATTAGTCATGCATAAGTAAAATCTTACTGGAATGTGATGAGCTCGTAAAATAAACCTTAACGAGTAGTGCCGGAGGATTTTGTCTCCTTTGCATTATAAATTACATCTAAAGGACTTCATGAATTATTCCCTTCATTCCAAGTGGCACACTTTCCCCATTTGAATGTATCTAAATCAGTATGTATCTTATAGTCAACAGTGTATCATATTTAACAGATAGTGTTTTCTTTCTTCGTAGTACCTAAAATAATACAACTTAGAATTCATGGCATCTGAGATCTATAAACTGTACCCATTTCTTTGTTCAGTTTTGAAGTGGGGAGGTTTTGGCCTGGTGTCTGTAGTTTTTTAATTTTGTTTCTAGTAATTGGAAACCCTACGGTTCTCAAAAGCATTGTTCGTCAGTATTTAAATCCGTGAATTTGTTTTCCAACTTCAGATAGTTTTCTATAATCTAATCAGTTTGGGGAACAACCTAAGAGATCAGTGTTTCTGATAGGATTTTATATATGGACATGATAAAACAAAAATACTACCACATATTAATATTTCTCTGTGTGTGATGGGGGAGTATGTTAAATTATAAAATCTGACTTATTCTTTTGTAATGCTAGGCTGGTTGGTCTTCCAATGCTGCTGTTATGTCAGTCATTCATGTGACAATGCGAACACACACACAACAGGTACATATAACATATATAATAAAAGAGACTTTGGTCTTTTTAACTATTTCCATGCATAGAAGTCTCTTTAAAGGGATTCAACTCAGGCTTGTTAATATATTTAAAGTTACAAAATCTGTCAAGTAATATAAATATGTTGCTTGTTTCCTGCCTAGGGTTTTAAAAATATCTTTTAATTTAATATTCTATTCTTCCAGAGTTGATACATGGTATAGAAAATGTGCATCTAATTATGAGGAGTTTGAAATCACCCCATCCTCCAAAAGAAAAAGCACAATTTTTGCCACTAGATGCTATTGTAGATCTTTTAGAAGCTTGGAAGGCTTGTTGCCCAAACTTTCTTTGTGCTTTTTTTTAAGCTTGGAAAATTTGCAAACATTTTTTTTTTTTTTAACAGCTATTCCCTCCCCCCCCCCCAGTTTTGTTATTGTGGTAAAATACATATAACATAAAATTTAGTATCTTAAGCATTTGTACACTTGAGTGGTATTAAGCACATTCATAATGTGTAACCATCACCCCCATCCATCTCCAGAACTCTTTTCATCTTGCAAAACCAAAACTCTACCCATTAAACAATAACTCCCCACAGTCCCCTCCCCCCAGACCCTAACAACAGCCATTCTCCTTTTTTTTTCCTTTCACCTTTCCCTCCAATACCCCACCCTGTGGTAACTGCCACTCTACTCTCTATTACTACAAGCTCGGCTTTTTTAATTTTAATTTTTTAGATTCCACATATAACTGACATCATGCAATATTTGTCTGTGTCCAGCTTATTTCACTTAGTCTAATGTTCTCCAGATTCATCCATGTGCAAATGGCAGGATTTCCTTCTTTCTTATGACTCAGTAATATTCCATGCTGTCTGTGTCTGTGTGTGTGTGTTTAAATAGATAAGAGATAGGTATTTATTTGTATATAGATAAAATTATACATACACCAATGATATATTTGTATATAATACTAATATTTATATATCATCACATTTACTTATGTATTTCATTATGCATATAATGTAATATTGATAAATCACATTTTCTTAATTCATTCATCCATCACCTTTTAGGTTGTTTCCATATCTTGGCTATTGTGAATAATGTTTTAATGAACATGGGAGTACAGATAGCTCTTTGCGATAATGATTTCATTTTCTCCGGATATATACCCAGAAGTGAAATTGCTAGATCATATGATAGTTCTATTTATAATTTTTTTTAAATTTTTAATTCTTTGAGGATCCTCCACACCATTTTCCACAATGGCTATACCAACTTACATTCCCACAATCAATATACAAGAATTCAGTTGTCTCCACATCCTTGACAACACTTGTTACCTTTGACTTTTTAGTTATAGCCATCCCTAACAGATGTGAGGTGATACCTCACTGTGGTTTTGATTTCCCTGATAATTAGTGATGTTGGGCATCTTTTCAAATACCTGTTTAATTATTTTTAATTGGCTTATTTGTCTTTTTTTTTTTTTTTGGCTGTGGGAATATGAGTGTCTTAAATATTTTGGTTAGTAATTCCTCATTGGATGTATGATTTGTAAATATTTTTCTCACTCTATAGATTACCCTTTCATTCTGTTAACTGTTTTCTCTGCTGTGAAAAAGCTTTTTAGCTTGTTTGCTTTTGCTTTTGTTGCCTGTGCTTTTAGTATCATATATAAAAAATCATCGCCAAGGCCAAGGCCAAAGAGCTTTTCCTCTGCCTTCTTCTAGGAGTTTTGCAGTTTTAAGTCTTTATCCCACGTAGACATTAATTTTTGTATATGGTGTAAGATAAGAATTAAATTTCATTCTTTCATATGTAGAGACCCAGTTTTCCCAACACCATTTATGAAAGAAATCCTTTACCCATTTTGTGTCCTTGGTTCTCTTGTCAAAAATTAGTTGATCGTGAAAGTGTGGGTTGATTTCTGGGCTCTCTATTCTATTCCATTGATCTGTGTGCCTGTTTTTATGACAATAGCATACTGTTTTGAATAATGCCGTTGGAATTTTGATAGGGATTAATTACATTGAATCTGTAGATTGCTTTGGGTAGTATGGACATTTTCACAGTATTAATTCTTCCAATCCATGAACACAAGCTATCTTTCTATTTCCTTGCACCTTCTTCAATTCCTTCATCAATGTTTTCATTTTTAGTATACAGATATCTCACCTTGGTTAAATTTATTTCTACAATGCTATTGTAAATGGGATCATTTTCTTCTTTTTTGTATAGTTTGTATTGATTTCATATCCTGAAACTTTGCTGAATTCATTTATTAGTTTTAACAGGTTTTTTTTAAAGATTTTATTTATTTATTTGACAGAGAGAGATCACAAGTAGGCAGAGAGGCAGGCAGAGAGAGAGAGAGGGAAGCAGGCTCCCTGCTGAGCAGAGAGCCCTATGCGGGACTCGATCCCAGGGACCTGAGATCATGACCTGAGCCAAAGGCAGCAGCTTAACCCACTGAGCCACCCAGGCGCCCCAAGTTTTAAGAGTTTTTTGGTGGAATCTTTAGCACTTTCTGTATATAGGAGCATGTCCTCTGCAAACAAGTAATTTTGCTTCACCCTTTCCTATTTGGATGCCTTTTATTTCTTTTTCTTGCCTAATTGCTCTGGCTAGGACTTCCAGTTCTATGTTAAATAAAGGTGGAGAGAGTGGGCACCCTAGGTTGTTCCTGATTCTAGAGGAAAGTCTTTGAGCTTTCCACCAGTAAGTACAATGTTAGTTATGAGCATGTCAGATATGGCCTTTATTATGTTTAGGTGCATTCTTCTATCCTTAATTGTTAAGAGCTTTTATCATGAAAAGAGGTTGAATTTTGTCAGATGCTTTTTCTGCATCTATTGAGATGAGCACATGATTTTTATCCTTCATTTTATTAATATGGTGTATCACATTTTTTGCATATGTTGAACCATTCTTGCATTTTTTCATTTTTTTAACATATTAATTTTATTTTTTTCAGTGTTTCAAGATTCATTGTTTATGCAACACACCCAGTGTTCCATGCAATATGTGCCCTCCTTAATACCCACCACCAGACTCACCCATCCCCCAACCCCCTTCCCCTCCAAAACCCTCAGCTTGTTTCTCAGAGTTTACAGTCTCTAGTGCTTCATCTCCCCCTCCAATTTCCTCCAATTCACTTTTCCTTTCCTTCTCCTAATGTCCTCTGTGCTATTCCTTATGCTCCACAAGTATAAAATTTCTTTGTTTTTACAGAATTTGGTAACAGTTTCCACCAATGCATTCACTAGAAAGAGTTTTCATTTTGTTTCATTGAAACACAAATTTTGATTTATGAGTAAAATACATGAACTTTTAAGACACCAATAAATTCATAGCTTTTTGAGAACCTGTGGGGATATTTTATAACATTTAATAATGCCTTTGCTGAAACTAATTTTAATATTTATCTTAAAACCATTTAAGATGTACTGAGTATTTCATACATATTTTAAAAATTCAACTTTAGCCCTTTATAATTAAGACACTATTACCAAGAAAACATAGTAGTCATTAATTTGTTCTCTTTGGTTGTTGAAGTATATTCTAGTCAGTATTTTATCATTCTTCCCACTGCTTTTATGAAGCAACTACTATAATATTAGTTGGAGAATCTTAGAATTACTCTGGAATCAATTGGCTCCCAACTAAAGATAATGTAAAATTACATTGATTTTGTTTTCTGAATCAGAAAGCAATGCATTATCGGTGAACATTTGGAATACAGAAATATATTTATAAAGAAGTAGTCCTCCAAAATTAAGCACATTAAAAACAATCACTCTAACATGTTAGTATATTTCCTGTATTTTACAAACATTTTTATATATGTATTAGCAGGTATATTTGTGTATAAACACAGCATATATAAAGTCTTGCATATGTAGGCATCAACCTGGATATACAGTTTACATTTTTTTACTTAACACTAGATAGTAAGTATTTTCACATATAACTTATTGTTTAATACCATGATGCAATTAATGACTGCGTAATATTTCCTTCTATGGATACACCATAATTCATTCAACCATTCTCCAATTGTTGGACATTCAGGTTGTTCCAAATTTTTTTAATGTTATAAATTTAATGAAGCATAAAACATATAAATGGAAGTACTTCTGAAAGAGAGGAACACAGGCATAAAAGTGATGAACTGAGGTATTACTGAAAGAGATGACTATGATGGTGATGTGCCAAGTGGATTAAATAGCAAGAACCAAGTCAGAGAGACCCCTAGTGGAAGGACATGGAAGTCAAGGATCAACTCGGGCCCTAGCTTATAGAAACAGAAAGGAAGAGATGGATATGAAAACTGCAGGGACGACTGGGTGGCTCAGTCATTAAGTGTCTGCCTGGGCTCAGGTTATGATCCCAGCATCCTGGGATCGAGTCCCACATCAGGCTCCCTGCTCGGTGGGAAGCCTGCTTCTCCCTCTCTCTCTGCCTGCTTGTGTTCCCTCTCACTGTGTCTCTCTTTGTCAAATAAAAAAAATAAAATAAAATAAAAACTATTATGCTAGGACCAGGACTTGGCAAATCATGAGCACTCATAAGATATGAGTCAGGAAACTCTTCAGTTTAATTTGTGCACTGGGGAGAATTAACTTCATAAATAGAAATTGCGAGATTTGGAGGAGGGGCTTATTTGAAGGTAACTTAGCATGTTTACCATGACACCAATGTGCCAGACTGAAGCTTCGATGGACGCTTGGGCTGGAGATGAAAGTACAATTCATAAAAGGGTGAGAATGTAATGATGAATGCGTGAGAATAATTGATACATTTGAGGGTCATTCAAATGTGATGGAAAATAGTTGAAATTTAGTAGAGAGAGAGAAAGAATGAGAAATCAGGCAGTAGCGTTCTTGAGAGCCCAGAGAGAAAGCAAACATCAAGAATAAAATCCACAGTGCCAGGAGTCAGAGACATCGGTGCTGAAGACAAGCTACTGAAAGGTTAATTGTAACCTTGATTTTTTTTTTTTTTAAACTGGTGATATGACCCTAAGCCAACTCCAAAGGCATTTGGGGGCAAGTAGGTGGTCTCTATGATTTTGAAAATTCAGTGGTGATGGGAGAGGAAGAGTGGGATGTGTGTCTGAGGCGGTCAGAGGAGGTTGGGAGGCAGTGGGTTCATGTGACCTCACGTGACTCCTCTTCTCCTTCACAGACTAGCTCCTTCCAGCCAATCCAGCTTTTCACGGGAAGGCTACCTAGGAAATGGAAAAAGTATGAATTCATATAGGCACTTTACCTCATTGGCCTAAAAATTACTATTCAGAAAGAAAGAAAGAAAGAAAGAAAGAAAGAAAGAAAGAAAGAAAGAGAGAAAGAAAGAAATCTTTTACCTTTTAGAACTTTCAAAGAGATAATTTATTCAAAAGGGAAAAAAATCTTTGTCTTTTCAGGCAGCCACTGAGGAAACTGAACAGAACAGTCAAGAGGATGTAAATGATGGCGAAAAACCACAGAAAGAGAATACGGAACTTGCCCCATCAGGTTTGTTCCCTGACAAACTGGTTTTAAGGGAGATCATGGTAACTGTTAAGAAACAATGGGAACAATCCAGAATTTCTCCCACTGAGCCATAGAAAGATAGTAAATCAAGGCTCCATAACTGGTGTGATTGTGCTGCCACCTAGAGGCTTCCTGGGGAAATCTATGACCATGTCATTTATTTTTCCTGTGGAAACAGGAGCCCATCCTTTTGGCTACTGTGGTATTTTTTGTTTTTTTGAAAGTATTTCTCCGTCATCAAAAAGGTTATATTTCACCCAAATAAATGATGCTGAAAACTGAGTATCCTATTTTAACACACAGAACATCATTAGATAATAAAGCTATAAATCAAAATTATATCATAAAATAGACGCTAAAACGAAAAAGCTGGTCAATAGTTTAAAAGAATTAAGTAATGCCCCCCCATATGGACAGTGAGTATGAATAGAGACCCACTGTTCCCTAAAGTTATATTTCTCAGTACTTTTAACGTATTTCTTCTCTTGGCAAGCCTAAAACGCTCTTACCTTCTTCTAAATACCAAATTATTTCAAAGTAATTTATGATAATTTTTTAATTTTAAATTTTTATTTTAAAATAAATTTTAAAATAAATTAAATGGCATTACTAAAAATTTTAGCATATGCTTTTTCAAACTAGAGTGCACCTCCACATTTTGATACACGCCCTCACTCTAGACTATACCTAATTCTTCCTTATGTATCAGAGAACACTTGATTTTCATTGCATTATACGTGCCCCACGATCCTTATCACATTCCAATTATGAAAATGTACTGTTGAAAAGGAGCATTGAAATATGAAAGAAAGACTTGGGCTGCCACTCAGCCCTTTGGACAGAAACTGTCTTTCAATGTTCTCCTACTCAACCCACCTACTGTAGTATTTTGTGTCAACATTTTGTTGGTTCTGAGACTCTTATTAAGAATTTAAATTTCCCCTAGTGGGGCCCCTTGATGTGTTTTGTGTTGTGTGATTTCTTTTTTTCATGTCTTGAAAGAGCCTAGAAAATTCTGGCATCTCGGGCTCTTTACCACCTCTCATTGCACTGCAGTCCACCTTTCTACGGCCGAGGGCAGGATGCGTGCTCAGCAGACTTTGTGGCATGGCAGGAAAAATGGTCCCTTACATGGTTCTGTTTTTCTTCTTTATGTTTCTGAACATAACTCCATTTCCAGAGCCACAGCATTTTACAACAACCGTGACCCGATCCAGCCCAACCGTGCCCTTTGTGGAGTTTTCCTCCAGCGCCCAGCTGAAGAATGATGCACCAGAAGAAAAAGACCAGAAGAAAGTGGAAGATGAGATGAGTGGAAAGGTGGAGCTGGTGCTGTCACAAAAGGTAAAATACGTGGTGGTCTAAAGCAGTTAAATCCAGGGGGCCTGGGTGGCTCAGTGGGTTAAAGCCTCTGCCTTCGGCTCAGGTCATGATCTCAGGGTTCTGGGATCGAGCCCCACATCGGGCTCTCTGCTCGGCAGGGAGCCTGCTTCCTCCTCTCTCTCTGACTGCCTCTCTGCCTACTTGTGATCTGTCTCTGTCAAAGAAATAAATAAAATCTTAAAAAAAAAAAAAATAACGCAGTTAAATCCAAAGTCAGTGTGGCTTCACGAGGTAGCTGGTTTATGATGTGAGCGGTTGTAAGTGGTGCTTGTTCATAATGAAGATTTAGTTTCTCTCCGAACCTGTGCCTGTCTTCAATCTGTATTTTTTTTCCTGGAAAAAAAAAAAAAGTGTCCCTTATAAAACGATGCAAATGCATATAGAGAGATGTATGCATCAGGTCCTATTGGGTGCTCCAGCAGACCATCATAGACTGGGTGGCTTGTAAACACCAAAAGTCTATTTCTCACAGCTCTGGAGGCTGGAGCGCCAAGGTCAAGGTGTCTGGTGAGAATCCACTTCCTGGTTCACGGATCTCTGTCTTGCCGTGGCCTCACTTGGTGGGTGGGGTGAGGGAGGTCTCTTGAGTCTCTTATAAGTTCATGAATCACCTGTGAAAGGCACCATGTCCTCATACCACCATCTTGAGGTTTAGGATTTCAGCATACGAATTTTGGAAGGCCACAGATAGTCCGTAGCTATACATTTTTGTAACTTATAGTAACGTGCATACAAATGTAACAACTCTATCAAGTAATATATGTAAACCTATAAAAAATAATATATAAATTTTTAAAAAATAGAAATAGAGCAACAGAGAGGAAAAAGTCACTGAAACCTACCTCTATGAGTAACCATTGATGTATACCGATATGAATGTATCCATTCAATATCTTTTAAATTTTATTTTAAATAATTTTTTAATTATGAAGGATTATATACATTTAAAGAAAAATGGAATATAAGTTCTAAAGCTTTGCAGTTAGATGTTAGTTTCCTGTGCATGAAGTTGCTTATTTGCAGTTTACGAAACATTCTCTTTCCAATATTTACCTGTTTTATAACAATGGTGCTTCTGATGCCTCCGGACCTATATAACAAGGAAACTAGAAAATTATTATTCTGATATAATGAGTTTTAATGTCTTGTTTTTATTAAATTTCTTCCTTGCTTGGAGTCTCATCTCATTCGTATTAATTTGGTTTCTTTTTTTAAGGCACAGTCTAAAAGTCTTCATCTTTTATGCCAGTCGCTCTCAACCTTGGTTGCCTTTTAGAATTTAGAAACACCAAGCATGCTGCATAGCAAATAAATCAGAATCACTGGGGGGGGGGGCAGGGCCCAGGCATCTGTATTTTTCAAAGCCCCCCCCCCAGGTGATTCTGGTAGGCCACCAAGGTAGAGAACCATGGACTGGCACACTGGCTTACTCTATGTGGTGGTATTCCAACTTTAAAAATTCATCCTAAGTTGGGCTGTCACTTTAGAGTGAAAAACTGACCCTGTCTATCTAGTGCCAGTTCATCTATCATTTACTTGGTCATATTGACTGTGCACTTAATAGGAGCCCGGCACTGTACCAGATGCTGGATGTTCAACAGTGAAGGCCTAGCCCCTGACCGTAAGGAGCCGACCGTGCTCTTGTCCTTGTAGAGCCTTGAGAATGCCTATTGCTATAATGCCCTTGGGGATTTTAGACTCTAGTTATTCCCTACTTTTATACATACAGGATGAAAGAATGGTCTAGATGTCTGAAAGGAGGAACTCAACTGTAGGAAGACATTGGGGACAGGCAGGATTTCCCACCTTTGGAGATTTGTGTGTGATCCACATTATACTTGTAAACATTATTTATGTATCATTCTTCCAAATGGACTCCCCCCCCCCACTTAAATCTAAACTGAAAGGAAAACTGTATCATTGCTAGAGAGTTTTGTTTTTTTTTTAATGAAACCAAGTAAACACAATAACTGAAGAGTATGCATCTGGGTATCTCATCTGTGTGGTCTGTCTTTGGGCCACCAGTGTCATGTCTACCATACTATGGAAAAAGTTGTTTTCAGGGATTCTTTACTTTGTGGGTGTATGGACATTTTGGCATCTGGTAAATAGTATTCATTTTTTTTAAAGATTTTATTTATTTATCAGAGAGAGAGAGGGAGAGAGAGCGAGCACAGGCAGACAGAATGGCAGGCAGAGGCAGAGGGAGAAACAGGCTCCCTGCCGAGCAAGGAGCCCCATGTGGGACTCGATCCCAGGACGCTGGGATCATGACCTGAGCCGAAAGCAGCTGCTTAACCAACTGAGCCACCCAGGCGTCCCAGTAAATAGTATTCTAAAGATAGGATCTTTAAAGCATAAAATACCCAAGATTACCATGTTTTCCTTAGTATCCAGTGATATTAAATATATACCCCCTAAATTCTCTTCTGTGGACTGCAGTTAAGCATCTCTACTAGTTGGTTGGCAAGTGAACTAATGGTCTTGGAATCCAGTACTTTTCTTACACCAGATGAATCCCTGCCCTCTCTTTTCCCTACTGTGGAGTTAGCTCTTAGAAAAAGAGAGAAAAAAGTGATCACTATTGCAACAGATTGTGTTTTCTGACTTCACTTGTGAGTGTTCCCTTTATCAGACAAAGTGCCCGTGCTCACAGGCTGACCTTTTTACATAATGGTGATTTTGAGCATTTCTGCTATTAACATTCATTTACAACTGAGCGTTACCGAAACTTTTTTTGCCAGACTCAACGAAGGAGGAAATGGCATGGGGTTAAAATTTGGAGGTTGTCAACTTTAGTAAATCTAAGCTTTTGCTTTTTTTTTTTTTTTTTAAAGATTTTATTTATTAATTTGACAGACAGAGACCACAAGTAGGCAGAGAGGCAGGCAGAGAGAGAAGAAGGGAAGCAGGCCCCCTGCTGAGCAGAGAGCCCAATGTGGGGCTCAATCCCAGGACCCTGGGATCATGACCTGAGGCAAAGGCAGAGGCTTAAACCCACTGAGCCACCCAGGCGCCACCTAAGCTTTAGCTTTTGCTGCATGTTTAACATTGAAGTTCATTTGGCCATCTGGTTGACCCCTGTAATGCACAATGAGGCGATTAACTCTGTTTTCTTCAGGATTCCATTAGGGTTGAATGTATTATTCATAAAGAAAAATAAAATTTTACCAAGAAGAAATTATAGACATTAAATCATCCTGAGAACCAAATCACAGATCAGCTTATGATGAAACAAGCACTCTACAGCTTCAATTGCCTTGTTGACTATCAAATTAGTCTATTGGGAACAGAGCCACCAGCCAGAGTGAATCTGAGAAATCTCTGTAAGCAGCTAAAAAGACATAAACTGATACAACCAGGCCCCTCCTTCAGATCTTTGCTCAGAATCTACTGACTTATTTTAGACATCAGTTTAGTAATCTGCAATCAGTTGATTGGAAGCAACAAATCAGAAGGAGGGTACTTTTACCAAAGGCCAGACTAGGGAAAAACTAAACAGCAATAAAAAATAAAAATTCTATTTCTATAAAGCAAACATAAGAATTTTTAAAGCCTGGAATTTTGGAACTATTTACCATAAGGACAAGTGGTCTAACATGCCTCAAAAATCTCGTAATGGCATCATTGCTATGACCCTAGTTGATAACAGTTATTTAAATGACACTTCTTTGTTTTTAATGTGCTTCATATAAGTTTGTGGGAGGGCTCTGTAGTGTCTTGAAAATAATGTCCATTAGAAAGTAATATTATTTTAATATTCAGCACTTACATAGTAAGATTTTTTTTCTTTCTTTTTTGTGGAACATCTCACTGCCTAACACTACAAAATACTGTATTATGTAGTATCAGGAAGAGAATATGTGATTGATCAATCAGAAAATGAGACAGAGTGATGTACAATCCCAATGATGGGATAGTATCTTCTGGGTTTGGAGAACAGTGATCATCATATTTTTATGCTCCAGTTTGATTTCTCTGAAAAAAATCTGCCTCTATATTAATGTAGAAAGCACAAAGGGCTTTTGGGGAAAGGGTGAACATTTCCATTTAAAAGTCAAATGTTTGGTTTACTGAATTCTGTAATAGCCATGAGTCCTTAAATTTTATTTCACCTGTGCATTTTTTAATGGACAATATTTTTAATGTTTCTGCCTCTTTGCCCATGATCCAGGTGGCAAAGCCAAAGTCACCAGAACCAGAAGCAACCCTGACGTATCCATTTCTGGACAAAATGTCTGAAACCAACCAATTACACTTGCCAAATCTCTATTCTCAAGGTAAAAAGAAAGAAATGTTTTATTTAAGTGCTACGTACTCTGCTGGGCTCATCTATAGTAAAATAGTCTTTATTTTATTTTATTTATTTAAATTCAAGAACTAACATATAGTATATTACTAGTTTCAGAGGTAGAATTTAGTGATTCTCTCACTTGTAGGTGGAATTTAAGACACAAAACAGCGGATTGTAGGGAAAAGGAGGGAAAAATAAGGCAAAATTAGAGAAGGAGACAAACCAACTGAAATATCCTTTATTTTAAAGGAAGATTACTTCCTTTATGTTAACATCCCATTAGCCGTGGTGCTTGCGAGAGGCCATAGTGGCTGAATTAAGTCACTTCAGAATGGAAATCAGGGAGTTGCACTCTATGTTTGACCCAACCAGGAACCCAGTGGCCAAAAGCATTTTGTCAGCAGAATACCATAGACACTACAAGGTCTCTGTTAAGTGTTTGATACCTTAAAATAATTTTATTGACTCCAAACTGTCAAAAAAAATTACAAACTAAAAAAATAACTTCAATAAAAAGTATATCATCCTAATATTATATCAACTTCATTAATTGTTAATTATCCCATCTTTATAAAATAGTCATTGAATCTGACGATTTGACTTTTTAGAAGAAAATCAGATTTTATTACCTCATAATAATTCCTGGGTGTGTATGATGATTACTGAGAAATCATTCACAGTCATAGATTAAATATGTTCCACAAATTCCCCAGGAACCCCTTAGGCCATGTATAGGTTGTGAATTCAACCCTTTATTTACTCTTTAAAAATCCTACTTGAATACCTTTATCCTTATGAAACACTCAGGTGCCCACAAACACCAGAAAGAAATGGGGTCGGGGAGTGTCCTGAGAATTCCATGATTATTCTTCAAAACAGATAGACCACTGGGGCTTCCTGATCTGAGTTCTTTCTACAGATATGAAAATGGCTAGAGTTGAGGCAAGAACTGTGAGGTTTTTGTTTGTCTTTTTTTAATGTACTCTTTTCAACACATTTTATAGATTTATCAGTTCAGGCAAAGAGAATATGGTACAGGGTCACTGTGGCTGGGGATTTATTTTACTTTCCTTTTTTCAAGGATAGGCAGCCATTTTGGGGCCGCCATTGGCAGAATCTGGGTTGACTTCCATTAGCTTTAGTTGAATGCTGGGAGAGAAGGTGTGCTCTACTTGAGTAACAGGAAGTCCTTGGGAGGGAATTAATTAGTACATACACTGATGATCATTTGTTTCTAATTGTGGGAACAAGTTCAATACTGTCTTCAAAGCATTTGTTTTAAATTTGTCAGCCCTACTGTCCTGAAGGGAATTGACAAAAATGAATCTCATAACTGGGTCAGCAATTGACCATATTTAGATAGAGTTTAATCCTGCCCCATTTCTCCCACTTTTTAATTGTGCGGATAAGTAACACAGAGAGGAAGTAGGTATTTTAAGCCATCTTAATTAGTTTTGCTGTCTCACACATTTTGCCACCCTGTTACATTTTGATTTTATAAAATGTGTTGTCAATGAAGGGACTTTCCATTGTGCATTAACAAAGTGGAGTGACAAAAAAATAAAATTTGGTAGCCCTAGAGCATCTCGAAGTTTAGCCTTCAGGAGAGAATTATATTTGGCGTGCACCTGTTCTGTGCTCTCGTCTGGTTCAGGGAAGCCGGAACAACAGCTGCAGTTTCTGGAGACAGAATGCCCAGGTTTGAGTTCTTGCCTGTGTGATTCTTAGCCATGTGATCCTCCCCACCAAGTTGTCCTAATCTCTAATCATTCCCTGTGAACTGTCGAAGGGAGATCACAGAACTCCCGACCTCATAGGGGTCTTGGAAGAAGAGCGTTTAGCTCCACACCTGACCCAGAATCAGCACTAATAATACAATCTGGTAGTCTCATAGGAATAGCAGTAGGAGTAGAGTTACAGAGTCAGATGCCAGGCCATAAGAGGCTATTCTCAAATGCTTTTCTTAGAACAAGGGTGTATGTTGCAGAGATACGGCTCTAAGCGGTCATTTGCAATTAGGAGTGTGGGCCCAAGTTCCCCGCAGGGCTGGTGGACACACAGGTCTCTGGGCTCTGCTCCTCCAGTGTCTGGGGAGGTCTGGATGGGGGCCAGAGGATTTAAATGTAAACTTGAAAGACATAATTTGTCTTTCATTGGGAGAGGAGGAGAGAAGTACAGGACTTTCCCAAATATACAAACTCCATGGGAATGGGAGGTCCAGGGTTCCAGGTACGGAATGAATGAGTCATGGGAATGGGCATGAAAGGCACAGCACAGGAAAGAGTCACTGGTGTTGTGCTTGCACTGTGTGGCGACAGATGGCAGCCACACTCGTGGTGTGAGTCCGTACTACAACGTACTGCACAGAGTTGTCGAGTCGCTGTGTTGTGTACCTGAAACGAATGTAACCTTGTATGCCAACTGTATACTTCAACTGGAAGAGGTCCGTGGACCTGTAAGTGACTAATCTGTGGTCACACATCAAGTCCAAAGAAGCTGTAGGTTGGGATAAGGAATCCTGGAGCCATACCATATAGTCTCTCCTCTAGACAATGGCATCTCCCCCGTGTTTATACACATGTCTGTTTATAGACTGATTATACCAGCTACCAGCTATATTTCACAGATTTCCCTTAAACACACACAACACACATACACACGTAGTCTTTAAATACTCTGAAAACATTCATAAAATACATTTGAAGGTGCCCGTTTTCCTTTTCTCCGCTGTCTCCCTACAGTTCAAAGATATATTGGTGTTTCTGGAAAGTATGTGCTCACTCTAAAAACCCCTGTCTTTATCCACCCTGAGAATGACATCCAAGCGCACAGAACCCAGTTTAGGGATGCAAATGCTTACCGTGAACTTGTGTCTGTCCAATGCCGCTGAGTTACAGATCAGCTGTAACTCAGTTGATGCATCCAATAATCATGGAACTCATCTCTGCTGTCTTTTGTACTTTCCTGGTATTCTCCAAAAGCAATGTAAACTGTGCATTTCACCCTTGCGGAACATGTTATCCTGTCATTTGAGATTTAACATGTTAACAGTTCCACCATTAAGTATGAACCTGTAAAATAGCACCTAACACCAAGGGAGACAAGCCACAGCTTGAACTGTTGCATGTCTGCTGGCTCTTGCCCATGTCTTAGGGTTTCGAACATGTTTTATTGAGATGTATTGTACTTTCAGATTCACTCCTTCTCAATTCTTCCATCAACTACCGCCAGACCTCCTTTAGTCCTTGGGAGTCTGGTTCTGCTTGGTCCTCACCCCTGTTCTCACGGTTTTCTGTTTGTTCTGTTCTGCCATCTGATCTAGAGTCCCCTGGCCCTGCCAGCATCCCGCTGAGAGTTCAGAACTCTTGGCGACGTTCCCAGTTTTTCTCCCAGTCAGGTAAAATGCATCCTGGGGAGCTGTATTTCCTCTGTGCAAAAATCCATGTTGGGGGCAGCCAATAATGTCTGGTATTTTTCCTCATTTCTGATTGCAGAAAAACAATGCTTACTTCTGACACACAGTTAGCAAAGAGCTCGTTCTCTGATAACCACTCCGCTTCTACTAAAATTGGAAGGAAATTCGTAGAAATTTTTGAAGGAAATTTGTAGAATTTTTCTTTGATGCTAAAAATCTAAGGAAATAATATTCAGCTCTTTTTTTAAAAAAAATAGGCATTCAAAATCATTTTTTTGTCCTCTTCTCTTTTTAAAGAAAGGTTAGAAGCATTTACCAGGAATTGGTAATGGTTCTCTTGTTAACTGTGTCCCTCTCTTTACTTCCTGGATGATGTCTGGCCTCTCTCTGTGTGATAATTCTCCATGTCAGACAATGAGGGAACCGGGCTAGCAAGTGGGAAGAGGATGCAGGGGGCATTAAACACCAGCACCTACAGTTTTTGCTTCCTATAGTTTAGTCTCTGGTGCTAATTGATGGGATCAATCATACTACACTCGTTATAACTCCTTTCGGTGATGGGTACAAATTGCTTCAGGGTCTGCTTTATTATGATTTTCTAATGCTCTTGGCTTACAAAAAAAAAAAAAAAAAATATATATATATATATATATATATATATATATATATATGATCTCAGGCTGACATAGGAACCACATTCCACTCAGAGGACCAGAGAAAAATACTGTTAGAAGCTGCTCACGTTGCAGACTTTTTTCTTTCTTTTTTTCTCTCTGTGCAGTGGATTCTCCAGGCAGTGAAAAGTCACCTGTAACTACACCTGTAAGTAGCTCATCTTAAGGAGTAAGATGATGCATTGAGTGTGATTTTAATTTATTTTTATTTATAAAGTATTTGATTTGCTGAAAGCAGGTCCAATCAAAAACAGGCTCAAAGTGATTATAAAAGAATAATTAAAAGGCATGTGTAATGCTGCCAGGGGAAATTTGAAGAAAGACACAGATTATCCTTAGGCAGAGTTGTGATCATGCTTAGAAACAAAATGGTAAGTGAGTCGGGAAAGTAAAATCTAATGAAAGTGACAATCGGAATTAGTATTAAAACATGCAACTTATCGAGGCGTTCAAAATCATTTTTTTTTTTTTAATTGAGGACAGTGCTTGTACATGGTGTAGTGTTGGCTCTGGAACTCTCTGGAAGACCCAGGCTGTCACTCCCTCTCACCTGCTGTCTCCCACCACACTCAGTAGTAAGCTCCACAATGCGGGGACCCTCGGCCACCTGATATCCCTCCCTGGCCCGTATAGGTCCTCAGCAAGTAGTCACTAAAGGAAGGAACACGATCGCTTTTCTTTCTTTTGTGTATCACAAAGTATCTTCCTCTTTGTCTTCCCCCTGCAAATGCTCACTGTTTTTCTTTTAAACAAATATTCCCTATTTTCTCCTGCGCTGCCTAGTGAAATCTGAAAATTAAATAATTCCTAGTTGTCGCTCTTGTTTTCCTCCTGGTCTCCCTATGGCTTTATTCACGTGACCACATCCTTTTTCCCAAGAAGACAAAGAAGGGCCATGCCCTTGAGAGAGGTTCTGAACATTGAAAGTGCTTCCAAGGTTTAGGAAAATGCCAGGTGGAGACAACCTCTAACACCATTAACTCCAGATTTTTTATCTGGAATCCCATTTGGATGGCATTTTATGGTCATCCCAGGAAACTTGGGAAGTTTTGAATTATGTACAATTAAATAGCTTTTCTCCCACATAACATGTCAGAGCCTTTAGTCTGCAGTACGAATCCCAAGAGTGGCGTATAGGAAATACATTTCCCTATCCTGTTGGCCCACCTTGCCTTGACTTTTGTGGGCGTCACCCTAACTGCAGGCACCACGGCAAGGGCATCAATGGAGTGTGTGTAAATACCTTTTCATATGTGTAAATACATTAAAGTTGTCACTCTTTATATTGTTATAAATCGAGCAACACCCATGGTCTGGCTTGCGTTCTCAGACTGAAGACACCTCCCTGGGCCAGCCCAAGGTGAGCTGGCCCAGGTATCTTGGGCAGTAACAAGACCCATCTAAGCCTTGGCCAGGACTGGCCCTGTCCAGCTTCTCAGGCAGCCCAGGTAGATAGATTCTGCCTGCTCCCCATCCTGCCCCAGACTCCCCCCTCCTCCCTGAGACCCCTCCCCTCATCTTGCTGCTTGTCTCAGGATTCCCAGGCAGGCAGTTCTAAGTGCCTCCCCAAGCCAGGCCCATCAGAACAGAGGGAAGAGAAGAAGCGCAGTTACTGGGGAATGTGGTTTGCCTTGGTGGGGAGAGGCCAAGTTCAAACACTGCAGTCCCCACCCCTTCAGGAGGTTTCCCAGAGACAGCTGTGATTTCTCTCCCCGGCTCTGCTTCCTGTATTCTGTATTGTGGGGGTGCACTTTGGTTCATGCCTCCTTCTCTCATTATTCCTGTTAACTCACTTGGTGCCAAACTCACAAAGACCTTTTTACAAAAAAAAAACAACAAAAAAACAAAACAAAACAAAAAAAAACGCCTTTGGGTTTGAATGAGGGCAGAGACTCCCTCCTTCCTAGATCACAGGTGATGCTGGTGAGCATTGGCCCTTGAACTAATCTGATGGACAAACACAGTAGCGGTATGAATGCTTAGTGCTATAGGGCAGCAAACACCGATTGTCACAAAAGTCCGCTCTGCCGAAAACAGCGTCCCCATGTGCTGGGACCAGGATCCCTATGCAGAATGAGGGTCTCAGGCTCAGAAGTGTGAATAGGTTTAAGAAATCGCTAGGATAGCATCCTTTAGTTCGATTGTGGGTCGCTAATAGCACGATGGCTTTACAGAATTTGAAAACAGAGCCAACAATTCACGAAGGAGAGTTTCATAAAGTTTTCATTTAAGCTCGTGATCAACCACACTGCTAAACTTCCACCAGAGGAATTTGAAGCTTAACACAAATTTTAATACCACTTACATATCATGTGTCTATTTCAAACATGAGACAGAATGAAGGGTAGCATCATTCACATACTGACAGTAATAAAGAATGATTAAGAAAACAGAAAAAAAAAAAAAAGAAAGAAAGAAATCGCTTCTGAAAGAAAGGGAAACCAAAGCCTTCCCCTGCCAGGGGCTAATTACACCCATGTTTTCATTAGCCCCAAAAAGGGTCACAGCATCATACGGGCCTCTTGGAAGTCAACCAAGGAGGGATGAAGATGAAAAAGTAGTTTTCGTTGACAAAGAGGGTCATTCAGTATGTAAGGGCTTCTGCTTCCGCTTGTCGGTCTAGTGCCAGTCTGTAAGCTGATTGTGTCCCTTGCCCCGGCCTGGCCTTGAGGACATGGCTTAGCCCTGATCACAGTTTTATTTTCTAAGCAGTTTAAGTTCTGGGCATGGGACCCAGAAGAGGAGCGCCGGCGACAGGAAAAATGGCAACAGGAGCAGGAACGTTTGCTTCAGGTAGGACTGGGGTCACTGCTTTGTTGTTGTTGTTGTTTTTCTATTAGATGCTGCTCCTTTAATTACTGTTGTTATTAGATAAATTTTTAGCACAGGAAGTGCATGGAATTAGATGCTTCTCGGGAGCTAGTGAGTCTAAGTTCATTTTGTGCCCGTGCAACAAAGTATCCTGTGTCTAATTCCCCTTGCTGGCAGTTACACTGATGAACACAGTGAAAAAAAAAAATAGCATGTGAAGGGATGAGCGCTGGGCGTTATATGCAACTGATGAAATTACTGAACTCCACATTGGAAACTAATGATGTACTATATGTTGACTAATTGGATTTATCTAAAAATAAAAAGTAAATTTTAAAAAAAGAAGAAAAAGCATTTTACTTTAAAAAAACAAAATCCTAGGGGTCACCTGGCTGGCTCAGTCGGTAGAGCATGTGACTCTTGATTTTGGGGTCGTGAGTTTGAGCCCACGCTGGGTGTAGAGATTACTTAGAAATAAAATCTTCAGGGGCGCCTGGGTGGCTCAGTGGGTTAAGCTGCTGCCTTCAGCTCAGGTCATGATCTCAGGGTCCTGGGATCGAGTCCCACGTCGGGCTCTCTACTCAGCAGGGAGCCTGCTTCCCTCTATCTCTCTCTCTCTGCCTGCCTCTCCATCTACTTGTGATCTCTCTCTGTCAAATAAATAAAATCTTTAAAAAAAAAAAAGAAAAGAAATAAAATCTTCAGGGGCGCCTGCCTGGGTGGCTCAGTCGGTTAAGCAACTGCCATCAGGTCATGATCCTGGGGTCCTGGGATGGAGCCCCACATTGGCTCCCCACTCAGTGGGAAACCTGCTTCTCCCTCTCCCACTCTCTCTCCCCCTCACCCCCCCATACACTCATACTCTCTTTCTCTCTCTCAAATAAATAAAAATCTTAAAAAATAAATAAAATCCTAAAAAAAAAAAAACAAGTATTAGGGGCCAACATATCCATTCGTCAACTCCTTAGCTGCCAGTCAAATTCCAGTCCGAGTGGGGTGGGAACGAATTACCAAAAAGCTATTTGATAGCATACATGTGAAATAAAATTTGGCCTGGGTCTTGTTCCTTATGTAGAAATATTTGCTCTGCTCCTTGAGTAAAGGCTGATAAATTTTAATTCTAGGAAGGTTCTGGGAGTACATGATCAACTGCTACTTGTTTCAAGCCAGTTTTGTAGAGTAATAATGTTTCAGAAAATAACCTAGCAACCCTAGAAACTAACCAGAGTACCTGGCTGTGCCAAGAACTGGCATATTTGTTGGTACCTGACGTATCCTGTCCAGTTCAGTCCTCATAAAACTCTTCAAAGTAGGTCTTATTAGTCCCATTTTGCAACTGAAGAAACTAAGCTTCAAAGAAGTTAACTTAATTGCTCAGGGTCACACAGCGAACAGGTAGTTGTTGAGCCTGGTTTCAAGTCCAAGTCTGTAGGACTTTAAAAGTCACATTCTCTCTGCTGTATTCCCAATAGTACTGATTTTACTAAAAGATCATAAAGGGGAAAAATGTTAAATCTCATTAATTTTGATGACTTTACACTGCTTTGTTTTACTCCCCCCACCCCCTTATCTTTTTGCTCTGACCCTCTTGGCTTAGTTCCCAGGGACTGGGAGCACTGAAGTGGGGAGGGTTTGAGGTAACTAATTGTCATGGGCCTTTAGGTCTGCCTGTTAAGCTTAACGCTTTTCCCAATTGCTAAGGGGTAAATACCAACCAGATTCAGCAAAGTCCCAGGGCTGTTGGGACTTCGGGTCCATTGGGAGACCCTAGACCAACCCTGGCCATCTGCTAGTCCCTTGAAAACCAGATGCCTATTCCCCAACTACATGGTCAGAGTCAGAGTCATGGCGGTTTATACCCTGAAAGGTGACCTTGGTTACTGATGGAGACAGATGTATTTTTGTCCCACCAAATTGTTACCCAGTGTGACACTGCAGGGTTGTGGGCTTTGTGACAAGGCGTTTGTGTGAGTGTCTTGGTGTGTGCAGGGGTCTGTATTGGGTATGCATGTATGCTGGTGTGTGCACATGTATACCGAGGTGCGGGGGGCGGGGCACAGATGTACAGCCTCTTTCATTCCCTGGATCACCTCCACTGATCCTCTCAGGGTGGGAGAACCTGGAATATGAGCTCATAGAACCAAGAAACCCAAGGTTTGCTTGTTTTTCAGCTTTTGTTAAGTTTGAGAGTCTGTTTCCTCTATTCTGAAAGACCCCTGAAGTTCCTCTCAGAAACTTTATAACATCTTAGGTTTTGATAACGAGATTTTTACCTGGAGTTCAAAGCCCACCATGAGTTGACCAATGATGGTTTTTCTAGAGCATTAATAAGAACACCAGGCTTCAAATAATTCCAATAAAACCCTTTTATTCCTAAGATAATGACATAACAGGTCGCACCTGGAGGAAATCTCAGTGCCTTCCCTAGGAGGATAAAAGAGAGAGGATTGACAGTAATTAGGGGAAAACATTTGACTGTGTGTGGTACTTCCATGATGCCTCTGTCTCTGTCATGTCGGGGACACCATTCCCAAGGCACCCAGGGTGTCAGCTCTCACTTTAAGCATGAGTTTTAACCTCCATTTATCCATTTCTTCTAGTCAGCTGTCCAAAGGACTCCAGTCACATATTAGAGCCATCCTTATTCAGAGTATTTTTCCCCCAGAAGAGATGACTAGTGCTGTACTATTTCCGGAGATAGTGCCGCAGTTCTCATGTTGTAGCCTTCTAGTGGCTGTTTAAAATCTATTGTTAATTCAGAAGTTACTGAAACCTGGGAAGATTCCATTTTGGCAGCATGGCTACAAGCAAAGGGTAATTCAGCTACTCAGCTAATTATCATCTTATCTAGTCCAGACCTTTCTGCATTGTCCAACTTGTAAACCTACAAGGTTTTGTTGTTTTGTCTTCTATCAGACTCTCTCAGTAGCCATATTATTTCCATTAGTGAAATGGCAAAACTCGTCTCCAAAGGGCCCAGTAGAAACAAACCATTGGTTTAAACTACCGTCCCAGCACAAAAGCCAAGTTAAGGAAGATCTTAGAGTCTTTCAGTCTGTCTTTTCTCTTTGCATAAGCAAACATCTACTCATAGATTCGAGAACAAATCTGTAACACCAACAACAGAAAAGAGTGTTCTCTGTTAGGATTGTTATGTTCCTAACATTTTGGAGAGACACAAAATACCATTCCCGTTTTAGAGCGTGAATGGATTAGACTCAGAACGTTGCAAAATGAAGAACTGTCTTACAATGTGTTGTATACGGTGGCTTAGAGGGGAGGAAGTGTCCCAGTGGGGTACGCAAAGTCAGTTCAGGAACCATCTGTGGAAATTCTGTAACAGGAGAGATACCAGAAGGAACAGAACAAGCTAAAAGAAGAGTGGGAAAAAGCCCAGAAGGAGGTGGAAGAGGAGGAACGCAGATACTATGAGGAGGTAGGAAATTCCCAAGAAGGAATTTGACTTGTGGTTTTGATTCCTCAAAGTTTATTGGTGCCTTTTTTTTTTTTTTTTTTTTTTTTTTTTTTTTTGGTCTGTGGTTTATGTGTGCACATGGCTGTGTCCATTCTCCTTACCCAGAGCCCTGTCAACTTCTTCAAAGAGCTGTAGGCTCTAAAAGACCACAGTTCCCCCAAATTTAATTTGTGGTAAGGGCATGTTGAGTTATGGTCAAGGGAGACAATAGAATTTTATCTGTTTTCTAGTCAGAGAGTCAGATTCTTGATTTACCTTAAAGAGATGACACGAAAGTATCTAGTTGTGTGTTTGAGGAGAGCATGTTTGGTAGTAGTGAATTAATTTTGTGAGGACAATTTTGATGTTGGGGCTAAGTGAATCCTTACCAACTACATTCACTGTATTGTACTAAAGAGATTTGAAGGGAGGAGAATTTGGTTTTGTTTTACTTATTTTTTTTAGATGAACAAACCAGACCACATTAGAGAATTGGAAGGGAACTACATTTAATGCATATTAGCTAAAATTTGTTTATGATTAATTTTGTTGTGAATTTATCTTCACTAATTGTTGTGCCTAATCTGATCCCTAAAAGCATTTCTAATTAGGCTTCTTGAATCAGACTAATTTGCAAAGACTTTGTTTTTCCAAATTAAATGCTAATTTCTAAATCATTGCCCATAGAAAGTACATTCTGATTTACATGCTTTTAGAAAATAAGACCCCTTTTTTTTAACGCCCTGCTTGTTTGCGCATGATCCAATTTTTTTTTTTTTCTTTAAGCTCCTTAATGAAATTTTCTCTTGACAAATGTGATTTTATTTTCTCTTTTTCCCCTTTCATTAATTACTGTCCTTCCCTTTAGGAGCGCAAAATAATTGAAGACACCGTGGTTCCATTTACTCTTTCATCAAGTTCTGCAGACCAGCTGTCTACATCCTCCTCTGTGACCGAAGGCAGTGGGAAAATGGTGAGACCGCAGATTAAAAGCAATTTGTGAAAAAAAAATAAACCTAAAAATATAAAATAACAAGCCTGAGTTTTCCACCAGTTTAAATCCAGGACTGACCCTTGCCCTAGTGTGGCCAGTGTACCCCATGGTGCTGTCATGGCCAGAGTCATTTCCGGTGAAATCATTACTGGGGCCAGATCTGCTTCCATGGGCTGGCAACCATAGTGTCCCTGCACTGGCTGGAGAGGTCCTGATTAGTGGAGCATTTGCTGGAATGTGCCTCTGACAGCCCATCGTTCACTCATTCAACACACATGTATTCCTCTCCGCCACACCATGCGTCCCTTTGCCCTGGATGGTAGCCAGCAATGCACTCCCTACCAGCCTCTGTGGAAATTGCTTCGAAACCACTCTTAAAATTCCCCATGAAATTTATTTGTGTCTTCAAGGGCTGGAGAGAGCAGAGAAAGGGTGGTCTACCTCCATATCCCCCAAATAAGGTTGGGGAGCTATTGAACAAAAGTCATACCAAGACTTGGAATAGTCTGGAATCTGCATTTAAAAACAAAACAAAACAAAACAAAACCGATGGGCCCGCAAGAGCCATTTCTCCTAACTGAACAGTGAACAGTCCTAGAACTTTGTTTTACTTTGCAAGGTGGGCTTTCTGAGCAGTTCTCTTTCGTGATAACTTTTAAGAGAGATCCAGAGTACACATTGGTTTCAAATCATTGGAAAGCACTAACTATTCAGTTAATTTGGACCATTGTTACTATTCAGTTAATTTGGACAATTATTCTTTACACTGTAAGCAATGTGATTGGAAAAAATGTTTCAAATACACCATGGCCAGAGATGAGTGTTGTTCAGTGTGTTTAAAAATACTCAGTGGGATCCTGGGTGGCTCAGTGAGTTAAGCCTCTGTGTTTGGCTAGGGTCATGATCTCAGGGTCCTGGGATGGAGCCTCACATCAGGCTCTCTGCTAAGCGGAGAGCCTGCTTCCCCCTCTCCCTCTGCCTACCTCTCTCCCTACTTATGATCTCTCTCTCTCTGTCAAATAAATAAATAAAATCTTTTTAAAAAATTAATTAATTAAAACTAAAAAAATAAAAATGATACTCACGGGTGCTTGGGTGGCTCATTTCATTCAAGCCTCTGACTCTTGCTTTTAGCTCAGGTCATCATCTCATGGGTCATGGGATCAAGCCCTGAGTTGGGCTCTGCGCTCAGTGGGGAGTCTGCTTGAGATTCTCTCTCTCCCTCTCCCCCCCCCCACGTGCATTCTTTCTCTCTCTCAGTAAATAAATAATATTCAATATTATCCTTCTTTTCTCAATTAGAATAAGATGGACTTGGAAAATGGTCGAGAGGAAGAACAAGAGACAAGACGGAGGAAGCCACTCCAGGGAGACAACAGTGATTTATTGCATAACCCTCGGGAAGATTGGCCACCAGAGGAAGTGGGCAGGTATGAACTGTATCAGCCTGTCCTTCTACATGAGCAAAGCCAGACTCTGCCTGTTCGCTCCCCAGAAAGGGTACCCATTTCTAATGCAAATCATATTCAGCTTTGAAATTATCATTCCAGTAATACATTACGTGTTGCTTAAACATATTCTAATATCTCCAAAGTCAGTCTTTATGCTCTTGAATATAAATCATCTTATTTTTAAATAGGTGAAATCTTTTTTAAGTGAGGGGAGGTAGTGTAGAATATCAGAGGAGCATGTTGTCCCTTCAAAGCCCCAGATCGAACTGTCATTCACCTGAAATGGTTGATATGTCCGGAGGGAGAAGGGTTGAAATGAGATCCTACTCATGGTCCTACCCACTGTGGGTTGACCATGGACCCGGACTTTACTCTCAGTATCCTCTGAGCTGTGAGAAATCACATTTACTCTGTGTGACAGTATAAAGGATAACAAATGATTGGTTTTGGATAATCATCCCACCCCATGGGTTCCAGTATGTTCCATGGGAAATCCAAACTGCGTACCCAGAAACCCCTAGATCATTCAGTGCTAGCTCAAACTAGAGCAAAATCTGGTTGTAGCTACGAGGCATAGTGGGCTTATTGATGCCACCCTGGGCCTAACCTAGAAGGGACCCTCAAAATCCCGGAAATTGGCAGTACGCTGCCACCAGCAAGTTCTTTATGAGACAGATGTTTGCTTTTGGGGCCCTGAGATACCAGAGAGAGAGAGATTAGCAAGTGTGCAAGCATATGCACACATACACATACACGAGTGTGCGGAGATACACGTGTGTACACACATACCACACACTGCACCTTCCGAGAGCCCCAAAGATGTGAAAGGCTAGAGTCATTTTCAAAGACTGTCCAATTTGAAAGTTTGGCTGTAAGTGGAGCCCCTCTGGTAGGATCTGCTCTGAGAATTCTCCCATGTCCATCAGCCAGAGACTGGGTGGATTGTGGCCATGGGGTCTTCGGGCCCATGCCCAGAGTCTGCAGAGCCTTTGGGATATAGCTCATCTATTTCCAGTTAACACTATTTAAAGAAACTTTTCAGTTTCATGAAACAAAAGCCACTGGTCAGGAATATTTGAATGATGCTGCTAAGCAAATTCATACGTGAATTTTTTCTGCTTCTCCAGACAGTCCCTGTTATCTCCAGAAACTCTGAACATTTTTAAACCTCTCCATCTCCTTCTCTTGCACACAGATGCTACTGCAAGGCCAGTGAATTCTCATGAGCTGCCCAAACCTGTGGGGCCCAAGCATTTTCTACTATAAGTCCTCTCCTGTGAAAATCTGGGAAATTCCAGTTGGCTCTGGTATCCCTTGAAATGATCAGAAATGAAGACCTTTATGGACAAGGAGATGGGGAAGACTTCAGAAATAATGGTTTCTCAAGCTTACTAAATTGATGGATAATGAAAAATGTGTAGGATTCTCCAGTACTTTAAATCTGGTTTAAAATGAATAGAATAAATTTTTCATTAGTCCCGTTTCTTTTTTTCATTTTATAACTAGGTATTTCCATGCCCTAAGGGATAGGATAAGTTTAGTTGGGTTGCTTTCATCTCTGTTCTGAAATATACATTTGTTTATCTCAACAGCCTAACTCAAGGGGCCGTGGCTCATTCTAAGAATCCTGTATCGAAAGGAGGCCATCAGGACCAACAGTTGGACACACAAACTGGGGCCCTACACTATGGGATGAACTCACAGCTAGCTCAGGGTAAGAATGGGTGTTGAAACCCAATAATGAAATTATTAGAACACCCCCCACACACGTGGTTCAGACAGGTATGAACTCTACTGGCTGTGGGCCTCTCTTGTAGCTTACTCCAAACAGCACAGTGAAAAGACTCCCACCACTGTGGGCCCACAGTCTACATGAACTCAAGGTGAGACCCCAGTGGGCATTAGTGCTTTCAAGAAGGAGGACATACGGAGCACTAGGGGGATGTTACTGAACACTAAGTTTATGTTCTTTATTCTTTCCTCGGCCTCAGATCCATCCCCGAGTCAGCAGGTATCAAACCCATCGATGCACATTCTAGAAGATGTGAAGCCAAAAACCCTCCCTTTGGATAAAAACATTAACCATCAGATCGAATCTCCGGGTGAAAGACGGAAGTGAGTAGCAAAATAAGATGGATGTGGAATTCCTTTGCTTTTTGAAATTTATCGACTAAGAATGGGAAACAAGTGTGAGATGGCAAGATGTCAGCAGTCGTTTTGTGCTTCTTGTCCACTGACTCTGAGTGATCAGAAAATAAGTATTTATGGATGTCTGAGACAGTCTTCCTGGCAAGTAAATATGGACTCTGATTTTTATCAATTTGTAATTGATAATGTCTTCAGCCTACAAATCTAAACATTTGGGAAGAATTTGCAGGCCTATTGCATAAGTGATTTATTTAAGTGAGTTAAATTGTCTCAGAGCCTGTTTCAAGAAAAAAAGTGTTTTTCTCTCATTTACATGCACTCCTATGAAGTAACTACCACAGGTTATATTCTTATTTTTTAAAAACCATATTATTTTACAATAAGAATAGTTCCTATCATTTTTTAAGCCTTTCAATATATAATAGGCACTGTGTTGAATGGTTTACATATCTCATCCCTTTTTATATACGTTAATTCACTGAATTCTTCCAGTAACTTTACTGGGTCTTGTTTCCATTTTAGAGAAGAGGACATTGAGGCTCAGGGAAATTAAATAACTTATCCAAAGTATTTGACTGATTAAGTGGTGGAAGAAGTCAAAATGAAACCATAGTTCCTAGATAAAATCATATTTGGACAAGAGGTTCCTTGTAACCAGTTTTTAAAATATATAACATTCATGATGCATTAACCAATCATTCTACCTAGAGCCAGATGACCTAGATTTAAACTTTGATTCTTCCACTTGCCGACATAGGACTTTGAGCAAGGCAAATCACAGGCAAATCTCATGAGACACCAAGAGCACCTGTCAAGCCACTGCAGTAGCTTCTGGCTGGGGCCATTCTGCTGTGTGGATGTTCATGACCTAGCAGTTATTACATGTTTTGAACATTACCCCTAATTACTTGTACCCATGATGAAATTATTGATAGGGGTAGAAGCCACCTCGTTTAAAAAAAAAAAAAAAAAAATCTCCATTAACGCTCTACCCTTAGCTCTGGGCTCCTTTAAGAGCTTTTTCCTATATCCTGACTCATCTCTCCCTTCCCACCCAGTCCATGATTTTTATATCTAACCCAGCATGCAATGTCAACTAGAGTCATTCCTGGAAAAAATAATAATAATAAATACTAGAAAGATACTGTGTCTTCCTGTCCAACCGTGCCAACCTGGTTTTGATATTAACGCAGCCAATGCACATCCAGGCTTTGCTGGATGGAATGACTATGTCTGTTCTTCATAAAAAATTACCACTAGGACACGCTGTTGTTTTCTATTTTGTTGTCAAGGGAGTGTTTGTTTTGTTTTGTTTTCATCCAGAAAGTCTCTCCTTGTGGGAGGGGCTTCTCTTCGCTTCTCCTAATTCTTGGCTCCTTTACCGTGTTACAGGAAAAGCCCTCGAGAGAATTTCCAGGCTGGGCCCTTGTTCCCTTGTTCCCCCACCCCTCCTGGCCAATCACCAAACAGGTACAAGAGGTTAGAAAGCCTTTCTGAGGCTGCTTGATTTCACCTTGTGCCTGCTGAGCATGATTTCAACCAAATTAGTGCTTGCCAGATGATTCTGAGAGATGTGTTCACCTGATTCTCCTCCTAACGACACACACACACACACACACACACACACACACACACATACACACACAGGCAGGAGGGAAGAACACATCCCCCATCGGCCTGCAGATTTTCTCAGCCCATGATAGAAAAAGCCAAGAGTATGATGTTGGCACGGCTGTGGCCATGGGGCTTTAATTACATTGTGCAGAACCCAGAATCTAATAATAAAATCCACCAGACAATTGCTGGGCTCCTCAGCTGGCGCCTTTCCCTCCAAGTTTGGCCGGGCCTTCTGGGCAGGGTCTGCTGCTGGCTCTTAACGGGGACCCAGGCGGGGACTAGCAACGAAACTTCATCCTTCCCTTTCCCCCACTCAAGCCCTGTTACAGTTGCCTCTGGACATTAATCGGGCCCCACGATATTCTTAAAAGCTGCCTGAGTTCCCATTCACTGGAGAGACCAAAGCAGTGGGAACTCAGAGGTTTTCTTTGATTTAGAAATTCCATTTTACTACCGGATAAGAGGGAAATCCTAATGAACAGAGTTTGCTCGAAGCAACTCTTCCTCTTTTCTTTTGTCTTCCTTTCTGTTTCTTCAGTTCCTCTGTACCCTGTTGGCTTTTGAATGAAATTGCATATTTTAAAATTTCTTGTGTAATCCCAAGAGCTTTCCAGACAGTGGGCATCACTGTGATCTAATCTCAGGGGTGGGGAAGCTGTCTGAGAGGAGGCCAGCTAGTGCTCTCAGCCTGTGTCAGTGCGCGGGGTCTGGGTCTAGTCCGGTGGTCGGCCCTGTAGTAGGGGCTTGGGGGAGGGCAGAGATGGGGGAGACGCAGCCTGTGCTCTCTAGGCGCTTTACAACTCAGAGAGATGGCAAGTGCCCGGTTTATGGAGTCCCAGAGTGTTTGCACTGGAAGAGGGGGTAGGTGGAGACCATCTAATCCAATCCTCTCATTTTAAACATGAAAGCAAAACCCAAAGTGCATTCCTTATACCTGATCATGAAACTTGGTGACGGAGCAGAGAATGGGTCCTGCGTCTGCCTGGTACCTAGTGGGCTGCGTGACAATTGCCTCTATTTTTAAACCAAAACAACAACAATTTTTCTTAATAAGTAGAAAGAAATGCCTCGAGGGCCAATGAACCCCAGTGATAGAAAATCCTAAAGCAGTACTGAAGCCTTAGTAAAGCTAAATTGGATTATCTTTTAGGACTTAAGAAAACATAGGAGAAGTACACTGAGTCATTTCAGGGCATTTAATCGTGTGGTTGAATCAACACAACATAGACTTCCTGTAACAGATGACTGAAACCACACACACACACACACACACACATACACACACACATCCCCCAAATTCTGTGCCACGATGGAGGCCTGTAGTATTGGGCCCAGCAGGCCGCTTGCAACTTGTGTCTGATGCTTAATTCCTGCTCGTTATTAGTTCAGTAATTGCCATTGCATTCATGATATAAACCATCCATGGTTTATATCTTATATTATATCTTATACTTATAGATATATATCTATATCTTATATATATATATCTTATATTTAAGATGTTAAAATCCATCTTTTTTTTTTTTTTGCTTGAGGCTACATATTAGTGCATTTGACCAACTACTCTAAATGAACGTCTTATTACTCCGTATATTTTGAAACCCAGGTCTATCAGCGGGAAGAAGCTGTGCTCGTCCTGTGGGCTCCCTCTGGGCAAAGGAGCCGCCATGATCATCGAGACCCTCCATCTCTATTTCCACATCCAGTGCTTTAGGGTACGTATGCCCGCCCTCCTCTCTGAGGGATGTGTTCTAGCATCTTCTAGCATCATTCTGTGCTGAGAAATTTCCTCCCGGAACTCCCGACGGGCCTCTGCTCGTGAGGCCAGGCCCTCTGGGTTGTACGGAAGTGTTTGCAGAGCCCGCCCTTCAGGAAGAAACTCTCCCCTCACACGTTCCTCTGGGACGGCAGGTGAGAAGAAGCAAAACGGATTTGCGCAGTGTGTCTGGAATGTAGCATCTTTTCCGCTTCTGACATTCTTGTGGCTTCACAGCAAAGGTTTTTATCTTTGGATGGAAGATTTTCCATCAATTAAGTGGCTAACAGCTAGGTGGTTCCTTGTAGGTCTCTGAATGCCTTTGTGCATAATCACGAATTGAGTATCGCTCCCTCTGAGAAGCTGTCCTGACCCCCAGACAATGTCAGTTCCTTCACAGTCCTTAGAGAGAGCATTTCCTGCTCCTTACCACTCGCTTGTTTCATTGTTGAATCATCACCTCCTCGAATACAACGTCCCCTCCATAAGGGCGGGGGCCGTATCTGTCCAGCTCACCGTGATTTCCTCTGAACCTAGCAGAAATGAAGGAATTGACCAATTCACTGAAAATGCAGAGGCCTCGCTCCTAGTCCCACATCTCCTGCTAATAAGGGGGAGGTGAACTAGTACGGAGGTGAACCACTTCTAGCTCATTTAATGAAATTGACAAGTTGGGACTCTATCAGCACTTCTTTTTTTTCTTTTTCCCCCACTCCTGGACACAATTCCAGTTAATATCTTATGTTGAAGCTAAACCCTTGAACTCTGAGTGAGAATCATTTCTTTCTCTTCACCAAGCTACTGTGCTTTCTCTCGAATTTTGTCCTGTTCCTTTGTCAGTAGTGTCTTCAGCTATTAAGTAAACTTGCATGGTTTTAAAATAACTCCCACTTTACCTATAAGCTAAGAGAAAGCAAGTAAAGTCCCAAAATCATTAATTTAGTCATATTAGTAATTAGTGCAAAGCAGGACTTACCATGAGTAAAACATAATATGGATCCTTAATTAGACTCCAATTATCAATATTCTCATTGTAAAATGAAGCTGGACAATGTATATCCCCACTTGTCTCGGAGTGTTTTGAGGCTCAAAGAATATACTTTTTAATTCCTGGCAATGCCAAGATAATGTGCTCTGATACCACAGTTTGTCCTCAGAGAATTTCCCCGAACTTGAAATAATCCAGATGGCAAAGAGTCTTCGCGGTTTCTCAAGGGAGAGGAGACTGGCCTTCTTAGCTATCAAAGCCTTTATTCTCTCTAATGATTCACTTCCTAGAGCTGATCTGACCCCTTAAGGCACATTGTCTCTTAGATTTACCCCCTACCCTGCAAGTCAGTGGAGCTTATAACATAATTTGGATGAAGCTTTCCTCTACCCTCTGGGTGACCTTAGAGCATGAATCTGGCCCTGGTCCTCTTTGGAGCTGGGTTCTAATCCCCCCAACCCACCACAAAAGGCTGGCCTCTGAAACTACTTCGTTCCCACCTTCTCCGTTCTAAGCAATGCCTCCTCAGGCTGACTGTGCTGAAACGTGTTCTTTTCCTGCTGGATTTGTAGCAGTGGGCGTTACTGCTTTCAGTGTGGAAACGTGAGGTGAGCCATTTCCTAGTCATTCTGATCTGGCAGAACTCGCCAACAGTAGTAGAAAGCATTTCAAGATTATTCACAATTATCAAGTTTGAATTGATAATCCATTGGCCATGTGTTTATTTAAAACCACTAGGATGTCATCTGTTTGGAATGGTTGTTCCGTCCTGATTGGGGGTTAACTTGACACCACCTACCAGCTCTACAATCCTGGACAAGTCAGCGAGCCTTGGAATCAGTGTCCTTTTCTGCAAAAATGCAAGGAGTTAGGATAAAATGCTACAAGTGTGTTGTTGCTGTGAGTCAGCTCTGGTACAACATCTGCCATATAGTAGATGCTCAACAAATGTGGAGGTTGTAGAAGCGATTGTTGCGTACTTGTGCGAACCATAACTAAGCATTATAAAGAAATGAGTCCTTGTGCACCTTATAACTTCTGTTCTTTCTGCCCTACAGTGCGGGGTCTGTAAAGGACAGCTTGGAGATGCAGTGAGTGGGACGGATGTTAGGATTCGAAATGGTCTTCTGAACTGTAACGATTGCTACATGCGATCCAGAAGTAAGTACCGGGGGGGGGGGGGCAGACATAGGATACCTTGAGACGAGTGTGGTCCTATGCCTTCTACAGGGCCCGATTTAGAAATTCAACTGTTCCTCCTCATTGATTGACACGCCTACCCTGAGGATAGGATTTATTAGCAGGTAGGGAAAAGAAACAATAAGGAAACAACCCGTATTTACCACTTGTTTCTTACTGGAAGTTACTGTTACAGTGTGGCCAAATTCTTTTTTATCCAGAAACATTATTTTTATCCGTTAATACACCAGGGAGGTAAAACCAAGTTCGAGACATTGCTTGAGCTCACCTTAGAGATTTTGGGGAGATAGAAGGAAGATACAAGATCTGTGAAACACTGTTCATTTGTAGAGGCATATCTTTAGAAAGCCAGCACCACTTGGGATGGTGTCAGTGTGAAGAATGGCTCTCCAGTGTTCAGCAACTCAAGCACCGGGTCCTCAATGTCCGCATGCCCTACAGTCAGGAGTTGTATGACATGGTCTGGCTTTGTTGCCAGCTAACGTGAAAGTTCCTTTAGAGCCAAGATGAGGGGTTCTACTTCTCTGGAATCCCTGCCCCATACTCCTTCGAAATGCCTTAGTACGGAAACTGAGCTTAACCAGTCTCTGGGGCCCTGAAGCCCATTCGAGCAGTCCGCCCCTAATCCGGTGTCTGGGTCTCCTACTGTAGACAGTTCACGTTGTTTTTGAGGGCACCAGGGGGCGCTGTTGCCCAGCTGCTGTTTAGAAGATCTGCAACTAGCCAGCCAGTGGCTCATCTCCAAAGTACTGTCCTTCTGGTGGGGAGACTTCCAGCAAATTCATCAGTAGGAATTTCTTCCTTTAAAAACAATGGAGGGAGAGGCGCCTGGGTGGCTAAGTGAGTTAAGCCTCTGCCTTCAGCTCAGGTTATGATCTCAGGGTGCTGGGACTGAGCTCCGCATTGGACCCCCTGCTCAGCGGGAAGCCTGCTTCTCCCTCTCCCTCTCCCCTTGCTTGTGTTCCTTCTCTCGCTGTGTCTTTCTCTGTCAAATAAATACATAAAAATCTTTTCAAAAAGTGAATAAAATAAAAATAAAAACAATGGAGGTGAGGAGTTGAAATTCAAGAATCTTATTTCTCAAAGTAAGTTAAAGAACATCTTTAGGCTTTTTACATGGGTATCTAAATCTGCAAGACTGAAGATTTGAAGAGTGAAATTGAAATTAAGTTGTTTTATTGCTATAAATTTAGTCAGTTAGGGAAGTATATGCCTCTTTTAATAAAATCCTAGGAAATAAGAATTAGATCAAACCCAGGTGGTTTTGATCTATGACAAACATTTGACTTAAAGTCAAAACAATTCCCAATTTTGAGCTGCTGCCCTCAAAACAGAACCATGTATACCACATATTATATATATATATTAATTTTATATAATTATAATATTTATATAGTATATAATATTGATATCAACTTAAGCTATGTGTTATACATGTAAAATATGGTATAAATAGTAAAAAATAACTAAAATGAGCAACAAATGGAAGAGTATACCATGGATGATCCTAAAGTATATATATAGTAAATAAATATATTTATTTTATCTGATTTTTATTTGCTTATTTTTATACATTACAATGGAAAACTAAGCCCTTTTCTCCCATATTCCAAAGTGATTTTAACTATCCTCTTGGACAAATAATACTTTTCTCAACCTCAATGAACCAGATGAATGTGAATCATGGAACCAGAAGAGGGCGCTCTTAGGTTGAAGGACTGTTGAGCCAGATTTCAACTGTACTGGAAATCTGAATTTCTTTCATAATTTAAAGTGCTTGAGGGATATCCACAGAGAACAAACCTGAGCCCACGTCTGGGTTACAGCAACCTGTTTTCATCCAGATTTTTACTTTAATTGAGAGAGTGGGTGATTCATTGTCATTTCTTTTGGAAACGAGCTTTTTGGATCTAGGCCAGCAATTTTCTCTTGTGTATACAAATAAAAAGGACCTTAACTGCTTTTAATTCCAAATCTAAAGACAAGAACCATGGAGTTATAATAGCCTATATGAGGTTACAAATTATAATAGTCTCATAAGATAAAAAAAAAATAAAGTGATTTAGAGGTAGACTAACATGATTTTTAAAATATTTTATTTTATACAAAATACTAGGAAATTCTTTTTTCTTTGGATACTAAGAAGAAAGCAAGAAGGCATATTACTTCTCTGCCTAGATGATGTCTATAGACATTCAAAGGAATGAGTCAATAAAATTATAAATGGTATAAGGTTAGAAAATAGGGTTGTTTAGGGAGACACCGAATTAAAAGTGAAAGTCTCCAAAATTAACCACTGTAATCACTTTCTAATTATTTCTTAGAGAGAAGGTTAGAATGTACATTTGTATGTGTGTACACACACACATACACACACACACACACACCATATGTGTGCGATACATCTACCCACCTATGTTCTGTTTTTTTATTTCACGAAGATAATCACATAGTGTCCTTTACTTTTGTTGCTCTTGTGTTTAATTTAATGATATATTATGGCAATTTTTCTTTTGGTCATTTTCTCATATAACATTCTTTCTCCCCATGCTTTTAGATGGCTTTTTAGTACCCGAATACAGTCCCATTGTGTGGACTTGCCGTAATTACAGACTATTCTCTGTGCATGGGCACTTCAGTTGTTTCCAGTGTTTTAATATGTTCTGGGTAAAGGCCTCCGTGGACATCCACGTACAGATGTCCTCATGAACAGTCGAAAGCATTTCTGTAGGGTAGATTCTGAGCACTGGGACTGCTGAGTTAACAGTCATGTGCTTTTAAAATTTTCAGACAACTTGTCTAATTATCTTCCAGAAAAGTGCACTCTCCCTGCAAAGTCCGTAAGAGAGCCTCTTTCTCTCTCCATGCCTGTGTCAGTTCTGGATCACATCAGACTTTTAAAATTCCTACTGTGTTGCATGGGGAAGGGAAAATTGCATTGTTTTGACCTGTATGTCTTTAAGTGAGTTTGAACATCTTGTTTATGGACCATTTCTATTTCTTTTTTGCTATTAAAAAAAAATGTATCTTTCTTCTCTATCCTTTGCCCATGGTTCTGCTAATACTTGATTTGTAGTTCTTTTAAAGTAAAGACATTTTCCCTTGATTTTATATTTGCTGCTTATTGCCATTGTCATTGGTCTTTCTACTTCGTGAACTTTTTTTCATAGAAAAGATTTTCATGTAAAGTAATTAAACATATCTTTTTTCAATCTTTCCTTTTTGGATTCTGGGTTCTGTGTCCTGCTTAGAAAAACTTTCACTACTTCAAGGATTTAGCTGGGATTTCTCCCAGAATTATTCTTTATTTTCTCTTTCACATGAAACTACGTGATCATCACAAATATATTTTGGGACAAGAACTGAGATAGATATCCAATCTTTTTTTCCCCCCAGTTACAAGTTGTGCAAATTTAACTGAAGAATCCTTTTTTTTTTTTTTCCCATTAATTTGAAATGCCAGCTTTCTCATAAATGGAGTTCCCCATAGGTATTTGGATCTATTTCTAGATGTTTTATTATGTCTTATTAACCTACTAATTCTCAAGTGTTGAATAGTTTTAATTATTATAGCTTCTTAATATGTTTTCATATTGAGTAATAATGACTACTTTCTTTCCAGTTGTTTTTTCCTAACTCTTCTTTCATGTTTATTTTTCCAGGTAGATATTAATATTATATTGGGGCTAAACTTAACACATGACAGGGATAATGACCAGCATATCTGAGAATAGTGCTCATTTCTTTCTTGGTGTCAGAAGAAACAAATGTATTAGCTTAAATGTGAATCAGTGGAGGAGATAATAGTTGGCTCGAGAAGTATAAATATAGTTGAATTGTTTGAGTATATCCCAGATGCAATTTTTTTAAAAAGTCAGAATGAAGAGAAATGGCTAAAAATCATTTTTCTTTCGTTTTTATCTGATTCTTATATGAGTTGGGTGGGGATGGGTAGATGGAAGGGGTGGTTTACATCATAGGCGTTCTAAGTGAAACAAAATGATTTCATTGTGTGGAATAATAAAGCCTGGATGTATAATCCTATTTCCTTCAAGTAACTAGTCACATTTAAATGAAATTTTTCTGTTGGAGGGGAGAAATTCCATAACAGCATATTAAAATGCAATTCCTAAAAGCAATGTAAACAGTTTTTAAGTTCATATGTAAATGGGAATGGAAGTGCAAAACAAATCACCTGCCACAAATCAAGCCTTCACGTGGCTAACTTGTGCCATTTGTGCTTGGGTATTGGGTGACTGTGTCTCTGTGTCGGATGATTCCGTCATTCATTCTGGTGAAATGCATTTATTGCAAAATCTCCAGGGTCTTTTCCAGTGTTGCGATTGTCTCATTACCACTCTAGTGCCTCCAACGAAAGAGAAACTTTGTGAAGGTTTCTGCAGGAAATACGGAATCCAAACCATCCTTCTAGATGGAATTGCCAGATAAAATAGAAGATGCCCCCATTAGAATGTTTTTGCCCTATTAAATTTGAATTTCAGATAAACAATGATTTTTTTTTTAGTAACTGTACCCAAATATTCCATGGTCAGGATTTAGCACAAGTATATCTCAAATAGCACATAGGATATACTTATACTAACAAAAAAATTATTATATTTTAATTTGTTGTTTACCTGAAACTCAAATTTTGTTGGGTGTTCTGTGTTTTTATTTACTAAATCTAGCAAATATGTATGAGTCCATATGTAGATCCCATGTCACATTCCCCTGGCTGCAATGTATTTATTCTTCTAGAAACCAAAACCTAAAGGACCAGAAAAGAGAGAATGTTTTCTTGCTTATTTGCCCCTAGAAGACAAGGCAGGGAGTTTAACAAAGATCATTTGGCTTAAGGGTGAAATCCAGAGGATTTCAACCAAACTTGACAGGGCAGATGAATCCCCAGGACTCCTTGTTACATTCTGGGATGGAACTCAGGAGTGCCCTGTCTGACCACCTACTGGTGACGCCAGTACTTCTCTTCCCTGGGCCACACTTGGAGCAGCAGAGGGGGACAAATCCCCGCTCAGAGGGAGAAGAGATTTGGGCAGAGGTCATTACCAGTGCCCTGAGGCAAGAAGTGTTGCGTCCTCTAACCAAATACTACCCCGTGTTCTTTGTCGCAGGTGCTGGCCAGCCCACAACATTGTGACGCGCTTTTCAAGCTTCCAGATCACTCACCGTTTCTTTCTGGAGGGTGTCCCCGGCGACCATTTCACCAAATCCCAAGTGTGGGGGCTCCTTGGCATTTACCTAATTTCGGAAAGGCTGTTCTAAAAGATGGTATCTGTTCTTCTGTAGCACAGTGTTTGCATTCTTCCTGGTTTTCCGTTTTGGTTTTGATTTTTGTTTTCTTTTGGTTTTGCATTTGCACAGTATATACAAACGAATAAATACAGTGTCGTGATCCTGTAGTTCACACGAAGGTCTTACCGTGGGCCAACAGGCTCATGGTTTCAAATGGGTTCTTCTCTTCTCTGAGAGTTCCTGAGATGAATGAGGCAATAAACTTGTTTCGTTGTAGTATTTTTAGGAATTAAACACTTCATGTTTACAGAATTGAGCTGCAGAAAGTGCAAGACATGCCAATTTGAGATGTGTCATCTTCTACGATGGAAGCCTAGCATTCATGCATTTCAGAAACTAAAAATCACACTGTAGAGCTCTGAGCTATAACTTGTTTTTAACGCAGAGACGCTAGTCTGATACTACATACTGTAATCCCGAGACATCTCTTACTTACCTTTGGAGGTGGAAGTCCTACCAATAAATTATTGCACCATTAGTGTTAGATTTTGTGTGCTTTGGAAGTTCTGTCATTCACAGAGGCTGGTCCGTTAAATAAAGCAAACCCTTGCAGTATCAGCTCAACTTACTCTATGGGGACACTGCCCAAGGGTAGGAAGAAACCATAGGAAAATATTTCAGTCATCGTCTCCAAAGTTCTTACCAAAATCTGTGAGAAAGTTTTATCTCCAGAAGAGTGGTGGGTCAGTGAGAGCCGGGAGGGTTTTGGTGCTTGCTTCTCTTCAGGCTGTAGATCAAATAAGAGACTCCGTGTGAGGCCTTTGGAAGCTGCCACCAAGATTAGTCCATCATGAAGTGTGACCCGGGCTCACCCTTGCCTACAAGTTCTTCTTGAGGGCCCGAAGGTGTCTAAAGCAAAGCATTAAGACCCTCCTCCTAGAACCCAATGACATATGTCGTCATGAGCCACCAACGAGCGATCAGCAAGAAGAACTTCCAACTCACAGTGCACCCGGCCCACCGCAGTGGACATCTGCCCTCTCCCGTTCTCCTGGATCACCAACCCTCTTGACTGTTGACAATTCTAGAACTTCAGAGCGGAGCTCTTGTGGAGAGCTGGCTTCCTGTCTGCCCTGTGTGCTGAGTTTCCACTGGCCAAGAAAGGACTCCAGTTACTAAAAAGCATCACGTTTTAGATCTCCAGGCTGTTTTTCTTTAAGACTGGGGAAAGGGGAACTATTTATTCTGCCTTAAAATGACGGCAAATACGTGAAGATGACATTTTGTGAATGTAGACTATGGATATACTCCTAATAGGTTAATGTAGTCATACAAGGAGATTAAGTAGATGTTTTTCTGTTTATGTAAGCAATAATTTTTTTTTCCTGTGTCTTATTGAGTAGGGCTAGCAATTATTTATTTACATGCTAGACTGTTCTCTGCATGCGGGTTCCATGTAAGTGCAGAAATTCCCTCAGCCACTGGAGGTAATTTGACCATCTTGTCATTTGGAAGAGCTGTTGTTAGATTGGAATTTACACATCATTTCATTAAAAAATTGTGCCTTAGAAAATGCGAAGCTGTTGCACATAGTTAGTGATGAACTCTGGATACAGTATGTTGAAGAGAGGTGAAGTCACTTCCAAGTCATGAAGACTTCTCGTGGAGGTGTTCGCTGTTTTACAGGAAAAAAAAAATTAAAAAAAAAGAAAAAGAAAAATAGAAAAAAAATTTAAAAGTTTTGAAAATGTACAGATTAAGTTCAATATTTTGATTAACCACTTGCATGTTTTATTAAATATTTTGATAATGTGGATGTTTACACTTTGCATGATATTAGCAGAGTACTTTGCCACAAATAATGCACAAAACATGTACAATATGATCATTCATAACCGATTTTTATAGAATACTTTTTACATGTGTAACTCCATCTGTTATGTAAGGACTATATGAATAATGCACATTCTCTTCTGGTTTCACAAACCCATTTATACATATTTCTTAGTGAGCCTCATTGTACATGTATTGAAGCCTGAATCAAGTCAAGAAAAATAAAGCCCCATTCTCCAGCTGCGAAATGTGCTCTCCCATAATGAACAATAGTCACCAGCACAGAATAATCTCCAACATTTTCTAAATTCTAATTGCCAACTGTTTCTATTTATATTTGATTTCTATTTCATTTGGAGTCTGTTACATGGCATCTCAGGCAGACTAGATCTTGTTTTTTCCAATGCAGCATAGCGAGTATGATCTATTTCTTTTCAAATAATCTTTGAGATCCCGGGGAAGGGGGGGAAGCTCTGCTCTGTTGAGCTACGATGGAAATGCGCTTGTTTAAAAAAAGCAGATGAGGCAAGTGAGTGATTTATTGTTCTTGAGGAAATATACGATTTTCCCCCTCATGCTCCAAAAGCTAGTCCTTTCTCTTTATTAAGAAAAAATGAGTAACCCTTTGTTTTTCACTAACTAGCAATCCATGTCATTTCCTCATTCTTTCTACGTAGTGTTATTAAGGCAAGACCTATTCTAGTTATCTATACACAGTGTAAGACGTAACAAACTGAAATGATCCACCTCATATGTGAGTCCGTCCGAAAGGTGTTACTGCTCTGGGTGGGCCAATGTTCTCTATCAGTTATACTAACCTTCATTTAAAAATATTTATTCTAAAATGCCTCTGAGAAATAGTTAAAAAAAAAAAGAAAAATTAAAAGTTGTCTAAAATGCAACAGCTTTTATAGTAAATGTACATTTATAAATAAAATACTCAAATCAACTTTGTACTCTATTAATTGGGAGGGTAGGGAGGAGGGGGTCAGCTTTTGGACTTGGGGAAGAGAGAATCAGGCTCTCTCCATTGTAGCTTCGGGTCTGGGGTTATGTAATCGGATGTTGGCCATGAAGCATGTTTGCATATGCATCTTGTTCCATTTTTGAGGTCAGCTGTTTAAGGCAAATCGAACTTAGCAGCTGGTTGTAGGAGTCACTAAGGCATTGCCTTCCACGGAAGGATTCAGACTCCTTGAGCTGAGACACACAGTCACCAGGAGAGACCCTGCAAATGCCAGTGGAAATTATCTGAAACAACCAAATGCTGGAGTGTTTCCAGCACTGGCCAGAGAGAACTAAACCAACCCCTTGAAGTCGCTAGATTCTGCCCCTGTCCTTAGCGCTTCTCCAATGTTCTTCTCACTGTCTCCATATACTCATTTCACTGACGGCTTTTTTCTCCATTGTTGAACCAGGAAATTTGCTGCAAAACAGAGGCTTCCTTCTGATGCCATGAACTTTCCACAATACATATGGACCTTGCTTGGCCCTCTGTCCCAGATTTGTAAGTTGTGCTGCTAAAAGCAAGCAAATTCTGTGAAAGCTCCCGTTGCTCTAAGACACAGTGTTCTAATTGCTACCACGGATTAGTACTCTGGTTCTTTTTGCCAAGTGCGGTAGGCAGCTAGTGTTTGCCACCCTTTCCATAGATAAGTGACTTCTTTCCCTTGCCTGAGAGAGTTTGAGTAGCTCTCAGAGCGGTGGCCTATATCCATCCTTACTTAAATGAGATTCCATTCCAATACAAAGAGAAGATTGTTATCACATGTGCTCTCTGGAGAATGTCTTTACCAAAAGAATAACATTCTACCTCAGACCTGCTGGACTGGCTTGCTTTCCACAGACTTGCTTCAAGACCTAAGGACTTCTTGGTAAGGTCCAAATTTAGACCACAAAGGACCCCGCCCCATCCTTTGACATGATCAGAGTCTGGAGGTTACAAATCAAGTGACCGGAGGGACCAGTTATGTACTGTAGGAACCAAAAGTGGGGAATAGATTGGTGTAGACTATAGCAAACGGGCAAAAGAACAGTTCTGTCTCAAGAAAGGCGGCTACCTGACTCCAAGCAATTGTTTGCATATGAAATCTGCAGCCTTTTAAATGTTAACAACAATTCAAAACACTTCCCAATGTGCACCAAGCCAACTTGTGAGACACCCCCTAAAATACATCTGCAAGTCTAAGTTTGTCCTCAGGCCACCCGTTTACAACCCACAGTTAATCTTCTCTAGGCTTTTCCGTCAGCTGCTACACACTTGCTTTCCTAAGTGTCATTTCCTTTGACAAACATACGGAGAAACGATTGAGGAAAATACTTACTTTCGGAGGGTCTTGGTTCCTTCCAAGAAAGAAGCTCAAAGAGCTGTCAATTGGCCAGTTGTGTTGCTATGATTCGTAATACTTTCGGGCAGCATTGTTCGTGTATTGTCCCCAAAGACGGCTATTTTAGAAGCCCCCTTGTTCAGCGTTTTCCCGAACCACGCCCTTCCCTTAATAGTTCTTCCAAGTGACTCGAAATCACAGGAAAATGTTTATATATAACAAAGTAGAACTTTTCCTAAACTTCTTGAGCATTATTTCATCAAAGGTGGTTGTGCCAGCATCGTTTCGTTTATCAAAAAGCATTTTGGGGACGCCTGGGTGGCTCAGTGGGTTAAGCATCTGCCTTCAGCTCAGGTCAGGATCTCAGGGTCCTGGGATCGAGTCCCACATCAGGCTCTCTGCTCAGTGGGGAGCCTGCTTCTCCCTCTGCCTGCCGCTCCCCCTGCTCATGCTCTCTCTCTGACAAATAAATAAATAAAATCTTTTTAAAAAGCCAGCATTTTGGGCATGTATATATACATCTTGTTATTCCATAGACGAGAAATGAGGTATAATAGGAATAAGTGACTTATTCTGGATGAGTATAAGATTTTACATAATTGTGTATTTCATCAACCGTCTCCAATCAGCGGTGACTAGGTTAACTTCCTATTCAACTGTGCTTGGCTCTCGTGTTTGGGACCTCACACGAGACCAACAGGGGACCTCACACGAGACAAACAAGCTCTGAGCAGAGCTGGCATTTGGCAGAATTTATTCGACACTCAAATGGGGGAGCAGAACATTCTTTTTTTTTTTTTTTAAGATTTATTTATTTATTTAACAGAGAGAGATAGAGAGAGAGAGATCACAAGTAGATGGAGAGGCAGGCAGAGAGAGAGAGAGGGAAGCAGGCTCCCTGCTGAGCAGAGAGCCTGATGTGGGACTCGATCCCAGGACCCTGGGACCATGACCTGAGCCGAAGGCAGTGGCTTAACCCACTGAGCCACTCAGGCGCCCCAGAACATTCTTTTTATAGTGAATGTATACTTAAAAATTCTCAAATGGACTTAGAATTCCATTTTTACCCCCTAGGATTTGATTTCTTTCTCTGAGAAGACAGACAAGAGCTGGTCTTTGGGACATGACTTTGGGCATCTTAGCATTTGCTGGAACGGATGCTAAAGGGTCTCTCCAGCAGAGCCCCAATGATCTCTGCCCTGACACACGACACTCCCAAAGCCCCTCTACCCTCCCCAAATCTGGTCTCCAGAGCTGGGAAAAAGTAGCCTGCCTGATAACATGTTTGTCCAGCCCAACTTCTGTTTCACAATGGAACCTCCACTTTCTCAACCTCAACAGCAAAGGCCTGAACAAAGGAAGGGTCTCTTTCTAACCACTCCAATGGGGAGATGACCCTGAGGGCACAGCGCAGTGATTCCTATGTCACAATATTATTTCACTGCTAATAGATTCACTGACAACACTAAATCAAGGCATTTCAATTTTCCAGCAAGAATAATGACATTATCCAAGGAAACCTGGTTTCTTTATTGTCCGCCAAGGAGCCAGAGAATTTTTTCAGTGAGCCCCATTGGTTTAGAAAATACTGTGGCAGGAGGGGGTGTCTGGGTGGCTCAGTGGGCTAAAGCCTCTGCTTTTGGCTCAGGTCATGATCTCAGGGTCCTGGGATCAAGCCCCTCATCGGGTTCTCTGCTCATCAGGGAGCCTGCTTCCTCCTCTCTCTCCGTCTGCCTCTCCGCCTACTTGTGATCTCTGTCTGTCAAATAAATAAATAAAATTAAAAAAAAAAAAAGAAAATACTGTGGCAGGAAAGTGACTGAAGTATAACTCTAGGAAGCCCCATAAACATTTCATGAAGCACTACACTCCCACTCTCCATGAGCCAGCATGAATTACTATCCCAAGCTCGATCCTGGAGCATTGAGCAGTTCCTTCTGAATCCATGAGAAGTTTGGATGGTATTTTGTGTTTTTCAATACTTTGAAGATTGAGAAGCTACACCTTGTTTATATGATAACACTCTGGGAAACAAGTGGAGTGTTTGGCTAAATGTAGAATGCCTATTCTGAGATGATCCAAGAAAGTTTGAAAAGGAGGACTAATCAAAGTAATTTGCCTTACCAAACAGTAAAATTTACAACAAAGATAAAAATAAACAAGTACATATCTCAGGCAAGAATTAATAAACTAATCATAATTAACACAGCAAAGTGTATGGCCCAGAAATAGACCCAAATAAGCATGAAAATTTTAGTGTATAATAATAATGGTATCATAAATCAGTGGATACAGGAGGAATAGTTAATTAATGTCACCTCTTCACAATAAAATTAATCTCAGATGAATTAGAGTGTTAAGTTAAAACAACAAAAGAATGATAGGTTTTAAATATGTTTAAATATGTAATAAACGGAATTTTAGGCAAAATTTAAAAGTGATGAAAAACTTGGGTTAATATTCCCAACAAATAAGCCAAAAGGTTAATATCTTCAACATATGAAGTCCTTTGCAAATCAATAGAAAGTGGGCAAAGGAACCTTAAAAAGCTGGGCAGAAAAGAAATATAAATGGCCAGTAAACACGAAAAATAATGTTCAACTGTACTGGTGATCAAAGAAAAGTAAACTAAAGCAACAGTAAAACAAGACTCTCCCTACAACCCCCAAAACAGAAAGTCATTCAATTATATTAAGAACTTAAAACTTCCATATCACAAAAAGAAAGTTTTTAAAAGGCTAAAAACCAAGAGAAGTTTTGTCACAGGTACAACCAAAAGAGAATTAGTATCCAAACTGTATAAGGAACTTGAAAGTATCAATAAGGAAAATACAAACAGATCAATTTTTAAAATGGACCAAAAAATGAAAAGTGATATCATAGAAAATATGAACAACCAAAAAAAGCAAAAATATATTCAATTGCATTAAGAAGAAAATGCTTATGAAAACCATTATGAATGTCATTTTATGCACACTGAATTGACAAAAATTTAAAACTTTGATGACACCAATAATTAGTGAAGATATGAAGCAATGGAAACTCAAACACTACTGATAAAAATGTATAAGGTAAGAAGTTAACATTCAAAATATGTAAAGAACTTAAACAACTCAACACTATAAAAACAACTAATCTGATTTAAAAATGGATGGAGAATCTAAACAAACATTTTTTTCATAGAAGACAGGCAGATGGCCAAAAGACACAGGAAAAGAGCTTAACATCACTCATCATTTTCCTAATCTCATTTCCTATCTCATTGAGCTATCAGCTCACACCTGTCAGAATGGTGAAAATAAAACAACACTTAGAAACAAGTGTTGGTGAGGATGTGGAAAAAAGAAAACCCTCAAGCACTGTCAATGGGAATGCAAAATGGTGCAACCACTGTGGAAAAGAGTATGGAAATTTCTCAAAAAAATTAAAATTAGAACTACCAGATAATCTGGTAATTCCACTACTGGATATTTATCAAAAAAACAAAAAACAAACAAACAAAGAACACTAATTGGAAAAAATGCACTGATCCTTATGTTTATTTACATATACATGACCCCTATGTTATCATTTACAATAACCAAAATACAGAAGCAACCCAAGCATCCATTAATAGATAAATGGATAAAGAAGATGTACTTTATGCACATACATGCGCGTGCGCACACACACACACACACACACACACGCACACAGGCAGGAATATTACTCGGCCATTAAAAAGAACAACCAGTTGGGTGCCTGGGTGGCTCAGTGGGTTGAGCTGCTGCCTTCGGCTCAGGTCATGATCTCGGGGTCCTGGGATCGAGTCCCGCATCGGGCTCTCTGCTCAGCAAGGAGCCTGCTTCCTTCTCTCTCTCTCTCTGCCTGCCTCTCAGTGTACTTGTAATTTTTCTCTGTCAAATAAATAAATAAAATTGTTAAAAAAAAAAAAAAAACAACCAGCCATTAGCAACAACATAGATGGACCTAAAGTAAAATAAGTCAGCCAGAGAAAGGAAAATACCATATAATTTCACCCCTATATGGATTTGAGAAACAAAAGAAATAAATTTTAAAAAAAGAAAAAAAGATTTAAAAAAAGAAAAACCCCACTATTAAATTGAGAGAACAAAATGGTGGTTGCCAGATTGCAGAGGGGGTGTGAAATAGATTTTTTTTCAAAGATTATATATTGGGGGCGCCTGGGTGGCTCAGTGGGTTGAGCCTCTGCCTTCGGCTCGGGTCATGATCTCAGGGTCCTGGGATCAAGTCCCCGCATAGGGCTCTCTGCTCAGCAGGGAGCCTGCTTCCTCTTCTCTCTCTGCCTGCCTCTCCGCCTACTTGTGATCTCTGTCTGTCAAATAAATAAATGAAATCTTTAAAAAAAAAAAAAGTCAATATCAAAGATTGTATATTGGTAAATAATTCTACATTAGCTTAATGAAACTGATGAAGCTCATACCCCTTAATGTAGCAATTTCACATGTGAAACATAACTACCTTAGCCTAAACTCTAGAGAAACTCAAACTTTCACAAATGTCCTCCATGAGACATGTTCAAGAATGACCCTCACAGCACTGTTTGGATATAAATTATGCCATCACATTTTAGCAGTGAAAAATGAGCAAACTGCAAAGTATACACAAACATTTGGATGAATCTCAGGAAAAATAATAGGTTAAAATAACAAGGTGCCATGTGCTTAATTGGACAGCACATATACCAAAAATAACAAGACACCCCATATGACATACATTGTGACACCATTGATGTAATGTCCAAATACAATAGGAAACCAAGCATTGGGGCACCTGGGTGGCTCAGTCATTAAGCATCTTCCTTCAGCTCAGGTCATGATCTCAGGGTCCTGGGATAGAGCCCTGCATCAGGCTCCCTGCTCCATGAGAAACCTGTCCTCCCTCTCCCACTCCCTCTGCTTGTGTTCTCTCTCTCATGTGTCTCTCTCTGTCAAAAAAATAAAATAAAATAAAATCTTAAAAAAGAGAAAACTAAGCATTAAGGTCTCCTGGGAGGCACATAATATGTGATAAAAGTAAAGCAAAGCAAAGCAAAAGAATAATACAAAATTCAGAATTTGGGATCAAAGTGGGGGAATGCTATCAAGGAGTGCTCATGGGAGTATCAACGTTATTGCCTTTTTATTTTCTATCATTCATAAGTTCTGTTTTGAGTACCTTCAGCTTTACCAGGTATTACCAAACTGCGGTTTGTTTTGTTTTGTTTTGTTTTGTTTTGTTTAGAGGGAGTTCATGCAAGGCTGGGGGGAATGGGGGAGGAGGAGAAGAGAGAATCCTGAAGCAGACTCCCTGCTGAGCAAGGAGCCCAGTGTGGGGCTCAAACCCAGGACCCTGCGGTCATGACCTGGGCTGAAATCAGGGGAGTAGGAAGCTCAACTGACTGAGCCACCCAGGTGCCCCACCAAACTGCTTTTTAAAGCGATTGTTTCTGGTAACCTAATAACGATGTGTGGAAGATCCATTCCCTCCATCATACCCAAAACTTACTATGTCAGTCTTCTTAATTTTTGCCGGTCTGGTGGAAGAAAAATGGTGCTTCATCATTTTGATTAGCATTCCCCCAGCTATTGGTAAAACTGAGCATATTTTCACATCTTTATTGGATGGTTCAGTTTCACTTCTGTGAATTGTCCATTCATTTCTTTTGCCAATTTTCCTATTTAATTGCTTTTCTTTCTTTATTACTTTTTAGGGATTTTGTGAAGATTCTAGATTCGACTCCTTTATCAATCACATGCATTGCAAATGCTTCTCTCCATCTGTGGCTTGTCCTGTGAATTTCATCATGTCTTTCAACAGTCGATTTTTAATTTGACATAGTAAATAGATGAATACTTGTACACGTTTTGTGCTTCTTGAGTCCCATTCCAGAAATCCTTCACTACAATTTTATAAATCTATTCTGCTACCTACTCTTAAAATTTTTTAAAGTTTTGAATTTCACACTCAAATCTTAATCAAGTAAAGAAGGGTCTAGTGTTTCTTCCCTTTGGATAGTCTGTTTTCCCAGAAACAGTTATGAAATAATTCATCTTTTGTTCTACTGATTTGTAATGTCACTTCTGTGAGGGGCTATTTTGCATAAATCTGAGAGTCTGTTTTCAGACATTTTTCCATTCCATTTGGTCTATTTGTCTATCCCTACACCAATACCACACTTCTTAATTAGTATATTTTGAGATGAAGGCTTGATACATGGAAGGGCAAATTTCCTTTTTTTCTCAAAATTGTCTTGGTCATTTTGGGACTTTACTCCTCCATATGAATTTTAGGGTAAGCTGTAAAGTTTCTCTAAACTACCTCTTGGGATTTTGATTAAAATCTAACTTAAAGACCATAATTTTTTAATTGTTTTTGTTAGTATACAAAAATACCACCTTTTTTAATGTTTCTCTTGGACCAGCAACTTTGTGGCACTCTCTTATTAGTTGTAACATTGATTGTTTCTCAGGCATCTTTTCTATAGTCAATCATCATCTAAAAAAAAAAAAAAAGATTATTCTGTGTCTTTCCAATTACATCTTCATTTTTTCATGTGTTATTGTATTGTTAAGATGACTAGTAAATGATGATAATGAGTATCCTTGTCTTATAGTTATTTTCTAAATCATTTCATTTTTAAACTTTACTTATTGTTAATACTTATTAGTGAAGTATAATTAACATACAATGTTATATTAGTTTCAGGTGTACAGCATGGTGATTTGACAATTCTATATATTATTCAATATATCCTACAGTAAGTGTAGTCATGTCTCCATATAATGTTATTACAATATTATTGACTATATTCAGTGTGCTTTTGCACTTTTGTACTAAAATCACACTTAGTTATATTAGCAAAACAATTAGACATTCTAGATATCTAGCAATAGAGAAATAGTTGTGAAAATAATGGTATATCATTCTAATAACATACTACCATTGGAAAACTGCATTTTCAAAAACATTTCATTTACATTGTTAAAATACCAAATGGGGACATGGGTGGCTCAGCCGGCTAAGCATCCCCACTGATGATTTCCTGTCAAGTCACGATCTCAGGGTCAGGAGGTTGAGCCCCTGTCAAGCTCCACACCCAGCGAGGAGTCTGCTTGAGATTCTTTGCATCCCTCTACCCCTACCCCGGCTCATGCTCTCCCTCCCTAAAATAATAATAAATAAATAAATCTTTAAAAAAAAAAAACACTGCACTAAAATACTACATTAAAAAGCTGTGGTATCTTGGGCTCCCTGCTCAAGGGGGACTCTGCTTCTCCCTCTCCCTCTGGCCTTCCCCTCTGCTCATGCTCTCACTCTCTTTCTCAAATAAATAAATAAAATCTTTTTTAAAAAGCCATGATAGCAAACGATACATATGATTCATTTTTTTTTAATTGTTAAAGATTTTATTTATTTGATAGAGTCACAGCGAGAAAGGGAACACAAGCAAGGGGGTGTGGGAGAGGGAGAAACAGGCTTCCCGCCAAGTAGGGAGCCCGATGCAGGGCTCGATCCCAGGACCCCAGATCATGATCTGAGCTGAAGACAGATGCTTAATGACTGAGCCACCCAGGTGCCCTAAGATTCAAGTTTTTATAAGTAAAATATATGACACATGTTTTGTATTCTATACATTACCCAAGTGTCCCCAGCTTTCAAGACTTAGAGCATTGAGTTTCCTCATAATATCCAAATATAAATCCATGCCCCATCCTACAGGTCTCTGGGAAGTCGGGTCCTCTCTTCGGTTACTTGTGATGACCTTCAGCGTGTCCCGGTTGTGGTTTTCCACCTTCCACCCTTCCACAGCTGCCACCGATTCTTCAGGCTCTTATGCCTATTTCATCATTCTTTTGATACTTAAGCCCCAAACATGGTCACAACCCATCGCTTCTTTATTCTTCAGGCACCAGCTTACAGAGGACTCCTGTGGCTTAATCAGCTTAAGTATGGCTTAAGGATAGCATAGCCAAATCACAAGGCCAGAAAGAAAACACCAAATTACAATTCATGTGTCATCACTCTTAGAATCCATTGGCCATGGGGCACGTGGGTGGCTCAGTGGGTTAAAGCCTCTGCCTTCGGCTCAGATCATGATCTCAGGGTCCTGGGATCGAGTCCCGCATCGGGCTCTCAGCTTGGCAGGGAGCCTGTTTCTTCCTCTTTCTCTGCCTGCCACTCTGCCTACTTGTGATCTCTCTCTGTCAAATAAATAAATAAAATCTTAAAAAAAAAAAAAAAAAAGAATCCATCGGCCACACCTGTTCACAGGGAGCCATGTCTTTCCCTCCTCCTTGGCTGTGGCCTCTGGCCAGCTGTGGCCTGAAAGACACACTCAACTGGAGTGTGTGCTCTTTCACTCCATCTCTCTTCCCCCCTTTCCCCATTCCTGCCCCCTGGAATTCTCCCCTTATATACAAACATGCTAGAGGAATGAGGTCAAGTCAGTCATTATCGTAATGATTTCTTACAGCCGCCCTCAGCCCATAGTGAAAGCAGCCTTTACCTTACCAAATGTCTCAGTGAACAACACCTCAACCTAAAGAAGGAGCACAGACTCTGGAGTTGGAAAGACCAAGTTCAGAGACTAGCTCTACCACTTATTACTCATGACCTTGAGCAAGTTGTTTATCCACTCTGTGCGTTAGACATGAGGCGTCATAGAACATACAACATAATGTTATTGTGAGAATTGAATCGGGGAATGTATTTAAAATAGGACATATTCGGGGCACCTGAGTGGCTAAGTGGGTTAAGCCTCTGCCTTCAGCTCAGGTCATGATCTCAGGGTCCTGGGATCGAGCCCCACATTAGGCTCTCTGCTCAGCGGGGAGCCTGCTTCCTCCTCTCTGCCTGCCTCTCTGCCTACTTGTGATCTCTGTCTGTCAAATAAATAAATAAAAATCTTTTTTAAAAAATGGGACATATTCTAGCATATAAAAAAGGTTCACAGTTTCCATTAGCATTGGTATTACCATATGTTGGTAGTAATATAATGCAAGTTATAGCAATAAAATTACTCTACCAGTAGGGCTACAGTATGGGAAAAAACAAAAACAAAAACCTCCTGCTGAACTTGTATCTTTATGGCTAGACAGTCTTATCAGGATAGCTCTTCTGAGAAAAGAGAGTCTACCCCCAAAACAAACTCCAGCCTACATCATGAGGGCCGCCGAGAGTGCAGAAATACTCGCAAACCATTGTGCAAAAGAAATATGTACCAACTCAGAAGGAAATAAAATACTGAAATGGATAAACAAAATACTGATAGCAGTTACTTGTGATTAGTGAGATTATGGGTGGTTTTATCCTATCTGCAGGCTTTTGTGTGTTTTTTTTTTTTTTTTTTTTTTTTTTTAAGATTTTATTTATTAATTTGACAGAGAGAAATCACAAGTAGACAGAGAGGCAGCCAGAGAGAGAGAGAGAGGGAAGCAGGCTCTCTGCCGAGCAGAGAGCCCGATGCGGGACTCGATCCCAGGACTCTGAGATCATGACCCGAGCCGAAGGCAGCGGCTCAACCCACTGAGCCACCCAGGCGCCCCGGCTTTTGTGTGTTTTGCCCACACTGACCATCTATTGCTTTTACAATATGAAAAAATAAGAACATTACAAAATACGGACAAAAGCCTTCTTCTAAATCCACACCAGATAAGACAGTTTATTAGAATTTATTCAATCACGAAATTCTATAGTGAAATGTAGTCTCGGCTTAAACAAAGGGAGAATTCATTTTGGTATTTTGTCCTGACAGAGCCCTGCCATCGTGTGCCCCTGTTACTGTTCTGGGAGCGGCCTGCAAGCCTTAGAGCTGCAGCCCCTTCGTGCCTTGATTAGAGATCTATACCCTTGGGGCTGACTCAGATCTGAACGTGAACTTGTAGCCGACACCAGATCCTCATCTCCATTTGCAGCTTACGTGTGTCGCATCCACCGGCGCCTTCCAAGTGGGTTGCGAAAACCGCTTCCCTAAAGCTTACGTCATTTGTCTAAAACCAGAGTGTTACCCCTTTCCAAGTTTATTATGAACTCGCATTTGCATAGCAGAATGTACTTGGAGATCGGAAAAAGGATCCAGGTAGAGGTTAATGGCAAATGTCCTCTGCCCTCAGAAATACAACAATTAAGATGAATCAGAGGCTTCTGATTCTGAATCAGGTCTGCTCTCCTTGAGAGCCTTTTTCTAGCCTACTAGTCCTTGAAAAAAAAGAAAGGCAAAGCTTTTCTTAATGGGTTCTGTCATGGAACAGAATCCTAGGAACAGCTAATAGCAAAGACTAACAAAAGACGGGCAGGTAAGAGAGTCCTAGAAAACGTGGTAGTTTGACCGGCATGAGCATCTCCCAAAGTATGTTCCTCAGAGGTGTGATATGAAATACTCTTCAAGGAAAGAATTCCATGGTCAAACGTGTGAAAAGTACTGCATATCCTTTCTCTTAGAGATACAGAATACAAATGAGAGGCCTGAGCAGGTCTGCAGTAGGCCCATTTAAATGTATTAAATCTGCATTTTCCTAAATATATTTCATCAGAAAACGCTACTCCAGACTCTCCTCAAAAAGTCTTCTGACACTTGGGTTCCACAGACTACACTTGGGGAAAAATTAATTGAACAATCAATACCTTTGGGAAATCATGCAATTGCCTTGATAATAGGCAGACTTTTTTTTTTTAATTCTTAGACCATTTTTAATTCTTGATGTCCAACCTCGAGAATGGCAGCAATAAATCCAATGGGGATACTTGCATCTGGAACTTATGAAAGTAAGTTCATAAGCGAAGACCGATATGAGGAAGGGCCAGGGCCACTGTGGGAATGGCTGGAATTTATTAGCACTTTTTATTCAGGGGCTGACTTCTGCTAAGAGAGTTCCAGTGGAAAGTAGTGCTTTCATTAGGAACTCTATCAAGAATATGGCTGAAGTATTTATTTCTCAGTGCAAGAATAATAATTCCTTAAAGGGCGCCTGGGTGGCTCAGTGGGTTAAGCCGCTGCCTTCGGCTAGGGTCATGATCTCAGGGTCCTGGGATCGAGTCCCGCATGGGGCTCTCTGCTCAGCAGGAAGCCTGCTTCCCTCTCTCTCTTTCTGCCTGCCTCTCCATCTACTTGTGATTTCTCTCTGTCAAATAAATAAATAAAATCTTTAAATAATAATAATAATAATTCCTTAAATACAACATTGGTGATCTGTCAAGAGACTGAATACTGATGGAAAGGGTGATTTCCCTACCTAAATGCCCTTCCCTCTTCCCTTCACTCATCACTCAGGAGGAAAGCCTCAAACACTAGTATCCGAGGATTCAAGCATTGAACCTTGTCCAGAGGGCTGGAGGGCCTCAACCCATCCTACAACGTGTATAACCACCTTGAAGTCGATTTAAGGAGAACAGACAGCCAGCATGAGGTAGTATTGAAAAAGGGTTAGACAATCTGTCCTGAAGGACAAAGGAAAGAATGCGTGGAAGTCAGGAGCTGGCGAAAGGGGCTGATATTGGTCATCTATGTGACCCGTGAAATGAGATTCTAGTCTCATTTGGTGTTTCAGAAGAGTATCCAAAAGATGCTCTTGTGTTTTCTACCTGGATAATCTTTTGAATAGCAGAGTTTATCACTTGCCTTTGTCTAAATTACTAGTTTATTTTTGTGAGAAGGTCAAGAAGTATCTTTTTTCTTTAATAAATCATTTAATTTTGGTTGTTTTGGTAAAACATTAGTGGTAGTTCCCAGCTTCTGTGTCGCTCATCTTTATCCCTGTAGAACTTGAGAATGATTTTTTTTTTTTTTTAAGATTTAATGTATTTGACAGAGAGAAACGAGAGAGGGAACACAAGCAAGGGGAGAAGCTAAGCAGGGAGCCCGATGCGGGGCTCCATCCCAGGACCTAGGGATCAGGACCTGAGGCAAGGGCAGATGCTTAACTGACTGAGCCACCCAGACACCCTGAGAATGACTTTTAGCTCTGAACTGAACTAGTATGCACATCGGTATACTTTACATGATTCGGAGAAGAAAAGTCTGAGTAACATAAAAGAGTTCTCAGAAAGGGGCCTCAATAAAAAACACTGAGATTTCTAATAACTTTAAAGTCGCTGTGATCTTCTTCACCGCCTGTCATAACAGACACCCCAAAGATGGGGACTCTTGAATTCAGTCTCCCAGAGTAGCTTCCTAACAACCCTTCTATGGCAGTCATGCTGAGTAGGTGAAATTAACCCCTCCGTTGGCTCCAGGGCTGTGGTCTGATTGCTATGATCCATCAGGACAATCCCACCCCCTTGCCACAGATATTGGTTCCAGCAATCTTGGTTTAAACCAATCAATGCATTGCTCCATCAACAGGAATCTCGAAACTTTTGTTAGGTAATTGAGGAAAACGTTCTTTCTCTGGATAAGAGCAAGGAGGCATGTGGAGCTAATTGTACTGACAGCTACCCTATAACCTCAAGGGGGAAGATACCTTATACCCTTAGGGGGAAGCCCACACTGTAGATGGCAGATACAGCTCTGAAAAAAATAGAAGAAACAGAGTCAACAATGATACCATTGAGCTAACCAGTTCTGAACCTCACACCACTGTAGTTTCATAAAACTTATTAATTCCCTTATTATTTAATCCTACGTGAGTTTTTTTTTTTTTCTTTCTGTTACTTGGAATGGGAAGCTTCCTAGCTGAGGCAGGAATATTGGGCTATGGCACATGCATAAAATCTCATTAAAATTAACACAGGTGCTTACAATTTCATTCCTGGTAGTATTTGGGATTTTTAAAAAATAATTAAGCTAATTTAAGGTCAACATTTAATAGGGTCTATGTTTTTTTCCTTAGCAACACCTGCTTTGCCTTTAATATCATTTTTTATTAAAAAAATATCATTAGTTTACCTTTCTTCTTGTTTATTCTTCAACACCAACCTCCTGACTTTCCTATTTAGGGGGAAACTAAAACAAGGGGAAGAAGTCTGATACCTCTTTTCAAGTCAACACAATTACTTCTACCTCATAGAATATTCTAGAAAGTTGGCTCTATTGATAGGGTGTGGCAGGACTCCTATTTATGAGGGACCTCCATCAGAAATGAAGTTCAGTTCCTCCTCAGGCTAACCGAGTAATGAAAAACATGTGTGCCAGCCGATTTTGCAGAAAAACAAAAACACTGCCAGCTGTGGTCAAATCCAAACCCATGGTGCTCCCCCAACCCCCAGATTCCACATTGTATTTCTTCGATTTTCTAAGAATCCTATTGCTTTCTCAACTGATCTTTCCTGGAGCTGGAAGGCTAAGTGATCTGGAAAAAAATATAATATTTAATATTCCGATATTGAAGTCTGGGGTTAGAAGGCCTCTATAAAGCAGGTTTCTTCTGGGCCCTTTGGAAAGCATCCTGTGGTTCTCCTTCTTCAAACCACAAGGCAAATCTCCAATTGATGATATTTGGGCCAAAGCATCAGAAAAATGAATTGTGTGTCTAAAACAACACGTACGTGCTTAACCCACAGAGGTTCATACTATTTATTTCAGAGCCAAGATGATTCCCTTCAGCAACTTGTGCTGTAGTGGGTAGCCCACTGGGCGGAATTAGCGAGAGGTTAAAAGAGTTATTTCTACTTGGTGACTAACCCCATCTGACTGTCTTAAGTGCGTCTGGCTTCTAGAACGTGCTTTTATTTCGGGTGATTATGAATGTTCCAAGTGAACTCATTGCAGCCACCTGGCTTAAGGACTGTAAGGCACTTCAGAAATCAAATTTCAGGAAGGAAGATTGGTTTGAGAAACAATGAACACGGAGAAATCTTCTCTTTGCAGAGCTGCTGTGTGTCAAAGTTTATCCTCATTATATTATGGTAGGAAGAAAAGAACAAATTAAGACATTGAACTGCTTTAAATTTGAGACCCAATTACATTTAACACTGCAAATCTTGTTACAGGACCTGTGGGCTTACCTTTTCCCTGTGTGAAGTCTGGTATATGTTAGCAAATAACATTTTTTTAAAAATCCTGGAATGGATCTGAGCTAAGTGGATAATCACTGCTACACATTCTCTGCCATATAAAAGAAGATCCTGTAGGACCCAAAGAGTTTTATAATTATATCAAAAGTCCCTAAAGGGGCTCCTGGGTGGTTCAGTGGGTTAAGCCTCTTCCTTCGGCTCAGGTCATGGTCTCAGGGTCCTAGGGTTGAGCCCTGCATCAGGCTCTCTGCTCAAAAGGGAGCCTGTTTCCCCTTCTCTCTCTGCCTGCCTCTCTGCTTACTTGTGATCTCTCTCTCTGTGTCAAATAAATAATGAACTCTTTAAAAAAAATAAATTTTTAAAAAATGTTCCTTAAAAAGAAGACCTTAAAATATGCTTCCTTCCTGCCCACTGTGGCTAGCGCCAGCATGTTTTAAATTAATAGCAATTAGATAACTGCACAAGTTCTAATTTCTAATATTAAGGGTCATTCAAATGCTCAAACTATCCTTTTAAATTGGCTCCCATAGTGAAAGAACCATTAAGGGTTTAGTGATGTTCCAAGAACTCTTCCAAACAGGCAGGGGAGGGGAGAGAAGGGGAGAGCGAGGGAGACAGGCAGGGAGGGAGGGAGAAAATTGGCTCCTTTTCTTTGGCCAGTAACCCACATTTTAATTGAATTTTGATGAGATGATGGATGTTGTACTGTATTCCAAGTCTATATGCTAACTTAACAAGGCTGTCCGCTTAGTTTCCTCCTTTGAAGGCGCACTGAGATGAGTTTCTGCTAATTCTCTTCCATAAAGCATGATGTGTATGTCTGATTCCTGCTTGGTGCCTGGGATTGTCATATTCCGCAAGCTGGTGCTACGCCGAAGAACTAGTTATCTGGTTGGAGGAAGAACTGACCCTACCTGAATAATGTTCCACTAGCCAAGAAGCATCCATCGCGATATTTCAAAGGCACCCACTAAGGAATTTAAAACTTCCTAACAATATTTTTAAAGACTTATTTGTGCATCTTTTTACAGAAAGAACATGGCTCCAATGTTGAGGGCAGGTAGTTCATATCTGTCTATAAAATAAGAGTGATGAATGGAGCAATTGAGAAAATAGGTAATTTCAGCAAATTCTGGCACACGATTATTCATTCGCTTCCCAAGCTTCAGGCTTTAAGAAAAGTTAAGGGATAAACTCTATAACTCCTTTTTCTCTTTATTCTGAATAGTTTCAAATCCACAGTCCTTTTGTTTTGTTTTGTTTTGTTTTGTTTTGTTTTTTGGGGGTAGTTAACACATAGTGTTACATGAGTTTCCGGTATACAATTGAATGATTTGACAAGTTTATACATTTTGCTCTGTTCATAGCAAGGCTAGTTACCATCTGTCCCATTCCATCACAATTACAACATCATTGACTGTATTCCTATGCTGGGCCTTTTTTTCCCATGATCTACTCATTCCATAATTAGAGACCTGTATCGCCCCTTCCCATTACCCATTCTGCCCAACCGCCCAATTCCCTCCCCTCTGGCAACCATCAATTTGTTCTCTGTATTTGTAGGTTGGAGTCTGCTTTTTGTTTGTCTCTTCATTTGGTTTGGGGGTTTTTGTTTGTTTGTTTTTGTTTGTTTTTAGATTCCACTCATAAGTGGAATCATATGGTATTTGTCTTTCTCACTTTCTCAATCTGACTTATTTCACTTAACACAATTCCCTCTAGGTCCGTTCACATTGTCTCAAATGGCACAATCTCACCTTTTTTATGGCTGTGTGAGATTCTGTTATATGTGTCTATATGGCAGCCACAAAATTCCCATGTGGCCATGGACAGAGACCCAGGACTTGGGCTGAGGCTAGGAAAAAAACTGATCCCCAAACATCCTGAAATACAGGTCTAGACTTCAGGCAAACTCCTCATATCTATCTTGGTCCAGAACTCATCTCTCAGAGTAAACCAGCTACCTACAAAGAATCTTTGTAATCTGTTCATCCCATAGTATCCTCTTTTCTCTGATACTGTTCTAGGTTGAATTGTGTCACCCTCAGAAATTTGTATATTGAAGCCTTATTGCCCAGTACCTAAGAATGTGATCTGATTTGGAAATAAGGTCATTGCAGACAGAGTTACTTAAGGTGAGGTCATCTTAGAGTAGGTTGGGCCTCTGATATGGTATAACTGGTAACCTCATAAAAAGAAGAAATTTGGGCACAGACATGTGCACACAAGGAGAGTGTCATGTACACATGAAAGCAGGGAATGTGCTGATGTTTCACCAAACCAAGGAACCCAAAGATTGCCAGTAAGATGCCAAAATCTAGGGGAGAGACAAGGAGCAGATACTCTCACAGCCAACAGAAAGAACCAATCCTGCCAACATCTTGATCTCAGACTTCTAGCTCCCCAAACTCTGAGACAATCAGTTTCTGGTTTTTAAGACACCCAGTTTGTGGTACTTGTCCATAGTATATACGAACCCAAGTTCTAGTATTCAAATGCCCCCATAGAATCCAAGTTCACATACAGAAGTCAGAAACATTTATCGTTAGTGATGAGCCAATTTGTCATGTTTGGGGTGGAGGGAATCTAAAACATGTATGTTTGTATGGTAGTATGGCTAGAAAGCCAGTTTTCCCCTATTCTTTTTTTTTTTAAAGATTTTATTTATTTATTTGACAGAGAGAGATCACAAGTAGGCAGATAGGCAGGCAGAGAGAAAGAGGAGGAAGCAGGCTCCCCGCTGAGCAGAGAGCCCGATGCGGGACTCTGTCCAAGGACCCTGATATCATGACCTGAGCCGAAAGCAGCGGCCCAACCCACTGAACCACCCAGGCGTCCCAGTTTTCCCCTATTCTTGATGATATAAGCTGTATTGACGATATAGGCTATACTGACATTTAATTGAAAACACTAAACAAAAGTTCCCTTTTGACTAATGTTTGCATGCCATCAGAGATCAAGTAAATCACATCTTCTCTGGGTCTTATCTTTCCCAAGTGTGTGGTGATAGGCATAGCAAAAATAACTATTAAGGTCTCTTCTACCTCTGTATCTTATTATTATGTTGTTCCTTCTTGCTGTAAGAGAATATTCTCAATGAAAAATAATGTCAGAAACCATGGGAAAATACAATTCACACTTATTCCCAGCACCCAGAGAAACCGTGCTTTGGAATAGAACCTGCATTTTAATTTAATAAACAACTGTTACATGAAATGTTTATTTGCATCCAACACACTTTCAAAGCTTCTTTTGCATGCCTAATATTCCTAAGGGTTACTGAAATTAGGCTAAAAGTAGAAGGGCTTTGTGATGAATACAAGAACCTTGTTGGTCAGTAACAGTGATGTTAGCAAGAATAGCTACAGATGGTCACCAACATGGCTTCCCTGATGGCGGGGACTTTGCTGGTGTGTCTATCCCTATATGCTTTGGTTACCATGCCGGGATTATTGCAGAAATTGCCTTGAAATGGGGCCATGAATGAGAGGCAATTATCTGAAGACATTTTTTTTTTTTAAATTGTATTTATTTTACTTGTGTGTAAAAGAGAGAACAAGCTAGAGAAAGAGCACAAGCAGGGGGAGGAGCAGAGGGAGAGGGAGAAGCAGTCCCCCCGCTGAGCAGGGAGCCCTACACAGGGCTCCATCCCAGGAACCCGGGACCATGACGTGAGCCAAAGGCAGATGCTTATCCGATTGAGCCACCCAAGTGCCCCTATCTGAAGACTTTTAAAGATGATAGGCTATTTAAGGAAACTGGTCTACCCAGCATTTCTTAGCTACTGAATAGCCAACCAGGGTCATCACTGAAAGTGGCCACAATTATCAGGTCTAAGCCCCGTGGAAATCACTCATCTTTGAGGTATAGTATATTTGGTCTTCCAGAGTATAAGGACTTTTCTAACACCCTATCTTTTTGTAGCAGATGTATTTAAGCTGTTTTCTGAGTGGTACTCAGATGTTACCAGTGCTATCTGTGACATAAATGATGTAGTGACTCTCCAGCATTAGCTTTCCTATCTAGCCTGAGGTTTGCAGCAGTCCAGAATCAAAGCTGCTGTCTTAACACTCAATGGTGTCAACAACAACCCTTTAATTCATAAATATCTAATGCTTTTAGAAAGCCAAACAAAACTTGAGTTTTTATCCTAATTCATCACTAAAAACTGTACTTTGTCTCTAATAAACCATGACCTTTTTTTCTTGCCAAATATCTGCTAAAATATTCAGTGAGATGTTGATCAGAAATGTGTACTTATTGAATAATTATTTCATTCCACGAGCCATCCCACCTATGGAGACTAAGTTTAGTTTCATTCATTCATTACATATGCATATTGACCATATGTTATGTGTTCAATGCCAGGGGGACAAAGTGGAGTGAGATAAACATAGCCTTGTTCCTTGAAGAGCCTGCAGGCTCATGACAGAGCTACACAAACAAATAATTACAGAACAGGATGATGAGTGCTATTACAGGGGAAGGATGACACAGGGTATGACTCATAGTATAAGCTCAATAAAAATTTGATGAATGAAAGAATTGATGAATGATATGGAAGCACTTGGCAGGGACAACTAATCCAGGCTTGGAGGATCAGAGAAGGCTCCCAGGAGGAAATGATATTTACACGAAGACCTGAAGGATGAGTAGGAATTTGAAAAGGAGAAGGGGAAGGGACGGCTCTAGGAGAAAGTATTTTAGGTAGAAAGAACAACAAGTAAAAAAGCAAGGAGTCAAGAGACAACATGACATCCTGAAGAAACTGAAACAAATCAGGGATGAGTGGAATAGAGAGTCACGTAAGATAAAGCTGGAAGATAAGCAGGGACAAGCCTCTGCACAGATTCGTAAGCCATGTTAAGAGGATTGAATTTTATCCTAAAAACAGTAGAGATCAATGAGAAAGCTCTAGATGGCCAACAAACACTATGGTCATATTTGCATTTTAAATTATTCCTCTTGCTACAGGAGGCATCCAATACTAGAGAAGGGAAAGATGGTAATCTGGACTGGGCGGCAGTATATGGAAAAATAAAAAGTACTTTCAAGAAATATTTAGGAGGTATAATCAAAGGGACTGGGAACTCGATGTGGAGGATGAGGGGAGAAATGAAAAGATGATTCCAGGCTTCTGGGTATATAGTGTTTCAGTTATCCATATTGCTGTGTAACAAACTACTCAACATTGAATAGTTAAACAATTGTTTTGTTATTTTTCCAGATTCTGTCAGTTGATGGTGCACAACTGGATGGTTCGTCTGGTGATAGGTACTGTCTCACCTGTTTGCAGTCATCCAGCATTTTGGGTTAGAATATCCAAGATGGCATCAATACATGTGTAGGGCTTTGTCACGGATGGCTGGCTGGGAAACTGGCTCATCTGGAACGTGGGGAGAGTTGGGCCTCTCCTTTCTTTCCATGTAGACCCAGGGCCTCGCTGTTTCCATAGAGACTCTCCAGAAGAATAACTGGACATCTTAGGTGGCAGTTCAAACCTTCCAAAGTGCAAAAGTGGAAGCTGTTGGTGCCATGTCTCAATTCCACCACATTCTATTGGTTAAAGTAGGTCATGGGGCCAAATAGATTCCATGTAGAATGATCTGAACATAGGATGTATGGTTCATTGGGGCCACCTTTGGAGAATAGCTACAATGCAGGGTGATGGCCTTCACTGAGGGGAGAAGAAAATAAAATCTAGAAGAGGCGCAGGTTTGAGAGAAGGTGAGTTTTTAAGTTGAATTTTGAATAGATTGAGCTTCAGATGCATAGGAGACCTCCGGGAGGAGGAAGACGTGTATAGGGATCTATAATTTAGGAGAAAAGCCTGGATTAGAGACATGGATTGGAAAGTCCTCATCATACAGTAATTGATAACAGGAAAACTGAGTTAGAGTGCGAGGACAAGAGAGCCAGGGTGGAAAACTGGGAAATTCCAATATTTAAAGATTGGGATTGGGAAGAAGAACCTTAATGGGAGGCTGAGGAGTTGCAGGAAGATCAGGAGAATTTTTTTTTCTTTTTCTTTTTTAAGATTTATATACTTATTTGAGAGAAAGAGAGAGCTGGAGCACGCATGCGCTCAAGTCGGTGGAGGGGCAGAGAGAGAGGGAGAGAGAGAATCCCAGCCAGACTCCCCACTGAGCGGGACTGGACAAGGGCCTCGATCTCGGGACCCATGAGATCATGACCTGAGCTGAAATCTTGAGCCTAATGGCGCTTCACCACCGGAGCCACCCAGGCATCCCCCACGAGAGCTTTAATTTGCATGATCCAAGGAAGGTTGTCAGGGTCAGATGTCTAAGAACAGGCTGGAAGCCACAATAAGCTAGGTGATAATGCAGGAACAAAACCACCCCTAAATCACAGGGGCGTTACTGAACGTTTATTTCCCTCTCACACTCTGCTGCAGGGCTCTGAGGAACCTCAGCCTGAACAGCAATCCAAGAGGCCAGGCTGGTTTCATCCTCTGTTTCCACCATTGGAAGATAAGGGCCCAAAAATTCCAACAGGGAAAGAGAGAGCATGGAGGGCCCCACGTGCTCTGGTGTTTCAGCACAGAAGTCACGCACACCCCTTTCCTGGAGAGGTTTTGGCCCGAAGTAGTTCGTTTCAAGCGAACTGCAGGGGAGACCAGAAAACACGGCCCTTCTGTACATCAAGGATTAGGAAAATAAAATAGAACTTGGTGACTGCATAATATTGTCTTTGTGACAAAAGTCAAGTAGGGTGAAGACGAAAAGTGTCTTTTGGATGGACTGACAAAATCATCTTTGTATCGTTAGCAGCTCGCCATAATGGACCTTCGCAAAAGATATCTGTTGAGATACTTAGGCACTGACTACATGTCTGAATGTGGCCAGGTCTTCTTCTGAAATAACCCCTAGTGACTATTCTAGAACTCAGGACCTTAGCTTTGAATAACCAGCTCTCCAAGCTTATACAATAACACCCACCAAAATCATGAAATACCTGTGTCCTCCATCATGGTATAAAGCCATTTGGATTTGGAGCCTGTGACCAATCCAGCTGACTTTGCCTTTTCAGACAGTCAAAAGTAAGAATCAACGGAAGCAGTGGCTGTGTGGAGGCTCTAGTCTATGCCAGAGTCTTTCATTCCATTAAAGAACGAATAATTAGAAATGACTGTTTCCTACCAGTCGGAATTACAAGATGTTTATTTCCCTTTAACATCCACTGACTGCTTGGCATCACAAGACTGTAGTATTATTAAAAATACACTAATTACTGGAGAAAGTGGCCAATGAAGAGCTGATTTCCAGTTTTCAGGGTCAATGTTAGTTGCAAGGGTAGGCTGAGGGGGAAGGACTAAAGGGCTCCATGGAAACTCCATTTATGGGTTTTTCAGAGGGAAGTCCTGGCAGTATTGGAAAGCCACTGTCCAAAAAAGACCCCTTTCAAATCAGCTGTCCTCCTAATCTCATTAACGGAGAATTTAATAAAAGTAAGGTAGTGATGAACAAGAAAAAATATTTTGCCTCTAATAAGAAGAAATGATCAATCAGTAACAATTAGAGGGTGAAACCACTCCCTTCACGGGGAGGTGGAGAGGGGGATAATTTCAATCTTCAGTAAATGGAAAAAAAGAGAGAGAGAGAGAGAGAGAAATAGAGGCCAGCAGAAAATCAGCCCAAGGAAGTATTTTAGGGTAGTGGGTAAGCATCATATTGTCTTAGAGGCACCATTTCCCTTAATGACGGGAAAGAATCAATTATTTTAAAAACATTAATGTTGAGAGTAAAAGATGCATTGAAATTACAGTTCTGCTCTCCCTCTGGCAAAAATCCATCTAAGTTAGAAAAATAACAATGCCCAAGTAATAGGAGCACGTGATGCAGAGAAACTTTTCACAGGACCATTTCTTCACTATTGCAACTAAGAATTATTGCCACAAATAGGATAGAGCCTCCGCTTCCTTCCTTATACAATGCAAAGGAAGAAAGTTGAGTTACAAGCTGACAATTCTGACATTTTTGTTGACCCTCTTGTAAATTATATTCAAGTTTCAAGAGACAGAGGTAGGCCACTAGCCTGGTACTTTCTGTGACACAAGTATCTGAAAAAGCGAGGACTAAGAGACGTAGGGTCCACGCAGTAAAAGTGGTTGATCTCATCGGTCCCCGGGATGGTGGAATCGGATTAGTCTATGCAGACCACCTGCAAAGCCATATGTATGAGGAGCAGCAATCAGAGAGAGGCAGACACAGCTGGATATTTTGTTACCAATCTAACCAGGTAAGGAGGACTTGGGATGCCGGCTTCTTGGTCAAAAGCCATCACTATAAACATATAATAATCTGTGATTACCAGGACAATGAAAAAGTAGAATTGAAAAAAGCAACCAATGAAGGAAAGGGTTTTTCTCTCGGGGACGAAATGAGCCAGCATCTGAGCTGGCATAACAGAGATCCAGGAAGAAGAGGGGACTGGGGAAGAGTACACTGGAGTCTTGAGTCACTTCTGATCATCAGAGTTGTGTCACGTTGCCAATAACGGTGATACAGTAAATGACTAGGAGCACAACAAAAACTCAGCTCCATCTGTCAGTCCCAGGAGAATAAACTTGGTCATGGCGGGTTGTTTCCCCTTCACAATGCAGTTGCTTGGGCTTCAGTGAAGTTGAGAGAGAGGAGAGGAGAAGGGAAGGGGAGGGGAGAAGGGACTGGGAGAGAAGGGAATGGAAGGGGAGGGGAGGGGAGGGAAGGGGGAAAAGAGAGGGGAAGAGGTCGGGAGAAGCAGAAAGAAGAAAAAATAAGAAAAATGCATTTGTCTTTTCTCATTTATGCTTAAAAAACAATATGGCTACCTGGAGTCTTCCATAGCTTCAATTGTTTCTAGGCTCTCTGAAGCAAATAACATTTAATGTAAACATATGTCAAAATAAAAATCAGAGGGCTTTCCTTGATGTGAGTGTCTTGAGAGAAACACACGGTAAGCAGGAAGATTTCAAAACCGAAAACGGTAAGAAGCCTGGCTCTCAGCAGTTATAATTCAGTTTATAAAGCCTGCATGACAAAGTACTTTCTTTTTAAAATCATGATCAGTTACTAGAAACTTATATTCCTCTCCGGATAGTAGCACTGCTGTAGCTTACAGGTTTGTAGCTGGTTGGCTAGAGAGTTGCAAGATCCAGCTGACCCAAAGAAGACTTAGCTTTGCTTAAGGTCAGAGTCAGTATTTGGGGGGAATTCGGGGCAAATTAAATTTGGGCTACATGGCAATGGGTGGTTGGCTTAGAGATACACTCCATCTGTGGCCTCCATTTTGGTCAGCCTTTTTCCTTCCTTCCTTCCTTCCTTTCTTTCTGATTTTGTTATTCCAGAGAAAGAGTAAAAGAGAGCACAAGCAGGGGAGGCGCAGAGGGAGAGGAAGAGGGAGAAGCAGATTCCCTGCTGAGCAGGGAGCTGCGGACCGTGACCCAAGCCGAAGGCAGACGCCCAACTGACTGAGCCACCCAGGCGCCCCATTTTGGTTTTTTTTAACAGGAATTCAAGTGTGTGGGTTTGGTGAAAATATATTCAGAGGATTCAGAAAGATGAGGCACAGCACATGTGAACTGGTGTCTTTTCTTCTTACTTGTTTTATAATCGTAGTTGACTATCTTCTTCCAAAAAAGAGTATTTTTTCAAGAAAATAATATTCCTTTAAAGTTTAGCGAAACCTGCCTTCCAGCCCCATGAATCAATAGTTTCTTCTATTTCTTTCTTATGCTCTGGACAAGTGAATTTCTGCCTGCAGGGTCCCATGAAGTAGAATAAGAATTTTCCTTCCTTTCATCTTTCCACTTTCTGATCTCAGATACCCTGACTGCATATGTATCCCCTCTTCTTTTTTTTCTTTTCTTTTCTTTCTTTTTTTTTTTTTTACCAGAAACAATTGTTTAAGTATTTAATAGGGAGGAAATTTAAAGAATTTTTCCATTGTGTCTATACACCAAAAGATGCCATAGTAAGAAAAAACTTACCTGATACAGAGAGAAGGAGAGGTAATTTCTCCTCCTCTTAAAAAAAAAAAAAAGAGAGAGAGAGAGAGAGAAATACTTGTGACTGCATAGAAAAAAAGTTCTTAAAGGGAACGCTTCAGACTCTTGACTATTGGTGATGAGAGAGGAAAAAAGGTGTAAGGGGTAAGGAATGGGACTTCTTAAATTTATCCACTTCCTTATTTTGTTTTTTCCCAGTGATTAATTTCTCCTTCAATAACAACATAAGCATTTAATTTTTAAAAATAAAGATATTTAACTATGGTAGTTGATGGGGGCAGAGGGTGAGGAGGTATCACCAAAAGTTTAGGATGCATGGAAATGATGTTAACTTATTTAAACTAGTTGGACTACTGTATCTTGCACACTAAGGAGAAAAGAAATTATTTTTAAATTCCTGATTCAACAGAAAAAATATTGACTATGAAGTAAGTATTACCTTAAGTGACCTAACTAGAGCAGATAAATGGGTGGGGTGTTTTTGTAGAGATTCTGAGGAAACCCTCTGAGTAGGGTTTGACTGCAGTGATTCCTTATTGTGTCAGCTACAGTTTTAAACTTGACTTTTGTTTTCCTTATTAATATCAGCACTATCCTTATATGTATTAGGCAGGATAGAGTTTTTTGTTTTCTTTTTTTTTGGGGGGGGGGAGGGAGTCTCATGGTGAGGAAAACAGAGGAGGAGGGAGTTATATGGAAGGAGAACAGCTGTTCATCAAAGAAGTAGAAATTCCTGAGGTAATTGACAGTAGCTGAAGAGAGGGAGAGAGCGAGCGAAGAGAAATGTGTCTAAAGAGTGTCCGTGTATAGGGGCTCCTGGGTGGCTCAGTGGGTTAAGCCGCTGCCTTCGGCTCGGGTCCCGCATTGGGCTCTCTGCTCAGCAGGGAGCCTGCTTCCTCCTCTCTCTCTCTCTGCCTGCCTCTCTGCCTACTTGTGATCTCTGTCTGTCAGATAAATAAATAAAATCTTAAAAAAAAAAAAAAGAGTGTCCGTGTATAGATACGAGGGAGAAAAATCAGCAGAATAGAAATAACTGAACTCTAGCTGTTCAAAAACAATGATGACAGACCTGGTATGTTCACCCTTCAAGAGAAAAAAGGAGGTACTTGGGTGATAAATACATAGATTCCAACAATTCCACAGCGCTATCAGGAGGAGGGAGCAAGTGGCCGAGGGTGGCCTGGTTGCTGTCCCCAGTGACCTTTGAATGGCTAAGGACTTGGAAAACAAAACCAAACCGAGAGCTACAATCTATTAGCATTATATGATTCTGTATGTGAGGATTTCGTAACTTGAGGAGTCCTTGTAATTGATTTGATAGTGTCCACCATTTTTGATATGACCTCAGGAAACCTCGATTGATCATCTCAAATTAAAAAGACGACAGGGGAGGGGTGCCTGGGTGGCTCAGTTGAGTAAGCAACTGCCTTCGGCTCAGGTCATGATCCTGGAGTCTGGGGATTGAGTCCCACAGTGAGTCCCACAGTGAGTCCCACATCAGAGTCCTGCTCGGTGGGGAGTCTGCTTCTCTCTCTGACCTCTCCCCTCTCATTCTCTATCTCTTTCTCTCAAATAAATAAATAAAATCTTAAAAAAAAAAAAAAAGATGACAGGGTAGAAATTGACTTTCCCTAAATCAGAGGGAAAAGCTTCTCAACTCACCCAAAAGTTGTAACAGGAAAAAAACATTTTGATCAATAATGAAAATCACTGCAGACAGTGCTGGCTGCGTCAAGGTTCTCCAAATGCTATCTGAGGTCTGTTATTTATCAGCTCTTACGTATCCAAGGAGATGCAGTTTTGAACGCGACTTTAAAAGTTCACAGACCATTGCCTTTGAAATTCATCTTTATTGATTGATACTCAACCATATTGATTCTACTGTATTAGATTGAGCAGTTTATTTTAAACTACAGTGCAGAGAGCAGTACTTTGCTTGAAAACAATAAAATAATAATGATAATCATTTTTTTCTCTCCCCCTCTTTTAGGCTTTGACCAGGAGAGCATAACTACAAGGAACTACTAATTTACAAAATGTGCGGATGACCTAGTTTATTCATAACCATAGGAGTTTTAATTTATTAAGCAACAATTTAATATAAACAGTGCCTAGTAATTCTTGTTCTCCTCTGTGTTTGGTAGGAGAATAATGTATTACTTAATGGGGAAGATAAATCTATTATTGGAAAATTTTAATAATGAACAAAATTATGTTTGGGTATTTTCCTGGGAAGTAATTAGTTGCAAATGGTCCTCCCCTGAAGTGTGGCAATTGCTATTTGGTGGTGAATTTCCTGCTGAACAACGTCCCCGTGTCTTGTTACCATGGGGGAAAAGAGAACCAGGAGTGGGAAGTCCAGACCCTGGAAAAGGGCTCGTAAAATGAGGTCCTGATATCCATTGGCTCCAACCCCTGCTCCCAGCTACCACAGAAGACATCTACAGATGGAGTAGAGGTTGGAAGTGAAGGATTCTACTTCATGGCCCCAAATAACTTGAGGGGCTGGGGAAAGTCCAGGTACCCCAGCAAACCTCTCTCCCCATAGCTTGCTGTTCCCTCCAATGAAAAAGTCTCCTTGGCATCAAAGCATTAATTCTAGAAGGCCCTTGGTAAAATGCAAATGTTAAACCAGACGAGGAACATACTCAGTCATGTGAACCTATGGGCACTTGGCATTAATTGGTAATTATGGTATAGATAAGCGTTAGGAACTGGCCATGTACTATCAGAACCCCACAGTGACAAAAGCCCTATTTAAGCCAGCTGAACCAAAGAAGGACTGCGTTGGTTCACAGAGCAGAGAAACCAGCGGTAATTCATGGGAGTAGGAGGAGAGCTTCAGGAATAAGGCCATGTGGTCTGGGAGCAACCTTGACACCATCACAGTTCTCTCAACCCATCTTCCAGTTCTATTTCTCTCTGGTGTCAGTACAATATCCTGTTACTAAAGATGAACTTTCTACACACACACACACACACACACGTTGCCAAGGAAAATTAATACAGATAGATCTACACTTACGCTGTCCCAGCTTAGCAGCACCAACACAAGAGACATCCCCTCTTTCATCTAGCATCTATTTATTGATCCCAGGGAAAACCATGAGTAGCCCAATGGGTCACATACTCATTGGATCAATCGGGGCACCACGATGGGTTTGATCCAGGGCAGGTGCCTGTCCCTGTGGCCAGAGAAGAAAAACCCTGTGATTGAAAGCCCTAGTAGAGTCCCATGGAGTAAAATAAGGATTATCTCAAAGGGAAGGGGGCACTATTACCAGACATAGAAGAGACCTAACACTGACACTCTCCACTGTAGACGAAAACGTCTGGAAGGAACCCAACACAACCCAGAGCACTGGGAGAAAGAGAGTTATTAATGAACGCTCTCTCCAAGGCTCAGAATTTCAAAACACCTAGCAGCGTCCCACATGTACTTGACTTCTGGTGACAGAGACCATTTAAAATGTCACTTCTTGGGCGCCTGGGTGGCTCAGTGGTTAAGCCGCTGCCTTCGGCTCAGGTCATGATCTCGGGGTCCTGGGATCGAGTCCCGCATCGGGCTCTCTGCTCGGCAGGGAGCCTACTTCCTCCTCTCTCTCTCTCTCTGCCTGCCTCTCTGCCTACTTGTGATTTCTCTCTGTCAAATAAATAAATAAAATCTTTTAAAAATAAAATAAAATAAAATAAAATGTCACTTCTTCCCCTTTTTTCCTTGAATAATGTCAACTCTTGTCATGATACTGTGAATCAAAAAGCTCTGACTGACTTGTGAGCCATCCCAAGGAATCTCTGAAGTGGGTCGGCCACTTCCTCTGATAGCTGTAGTTTCTGAAGTATATGGTGGTATCTGGTTTACAATTAATCTTGGAAATGGGTTTAAAGTGACTGATGCAAGTAATAGATAACATTCTTTGCTCTAGAGAAAAAATGTTTCAAAACATAGGATACAGGGGCGCCTGGGTGGCTCAGTGGGTTAAGCCTCTGCCTTCGGCTCAGGTCATGATCCCAGGGTCCTGGGATCGAGCCCCGCATCGGGCTCTCTGCTCAGCGGGGAGTCTGCTTCCTCCTCTCTCTCTCTCTCTGCCTGCCTCTCTGTCTCCTTGTGATTTCTGTCTGTCAAATTGAAAAAAAAAAAAAAAGTAGGCTACATGTGAGCTTGATTCAAGGAAATCCTCTTGGGGAGTGGAAAATCACTGGTGAAAAGCAAGTGTGGAGAAAAGCCAGAGCAGAAAGGATCGCAGCTACGACCTTGGGGAGAAGTGAGTGAAGAAGAGAGGGTATAAGATGGGCAGAAAGGGGTTTCTGCAGGGACAGTGGGAGACCGCAGGCTTTATCAGCTTTATTGGCTTTCTGTTTCTGCCAGAATGCTCTCTTCTGAACACCATAACCCACCACACACGCCAGAAACCCCCGACTCCTCTCTCACCAGCCCACCACCATCCTCTGTCCTCATTCGCCATGATTCACCCCTCCCCCACGGTTTTCCCTTTGTCTACTTCAGTCTTGCTTAGTCTGGGCCACCATTATTTTTAACCTGTTCTACCATCACGGCCCCAGACCTGGTGTCTCTGACTCCTGCTCCCCCAAACCCTGCCTCAATTTGTTCTCCACAGTCCAGGGCCATAGACATTGAGCTGTGCGTCTCTCTTACTCAAAACTTCACTGAGTCTGTCTGGACTCAAAGTCAAGTCACAATACGGCCTCTAGGGCTGACTTCCGCAACCCGTCCTCCCAACAATCCCCCAGCCCATCTGCCCTTCGTCCACACAGTTCTCTCAGGGCACTTTGCATTTTTAGTTTTGTTTTTTGGCCTTACAGCCTTTGCATACGCTGTACCTTTGGACCCACTGGCCCCCTTCCCTGTTTTCAAACATAGAAAGTTACAGAAATCAACTAATGAAATCTTCAATAAGCAGCGTTTGTTAGGGTAGAGTCTAAGCTGCTGTTAAAAAAAAAAAAAAGATCCCTTTATATTGTGTGTCTTACACAAAAAGAGCTCAACATTTCTCCCCCATGTTTCAGTCCAGAGCTGAGTCTGGGCTGGTAAATCAGATCTGCCCCCCTCAGCGTTCATCTCCCTTCTGCTCGTAGGTAGCGACTCTGTGTTTTGGCTGCATCCCAGTCATCAGAAAAAACGAAGGGGCAAAGGGAGCCCATTCACTTCCTTTACAAGCACCTTTAGAAGTGGTACGATCCCCCTGGCTAGAACAAAGATCACAGCAGGGCTCAAGGCAGGGTGAGAAATCTAGTGTGTAGCTGGGAAGACACAGATCCAGCTCAGAGTCCAGGGCTGGGTTATTGGAGGAAGGGAAGAAGGGGTGTTGGTGAATGCAGCAGTCACGCCCAGAAAGCATTATTCCCTAAGGCTTGCAGACGAGCTATGAGGCAAAAAGAGAAGAAAAAGAAAAAGACTGAGTAGTTCTTCAAGGTTGCATATGGTGCCTTTAACCCACTCTCTTCAGAAGCACCACCAGCGGGGCGCCTGGGTGGCTCAGTGGGTTAAGCCACTGCCTTCAGATCAGGTCATGATCTCAGGGTCCTGGGATCAAGTCCCGCATCGGGCTCTCTGCTCGGCAGGGAGCCTGCTTCCCTCCCTCTCTCTGCCTGCCTCTCCATCTACTTGTGATTTCTCTCTGTCAAATAAATAAATAAAATCTTAAAAAAAAAAAAAATAGAAGCACCACCAGCTCAGTACAGGGAAGTCACCTCTGGGGGAAGCGGGCTCTCAGGTAGAGAAGGAGGCCAGAAGCAGAGCCAATATTCAGCCAAAAGGCACCAACATGACCGCGATGGTTGTTAAAATATTGCTGTACCATTTGTGAAGAATCAGTCCTCTAAGATCTCCTGCCTGCCTGCCTTCCTGCCTGTGATCCTGGCCGTCCGAGTTCCTCTCTCAGCCACTGAATCCGCTCCAAAATAAAGACAGGAGTGCACTGGACAGAGGTTACTGAACCTCACCCTTACTCTCCATTTGAAATCTTGCTTTAGATACACAGAACCTGAAGTTGAAATAGTCCTATTTCCATGACGCATAACGTGGGTGAATATGATCCCCATGGGCAATGTTTATTTTGCTACAGAAAAACAAAAGCTCAGCTCTTGAGGAAGAGACACTCATGCTCTGAGACCAAGCAATGCAAACAAGACTTTAAGAAATTAAAATGTGAGCAAGACACAATTAATGAAATAGGTAGTCCACCGACGGACATCCTGGGTGCATCAAATCCTTCCTTCAGTGGGTTAGAGAGGTGTGATGGGGTGGACAGAACACTGGATATGAGCAACCAGGCCGGGGTACTAGCTTGGAATACTGAAAAGAATGGGTCTGTACCTCAGTCCCTTGTTTACAATATGTCTGACTACCATCTACATTGGTAGAATGTAGAAATAATAGTATTTACCACAAATCGCTATATGGCTTGAATGAACTAGGGTATTCTGGGGGACTGGCATGCAGTAGGCACTCAATAAAAGTAAGTCTTTTGCTTTATTCTTCTTTCTTACCCTCTATCGTCACTCTTTTCCTACTCTTACCCATGGCCCTGCCCCCTGACCCCAGGGTGTGCATGTGTACACACACACACACACACACCAGCACAAACCAGCACAAGAATTTGTAGTGGAACCACAATCAGGTCACTTAATGTATATGTCTCTGTTTTTCAACAGGAAAAGCAGAGATTATACAGGATTTCTTTTTTTTTTTTTTCTTTTTTAAGATTTTATTGACCTGTTTAAGACAGAGGGAGAGCACACGTGGGGAGGAGGATCAGAGGGAGAGGAAGGAGCAGACTCCCCGCTGAGCAGGGAGCCCCCCCGTGAGGGACTTGATCCCACGACTCTGGGATCATGACCTGAGCTGAAGGCCAACGCTTACCCGACTGAGCCACCCAGGGGCTGCTGTGCAGGATATCTTGTGTGGTGAGGTTACTAACGAGCAGCCAGCTACTGACGTGGAGGACGGCAGGTTGTAGTCAGGAGGAGAGAAAGGGGGTGACAGATTTCCTTAATTTTTCATTCGTAACTCTGTAGCTTCTACAGCATAACCAGCGAAGCCATCTGCATTGAACATTTCAGGTCACGTGTGATTTAAAGCAAAGATTTGTAATATTGGATATTACAATCCTCCCATCAAACAATCCTTTCTTTCAGAATACTCCTGGCCCCGAGGAGACATTCGACAGTATCTGTTGCATAAAAGAATGAATTTTTGGTGAATCCACAGACCTTGTAAGGCAAAGGCAGCACGAAGCAGGATGTCTTAAATATATGCATGGGCTTATTTCCTACCAAACCCGGACTAACGTTTGAAAACAGACAAAGGAACCAATTCATGAATTATGCTGGGGTTTTACACTTCTCCCGAACTGGCAATTGCTTAAGAAGAAACAGCCTTCCTCCTCATTATCAGCTGAGAGATGAAAATGTATGCTGTTCTAAACGTGTATTTGAATTTCTGAAGTCTTGTGTTTCACACCACGCACCAAATTTCAGTCAGCATTTCCACTTACTAAAAGGAAGTAATCGATGAATAATCTTTGTTTTTAAAGAAGTACCTTTGGGAAGGGAACTAGAGATCTATGCATAATTCATGGATTGGCAAATGACTTTTCTGTGTTTCTTTGGCCTTGCTCTCAAAGAACACGGGGACTGGAGGTGCAAACTTCCCTGGTTCTCTGCAGATCCATCCCCAAGGCTTTGTTGGGTGTCTTCTGGACTCTTGTTAGAAGAGTTCAAGGTGGTGGCAAGAGACCAGTAGAGAAAGGGGAAGGAGGTAACCACGAGTTACGTTTTGACGTTATCCATGAAACACATCCTTTAAATCAGATGCTTTTGGGGTAAAATTTGGAAGGTTAGAAAAAAAAAAGAGGGATGTGGCGGGAGCCTCATGAAGGGCCATGTGGCCCTATTAAGGAATTTAGATTTTATCCTATAACAACAGGGAGCCGTTAAGAATGTTCAGGGGCACGTGTGGGGTGACGGAGAGCTGTATCTCTGGAAAGAGGACACAGGCAACTAGTGGAGGATGAATTGGAGGGGATTAGCCCCTCAGGATGGGCCAGGTAACCATGGGGAGCTGGGGAGGGGCTGAGCTCAGGCCGCTCCTCTGAGGGTGCTGATTAAAGGCCTGTCCAGGGAATGTGGGGGAGGGGAGATTGATAAAAATCTGAGGACAGGCAGGGGAGAGAGCACTTTGGTGTCAGGACTGACAATAATCCTTAAATGGCTCTTAAACAAATTTCAGTGATAGGTTGATCTCAGGGGTGAAGCAGTGAGGTGAGATGCTTTTCCTTGCTGCTCCTCATGGTATTTTATTTATTTTTTTTTAAGATTTTATAGTTTTTTTAATATTTTATTTATTTATTTGACAGAGCAAGAGATCACAAGTAGGCAGAGAGGCAGGCAGAGAGAGAGAGAGAGAGAGAGAGGAGGAAGCAGGCTCCCCGCTGAGCAGAGAGCCTGATGCGGGGCTCGATCCCACGACCCTGTGGGATCATGATCTGAGCCGAAGGCAGAGGCTTAACCCACTGAGCCACCCAGGCGCCCCTAAAGATTTTATAGTTTTGAGTAATCTTTATACCCAGCGAGGGGGCCCGAACTCACAACTGAGATGGAGAGTCGCAGCCTCCACCAACTGAGCAGGTCAGCACCCCATTCTCGTGGCGTGTTAGCCAATTTCTGTTTTGTGTGCATGGAACACTGGTCTGGTTTCATTTGTCTAAGTGATAGTATTATTTGGAAACTTTTTGTCTCTGTTCTTTCAGGAAATCTGACCTGGCTTACTCTTCCCAATACCTCCACTCACCCGGGGAGTGGCCTGGAGCAGGGTCTCTGGAAGGGAGAGAGACTCCTTTTTATTTGGCCTAAAACCTTACAGTCTTTATCACTGTAAAGTGAACTTTGTTCTATCAATTTGTGCAAAAACAAAAACACCCCACAGGGGTGCCTGGGTGGCTCAGTGGGTTAAAGCCTCTACCTTCAGCCCAGTTCATGATCTCAAGGTGCTGCATCGGGCTCTCTGTTTAGCAGGGAGCCTGCTTCTTCCCTCTCTCTCTGCCTGCCTGCCTCTCTGCCTATTTGTGATGTCTGTCTGTCCAAAAAAAAAAAAAAAAAAAAAACCAACAAACAAAAAAACCACACCAACCCACAGCTTACAACCCACAGTTCATGTTTCAGGACCCCAAAACTGAACACCACTACATCCTTATTTCCTCCTGAAGGCCCACAGTATAATTCTCTGTTCACAGAGTGTGGTCCATGTATCATTGGTAAAGGTATTACGTATCCTTTTCTTTTTAAAGTGTACACAGTCTCTTATGATCTCTGTTGCTAGGAAATCATGCTGTTTTATAATAGTGATAAGAAATCCCCTTTTAACATTAATTTATTTAGGTAATAAAAATGAGGTTCATGAAAAGAAAAATAGTCAATGACACAAGAGTTTCTCTGATGTACCAAAATTGCAAAAGTGGGAAAGAGAATGGATGAAGTCTCTACCAGTGGGCAAAATATGAGATTCCAAGTCACCTTGGTTATAAAAAATAATAATAATAAGGATGCCTGGGTAGCTCAGTCCGTTAAGTGTCTGCCTTCAGCTCAGGTCAAGATCCCAGGGTCCTGGGATTGAGTCCCACGTCCGGCTCCCTGCTCAGCAGGAAGCCTGCTTCTCCCTCTTCCTCGGCTCTTCTACCTGCTTGTCCTCACTCTCATTCTCTCTCTCTCTCTCTCTATCTCTCAAATAAATAAATAATATTTTAAAATAAATAATAACAATCATGGTTTTAAGCAAATTGGGTGGTTTAGTTTCGCTGAATTCCACCTGTAAAATAGGGACCGTAAGGTCTACCTTGCAGGATCTTAATTGAAAGAGACAAAGTATCTGATGGCACTTTGAAACCTGCCTGGTGCATTGGGAATGTTAGTATTTATTGTCATGACAGGTGCTGCGAGCTCTGATGTTCAACCACTGATTTACAATCGCTTTTCCTGAGACAAAACTGTAGCGCAGGGAGCGTAGCTCCCCAGCACCGCAAGAGAGCACACTGGGCTCTAAAATGCATCTGTTGCTTCCTGATGATGTTGTCAATCTTTAGGGGAAGGAATTTATTGATTTGTTTCCCTTAGAAGTGCTTCTGCGAATTGATCTGGCCGTTTTGATGTTGCAGGCTTGCTAATGCCTCTGCCCTCCCTGGCTGTGGTTGGAAATGATCTTCCCTGCTGCAGGGAAAAGGCAGGATCATTCTGACACTCTGGGGTCTGGCCTGGCTCCTCTAGGTCTGAATGGCCTCGGAGCTGATGCTTAACTCCTGCAAGGTTCTTGTTATTCGATAACAACCAGTGATCTCAGAAGATGCTCTGCTCCCAGCAGTACTAGGGGCTGAGGGCGATGGGTATTTTTATGTGGATTTTCCTTGTTTCAAATACCCAAAGAGGACAGTGTGAAGAATGTCATGTGTGCCCATGGATAATTGTCATTTCTGCAATTTTTCCATTCCAAACATGGGTTTAGTGGAAGCAGCAGAACCACTAGATAAAGTGCATGGGGTTTGGAATCCAAATTTCCACCAATTATTCCCCAAGCCATCTGAGGCAAGTCATTCATCCCCGACCAAACCTGAGTGTACACATCTGGAAACTGGGAATAATAATACCTATGCATAAGGCTGCTGGGAGGGCTAGGTGAAATTAATCAGACTCTGACTCGGTTGAGTGGCGCAGTGGGTTCAAGATCTGTAAATAAGTTTGGGGACATTGTTGGCCTTTGGTAAAGTATAATCCATTTATCACCGGCAACAGATGTCCCCGGCTCAGACTGAAAAGTGTTGGCATTCCCGAATTAATCTACTACAGTACTTACAGTACTTACTGAAGTGGTGTGGTGACTTGGGCACTGTGCTGGGGAAAGAGGCGGTGACTGTTTGCTCCTAGGAAAAAGTCTTGGGTCCCGAAGAGGGAGGACCTAATGATGTAACCCTTGTCATTTGGAGCCAGCCTCCTAAACTCAACCTCTTATGGCTGCTTCTGGCTCTTGGACCGTGTACTGGGCTCTGAGGAAGGCTGCCTGAAAGAGGAGTGATGGGCAAGCATCCAAGGGAGACCCCATGAGGACCTAATCCATGCCAGAGCACCTTGGAATCCTTCTTGCTCCATTTCCTTGGGGGCCCCTGGCAGGCCCAGGCACAGGAAAACAGTTAAGTATTAGCTGGTGGAAGACTGGGTTTTAGAACCTAGAGGCTCAAGCATGCAACAACAAAAGGCTCTTGAATACTTAATCATACACAAGACTGTATGCAAATATTAGCTTGTGCGCCATCAAGCCTCTTTTGGGTCATGAGGAAGGTTTTATGCTCTAATGTATGAGTAAGCTCGAGGCTGCTGTGTTTAACCAGAGGGCGTGGAGCAGGGGAGACTCTGGAGTCAGGCTGAACTGAGTTCCAATCAAGTAGTGGCTCTGTTGCTGATCAGCTGTAGAACTTAAGCTACTTAATCTAAGTCCTGGTTTCCTTACCTCTAAAATCAGGATAATTATAGTACCCACCCCACAAGATCGCTGCCAAGATTACATGAGATCATGTGTGTGAAGCACTTAGTGCAGTTACTAACACATGATGAGTCCCGAATAAAAGTTAGTATTATTGGGGTGCCTGGGTGGCTCAGTTGGTTAAGCGACTGCCTTCAGCTCAGGTCATGATCCCGGAGACCTGGGATCAAGTTCCGCATTGGGCTCCCAGCTCCATGGGGAGTCTGCTTCTCCCTCTGACCTTCTTCCCTCTCACGCTCTCTCTCACTCTCTCTCTCTAATAAATAGATAAAATCTTTTTTAAAAAGTTAATAATATTATTATTATTGGCTGTTAGTAGTGGGTTTCCTTTTTCATGAAGCTAAATATGTTTCTAGATGTGCTGCAAAAAAGATTATTTAAACCTAATCCCCCTAATCTAGCCCTTGAGAAGGTTGCTTCATGCTTTGTTGTAAGATATTCTGAGAAATAGAGATGATTCTGGCATGTGAGTTTTTGTAAGAAGACACCAGTTGCATTTTGAAGAGTTGATTTTTTTTTAAACTTTAAGACAATTATGTCATTTTGTTAACCCAGGAGTCTCCTGTTCAAGAAGTTTCTACTTAGAAGGAGCGAACCACATCTAGATAAGAGCCCCATGGCTATTCTCTCTTTGGTGGGCTGTTCTTCAGCACTGTTCACACTAGGATTGGTTAGGACTGGCTTTCATATCATTATTCTGGTGAAAAAGCTGTTTCTGGGATTTCCCAGTGAATCACAAAGCAGGCAGTTCATGTAGGTAATACTTAAGTCCATCAATCTTTTCCAGGGGGATAAAAAAATTTTTTTCTTCTTTTTTAAAAGATTTTTCATTCATTTATTTAACAGAGAGAGAGCACAGCATGGGAGCAGCAGGCAGAGGGAGAGGGAGAGGGAGAAGGAGGCTTCCCGCTGAGCAGGGAGCCTCATGCGGGGCTTGATCCCAGGACCCTGGGATCATGACCTGAGCCGAAGGCAGACGCCAAACAACTGAGCCACCCAGGCACCTTTGGGGAATAAAAATCTTAAGCGAACTTCATACTAATGGTTTTGCAAAATAATTATGGACTTTGATAACAATGGACTTGAATTATCTAATCCATCAGCCACTTACTGGCTCTTTAAAAAAAAGATCATTAAAGTTTCCCCAGCTTTGTACACGTGATAGCCTGGAATGCCCTTCTCACACCCCAGTCCACCTGGTGAATCCTACTGGACACTCGGCACAAACGTCAACTCCTCATCTTATATTCGTTAAGACGATGGCTCAATTGTTTAACACAGACCAAACAACTGCCAATGGAATAAGTTATGTGTTTCTCTCCGTAAAGGGTATTAAGATGGTCTTACTCCAAGGAGTAGTCCATGGGCCAGGCCCCTTATGCTTCACCACCCACAGCAAGGAGAAAAGTGAAGGGAAAGTACTTTTCTTGAAAGGTCAAGACTTAGAAGTGGCACCTATCACTTCTGTTCACATCTCATGGGCTAGAGTTTAGGCATATGGAAATGTCTAGATCCAAGGGACGCTGGGAAATGTAGTTTCTGCCTGGGTGGGAAATGTCCCACCCAGTCAAAAAGTCATAAGTTTCTCTTACTAACCTTATTTATCAGGGAACAGTTAGCAGTCTCTTGTCAAATTTTTCCTTTCCCTTCAAGGCACGATGGAACCATGTTGCATTCCTTTATGGAAACCAAATGAGCAGGAGCAGGAGAATCCCAAGTTAACAGAAAGGCAAGATTGTTTTAGGGCCAGAAAATCAGCTCTTAAAAAGCAACTTGTGTCTTCTTGAAAACTCATACACCAGCATTGGCTATACTCCTCCAAAGACCTTAAAACAAAACATAAAACAAACTTTTAGGTCAGTTAGCCTGATTTCTGCTAATAAATGTGTGCTGAAAATTTAGTCTAGAATTTTATTTTGGATTTTATGTATTTGTCAAAAAGAGAGCGCATGAGCACACACATACAAGTAGGGAGAGCAGCAGGCAGAAGGAGAAGCAGACTCCTCTCGAGCAAGGAGCGGGAGTGGGACCCCGGGATCATGACCTGAGCCAAAGGCAGACGCTTAACCGACTGAGCCACCCAGGCACCCCATCTTCTGAGAGTTTTTTTTTTTTTTTTTAAGAAATTACTTGTTTATGTTTCAATGGACTTGAAGAAAATCTCAGTAAAAGTGAAGAATGCCCTTGGGCATTTTACAAATATGCTTTAAATGTGACTTCTTTTCCTTCAATAGAAGATGAGAATGACCCTACAGAAGAGTTCCCACTCATGACTGCTTCACTATATGGTCAGGCATAGGGACGCTTTCAGTGTCTATTTTAACAGCTCTCCAGACTTTTAATGATTAGGTTGAAAAAACTACCACAATATAAGGTGAAGTCTTTGCCTTAAGAATTTTTTGCTACTTTGTTTTGGGGGGAAAAAAGGATAATTGCTTAAGAAAACAGTAAGATTTTCCACTCTCTTCTCTCTGTTTATTTATATTGAGAGCGCATGAGCACACACGTACTTAAGCCCAGGATGAAGGTGTAGATGAATTATGCCTGCAAGAAATCAAGGTTATCACACAGGAATACAAAATGACGTTGGGTTTCCCATATTAGTCTCTGCTTAAAACAAAACAAAACAAAAACTGAGAAGTAAACAAGTCCAGAGGCATCACCCTTCAGAACTTCAACAATCCTACAAACCATAGTAATAAAAACAGTGTGGCACTGGTACAAAAATAAATATATCAATCAGTGGAACAAAACAAAAAGCCCAGAATTAAATCCCAGCATATATGATCAACTAAAATTTGACAAAGAGCCCAAGAACACCCAGCGGGGAAAAAATATTCACTTTAACAACTGGTGTTGGAACTTTGGAGAAACACATAAAGAATAATGAAATTGGACCCCTTCTCACACCACTCACAAAAGCTAACTCAAAATAGATCAAAGACTAAAACATAAGACCCAGTACCATCAAACTCCTAGAAGAAAAGGGAAGAAGCTTGTTGATACTGGTTTTGAACTTGACCCAAAGCCCAAGCAACAAAAGCCAAAATCATCAAATGGGAGGATTACATCAAACTCCAAAGCTTCTGTACAGCAAAAGAAACAATGAACAGAATGGAGACAACCCAAGGAGGGAAGAAAATTTTTGCAAGCCATATAACAGATAAGAAGTTAATAGCCAGGGGCTGCCTGGGTGGCTCAGTCAGTTAAGCAACCAACTCTTGATTTCGGCTCAGGTCTCGATTTCCAGGTCATGGGATGGAGCCCCACCTGGAGCTGTGTGCTCAGATTGTCTCTCTCCCTCTTGAGATTGTCTCTCTCCCTCTCCTTCTGTCTGTTCCTCTCCCCATTTGCCCATACGCTCATTTGTTCACTCTCTCTCTCAAAATAAATAAAATCTTTAAAAAAAAATCAAGATAAGAGGTGCTGGTGAGGATGTAATGAAACAGAACCCTATACATTTTTTTGGTGGCAATGTAAATTAGTCCAATCACTATGGAAAACAATATGGAGATTCGTCAAAAAACTAGAAATATATCTACCAGAGGACACTTTGGACCAGCTTGGTTTTTACTCCGGATTTCTCTATTGACCCCACCCAGCTTTTTTCAAAGATGCAAGTTCTTTCCGCCCCCGCCAGCTAGACAGGCAGATGGGAGAGGCCAACTCAGCCTTCGCTGTCAGGAGTTCTCGATTCTTTCATGTGAAAGAGGGCGGCACAGTCATTTAAACTTGATCCCACCTCTTTGCTTCTTACAAAGTGAAACAGCTGAAAGAAGGGCAATGCTTGTGAGCTACACAGTACATACTGGTGGCACACACCTCATTTGCAATGCACCTGCTTGCTTCACCAGCTCAATCATTTCTTTTGAAGGCAATGGATTTTTCTTTTGTGTTTCTGTCTTCTTCAATTTTGACATCGAATTTCTCAGTCTCAGCCATCCTGAGTTTGTCAGATGTGGTTGCAGAGGAAGGGCAGCACAGGGCGCTGGCGAACAGCATCTGGTCTGCAAAGTAGTCATCACGAGCCTAAAACCAAGGCTCTCACAAGATATTTGCATTCCCTTGTGTATCGCAGCATTATTCCCAATAGCCAAGATATGGAAACAACCAAATGCCCACCAGTGGATAAATGGTTATTTTTAAATGTGGTACATGTAGATGATGGAATTTCATTCAGCCATGAATGAAATTTAAGATTTTATTTATTTATTTATTTGTCAGAGAAAGCAAGCAAGCACAAACGGGGGAGCCACAGGCAGAGGGAGAAGCAGGGTCCCCACTGAACAAAGATCCCAATGCGCGACTCGATCCCAAGACCCTACGATCATGAAGACAGATGCTTAAGCGACTGGGCCACCCCAGTATCCCAGGAAGATATCCTTTCGTATGCTATATGGATGGACCTCAGGCATGTTATGTTAAACAAGGTGAGTCAAACAGAGAAAAACAAGTAGTTTGTGATATCACTTATATGAGAAATCTAAAAATGTTAAATCTATAAAAAACAGAGTATAATGGTAATTACCAGAGGATGAGGGCTGGGGGGAAAAGAGTGATGGTATTTAAGGGTACAAACTATAACCAGTAAGCAAGTAAGCCAATAAGATATAATGCACAGTATAATAAATATAACAATAATATTGTACTATAATTATTATTGTGAGTGATGTGATAAATATCACTATACCAATAATCATAATATATAAATGTATCAAAGTAGCACACTATATACCTTAAACTTATACAATGTTAAATGTCAGTTTTATTCAGTAAAAAAATTGAGTTATGATTCACATACCATAAAGTTAACTCACCCTTTTAAAGTATACACTTCAAGGGGTGCCTGGGTAGCTCAGTGGGTTAAGCATCTGCCTTCAGCTCAGTTCATGATCTCAGGGTCCTGGGGTCGAGTCCTAGGTTGGGCTCCCTGCTCAGCAGGGGAGCCTGCTTCTCCCTCTCCAGCTCTCTCTGCTCGTGCTTGCTCTCTCTCTCTCTCTCTCTCTCTCTGTCAAATAAATAAATCAATCCTTTAAAAAAAGGACAACAAATTTTAAATTCAGTAGGACTTAGTATATTCACAAAGTTGGGTAGCCATCATCATCATGATCAAATTCCGGAACATTTTCATTACTCTTCCTACCCTTCAGGACATTGGCTTAAGGCGTAAGTAGCAGGCAACAGGCAGTAGTACCAGGCTTTAGCCTGTCATCTCAGTGAATCCTCCGGACTCTGGAACCCCTAAGAGAATGAGGCTTTGAGGTCAAATGGACAGGGGTTCGGAGCACGTGGCAGCTCTGGGATCTTAAGCAAGGAGCTCAGGCTTTCTATTACTTGGATTCTTTTTAACCTGTAAGATGAGAATCGTATCTACCTCAGGAGTCTTGAAAACCTGTAAGACAAACAAATGCCCAACAGCAGCGTGTCTAACACACGGTAAGGACTCTAAAGGCACAAGCCCTTGGGCCTCTGATGTGCCGGGCTTACCCTCCACTCTTGCCTCGGGTGGCCATGCTGCTGGGGGCTCTGAGAAATTAAGTTTTACACCCAGGCTCTTCCTGTTCTGGAAATCACTGCTTCAATCATCGGGTAGCAAAGAGCAAACAGCCATCCATTTGGTTCCCTAATGAAATTATGTCCAGGTAAGAAGACTTTATTTCCCCCTTGATGTCTGACTTTTCCCCAGAGGGAGGTCTTTGACATGAAACACATGGCTAAAGCAACATCCTTGCTCAATCACTTGGCCTTAGGGTATTTTAACAAACTAAATAGCTTCAGGTTCAAGCAAAAAAATAAAGTGAGTGACAGCTAGGCAAATGAAAAATTCCTTTTCTTTCTCTCTCTCTGTCTCTCTTTCTCTCTTTTTTTCGTTGCTTCTTTCTTTCTTTTTTTTTAAACCTTTTTAGTATATTGGTTAAGAGGCTTGTCTTTGGGTTGGGTCCTGACTTTGCCATTAGCAGCGTGGCTTGGATAAGTGATTGGCTTTGAACTTCAATAGTGTAAAGAAGGAAAGCACCACCTTCCTCAAAGGGGGCTGCTTTGAGATGTGCTCAGCACTGTGCCTATTTTGTGTAAACACTCAGCAAATAGTAGGCAGACATTCAAGTCCCACTAAAACCTTGGAATCACCTCCTCTTCTCCTGGCCTGTCTCTGTCTCCGCCACCCAGCCAGTGGTCTTTAAAATCCTTATAACTTTCTTCATTCAGCTTTGGGGGGTTGTTTTATTCTATCTTCTATGATTTCTTCCTTCTGTAGAATAAATGGATTATGTGAGAGACTCTGAAAGTCAGAGCTTCACAGAGTGGGAGGCACAACCTGTTCTCATCAATTAGCCAGGAGCTCTTAGCTTTTTTGTGTGACATAGATCCCTTGGCAGTCTGGCGATGTCCATATCGCCCTTTCAAGATAACACTTTCGGGATTCCTGGGTGGCTGAGTTGTTGAAGTGTCTCATCCTGATCTCAGCTCAGGTCTTGATCTCAGGGTCCTGAGTTCGAGTGCCAGGTTGGGCTCCACACTGGGGGTGGAGCCTAATTAAAAAAATAGATAATATTTTTAAATGTAAAAACTAAAATGCATAGGATATTTTAAAAAAGATTTTATTTCTTTATTTGGCAGAGAGATAGGTAGAGAGAGAGGAGGAAACAGGCTCCCCACTGAGCAGAGAGCCCAATGTGGGGCTCGATCCCAGGACCCTGAGATCATGACCTGAGCCAAAGGCAGAGGCTTAACCCAATGAGCCACCCAGGTGCCCCTAAAATGCACAGGATTTAAAAAGAAGCTGATTAAAATACAATTATCAAAAATATGTATTTTTTTATTTATTAAGGTTTTTTAAAAATTCCAGTGTAGTTAACGTACAGTGTTATATTGTTTTCAGATGTACAATATAGTGATTTAGCAATTCTATCACTTCTATACAACACCACGTGCTCATCACGACAGGTGTCTTCCTTAATCCCCACCACCTGTTTCCCCCATCCCCCACCTGGCTCCCTTCTGGTGACCATCAGTTTGTTCTCTACAGTTAAGAATCTTTTCTTCAGGCTCCTGGGTGGCACAGTGGGTTAAGGCTCAGGTCATGATCTCAGGGTTCTGGGATCAAGCCCCACATCGGGCTCTCTGCTCTGTAGGGAGCCTGCTTCCTCCTCTCTCTCTCTCTGCTTGCCTCTGACTACTTGTGATTTCTGTCTGTCAAAAAAATAAATAAAATCTTAAAAAAAAAAAAAGAATCTGTTTCTTGGCTTGTCTCTCTCTCTCTTTTCTCTTTTTGCTCATTTTTTTTGTCTCTTAAAGCCCACAGATGAGTGAAATCATATGGTATTTGATTTGCCCTTCTCTGACTGACTTATTTTGCTTAAGATTATACTCTCTAGCTCCATCTATGTCATTGTAAATGGCAAGATTTCATTCTTTTTTATGGCTCAATAATACTAATACTCCATTTTATAACCACATCTCTTTTATCCATTCATCTATCAATGGACACTTGGGCTGCCTCCGTAATTTGTAATATAGTCGTGTACATGATTCTTTTATGTGTGTGCTTCTTATTAATGTATTCAATAAGAAGATCTAGTGGCTAGTCCAATAATTACTATAATTTCAAGTTAATGATATTAATGATATATTGAAATAGCTTCAAAATTATTAATATGAAATGAAAATATCTGTGATTTCCATTGGTGACAGTCACAGATACTAACAGAAGATGGCTTTGCAGCCTACACTTATCATTAAAGAAATTGTAAATTTCAGGTAGAAATTACTAAAAGTACGTATGTATTTTTTTCATATCCTTTTTGACGTGTATTCATGGACGTAAGGTTAAGAACCCCTGAACTAAGCCAAGACTAACACAATCCAAAATGTCTACCATGGCAATAGGGACATGGCCTAGGCTTTCTCACATTAACCTGCCCTACTGGCCTAAGGAAGTAGCAGGTCTTTGCTTTCCAACATGGAAGTACCACTGGGTGAAGGCATTCGGTCATCATCTGTCTGTGTAGCTTTGGGATACTCACTTTAGAATCAAGGCTGGAAAATTAAGCACTCAGGTGGGCTTTTGCCATTTGTGCCATCCGTCTGTCGTGGCAGTGATAAATGAGCCTAGAGGTGAACATCTATTCCTAACATCCGTTCCAACCCACCGACCAATGTTCCACCTTTCACAGGTGCAACTGTCCTTTGCCTTTTCATGTACTGTACCTCTGGCTACTCCTTGTCTTGTTCACTTACCAGACAGACACCATGAACTATGAATATGTTGGCTTGCAGAGAACATTCTCCCTCCTCTTGGGGATCCCAAAGCCTGCCCCCTTTCAGGCCTCTGACTTCCTTTAGAATCTGGCTGGGATTCTCGTTCCAGCACCACTCCTCCTGTTGTCTCTTCTAAACTTCACCTCCCTTTCTGTGTATTTTTGCAAAATGAGATGTCCTCCTGGGTCTGGAAATCGGTGACTCCGGTGCTGAAATGAAGTCTTCCTCTGTTAGAAACCATAAAGAGGGTAGGCTATGGAGGCAAACCAGCGGCAGTTGGATTCCTGTTGCAATATTACTAGCTGTGTGCCCCTGGCCCTATTACCTAACTCCCCTCCATGCCTCAGTTTCCTCCTAAGAAAAAAATGGGAACTACTTTTCTCATAGGGTAGTTGTGAGGACTCAATCCTTTAAAGCTTGGGCAGCACCTGGTGGCTTAATCTGTACAGCGTCTGACTCCTCATACTGAGGGTTGCGAGTTCAAGCCCCACATTGGGTGTGGAGCCTTCTTCTAAAAAATGAAGAGAATATTTAGGGGCACCTAGGAGGCTCGGTCAGTTAAGCAACCAACTCTTGATTTTGACTCAAGACATGATCTCAGAGTTGTGAGAGCCACCCACCATCATGTCGGGCTCCTGGCTGGGTGTGGAACCTGCTTAAGATTCTCTCTCTCTCCCTCTACCCATCCCCCCACAACCTCATCCATTCGCTTTCTTTTTCTCTTTCTAAAAAAATTTAAAAATTTAAAAAAATAAATGCTTTAAAGCTCATAAGCTTAAAGATGCCCAGCATAGAATGAGCGTTCAGTAAATACCGCTAGTTATTTTCTCAGCCTTTGGCTATGACCGTCACTGTCAGTGAGGTTCTCCAAGGCGAATGTTTCAATATTCTTCCCACTCTGTGTTCCTGAACCATTGACTTCGGTGACAGTGGAGGGCTCCTTTTAATCTTCTGAGGACTGAGCTAGAGAGATCATGAAGGATCTAGAAGTTACATCATCATTGTGATCGCCATCACCATCATCATGATCACATCTGACATTTGCTGAAACTTCCTGTTATGCTGATACTTTTATGCTGTATTTAATCCCACCAACACCCCCCACAGGTCTGTATTATTATTCTCATCCGTAGTTGATAAATCAGGCTCCCAGTCACATGGATCTTTTCCCTGAATTGAGGATCATCTCTGTCTAGCCACAGGCTGCTTGCCTAAGGATGTGAGGTGACCACAGAGTAGCGTCTGAGGGGAGCTGTGGACAGCGACTATTTGTCTGGTTTTCTGCTCTAGTCCGAAACTGCTCTGGTTTTCTGGACTCAGCCATCCTGAAAGAGACTTGGCTTAGAGGTGGCCATCTGGCATCGGCTCATGCAGTTTTTGTGAAGTCACATGTGGTCCCAGAGTTGCCAGGAAAAAGGATGCCTTGATGAGCCAAAATGCAAATTCTTTAGGAGAGGAAAAGTGAAAGTGAGCTTGTTCACACTGTGCAGGGCTCCAAGGAAATGACACAACTCCAGAGACACAGTGTCCTGCCACTAGGTTCCAACATATTACAGGGGCATTATTTTGCATCTGATCATAAACTTGCCTCCTAATAGTTTGCTGCTTTGACCATTATGAGAGGCAGAGGTGACCCCAAATAAAAAGAAGTTGATATTTAAAATACTAAAGCTGGGTGCCTCCAGACATTAGAAATGCAGTCCTCTGGGAAGCTAGAGCAATGCGGGGATGGGAAGCATATTTTCCTCATTAATCTCCATTGTCCCTTATCCTGGAGATAAGTTGTTCAAAGCAGGTCAAGGTCAAAAGAAGGGGCTGTGGGGATGCTTGTCTAGTTCGTGCCCATCTGAAAGGATTTCTAGGACCTTAGCTGAGGTTTCTAGAGACTCTTCCTTGGCTATTTGTCTTTCCTCTTCGTTCTCTTTCTCCTTTCTTCCTCTATTTCTTATTTTGTTTCTTTCCCCTGGTCTTGCCTTCTTCAGAATGCCTGTGCCACTTGCAGAGGCTTGCTTAGGGTCCCTTCATGCCTAAGGGAAGCCTGATTTTCCTCCAGCCAAGCCAAGGACTCGGTTACCTGGGCTTTGAGTGTTCTTTTCATCTATAAAGTCCTCCTCTTCCTTTTGCCTCTCCCAGACCTTGTAAATTACATTTAGGATGGAGAACTGGGGTCTAATGCCTCTAGCAATTGCTGGCATTTTAGAAGCACAATTAATGTCATTGTTGAATATTGTCTTGGGGAGTTTGCAAAGGGCATTTAGAGATAGGTTTTTCTGTTTTGTTTGCTTTGTTTTTAAGAAAGACTATTTAAAAGCCCTTTAGAGGGGCACCTGTGTGGCTCAGTGGGTTAAAGCCTCTGCCACCGGCTCAGGTCATGATCCCAGGGTCCTGGGATCAAGCCCTGCATCAGGCTCACTGCTCAGCGGGGAGCCTGCTTCTCCCTCTCTCTGCCTGTCTCTCTGCCTACTTGTGATCTCTGTCTGTCAAATAAATAAATAAAATCTTAAAAAAAAAAAAAGCCCTTTAGAAAAACTGTTAGAAGTTAGATAAGATCCAAATATTTAGAAAATTCTAACTGAAACCTGCCTGATTTGATGCAAGCCCCATTTGGATGCATAAGGTGAAAAATTGTAATAAATTCAAGCCAGATCATCAGCTAATCCTCAGACCAGAGCCAGCAGACTGCAGGCTCCTCTCAGATGAGGGGAACTGAGTCATCTGTTGATAAGGCCACAGAAGGAACACACAGGCCTCTGCTTGTAGAAGGTGGCCCAACCAAAGAGCTCAAGGAGGAAGCCGAATGCCATTTGGGGGCTGTGGTGATGATTCCTTCCTTCGAAAAGGGGATCACCAAAGCTGCCAGCCCTCCTCCCCATCCCACACTGCCACTACACACTCACCTGTTCCCAAAGTAGTCCCAATTCTGGAACCTTCCTGTTTGGGTTTCTTAAAGTATCATTCAGTGGTTCTCATACCCTCTATAGAGCTCATTAAAACATATATTCCTGCCCCCCAGTCCAGAGTTTCTGACTCAATGGATCTGGAATGGAGTCTAAGAATTCGTGTGTCGAACAAGTTCCCAAGTGATGTTGGTGCTGCTGGTCCAGGGACCACACTTTGGGAACCACTGGTGTAGTTCATGGGCAGGCTCTGGAATCAGATCTCTTGGGTTCAAAGACCAGCCCCATCACTCACACACAGGAGCCTCTTGAGCAAGTTAACTTTTCTGTTGTCTTAGCATCTCATCTGTTTAAAAGAAAAATAAATATAGGAATTGTACCTGCTTCCGGCTGTTGTTTGGGGTGGGGGGGGTAGATGAGATAATGCATAGAAAGCCAAAACTGCTACACGCCAGTGCTCACTGATTCAGTGGCTGCCCGTGTGTTATTTCTCCAAACACACCAACATTGCAGAGCTGTTCTCAGGCCAATGGCCATCCTGAGTCACTTGCCCACACAGAGAACTTCTGGGCTGCTGGCATTCTGCAGAGCTTAAGGAAGCTGGACCACTTGGACTTCACCAGATGCCATTGGTCCTGAAAGCACATATACACAAATCCTCACTTCTGAGTCTTTCTTGAAGCCAGGTATCTGAAACCTGCCTTCACTGCTACTGAGCCCTCTGGCCTCAGCCTAAGCACCCATGTGAACATTTTTATCAACACACTGGTATCCTTTCATGCTCCGTGACTGAGAGACAAATAAACACGGGCCTGAGTCTCTTGCCTGCTATCCCAAGCACTAAATTTTATATTGGCTGAATTTTGCTGAGTGAATTTAGACTTCCAGCAGGCTTGGGTTGCCAGAGCCTCGGAGACTTCTGGATATTTTGTACAATTTCCTCTTCTTCTGTCCACTTTTACCGTTTCTAAAATTAAATTAAGAAAACAAAACAAAAACGAATCAAAGAAAACTCAGAAGAGTTCAATTGCTAGACTTGCTTTTTGTTTTTATTATCAACAATCAAGTTAATGGTACACTCTTGGAAAACTATATGCACATGTAGAAATATTTCCCTTTTAAATAGAAGCATTCATTATAACACATATAAATAAATTTGAAAATTTGAAACATAACTTATAACGCTTATGTTCACAAACAGAGTCCCAACAAGAAGAAAAAAGAAATCAGACAGACATGCACCTGATAACAAAAATATATACCATTGTCTGAACCGTGGTCTCTCTAAACACAAAGGAAGTGAACCCGTGAGAACCTTATTACTCCATAAAGACACGCCATAGAGACTACAAGAAGAGAAAAACATTATACGGTCACGTAGAGGAGACGGTCTGTACTGATATTAACACGATACAATTCAGTCACAGAACACAGTTGTAGAAAGACACCGAAAAAGTTAAAGCCTCAACATTCAACTAATATCTATAGTTTGTGCCTTTTAAAATAAAAAACAAAAAACAAAAAACAAAAAAACCAAAATCCCAACAGAGATGTCTAATCTGCTTGAAGAATGGAATCATCAATATACAGTCCATCCACCATACAGGATGTGAGTCCATTTCGGATCAAACAGAAATGCAAACCGAGTCGCTTCTGCAACCTTGTGCGGACGCCTTTCTCTGCTCGGTTGATTTCTCCGCAGCCAGTTGCGCGGACTGCAATTGACTCGAATCCAAAGCAGTGCCAAAAAGTTCGGTAAAAGCTGGTGGAAGAAGAAAATGCCGGTGGGGGTGACGGGAGAGAAAAAAAGGGAAGAGCTGCGAAATATGAGACCGTTTGCAGAGTTTGTGGATGAAAAGGCATCTCATGTATAGGGCATCTTTCCAGGGCCGAGTGGCTGCAAAGAGTCGGGGTTGGGAGTTGCCACTGTGTGGGGTTGGGATGCGCTAATGGCGGGATGGTGTCTGGCGAAGTGGGACAGGCAGGCGGGAGCGAGGAAGTCACCTTGGCCGCGGGGACCGTCCGCTCGAGTCGTCGCCCGCGGCAGCGCGAACCCAAGGACACGAGGGGAAGGAGGGCTGGAGGCAACCCGTCCGCGCTCTCCCTTGAGGAGGAGCCCCAAGGCGGCGGGCTGTCAGGAGGGGTCCACAAGACAGACCCCGCTAGCTTCAGCCTCCCTTCTCCCCACCTTCCTTGTTTCCTCTCGGATTTTAACACCTTTCCGGGTGGATTGTTGGTTTGTTTTTGAAGTGATTGCTGCCTTCCTGATTTTTTTTTTCCCAATTTGGGGGATTTTTTTTTTTTTCTCTTTTTCTAAGCAAGTCACTGAGTCGGTTGTGCTCCCCCCCCTCCCCATTCATCTCTCCCTGTCACCTGCTCGGGCCTCAGACACACATTCCCCGAGACAGACAGACACCGACACGCAGACACAGCCCCCCTGAGAGTGCCCCCGAGCCCGGCCGCGCTGCTCGCACCTCGCGGTCAGCAGGCGGAGCCCTGGCCGGTCTGCGAGGCCCCTGAAGCAGGTGCGAAGCTAGGGAAGTTTTGAGTTTTGATTTGTTGGGGGTTTTGGGGGGGGGTGTTCAGGATGGGGGTAGGAGTGGGGTTGAAATGGGGGCGACGCTGTGTTCTCTTTATTCTTATCGCGATGACGTCAGGCCCTCCGTGGAAAGCCTCGGCAGCAGCGACGACCGCAGCCTGGAGCCCACCCGCTCGCCCGCCCGGCCCGGCCCGGCCCGGCCCGGCCCGGCCCGGCCCGGCTCGCCCGCCGCCGCCGCCGCCGCGCGTCCCAGATCAGAACATACTGCTCTTCACTAAGGCGGCTTTGGCGCCGTTGGGTCTTTGGAGGGAAGATAGGACGCTGGCGAAGGGGCCCCCGAGCGAATCCGGGATGGAGGTGATGGGGCCCGGGCCGGGAGCCCAGCCTTGTCCAGGGCCCCCGGCCGCCGCCAGGCCCCCGGCCGCCGCCGCCGCCGCCGCCGCTGCAGCCGCCGCCGCTGCCGCCGCCGCCGCCGCCGCGCTGCCCTTGCCGGGTTCGCCTCCCGGGCCCCCGGGCCCCGCCGCCCCCGGGGCTCCTGCCGGGCTGGGCCCGCCGCCGCCGCCGCCGCTCGCGCCGCAGCTGGGAGTGGGGTTGGGGTTGGGGCCGGGGCCCCCCGTGCTGTCCGGGTCGGTGCTCTTGGCCTCTTTGCTCTCGTCGTCCCGGGACGCGTCGGACTTCTTCCCCGAAGAGCCGTTCTTGGCCGCGGCCGCGGCGGCCGCTGCCGCGCGCTCCTGCTTGCGGAACTTGGCGCGGCGGTTCTGGAACCACACCTGGCCGGAGAGGAGAGGAGAGGCGGTGAAGCAGGGAAAGGAAGAAGGAAAGGGGGAAGCAAAGCGCGGGTTAGGACGGCCCACGTTCCATTTCGGCTGATTTGAAAGTCCAAGCGCCGCGGTACACCCCGCCACCAAGTCTGCCCCCTCCCTTGTCCTTGCGTCTTCGGAGAAACTTTCTTAGGGTCACCTGAGCATTCCAGGGAAATGATTGCTTGCAGGACAGGCTAAAAGGCCCCAGGTCCCAGAAAGGCCCTAAAACGGAAGCCTTTATTCCGGCGGGCCTCGTACCACCCCACAGTCGCCATACCCCCCACGCCGCAGGTCTAAGGTTAAACGCTAATTGGTAGTAGGAGGAGGGGGGTGCCTGGTTTGATGCTCGCCGCCCATCCTGGCCTTTGGGCCTGGTATACTGTACAATGGGGCTCACCTGGAGAGGCGCCTTGGCCAGCTCGTGAGTGCACCTGTTTCCCTAAAAGATTAGAGTTAGCCGCCCGTTCGTGACCTTCATGGAGTCACAGCCCCTTTGCCAATGTGATCCAAGCCATAGTTACCGGGAAAATGCACCTCTACTCCATGGTTTCAAGTTAAAAGAGCTTGAGTAAGGAGGCAGAAAAACAAAAACGAAAAACCCCAAGTCTAATACGGGGGCGAAGTCTGCACTCCTCCCACAAGGCACCTTCTGTCCTGCAAAAGCCTTGCTCGTTCACGTCCCAAGACTCCGAAAGTCTCTGCTGGACTACACGGGGTGGGGAAAGCTTTGCAGCTGTACACAGATAAACGAGCGCGCGCACCCTAACCCTTCCTCGCACACACAGTCCCTCCGAACTTGGCCTCCGTTCAGCCCTGGGTCCCCGGCCCTTGTCTTTGAAAAGCCCGGGTATTCCGAACCTTCAGGAGCACCGCCCGGTCCCCGCCACCGTACCGTACCCGGCCCGGGGCGGCGAAGCAGGGTCGGTTTGTGGGCGCGCGTACCTGGACCCGCGCTTCGGTGAGGTCGATCTTCAGGGCCAGCTCCTCCCGGGTGTAGATGTCGGGGTAGTGCGTCTCTGCGAAGACCCTCTCCAGCTCCTTGAGCTGCGCACTAGTGAAAGTGGTGCGGATGCGCCGCTGCTTGCGCTTCTCGTTGAGGCCGCCGTGGTCGGTGAAGAGTTTGTAAGGAACTGGAGGGAGACAGAGGGAACAGAGTGTGAGCAAAACTGTCTGGAGCGCGAGAGCGCCGCGGAGCCGGACTGTGGGAACTCCGAGGTCAGGTAGCACTAGAGCGGCCACCGACGCCGGCGCGGGGGACTGGCTGACAGTCGCTGCGGAGAAAAACCGAGCGAATTAGTTGGATACCGAAACCGGCGAACTGCGGGCTTTGGCGGGGTCCCTCTTGGCACAAACGCCTTTGGGTGGGTTGGAAGAGCTCACCCGGGACAGCCGAGGGCCGGGACGCGGGAGAATGCTTTGGTGAGGAAAAGCGAAAGAGGAAAAAAAGTGCAAAAACATCAGTCGGAGCATCAGGGAACCGGGGAAAAAGTTACCCAACACTCCCACGGCTGGAACTTTTCAGTTCTCAGAAGTTGACCCTGCCCAAAAGTTGGGGGAGAGTGCTGCAAAAAAAATAATAATAAATTAAAGAAATAATCATAAAAATGACCAGCCCAAAAGGTGTGAGCCGCTGTCGGTTCTTAAAAAAAGAGAAAGACACTGCCAGTAATGAGCTTTACTCTTTGTTATTTAATTATTTTCTAAGCTTTACGTCTCATCGCAAAGTAAATAAATTATGCCTATCATTTTGGCAGCTTAAGATAATTTTGTTGGCGGTTCGGGTGTGACTAGGATAGTGTAACCCTGTAAGTGAATTACCCCTCCCTGCAATCGCTTCTAACGTGATAAATTCTTTCATTTGTGTAAGCAAATTTCGTTTGGTAAATACTAAACACATTTCCATTTTCAAATGCAATCAAGGCTTCCTATATACGAGCGGAAAGGCGGCTTCCTCCGCTGAGAAAGCTGGCGGTCCTTACCTGCGGCGTACGGACTGCTCTGGTGGTCCCTGAGGGTGCCGAGGCTGCAGGATCCCGGCGTGAGGGACGGGCAGCCGGACGTGGCCCCAAAAGTGGTCCTTATCGGGTTATACTGGAAGCCACTGGCCTGGCTGCAGGAACTGAAGTCAGCATAGGCTGAAGCCAGGCTCGAGGTGTCCATCCCAGCCATACAGGACTCGTAGGCAGAGGAATTGAGGTAAGAATATTCCATTTTATACATTGAAAAGGCTCTGGATGGCTCAGCCAAGTGGAAAAATGAAATAAAAGATGGGTATGGAGAAGGTGGCTGGAGTGGGGAGATGTGCACAGCTCAACGCCTGCCTCCAAACTGGCCTCCTTACTACCAGCAGAGCCTAGTTTTATGAAAAAGCCTCCTATGAGATGCCTTGTCTGAGGTCTCTAGAGCATATAGTCCTCATAATAAACTTGGCTCTTTCCACTTGGACAATAGCAAAGCGGTTGGTCTTATTGCTGGCGCTTTTTACATGACAATAACTCATCCGTCTATTGGGCTGGCACTGGGGAACTGAGCTGTCCAACCTCCCTATCATTGATTCCTGCATCTCTAATTAGAATTTAATACCACACCATTACGCACCGAGCCCCTGATCCTCCCTTCTAACCAGCTCCCTGCCCTTTAATTCAATCACACTACTTGGAAATAATGAAAGTTGGGTGACGATTCTCCCTGATCCAATTTCCCCGAGCTTTTAAGCCTTTTTAACTGATCATATACCTTAGGCATAAATTGAGATAGTGTGTGTGTTTTCCCCCTTCTTCGTCCTCTTTTTTTTTTTTTTTTTCCTTCGGTTAGGGAGAAGAAACCTTGATGTCATAGAAAACCTGTTTTGTAAGAGCGTTACACGCTCAATTTAACAACAAGCCTACCCCCCGAAGTGCATGAAATGTTATAAAGGACTGGGACATTGGCAAGACTCAGGCACCCCGTAACATAGAGTAAGTGGGCCAAGGGGGTTTCTGTGAAGGATAAGAGGATTTCTTTAAAATACACCTGGTTGAGGGGGTTAAAAAAAAAAAAAGAGCATCTTATAAATTGCATTTCTTGTCGCAGCTTAACATGCTTTTCTAGAGACTCCGCTTACACAGCTGTTTAAAAAATAAAGGCACATCTGAGTAGAGCTCTTGAATGTGACACATCTGGATTGTCTCTCTGCCGAGGGTTTCTTTGCGGTCCGCTCAGTGTCTTTCTGCATTTGCTCAAGGTTTGCATTCTGTTGCTTTGGAGGTTCTGTGCGGTTGTTGATTTTAATTACGCCATGACTGGCAAGTGGGCATGAAGTCTCCCCAAATGTGTCTCCTCTTCCATCGGGCACTCTCTTTTATCACCTACACTTTTTTCAGGTGCCCCTCAGTCCGCCGAAGACCCGGGGCTTCGCAAAGAGGATTGCCGACCGCTTGCCCTTTAGGTTTGTGACTGCAGCGAGCGAAATCTTTGCTCTCAAAATGCCTAGGCTCCAGACCGAGCTCTTTCCTTCTCCAACTCCTCAGGCTCTTGGGTGCTGGCTGGAAGGTACAGACAAAGAAGTGAACAGTGATTTGTGGACCTCGGTGGCCCCATGATTTAAGCGAAGGGTAATTTTCATTTGGTTCGTTAGGCTCTAGCAGAATAAGGAAAACTATTTCATTAAACCCTTCCTCTCAGTGGACAAGAGGAGGAATGCTTAGCTGAATCGCCGGGTGGTGTAAACAAACCCTAGATATTTTATATGAATTAAATGTGTAGATAATTAGTTTTATTGCATTCATTACCCCCTTTATGTGCTCTGTAACAAGTCAGTAATTAAAGTAACAAACTCATAAAGTCTTTATAGGGGCATTTAGGCGTTCAGTGTTTGCCAAACTAAGTGGTTTAATTCGATGCTAGTGCTGGGGAGTGGATGGGCGCCCGCTCTCCACTGCCACCGTGTTTTATTGCGCTCTGAACTGCAGCGGACGCCCTAATGGATTAAACAGGGACAGCAGCCCCCCCAGCCTTGTGCTTCTCTGCTGGGTGAGTTTCAGGTTGATTTCAGGTGATGGCCATCCCCTGAACGTTCGCAAGACCTAATGTCTGCAGTACAGGCAGCGGGGACCCGCGGAGCAGCCTGGTGATAGTTTTATGGGGAGGGCTGATAGTTTTATTGCAGTTGTATGTGGTACAATGCGTATTTGATAAAGAAGGGCCCTTGGTGACCAGTGCGCACTTTTTTGTGCACAGGGGTGAAATGAAAATAAATGTGTACAAGGTTGTACTGCGGCGAGAAACAAATTGCAACGCTCTAAATGGTTTTTCTTTATGGTCACCAGACAAGAGGAGAAAAGAGATGCAAACATCTGTCTTCAGTCCCCTAAACCTAAAGGCCAGCAAAGACGGATGGGAATCCAAGTGTTATTACAGTGGGGATTTGTCTTTATTTATCCCGTTCTCATGAATATGAATCTGCATTTAGACCGGGAAGTGGCTGTGCCCCTTCCGTGGCTACACATGGAATTTCCCCACTCTTATTTACACCTCCCACGCTTTAAGGGAGGTGGAGGATAGGTCGTCAAGCTTAGGGCTGCGATTGTCCAGGTTTCTAGAATCTCTCGAACTTATGTGTGTGTGTGTGGGGGGGGGGGGTGCCTCTTGGTTTTCCCGATGCGACCCAGCTGCCCCAGGCCCGCTTCCAGAGAGTGTGGATGCGGGGAGCACTGGCCCGGGGTGCACTCGGCTAGCCTAGCCGGCTCCTCCAGCTCACGCGGAATCTCCCCGCGTTTCTCTGCGGAAGAGTGACACCGCGTCTGGGAGGGGACCCGCTTGGGCTTCCAAGGCCCTTGGCTAGCCAATAACCAGGCTTACCCCTCTCTGGCCGGGGCACCCCCCCCCCAACCCCGGCCCTACGACCCCCCCCCCACGCCCCCGCCCGGAGTGCAGGCCAATTACACCTTGCGTCCCAATTTACAGACGATCCCCAGAGGCCCCTCTAGCCCTTGGGGCGGAGGCGTCCGCGGACCCGGACTGTGAGGGGAGCTCGGAGGAGCAAGGCTTCTGCCCACAGCTCCTGAGGGCGGGTGGCTCTCGAGCGACGCTGTAGAACTTTGGGATTTAGTCGGTGCAGGAGGGCAGTCCCTGTGCGCAGGAGCCTGGCGTAGAGGGTGCTGTGTGCTGCTCTGCGGAGCTGGATCTGGAGGCTTCTGAGGGTGACACCGGGAGAAGCCAGGGGAGCGGGGCGAGGACTCGCCCAAGGCTCCTGAGCAAGGGAGGTGCGAGGCCGCTGGAGGGTGCCGGGGCGCAGTGGGATGTGAGGGGCTGGCCCGGCCGAGGCCGGAGCTGGGCACTGCCTCGCGCTCCCCGCGGCCCCGGGGGCTGGGTTTCTCCCCGCCCTGCCCGCGGCGGGCCCCACCCGGCTCCCTCCCCTTCTCCCCAGCCCAGCCGCCCCAGCCCTCTCCCGCTGGCCCCGGTCGTCCGGGCCTCCCTCCAGGCGCCCCCTGCCGCCCGAGGCCGGGTCGGGGTGCTGTGCGCCTCCTCTTTGTAGCGGGGGACCTTTCAGCGCCGGGACCGCACGGTCGGTTGAGCAAATGCGCTTGACTTCATTTTCCCCTTTGTAGGCCTTGTAGGTTTATTTTGTTCGGTGTCACCGTCCCTCTTCCCACCCCACCCCACCCCCACCGTCCCTGGCCCGTCGTCCCCTCTGTGGATCTTTTGTGGCCCGGGGTCCCGCTTCTGCTCCGAAGATGAAAGGCTTGCGGGCCTGGGCCAGACCGGAGCCCCAGTCCCAGCGCCCTGTTTTGTTAGAGTTGTGCTTTCTACACGCGAGCTCTCCCCTAAAAGTTGTACCAAATGGTTAATTTAATTACTCCAACTATAGACCAACTGCTTCAGCAGCCTCCACCACGCGTCTGGGAGGAAAAAAGAAACCATCTATAAGAAATAATCTAATAAAAGTGAAGTGTAGAAAAACCCCTCCTGATTTTCAACCGGCACAAATAGAATTAGAGCTTCAGCATCCTTTTCCCAAACAGACCTTTTGTCCAGATCACAACTTCAGCCAACCAGCAATGTGTACAGTGCCTGCTATTTATTTTAATAGAGGCGGGTGGGTAGCGGAGATGGATTGATAGATAAATGACCGCATGGATAGATGGATGGTTTGATCCATCTTCCTCTGACTTCCCTTTCTTAATATGTGTACACGGTTGATTTTTTTTTCCCTGCCGATTTTCTGAATCAATAATGGAAAGGCAATGCTGTGTGGTAAAAGAAAGAAAGAAAAAAGGCATTTAAAGCACCCAAAATAAGGGAGGGGGGACTACAAGCATATATACCATGAGGAAAAAAAAAAAAATGTTTACATGCTACCCAGTACCAAATGAAAAAGGTTGAAAGTTTAAAAGAAACTTTTCTTTCCTTTTCTTCTCCATTCATAGGAGGGTTTCTTTTTCTTCTGCTTTTTTTCCTTGAAAGTCAGAAAGAATGTTAGAAGACAAGGAAACAAAACAGCAAACAAAATGCCATTGTATTGTAGTAGCGATTCATGGGAAAACGCTTGTCAGCCTCCTAATGCCTCACTCCTAGGAGGCTGTTTTGAGGCTGTTTCACCGCAGGCAAAGCACAATAACATGGGAATGAATAAAATATTAAATACCAGTGAGAGTTTCAGAGGAATTTTCTTTTTGATTGCTTTATTTGATACTGCATCCAAATTATTCCCGCACAGTGAGGCCACTGACTACCAAAGGCTCCCCTCAGAACCAACAGCTCTCTCAACCAGAGAATTAAAAGGCAGGATTTGTCCTTGGGTTTCTCCACAAAGATTTCTACAGGCGGCAGCCTTTCCCATTCACCTGCACTAAGAAAATATCCTAACGGAATTTATTGAGACAACGTTTCCCCAGAACATCAAGCAAGCCAACCAGAGCATCCCCAAATATGAAGATCCACGTATAGAGACCCTCACCTAGCATTTTAGCATTTTTTTCCCACATTTCCCATTTGCCTGGCAACCGTAATACACATGTTTCATAATAGAAATTCTTTGTATTTCTGGTAACTAACCTCCTGGCACTGTGGGACTAACAATTATTAACTAAATTGACAATAGTGCGTGGAAAGCAATTAGCACAGCGCTTGGCACCTGGAAAGAATCCAGTGAGTGTTAGACACTGGGTTTGATGATGCTGGTGATGATGATGGTGGTGAAGACGATGAAGATGATGATGGTGATGATGATGATGGTAGAGTCTCCTTGAACTGCACATTAAACACTTTGGAATTTAGAGTGCATGGACCCTGTCTTTCCTATTGCGTGTTTACAATGCATATGAAAGAGCAGGTTCTAAGATATCAAATGAAAGGAAATAAAGCAATCGGGCAGAAAATTTCTCTTTTAAGAATTTACTAGAAGACATGTGTGTATAGAAGTTATTTATGTGTTTTGTCTTACTTTGTACACAATATTTATACAGGATTAATGTGGTTCTTTACTCCTGCATATAAATATTGTGTGTCCAGGGTCGTGTCACTTTAAGAGGCATCTGCCCTGAGTTGGCTACGTAGATTTGGGATGGTATTTCTGCATTTAAATTCATTTCAGAGACACCCATATGTATGTGCTATCCTCCATGGAGCTGATGGGTTACAGATCTCCAGTATGTATCTTTTTAAGGGCATCATCATGGAAGAACCCGTTCTATTTCTCTTGTCTCCCCCACAAGATGATTAGCAGAAGGGGCTGCCTGTTACCTTTTTTTTTTTTTTTGCTAGAGTTTGGCTAACAGTAGTAACATCTGCTGGGCTGCTGGTGGGGAGACATGGGGCATTTGATCAGAGTCACAGATGTAAAAGTGACATCTGCTTGTAACAAAGAAAGGAGAAACAAAATTAAATTAGGCAGGGAGGCCTTTCTGTCTGAACCAAAAAAGAAAAAAAAAAACCCATTTAAAAAAGGAGGGAAAAAAAATAATCATGAGTGAGCTTGCAGGGTGCAGAAGAGCATTTAGGGAGAGGACAATGATTTTCCAGGCCAGCAGCTGCCTGAGTAACTAGAATGGCAACATCCTAAGGTAGCAATGTCCTGAGACTTTGAAGGCATCTGCTTATGCTCCAGAGAAAAGGATCAGGTAAGATGATTCTTCTAGGCTAAGCAATGTCCTGACCTGTGTGGTTGAGAAATCATTTTCAGGTCGAAGACAGAAAGAGAGTGGAGAGAACGCCTCTGAAGTTAATACATATCCCTGTATATTTAGGGATGAGTTTGGGCAAAAACAGACCTTCATTTCATAGCTATGTTTAAAGTCCTAAGAATGAGCCCATTTTCACTGGTTTATATATGTGCCTAGAAGATGACACTTGGCATTTAAAACTGCCCAAACAGTGCCTGAAATAGGGCTCAGTTGGAGAGTAGTGTGGACAGAGAAGCAATATGTTTAACATCCTCCTGATCTTTATGCTAGGAAAACCACAAGTATTACCAGGGAGCATCCTTTTATTTTTTCCCTGTGTAATTACCTCCTAAATTTCTCCAAGTGGAATAGATTGTGATAGCTTTATATAAGTTAATTTCACAATGGTGCAAATCACTGAACCAGATTCCCTCAGCTTCCTACTTCCCAGTCTATAAACGGATTGATACCTGTGCCCACTTGCTTCTCCATTGTTCCCTGCTGTATCCAGGAGGGAAGCCTTGTCTAACCTAAAGCCCATCCTTCCACCATGCTTTACAGTCCAGTCTCTCCCACCGGCTTGGAGACCTTACCCAATTCCTCTTCTTAGGAACCTTCAGACACTCATGCTCATCTGGGTATATCCTGCATCATATAAACGTGCTCAGGCTGCACTCAAACTCATAACTAACCAACAAACACTATTTTCTTCTTTGGCCACACCCTCACCACCACCACCATTTATCTACCTCCTCTACTTTACAGTCAAACGTCTTGAAAGAGTTGTCTGTTCTTCTCACTCCTTCTATTTCTTTATGTCGTAATCACTCATAGCTTCCTCTGACATGGCTCCCAACACCGTCACACAAATTAAACCCTTTTCATTAAGATCACCAAATCCATTGGGGATTTTCTGAGCCTCGACTTACTTTAATGCGTAAGTCAATAGGGCTGCTTAAAAAAATAGTTCCGGTTCTCCCTATTTCCAGGCACACTGTATGATTTAACTTCCCTAATCCTTAAAAGTTAGTTGTAGCCCTATGACTTGCTTTGAGTAATGAAAATTGAAAGGAAGTCTATAGGGTGGCTTCCAGGTGGAAACCTTCAGACTTAGGGTCTGAGTCTCTGCCTCTCTCTTTTGCCTTGTTTTATGGCAGCTGACAGAGTTCAGGTGATGGCTCCTTTGTTGCCCTCATTCTGGAATAAGGATGCCGTAGAGAAGAGGTCCCAGTAGACTCATAATGGACCTGTAGTTTCTTAGGGTGCCAAGGAAGGATTCTGAAAGACGGGGCATCCTCTATGCTAGGTACTAAGGAATGAGTAGGACTGAGCAAATAAAATGGTGGTAAAGTAGAAAAGGAGAAAGTTGCAGGCACAGGAATCAGCGATCATCAGTGACTCCAAAGCCAGAGAACATAGAGTGTTTGGGAATCTATAAATAGTTCCATTTAGTTTTTTGTTAGAGCAGGAGAGATTCAGGGGATGGGGGACCCAAAAAGGAGTGTGATGGGACAGAAGGTAGGAGAGATGGCTGGAATCTGGTCCTGCGGGACTATGGCTGCAGTGGAGTGGGATTTGCGGGGAGGGAATGAGGAAGTGGGGAAGCCAAGAGATAAATGAAGAGGCTTAATCTAGGTAAGAAATGATGGATACCTGAGCAAGAGAATAGCAGTGTAGGATGAAGAGAGATAAAGGGATTCAAGAGATGTTATAGAAGCAGAGCCTTCGGGCAGGCAGAGTACACAAGCTCCCCTATCTGAGGGCAAGACCTTGGCTTTTGTTACTTGGGTCCAGTGATCCTCATTATCGTGCTTCTCTGTGTTGGTAGCCCTTGATGATAGTACCAACCCTTCACTTGTCTGACCCATATTTATTAAATACCTATCCTCTGATGTCCTAGAAATCTGCAATTCAGAAGTGTTCAGACGTTGTCTTGAAAGCTCATTTTTCAGATGGAGCAAATCCAAGGTCTACAGCCTTCTGGGGCGGGGGAAGGGAATTACTGGCCTGATGGTGGGGCATGCCTTTGTTGGGGCACTGTATTTGCAGGGTCTGGATCTCCACACTGGACTGGCCATTAGATCAGTCATTGCTCAGTCTGGGGAGAGATCTTAGTGGCCTCAGGAATTGGGATATAAATTTGTGAGGTCCTTTTAAGTCTTAACATTCTCTTAATTTTATTATCATTATTATTATCATTATTATTATTATTATTTGGGGGGCAGGGCTCAGGAATCTCCTCTATGTATATTTCCATATGAAAGAAGGACCGTAAGGGGCAGTGTGTTTGGTGGGAAATGGAAGGACGGATTTAGGGCTCAGGGAAGAGTGCAGCAGCATGAACAGGGACGAGGAGAGCAACTGTCCTCTCTCTCCATTCTTTACATTAAGGTCTCAGAATTTTGTTCTCTGGGAGTATTTTCAAAAGAAGGTGCCAAGAGCCAGATATCACAGAGGGAAGAAGCACTGAAGGTGAAATAAAGGGCATTCTAGAAGTGAGAGCAGGGGCGCCTGGGTGGCTCAGTGGCTTAAAGCCTCTGCCTTCGGTTCAGGTCATGATCTCAGGGTCCTGGGATCAAGTCCCACATCGGGCTCTCTGCTCAGCGGGGAGCCTGCTTCCCCCTGCCGTCTCTCTCTCTGCCTGCCTCTCTGCCTACTTGTCATCTCTGTCTGTCGAATCAATAAATAATAAAAAAAACTGAAGTGAGAGCCTCTGTTTTAGGTGGCCCTTCCTCTGTCGCTGCCATCACCCTTAGTAGGTCACTGTTTCCCGCGCCCACAAGGAAAGCAGGCTCCATGTTGCCCCCATGATACACAGAACTAATTCCAAGAGAACGGTCTTGCATTTCACTGAGCCCAGGGAGCCAAATGAGAGTTGTGTTGGAAGCAGTGGCGCTGCTCACGGTCTTGAACTGCTCAGCCTTGAAATACATATAAAAACGCAGGAGGATTCTAAAACTTCTAAAGATATTTTCCTTTCTGGGTTTTCAAAAGAGCTTGCTGTTGTTGTTGTTGTTTGTTCATGTCATTTTGCTTTATTTAGGAAGTTTGTGGGGTTTGCCAGTAATATCCTGCAGCATCATGCATTTTAATGTGAATTTCAGCTGATTCAGAATTTAGAAGCAAACGTAATCCAGTGTCAGGGACAGGCACCATGTGTCCTAGACCTTAGGAGCCAGAAGACAATAAAATGGTTACAGTGATGCATGTTTGTAGTATTTCCCCAGTTAGATATAATGGAGAATATTGATTTTCTTTTTCTTTCTTTTTTTTCTCTCTCCCTCCCTGCCCCTTCCTCCTTTCTCCCTTTCTTTCTCCTATTTGTTTAAGGTCCTAAGTTCCACTGCAGCCGACAGAATTCTGAGGCTGAGGGTTCTAATCACGAACTCACTTCGAACTCTCTGGCTTATTCATAAACCTTCACCATTTGGGATCAGGCTTACTGGGGAGGAGTTTTTTAAAGAAGAGGCAGGGAGGCTGCTAGGAGGGAAGGGGGACAAATAATGGACAAAACACCACAGTGAGTCACACAAGAGACTACAGAGCAGAGGCCAACAGCTTTAACCCAAACCCCAGGGAAACCTCTTGAAAGAGCACCGTTGACTGCTGAGAGGTGAGCCACAAAGCACCAGACAGCCCCGGGCTGGGGCCAAACCGTGCCCTTCCGGAGGCTGAGCTGAGGCCAGAGCAGGTTTCTTTTTTCTTTTCTTCTCTCTCTTTTTTTTTTAAGATTTTGTTTATTTATTTATTTGACAGACAGAGATCACAAGTAGGCAGAGAGGCAGGCAGAGAGAGAGGAGGAAGCAGGCTCCCTGCTGAGCAGAGAGCTCGATATGGGGCTCGATCCCAGGACCCTGGGATCATGACCTGAGCCGAAGGCAGAGGCTTTAACCCACTGAGCCACCCAGGCACCCCCAGAGTGGATTTCTTGAGCGTGGCTTGGTCGCACTCTTGGGCCAAGTTCCATATTTAGCAGCTTCTGGGCAGCCATCTTCTCACCATCAGCTGAAACAGCCTTCTACAGAGGGCGTCACTCCTTCGGTCCCCTCATCTCTGTGCACAGAGAGAGGGCAGCAAAAACCCTCCAGGGAGGTTCGTGATTGCAACTGGGAGATGATCAGGTCAGAGCAGATGGCTCCCAACAGAGAGCTGGCCCCGGGTGTCCTCTTCCTATTTTTATGGCTAATTACTTTTCCCCTCTTATTTCAAAGAAATAAATATCTATTTTAGAAAATGTTATGGAATGTAGTCCTTAAAAAGAATTATTCTTGTGAGATGCCCGGGATCGTGCAGTCGGTGAAGCATCCAGCTCTTGGTTTTTTGTTTTGTTTTGTTTTAAGATTTTATTTATTTATTTGACAGAGAGGGAGAAATCACAAGTAGACAGAGCAGCAGGCAGAGAGAGAGGGGGAAGCAGGCTCCCTGCTGAGCAGACAGCCCAATGTGGGGCTCGATCCCAGGACCCTGAGACCATGACCTGAGCCAAAGGCAGAGGCTCAACCCACTTAGCCACCCAGGCGCAGCTCTGGTTTTGACTCACGTTGTGATCTCAGGATCGTGAGATCGAGCAAGACCCACGTCAGGGCTTGAGATTCTCTCTCCCTCTGCCCCTCTCTTTCTCCCTCTCAAATAAATAAATAAATCTTTTTTAAAAAGAATTTTACTTGGATTTCTTATGTAACTTTTCAGTCTTTTTTTTATATGAATATGTAAATTTTTAAAAATGGGAGCCATTCTCTACGGACTGCTTTGTGATCTCCTCTTCCTCCTAAATTATGTATCATGAACATCTTCTGTTTTGGTGAGCATTGAATTTGCTTCTAACTATTATTATTATTAAAAGATTTTATTTATTTGACAGAGAGAGACACAGCCAAAGAAGGAACACAAACAGGGGGCGTGGGAGAGGGAGATGCAGGCTTCCCGCCAAGCCGGGAGCCCAAATTGGAGCTCGGTCCTGGAGTCCTGGGGCCATGACCTGAGCCAAAGGCAGATGCTTAATGACTGAGACACCCAGGCACCCCAAATTAGCTTCTAATTATTAAAGTATATTTTAAAACACTGCTCCGGATACCCTTTTAGCTAAATCTCTGCATATCCACATGACTTCCTTAGCGTGCCTCCCTAAAAGTGAAGTGATCAAAGAGTACATATTTTCAAAAACGCTTTGGACACCTGCTGCAAAATTGCCTTCCAGAAAGGTGGTACCAGTTTCTAGTTGCAGAGCAGAATATGATGGTATCTGTTTTCCAACACTCACTAACATTGTGTAATACCAGTAAAGGAGGTTTTCCCACACTCTTCCTACTGTGCTATTAGAAATGAGCAAAAATCTGGGCCCCTGGGTGCCTCAGTTGGTTAAGCATCTACCTTCCGCTATGGTTGCGATTCCAGGGTCGTAGGATGAGTCCCTTGTTGTGTTCCTTGCTCAGAGCGGAGTCTGCTTCTCTCTCTCCCTCTGCCTGCTGCTCTCCTTGTGTGTGCTCTCTCTCTCTGTCAAATAAATAAATAAAATATTTTTAAAAATTAAAATAAATTAAGAAAAAAAGAAATCTCTTAAGAAAGAGGAGAAGCTGCCCAAAGAAACCATCAATTCTATGCAAAAGAAGGAAAGCAGGAACAGGTCATTTTAAAGGACAACAGACAGGAAGAATAGAATCAAAAAATGCCAGAGTCCAGCTTTATTTATTTTTTTATATCTAATGATGACAAAGAGGTCTCTTTCTTATGTTTAGAAAGAACTAGATGATAAAAGGGATAAATTTACCACTTGGGATTGATTTTTTTTTTAAATGTTGGGAAATGATAAAGAACACTGAATAAAACACCAGGTTTTACTCTTCTTTTCTGTCACATAGAATGGGCTTCAGAATGGAAACAGCGTGAACACGAGCACCAGGGACCAGAGCCTTGTGTGGTCAAAGTGCTTGTGAAAAGTTCCAGCCATCTTAATGAGTTCTGTAAAGTCCCTGTTCTGAGTGCCCAAGAGAACTTGCCCAGATCTCCACACCGTTTTCGGTGGGGTCTGTAGAATCACGGAGGATGAAAGAGGAAACAAAAGCTGCTCTTCCGACAAACACATTTTCAGGAAAAGAAAGAAAGGGGGCTCTGAGAGCAACAGACCACTAGACTCAAAAATTTCAGGGAAAATTCTAGATTAGATGTTAAAATTATGATGGAGAGTGTCCCTCATACACAAAGGAAAGAGAACAGCATAAAGAAGATGTTGTGTTCATCCAGAAACGACAGTCATCAGCTCAATGGCTACCCCACTCCCCCATTCTGATCACCACCCCCCATGCCCTGACTAGATTGTTTTGAGGTAAATCTAAGACATTTCCTTCTCAGGTATTTTAGTATTGGCTCTAAAAGATAAGGACTTTTCTAAAAATACATAAGCACAGTGTCATCATCACACCAACAATAATTTCTTAATGTCTTCATATATCTGGTTTTTGATCTTCCCTGTCTCACAAAAAAAAATTTTTTTTAGTTGGTTTGAGTCAGAATTCAAACAAAAATTCAAATAAACAAAATACCCTGTGTTTGGTTTTTATGCCTTTTGAGTTTTTTTGACCTATACATCTCACTCCCTCTTTTTTTCCTCCTTATAATTAATTTACTTATCATTTAAAGATTTCATTTTCTTTATTTGAGAGACAAAGAGAGAGAGAAAAACAAAGAGACAGAGCATGGAGTGGGGAGGGGCAGAGGGAGAAGAAGACTCTCTGCTGAGCAGGGAGCCTGATGTGGGGCTCCATCCGGGGTTCGATCCCAGAACTCTGAGATCATGACCTGAGCTGAAGGCAGACACTTAACTGACTCAGCCACCCAGGCGCCCCCTTACAATCTATTTTAGAGGAAAATGGCTCTGACGTACTGTTGGCTGACGGCCTTGGCTAATCCTAACCCTTATTATTTCCTGTGAACTGGTAGTTGGACTGAGAGGTTTCTTCAGACTCAGGTTTGACTTCTTAGCCAGGATATTCAGAGGTGACACCGTTCCTTCCCACTGCACATAGCAGGAGGCTTGCTATCTTTTGATGATGTCAGGTTTGATCTCTGGGGCTGGGGTATTATTATCTAGTATCATCCATTATAAATTCCCATGAACTTGTTACCATAGTGATTTTAGAAGCCATTGATTAGTGTTGCCTTGATTACAAGATTTCATTCATATAAAGGGGCGAAAATGGTAATATCCCAATGACATCATTTTGGGGGTTAATTTATTATTTAGAATATGTCTGTGAAGAAAAAAAAAAACCCTTGTTTATCAATCATCGGATACCCAAGATACGGTTGGTTTGGCAAGGTTTTGCTGATCAAGATAAATGCTGAATTTATTACCTCTATTTACCGGTTTTCAGAATAATGACCTTCTTGCTTAGTGTCCTTCAAAGATCATAGTGGAGCTTTCTGTCTTGTTTGGGAGTTGGGTTTTATTTATTTATTTATTTATTTTAGCATTATGAACCCATCAGTCTAAATATGTTTTACATATTTTCTTTCATTTTAGTGTTTATTCTTATTTGTGTTTGAAATACCCAAACTTGGACCATTGGAAGCCGCCTTGACTTGTTTCTCAGTTCTTTTGATAGGGTCCTGTCAAAAGGAAAGCTTCTTTGCTGGCCGATATGACAAAATGTCCCAGGCTCATTTTTTACTCTCTTCTCCTCGACCTGGTATCAGGCATTTCTCTGAGGAGTCCTGGTCCTTTTTAGTGGGAATTGGTATTTAGAGACCACACTGTGGGCTCTAGATTGGATTTTGGAATGAGTGATTTATGAGTTTTTGGGAAAGGAGGCACTGGTCAGTAGGCACCAGGGTCTAGTTGAATTAAAGCCATCATACATTTATTAAATGAGACATGGCTCATTCTAGATGAGGGAAAGGAGACGGAGCATAAACAAACCACTGGGACATGGTATTATGTATAAAGAGGTTTGGGGAAATAAACCAGGCCTGAAATAATTGTGCCAGGAGTCAAGGACTAAAGCTTCTGCAAGAAGGGGCATCTGAGCAGTAGAAACATTCCTGCAGGCAGGGGGAATGGAGAAAGTTCAGAGCTGAGAAGTAACTTGAGTGAATCCACAGAATGAGCAGAGTGAACGCACGACATGTTTGAAGAAGACTCAGATTTGCTTCATTTCCTGTGACAGGGACAGCGGGTTCAGACAGCCCCCAACTGCAGCCGACCTAATGCATCTGGACTCCAGCAGGGCATCTGTCCAGGCCAATCCTGAGATCATTACGGACAAGATGGAGAAATATGGACTAAAGGACAGGACTATTAGATGAATTAACAACAGTTAGGTGAATAAATGAACCCAAAGGATGCTGATTAGTGGATGGATATCGGCATAGTGGATGGTCTCTAGTGGAGTGACATAGGGCTCTGTCTAGGTCAACAGTTTTTTCCCAATGATTTAGATACAGGTATAGAACAAATACTGAACGGATTTGCAGATTATCTGGGTCCTGGGGGGTTAATGAGTAGTCTTAGTGACAGGGTCTGGATTCATAGAGATACTGGCAGGTTGGACCTATGGAGGTCAAATTTCTAGGGATGAATGTAAATTTCCACAGCTGAGTGAAACAAACAAACAGGCCCAGAAGTGCACATGCGTGCACACACAGAGACACATAGGAGAAGCACGGTTAGTAGATCGCACATGGAAGAGATTTAAGAGTTCAGTTTGCACATGTATTACTGGGGTGCACGGATAACAGCAGAGTGCCCAGCATGTGGTGGGGGTGCTCATCCATGCTGAGATGGTCAGATCCCTCTTGAAGAATACTTCGAAAGAGCACATGACAAACTTGGGTGCTTTATAGGAGAATGACCTAATTGGTAGAGGAATTTAAAAAATCAATAGTGAAAAAGAAACCTAGAACCAAGGAATTCACAGGGATTACGATAGCCACAACAGCTACAGAGCTGCCCTTTGGAAGCCTTTTGCGATATTACCCTAAAGCAATGCATGCCTCCATCTAGAACCATCAGGTAGAAAAGAGAGGGAAACAGATTTCCACTCTGTGGAAGAACATTGTATTTTCACTCAATGGAAGAACACTGGAAGAGCTTCCCATTGGCAGAGTAGCTTGCCCCATCGATCAAACCTACCGTCCTAAAGACCGAGATAACCAGGGGCGCCTGGGTGGCTCAGTGGGTTAAAGCCTCTGCCTTCAGCTCAGGTCATGATCTCAGGGTCCTAGGATCAAGTCCTGTGATCAAGTCCCGCTTCGGGCTCTCTGCTTGGCATGGGGCCTGCTTCCCTCCCTCTCTCTGCCTGCTTCTCTGCCTACTTGTGATCTCTCTCTGTCAAATAAATAAATAAAATCTTAAAAAAAAAAAAAAGCGATAACCAGTGGAGAGCTTTGGTGGGGGCGCATGTTAAGAAAGAATTGGGCTCCCTTCTCTATCAGAGAGTCCAGGAGCCAGGTCCTCCCCAGCAGCCTCCTTTCAGGCTCCCAAACTCTCATGCTACTCACGTGGTTGCTCAGGGTCCACCCCAAGGTGTTTTTCGGATGAACATGACCCCCCCACAGTGCCCCACACTCTCTTTTCTTTTCATCGGTCCAGGTACCACTGTCAAAGGTGTCCTACTCCACCAAGACTCAAGAGAGGCAGATTCTAGTTTCAGGTTTGTTTGTTTTTTAAAAGATTTTGTTTATTTGTTTGAGATAGAGCACGCGAGGGCACGAGCGGGGGGAGAGGCAAGGGGAAAGGGAATGCAGATTCCCCACTGAACAGGGAGCCCAGCACAGGGCAATACCACGATTCCAGGCCCCCCAAGATGAGGACCCCAGCAGGAAGCACTTAAACAACTGAGCCAACCAGGCCCCCCCTAATTTCAGTTATTTTCATGCTAATTCCAGGACCTCAGGTGCAGTAGAATAAAGATGGCCTCAAATTCCTTGCTCCCTGCAGTCAGAGATGGAACCTAACTTCCCATCGCCTTGCATTTGAGCCGCTCTCAGTGACTTGGCCTCGCAATAGAAAGTGGTAGAAGCTATGGGGCTTCCCAGCGTAGGTCACAGGAGGCCTCACTGTTTTCCCCTCAGCTTCCTGGAATGCTCATTCTGTGAGGAAGGCTTCCATAGCCACTGGGGAAGACCAGATGAGAGAGACAGATGCCCAGCAAGTCCCAGCTGTCCCGGCACTCAAATATTCAAGTCACTCCAGCTGAAGCTCTAGACATCGTTTGGGGCAAAGATGTCATCCCCTTCAAGGCAAGTCCAAATTTCACATTCAAGAGAAAAATGAATGACTGTCGTATTTTCAGCTGCTGAGTTTTGGGGTGGTTTCAGGACAGCAATAGGTAAGCAGAACATAGGTAAGTTGCCCTCTTTGGGAGACTGATTTTCAACCCGTAAATGATGTGAGAGCGAGGACTTAATACTTTCAAAGGACCCTTCTTACTTTGACACCCTTTGCGGCAAACGTTTGTGGTCCCATGACTGCTTTTCACAAAAATTATTCAGGACCTCAAAGGGCTTTTGCTTATGTGGGTTATTTTGCCATATTGGAAATTAAAACTGAGAAAAACATGTACAACTTATTACTTCATTTAAAAGTAATAAAAATCTGTTCTGTGTTTACATAAACAAAATACTTTTGAGGAGATATTTTCCCAAACAAAAAATTAGTACAAGAGTGGCACTGCTTTATCTTTTTGCAAATTTCTTTATTATTTTTAACTATTATAATTAACTTTATTATATTTAACTTATTACTTTTAACATTTCCTTTTTAAAATTTTTGTTCACTGAAGTATAGTTGACTTACAAAATTATATTAGTTTTGGGTGGACACCATAGTAATTCAACAATTATACACATTCCAGGGGCACCTGGCTGGCTCAGTTGGTGGAGCATACAACTCGTGGTCTCAGGGTTGTGAGTTCGAGCCCCATGTTGGGTGTGGAGATTACTTAAAAATAAAATCTTTAAAAAGCCCAAATATATATATACACATATATATATGTGTGTGTATATATACACACACATATATATATATATATATTACAAAATGCTTACCACAAGTTTCTTTAAATATCTGGCTTAATAGAAGACACCTAGAGTCTCATATCCTGCTTTTGCATGCAAATTGCTACAGTCACGTGTCCAGTAACTTCTAGAAAACTTCACTGTACACTTGAGAGAGAATGAGTGAACAAGGTCAACAATGTATTCATACTATTATGAGAAGAGTTCTGATTTCACAGGCCCCTCCAATCAATGTTAGGGATGTCCAGTGTTCTCCAGACCATACCTTGAGAACCACTGCTCTAAAAAAAAGATGTATAAAATTAATCTCTATTCATTCACCTGTAGGTGAGAACACTTAACAGGTTCACATTTTTGGAGTAATTTGCATTTTCATAAGAAATAAAGTCTTCCCCTGAAGGCTCACTCTCCCATGGCAGCATTTGCGAAAACACAGAAGGTCTTTGTTGGGTTAAGGGTCCCCTGTTCTTGTCCATCCACTTCATGAGCTGCTACCCTTTCAGACCCACTGAAGTTTGGCTCTGACTAGAGGGGGGACTATGGCCAGAAGACTAGACCCATTGGAGACAGAAAGAGAGCAAACTGGCTGTCACGTTCAGGTCTTCCATGGCCGTTCGCTTTAAGAGAATATCTCTTTCTTGGTGTATGCACAGAGAAGGGCTCTATGTGTAATTAGCAAAAAACATGGGATTGCAAACCAACTCTTCTTGCCTCCACTTTAAGCAATTAGACAGAGTTCTTCATCGTGTTGGAAACGATGCTAAGAGACTGTTGTACCATGGAGGTAATTTGCTTGTTTATTTTAATTAAATCATTGAAAATCAGAAATGATATCATATCTAGCCCTTCCTAGCATCACAGACATTTCCCAGAACTTTTAACTGCAGGTTTTTAGTAATTGCATTGCGCTAATCAACTAAAATGGCCCAGTATAAATGTTAATAAATAAGCATAATCGTAATCATGATCGGAGACATACCCAGTTGCCAAGGACTTCAAGAAGTCCTCGAATCCATCCCTCTGCCTCCAGGCATGGTTTATCTTCCAGTCAATTCCCAGCAGAAAAAAAAATGTCAGAGAATTCATTCTACATGGGATACTTCTCCCCACCTTCCTTATGTATTTTTTTCATATATCCTAGTCCAGAAAAAATGACAATTAATTCAAGTAATTTTAGAAAGCGTTCAAAAACATGGAGATACTGAGAAGTTTGTTTGAAGGGAAGATTTAATTTATCAAATGAACCTTTTTTTTTTTCTAGAAATGGGGCAAAGAGTGCTTGCAAACCTACTAAGTCCACATATGTTGAATATGATTTCAGTTCTTTGAGGGCTGGGTTAGAGAATTTAATTTTTCACTTTGGGGACAGCCAAATTGTCATAATGATTATCTGAGCATCTTTCACCTAGGTCCACCAGGGATTGAATATGTTTTGATGCATTTAGAAGTTTTTGGATTTGAAAAGATTCATAGTCTGTGTAAGCGATCTAATACTTATTTGAGGGAATGATAAGAATTATCAAAGATTTACATTAGATTGAGGTTCTATTTTGTTACTAACTTTAGGATTAAATAAAATTTATTAGAGAATGTCAGACGGTATCCTTTCATCTTGGTCCTATGGGATTTTTTAAAAGACAGTCCTGGTAGGACACTTGGGTGGCCCTAGTAGGTTAAGCCTCAGACTCTAGGTTTCAGCTCACTTCATGATCTCAGGAACCTGCTTAAGAGTCTCTCCCTCCTTCTCCCTCTGCCCCTCTACCCCACTCACTGTTGGTCTCCCTCTCTCTCAAAACAAAAACAAATACAAAAACAGTTCCTGAGTCATCAAGGACCCTGAAAATAATAACACAATCTCCTGGTGTGCTTTCCGCATGCCACAAGACCTAGAAAAGAATTTCTTCTTGGCCAGTCCATAAATCAAGTTGTGACCCAAAAGCCACAAACATAAGCAGAGTTCTACCACTATCAAAGATGGAAATACAGATGTTCTTATCCTTTAGCATGACAAAGCCGTTTGTCCAGACCCTGATCCTCAGGGACTGTCCCCTTCCTGGCCCCCATCCCTTTCACCACGGCCAATTTTGAATGTTGCAGCTACAATTTTCCACCTCAGCTGCCTGGAAATTAGTCCTCACCCCTCACACAAGCTCTATCATGTTTCATACCAATCGATGCTAGTCTCAACACCTTAGTCTTCAGTCTTGAGTACTTGAGAGAAAATTCCATCACAGGGCCTGAAGAGAATAGCCTAATGGTTAAAATTACCAACTTTGAAGTCTGATCCCGCTTTACCGCTACCTAGTTGTCTAAACTTGGACCAGCAGCTTACTTTCTGTCAGCTTGAAAGTTGTCATGTATAAAATGGGGTTGTGTCAGTCTCTTGGTGGTAAGTTACAGAAAACCAAAATCAAAGTGGCTTTGAGTTCCTCTCAGATGTGGTCAATTTTAGGTTCTTAAACTCTGGCTTGGGAATCAAGTTTCTCCATTTCTGAGTTCTGCTTTCCTCCATGTTGATGGCATTCTCACCCAGGCTGTCTCCAGAAAGGGGCAAGATGGCCACACAGCTTATCTCCAGTTTCCAAAAACAAAAACAAAAACCAGCTTTAACAAACCCAGTGAAAGAAGTGTCTCTTTGCCAAGAGCCCTGGCGAAAGTCCCAGAGTGGCTCTCTCTGTCTTTGGTGGGTTCAGCTTGGGTCCCAGACCGAACTTTAACAATTGCTATGGCCAGCGTTCCTGGGAGGCTCAGTGAGTTAAGCCTCTGCCTTCAGCTCAGGTCATGATCCCAGGGTCCTGGGATGGAGCCCTGCATCAGGCTCTCTGCTCAGTGGGGAGCCTGCTTCCTCCTCTCTCTCTGCCTACTTGTGATCTCTGTCAAATGAATAAATAAAATCTTTTAAAAAATTAAAAAAACAATTGCTGTGGCCAAGATGTATATTTTCATCGACAAGACTTGAGTCAGGTACCTAGTGCTGGCGTTGAGCATGGAATCAATCTCACCTGGTTAACTACATAGACTGAGATGGATGTTGGACAATTCTTGGGAGAAAAATTGAGCTGCCATTTGCAGATAAAGGGACAGCGGGTCCTGACCAAGACAAAAGACAAAACTAATCTGTAACTGTCTACTCAGTGGATGATAACATCTACCTTAAATCCATGGGCTTTTAGAAAAGATTTATTTATTCATTTTAGAGAAAGCACATGCAAGCAGGGGGTGGGGAGGAGTAGAGGGCCAGAGAGGCAGAGAAGCAGACTCCCCGTTGAGTGTGGAGCCTGAATGGGGACTCAGCTTGGGGCTGGATCCTAGGACCCTGAGCTCATGACCTGAGCTGAAACCAAGAGTCAGAGGCTCAACCAGCTGAGCCACCCAGGCACCCCTTCATGGGGTTTTTATGAGAATTAAATAGTCATGCAAGAAGAGCATTTGGCGTGGTGCTTGGCCCATTGCCAGTGTCCTTAGCATTACCTATTACACTGCTCAGTAAATCTTTGTGGAATGAATGTTGAATGTTACTGTAGCCTCAATAGTAACTGTTCTAAGTGGATGGCATTTCACCTATTTAGTGAAAAACTTTATATGTTTAATTGTTTTTGTTAGTGAAAAACTATAGTTCATTTTTTTAAGGTTTTATTTATTTATTTGAGAGAAAGAGAGCTCGAGCAGGGGGTGGGGCGCAGAGGAAGAGGGAGAAGCAGACTTCCCGCTGAGTGGGGAGCCTGACATAGGGCTCTATCCCAAGGCCCTGAGATCATGACCTAAGCCGAAGGCAGACACCTAACTGATTGAGCCCCCCAGACCTCCATTTTTAGAATTTTAGTGAAAAAATTTAAAAAAGGGGTGGCAACTCACATGCCAAGTCCACTAGTGACTACAAGGAGTGCTGAGTTGAGAAGGATTCTGAGGTTGACTCTCGGCTCATCAGGAATTTTTTCCATGCTTAGTTAGGGATGCCTATGGGCCCCTGAGTTCCCTCTGCTAGAATAAAACCTAGTACATAAGACTATTTAGAGAACCACTTTACTTGATTTTTGGTCGGGGAATTATTAAAATATAGAATTACCTATAGATTTTTCAATACATATTAGAAAGGTTAATAAGGACCATATTATGCAAAGTTAGAGAAAAAAGAGGGCAGGCAGATGTCTTATTCACTCCTAGAGATGCCATGCTTGGCACGTAGTAGAAGCTCAGTCAATATCTTTCTGAACTGAAAATAATTATGTTACACTGAAATTCTTCCCAGGAACCCAGGGGGGATTTGGGTAAAATTAAACCAAGTGGAACTTGAGTAGTGATAATGCTCTATTCACAGGTTGCCTGTATTTTTGCATATATTTCATGGCATTTATATTAAATTCATAAATAAAATATTCCTCTGTTTTTGTGAACTCAATAAAGCATTTTTAAAATAACAGCAAAAATGTCCTGCTGCCCTCTTATATATTTATCAGTAATTTGGCTGATTCCTTGGCTCCTTAAGCTTATTGCAAGAACTCTGCAGCTTGGCAAGTTAGAGACAGCTCCTGCGGTCTGGCCAGTCGGACCCAGACCAGACCTTGGTGATGTGTGTGTGTGTGTGATCTCACTGACCCAAACAAAACCATTCTGACCCCTCAGCCTCTTTGCCATGAAATGATGCCCATTCACCTTGTCAGGAGGTGTGTGTTATATTTTCCCTGCACGCTTTGGGAGACTCTGTGTTGGAAATGACCTCATTCCTAGACCTTGGATGACCCGGGGATGGTAACCGAGTTTCGAACGCTGGACAACAGGGCCATGGAAGAAAAAGGCCTTGGGTAGTACCAAGAACATAAAGTTAAAGCCAGGCTTGGGCTTCAAATCCCTGGGTCTACCAGGACCCTTGGTAAGTCACTTTGTTACAACAAAGTTAGCTTTGTTACTACGCCTCAGTTTATTCGTCTATAAAATGGAGCAAAAATTAAGAAATGTTGGCCTAGTAGATTACATGAGTGTAAACAAGACAATAGTCATGAAGGGCTTGGCAGATGGCAAGTGCCTAATACATGGTAGTGGTTGTTATTGTTGTTTTGATGTTAAGCCCCCAATCATTGGATGTTAGTAGGTGAAACCATACCTTGAATTAAATCTTGCAGATTAAATTGATGTTTGCACAAGCATGTGAGCATGCATATCTAATAGCACAGTATTGTGGATTACCCACTGCTACATGACATTGCTGTAATATTCTCCAGAATCTCAAGCCAAGAATTTCTAAAGTTATACCCCTATTAATACAGGATATGAAAATAGTCCACTTCATTCCCTTTGGAATGTTTTTTGAAGATTTTTTCTTTCTTGGATGTGCTTAGGAGTCCCACTGAATGCACTGGGTCGGGATTGAGTATTTTGTAAAAGGAGATCGAAACCTCTAATCGCACGATTTTTGCCATTAGATTCCAGCTCTCTAAGGATGGGGCCCACCTCTGTCATGTTTGCCATGGAACCCGGAATGACTGGACCTAGTAGGCCCTCAGCTCGTGTTTGTTATGGTTGGATGGTTGTGGGGAACTTAGGAAAGACTTCAAACAAGAGGTGATGTTGAGGCTGGCTTTGCATGTTGGCTCTAATTTTAATTTGTGAAGCTGAGGGAGAAGGAGGTTTCTGCTGGAGGAAGCTGCATCTTATTTCCCTGACAAGGTTATCATTGGGCTTAAATTAGAGCAGGTAGGTGTGTCTGGGTGGCTCAGTTGGCTAAGCGTCTGACTTCGGCTCCAGTCAAGATCTCAGGGTCCTGGGATCGAGCCCCAGTGTGAGCTCCTAACTCAGCAGGAAGTCTGCTTATCTCTCTACCTTCCCCCCAACCCCACCCCCACTGGTACACACACCCTCTCTTACACAAATAAATAAAATCTTTCAAAATTATATGTATATATATGTAAACGTACCTATGAAACACTTTATAGAGCTGTGTGTTTTTGCAACAATGGACTGGTAAGACTAGAAAACTAGGATGAGATCATCTATAAATGGTATTTAATCCTCATTTACAGATGATGAAACTGAGAAGACAAAAGGTAAATTCTTTTGCCCAAGCTTGCCACAGCTGGTGAGCAGCAGAGCCAGGATTTGTACTCAGGACTGGCTAGCTCAAAGTCCATAAGATTAATCACTAAACCGTACTACCTCTCATGCAAAAATCTTGAAATGCCAGGACAAGGAATTCGCACTTGATGTGATGAACCCCCTGGGCAGGCTGGGACTGGGGATGAAGACAATGAACCACCTTGGGCACAATATTTTAAAAACCCAGTAATCAAGATCAATAATATTAATTTTTAAAAAGACCTTATTTATTTGACAGAGAGAGAGAGAGAGAGAGCACACAAGCAGGGGGAGTGGCAGGCAGAGGAAGAAGCAGGCTCCCCAGTGAGCAAGAAGCCAGATGTGGGACTCGGTCCCAGGACCCTGGGATCATGACCCGGAGCCGCAGACAGGGGCCCAACTGACTGAGCCACCCAGGCGTCCCAAGATCAATAATATTATAATGTGATATTTAAAAAAATTAAATCAGCAAAGTACAGCCCCCAGTCCCTTTGCTATTTTTTTTTATAAAGTGTAACTGAAACTAGGGGCAGAATTAAGGTAAGACAAGTGAGGCAGAGTTGTACAAATACAGGGTTGGAACCTATTCTTTATTTAAAATTTTTATATTTTGTTCATCATTTTGTTCAGCATTAATTTTGATTTAAAAATGTTGCATTAGGGGCGCCTGGGTGGCTCAGTGGGTTAATGCCTCTGCCTTTGGCTCAGGTCATGATCCCAGGGTCCTGGGATCGAGCCCCACATTGGGCTTTCTGTTCTGCGGGGAGTCTGCTTCCTCCCCTCTCTCTGCCTGTCCTTCCACCTACTGTGATCTCTGTCAAATAAATTTAAATAAAAAAACATTGCATTATATAATTTATTTTGATAATGAGTGTTTTGTGGACCCCTGAAAATTGGCACCCAGGGTGAGCCTTTTGCCTGTTTCACCCTCATTCCAGCCCAGTTGGGAGTTTGCTTTCAAAAAAAGTATTATAGCAGTGATGTGTGGTGACTTAGGGTGGGAAACTGTAAAAATATAGCCAAGAATGGATCAAAAGTGGTCAAATGCCTGTGTTTTAAAGCTTTTTGAAACAGTTCCCTTCTGTGTGGTTAGATCATCAAACATACCTACTTCGATCTCTTTGGTTCATTTTGCCTTTTTTTTTTTTTTAAGATTTTTATTTATTTATTTGACAGAGACAGAGATCACAAGTAAACAGAGAGGCGGGGGGGGGGGGTCGGGGAGCAGGCCCCCTGCTGAGCAGAGAGCCTGATGCAGGGCTTGATCCCAGGACCCTGGGATCATGACCTGAGCCGAAGGCAGAGGCTTAACCCATTGAGCCACCCAGGTGCCCCTCATTTTGCTTTTGAATCTTAGCTTTGTTTGTCAATTTCATTTGCTTTATAATTATGTAAACAATTTACATCGTTCCAAAATCAAATCTATACAAGATAGAGAAATCTAGCTTCTACTTCTATACCCTCCACCCTGGTCTTGACCTACCACTCTAAGTAACCACGAAGAAATATTTAGCCCTCAAAATAACAACCACTGCCACAATGATAATAATGAATCTGGACCCAAATGAAGAAATCCGGCGGGAAGACAGACAAGGTAGGGAGAGACTTTTCAGAACCAGACTCTGTGTGACTTGGCAACTGACTGCATGGTGAGAAGGACAAGGACAAGGACCCTAAGACTTGGAAAAGATGACTCCTGGGGCGCCTGGGTGGCTCAGTCGTTAAGCCTCTGCCTTCAGCTTATGATCACAGGGTCCTGGAATCGAGCCCCGCATCTGCCTCCCCCCTTCCTTCCCTCTCCCACTATGCCTCCTCCCCACCCTGTGCTCTGGCACACGTGTTCTCTCTCCCTGTCAAATAAATAAATAAAATCTTAAAAAAAAAAAAAAAAACTTACTCCTGAGTTCCGGAACTGTGCCTCTCTCATCAGATCAGGGGCATCAGGAGAAAAGCCTGGTTTGGGGACGGGGTGATGACAATGTCAGGTTTGCGATCTGTGACAGCCAGCATGCACTGGCACTTTTTGTCCTTTTTGTTAGGCCATTGACCTTGTTATATAGTCCCCTCAGAGTATAAAACATTTGAAATAATTGGGCCCATGATTAGAACTTAGAAATCGCTTCGTTATAGATTTTTCATGATATATTTTCATTATTTTCGTAATAAGGTTTTGGTTTGGAGGCTAAAATGACCACGTCAGTTTCTCCTCCTTTTCGTGGAGGAGACTAAAGACAGGATTTATTTATTTGCTTAATATCTAGATTTTCTTCTTTTGATGTCATAGCAGGCATCTGAAATGCAAAATATCTTTCATCTCTCTGGGGGGTGTTCTGCCTTCGTAAACATTCACCCAGCTACTATATTAGCTAATTTTTCTTTCTTGAAATCCCCTCATACCTGAATTATTTAAACTGATCTTTTCTGAACTCCCTGTAAGTATTTGGCTATTTCATAAAGCAGGGCACTTGAGAATGTGTCCATTTACTAGAAATGTCTTTGGAAGGCCTTTCAGTCCATTGTGTGCTACAATACCCTATTGTGTATGTGTAACCCAAACTAGTTTCGGGCTATTTTTACCACACACGCTCTCCCTAGTTCGAGCATTTTAATTAAATCAGAGGAACAACCAATCACTAACTTAGTAACCATTCACTGAAAACAGACAGATTGTGTCTGTAGATAGAGCCTCAATCTTTTTGTTAACATAGCCATTTTGGTTTTCTCCACTTAATCTCATTAAGGGTGCTCCCTGCCTCCACCTGACTTAACGACTTTCTAGGTTTCCCTGGCCCTCTGAATATTTAGGTTTCCAATTACATGTCCCCAGATGCATTTGTTCTGACTCAATTCTTTGTGTTCTTTCTCTTCCAACTATTTAATATATTTTGATCTGTTGTATTTTTCATTTGTCCTAACTAGTTTTTCTACTGGTTTCCAGTTTAGGGTCTTATCGTTTTGGTAGTAGGTATGCTTACCATCTGTGTGTGTGAGGCATTATAATATCCTTATCTTGGCTTCCTTTCATCTTTCCCTCATCCTGAGGATGGACGAAGGCCTTGTGTCTAATAAGTCATTTGCATCAGCATGTCCCAAATGACCAAGAGATGAGGATCGGAGAGATTAGCATGGTAATCTCATTCTGATGGATAAAATTAGCAAAGATATTCCCCACAAATGGAGAGCTGCCATTGGCGAACTGCTGTGCTTAGAATCAATTACTAAATTACTTTGAGCTCTAAGTTGACATTAACAGAAAAAAATTGCCATCGACCGAAGGGAAATAAGATAAAAAATATGCGATCATTAAATCTCTCGCTACTATTCACAAATGTGACTCACAAGAATGGTACACAAAATAGGGCAGAATTTAATTTCTAACAGTGCCCCCTGTCAACATTTCATCCTAAGCTTCTCCGTGGCCATTCCCATTCAGTCTTTGTAAAGGAATGAGAAGCAGGAAGGGGAGGAGAAAACAGGTAAGGAGAAGAGGTCTGGTTCAATTCCTCCACTTTTCTCCATGGCTCAGCAGCTAGCTGAGCAGACCCAAGGGTGATTTCTGGTTCCACAGCCACCCACCATGCCAAGTGGGGACTGGTGGGCTGCCCCTTTGTGTCTGAAGGAGAACCACACCATAGACGGTTCAGATGTTCTGAACGCCTTCTGATCCGCATGGACAGTAACAATGTGAAGCTGGCTCTCTCTCCCCCACCCATTTGTACCGGCCCAGCAACCAGGAAAAGAGTAACTATAAACATTTCCTCAGACCATCACTGACACTAACAGCTCTTCTGGAAGGTGGTTAACTCACATAGAATTTTTTATTAATATAAAACACCTACATTAAGAAAAGCCTTTCCCCTTTCAGAAGCTCATCCTTGTCATAATGGACAGACAATGCCGATGACGGTTACAAACAAGGAAATCATTTCATGTAAGGGAGAAGCTTTAAGATCGCTTTTTTTAGCCAGAGCCTGGGGAATCCCAGTGGCATAGTAATTGTTAATATTATTAGCACAGTATACATATCAGCTGTCGAGATATTATGAGGACTTGAATTCAATCTCTGTTGGGGGAGTCAGGGTCAACATCATTAACTATAGATCTTGTCTCAGTTTCCATATAGATGCCTCAGGGCAAGTGTCTGCTAGATACATCTCTATAGATGGGCATAACCATAGGACATACAAGAGGCCCATCACACACATCAGTAATAGACAACAAGCTTTTGTTTATCTGAAGGTTTACTGGAATTAACTGATTAGTGTCAACTTGACACAATAACTTTTGTCTACAATGCAGTAGATCATTTTGATGGTTTTATTGATGGAGTGTGTTGCCTAATGTAAATTATAGGAGAAGTCAGATTTAGATAAAGTCTGGCACATTTTTCTTGAGCGGAAACTGGAAAAGCTGTTTGTAAATGCACCCTTGACAGGACACCTTCTGCAGTCTTATGGATATTACAATAGTAATTGTGATATTAATAATAATAATTACGAGAGAGAGTTGTAATTGAAACGTATGCAATTTGGTGGCTGGCAAATGCATCTTTAAGAGGACACATTTGGTGCTTTTACAGATATTACAACAAAATTGTGATATTAATAACAATGATTTGAAGGGATATTTGTAAGTGAAATATAAGCAATCCATTCTTAAATTAAACTTGGAACACAAAACCATTAAAGGGAAATTAGAAAATAAGACGAGGTTGTTAAGGGTGACACAATTTGCATGTAAAAATTGCCTGTGAAAATGGCAGAGAAATTAAATGGGAGCAAGTTGGAGTTTATATATCTACATGGAATTTTAAATAACTGTAAACAAATTTTATTCAAAAGCTAAATTCTAATTTGGGAGAAAAATTAAAAATGGATGCTGAGCTCAGAGGGATTATTTGTGGTAAACATCAGCCTAGCAATCAAGCACACTGTAGGCACAGTCAATTTTGAGATTTAGGCAAACCCAATCACTTCCAGAATAATTAAACGGGGTTGTTACTGGTGATTTAAAATCTCCTAAATCAAACAGTATCTAGAAACGACACAGCACTTTAACTTTCTTTTCAGTTTTGTCCTAAAATTCCATATTTAAATATTAATATTGGCGGTTTTCTGAATCCACATTCTGAAAAAAGAAATGGCTTGTTATGGTCACAGAAGAAATGACAGGGTTTACCCTTGAAAGTAGAAACAGCGAGCATCTGGGAATTGAGGAACTTGTTTAAAGAATAAGAAGAGGAAGCCGTCGTTTAGTAAACAGGCGCCATTTAACTCCCATAACACTTCCGGCTTATTGCGACGTAACTCTTCTTCCAAAATAATGTGTTTTATTAAAATACAAGACACACTGTGAACTGCAACAATTCTGAGTGTCTCATGGATGGTGTCTCCAAAAGGCTGCAAGCAGCCATTCCCATCTAGTTTTAGGAGAGAACTGTTCTTTAGTCTTTGTGAGAGAATATACTGCCATCTTGTTCCTAGGTCATATGTCTTTTCATTCTCTTTCTTTCAAATTGCTCTAAACCCTCTGCAATGATGCTGTATCACAAACAACTATGGTGCAGATCACAGAGTAGTGTTAATTCCTTGGCAATTACTGGTCACACTTTCTTCCCACAGTCACACTTTCCTCTTCTGGGCTCCTAAGATGAAAAAGAAAATGGTAATCCAACGGAATTTCTTGTCCTGAGAAAGGAGCATTGAACTCTCTCCCCTGCAACGTTGGGCTAGCTTCTGTACACATGCCTTTACACACTCAGGAACAAAAAAGTCACAAATGGTTCCTGTGCCTTCTGCACACTTATCTTCAGCTGGATTCTCCAGCTAGAACAGAAGGTCACCTGAGGGTCACCTCGGGCCCCAGGATCCTTCAAACAAAAAGGATCCATCTCCTTTCTACAAACCAGAACCTACAAGAACAAAAACTTGGGGGAGGGGTGTGGGAAGGGAAAGTTGCTAAACTAATCCATCTAGGCATAAATGAACCCATTTAGCTTAGTAGAAGAAGACGACATAAAAATGGGAATGTTTTTAAAACAGGAGAGAAAAAAGTATTTCCTCCGGATACTAAGGCTGGCCATATCAATATCAGGAAATACATACGGATTGGCAAACACCATCATTCGATTTTATTCAGTTCTTTCAGCAAGTCCATAAATTAGGGATTACTATCACCATTTTATAAGACAGGAAAATTGAGGTTCTGCCTAGCGAAGTAACACAAATCAAAGTTACACAGCTGAATGGCAGGGCTGAATTTAACCCAGAGTTCAAAAAAACTCTGATTTTAACGGTGCCCTTCTACCTCCCCCGCTTATGCCCTCCTGCACTGGGGTTCACTTGGTCACCCACCCCTGCCCCACCAGGGGTGGCCCCAGACTGCCGGGGGTGGGGTAGAGAAGCTGAAGGGTCTTCATTGTTTATGAGGCAGGGTTGGGACTGGGAGGCCAGTGCTCTGCCCCTGGGCAGTGTCTGAAGCAGCAGTCTGCACAGCCTCTTATAATCACTGACAGGGCCAAGGGTTCTCAGAGCAGAAAAGACCCAGTCTCAGGAGGGGGAGGAAGGGAGACAGGAAAAGGATACTCTTTTTTTTTTTTTTATATTTTCTTTTTTTATTTGACAAAGAGAGAAAGCACAAATTGGGGGAGCAGCAGGCAGAGGGAGAAGGAAAAGCAGGCTCCTGGCTGAGCAGGAAGCCTAAGGTGGGATTCCATCCAGGACCCGAGGATCATGACCCAAGCCAAAGGCAAATACTCAACTGACAGAGCCACCCAGATGCCTCAAGGAGTCTCTTTTTTACCCTGCATGAGTCATCCTCCAGATTCTTCACAGGAGAGAGGGAGAGATCATAGCAGAACATCAGAGTTTGAGAATATTTCCCACCTACGCCCAACCTCTGATGGTCAAACCCCTGTGATATGTCAGGTCTTTTGGATAATAAGGACAGTTCCTCCTAGTGAAGTGTCTGGACAGGCAAAGCCCAGATATAAGAAAATGTAAATCTAGAACCTTCCCTTTCCCTCTTCTGTACCTCTCTTGCTAATTTTTCCTATTACTTCTTGGGACCCAAATGTTGGGTCCTAGCAAGTTGCAAGTCTCCAGCATCCAGCTTTCATCTGGTCCTTTTATCCTAGCAGGTACTTCTCATTCCCCCCTCTCACTCCTGGGACCCCACAACAGGACACTCTTTCTGACTCTGAATTTCAAATTTTGAGCATCTCTGCTCTGATACTCTGTACAACCTGTAAATTCAACAGGAAGGGGCAAGAAGGGGGTGAATTATGGTACACCCACTGAGAATATTATTTAAACATTTCAAATGATAATTCTGAAGGTAACAGAACACTTTGGGTGAATGCTTATAATCTGAAGCTAAATATAGAAAACAATATGCAAAATTACCCAAACTTGGATAACAGCTTATCAAGATGGTGGAAGCATGGAATTGGGACTCAGGCAGATGTAGACTAGAATCTGCCACTTAGAAGCTGTGCGACTTTGGGCCCATCATTTCACCTCCCTAATCCTGTATTTTTTTTCATCCAAAAATAAGAATAGTCATAGTCCACACAAAGTTGTTATGAAGATTCAATGAGGTAATACCTGTTTGAGGCTTAGCACTGCACTGTGCCTATTTTAAGCCTATAATGTGTGGTACCTGTTATAATTAGAAGGAAAGTTGAATTGGAATGGGAGATTAAATTCTCTAAAATGTAGTGTAAAAACAATTGAAGGTAAAATAAAAAAATCTCAGGAAAAGAGATTTCTGGTGGGACCAAGCTATGGGACCACCGACCCTTGGAGCCTGGAAATGAGAAACCAGGGCAGGGGCCGCTCCCTTGGGATCAGCCTGGTCAGCCTTCTGAATCCATTCGCATGAGCACTTCTTGGACTGTGGACCATCGCATGGGCAAAACAGGAGCCTGTGATTCTTGACACATTCAGGATCTACTTATATTCACTACTTGTTTCAAATTCAGTATTGTAGAGGATTCAATTAAGTAAAACAACCACGAAAAAAATCGACATGGCAGGGCATCTGGGTGGCTCATTCTGTTAAGCTTCTGCCTTTGGCTCAGGTCATAATCTCAGGGTCCTGGGATCGAGCCCCGCGTTGGGCTCCCTACTCCGTGGGGAGTCTGCTTCTCCTTCTCCCTATGACCCTCCTCACCCTCGCTTGTGCTCTCTCTTTTTCTCTCTCTCAAATAAAAAAAAAAAAATTAAAAAAAAAATCTACCTGGAAATTATAATCCCCCATGGGGACAAGAATGCATTAACATTCATGATGATAGGTCACTCACCCACAAGACTCTGTACTGAGCACGCCTCTGTACCACGCACTGTGTTCCCTGCTAGGGTCTTGGAAATAGACCAGGCAGACGTAGCCCTGCCTCGTGCTGCTTACTCACCTAGTATGTTCTGCGGCAAACCTCACAAGGGGCAATGTCTGGGTAGTCAAAATGTACATGATTTGCTTCTTTGTGTTATTCCATGCTTTCCCATGTTTCTATATTAAGAATGTATTATTTTGTTTTCAGGGGGGAAATGTTCTTTAGAAACCTACCTACTGGAGCTCCTGGATGGCTCTGTGGGTTAAGGCCTCTGCCTTCAGCTCAGGTCATGATCCCAGGGTCCTGGGATCGAGCCCACCATTGGGCTCTCTGCTGGGTGGGGAGCCTGTTTTCCCTTCTCTCTCTGCCTGCCTCTCTGCCTACTTGTGATCTCTGTCTGTCAAAAACAAAACAAACAAACAAAAAAAACAACCTACCTACTACTACCTAAGAACCAGTTCAAGCAAATTTTTAAATTTTCAGTTGATGGGTGGGTATCAAGTAAGCCAACTTCAGAAGCTCCTGCGTTTCTTATGATGGTAAGATCGGCTCTGAGTGGTTCCAACAGTCAGCCTCCTTCAGCATTGGGATCCTGCACTTGGCAGGAAGGTAGGTGCAGCAAGTTTTGATTTTCCTTTCTTCCTGTCTGCTTAGGATGCATTCAGAAGCCCAGAGGATGTGGTTTGGGTTACTTTCAAACAAGGTCATTATTAAGAATTGACTTCCTTTAGAAATGCATTTCCATAACTTAACATTATTGCTGGGACACCTGGGTGGCTCAGTGGGTTAAGCATCTGCCTTACGCTCAGGTAATGATCTCAGGGTCCTGGGATGGAGTCTTGCATCTACTTCTCCCTCTGCCACCCTCCCACCCCACCCAACTTGTGCTGTCTGGCTCTCTCTATCTTTCTGTCAAATAAATAAATAAAATCTTGAAAGAAATTATTGCTGTGTTTCTTGATTTGCTCTGTTGTGCTAAGCACTTTGTATAATTTTCTCATTTAAACTCCACAGCAAACCTCAGGAAAAGTATCATTATCATTAAATAAATTGTCCATAATTATAGAATACTAAGTGCCAGGGCCAGATTCACATGCTGAAAACCAGCCTCTAAAACCTGGACTTTTCACCATGGTCCTTTGGCACATCCTGAAATATTTATTGCTTACCAAGTGAATGGGTTTTGGGACTCAATCTCTAAATTCCAGAGAACCAATGACAGGTTTCTTGCTGCTTGAGCCCAAACCAAGCAAAGAACAGTTCTACTTTCCTTGCTGCTCCAAGGCAAACATCAGGTATTTTGCTTATGTAAGATTTCTTCGAAAGTTGCTGCCCGGGATTATGTGGGACCACAAAACTTAGTGACCATTAACAATAATAGTGTGAAAAACACAGCCTCATGAGATCTGTGTTCAAATATGGGACAGTTTCTCACAGTGATAGCAAAATACGAGATGAATCGTTAATGGTTACTCTTTGGGAGCACTTATTCTGTATTATGTCCTCTCTGAGTGCTTAAGACATGCTACCTTGTTTATGAGGAAACTGAGGCACAGAAGACTTAAGTAGATTACTCAAGGTCAAGCTCACAAAGAACATGGATTCTGATCTAGACCATCTGGCTCCAGAGCCTATGCTTCTAACCAAGACAGCAGTATTGCCTCTCCCAGCCAGCATAGCTCCAGAGGGGAGAGTAAAAGAAAAAAGAATTTCAGTCCTGTAGAAGAAAAACCTTCCAGAAGCTTAAAGCGATCCAACAACATGGTAAATATTTAAAATAATGCTCACTCTGCTACTGGAAGTGTTGTCAAGGCTAGGTTTACACACTCCAGGATGCTAGGCAGGGAATCTCTGCACATGTGAGCGGTTGGAATAGACAGCCCCAAAAGAAAACTCCCTGAGATTGGAGTCCTCCTTCAAAGGACTAGTGTGGGACCACATAATCCCGGGCCAGTGTTTACTGTGAGGCATCAATATCATCCTTATCTACCCCTATCAAAACTCAAGACCACACAAGCTTGAAGACCAAGCCAAGACCACACAAACTTAAAGACCAAGCTTGAAGACCAAGCCAAACTTGGAGACTCTGTCCTCACTTCTCTTCCACGAGATGTCCTGCCTCTAAGAACCTTTCAAACTCTGAGGTTCTGCCATTCCCTTTCTAGGATATTCAGTGGTAAAATAGACCTGGCATGCAAAATGGGGACCCTCATCATAGCGCACATGAAGTCAGAAAATCCTAGGAATCATGTACTTTTTGCTTCTCTTGGGAGGCACCTGGCTGGCTCCATCAGTTGGGCCTTCTGACTCAACGTTGGCTCAAGTCGTGGCTCAGGTCATGATCTCAGGGTCTTGAGATGGAGCCCTGTGTCTGGCCCTGTGCTCAGCATGGAGTCTGCTTGGGATTCTCCCTCTCCCTCTGCCCCTTGCCCTACTCGTGTGTGTATTTCTCTCTCTCTAAAATAAATAAGTGAAATCTTAAAACAAAACAAGGCTTCTTTCAAACATATCCAGAATTAATAGTTCCTACCACTTCTGCTCATTACCACCTTGGGCCAAGCAGTCAGCTTCTCTCACCTGGAGGATTGCTATGACCTCATCAGTATCTCCTTGTACTCTTGTCCCTTTCATTAGTTATCCACAATTCAGTCAGCGTGAAATATACAAATAGATAAATCAAATAAAATATACAAATATAATAGAATATATTATATGATAATGCATAATATAATACATTATATTATATATTATACTAAACATTATATCGTATATACATGTGTATTATAATACACAAATCAAATTTACATGTACAAAATCAAATCATGTCACTCCTTGGTTCAAAAGTCTCTACCTATTTTCTGTTTCCATTAAAATGCAAGACACGCCCTTACCATGGTCCTCAGGACCCTCTATGACCTGGCCTCCTCCACCCCGACTTCATCTCCTACCACCTGACCCTCACACATTCCGTTCCCACCACTGGCCTTGTTCCTCCAACACCCCCAGAATTGCTCCTGCTTCAGGGCTTCGCCTTTGCTCTTCCATCTGCCGGAAATACCCTTCCCTCAGCTAGGTGTGTGACCCACTGCCGCACTTCCCCCAGGTCTCTGCTAAAATGTCACCCTTATCAAATCCCACCATAGGTCCTCAAACACTCTGATTCCATCTTCTAGGAAACGTTTACAGCTACGTGGATATACAGCAACAGGGGCGGGAGGCAGTGGGGATGGAAGACAACCTCTGCAGTTGTGTGAAATCCAGCCCGAACCCCAGGCGAGGGCTTCTCTGACTTCTCCATATAAAAAAGCAACACCCACAACAGCCCACAGTCCCCCCATCTTCCTCCCTTTGTGCATCCTTCTCTCTACGGCCATTGGATAGAGTGTTCTCTATTTGCTTGTTTGTCCACATTCTCTCCAAGCCTCCACTAGAATGAAAGAAGCCGAGAACTTCCTGTTGTTCAATGTTGAACCCCAGCAGGTGCAACAGTGCCTGCCACACAGAAGGCGCTCAGAGAGGATTTGTTCATCGACTGAGTGACAGAAGGAGCCTGTGTCCTCAGGAATGGAGAGTCCAGAGTGGGATGTCATGAGGCAGTCGTGGGAAATACGCAGATCAGTAGAGGAGAACAGGAAAAAGTAGGGAGGAAGTCACAGGGTGACGTGCACATACGGTATATAAATGGAATGAGTGTGTCCATCTGTGCAAATGACCGAGCAAATTAAAGAAAAGGAAGCCAGGAGGGACACTAAACCATCTCGTTGTCCGTGAGCCACGCTGGCCAGCAGTGACAAAGTGCTGTCTCTGGAGACCCCATGAGATGTGACCACGCTCTAGAGGTGTGTCCACGGTTCTGAACCGAGGCCGTGAACCTGATCGTGAAGGCGGCAGAAGCACAAGAATAAAACTGGTCCTTTTGCATTGTCCCTCCTCAGTCCTTCCCTCCAGCAGCCCCACACACCCATATTAAGGAAAAGGAGAGGAGCTCAAGCTCACAACGTATGAGATTTTCATCCATGTGGAGACAGGAACGCAGCGCTCGTGATCTCCGGCAGAACTGGACTGGCGTGCGCTGGGCTGAGAAAGCCCTGTGTGGGTGATGAGCATGGGAACGGCTCCGCTCGCCAGGATCTCACGGTCTAAAAGGGCATCTGAGCACCTCAGATCAAAGAGAACATTTATGTGCAACACAAGAATAGGGGAGGCAGTTGATTAGAGCCGGTCTCCCAGGTAAGGGGCAAACACCGAATTATCTTTGTTCAATTACATAATCCTCCTCCGCGAAAATGCAAACCAGCCGGGAGAATGATTTGGGCCACGTTTGCTCTGATGCTCTGATGCTCTGATGGACCTCTAAGAGAAAAAGGTTTTCTACTTTAGCCTAAAGCTCCCGAAAGGGCAGTAAGTAAAAGTCACGCCGGATAGAGACCTGACTACACATTCCCCCAGAACATCAACATGCATTGGAGGATTTCCATTTGTTCCTTCAGTGCTTCGTGACCATTTAATCTTCCGCATTTGATGCTCCTCTTCAGGGAAAAAGATGTAAAGTCTCCCAAGGTCACGAGTGATGCAATTTGGGGAAGAACATCTCATCCGTTTCCAAGGCCCATCTATTTTGTTCTTAAATAATTAAAACATTTAATCCCAGAATTCCTTTTCTGCCCCTAAATGTGTCATCTCATTAACCAGGGCTGTGAGCAAGAGCAGCTCATCGAATTGCATTAACAATTTTTATTGTAAAACAATATCAGAACTGCCTGTGATTTACTAGCATCCATTTTCTGTCAGGCATTTGACTTAATGATATTTCCTCCTCGACTTACTTATGCATTTCATTATCTGTTTTTGTGTCCTCGGAAACACAATAAACTATAAGCAACAGGAAAAGATTGGTACGTTTTTCAGGGCATGTTTCATTTTTCATCTTTAATGGGTCTTTTTGCAGGGTTCTTACAACTGACAGAAAGAGAATGAAACCTCTCCCTGTCTTGCGCCAAAAGCATTGGATACACTTTGGGAAGGAAATGCCTGGCTGCTAATTGAGGAGGAAATGCCTGGTTGCTAATGTCCGGGAGAGAGGGCAGTGGAAGAAAAGGCAGGTGCGAGTGCTTGGAAGAAGAGTGGCTCCCCTCTGGCCACAGACACTGCGATTGCTACCAGTCTCCTAACTGCCCTCCACTTCCTCCCGACTGTCTTTCTTTCCTAGGTACACTGATGTTTTGGTTCAATTCTAATTGCATTTGTGTTGTATGCTAAAGCACACCGTACTCTCTGTTTCAGTGGGCATTATCTTTGAAGGAAAAAAGCACAATTTTCTCCTTCTCCTCCTTTTAAAATCTTTTCCCCTTTTTAAAAATTTCCTAAGGGCAGAGGGAACTTAGGTCTGGTGCCCTGGGACTTGCTTACCACACGAGTGGCCCTTAGACCACAGACCTCATTTGCAAAGCCAGACTCTCAGGCCTCGCCCCAGACCTACTGAGTCAGAATCTCCGGTTTAGCAAGAGCCATTGAAAAATTTGAGTTTAAAAAGCACTGATTTGGGGCGCCTGGGTGGCTCAGTGGGTTGGGCTGCTGCCTTCGGCTTGGGTCATGATCTCAGGGTCCTGGGATCAAGCCCCACATCGGGCTCTCTGCTCCGCAGGGAGCCTGCTTCCCTCTCTCTCTCTCTCTCTCTGCCTGCCTCTCTGCCTACTTGTGATCTCTGTCTGTCAAATAAATAAATAAAATCTTTAAAAAAAATTTAAAAAAAATAAAAAGCACTGATTTTGGTTAAATTGGGCAGAATAAATAAATTCGAGTATAAGTTTAGATCTGGATAAACAGTAACCCACAAAAAGACTCTGCTCTCCTAAGAAGGCAGGAAAGGAAAAGAGAGGTTTACACAAATGAAATATTTGTTCCTATCTTCTCTCTTTCTCACACATTCCCCAAGTTCCCAAATAGAAATACAAAATGTCCCAAGAAAACATTTATAAAAATCTGTCTTGTGGGCTTTTTCTTCCTTATCAGAAATTGAGGACACGGAAGAAAGATTAAAATACTCAATATAAGGGCACCTGGGTGGCTCAGTTGGTTAAGCAACTGCCTTCGGCTTAGGTCATGATCCTAGAGTCCCCGGATGGAGTCCTGAATTAGGCTCCCTGCTCAGCGGGGAGTCTGCTTCTCCTCTGACCTCTCCCCTCTAATTCTCTCTCTCTGTCTCTCTCTCAAATAAATAAACAAAATCTTTTAAAGATTAAAAAAAAAAAAACCTCAATATTAAATGCCCACGTGTAGGGGCGCCTAAGTGGCTCAGTCAGTTAAGCATCTGCCTTTGCTCTGGTTATGATCCCTGGGCAGGCAGGTGGGGAGGTCCTCCAATTGAGTCCCACATAGGGCTCCCTGCTCAGCGGGGAGTCTGCTTCTCCCTCTGCCTCTGCCTGGCCTCCTACTCCTGCTCTCTCTCACAAATAAATTAATAAATAAAATCTTTAAAAAAAATAAAATTCCCACATGTGGGGACTCAGTGTGGACTACTTGGGTGTTGAGCAACCCCCGCCCACCCAGTGTCACAAAGGGTCCCTTTACTCTTGGATAATTATAAAATAATTAGACCTCCAGCAGAGAGGCCCCTAGCCACTTTCAGAAGTCCCCTCTTGGTGGTATGTGCCCTACTAGGACTTGAAACGCAGGAATTCTGAGTCGATGACATTGTGACATTGTGACGTTGTGACGTTGCTGCACTTTCCAGACTCACTGGGACAATCTGACCTGTTGGCAGGCAAAGCCTAGTAGCAGAGTGTCACATTTCCTCTGGGAATGAGCAGCTTCCCAGGATGCAGATTTTTGGTTTTAGGCTGGGTCAGTCTCAGGATCCCTGGGATAGTCGGTCACCCTATTCCAACATTATTAATGAAACCTACCTGGCCTGATAAAATTGGCACCCAGAAACTAACTTGTTAGAAGCAAATGATTTGCATAGAAATAATGTATTGTCACTGCAAGCTAATCCTCAGAGCCCTCACACTGGAAAGGCACAGGATCGAACAGATCACCCAAGCAGATTTCTTTAAATTAGCTGGAAGTGCCTAGCTCTTATTTCAGCATCAATAGATGTGTTCAGTTTCGACTAAGCGGTTCACTAACTGCATTGATTTTTTAAGGCTGGGCTGAAGGTATTGAGGAAATATGCAGCAGACGCAGAAAGTGGGGTGTTCGGAAGCTACGGGCAAAAGGAAATTTTTTTCGCGTAGCTCATTCCTCGGAGCCCCTCTAGCTGGGTGTCGCTCTCCCAGCGTTAAGAGTGGTTTTAACCTTTGGCCACTTGATTGAACCGTTGGAGTCCTCCCCGTGCCTAGGGGCTCTCAAAAGACTCCACGGGTACAAGTTCTTGCTCAAGGTCCAACAGCTGTCAGAGCAGATGGTTGGGGATTTGTTTACCGTGGTCCTAAGTACCACCCTTTAGCTCTAAGGCACTGGGAACAATTTGACAAATTTGATTAACTGAGAACAATATGATGCTTGCCTGGGAAGCTCACTCTACACTTTCAGAGTTCCTTATGTTCTTTTCATGGTCAAAGGATACAGGATGATATTAGCCACCACCTCAGTCCAAAGAGACTATTGGGGAAAACAAAGGGAGTCACCGCTGGCTACCCCTTTTGTCTTCCAGCAGCCCCGAGGTCTGCGATTCGCCCCGCAACCAGCCTTGTTCTCATGGAGGCTGGGCGCAGCCCTGATCTCGCCTCCAATGTATGGAAACATGGAAACGTAGCTTCCCGTTCTAAGCCCCTCTCTGGCTTACTCGTCATTGACAAAGTGTATCTGCTTTGCGAAATGAAAAATAAGCAGTCTGCTGGAAAATCGTATCCGCCCTCTCTACCTGTGTCTGCTTTTCCTCCTCTCAACTTCCAGGAGTTTCCTGGGTGAACACCCAGTGGATGGTTTGCAAGGTGTTTCGTGCCTTGACACGGCGTGTGTGTCCTTAGGTCTGTAAAAGGCCCTGACCGCTGGGTGGGGAGACAATAGTCAGCTCTGGCAAGTTGGTCTGTGGGAATTCCTGAGGGAGACACAAGTTGCTATGAATAGCTTGGCATTTGGAGAGGAGTCCCACGGGAGTCTCCCGCTGTGCCCTCTAGCTCTCGACTTGATGAAGGAGGCAAGCCCAGCGCCCAAGAGGTTGGAAGGGCTGGGGAGGAGGCCCATTAGGGGACAGGCTTTCTTGTGTCCAGATTCCACTTGGGTGACCCTGGGGAGAGGGACAGACTGCTGGCTCTTCTCCGGGGCCACAATGCTCCATTTACAAGCTGCAATTAGTCACAAACAAAATTTGTGCATCCACCACTAACTGTCAGCTTAAGGGGTTGAAAGTTCAGTCCTGGGGAGGTCAGGGCGCCTTCTTAGGGGTTGATGACCTTGTTCACAACCTCCCCTCCCCCACGATGGGGCTTGGGGACACTTCTCTGGGGGAGAGAACCACATTCCAGATGAGGAGGACTGCAGAGCCCAATGATCCTTGTCGGAGGGGATCTGGTTCTGAAACTCTGCGCAGCAAGCAGATGTCCCAGTTAGACAATGACCTTTCAGCAGCAGAATGTGGACTTGGTTTGTAGCAAAAACAGCCATCTGAGAAGAGCGAGGCAAGAAATGCCCTAGTGATGATCACAATTCAGCCCCTCCAGTTTTGCTTGCCTATTTTCTGTGGAATAAAAAAGCCAGAAGGGCCCTTGAAAGCTGAGCTGTTCTTCGCCAAATCAAAATGTGGAAATGGTTCTTCTGAGAGCGTCACAAAGGACCTATTTTGCCTTTAAACCCCAGAGTCAGAAACAGGAAAAGGCTACAATTACAAGCACAATGTGAGGTTGGTTAATTGCTCCTGGAATGACCATGTGAAGTTGTTAAGCGTTCCCTCTTTCTCCTGCGTGAGGGCTTCTTTCAGAGTTTAACCAGGCTTTCGAATTCCAGATACATTTTTCTCTTTGTGATGATGTATTCTCCTTTTGTGTGGTCTCTGGAATTCTCATCTGCCCATCTCTGAACCTCAGTACAAACAGTGACTAAATTCCACTCTCCCCCACGTGCAACGAGTGAATTGCACCATGCCTCAGAGAAACGGAAGACACTTTCCTTACGAGACTCAGTGAGCAAGGACCGCATCTTTCTCTCGGATGAAAAGTGCAAAGCAAAATGAATGATGTCATTGGCCTTGAGTCAATCACTTCAGGTGTTCCCAAGTCTCCACACAGCACCTCAAACACCAGAAACGGGTCTAACCCAGACAAAGGCTACTGGTGTTGTAACCTTTCAGGCAGTGCCCAAACAGATGAACCCAACAAGCTTATCCAACCAGCCCATCAGCAGAAGATAGAACATGGCCCTGGGTGGCCTTGTGGGAACCATACTGTCTAGAGAGTTTTAGACTTTTCTCCGAGCCTCCAGTTTGGACCAAACCCAGATTTCCAGATGTAAGCCCATCAATGATGGTGCGTGAATGTGACAAAACCAGACACGCTGAGAGCTTCCCTTCACCCCCCAATGGAACCCCTGCTTCCTTCCTTCCCCTTCCCCCTCAAAATCACTGCAAGCCACTTGCTAACGTGCGGCTCCCACTCAGAAGGAAGCGCAGTGAGTCTCTCCCCCATGGGCAGTGCTCTGGGAAACGAACTTTCCCTTTACCCCTCCATCCTCTCCTCACGCTACCACACCCCCTGCACCACTCTGCCCAGGGTCAGCCATAGAGAGCACAAAAATAACTCGTCCTTGGTAGGCAGAGATTATGAAGCCAGATTATGATGCCTGATGATAAATTAATGAGAAAACTCCCATCACCTGGTGAGTAATTTTTTTCTAATTAAGTTAATCGGAATTTTTATTATAAAAGGAATGCATGCTCATTATTAAATATTTGTACAATGCAGAAAAAAATAGAAAGTTGGAGGACAAAAATAAAGCCTACAGGTGGGTAATTACAGTTCCAGAATTATTAGTCATTTTGACTGGGCACCCGTTAATCCATAAATTAGGTTTTTAGAGTCAACTATAGTTCCACTTTGTAGTTTAACTACTTGTGTCTCCCCTAAGTCAATGCCACAGTTATTCATCACAATTCCCTAGAAGAAGGCAAAATCGCATCTGTCTGGACTCCAGGCCCACTGAAAATTCTGAGGCAAAACCACTCTCCTCAGAGTCACAGAAGACTCACCTCCTGGAATCCTTTCATTCAGGCCTCAGGGTCTCCCCTTATAGAACGCCTTCCCCAGTCCAGCTGCCTGGATAGCAGCTTTCATGAAGCACTAGAACTCTGACTTTTTCTTCACAATCACATTTCTTTTTTTTAATTTTTTAAAAAGATTTTATTTATTTATTTGACAGGCAGAGATCACAACTAGGCAGAGAGGCAGGCAGAAGGCGGGGGAAGCAGACTCCCTGCTGAGCAGAGAGCCCAATACGGGGCTCAATCCCAGGACCCCGAGATCATGACCTGAGCCGAAGGCAGAGGCTTAACCCACTGAGCCACCCAGGTGCCCCCACCCCCACGATCACATGTCTTTAAATTTCTCTGAAATCTACTGTTTTTATAGAGTGTCCCATGTCTGACAGAATTTCTCGCAATTCATCTCTTTAGTTCCCTTTCTGCAAAGTGTGAACATTCTACAAAAGGATGAAGGCAAAGTAATAAAACAAACATCAGGCCAGATTTTGGCTCAGGTACAGAAATCAAATATCCATCGACCTCCGCTAAGTACTTACAGCTCAGGAAATGAAAGAAGGTTCCTAAGCAGCCACACCCACATCACCCAGCCAAGGTCCCAACAGCCGTGCGCCCTCGCTCTTGGACACTCTTATTGGAAACCCTATTCAATAAAATAAGATTTTCCAGTTTTCTTAGCTGTGAGGAGCCAGTGCAAGGTAACAGAGGATTCTGTTGCAAGGATAACAACCCAACGGACATGAAGGAACTAGAAAGACTATCAAAGTGTGGACACAAGAATTCGAAATGCATAGCATTCTGATGCCATTTTGTAGGGAGTAAACAGTTCTCCACACCTCCTTGCCCCTTGATGTAGTACCACAGAATGCAATTATAATAATGATGTTGAATGTGTTCCGTAGAGCACTGAGGAAAAAAAAGAGAGAGAGAGAATATATAACCCATTTTAGAAATAATTTTAAAAAAATTTGGGGGGGGGTTATCTCAATTACATGGTAACATAATTACTATATAATTAAGTCTGAGACTTGGCTTCAGGAGACACATAGGACACTATGACTATCATCTTATCTTGAAGGTATCACAACAGAAAAGCATTTAGTTCTTTTTTTGTAGCCAATAGAGTAGTAGTAAAATACCTTGAAGCACCTTGAAAAACAAAGTAAAATATATGTATTATAGACCAATGGCTGTGACAAACAAATGGGCACAATGATAAAGACTCAGGCGCAAGGAAGTTCATTTATTACAGAAATAAGTGGGGGAACAGGTCAGCCCTTCCCCACTAGGTGACCAGAGTCACACACTGATGGAGACTCCGCCATCTTCAAGAAGGGACTTTCTGAGTGGTTCAGTCAGTTAAGCCTCTAAGTCTTGATTTCGGCTCAGGTCATGATCTCATGGTGGTGGGATGGAGACTGCGTGCCAGGCTTCACACTCCGCAGAGAGTCTGCTTGAGATTCTCTCTCCTCTTCCTCTGCACCTCCCCCTGCTCACTCACTCTCTCTCTCTCTCTCACTTTCTCTCAAATAAATGAATAAATCTTAAAAAAAAAAAAAAAAGTCAGGGACTTTCAAGGTTACTCTCAGTGGTTGTCTCCATTCCAGACTACTGACCAGGGAAAAGGACATACAGTACTTCGACTCCCACTTCATTGGTTAAAGCACAGTCCCATGGTTACGCCCACATGCTGGAAGGGCTGGAAATGTGCTCTGCTATGTGTACAGGAAGATGAGAAAATGGATTTTGGAGAACTGCTAGCTGTCTCTATCGTAACTTGATTAGCCGAACTTAACAATTAATTACCCTTCCTCAGAGTGGTTCAACTAGCAATAAACTTCTTCCCTTCGTTTATCTAGAAAAAGAAAAATTATCCACCCTCAACCATCTAACAAAAATGCTCTATATTTCCACTCTATGAGAGAAAACAGAAACAAGCAAAAGTTCATACAAGAAATTTATGCATGGAGGGTATGTCTTGAATTTATTATAGATGTAGCCCAATCTCCTGTACTTTCTACATAAAACAATAAAATCACAGCATCTTAGAACTGGAAATGAAAATAGAAGTCATGTAACTCCATCCCTTCACTTCATGGATAGGAACATGAGTGTAAAAATCCTCTGTGATTGTCCCAAGATAACAAAACCAGTTCGCTTGTGACCGAGAACCCAAACTTGGAAATAATAATCGAAATGCAGAACAGAAACCTTGGGTTTCCAAAAGACCTTTAATCATTGAGGACACCAGGTCCATTCTAATGTACTTGTAGGACTAATATATTTTTAGAAATATTTTCATCAACAAGAGTTGGAGTCAAAATGATTGCCTTTCTGAATTGATTGAAGATGATGGATTAAAGATGACCACAAGTTCTTTCCCAATCCTCCATTGAGATGTGGAGACTATTCCTCCCCTCCCCCTACCCCTCCACTCCCCCCTGATTCTGGTGTGGCCCTGTGACTGACTTTTTAACAAAATACAGCACAGGTGACAAGGTATAACTGCCAAGGCTGAGTCCCAAGTACTCAGCAGCTTCTGCGTTCACAGACTCAGTTATGTCTTCTAACCCAGCCACCATGCCTCAGAAAACCTAAAGCAGGTTGAGGGGTTGTGGAGCAGGACTAAGCGGTTCAGGTGGATACCTACAGCTGCCTCCCAGCCTCTAGTCCTACCCACTGCCAGCCAAGTAGATCAGCCTGCCCAGCAGGGCCCCACCCAGGATTGTAGAATCATGAGAAAATAAATTGCTGGTTTAAGCAATTTATTGGGGTGGCTCGTGAAGCAGTGGTAAATGATTCAAGCAACTGGCTTCAGCATCCAGCTAAGAGAAGCTACATAGTCATTAGTTTCATCAACTTAGTAAAATACATTCTGATATTTGGGGCATAGGAGAAAATAGTGTTGAAATAGTCCCTTAAATCCCAAGAGATAAATGAGAGGGTGATTTATGTGATCACAATTGGTCAGCAATCTTTTAAAAAAGATTTCGTTTATTTATTTATTTAATGTTTTATTTATTTATTTATTTGAGAGAACATGAGTGGGGAAGAGAGGCAGAATGGAGAGGGAGAGGTGGACTTCCCTGCTGAGCAGGGAGCCTGATGCGGGGGCTTGATCCCAGGACTCTGGGATCATGACCTGACCTGAAAGCAGACACTTAACTGACTGAGCCACCCAGGTAACCCAGCAGGGATTTCCAGTAAGGTGAGCAGACACTTGAGAGAAGGAGGGGATCAATTGTGTGATGTCAGAAAATGCAAAGGTCATGAGCCAGGAGAGGGCTTGGTGAAGCTGAGAGGCATTCCTCTTTACCTGCGCTACCTCGAGTTCAGACGAAGATGGAAAAGACTGGGCTTCTCTGTCAGCCCATGTATTCATCATTCATTCAACGGTTATCTGCCAAATACCTGTAATGTGCCAGGCATCGCGACTGGGTCTAAGGATACATACAGTAATGAACAAGAGAGATAAGGGTTAGGATTAAGGTCAGGATCAACATATCCAGAGAAGAGAAAACTGAAACTATGGAAGTAAGCAAATAAATAGATGAGATACTTTCAAACAGGTAAGATCTATAAAGAGAATCAAAAGGGATGAAATGACAAGAAGTGACTTGAAGGAGACGACTTAGATTTAAATCTCAGGGAAGGGCTCTCCAAGAGAGTGACATTGGTATGATACCAAGATGACAAGAAGGTTATAGCCATGCAGATGTCTGAAAAAGAGTATTCCAGGCAGAGGGAACGACAAATGCAAATGTCTTAATCCAGGAATGAATTTTGCATCATCAAGAAACAGAGAGAAGGTCAGGGTGCCTGGAGAGAAATAAAGGAGGAAAGTAATATCAGATGAAGTCACAGACTGACAGGGCCAACTTCATGTAGAAACTTGTTAGCCATGACAGGTCTGAATTTGATTTTGAGTGCAGTGGAAACCCACTGAAGGGTTTTAAGAACAGGAGCTCCTCAATCTGATTTGTGTTCTTGGAATGTCACACTGGCTACCATGGGAGGGTGAGAGGGCAAGTCTAAGGGAAAGATGATGGTACCTTCCAGTAGAGTTGTATCTGCAGCAATAGAAGGAAGCATGCATGTCTGAAATAGGCTTTAGATATAGGGTCATTCCGACCTCCCAGCGGGCTGAAGGTGAGAATGAAGGAAAGAGAGAAAACACGAAGGGTCGTTATATAATTAACTTGAACTGGCGTGACAGAGGTCCTACTTATTGAGATGGAGATGACTGTAGTAAGAGTGGGAGGAGTGGTTTCCTGTAGCAGGAAACCAAGAACATTGTTTTGGTCATGTTTAAGTCCAGAACTCATTAGATATAGACATGAAGACGACAAGTAAGCAATGCGGTTGTTGAGTCTGGGGTTCAAGAGCATACCTGGAAGAGTGGAAATCATTGGCCATAATATGGTATTTAAAGTCTTAACAGTGGATGAAGATTCCTAGGAAGAGACTGTAAAGTGAAAAGAGAATGAAGTTCAAAACCAAGCCCTGGGGGACTCCAACAATAAGGGCTCAAGCAGAGAACACATCAGCGAAAGATAACAAAAAGGGTTAGTCAGTGATCTAGAAGGGAAACTAGACTCCCTGTGGTGTCACAGAAGCCAAGAAGAAATATTCTAAAGAAGGAACAACTGGATGCATTGAACAATTTTTAGAGCTCAGGTAAGAGTTAGTTGATCTTGCCATCGTTTAGGCTCAAAGCCTGGTTCTTCTTTGTCATCCTCCCCACATCCAATATAACCACAAATTGGATGAATTTTCACCACTTCCAAGCCACCTTCTCACGTGGATTGCTGAGATTGCCCCTTAACTGGTCTCTCAACTTCTGCCTTGGCTTCCTGTGCTTGTTATCTGCATGGAGATTATCCAAAAAATGAGCAGCTTAAAATAAGCATTTATTACCTCTCTGTCTGTGTGAGTCAGGAATCCAGGATTGGTTTAGCTGGGTGGTCCTGGCTCAGGGCTCCTCGTGAGGTTAGCATCAAGATGTCATCCGAAGGCTTGACTGGAGGATCTTCCAAGATGGCTCCTTGACATGGCTGTTTCCACAGGACCTCAGTTCCTCTCTGGCTCCTGGTAGGAGGACTCTGGTTCTTTCCACATGGGTTCTCCATAGGTTACTTGAGTATCCTCATGGCATGGCAACTGGCTTCCCCCAGAGCAAGTGAATTAAGAGAGAGAAAGAGGCTACACTCCATCTTCCATTTAATCTCCAAAGTCACACATCATCACTTCCACCACTTGTGCTTGTGAGAAGTGAGTCACTAAATGCAGTCCCATTCAGGGGGAGGATATTAGGCTCTACTCTTTGAAAAGAGGAACATTAAAGCATTTGTGGGCACATATTTTGAAACTACAACACTCCTTTATAATCTTTTCTCAAAGACAGAAGCCAGAGCGATCATTTATGTCAATTTTCTCCCCAAAGGCTTCTCATTTCACTCAAGTAAAGGCCAAATTCTTACAGTGGGCTTTAGAGTCCTACAAGTTCTAGTGCTCTGGTAACCTCTCTCACCTCACTTCCTACCCCCTCTCCCTTATTCTTTCCACTCCAACTGTTCCAGCCTCCTTGATGTTCCTGCTACCTCCTCAGGGAATTTGCACTTCCTGTTCTTCTGTCTGAAACGCAGATCCTCCCAGATACCCAAGTGGCTCATTATGTCATTTTACGTAGGTTCTTACCGAGATGGAACCATCTCAGGGAAGTCACCCCACGGGACTCAATTTAAAACTGCCACTCTCCACAGCATGAATCCCATCTACCATCCTATATGTTTTACCTAGTTATTATTATTATTATTATTTGCATCTGTTTCTTCCCACTAGCAAGAAAGCCCATTATGGGCAGGAATGTTTGTTTTTGTTCACTTCTGTAAACCCAGTGTCTGGAACAGTATCTAAAACAGAGAAAGCACTCAATGAACATCTCCTGAATGCTTGTAGCCAGAGGTAGACAACAGCGGAGGAATCAAGCTTCCAAAATGAAAGTCTGTTCTGGTCCTCAGGTATTTATATCAATGAAGGTCTTTGGAGTCAAATGAAGCTGGATTTGAAGCCTGGCTAAGCTGCTTATTAGATGTGTGACCTTAGACAAGTCACTCAATCTCCAGAAGCCCCAGTTTCCCGATACATAAAACAGCACTAGTGATATTCCTGTCATCAGGTTGCTGTGATGATTAAGAAAGCTCATCCATGAAAAGCACAGCCCGAGGGTACTCAGTAGAAGCAGCTAATCTCCCAATCAAGTTTGAATTAAATGTGAGACTTAATTGTCCACGATGAAACGTTTGAAGTAAAGAAATTCCCAGATACTTGTTTCATCTATATGTAGACCAGTGATTCTGAATGGAGTTGATTTTGCCTCCAAGAAGACATTGACCATGTCTAGAAACATTTCGGATTGTTACAAATGGGGAATATCACTGGTACCAAGTGGGCAGAGATGAAGGATTTTCCTAAACATTCTGCAGTGCCCCAGACAACATCTCCCCAACCCCAACAATGAGTTATCTGTCAAAAATATCAACAATGTCAAGATTAAGGAACTCCAAGTAGATATACTGTGAGAATGAAACCATTTAAAGAACTCACTTTGGGGCACCTGGCTCAGTGGGTTAAAGCCTCTGCCTTCAGTTCAGATCATGATCCCAGGGTTCTGGGATCAAGCCCCACATCGGGCTCTCTGCTTAGCAGGGAGCCTGCTTCCTCCTCTCTCTCTCTCTCTGCCTGCCTCTCTGCCTACTGTGATCTCTCTCGCTGTCAAATAAATAAATAAATAAAATCTTTAAAAAAAATTACATATTTCATCACTATGCAAACACCAACTCTGGCCCCAAACTGAACTGGGAGAAAATCCGTAAATAACAAAGAACCATTCCCAGTGCAGCAAAATGGTTTTTTTTCTCCTTTTGTTCTCTTTTTTTGTTGTCATTTTGAACAAAAGGTTCAAAATCTTGTCTGAACAAAATGTTCTCTTATAATGAATTCTTCTAGCTATCCCAATTTTACAGGACCGTACAAAAAAGTTTGGACAATTTTATCAAAATCGGTTTTTAAATAGTACAATGTTCTTTTTAAACTGATCATTTTACAGATTGCGTCCAATGTAGGAGAAGTTCTGCCAAAAAAAATGAGATCTCCTCACAGTCAGGGATTGCTTCTTGGAAGGAGGGACCTACTTATTTCCTTCTAGCCCCCAGGGGTGGCCCAGGGCCTGCCACAAAGCAGGAGATCGGCCAAGGCCTAGTTTGCCCCCTTCTGCTGCTCCTTCCCTTTCCTCTAAAAATCCAGAGGCCGGGTCTTGAAGGCCTCCTTCCAGGGCCCTGATGTAAGTAAGCACTTGCTAAGCCTGCCACAAGGCTTGGTCCTGGCCTCTACCTTCCCTTCAATCCATTCAGGCAGGGGCTACAGGTTACCTGCTCCTTGCTCCTTGGCCCCCCCAAAGGTTTGGTTCAACTTGAGATGCCCTTCAAGACACAGCTGCTTCTGCTTTGTGGCTACTGCTTCTGCTACTTCTTACCAATTATATGTGATTTAAGCTGCCCTTGACGCCTTCTTGGACTGTGTCTTCTGCCTATCTGCTCCTGCCATAATCTCCCAACAGCACTGGTTAAGGAAAAGTTGACTAAAGTCCAACCTCTCCTTTTACTACCATGGCAAAAACTAGTCAATATGCAAAACACGCTTGCAGAGCTCGCTGGTTATGTACAGCTCTAGGATTCCCAACCTGAACTTGTTTTGCTAGAAATTATAATTTATATGGACCTCATAGTTCTCTTTTTTACCCTCTGGTATAAAATCAATGCCATTTCAAGGTTACTTAGTTGACCACAATTCTTGGATGGATTGCATGACTTTCTACCCACGTAAGGATTTCTAATACGGCTTTCAGCTGGAAATCAGAGCATGTCTTCTTTCTACTTGGAAAGCAAAAAGATAGTAGAACATATTCATGTTATATTTGATATTGTTATGGTGGTTTGTACTTTTCAGAACTGTTTCTTACCCTGATCTCAGTAATAAGAGAAAGACTGTAAGCTTCCCAAGGGCATGGACCATCTCTATCTTAGTCAACATAATAGAGTAGGTATTTCAAATATGTTTGCTGTATGAATGGTTCATCCTGGATTAGAAACCAGGAGTCCTGATTTCTAGCACTGGCTTATTCATAGTCTAGGTCAGCACCCTGTAAGAGAAATAGAACATAAGCTACATACTACTTAGAATTTTCTAGTAGCTACATTTTTTTTTTAAAGATTTTATTCATTCATTTGAAAGGGAGAGAGAGACAAGGGAAGAACAAGCAGGGGGAGAGGCAGAGGATCAGGGAGAAGGAGACTTCCCATTGAGCTGGGAGCCCAATGTGGGACTGGATCCCAGGACCCCCAGGATCATGACCTGAGCCAAAGACCAACACATAACAATCTGAGCCACCTAGGTGCCCCAGTAGCTACATTTTTAAAGTAAAACAGTAAATACATTTCAATAAACATTTTTACTTAATATTTCCTAAAAATTGGGGCACCTGGGTGGCTCAGCTATTAAGCAGCTGCCTTCGGCTCAGGTCATAATCCCAGGGTTTTGAGATCGAGCCCCACATGGGGCTCGTTTCTCAGCAGGAAGCTGGTTTCTCCCTCTCCCCTTTCCCTTGCTTGTGTTCCCTCTCTCACTACATTTTTCTCTGTCAAATAAATGAATAAAATCTTAAATATATATATCCCCAATATTGTCTTCCTATCATGTAATTAACATAAAAATTATTAATAAGATACTTATACACTTTTCTTTATATAAGTCTTTACAATTCAGGGTCTATTTTATAGTTACATCTCAATTTGGACTAGCCACTTTTTAAAAATAGACTTTATTTTTTACAGCAGTTTTAGGTTCACAGCAAAATCAAACAGATGGAGGAGCGCCTGAATGGCTCAGTCAGTTCAGCATCTGACTCTTGATTTTAGTTCAGGTCATGATCTCAAGATCCGAGGTCGAGCCCTCTGTCTGGCTCCATGCTCAGCGGGAAGTCTCTTTGAGATTCTCTCTCTCCCTCTGCTCCCCTGCTAAAACAGATAAATAAATCTTTTTTTTTTTTTTAAATCAAGCAAAAGGTACGAAGATTTCCCACATACTCCCTGACTCCACACATGGACAGCCTCTCCTACTACCAACCACGTGCACCAGAGCAGTACTTCTATGACAGTTGATGAACCTACAAGGACACATCATCATCATCCCAAGTCCATGGTTTATATAAGGTGCATTCTGTGGATTTTGACAAATGTATAGGGACATGTATCCACCATTTTAGTATCATACAGAGTGGTGTCCTGCCCTAAAAATCCCCTGTGTTCTGCTTATTTGTCCTTCTCTCCCTGCTAACCCAGAGCGACCACTGACCCTTCTACTGTTTCCATAGTTTTGCCTATTCCAGAATGTCATATAGCTGAAATCGTAGAGTATATAACCTTTTCAGATTGGCTTCTTTTACTTAGTAATAGCCATCTAAGCTTCTTCCATGTCTTGCAATGACTTGATAGCTCATTTCTTTTTAGTGCTGAATAATATTCCATTCCTTGGACATTTACCCCAGCTTACATATCCATTCACCTAATGAAGGACATCTTGGTTGCTTCCAAGTTTTAACATTTATGAAGAAATCTGCGACAAACATATCTGTACAGGTTTTTGTGTGGACATGAGTTTTCTACTCATTCAGATGAATACCAAGGAACACAATCGCTAGATCCTTTTGTAAGAAACTACTTAAATTACTAAACTGTCTTCCCAAGTGGCTGCATCATTTGTCATTCCCACCAGTAGTCAACAAGGGCTCCTATTGTTCCACATCCTTACCAGCACTTGGTGTTATCTGTGTTTTGAATTTTAGCCATTTTAATAGGTGCGTAATAATATCTCACAGTTGTTTTAATTTGCAATTGCCTAATGATACAATGTCAAACAATTTTCCTATGCCTATTTGCCATCTGTGCATCTTTGGTGAAATGTCCGTTTGTGTCTCTTGCTCATTTTTTCATTGGGTTGTACGTCTTCTTATTGTTGAGTTTTAAGAGTTCCTTGTATGTCTTAGGTAATAGTCCTTTATCCAAATATGTCTTTTACAAACCTTTTCTCCTGATCTGTGCCTCGTCTCATTTTCTTGACACACTAGCCACATTTCAAACACTCAATAGTACTCTGTAGTCATAGTACCTTATAATACTAGCAGCTACTGTGTTGGGCAGCACTGCTTTTGATAAATTTCCCTGGTAATGGGATGCAGCCACTTAACCTGTGAGACGGGGCATCCAAGAAGAAATACTTAATTGGTGTTTGAATTCAAGATGTTGGATTTCAGAAGAGAAGTTCAGGTAGAATTTAAAGATTTGGGTTATCATGAGTGAAATGGTAGCTGGTATTCACAAACGATGACACTACCCAAGAAGATTATTGACTGGGAAGAGAAGAGGATCTAGAACTGATTTTCAGATAACATCTCCATTTGGGATGGAGAGGAATATTCTCAAATTCAGAATATCCCCTACTCGTTTCATTATTTCCCCCACATCATTCACCAATTTGCACAAGCTGGAGATCCAGAAGTCATCCTCAGCTCCTCCCTCAGCTTCTAGAGCTCATCTGAGGCCAACTCCTTCTGCTGACTGTATATCCTAAATTGCTCTTGCATCTGTCCCCTACTGTCAACCTCATTTCATCATCTCCACCTGGACCACTGCCATCATTCCCTAACTGGCCTCTCCATCTCCAGTCAGGCCTCACTCTAATGTATTCTGCACACTGATGCCACAGTGATCATTTAAAAGGTAAATCTGATCATGTCACTCCTGGCTTAATCCTTCAATGACTCCCTGTTACATTCATAACGAAGTCTCACTTCAACATGGTGTATAGGCTTTCATGCTTACCTCATGTAAGCTCCAACTGAGCTCCAAAACCACTGGTTCTCACACTCTCTCCTGATTGCTTTCACATGTTTGTTCCTGCTACACACAGAAGTTTGTGTCCTCCTCAAATGCATACACTGAAGCCATAACCCCAATGTGTTGGTACTCAGAGGTGGGGCCTTTGGGAGATAACTGGGGTTAGATGAGGTCATGAGGGTGGCGCCCCCATGATGGGATTAGTGCCTTTATAAGACCAGAGACTTCTCTCTCCACCACAAGAGGATACAGCAAGAAAGTGGGCATGTGTAAGCCAGGAAGAGGGTTCTCACCAGACATCGAACCTTCTGGCACCTTAATCTTGGACTTCCCAGCTTCCAGAACCATGAGAAATAAATGTTCATTGTTTAAGCTACCCAGTCTGTGGTGTTTTGTTATAGCAGGCCAAGCTGACATGTTTCCCTCTGCCTTCTTCCCACACCCCCTCTCCCTCTCCTCCTTTTCCACCTGGGTAACTCCAGCCTTTTGCTTTAAGACTCAGCACGGTGTCCTCTGTTCCAAGTGGCTTTCTCTGAGCTGTCCCGTACTAAGCTGGGTGTGCCTCCTCTCTCCTCCTCTCTCTCCTCATGTGTGTGTCTTTAATAGGATTTTGCAAGTGTTGTAAATTCGTCTTTCTCAATACCTGGACTGTGAACTCCCTGAGGTTGTCATCTCTGAACCCCCAGAAACTTGCCCGGTGTTTGGCAAAAGGCATTTGATAAATTTTATGGAATAAAAGAGCAACAGAATGCCACCCCAGTACCCTGAGATGAATCAGGCAGGGCTCTCTCATAATCTTACTCAAGGAATTTCTTCAGAGTTAAACTGTTGGGCGAAAGGAGGAAGCAGCCCCAGAAGCATTGGAGTAGTGAAATATGCTTAATGTTAATTGGTAATGGTTAGGATTTTTATTATGAGTTATGATCAAATAAAGAGTTTGATCATAAAGAGTTAATATCCGCCGTTACACAAACCCCACAACATGCTCTGTGTACACTCCCACTTCTGTTGTCCCCTTATCTGACATTTCAAAATGGAGTCCTATACACTTCTAGTAGGTTCTCAGTCCCATTTGGTGGACCATGTATTTTGATGTGGGGCATGCCTTTGAGGAACTCTTGAGTCCACAAATAAATTCCCTCTTGGAGGCTTTGGAGATAGAATGTCTTACTTTAGTAGGGACCTAGAGAATTTTCCAGAACCAAGGAGACCTTCCTGTAGAGAATTCACTTCAGCCCACCCTGGGTAACAGGGTAAAAGTTATTTTGGACTGACCCGGTAGGGATCTGGTTTTCAGTCAGCATCAGAGGAAATTAAAGAAGGAAATTACTAGGTTGAAATGGGCATATAGGAATCTGTTTGGTGTGTCCCTTGGGGTCATGATCCATCTCACCCAGGATTTCCTGGTTGCCACCTGGTAATGACCTCTGTCCAGGGAAGCCTTCCTCTTCCCCCACCTTCCAGACACCCACCCACCCCCTTACCAGTATCAGCTATAATTCCTTGTTTAGTCATCTTCCTGCTCTCCAGTGCAGGAATCTTGCCCTCTATTTGGAGAGGAGGGGTAGCAAAGTATTAAGAACTTGGGCACTGCAGTCTGAACTGAGTTTGAATCCTGGCTCTGCCAGGGACTAACTGTAGGCAAATGATTTGAGGTCTGTGTACCTCAGTGTCTTTGTATCAATTTCCTGCAGCTATTGAAGCAAATTATCATGTATTTGGTGTCTTAATATAACAAATATTTATCCCCTCACAATTCTGGAGCCCAGAAGCTGAAAATCAGTGTCAGTAGACTGTCACTGGGGCCATACTCTCTCTGGAGGTTCTAGAGGAGAGTTCTCGCCCTGCCCCCCCAGCTTCTGGTGGCTGTGGACAGTCTGTTCCAACCCCTTCCGCTGAGGCCCCATCACCACCTCCTGTTCTGTGTGTATCAGATTTCCCTCTGCCTCATCATATGAGTCTTATCGAAGGATAAATATGATGGCATGTGGGGCCCAATGGGTCATCCAGGATAATCTTCCATCTTAATAGCTTTAACTTAATCACAGGTGCAGAGACCCTTTCTCCAAGTGAGGTAACATTTACAGGTAGTCGAGATGATGGTTTAACATCTCTGGAGCCACCACCACATTTCCCAGCTGTTAAAATGGACATATTGATTGTTTTTGTTCGAACTCTCCCCTGGAAAGTAGGCCTGAGAACAAGGACTCGTGTACATGGAATCTGGGGGGAAGCGATCGCAGGGAACAGGAGGGGAAGGAGGGATAGTACAACAGGGAAGAAGGGCCAGTCCCCAGAAGCACACTTTATTGAGCTGGGCCCCTGTGCGCAGCTGGGGCTCCAACCTGTGGAGGACCCTCCGAGAACTGTGTAGAAGGATCTTAGAACTTTCCTTTTGAGGGATGGAAGAGGGAGCACTTATCACCTGGCTTTGGCCCCCCGTGGGCATCTGAAGGCAATGACACCCCAGAGCAGAAAGCAGGACAGAAGCAAAGCAGCGGCCCCAAGGCACCACAGGGCTGCACCAGTAGGAAGCTGGTTGTCATGGCAACGGCGGGACTTCAAAGAGGAGTGAAGCAGCAGCTAGCTGAGGCTCAGGATCAATGGTCCTGTACACCAGGTGTTGGTGAAAGGGTTAAATGCAGCAATGTGTATATCACATGGTACACGCTTGAAAAATATGAGCCACCATTTTCATTGCTGCTGTTACTAATATCTGTTCTTACATCACACGTGTGGCATAATGCCTAGCATATGGGCTAGCCTCAACATATGTTCGCTGGCTGGCTGACGAATGGATGGGAAGGAGGTGGGGGGGAAGGAAGGAAAGAAGGTAGGTCGGAGGGAGGGAGAAAGGGGAGACATAAAAGCAAACCCTCTAATCCATGTTTTGAAAAAACTTGTTTGGTATTTTAATTATTTATTGATTTGATTTTTAAAAAGATTTTATTTATTTGACAGGCAAAGATCACAAGTAGGCAGAGAGGCAGGTGGGGGGTGGAAGCAGGCTCCCTGCCAAGCAGAGAGCCCGATGCGGGGCTCGAACCCAGGATCCCGGGATCATGACCCTAGCCAAAGGCAGAGGCTGTAACCCACTGAGCCACCCAGGTGCCCCATTGTTTGGTATTTTAATTAGATTGTCAAATGTGTGTGACTTTGAGTCTCACCTGGTAAATACAACAGAACATGGACCTAGCACCCAAGTTTAATGCTTTTTTCTTTTAACCTAACTGGTTCTTTTTTTTCTTCCATTATAAAGTTCAAGGAGACTTTCTCAACTCACTTAGCGTTTTCATTGCCCCAGGGCCATTTTGAGATTCTGATCTCCCCTATTCTGCTCCAGCTGTAAATAAGTTCAAGACCTCATGGTGTGTCCCGCTGGAAGTGACCTAACTTTCGATCCTGGGGTGAAATATTTTCTTGAGACCCACTATTCATACTCTAATTCTGGAGGACAGGATTACAGGTTAGCAAGGTGCCAACAGCCTTTAGGAAGGGAATATAGACTGACTCCTATCACCATTATCCTCCTCCTCCCTCTTATAAATAAACCCTTCATGCTTCACTAGACGCTTACAAGGCAGTGACCCCTGTGTTGGGTGCTAAGAATAAAAGACTCACTTTCGTACCCATAATGAATGTATTTTCTGTTTGGGGAGTTAGTATAGTTCCATAAAAATAATGTTGCCGGGCAACTTATACAAAAGCCTGTTGAATGCTTCTGATGAAACTCTAGAAGTTCAGGGATAAGGGGGGAGTTTTCACATATTATTGTAGCCCATCAAGTCTTCCTGAAGGATGGAACAATCTTGAGCCTTAAAGGAAGGGTAGAGTTCGGATACTTGGAGAGAGGACAGGAGAAAGCGGTTCCAGGCGTGCGGAACCGTGTGGGCTAGGAACTCTGTAACTCTCCTAGGGGAAATGTTAGGCTGATGAGTTTGCCACGAGATAGAGAAGAGCGAGTACTGTGGCTCTTCCACCCACCGCAGCTCAAGGAGGAAATGCTGCCACCCAGAGCTGAGCCAGGCCACCCATTTCTGATCCAGTGGCTACAGTGCCAAGAACAACTTAATTCGGGATCGAGGCTAGTGAGATCACACTTGGCTAACTTTCCTCTAGCCAGATCATGGTTGGCTGATGCTCCCTGGCAAGAGTGTTAGGAACGAAATCACTCTTCTTTAAATGTTTTAACCCTATGTTTTCCATCTTTCCGGCCTCTGCCTGGTTCTGCAATGGAAGAGAAGGGTTACCCTCTTGGGTTTCCTCATATCTCCATCTGTTTAGTCAACATGTATTTACTGAGCCCCTACTATATGCTTCACTCAATGGGGAGTCAATGGTGAGCCAAAACAACCGCGGGCCTTGCGCCTATAGAGCTAACAGTGTAGTGATGTGAGTTCTGTGTCTTTGGAAATTGGGCTATTGATAAGGTAACTTCTTTGTTGTAATCTCAAGGACATTTGCAAACCAAGGGAGACTCCTGTCTTGCAGGATTGTGATCTCAGCAAGTTAACTATTTATCATTTTATGGCAGTCAGGGGTGCCTGAGGAATGCTACACATATGGAGGGGAGCGGATGAAGCGGGGGGGTGCAAGGCGCCAGCTTTTGCTTTGACCTCAGCCAGCCTCCTGCTCCTTCAGATGTAGACAGTTGCTAATCTGATGACCATCCTGGTAAATGCAAAATCACAGCTGTGGTGAATTCACAGATTCCGGATGCGTTAATATGGGGGTCACCTAGAGAGGCCAGGTGGGACCTGAGGAAGGAACAATCGGGATGAGCCTGTAGGACACCAGGTTAAGCTAAAGTTAACCAGGTGAGAACCTGGGCCAAGATCATTCCAGACAGATGCCCTGTAGTGGAAGAAGGTGCAGCTCATTTGAGGAACCAAGAGAAGGTCAGTGAGATGGGGATGTAGAGACTCAGGGGAGGGAGGGCAGGATGAGTTTGGAGAGGCAGACACGGCCTAACAAGGCCATGCTTTGTGGTCCGTGCCACAGATTTTGGCCTATTAGCCTGAAAGTAATGAGGAGCCATCAGAACCCCAAGTCGATGCTGCTGGGGCGTGACAGGGTTGGCTGCCTGACTGGAGTGGAGTTAGCACTAGTCCTGCCAGCATTATCAAGCTCAAGTATCAGACTTTTGGTAACAAAGTATATAATTGTTCCAAGTTAGTCAGGCACTAACAGCTGGGTACTACCACAGAGGCCGCAAATAATCTGATCCTGATCTTCAGGATTATTCTTCCCTAGGGCAGCATCATGGTTCCACAGGTCATGGATCTGGTCCCCTCTGTTGGGTCACTCTCATTCAGGTGGCCCACCACCACCCGCAGAACAGCATCCCAGACAGCAGTGGGTGGGGGGAAGAAAAGAGGCCACAGAAGTGTCTGACTCCTCTTTCAAGGGCATAACCGAGAAATTGCCCACACTATTTGTGCTCGCGTCCCACGGACCACAGTTAACGTTCTTGCCTCTCCAAGCTATGGGGAAGCCGGGAAATGCGGTCTTTCTCCTAACTAGCCCTGTACCTGCAGCTAAAACTTCTACCACTTTTCCCAGAGAAGGAAAATAAATCTAGGGGGAAAGTTGGCAGCCTCTGCCCCAGGTCCTTTGAAGATCACCCAGTACCAGGTCAAGGAATAGAGATTATAAAGCTGAGGGACCCCCAGGAAGGCTCCTCAAGTGGTGCTCCAACTTGGCTCCATGTTCGAATCACCTGAGGTGGTATTAATAAATCCCTCAGCCTCCTGTCTCACCTTAGAGACAGAATCTTAGAGAATGAATTGCGGGTGTGTCTTAGAACTCCCCGGGTGCTCGCAATGTGCTGCCAAGGTTGAGGAACACTGGCTAAGTGGGAGAGAGAGAGGGTTTCGCAGACACCTGCCAAAGCAAGGTGGTATGCACTCTGAGAAGGAGAAAGGCGCTTGCCTCTGGGGGTACCCAAGGACCCCTTAAAGAGACAAGGGTCATCGAAGACTGCCCCAGAAGAAGGGACACACAAGCAGTCTTACAAGATACTTGGCAGTATGCCAGGCACGCTTGGTTAGGACGGGCATTTTGGTAGAGCAAGGAGTATGCACAAAGGCACAGGTCTGCGGACCAGTTTTGGAATTCTAAAGTAAGTGGGAAACTTGTCCTTGGTTTATACTACGTTCTCATGCCTGCAGCCACCGACAAGTCAGAACCCTGCTCCTAGTACCTGAAAGCAACTTCTAGTCTGCAAACGGCCAAATACTGAACATTTTATACTTATTCCTCCACCACTGCCTATAAAATTTAGCCTTGGGGTGCCTGGGTGGCTCAGTTGGTTAAGCATCTGCCTTTGGCTCAGGTCGTGATCCCACAGTCCTGGGACGGAGCCCCGAGTAGGGCTCCCTGCTTAGTGGAGAGCCTGCTTCTCCCTCTCCTACTTCCCCTGCTTGTGTTCCCTGTCTTGTGGTGTCTCTCTCTGTCAAATAAATAAATAAAATCTTAAAAAAAAAAAAACAAACCACTTAGCCTTGTAGGTTCCTGGGGTTACCTTTGAGGGCCCCTGAGCTAAGATGAGGTGAGGCAGGTTGTCTTTGCAAAGGGACAGGGCAATGGCACCAACCAAACAGAATGGATGCAACTAGATTCCCTGCTGGGCTCTGCTTTAACCCTTTAGTTGCTGCGACATGGGGAGATGATGGGCTGAGAAGGCCAGGTTAGCAGAGTTGCACTTGAGGGGCTCAGACATTTGAGCAAATGATATGGCCATTCAGTTGCTTCCTGGCTTCATGTTAGCCCTAGGCAGGGGGCCTTACTGAGCTTCAGAAAGCCAGGTATTACCCCAGTCACATGCAAGATGTCCATGAGGCCGAGAGATGTGACAACCACCACCAAAGCAGAGATACGGCAAAGGACAGGGAAGACAAGGTGGAACCCTAAAGCGGGAGTAAGAAAAGAGGAAGACAGGCATGGCAAAAGTCAGGGACGAAACAGGCTCATGAAATGCTGTAGTCTAAAGCTCTGGGTATCAAATCATCTAAAAATATTTCTCCGCAGCCCTCTTCAATCCTTTCCAGCCTCTGACCCAGACTGAGGTGATGCAAAATGGCAAGAACCAAACTTCTGGTAGGGCTGGAGTTTTCTAGCTCAATCTCCGATGACTCAGAGGGGAGAGGAGTGAAGCAAGGGATGCGTGCGACCCGCCTGTCACCCGTGAATGCTCACAGCTGGCCCAGGAGAGGAAGGTCCAGGAAAGAGTACTTATGTCAGGCTTGGCTTTGGCCCCTTTTCCAAAATGAGAAGTGGACAATAGGAGGCCATTGTGTATCCAATCAACTCTCAATTATCCAGGGGCAGATTCTCCACTCTGTGGGTCCCCCCCCCCCCGACTCCCTTTGAGTTCCCTCCAGCTGTCTGCCCTTTGACCGGTTTCCTGCCCATCAGAGAACCACAGTCAGAGGGTGGGCAGGTGGAGGAAGGGCGAGCGAAGTAAAATTCAGGTCCATCTTTTTATAGCCGTTCCTCAGACTCTCTTGCAAAAGGAGAAGACTCATTGGTTAAACCAACATTCGGTTTATTGGGGGTTTTAATTTATCAGGGCTCTGCCTCATTCTTCATTAGCATGGATAATTGGTAATTGGCTAAGTGATATTTATTCCATCTCTGGCGCCTCAGCCATTGTAGCTGCCTTGTTTCATTTTCAAAGTCGTCTGCATTAGTAAATGCTATATTGAAATGATTTTCTTAATGCACTTAGAGCTCTGCTATTTTAGCATAAAACCTACATCTGCATTCCCTATGTAGAGGAGGGCGGGGGAGTGTGGAACCGGTGGGAGCCACCCTACATACAGGGGACAAGTATCCTTTGGAATATTTCAGTTAAACGCGATACAGTTACATTTATCTCACTTCCAAATGGAAGCAGTCCAAAGCTGAAAGAGATCTGTGTGGGCAGTTTTTAAAGACCCCCTCCCTGAGGGGATCTTTGTGAGGTCGGGGTGAAGGCAGAGCAGATTTCCCATTCCTCTCCCATCACTGCCCCCCTTAATTCAGACATCTTTGTGGATCCACCTACATAAAACAAAAGCAATTCTTTTCCTCCGTGGAGTTTAAAAAGTTGAACCCGCTTCTGTCTGTACAAAAAAAAATTCACTAAGTTTGGAGGCACCATTTGGGTTTACAGAAGCATTAAAATGAAATATAATGGGGTAAACCGCGGCAGGACAGGTGACTTGGTTTTTCTACCAGGCTATGGTAGGAGGGAAGCAGAATTTACATTCTGGAATTAGAGAGAAACATTTCATTGTGGGTTTGGGGGTACTTTTTATTACGGAATATTCTGTAGTTTTTTGAATTGTTTAGAGTTATATATATTTTTTAAAGGAGTAGAACCAGCCTAACTCCTGACCAGCAAGGAGTTAGGCTGAGATGTAGCCAAGTTGAGCGCTCTCGCTTTGGATCGGGAATCCAACAGCCTGGCTGTGACCGTCGCTGAGGTGTTGCCTTGGAGCACAGACCTGTCTCAGAGGGGTGGGGTGATATTTTGCAGGGGGCCTGATCTACTCCTAGAAGCTCTGGTTTTGACCCTTAACTTTGTCACTTGTTTGCCAGCTGTTAGGAAGCATCTCCGAGCCTTGATTTCACCATCTGACAAATGGGAGTGGTAACGGTGCCCTACCTCCTAGGAGGTGAGCTAGAATGAGAGGCAGGAGCTTGTTCTCCACGATGCCCAACACATGACAAGTCCTTCATACATGCTCAGTCTCTTCAAGACTTGTATTTCCAGCAGCGTCTTGGCGCTCTGAAAACCATCGGTAGTTGTGAAAAGAAAGTACATGAGGAATTGAGAAGAAAGTATTTCAGTTTCATGAAACCGAGCTCCTCCAAGATAACATAGTTATTTATCCATTCATTATTTAATGCAGTCAGTATGGGGGCACCTGAGTAGTCAGTCGGTTGGGCATCTGCCTTTGCCTTAGGTCATGATCCGGGGATCCTGGGATCCGGTCCGGTCCGACATCATCAGGCTCAGTGGGGAGTCTGCCTCTCCCTCTGCCCCTCCCCCCATTCATGCTTGCTTGTGCTCTCTCTCCCCCCCAAAATAAATAAAATCTTCAAAAACAAAAGCAAAAACATCCCGTTCTACTAGGATCTCACCAGGTTCAGCAAATAACGTTATTTTTACCTCCAAGCAGAGACGAGTCCTGAGTTAAATTGGCTTGGGAAAGTACATGCACTTTGCAGCCAGAATTTGATGAGAGTCCTGAAATAGTTTGTTGAATTCTTAAAATAGTCCCATTTCTCAGCTAGAGCAGCCTGCCAGATCTGGCCCAAAGGGCAGACCGTGGGGTGAGTGGTTGGGCAGATATTTGCCTGGTCTTTTACAACGTGCGGGACTGCTGTCTCCTGTTTGGGCATTTCAGAAAACATTGGAATTGCTTTAGATGTCTTACCATGCTAATTAAATAAAATATGACTAATTAAATGTCATAAAGCATGATGTAAACTTGTTAATGTCAGGGGAGATCTTTAAAAACAACCATCAAGATGGGCAAATTTGTCACTTGTCAACATTTTTTGTTAAATTTCGGTGGTAAATAAGTAAATTTTATTTAAGAAATGTGAAAACTGGCGATGTGATTAGGGCACCCTATATTTTCTGCCTGATTACACTGTGGCTCATGGTTGGGGGGGCGGGGTGCTGGAGAGTCTCTTCTGAATAGTTAACTACCCATTTTTTCAATTAAACATAATGTTATGTTAACATCCTTAAAGAGGTAAATGATGGCACAGTAAATCCAATTAGAATACATACTTACAACTGGATTCTCCTGCAATTTTCAAAAAGCTGATTGCATTTTATATCTTCCCTGCTATTGTCAGAGCGGCTGGAGCACAAGTTGCTTGTACCCCCCCCCCCCCCCCCCCGCCACCACCACCACCACCACCACCACCACCCCCACCCCCCGCCCGCCCGGTGTCTGTGCCTTTTCGTGGTGACCTTTGCTGGAAGAGCGGCTGCAGACATCACAAACTCTCACATCAATTTGCCACAATTGGATGTGGCATCTTGCAGCTAATTTGATTTGGGAAGAAATGCACCTGGCTCTGTTTTTTCCCTATAGAATGTAGAGGGAGTTCTGAGTCCTCACAGATGCCATCTATCCGAGGAGCCCATGTGGTTTTCAAGGTCTAAGCAGTTTGTCTTCATCTCCCCAAATACAACCCGTTACAAAGGAAAAGGGCTGAATTATTTAATGCAAGAGCAAATTAGATTGGTGTCAGGGAGGGAGAACGAGAAAAAAAGTGAACTGAAAAATACAACTGTTGATAGTACGTCCAGTCTTTTTTCCTTAAAAGAGAAGCAAGCCCTTTTAATTTGGTGACTTCTCTTTGTTTTTATCACATCAGTGAAACACAGTTCCCCCCCCCCACCATATCAGAATTTGAAACAAATGCCAACCTGTCAAATTCGTGCTGTTTGAAAGACATACAAACATAAAATATAGTGGGGGTTTTTTGTTGTTGTTGTTGTTGTTGTTGTTGTTGTTGTTTTTTACTCAGTTTGAAACTGATTTGAGGTTGTGGAAAATGGATAAAATGGTAATGTGCTTAATCTATTATTGATGAATTTAAATAGATCAAAGGGCTACTTGTTGAAAGAAAAATACGTCTCTTTTATTCAGTGACCCATATTTTATCTCAATTATACTCCAGATATTGAAAAACAAAATAACCAACAACAACAACAACAACAACAAAACCTGCCTTGTAAATATGATTTACATTGAATAGGTGAGGATGACTTGAAGGTACAGGGGAGAAAAAGGATACTGAGTATTTGCCCCAGAGACACATTGGATTTAATTTGCATGGGGAGAGTGGTTTCCTAGAGAGGTAAATAAATGTTTATTGTATAGAATTCTCCAAGGGCGGCTCACACCTTATCCCTGTCATATTCCCCTAAGACTTAGGTATAACATGGCTTATGTACAATAAAGTGAGGGTATTCTTCGGAAAAATAAATCTGTCATTTCTTTTAAAGTAATCTCTACCCCCAACGTGGGGCTGAGATCAAGAGTCCCATGCTTCCCTGACTGAGCCATCCAGGCACCTGTAAATCTGTTGTATTTTTAAGAGTTAGTGACATTGGATCAAAGGTTGAACTGAGGCAGCTTTAATCGTACCTCTGTGTTAACAGTCCAATTCCATATGATTCACATGTATGTTTGAAGTAAAGATGGGGTGGGAATGTGTATGATTCTCATCAGGGGAAGGAAGGGGGCTGTGGGAAACTCTAAGTAACAAGGGGATAGGGACCATTCTGATTTGATGCCCTTCCCCCACTCCTGAAGCCAAGTCTGTAGTTGATGCTCAATTAATATTTATTGAATGAGTTCCCGAAGCTTTGTAACTTCAACGGTTTCCTTTTGCGTAGATAGATCTGACCTAAATATGTCTATGAATAGCAGCCTGACCAGATAACTGTGTGCATCCTGGATTACCTGGTGATTTTTATTTTGAAGATGCACAGTATATGATCATTATCATCACAATTCCCCTATATATTTTGCTTCTGCTTCCCCCGCATCTTAAAGATGGAAGGCTTTATGGGAACGTTCATGGTTGTAGAGACAAAGGTCAACTCACTTTCCGCTGGTGAGAGTGAAAGATTATGTCATCTTCAACAAAAGGCAGAGGCAGGGATGAATTCGGAGCCAAGGAGCAGGAAGCAAAATCAAAACAAATTTCTAGAACTCTCCACATCCCACAATTACATCCCCAACGGTCCTTCCAGTGCATCGTCATTCTTTTCTCTGAACTTGTGATCTTCAGATCATTAGACAGCCCCATTTTTAAAACCAGGAAGATACTTTAACACAAACATAATCATTTTGTGTAATATTCCATTTGGGTTTGTAGGAGCCACAACTCATCTCCACGAGACCAGTGACCTGAAGAAGGAAATATTTCAAGAGATTTCTTTAACTCTTCAGGACTTACCACAGAGTACAGACTCAGTAAACATTTGAATGAATAAAAAATCAATTAATGAATACAAAAACTAGCTTTTATGAGTCAGGACAGGTTGGCTTCTTACAGCAGAGGTCAAATGAGCAAAATTACAGTGACTTACCTAAGAAAAAGCTGATTTCACACTCATGTTAAAGAATTCTGGAGTCAAACAGTTCTATGCTGTCTTCAGAGATTCAGAGACACAGGCTCCTGTCTCTGCAGCTATTCTCACAATATGGCGTCCACCGTCTCGATTTAAGATGGCTGCGGGAGTTACTGCCATCACCTCAAATTGAAGGTTAGAAGATAGGAAGACAGAAGGACAAAAAGCCCCTACAAGCTGAGGCAGCTACTGTTCAGCAGCTTGGAAGCCCCCACAACAATTCCATTTATTTCACCATCTAGAATGTGGTCATAAAGCCTAGCTGTAAGAGAGATTTGGAAACGTGGTCCTTTGTCCAAGCCTGGAATTCAAGCTCTGGTACTAAGGAAGAGAAGGCAAGTGGATATTGGGTTACACAAAAATGATATCCATTACATTAACATATAGCCTGCAATGGAGTTTGTAAAAAAAAAAAAAAAAAAGAAAGAAAGAATTGATTCCTCCATCTGGCCTAATTATTCATTTTCTCCACATACCTGTCAGGGGGTAGAGGAGGAAGAGGCAAATGGTTTCTTTAAGCATAAATGTCAAAGGCATTGAATAATAATAATATAGCTCCATGCCAGGTACTGTTCTAAATATTTTACTTATATTCATTCATTTAATTTTTACAACATATATACAATTTTTACAGAAGTCCTCTTATTATGTTACATGATAAGACTTACATGATAAGACTCATGTTACAGATAAGACTTTAAGACACAGAAGGGTTGAATGACTTATCACTTGCCCAGGGTCAATGTATGTGACAGAGCCAGAATCAAACTGAGGCGGTCTGACTCTTAATTTACTCATCAAAAGCTGCCAAATAAAGACTGAATAAGCTAACCTAAAGTTAGAGAGAAATACTTAGATTTTCACAAAATGCAACATCTTTTTTTTTTTTTTCTGGATAGAGAGAGAAGAGCATACACGCAAGCAGGGGGGAGGAGGGGAGGGCGATAGGGAGAGACAGAATTTTTTTTTTGATTTTTAAATTTTTTTATAAACAAATAATGTATTATTAGCCCCAAGGGTACAGGTCTGTGAATCGCCAAGTTTACACACTTCACAGCACTCACTATAGCACATACCCTCCCCAATGTCCATAACCCCACCCCCCTCTTCCCTACCCTCTACCCCCCTCAGTTTGTTTTGTGAGATTAAGAGTCTGTTATGGTTTGTCTCCCTCCTGATCCCATCTTCTTTCATTTATTCTTTTCCTACCCCCAAACCACCCCCCCGACGTTGCATCTCCACTTCCTCATATCAGGGAGATCATATGATAGTTGTCTTTCTCCAGTTGACTTATTTCACTAAGCATGATACGCTCTAGTTCCATCCACATCGTCGCAAATGGCAAGATTTCATTTCTTTTGATAGCTGTGTAGTATTCCATTGTGTGTGTGTGTGTGTGTGTGTGTGTGTGTGTATATATCACATCTTCTTTATCCATTCGTCTGTTGATGGACATCTAGGTTCTTTCCATAGTTTGGCTTTTGTGGACTTTGCTGCTATAAACATTCGGGTGCATGTGCCCCTTCAGATCACTACATTTGTATCTTTAGGGTAAATACTCAGTAGTGCAATTGCTGGGTCATAAAGTAACTCTATTTTCAACTTTTTTTTTTTAAAGATTTTATTTATTTGACCAACAGAGATCACAAGTAGGCAGAGAGGCAGGCAGAGAGACAGAGAGAAGCAGGCTCCCTGCCGAGCAAAGAGCCTGTTGCGGGGCTGGATCCCAAGACCCTGGGATCATGACCTGAGCTGAAGGCAGAGGCCCAACCCTCTGAGCCACCCAGACACCCCTATTTTCAACTTTTGAGGAACCTCCATGCTGTTTAAAACCACAATGAGATATCACCTCACACCAGTCAGAGTGGCTAAAATTAACAAGTCAGGAGAGACAGAACCTTAAGCAGGCTTCACGGCCAGCACAGAGGTTTTATGTGGGGCTGGATTTCATGACCCTGAGATCATGACCTGAGTCAAAACCAAGAGTTGGATGCTTGACCGACTGAGCCACCCAGACTCTCCCACGAAACACAGTATCTTAATCAAAATATGGGATGACCTGGGGCGCCTGGGTGGCTCAGTGGGTTAAAGCCTCTGCTTTCGGCTCAGGTCATGATCCCAGGGTCCTGGGATGGAGCCCCGCATTGGGCTCTCTGCTCGGCGGGGAGCCTGCTTCCTCCTCTCTCTGAATGCCTCTCTGCCTACTTGTGATCTCTGTCTGTCAAATAAATAAATAAAATCTTAAAAATAAATAAATAAATAAATAAATAAAAATATGGGATGACCTAAAAATCAAGAATTAAACTCCCTTCCTCTCCTCTTACCATTTTGTTAACATTTTCTTAATGCTCCTAAAATGCTATTTTTTTTTTGCTTCATGTTTTCATTTGTGGTAGATGGTTCAAAGGCATAAACATTAGAAAAACTTAAAATATACTTTTTGGATGAAATAACTCAAACTTTTTATTCTCCCCCTGGTTTGAGCTATTCATTCTCAGAACATACACATGAGTCTCAAAGCTAAATATTTAGAACCTTGAAAACATGCTATGTGAAAGAAGGCAGACACAAAAACGTACCGTCTGAGTCCTTCTATAGGAATTGTCCAGAAGAGGTAAATCTGTAGGGACAGAAAGTTCAGCTGGGATTGGGAGGAAGGGAAGGTGATGGACTGCTAACGGGAAGGGAGTTCCTTTTGGGGGTCAGGAATATACTCTAAAATTAGATTGTAGTGATGACAGGACAACTCTGTGAATCTACTAAAAACCATTGAATTGCATATTTTAAATGGGTGAATCTTATGTATGTGAACAACATCTCAAGAAAACTTTAAAAAGGAAAAACAAGCTAAGCATTTAATGGTTAGTGTATGTCCAAAGGACCATGTTAATGGCTCTGCAGCTGCGTGGGCTGCAGCACTTGTGGTTACGTCCTGCCTTTCTCCCTCCTTTCTGTTCGGATCCTCCCTCCGGGCAAGCGGATAGACACTGTTCCCTGAACACAATTGCAGGGTGTTGGTTTGTTTGTTTTTAGCTTGTTCTTTTGTTGACTTTTCTACCACCCTGAATTGCCCTCCCCAACTGCTCCCTGTCTGTCCCAGGCCAGCTCACATCCCACCACAAGACTGTTCACCCACAAAGTTGGTCCTCTTTCAGTGTTCCCAACGTCAGTGAATGCCACTCTCACCCAGTTAGGTGGTCCCCTGTTTTCTTTCCTCTTATTCTCTGCAGAGAGCACTGTTAACATAAATTTCAAATGTGCCTTGAATCCATTCCCTCTCTCCATCTCTACTGCCATCACCTTTCTTAAGTTACCTCAGTAAGCATTCTAAACTGATCTTCCCACTTGCATTCTGCTTCTTGGGCTCTTTAATAATCTTTTTTTTTTTTCCACTTTCTAAACCCAAATTTGGGCTGCTGCAAAATACATTTCAGCTTTCTGGTGACTGTAAACTACAGTTGTTCTTATTAAGTTCTACCAACAGGGGGCCCTAAAGAGAGACTAAAGAGGCAGAAGATGAAGAAAAGTGAATCAAAGCCTCAGAAAAAAGGAAAGACTACCTAAGATAGAATAACTTACCACTGACTATGTTCCATGGGGAGGCCCAGAGGACGCCTCTTTACTAAAGCAATCAACAATGGAGCAGTCAACAGAGACCAATGATATTGAGATGGCTGTCCTCTATAGAAGACATCAACAAACTTTTTTTAATAAAGGGCTTGAGAATAAATACATTGTGCTTTGCAAACCATATGGTCTCAGCCACAACTGCTCGATTCTGTTGTTGTAGCACAAAAGTCACCATAGACAAAATGTAAATGAATGAACATGGCTGTGTGTTCCAATAAAACTTTATTTACAAAATAGACAATAGGCTGGGTGTGGCACATGGGCAGTAGTTTGCTGATTTCTGAGCTAGGTGATGACCGGTGGTAGACCATATTGTTATAGAACTGAGCTCATCAATAGCATTGAGGGTGACAGAATCCTAAAATTATAAAAGTTAAATAGCGGAACTTAAAAATCAGAAGCAAAATGAGTGCAATTATCATAAAGGGCAAAGAGGTTAAATTGGCAACAAAGAGACCTGATCTCAGAAAGGTATGAAGATGGTTGATAGAACACAGAATACCTAGGGGCAAGGTAGACAGAAAGCCCATGAGGGTTTTCTCAATTTATAAAAAGAAAAAAATCAAAGATGAATAATCAGGAGACTAAAGGTAGCTGCCCCACTATTTAGTCATGATCCCCTGTCTGATTTTGAACATCTGAGTTCTCACATCCAGCATTCATTGACTAAAGAAGACATAAGTTCCATGAGAAAAGGCCTGGCTATGGAATATACAGTAAACATATTCAATAATGATTCATTCGGTCCTTAAATGAAAGGACCTATGACCATTAACTCATGTAACCATATATTGAGCAAAGATAAAAATCAAGATTCTTTAGGACTGTTCAACAAAAGTTTCAAATTTTGTGGACCATTCCTAAGGATCTGAAAAATTGTCAGAAGTGCCCTGTTAGAGTGGGAGCATATGAGAGTCAAGTAAGTTAGGCCTAGATTAGTCCAAAGAGTCCAAAGCCTCATATGATGATCATTTCCCCAGTCCCCAAATGTATACATGCAATGGACGTACTTAGTAATTGACAGAGTTCTACATGGGTTACTTGGCCAGTGGTGTAAGAGTGGTCACAGTAAAGAAAGACACATGGAAGTCTCTGAAACTTGCTCACCCAACCAAAATAAAGCATCAGAAAATTTTCACATCCCAGGAAGAATGGTAGAGATTAGTGATACCTTCAGACCTATCAGTCTGGTTCGTACAAAAACCAGATGGATCCTGGAGGACATCAGTGGACAACTGCAAACTCGATCAATTAACAAAATGCAAAATCAACGCATTGCAGCTATTGTGCCAAATATGGTATCCTTGGTGTAGTAGCTTTGTGAATGGATTCTTTCCATCCATACAAGGAAGAGGGATCAAAACCTATCTGCATATACAAAGGACAGATAAGTGTATATTTTTACAGACTCATCCCCAGCTATAGTCCCTCTTCTGCACTGTGTTGTAATATATTCCAAGGGGATCTGGACAACCTTTAAATACCACAAAGCATCAGATTGGTCCACTATATCAATGGCACGATGTTCAACAGACTGGATAGACAGGAAGTAGCAGGTGTTGTGGAGGCTTTCATAAGACCCATGCATTCCAGAAAGTCAAAGATAAACCCTGTGAAGATTCAGAAGCCTAACACATTAAAAAATTTATAAGAGTCAGTAATCCAGGACATATGGGTACATATTTTCCAAAGTGTACTTCTTTTATCTCCACCTCTGGGAAGAAAACCTCATACTTTTGGGTGTCGTAGAAGAAGTATATTCTAAATGTTTGAGTGTTATCCCAATTAGTTGACCAGGTGACATGAAAGGCTGCCAACTTTGGTAGAGACCAGAGAAGGACAGGGCTCTGAAGCAGGCCCAGGCCCCTGAAGGAAGCTCTGCCATTTGGACCACATAACCCAGCAGGCCACATGCTAGAGCTATCTGTGTTGAGAGACAATTTTCCATGGATTTTTTGTGTTTCTGCATGTTTTGTGAAAGAGGTGCTTTCTGCCCTTTGTTCTGGAATATTTGTATAATGAACATCTTTGGAAGATAAAGATAGTACTTGCCTCCGAAGGAAAGAGCAGGCATGCCTACTGCACATTATAAAATATTTGGGTTCCCTAAACACGGGGTCCCTCTTCTGTAACAAGCCACTGCAGATATATGTGATGAGACACTTTTACGGGAATTGGGATTCAGAGAATTGGTTTTAAAATGCTGATATTCTGGCTAGTGTTATAGCTGAGCGTAATAAACTGCTCTTCTTCTCTAACCAGCAGCCTCATGTCTTCTACCAATGTCAATAAAACTGTGGAAGGCTCACTTATTAGCTTGCAAGTAGGGTAAAGTTTCAGACCCTTCAGAGTTCTTGAAACTGTGATGGGAAGAGACACAGTATGCAGTTTACAGCAAACCCTGATAGCAAGAGTCATAATATAGATCCCTAGGGTCCTGGACAGACAGCAAAAGAGATATATTCTAAGTACTCAACTCACATGGTTGTGGGGGCTGTCAACCTCAAATCTATAGGGAAAGCTGGAAATTCAGGTGAGCTTTGATATTATAGAGGTCAAATTTCCAGCAGGCTGAAAACTCAGGCAGGGTTTTTGTGTTGCAATCTTAAGAAAAACTCCTTCTTCTTCAGGAAACTTTGGTCTTGCTTTTAAGGTCTTTAACCAAGAATATGAGGTCCACTCACATTATTGGATCATAATCTGTTATGCTGAAAGCATACTGATTTAAATGTTACTACATGCAAATAAGAGCATCACAGCTACATTTAGCCTGATGTTTGACCGAACAACTGGGCACCATAGACTAACCAAGTCAATACAAAATTACTTGTCACATCACCCAATGTGTAGGGAAGTAATGGCTGGGGCTTCTGTTGCCACTGCCCCTCGGTCCACCTTCTCCCCTGCTTATTCCTGCTTCCCTCACTTTCTCACTAATGTTGTTCCCAAGAGCACCCCGCCATAAACCTCTTATACATGCAATTCCTTCTGAGACTCTGTTTTCTCAGAATCCTGAAATAAGACAGAGATACCATGATGAACAAAACATGCTACTCAGAATAATTACCAAGCCTAAGTTAGCAGCTAACTCCCAAAGGTTTTGCCATTACTTTTTAAAATATTTGAAATCACATAGTCCATTATCTTTGAGAGAAATGAGCCTGTCTTATTATGTGTTGAAAAAGCCATTTGACTCCAAGAATAAAGTAACTAATTGATTCAACAGAAAGAAAATAATGGTAAAGAAAAAACAACACACACACAACAACAAAAAAACCTCTTACTTGTTTTTCCTTGTGCACTTTTATGTCTAAGCAGGAACTGCTCAGAGTTTTAGAGCTCCAAGCCCTCGATCTGTTACTTTTATCCATGCACATGTTTTGGGAGTGTGTGCCCACAGACATTCAGCAGATGGTCTCAGGCTGGACATCTGGAAGTCTCATCAGATTATGGGGCACAAATTTGTGATAATGGATTTAATTCAGTTTTTGCTTAACATTTTTTTGGCTGGTTTAAAGACCCTGGGGTCACTATGTAACTTGGCAAGAGTTTTACAAAAATTGTTCTGAATTTACCATCAATGGGCTGATCTTACACAATATTTTGTTTGTGCAACTCAGACCAGCTGGGTAAAAGCTAATGAAAGGAATGCAATTATAGGGGGGTGGGAGGTACATGTAAGCCTTATTAATGCATTAGTCATTCTCTGTGTACCCCTGACCATCCACATGTGCTGCTGCATAATGAGTATAAGATAACCTTGGGGGAGCATGGCCATCTTCCTTTATTTTCTGATTCGAGATTCTAGAATGTGTGCTTCATTTTGACAATTAAGGGGCAACACAGCAATAATCGTAACCACATAAATTTTGTATTATTATTAGGAATAGTCTGCTATAAACCTTAAGAACAAATAATGTAAATGAAGCCAAGGTTCACCCTAATACAACACTTATGTAAGGCTAAAAAAGCTTTCTCTTCGCATCACCAAAAATAGTATAAATCAAATATTTGTATAGAAGAGACTATGCATTTTTCATGTTCCTTTCATAGCATCTCGCACCCAGTTTTCACTCAAAAAGTATTTTAAATGAATGGATGGATGGATTTCTTTTTCTTATTTATTTAAAGTTAAGATGAGAATAAACCAAGAAGAAAAAGACTAACAACTCCCCAAGAAAATAACCAAAGAATATAAAAATGTCACTAACAGGAAAAGAAATCTCAATAGCCAAAAAATACATAGAAAGAAGGTCAACCTCAGTATTAATTAGGGATGTCAGATTAAACAACAATGAGAAACCATGCCATGCCCTTCAGATCAGCAAAAATTTAAAGAATGATCAACCATCACAAAGACTTGTAAGAACACTCACACCTTCGGGGTGTAACCACAGACTGGTAAAACCACCTGGAAGAGCCATTGGCTAGAGCAAATTAGGCTGAAGACACACTGAGCCCGTGACCCAGCAATCCCACTCATGAGTTTACCCCCTACACAAGGTTACTAGTTCACCAATGTTCATTGTAGCATTGTTGGAAACAGCAAAAACAGAAACAAAATTGCAAACAACCCAAGTAAGGGTCCTTCAATGGAATAAAGGATAAATAAATTGTGGCATATTCATACACTGGACTATTATACAGCCACCAAAAGGAATAAATTACAATGACATCTACCAAAAGGGATAAATCTCAGAAACAACAACCAAAAAAGAAAAGCAAATTGAAGAAATTTAGAGAAAGTACCCTTCAAAAAAGTTGAGAAAAAACTCAGGAAAAAATTTGAATGTTTACAGATGCAAAATATGTAGAAAATTACTACACACAACATGGGAATGATTCCCATTGAAATCACTAGGGTAGTTACCTCTAACGAGGAAGGTGGGGAAGTAGAATTGGGTAGGAGTTCAAAGATAGCTTCTGTTGTATCTATAATACTTATACTGGGGTGTGGATCTGAAGAAAATAAGGCAATATAGAAGACTGGTGCTCTTTCCATAATTTTCTGTCTCTTTCAAATATGTTTAAAATATATCATGAAGGTGCCTCATTAATGCAGTAAGTAGCGCGTCAGTCTCATAAGATATACAATGAATTTTTTTAAAACCAGTATTTAAAATAAAACAATCAAGGTTATTTGAAATCTGAGATTAAAGATCAGCTTTCTTGAACTTCATAAATTCAATAACGTGAGGGAAGCCATGAGCTAACCCGAACACCAGCCCAGCAAACAATTCACCCAGGCTTCTCTCCAGATTTCCAATGAAAAATCACCAAAGACAGCATGATTTGTCTAGAAGCACTGAGCTCATCTCCCTGAGAGTGTGCTAAATTTCCTTTCATTTCAGTGCTTACACAAATAAAAAGAATTGAAGCTGTCTCTTCAACAGGCCTAGTTGGAAAAGTCTACATGAGTAGAAATCCCAACAGCTACCAAGCTTCTGTTTTTAATTCTGCTACATAATGTAAATATTTTTACTTGGAATTATACAAACACACACACACACACACACACACACACACACCCCCCTCTGTGCTCCCATCCCAAGGCCTAGAGCAAACAGGACCCGATCCAGACTTCTTCTATTTCTCAAAACAAAAAACCAGCCAAAATTCCAAAGCCTGCCCCAGCACCTCTGATTATGATAGTAATACATGGTCTTTGTAGGAAATTCAAAACGTGCTGAAAAGCGCTGTCCAAATTAAAAATCACTTGTAATCTCAAGACTCAGAAATAACCACCTGTAACATAGCCACAACGTTGTTTGCCAAGTTTTGTCTATGCATATAAATACTTACACCATTGAAATTATACTATGCTTACTGTTTTGCATTTCTCTCACTCAACAACATATTCCATTTCATGATTTATCTGGAGCACCATTTTTATGCTTCACATAGTATTCCCTTGTGGAATGTTCCACAACTTAAAGAATCTCCCATTGTCGGGCATTTACACATCACCAGATTGACGTTCCTGAAAGCCTGACCAATTTAGGTCCCTCTCAGCCCTAGCAGCAGTCTGAGAACGACGTCTCTTTCCCTGTTCCCTTCACAACAATACTGACCAACTGCTTTTTCTTCCTCCCCAGAGAGGTAACAGGAGACCCTCATTATAAGTCATGAGCTTGGAGAGAGGGACTTGCTTAGTTACCAACACTTTTAAAACGTGTATCTAGGGCGCCTGGGTGGCTCAGTGGTTTAAGCCGCTGTCTTTGGCTCAGGTCATGATCTCAGGGTCCTGGGATCGAGTCCCGCATCGGGCTCTCTGCTTGGCAGGGAGCCTGCTTCCCTCTCTCTCTGCCTGCCTCTCCATCTACTTGTGATTTCTCTCTGTCAAATAAATAAATAAAATCTTTAAAAAAAAAAAAAAAAAAAACGTGTATCTAAAGTACTGTTTAATTACCAGAGAATTGTATGTGGTGTTTTTTTTTCCCCCTATTCAGTACAAAATATTAGAGTCGTTGTTGACACTGGAAAATTCAGAATCGTGTTGATTTAACAGGCTCCTCCCACTATGTAAGTTCCTTGGGGCCAGAAAATATGCCTTATGTATTGTTGGGTCTTCAGCATCTCACACATAAAAGCCTTTCAATAAATGTCTGTTGAAGTTAACAGTAGAAGAAGGTTAAATCCATGCCCAGCAAACGGCTGGTCATTCTATGGAAATCACTTTATGTGGCAAAGCTGTGATTTCGAAAGGACACAAACATTGGGTGCAACTCTCCTAGTTTAAAAACTTCAGTTCTGGGGTGCCTGGGTGGCTCAGTGGGTTAAGCCTTTGCCTTCAGCTCAGGTCCTGGTCTCAGGGTCCTGGGATCGAGCCCTGCTTCGGGCTCTCTGCTCAGCAGGGAGCCTGCTTCTCCCTCACTCTCTCTGCCTGCCTCTGCCTACTTGTGATCTCTCTCAGTCAAATAAATAAATAAAATCTTTTTTTTTTTTCAGATTTTAATTATTTATTTGACAGAGAGAAATCACAAGTAGACGGAGAGGCAGGCAGAGAGAGAGGAGGAAGCAGGCTCCCTGCTGAGCAGAGAGCCAGATGCGGGACTCAATCCCAGGACCCTGAGATCATGACCTGAGCCGAAGGCAGCGGCTTAACCCACTGAGCCACCCAGGCGCCCTAAAATCTTTTTTTAAAAACTTCATTTCCTTGTGTTAATCTCAGCTCTTCCATTTGTTTTAGGACACAGGACCCTGACCATACCAATGCTGGGTAGCAGAGAAATACCAGAGTAAAATAAGAGAAAAATTCTGCCGTGAGCAATGGAGACATGTTTTGTCTAGCAGTATAAGTAGCCTAAGGACTAGAGACATTTGGGGGGGCTGCGGGGGAGGGGAACTAGCAAATCAGCAAACGGTACTCATGCAGTTGCCCTGGGGTTTTAGTCTACACTGAGAATCCTCGCGCCTGTGGTAGTGAGAAAAGACAAATCTCAGCAGCTGGAATAGACTTCGATTGAGAGAGACGCAGAGCGTTGGCCTCATAGTCTCAGGCTGCAGAGCAGCAGCAAGAAGCTCCCACGTCAAACCCCTGCGAGTCCTCCTTGACCACTTGCCAGACCAAGAATGGCGCTGTGTCTTCCCAGCAACTCACAGACCAACACAATTCCAGGAATTTCTTTTAGGGGAGATTCGTAATAAGCTGCGGAATGCCTATAGAAACAGCCACAATTGGTGTTCTATAGCGAGACATATTTTTAGACTCAACTTTCAACTCTGGGCACACAGAGCGTGGGCTCTGGACATTGTCTTCGCATCCTCTTTCCCAGGATTTCTCGAATTGCCGGGGTGGGGGAGGAGGGGTTATGACCCCTATAGGGTCTCAGAGAGGAAACCAGCAAAGCAGCCAGTGGAGTTTTTTGAAGCTGCTGTGTGGGGGGGAATTTGCTTCTGTTGGTGGTTCCCACTGAGGTCTTCATTTCCACCCAAACTGTGGGATTCCCCAGTCCCCTCTCCCTCTACCAGTAATGACAGCGGCCCTGGCTTAAAACTTAACCAAGAGCCAGGCACGATTTGGGAGTTTTTCTTTCCAGGGCTTCCTCACATTTTTCATATCACAACTCGCAGAAAATACCATTCCGGCAGCCAGCACACAGGCAAGCTGCTTGCGGCCGGAAGTCACGGGCTGAGGGTCTGGAAGGTCCAGGCCTCCCCCAACTGGCCTGTGGTCTGAAAAATACAGTATCACGCCACCCGTATAATCCATTTGTGAATCCCACTGGGAAACTCTGCTTTACAGGGGTTCTCGTATGTGACAAACGCAATCATGTGGGCTCTGAGAATTATCCCTATTTGTGGATGAGGCTCCGGAAGGCTAAGAGCCTTGCCCCTTGGTCACATCAGCCAGTTAAGAATTCAAACTCAGGCACTGTAGACCGTATTATTTGTGCACAGTTCTTTACTCCTTTCTTTCCCTCACAAAGCTTTCTCATAAGAGGGAAAATACTTCTCTATACTGTTAATTTCACAAGTGTGAAATTAACATATGACTTGCTTTAGTCAATAAAATGTGAGCGGATACGCCATTTCCAAATAGGGGCTCCCATCTCCTAGAGATATCTGCGCTCCTATGTTTGCTGCAGCTTCACTCACAACAGCTCAGATACGGAAACAATGTAAGTGTCCGTCAGTGGATGAATGGATAAAGAAATGTGGGTGCACACACAGACACACACACGCACGCACGCACGCACGCACACAGTGGAATATTGCTCAGTCACGAGAAAGAAGGAAATCCTGCCACTTGCAACAACTTGGATGAAACTTGAGGGCATTATGGTAGGTGAGATGAGTCAGAGAGAGAAAGACATACTGTATGATAGGACTTATATATGGGATCTTAAAAGGTCAAACTCCCAGTTATCAGATTAACTGATTTGGGCATCTAATATACAGCAGTGAGGGCAGCTGACAGGACTGCGTCATGTACTTGAATGCTGCTAAGAGAGTAGAGCTTAAATGCTCTCACCACAAAAAAGAGACAGTAACAGTGGAATGGGACGGAGATGTTAGCTGATGCTACGGTGCTATGGGGATCATCGTTTTGCAATACACTCATGTGTCAAATCAACACGTGCTGTACCTTGAACTTATATAATGTTATGTGTTAATTATATCTCAGCGAAGCTGGGAGAAAACACATAGAAGCTCCAAATGCATTTGCATTATATAGCTTGCCCTCTTAAGCACCTGCCATCCGCCCCCATAACCTGCCCTAGACAGAAGCATTAGAATGAAAAGACATGAGGGATGCCTGCATGGCTCTGTCAGTTAAGCATCTGCCTTTGGCTCAGGTGATAATCCCAGGGTCCTGGGATCGAGTTCAGCATTGAGCTTCTCACTCAAAAGGGAAGCCTGCCTCTCCCACTGCCTGTCACTCTGCCTGCTCGTGTGCTCGCTCGCTCTCTCTCTCTCTGACAAATAAATAAATAAAATCTTTAAAAAAAAAAAATAGACATGAACGAAACCAACAAGAGCCTGGCAGAACTAGACAGAGCTATCGCCACCCCAGGGATCTGGGAGAAACAAACTTGGTTATAAAATACAGACTTGGGGGGCGCCTGGGTGGCTCAGTGGGTTAAAGCCTCTGCTTTCGGCTCAGGTCATGGTCTCAGGGTCCTGGGATCGAGCCCCGCATCGGGCTCTCTGCTCAGCGGGGAGCCTGCTTCCTCCTCTCTCTCTCTCTCTGCCTACTTGTGATCTGTCTGTCAAATAAATAAATAAAATCTTTAAAAAAAAAAATACAGACTTAGGAATTACTGAAACACAAGCTGACTAATGCAGGAGGTCTGCTCAGATCCTCAATCCCAGGCTTCTCCGTTTGGCCCTATTGCTTGTCGTCCCCAGCTCCATGAGCCCTCGCCATCATCAGCCTATTTCCTGGTACTTTATTTTTCATATCCTTGGTAAAAATAGTAGAACCTCTCTTTTTGTCTTATTTCCATTTGTGATAGGAGGCCTTCAGAAAATCCCAACATGAGGAACACCTGGGTGGTTAAGCATCCGACTCTGGATTTCTGCTCATGAGGGTCATGATTTCCGGGTCCTGGGATGGAGCCCCACTCAGCAGGGAGTCCGCCTGTCTTCTTCCACCTTGTCCTCTGCCCCTCCCCATGTTCATGTGCTCTCTCTCTCTCTGAAGTAAATAAATCTTAAAAAAAAAAAAAAGATAGAAAATCCTAACATAAAAGATGAATGATTCCTTGCAAACAAGTAACAATAATAAAGTATATATAAGTATAAATATATAAATACACACACACACACACATACATATTTTTAAAGCCCATCCACTTACATCACTAGGGTTTCCACGCTTACTATTCATGAGATAAGCAGGACACTCTTGACACAAGCTCAGTACTCAAAGCTGTTTACAGAATGGAGCAATCAATCAATATTCATTTTGCCTACGAGAACATGAAAGACTCAAAGATTGATAATAACAGCGGTGTCCGGGTTTGTTTTTTAGCCATGAGACCATGTCTGTGGTAAATGATGTTAGTTAATCCCCACAACTATCCTGAGAGACAGGTCTTCCAGAGACAGCTAGCTGTGCCCCAATTACCATTTTTCCTGACTTCCGTTAGTCATTAGAAAACTGGAGCTAGGCCCATGGCCACCAGCAAATACGACATTTCCCATGCTGCTTTGCAGTTGGTTGTGACCATGCCGCTAAGGTTTGGCCAAGGGGATATTTAAACGACTTCCAACTCACGCTCCTGGAAGAAAAGCAGTGCGCCCTCCTTTTTTCTTTTCTTTTCCTCCTTCCTCTGGTTTGAATGAGACATAATAGCAACAACAGAAACTTTGATCGTGAGTTCGGAACCCAGCGTACATGAAATTTAACATGAAAAAGGAATAAAATTGTATGTTTCAGGCCACTGTAGTTTGAGCTCGTTCTCGCTCTGTCTCTGTCACACACACACACACACACACACACACACACACATACACACACACACACACAGCTACCTGTCACATATCCTAACTAATGCAGTAGGTAGTACCACTTTTTCTGAATGGGGAAATTGAAGTTAGGATGGATTAACTTACCTTAAGTCACACAGTTATAAGCACTAGAGCCAGAATCTGGATCAAGTTTGGACTCATGCCCAAGGCCAGGCTCTTGGTTACTGTGCTCACCAGCATCCCTGGGTCAGTTTTTAACCCTGGGGCTCAGTTTTCTCCTACTCCATCACTAAGGTATCAACTACAAGTCTTATACCACAGAATGTAAAATTCTCTCACCCATTAGGAAAGAAACCTTCTTCAGATCCACCAACGATGGATAATATTCTCTGACACAGAAGAAAACTATTCAACTACCTCCCTAGCTGGGATGTTGCAAGAGAATGGATCAGGGCAGTCTACACCCCATGCAGACCAAGCTGAGGTGAGGACCTGCTGTGGTCCTCTGGATATGTGAGAAGAAAATAGGACAACATCTGCCTGTACCTACATTTTTTAGCTTTAAGAGAGAGAAATTTACGTTAAGTCACATAGAAAATATGGACTGGCATTGCTGCCTTCATTTGGTGTCCCTGTGGGAGATTCTCATGTTTAATAGGTCTCTCCCAGGGAAAGGGCAGGAGCATTCGCAGGGTTCTTCCCCAGATTGTTTGCTGATGGCCTGTTGACACCTACTGCACAGTATGCCCAGTTTAATGGATACGGATAATATTTTCTAGTTTTGACTAAACTAGAAAGATGGGAATGTACCTTAAAGGGAGAAATCACTAACTGTAGAGAACACTGAGTCAGGCACAAACAATTTGGAAGTGGCAGCATTCACTCTACCTCTGCTCCTAAAAAGGCTCTCCAACATGGGGTGTTGTGTTTTTGTTTTTGTTTTTTTAAGATAATCTACTCAGGGGCACCTGGGTGGCTCAGTCAGTTAAGCACCTGATTCTTGATCTTGGGGTCCTGAGTTCAACCCCCACATTGGGCTCCATGTTGGGCATGGAGCCTAGTTTAAAAAAAAAAAAAACCTACTCAGGCCTGACATAAGTCAGTTAAACAAAAACAATTTTTAAGGTATCAAGCAATACCTTACTTTTTTAAAAGATCATTTATTTATTCCAGAGGGAGAGTACATGTGTGTGCACATGTGGGGGGGGGGGGGGCAAAGGGAGAGGGAGAGAGAATCTCAAGAAGTCTCTCTCCTGAGTGCAGAAGCCCAAAGTGGGTCTCAATCACCACCCTGAGATCATGACCTGAGCCAAAATCTACAGTCAGATCCTCAACCGACCGAACCACCCAGGCACCCCAAGAAATATACTATTTCATTTTATCTTGTTATTTTTTTTTATTTATTTGAAAGGGAGAGACTGCACGGGTGGTGGGAAGGTGCAGAGGGAGAGGGACAAGCAGACTCCCAGCTGAGCGGGGAGCCCAACACAGGGCTCCATCCCAGGACCCTGAGACCATGACCTGAGCCAAAGGCAGAGGCTTAACCGACTAAGCCACCAGGTGCCCCAAGAAATATCCTATTTTAAATATAGATTAACGTATACTCTCATTAACACTGACCCTCATCCTAAGTATATATTGAGACTTGAGATACTATGATTACGAATTCTATGAAGCCATCACATGTATCTTGTACTATAAGTAATCTTTATTTCATCATGCCAAAAGTTTTACTTTTGTGTATGTACTGTAATTTTTTCTTTTTATTTTTTTAATTAATTTATTTTTATTAACATATAATGTATTATTTGTTTCAGAGATACAGGTCTGTGATTCATCAGTCTTACACAATTCATAGAACTCCCCATAGCATACACCCTCCCCAATGCCCATCACCCAGACATTACACCCCTCCTGCCCTCCACCTCCAGCAACCCTTAGTTTGTTTCCTGGGATTAACAGTCTCCTATGGTTTGTCTCCCTCTCTGGTTTTGTCTTGTTTCATTTTTTTCCTCTCTTCCCCTAGTATGTATTGTAATTTAATACTATATCAGAAGAATAGTGTATAGTTTATAAGTACATACACTTTCATATGAATACTAAGCATATATCATTCACATATAATTTTGAGAGTGCATGCTTAAAAATGCTTTACTGATAAAAGACATAATCAAAAAGGATAGTCTGGCCTAGCAGAAGGATGACTCTATCAAATCATTCCCAGCTAAGGGGACAAGCATCTCTGACCTTCATCATAAGAATTTAGTGCATGGGGCTTGGTGTATCTCCGAAGATGAGGAGGGAGACATGACACATACGTACCCAACTCTTGGTCATGGAGAAGACAGATTTCTTTCTATATGCTTTATTTTTTCTCAATGCAATAACCTGTTAAATAATGGAATCAAATTATTTTACATCAGACCAGCATATATTGGATAAACTGAAATGGGTTAAAATGAAATTTCTGAATGATAGGATATCATGTGGGAAGTGTCAAACTAAACTCGTATCATTTTTATCTATAAACAAGGATTACCAAACATCTTGGAATAATGCATGATTGCATTTAATTAGTGTCTACAAAATGAGGGGAAAATGTTGTCCATATTCTAGTTAATCCTTGCAACACTAACAATAAAATAAACATTTACATACATCTTTTGCGGCAGGCCCTGCTATGAGCACTTTGCCTGTATTAACTCATTTTGTTCTCACTTGAACTCTCCAAGGTATGTCCCATTGTCCCCATCTTTCAGATGAAGAAACTGAAGCCCAGAGAATTGAAATATCTCATCCAACTTAGTCTTACATGGCAGAGCCAGAATTCAGCTCTAAGCAACCCAACCTCAACTTCACATTTTTAGCCATTGTTTTTTTGTTTGGTCGGGTTTATTTATTTTTTTTAAAAGATTTTATTTATTTATTTGACAGGCAGAGATCACAAGAAGGCAGAAAGGTAGGCAGATAGAGAGAGGTGGAAGCAGGCTCCCCGCTGAGCAGAGAGCCCAACGCAGGGCTCAATCCCAGGATCCTGGGATCATGACCTGAGCCGAAGGCAGAGGCTTTAACCCACTGAATCACTCAGGTGCCCCGGTTGGGGTTTTTTTTTTGTGTCTTTTTTTTTAAAGATTTTACATATTTGTCAGAGAAAAAGAGAGCACAATAGAGAGACAAGCAGCCAGAGGGAGAAGCAGCCTCCCCCCGGAGCAGGGAACCCAATGCCGAACTCGATTCCAGGACCCAGGGATCATGACCTGAGTTGAAGGCAGACGCTTAACCCACTGAGCCACCCTTGTGTCCCAGGCATATATTTTACCAACAACAGTCTAACAGAGTACATACTATTAGCTCCATTTTAGAGATGAGAAAATTGAGGCGCTGGGTGATGAAACCAGGACTTGAATTCAACTTAATTGAATCCAAAGTCCCAGGCCTTTCCCCCAGACTCTGCTGTCTTCCTAATGCCAATATTACAACCACCAGTCCAGTTCCTGGAGAATGTTGGGAGGGCAATACTTTATCTTGTTAGAAAATCTGTTCTTTATAGAAATATAAATGCCATTTTCTTATTGTTTTGCTTGTGAACATCAGAAATTGAACAGTAAGTTTTTCCCCTTGTAGAAAAGTATATTCATTCAGAAAAAAAGTCAGATATTGTGAGCGTACAGCTCAACGAATTTTTTATAAACCGAGAAATAGTATTCTTAACAATATGCAGCTTCTTATTTGTTTAGTTAAATGTACATTAATAGTTGCAAGCTCAGACTATATAATTAATCAGACATGACAGATATTTATTTCCTGCTCGTGGAAAGAACAAAACAGGTGTTCCTGATTGTTCAGCAGCTTTCCTCCAAGTGATAACTCAGGGCCAGAATCCGTTCAGCTTGTGGTCCTGCTATGGTCAACGTGTGGCTTCCAAGGTTATGAGGCTTCAGAGGGAGGGGAAGAGCCTAGAGCATCATGGGCACAAGGTGCTCACAAGGCCAGGCCTAGAAGCAGTGTGGATCACTTCTGCTAATGAGCCATCAGCCAGAGCACATATGACCCTGCCTCACTGTGAAGGAGGCTGGAGGCAGCGTCTAGCTTTGTGCCCAGGAAGAGGAAACCAGATCAGGGGACAGCTAGCCGTCTCTGCCATGATGCACTCACCAAAATGCTGTGGAAAATTTATTTTTTTAAAAGAGTTTATTTATTTATTTGAGAGAGAGAGAGCATGAGGTGGGGAGGGGCAGAGGGAGAGAGAGAAGCAGACTCCCTGCTGAGCAGGGAGCCCAACATGGTGCTCGGAGAGCCCAGGACCCCGGGATCATGACCTGAGCTAAAGGCAGATGCTTAACCAACTAAGCCACTCAGGAGCCCCCTGAGGAAAATTTAAACAAATAATATTCTAGGGGTGCCGGGGTGGCTCAGTCAGTTAAGCCCCTGCCTTCAGCTTAGGTCATGATCTCAGGGTCCTAGGATTGAGCCCCTGGAGAGCCCTGGGCCGGCTCCCTGCTCAGCGGGGAATCTGTAACCCCCCCAACCCTTGTGTGCTCCTGTGTACACGGCTCTCTCTCAAATAAATAAATAAAATCTTTAAAAAAATTAATATTCTAGTTACAAATCCTCTTTAATCTTTAATCAAGCTCCTTTAAAAGGTCTCTATTTAGCAACATAAAATTTATCGGAAATCATATCGTATTTTGTTACTTTGAAGTTAACAAAACAACCTTTCCCTTTTCATGATTTATAATTCATATTTTTGAAACAATTGGAGCCAATGTTTCCTACAATAAGATGAGATGGCACAATTACAGAAGTTTAGTTTTGAAAGAAACCTAGTGCTTGTTCCTCGTTTTACAAATCAGAAAACTGGAAACAGAGAGGACAGGAGGCTTGGTCAAGGTCACACAGCTACTTACTGCGATTTCCCTGCAGAGCTATAACATTTTCTGTTACAAGCTTTAACTTCCTCAAGTAAATGTCCTCCATGGCTAAATATAATTTGAACTTTTCTAAAGACTCTTTTTTTCCATTTCTTCCCATTAGAGAAATTACTTTTACTCTTTGTTCAAGGAATTGACATCTCAAAGGGCAAAACATCCAAAATAAGAAGAACTTACTTAAGAATTCCTTTCATCCCTACCCAGTCCGAGGAGCGTTCTGTTCTCTTTTAAACTGAGAAACGACTTGAGCCTCCCTCACTTATCCCATAATTTTCTGAGAGGGAATAAAGAAGTATAATCTGTTCAGCCCACATTTTTTTCGAATAAGCCATTGTATTTCTAAAGGCTTGTATCAGTTATTCTTTTGTCTTGTTTTTTGCTTTTTTGGTCAAGTGGTAATTACATGTTTTAAAAAAACTAAACTCCAGGGGTGCCTGGGTGGCTCAGTCTGTTGAGCTGTTGAGAGGCCCACTCTCGATTTTGGCTCTGGTCACGATCTCAGGGTCCTGAGATGGAGCCCCCCATCAGGACCCCCACTCAGCGGGGAATCTGCCTCTCTCCCTCTCTCTTCCTCTCCCTCTGCCTCTCCCCACTCTCTCTAAGATAAATAAATAGATCTTTGGAAATAAATAAGTAAATATTTTTTAAAAAATAAGCTCCAGTTTGGACCACTATGGAGTATTATGCCTCCATCAGAAAGGACGAATACCCAACTTTTGCAGCAACACGGACAGGACTGGAAGAGATTATGCTGAGTGAAATAAGTCAAGCAGAGAGAGTCAATTATCATATGGTTTCACTTATTTGTGGAGCATAACAAATATCATGGAGGACAAGGGGTGTTAGAGAGGAGAAGGGAGTTGGGGGAAATTGGAAGGGGAGGTGAATCATGAGAGACTATGGACTCTGAAAAACAATCTGAGGGTTTGAAGTGGCGGGGGGGTGGGAGGTTGGGGTACCAGGTGGTGGGTATTAGAGAGGGCACGGATTGCATGGAGCACTGGGTGTGGTGCAAAAATAATGAATACTGTTATGCTGAAAATAAAAAATAAATTTAAAAAAATAAGCTCCAATTACGTGACTTCTACAAATATTTATTGAGCGCTAACTATGGGTCTAGGGTTGTGCTAGGTGCTGGAGACACAATGGCAAGCCCAACAGACACTGTCTCGTTGCCTGCAGGATGGCAAAGCATGTGTCTGACCATTCTTCCCACTAGAAAGAATTCAAAATGATTCCTAAAGTGTTCATCCTGTCTAGAAAAGTATACTATGTCTTCAGAAACACGCAGATATCTTAGGTGTACAGATCGATGAATTTTCACAAACTGAACAGATCTGTGGAACCGGCAGCCAGAGTAAGAACTAAGTTTTCAGCATCGAAGACACTTTTCTTGTTCTCCCTTCCCGTTACTAATCCTCCAAGAGTAACCACCACCGTGGCCTCCAACAGTATAGCTCAATTTGCTGATTTTGAATTCTCCTACATGTGAAATCACACTGTACATTCTCTTTTGCATCTAGATTGTTTCGTTATGCTTGAGAGACACGTGCATATTATTGCCGAATCGGTTTGTTCATTCCCAAGCTCTGTACAAGGGGATAAATACTAAACAGAAGATGAACATGCCTGTTGGTTTGGCCAGTGTCCCATTGATGACAAGTTGTAGACTTCCTAGCTTAAGGCTATTACGGAGAAGACAGCAGTAAGCACTCTTACAAGTGTTTTTGGAGGATTTGCATCCGTATTTCTGTCGGGTACATATCTAAAAATGCAGCTGTTGGGTCATAAGATGCACATAGGTTTAGCCTTAGTCCACACTGCTACAGAGTTTTCCAAAGTGGTCGTACCAATGTACATTTCCCCCAACCACCTGTGAGCATTCTTTTATAAAGTCTTTTTGATTGGATTATTTGTTCTTTGGGTGTTGAGTTTATAAGTTCTTTATAGATTTTGGACAATAGCCCTTTATCTGATATGTCATTTGCAAATATCTTCTCCCATTCTGTCAGTTGTCTTTTGGTTTTGTTAACTGTTTCCTTTGCTGTGCAAAAGCTTTTGATCTTGATGAAATCCCAATAGTTCATTTTTGCCCTTGCTTCCCTTGCCTTTGGCGATGTTCCTAGGAAGAAATTGCTGTGGCTGAGGTCGAAGAGGTTGCTGCCTGTGTTCTCCTCAAGGATTTTGATGGATTCCTTTCTTACATTGAGGTCCTTCACCCATTTTGAGTCTATAAAGTTTTTTTTTTTTAATTTGAAATATATCAATAAGTAAAGTAAGGAAGGAATATTCCGGGACCCAAATTAACTAAGAAGGCAGGAATTCAGAAGTACTTAGGGTCTTGAAGTAAACTTCCCCCAGGAAGAATTTGCTGAGCTCGCATGATTTGTGACTTGGAAATTCACGGCCAGGTGAGACCTGGGGAATGAGAGACAAAGTGCCTAAGTGAGAGGAAACTAGAAACAAACTTATTCCAGAAAACAATAGTGAGAAAACTGACTTTTGTGGAATTTGGCACTGAGTGGAGGGGGTTAAGAAGAAATCCCCCCCCCCCCCCCCTCTAACATTCATAACCAAAAGCTGGTTTGGAGCTCAAATATATATATTACCTTAGAGGTCTGAAAAACCTCAAGTTCAGGGGAGCCTGGGTGGCTCAGTCATTAGTCGCCTTCCCCTCCTGTCATGATCTCTGTGTCTTGGGATTGAGTCCTGCATCAGGCTCCCTGCTCAGCAGGGAGTCTGCTTCTCCCTCTCCCTCTGCCTGCTTCTCCCTCTGTTTATGCTCTCTCTCTCTGTGTCAAATAAATACATAAAATCTTAAAATGAAACAAGCCCAGAAGTTAGTTTAAAGTATTCTAAATGAGCAGTTCATTCAAGGAACCGAGGGGGGGGAAAGGAAACAATCATCCTGCAAACCATCCTCAAAGAAATTTCCAAGGAATTACCAAAGGAGTAAGTGCTCACAGTAAACAGGAAGGAAAAAAGAAAAGAAAAGAAAGAGAATAAAGGAAAGGAAAGAAAAACAATCACAGAACATGCAAGTTCAAGACATCATGAACAAGAGCTCGCAGACACAAGAGACAGCAACACTGGAATTGTCACACGAAAATAAATAGAATATCCAGAATATTATTGGGGTTTCCATTTCTTTCACTTAAGGCCACTGTTATTTTGCTCTTCGCTGTTACTCGGGGTGCAAATAAAGCCTACTAAAAATTTTTCTATTTGTTTGGCAAAAATTTCTTTGGCAAAAAAAAAACAACTATCCAAATGTTTCTTGATATACCACCTTCATGATTTCTTCCACATTGTGGGGTATCATTATACTATTATATATTCAATATTTTATTTAAATTGACTTTTTTTCTAGAAAATGCATATTCCTGCTTTAGCTTCGTCCTGAGCCATGATACCCTATATTCACCACTGTCATATAGAAATTAAGCTTCTAATACAGTTTAAAATAAGTACTTAATCTAAACTGTATTAGAAGCTTAATTTCCCTGTCAAATGCTTGCGCAAAGACTATCCAAAATAATCTTGAGTACTACCAAGCTTATAGGAATTACCCCTTACAAAACTGGCCTGGGATACACCACAGGCAAGAAGTCAATTTCATTTTGAGCAAAGGAAGGAGCAAAGACAAGTGCAGGCTGAGGATAGAGACAGAAGGGAAGGCATCAAGATACACACGAAGGGCAGGTGAAGTGCCAAAAAAGCAAAGAGCAGGGAAATACCTAAGAGGGACTTACCTAATTTACAGGTGTGTCTAGGAACCGACTTGTGACCACTGACTGTCACACTGATGTTACACACTGAAGGAAGATGCCTTAGAGGTCTTTCTGGTTTATTAGATACCAATTGCATTCATAACACCACCTTTTCAGCAGATGATACTCTCATGGCTGACACACTTATCTTCCCAGGACATCGGCTGCAATTCATTATGACGTCTCCACCATTCCAGAAAGCATGATCAAGAGTACACGAATGCATAGGGTGCCTGGGTGGCTCAGTGGGTTAAGCCTCTGCCTTTGGCTCAGGTCATGATCCCAGGGTCCTGGGATTGAGCCCCGCATAAGGCTCTCTGCTCAGCAGGGAACCTGCTTCTTCCTCTCTCTCTCTCCCTGCCTCCCTCTCTGCCTACTTGTGATCTCTGTCTGTCAAATAAAAAAAAAAAAAAAAAATAAAAGAGTACACGAATGCAAAACTGCTAACTTAAGGTTAAGGGAAAATTAAAATTCACAAACTTCTACACTCAGGCTATTATTTCTTTCACATTACTTTTTTTTTTAAGATTTTATTTATTTATTTGACAAAGAGAGATCACAAGGAGGCAGAGAGGCAGGCAGAGAGAGAGGAGGAAGCGGGTTCCCTGCTGAGCAGAGAGCCCGATGCAGGGCTCCATCCCAGGACTGTGGGATCATGACCTGAGCCCAAGGCAGAGGCTTAACCCACTGAGCCACCCAGGCGCCCCCACATTACTTTCAATACATTTCACAACTCAAGACATAGTCTCATCCAGTCACCATTTTACAGATGAGGAAAGTAAGTCCCAAGAAGGCAGATTCTTCTCATCTGCCTCCCAAGCTATTGGCCCTTTGGCCTCTTTTCTCAACTAGAGGTTAAGTCATAACGGATTCGCGGTTCAGGCCAGTTGTCACATTTCCTTAGGTAACAATCTTTTCGAATAATGAGCTAATTCTACCAGGAGTCCAGACCTCCATGAGAGGAACCAGTTTTTTCTGGCCTAAACACGTCTCCTTGAAGGTTGAGAAAGCTTTTTTTTTTTTTTTTATTCTCAAGAGGATCCTTTGGGGTCCATTTGTCTTCCGGGGCTCATTTCCAATGCAGTGCTTCTGCTCAGACACCTGGAGAAATGCCTAACTTAGCAACCTAAGGTTCTCTGAGAACATGCGAGAGGTGGGAATGAGACATCACCTCCCATGCTCCCTCTCCCTCGTCTAGACAGATCTGGACGGGTAGTAAGTAGCTCTCCACGTTGGAAAAGTCCGCATGGAGTGGAAGAGAAAGCTTGGAGCTTCTCCGGAGGGAGGGAAACTGGAACCCAACTGTTGTCTCTTGTGCTCTCCTCCCAGGCTTTCACAGGAGCCTCTGAGCTCCCCGACACTAGGGGGCGCTGTCCCCACTGTATTTTATGAAAATGAGCCGAGCGCAGCTCCCTGTCCAGGGCGCCTAGTATGAATGGGGACCCTGAAGTAGGCCATGTAGCAACATCTAAATTATGGGCGGGCGGGGAGGAAGGGAGATTAAAGTTTTTAGCTGAAAGCGGGAATGCTCCTACCTTGGGACAGTGGCGCATCACAACAAGGCTTTAAGTTTTCCTAAGAGCAACACACCATCACTCTATCAAAAATGGTGAGTTAGCCCTTCTGTGCGTAGATACAGGATTCACCGCGTTGCTTCAAGAGCTCAGCTGACAAGGTCGGAAGTGGTTAGGCCCTTCCTCGGCATCAGAAGCCCACACTGTGCTGCAGCCGAAGGCACCCGGGCCGGATGAATGCTCCCCCAAGTCTCCATCCTTGTTTAAGACCACCTCAGTGATGGCCCACAGGAGGCTGTTGCTTCAGTCATAAATTAGACATTTCTAGGAATGCCGCTTTTCTCTTCATTGACTGCCATTTCCAGGAAACAAGGTTGGTTTTTTTTTCTTTTTCTTTTTCTTTTTTTTTTTTTCTTTTACTGCACTCAATGAAAGCCTTTCTGCTGACATGGACCATAATTAAAAATCAAAGTAATAAAGTGACATTCTCAAATTTGAATACTGGGTACAAAAAGCTTAATTGCCAGTCCTCGATGCCAAATGGCACAGTAGCTTCAACATTAAGTCAAAGATTTTCAAGAGAGTGATTAGATAGAACTTAAAAAATGCACACATTTAATTTTATTAGAACCAGTTTTAGGACCTTAAGACAAGCTGCAAATACTGAATTAGAGTTTTTTTCCTTTCCACATTTTATGTATTGGAGACTGATTTAACAACTGCCACTAATATCCAAGTTTAAAGATCTAACCTAATAGTGCATATCATTAAAGTTTTCTGGGTTTAAGCTGCTTGTTTCCAGGTGATATTGTTCCATGTAAAAGTGAAGACACTGGGGCCCCTGCCTGGCTCATTTGGGAGAACATGCAACGCTTGGTCTGTGGGTCATGAGTTCAAGCCCCACGTTGGGTATAGAGATTATTTTTAAATAAATAAACTTTAAAAAAAAAGTGAGGACACCATGGCAACTTCCAGCACCCCAAGGGACTAACACCCCATGTCTCACTTTGTAGGAGAGTAAAGGATTACTAAGTAAATTATGACTCTTCACAGAGTGAAGTTGCCTCAAGACAGTTCAGTTTACAAGGTCCTTCCCTTTCCTACAGTATTAATTCAATTAAACAAGTGGGGGGTCGGTGGTGGATAACATTCAACATGTCCACTGTTTTTCTCTTGACCTCCAACATCTCCAAAAACTAGAGAGAACAAAACCATCTATTGCCTCAAGAGATTTAACCACAATAAATTAGATTTTACTGAACCTTTGTACCCTTTTCCCTAAGCTATTACTGACAGGATATAATGGAGTTCTGAATAGAAATGATTTTGCTACATATGCTATAAAGTCGATTTTAAGAAATAATGGAGACTAAGATACCACGTGGGCATGGAGAACATGGACAGCAAAAAATTCAGAATTTTCATAATCTGGGAAGTCATCATTATCAAGTACGGTATCTTTTTAGAAAGTTCTCTGGATGTAGAAAAAAAGATGTGTGTTCCTACTGTACTTTTTTAACTACAATACTGGAAAAAAAGATTTCATTGAATCATGTGATATAGCGGTTAGAATTGTTTTTATTTCAAGCACGGAATCTGTATTAAAAATAACAGAGTTTCATGTCCTTCTTTCTGCATTTTCTCCTAGCACAAGGGAAAAAACACATTCCCTCATATATTTTCTGGGCGCACTCTCTTTGTAATATTTCCTTTGCAAAGGTCCTGTTCATATTTGTATCTTATTACTTTTCTTATACTGGATTTATTGATAGTTTCTAACAAAAATATGATTTCAGTATATTTACTGAACAAAATTCAATATAACAGACCCCAATTCAATTTTTTTCATCAAAATGGAGAACAATAAAGAACCGAAAGTCCTCAGTTCAGACACATAGCATCAGAAAAACTTATATTGTTTAAAGAAAAAACTCAATAAAAGGAAGTGATAGATATTACTTAAAGAGCAGCATTAGTTTTGTTTATTTATCTATGTTTCTAATAATCCTGCCTCTAACTTAGTAAGCGACAAGCATTTTTGGTGTTCCTTGGTTATTGAATCTTACATAAATATAGTCATCTTCTAAAAATAGGGGGAAATGGTGATAATGTATTTCAAGGTAGCCCTGCTCTATATTTACGGCTCATTGTCATTTCATGTATTCAAATTTAACTTAAGATAATTTTTAAGAACCTTACTGAGTCTGTTTCCCAGACTATTTTCTTGTCACGCCAGTATTTTTTTCTAAGTTTATCATGCTCCTGCTTTTGCGTGTTTACAACAGTTTGTATCCTGAATTTCTACTCTCCTGCTTTTGAAGACCGATTACAGAGGGTTTCCTTCATTGACCATTAGGTAAAGGGTTGAAAAATAACTTTGGTTTCCAATAGATTTTTAGCTTAATGGATGGGCGTATTCATTATTTACCTGTTTTCAGTCTCTCGGGTATCGCCTAGTGATGATTATAGTTGTTTTAAAGATGATCTTCATTTATGGGCTATTGCATCATCCCAAGATTTAGTAATGATTTTAGATTTTCCACCTAAATTACAGGGCACTTTCCACTGAAAATGGTAAACAATATTACAAACTAAAAAAAAGAAGTAATCTGATTTCTGGGAAGAGGGAGCCCCGTGAAAGATGTGTGCTTTTATCGGGACGGACAATGGGAAGCAAAATAATAACTCCCAACTTTGATTGTTCAAATATATTCTGCAATACAGAGAGCTGCATGCGGGCTGGAGCAGGCATGGGGCAGGAAGGTTAAGTAGAAGAGAAGGCACAATACTTCAGACTGGCAGTAGACTGCAGCAAGAATAATCTAATCAAAACGAAATTAAATTATCTAGTCCCAGGGCAGGCTCCTGGGACTGCTGCACTGAATGCTAGCAGAGCCCCTCCTAGACATTTTTCCCCAGTCAAACTCACATGATGAATGCAGATGAAATTTGAAATATGAAAATCTGAAATAATTTATGGAAGTTGTCAGAAATTTGGCCTGCTTGCGGTGTAATTTCCTCTGAGACGAGGCAGGCCGGCTCGCTGCTGCGGGAGTTGGAGCGGCTGCTGGCCTTCCAGTGGATGGATCAACCCCTTTAAAATGCTCTTCCAGACAAATTACAGCTCATTACACACAGCCTTGCACCATGCCATTATGTCAGAGGAAATCTTTTTTCATTTGCACAAATTTGCTTGGAATTCTCATATTTATTTGAGCATCCATTATCGAATCTGAACATTGAATTATCCACAATTATTTTCTGGGTACGCGGATGTTTGTGTTTATGGAATAGACGGTGACTGCGGGGCTATAAAAATATTACAGTGTGGCTGAAAACCCCACGTACTTTGTGGCTATGTTACAAAGAGCATTGTTTGACTGCTGAAGGAGAATTGACTTTTGCGAGGATATTTACAAGATTCGTTATCTTTTGAAACACACTCTGAAGGAGCCTAACTCTGCTCTGAGTACTCTTCCTGGTCTCGGTTATGGATGGGAATTACAAATTATTGGTCGCATCTAGGTTAAGAACCTCCTCACCCTCCCCACGCTATTTGTTCTGGAGGATCATTTTCCACGTTAATCGCACCCTGGCACACATTCTTGGACAAAGCGTTTCTTCTGATTGTTCACGAGAACACCACTCTCCTGAAACCCAAGTCTTTCTTTGTCATTTTTCTCATCATGTCACCGTGGCAAAAGTGGGCTCTTATTGCTCAGAAACACCGCAGTAGAACCACAAAGTGAAATCGTTGTCTAAAAAAAAATTAACTGGTTTTAGAAAAATCCTAATTGCAAGGGTGTTTTTTCACGGCTTTTAAATCGTTGTTATTATTTAACATAATAAATCTCTGCTTCATGCAATATTTCTAAATTGAGTGCAGTACTTCCCAATATTGTTTTATCCAGTCGTTCAGGACTCTAAATGCCTCATCAGCCTTTCCAGTGACTAAATAATTAAATGCTCACTATTGACTTGTTGACATTTCGCTCGTTACGGCAGGTGTATATTCAAAAGAAAAATGCAATCATTTCTCTAAACCAACTTATTTTCTTGAGGGCTTTTATACATAGAAAAATCCACTTGAAAAAACTCTTAGGCAAGTATGCCGGCAATATCTCACTATCACTTTGTAAATCTGATTTAGTTACAACAAAATGAGATGTACTTTTGTACGTAGGATTCATTTTGGTAGAAGAATCAGTAGAACTTGAAAATCAAGGTGAGTCAGTGACTGTTTATTTAACCTATTGCATTTCTGGCCCTAATACATATGCATTAGCATAATATACTTTTGTAAGTTGGGAAGAAAATATAGATTCCACGTACTATAAGTAGGGACTACCAGAATTTAGGAAAACCAGATCGGTTCCCAAAAAATGGAAAAGCTGAATGCTTGGCTGAAATGAGAGTGGTTAGATTCTATCCTTCAGCCCTCCAGGGCTTCAACTCCTTTGCCGTCCACTGCGGGGCTAGACCATGTCGGAGCCTCCCCAGCTTCTGCTTCCTGCAGGAAACTTTGTAATAGCACTCAAATAAATAAAGAAACTGGGTTGGAGATTATTGCTTTCATTGTGCTATTGTATATGTGTATTATATTCTCCTTCCATAGTTTGACACAATCAGTTGAATGTGGGACAAGACAAACCTTGTATATGACAGTGGGGTAGTATTGAAAGATGGCCCCATATCTAGGGGGCTAAGAGTTATGGACGCATTGATTGCTGCTACTAACATTTCGAAGCGTGGCTGGTAATTTTGCCTGCTGGCTTCTGGCTGGAGGCCGGCCGGCCTGGGCAACAGAGCAATTGAAAGGAACTGCAGGCAGCTTTTTTTCAGTCTACATCAAGGAACTTTGTTCTTCCTTTATTATAACTGACCACTGACAGGAGGGGCTTCTGAAGAAAAGGCAGGCCAACAAGGCGCCCTGAACACTGCCTAGCTAATCTTTGTTGTGTGTTTTATTCACTTCCAGTGGGTACTTTTCTTTTCTTAAAGAACTGTTTAAAATTTTAAAGACACATTCCTAAGCCAGAATACATAATGAAAAGCACCAGAAAGACTGAGGATATACACGGAAAACACTTTTCATCTATAGGGGAGGACCTACTGAGAACACAGTTTATGGAGAAAAAGAGGGAAACAGTGTTGTTCATAACGACCTGTGGGAAAACTGTATAATGAAGAGTCTCAAAAAAGTATATCTAGAATATTGGAAAATGAGATTGTGAGTGACCTTGCTCTTCAAAAGCAGTAAATAGTCAGAGGGCCGTTGAATATATGGAGCAAGCTTGATCCGGGCCAAGGAACAGAAATCATATGAACATGAAGCTTCCAAGTTTGAATGAATGATGTATTTAAACAGTGACACAGCTAAGGTCTTTGGAACACACAACTAATGACTGACTTCTTTTATAAATTAGCTTGAATGTATATTTTAGAAGCTGGGGAGAAATGCTGCTATGTGCAAAATGGATAAACACAGTGGACCCTAAAAGCCAGACTCTTCTATCTTGCTAGTGTATATAACTTAGTGACCGTCAGGCTTTATCAAGAGCTTTAAGAAATCTGGACTTGAATTAAGGCCATGAGGTTCTTTGTTTTGATCAGCTTTTACCATAGAAGATGGAAGAAATAAAAATAAAAAGAATATGAACGCAGCTCTCTACAACCTCATCTAAATATACAAACAAAACTCTACCAGCATTACTATCAAAAGGATGTACCAAAACTGGAGCCACGTTAAATATCAAACATCAATACTTCCTGCTTATGAAACTCTATAGTCATATAAATAGTTACGTGAATCCTGATGTTTATGAAATCCATCCTACATTTGAACAAATGCAATTTTTCAGTCACTATAGCTAGTTCTTTTGTCATTTCTTTCCAGATTTCCCTAGAGATCCAGTGAGGACTCAGCACATAAAAACTTTCATCATTTTTATTCCACAGCCAGCCAGTTTTTAAAGGAGGAGCAAGATTTTTCACTGTGCACTTTTAAGCTAATAAGATATTCTTGGAAAATTAGGAGCATAAAAAATAGCTATGCAGATATGTATATAACCTTAGTAATGATGCTTGGACAAGCTAATAAAGTAATATTTATCATGAAAAGAAAATTAAGTAAAAATCCAGCCCCTGCAAAATTTAAATGCAATTTTAGACTCATCCCCTTGACCTTCCTTAAAACAAAGTAAATGAGGAGGTAATAATCAACTATTTTCTTTTTTAATGAGAAAACAAAACTTGAATTAAAGTAGGAGAAGAAACGAAATAGAGACATATTTTACAATGTCTGGTAGAGGTTTTTTTTTAAAAAAAAAACCTCACTTTCAGGAAATTCTTCTCATAATTAAGATCTTTACTGTGGGGGCACCTGGGTGGCTCAGTGGGTTAAAGCCTCTGCCTTCGGCTCAGGTCATGATCCCAGGGTCCTGGGATCGAGCCCCACATCGGGCTCTCTGCTCAGTGGGGAGCCTGCTTCCTCCTCTCTCTGTCTGCCTGCCTCTCTGCCTACTTGTAATCTCTGCCTGTCAAATAAATAAATAAAATCTTAAAAAAAAAAAAATCTTTACTGTGATTACAACAAAACGGTTTCTAAATACAAATAATCATGTATACTTAAATCAATGGTGGGATATTTTCCTATATCTTCTCCCTATTTCAAAATCATTTTACTTTTTAATACTTAAGGTACAAAAGCGCTGATTCACTCATCTGCACAAACCAACTTGGTAATTTTTCTTAAAATCCAGTTAAACAGCAAGAACTTAAAGATAGAAAAAAAAGACAAAAAGAGCTTTTCTTAGAGCAGCGAATTAAAGTCTTTTCTTGTCACAGCTAATTAAAGTCTACCTTGAAGGTGCATATGTATTTCCAACATGCATTAGAAGATCATTGCATAAAAAATGAACTGTGCTTTGTCTTTAGAAACTTCTGTAAGCACATAGCTCCCAGGTATCTCACCACAGCTGTGAGAGTTCCTTACCCTGAGGGCTCCCGGGACCCTCAGTCAGAAATTTAGGCCCACTCTTGGGAAACCCAGTTTGCTCTATCCTTAACAATACTAGATACTTCTACCTGTTATTAAGGACCCAGAGATACACAATAGGCTTTTATTCCAAAAAAACTTGCAGTTTATTTTGTTCAGAGTCAAGAAGGTGAGAGAGCTAAGCAGTTATTTAATCAACAAAATCAGTTTAGTGGAATCGGAGAGTTTGGGCTCAAAATCTTTCCTTTTTTCCTCTTAATGTGCATAGGGATGTACACTTTACACTATCTAGTCAGTGTAAAATTACTTCCAGGGAAAAGTTTGTACACTCACCAAATGTCTCTTCAGCTGAATTAAAGGATAACTGTCTCAGTTCTAGAACCTGATTTGAGAAATAATGTGGCCACAAAGAATTTATGTCAATGACCCTGACTAAAGTTCAGGGTTTTTTTTTAAGATTTTATTTATTTATTTGACAGAGAGAGATCACAAGTAGGCGGGAGGCGGGGGAGGGGAAGCAGGCTCCTCGCTGAGCAGAGAGTCCAAAGCGGGACTCGATCCCAGGACCCTGAGATCATGACCTGAGCAGAAGGCAGAGGCTTAACCCACTGAGCCACCTAGGTGCCCCTTTAATGTTGTTTTTAAGATGCTATGGTTTTTCTTCATTCTCCTCTCTGACAATCTCTTAATTGTGTTCCAGATTGAAATTTCCAGGCTGGGGCACCTGGGTGGCTCAGTGGGTTAAGCCGCTGCCTTCTGCTCAGGTCATGATCTCAGGGTCCTGGGATTGAGTCCCGCATCAGGCTCTCTGCTCTGCAGGGACCCTGCTTCCTCCTCTCTCTCTCTGCCTGCCTCTCTGCCTACTTGTGATCTCTCTGTCAAATAAATAAATAAAATCTTTAAAAAAAAAAAAAAAAAGAAATTTCCAGGTTGGATCTCATCTTCTTCCCCAAAAGATTTCTGTGAGCATATAATATTTAGGACCTCAAGAAAGAAAGAAAAGGATTCACTTTAACACAACAAATTGAAGAAGGTTTTCAAAGGAGTAGTCCGGGGATACTGTTAGGAAATTTGATCCTAAAATTCTCTTTTCTAAAGAATGTTAAAATAATATATCCAAAAACCTTTTAAAAATATTAAGTACTGCTTTACAATCAGAAAAGTTAATTTGTAAATACATTTCCTCATGTGCTAAAACCATAAGGAATGTACCTTCTAACTTGAAAGCTCCGGGACAAAAGAAGTAGGAATGACCTGTATTTGAGAGACATAAGTAGTGAACATACAATAAATTAGCCTATTATAAAAATGCTTTGTGTTACAGTAGAAGGCTAATGTTCAGGCAAGTTTCTTTTAAAAATGGAAGTAGAGGGGCTTTCCTTCCCATCTCATCTACAGTGCTCTCAAATTTTCCTGGATACCAGCACCATTTTGAGTACTCTTTTCAACATAAAATATAATAAAATATAGTTACAGCCATTAAAGGAAGGGTCGAAGACAAATTCTAGTCAGTGACTAAAACTTATAGGTAGACGTTATCTAGGAACAACTGTGTCAAAAGTTTTTTCCTAAAAAACCAAAACTTTCTTGGGCCACCTGGGTGGCTCAGTGGGTTAAAGCCTCTGCCTTCAGCTCAGGTCATGATCCCAGGGTCCTGGAATGGAGCCCCACATCCGGCTCTTTGCTCAGTAGGGAGCCTGCTTTCTCTTCTCTCTCTCTGCCTGCCTCTCTGCCTACTTGTGATCTCTGTCTATCAAATAAATAAATAAAATCTTTCAAAAAAAAAAACTTTCTTTTGGTGAAGAATTTTATTTATTTATTTATTTATTCAGGGGTGGGGGGGAGGAGGGAAAGCACTCAAGCATGAGCAGGGGAAGGGGGAGGGTCAGAGGGAGAAGCAGACTCCCCGCTGAGCAGGTCCCGGGATCATCACCTGAGCCAAAGACAGATGCCCAACTGACCGAGGCACCCAGGTGCCCCAAACCAAAACTTTTATTACCTGGTTGCAAACGTTCCCTAACACTTCCATACCTATAAGTGCTCATGCACTGACATGCATCGCAGGAAAAAAGATACTGTTTGCCCAGCAGCCCTAGAGGTCCAGGAAGGAACTCTCACTCAGTTTCTTAGTGAGCCTAAGCAGCCTAACTGGAGAGCGTCACCTGACATGAGCATATTTCTGTCATTTTGCACCTACTCCTTCTCCAGTCACGGTACATGCAAAAATAACTCTGGCCAAATGGCTACTATCTTCTCGCTTTGTTCGTTCTAAGAGCTATAGGACACCATCCTTTAGAAAGCAAAGGTATAGAAAAAAAAAAAAGTCATTGGTTTTGTTTTTACACTAAGCTAACGAATCTTGTTTTATTGTAGTTGTTTATAATATAACAGAGAAATAGAAAACTTTTTTTTTTTAGTCCAATTCCTGTGTGGGTTTGGGACCTTTCTGGCTCTCTTTCCCTTGCTTGCAATGACTAGAACTTGCTGCTTTGATAATTACCTTCTAAGACCTAGGAAGGGAGCTGGGAGGTGCCCTAACACTAAGTAAAGCCTGCCAACGATGGACCAGCTCTGCTTTGCTCTCTGGGGGCCTTTCTTTGCTCCCTTTCTCTATGCCCTATGGAAGGGAATATGGTGGACCCACCCTGAACACCCAGACATCTGCAGAGGTTGAGACTGATCTAGCCTTTGCTAAGCGAGAAAGAGAGGCAGCCTTGGGGGATGTGTGTGTGTCTGTGTGCGTGAAAGAGAGAGAGAAAGAGAGAGAGAGAAAGAGAGCCAAGATTCGCCTTTCACCCTCCCCGCTTCCTCTGCAGCCCTCCTCTGCTCTCTGGGCTGGTGGCTTAGTGCATGAACTGATTAGGTAACAACAGAGCACCTACCCTCCCTGTTTCCTCTCAATGCATTTGGGCCACAGCTTTTGAAGGAGCCCAGCCCTGCCACTATCCTGCCTTTATCATGGGCTGTATGGGGCTTTCTCTGAAAACGCCTGGGCTTTGCCCCTGGCTTCATCAATCATTTGGACCAGTTCACATCCCCTTCACGGTGTTCCGCCTCATTAAACCCATCAAGGGCGCTGCAGAGAGGCGGTGGGGCCGGGGAATGCCTGAGCTCTCCTTCCCACTGCTCAACATCTCAGTGATGAAAAAGACCCACAAACGTGTGGGAGAGGGTGCAGAGGCTGACTAACGTGGCTACCAGAGGCTCAAGCGTCACCTTCCTTGCAGCTCTAGGAGATTTCTTAGAGCTGCACGTGGGAAATGAAACGATCAGCCCAAGCTGACATGCATGTGCTCCTCAGTGCTCTTAAGTTCCTTCATTTATTTGCTGGTGGAATTGGAGACCACAGCTTCACTGGAACGCTTTAAAAGGCTGCCAGATGCAAAAGCTGGTTATTAAAAAACAAAGTCTAGGAAACTCATGGTCAGGGAAGAAGCCAGAGACTGAATTTAGGGTCTTCCGAGGCCAAATGAATCATGCAGTGCTGTCCAGGTAACCTAGACAAAAATCCCGTTCTATATTTGGTGAAAGGAAGTTTCTACAATTTTCCAAAGTTCTCTTCTACTGACTAAATGACTCCGATGTCGATCTTTAAGTTTTCGTAATGATTATTTTTTTTAATATAAACACATTATAAGGGAGTTTTCTCACATATTATTTCAAAACATCCTTTGGAAGCAGCTAGAGGAGGTATTTTATTTTCAGTGTCATATTGAAAGTGGAAAAAAGCCAAGCCTATGAGATTGAATTTAACAAAGATCATAGGGCTGGCAATAGGTGAGCTAAAAATCCCATCATTGCTCTTATACAACTTCACTGACGTGGTAAAGAGAAGTTCATGGGGGCACTTGGGTGGCTCAGTGGGTTAAAGCCTCTGCTTTCGGCTCAGGTCATGATCCCAGGGTCCTAGGATCGAGCTCCACTTCCAGCTTTCTGCTTGGCAGGGAGCCTGACTCCCCACCCCCTGCCTGCCTCTCTGCCTATTTGTGATTTCTGTCAAATAAATAAAATCTTTTAAAAAAGAGAGAGAGAGAGAGAGAGAAGTTCAGGAAGGCCCTGTTGTTGTATATTTTTTGTAACAATAGCTATGGGATGACATCAGGTGTCTAGATGCAAATGTATTTCTCTAAGGGTTTTCTCCAGCCTACTACGAGAAAGAAGGAAGAAGTCCACAAAAAACAGACATGTTATTGCTCCGATAAAAATCAGTCTTTTAGTACCAACTAGGAGTGGGGGAGGCTATGCGTTTTACTTAGAGAAGAGGAGTAGGGGTAGGGTTGGGGACAGGGAACAGAGGCGGGGAGGAAAGGAGGAAGGAAGCCATAACCTTAGGACACCTTAACATCCGGTTTGTATTACAAACAAGAGCCAAATTTCATCCCCGTACAGCACCACCTGAGACCCAGAGTAATACCCCTGGACCACCTCCTGCACTCAGACCACTGTTTTGCGCACCAGGCACTTGCACGCACTTTTAAACCTTGTTGGGAAGCTAAGGTGGGAGAGTGAAAACACGACCTTAGCCCCGGCCCCTCCCACCAGCTCGCCACCACCAGGCACCAGATAGCTCCTGCTCCCCTGCACGCTGTCCCCGGGCGGCCTCTGCGGGAATCCTAGGTTGGGATGCGATCAGGAAACCCTAAACCACTCTGGCCTGGCACGAATCCCCGCGGGCGGACTGTCGGAGCCCGCAGCCCACGCAACCCCCTGCGCCTTCGCGCGTCCCCGGCAATTTGCATCCCCAACAAAGGCGCATGTCGCTGATCCCCGAGCACTGCGGGTATTAATAATCATAAAAGACCGAGCGATTACAAAAAGAGAAAGTGCTAAATGTCAGGAGCTGGGGCAAGATTTTTAAAAGGCAACGCACCCGAATCCAAGTCTGTACTTTAACTTTTTTAATAACGATTTTTTTTTCCTGGGCTGGAAGCTCGCACAGAATCCTGGAGGAATTGCTAAATCAGATTAAGGTTATATTTTGCAACAGACTGGATGGAGCAATAAAGGAGAGCGCGCGGAAATGGGACTTCACCCATCAATTAGATCTCTATTAGCAGCCAATGCAGGCTTCACCACAGGAAATGTCACATCCCTGCCCAAGCGGCCCCTCTCGTTCCCCACCCCCAGCTCTCACCTCTCGCCTCCCCTAGAGTTAAAGTCTTCGGGCGCATATATTGGAGCCAAACAAATCCCTTTGTTTCAACAAGGGTTTCTGTTTTTGTTTTGTTTTGTTTTTTTTGTTTTTGTTTTTGTTTTTTGTTTTTCTTCCCCGTCTTGTTTGGGAACCCGGTGCCACCTGCCTCCCCCACGGCCGGCGCTGCGCGCTAACCCCGGGACACTCCCGCCCTGGCTGGCTGAACAGGTTGCAGACACCTGCGCTGTCTGCTGGGTCGCTCAGGACCGCGGTGCGGGGGCTGGTGCGCGGGGCCTTATTAATATTAAAAGCTTTATGACGGTCCTGAGCAGTCCATAATGAAAGGTGATTAACAAGACAATGGGCAGGGCTCTGAATGGTGGGGCAACTCATCTGCTCTAATGGCTCAGACCCGCCTCGGGGGCCCCAGCGTGCGAATTCCGCCTCAGGATCCGAAGGAGTCCGGGGGGGGGGGGGATCCAGGGAAAGACCGTGTTGTAGCCTGACTGGGAGTCAGCCCGCCGCCAAAATAGCGCGCCCTGCAGGCCAGGAGGAGACCTTCGTACCTGGTCCACTCGGACCTCGGCATCGTCTCTGATGAGTTTGCAGGTGTATGCTCCCTCAGTGGAGTCCAAGAAGAGTGCGGTACCCGCCCAGAGGTCAGTGGTTTGCACCCGGATTTCCCCCACACACCCTATAACTCCAAATGCTGGAATTCGAGTTCAGACGGGAAAACGCCCTAATAATGGTTGCTCCGGCTTGGCACACAGGGAAGAAAATGGGGCATGACCCCCGAATCCACTCCCTTCCAGCCTCCGGCAAATGCACCCAGCCCTTGACCCCTGCTCCTCCGGTCCCCAGCAGAACAGAAATTTCCTCGGGCCCCAGAAAGCCTCATTTATCATTCTCATGGGGACCCGAATGACAACGCTCCTTGTCCTAGCCCGGCTGCGAATCAGGGCCCCCCACTTCTGCTCCCTTGTCCTCCCCTGGCCCCTCCTGCTCCACAGCCCTGCCCAAAAGGAGACAAGGTGCAACAGCCCGGGAATGAGCAAGCAGGAGAAGTGGCCGACTGGATAAAGGAGGCACTGTTGCAGTTGCCGCCGCTGCTGCCCCCATTCAGGGCCCGAATTCAAATGGATATTTCCCCCCTCGGCCCAGCTGAACGAGGCTCAATGCCTCAAAGGTGCAGAGCTGCCTCCGTGGACATGCTCTGTGGCTGATATTATAATTTTCATAATGCGCTTTTATGTCGCTCCAGACTCCTCCGGTGAGGAGCCCGCAGAGCTGCTGAAAGGGGCTTTGAGAGGCCCGGGCGCGCGGCTGCTGCGAGCTGCGCGCCCCCCGCCGGCCTGAGTGGCACCGCGTGCCCCGGTCGGGGCGCGGCTCCTGCACTGCGAGCGCGCGGGCGGCGGCGGGTGCTGCCGGCACTGCTCATTAGCATGCACCCCGAGTGCACCCGGCAGCCTTCCGCCCGCTTCCAGGCCTCTCCCTGGCCCCCTCGGGGTCTCTGCGGTCGGCCGGAGTGCGAGGTCCCTGGCCTCGCCCGGGCTCAGACCCCAGCTCCAGCCCGGGGGATCAGTGGCCAACCAGGCCCGGAGAAGGTTAAGACGGGAGCAGACGCTGGGAGCGATTAGGGGCCGAAGAGTCTTCAGGCTTGGTGGAGGCTGCTTTCCCTAGGGTCCAGAAGCGAGGGGGATACTGGAGGTGAGGGGCTCACACTGGAGTGATGGAGAGGAGCTTCCTTCCTGGAACGAGTGAGATGTCCTATTTTGTTCTAAGCATAGCCAGTATTCATCGTTTTTCCCGATGAGGAACCCAGCCCAGAGAGGTGGTTTCCCCCAAGGTCCCACAGCTGTAGTGGGGAGGCCCAGAGTCAAATCAGCTGGTGTCAGAGTGCTTGCTTTTAACTGAGCTGATGGCTTCTTTCCTGGTGCCTGCTCTATAACCAGCCACAGCACATGGCTGTGATCACTGGTGATCCCATTGGCCTGATCCCTAAGGGACAGTGTCCCCCATAAGGGACACTACAGACCCATTTTAGAGTAATCAAGTCTCCTGGTCCTCACCTACACTCAGTTATTAGAGCTCGTGGCATAATAGCTCAAGATACGGTCCTTTTGTCTTCATTTCAGACTCAGGGCAGGCATTTGTATGAAATACTTAGGGCTGAGAGTCCAAATCAGACAAATACTTTACCTTAGTCACCAATAAACACATTAATATATATATATATATATATATATATATATATATATATATATAGTGGTGAAACTGTAAACAAGGGGAGAGGGAAAAAAAGAGGGGGGACTACATTCTAAAAGAACTTCCCAAATAAACTCATCATTTGCATTGGCTCTAAATGGGCAATTAAAAAATATTATTCTAACTTAACCTCAATATATATTACAGCAGGCCCCATCATAGTAGCCTTGGGGTTGCCATTCTTAGATGACTCCCTCCACCAAATTTGGGAACTAGTCACAAGAAATATCAGATCAAAGTTGTAAAGCTGTAATTAACTCTATTCTCAAGGCCAACACTCATAATTGCTCTCTAAAGTAAGGATTTTACTATTCAGGTGTCCAAATACCAACTTTGTTCATTTTTAAAAGGTCCAGCGTATGCACTAATAACGACAGAGTGCAATCAGTATCTGCCCCATCTGCTTCATATTTGTTCAAAAGATAGACATGTACCAATAAATAAATATATTTACAAGCCCCAAATTCCTTGCTTTAAATTGCAGTATGATGAACAATGAGTTCAGAGCTAGATATACTTGCTGTAATGTCCCAGCAACAATTACCCTATAAATCCCCCCAGGGGGCCTTAGATGTCCATCCCCTTTTTTCACTGGCATGGTTAGAGGAATACCATGGTATAGTCAATGCCCACCATGCACTGGGCAATGAAAATTAGCCCCAAATTCCATCTGCAATAATAACCACAAGGTCAGCCAAGAATCAGTGTCAGATTGGATTTCTGTTTATCTACACAAAGGCCTTCAGGGCTTACTCTAAACTTGAAAAATTTTTATGACCTAGAACTAAGCAATAGATCCAGAAACACAACCCACAGATTCCCATCCCCAGAGTTGTTATGATATTCCATTTTGTTCCTTAAACTAGCTGCATTGTTCTTGTTTATGAATCTTCTGGTGCAGCCCTGCATAGCTAATGAAGTGACCCCAAATTACAGCTAAAATCTGTTCTTCTTCCTGATTTGTTGCAGCACAATGAAAGATAACTACATCTGAAATTGGGAGCCGGCAGCTGCTCATACATTTCTTCATTAAATAAACATCGGGATACCTGCTGATTGAAACCATTTTGGGGTTTCTATATGAATGGCTTTTTAAAACCCTTCCCATATGTTAGCCTCTATTAAATCCCACAACTAGCTGCCTCCATATCAGAGGTTATTAAATCCTTATTAAAACTTGAAAATGTTCTGAAGTTAAATTGTATTGCATACTTGCAAAGGCGTGATAAAGTGCCATTCTTAACACATAGTTTTTGTACATGGTAGCCAGGAGCAGAAGGTCAAATCACTCAGAAAATTCATGACACCTACCTTAGATGTCTTTTGTTTACATGACCCAACTAAATGCGAGAGGAAGTATATGTGGTTTAAATTATTCAGTTTGTATTGCCTTTTAAACCCTGCAAAAATTCTCAGTAAACCACATCATTTTCAGAAACGGTGAGATTTGACAATAACTACCAAAATAATCACCTTCATAAAGGAGATGATGATAGCAGGTTAATGAATGCCATTATTGAAAATAAGAATATTACTCCTGCTTGTTGTGCATGTTAAAAGATTTTTTGAAAAGCGTAGTTGATAATTGTTGAATTATGGATTTGTATCAAATGATGGATTTAAAATATTATAGTATTAGGAAAAGAAGTGAATGCTATATGAATTGCTTAGGAGGTGGTGGTAGAGAAATGAAGGTTGGAGTGAATTATACAATAAATTCGGGGTTTCTCTATAGGCAAACTGGACAGCTGTGCTTCCAAATACCTCCTTTTCCACTCACCTGGGGAGCTTTTTTCTCTTTGTTTGTACAGACACAGCATTTTTTTCTTTCTTTTTTCTTTTGCCTTATCTGAAGCATTTTGACTTCCTTCATTTTATGAAAAGTAGGGAAACAGAAATACTGAGGGAACTATCCAGAAAATTCTCAAGAAAGAAAATCTTTCTTGAAAGATTCAAGAAATCTTGAAAAGATTTCTTTTCAAATGAAAAATTTTCAAGTTTAGAATAAGCCCTAAAGGCCTGTAGGAGAACTCCTGTAGCCCAGCTCCCCAAATGGGCTGCTGACCATGTAACTTATCTTGGGCTTCCTTTGACTATGCAGACATTAGCTTACTACAGGTATGCTGGGGGTGGAAGGTGGGTCTTGTTAGAACTGGGTGTAAATGCCTTTGGGTCTTTTTCTTTCTTTCTTTTTTTATGGACATGGGAGAGAATATTGGGAAGGCATTGGAGGGAAACCTAAGTTGCGCTTGGAGTCCTACCATGAGTGTACATGGTGACTACCATTTTACCTGCACAGGCTCAGTTTTCTCACCTAAAAATAGGAAGTCAAACTGATGCAGACATTCCCTCTCTGACCCATAGTTCTGATGCTTCGGAAAACCAGTGCCTGACAAAGCCCGAATCACTTCATGCCTGATTCTACACTCCAATACATGTTTCCAGAATGTGACTTCAGATCTGAAGTGTTTAACTTCATGCTTTGCCATTTGTCCTTTGTACTGTATTTATAGAATACAGTGCTACCTACAATGGCTTGACATTTTTCTGTTAATCAATAAGGCCTCTACTCTCATCAACAATGACAAGAATCAAATGGATTTCACTGTATGTGCAGAACACATTAAAATTCCCAAATAAAAATTTTATAAGTGACTTTAATGTGACGTGGTAGATGGATTCCTGAAAGAAGTTGTGTACAATGGACTTCCAATAGTGAACAAAAGTCTACCATTCCATTTATTCAGATAATAATTTCAGATATGCTTTTATAGTCTCATGATCAGAAGAGACTAACAAAATTTCAACTTTCAGTTTTTCCACTGTACTTCTCCCCTGTCCTTCTTCCACACTAAATAGATTTCAGGAATACCATGGATTTATCTAAGATAAGTCTTAAGAACAAAAGAAAATGACAGGGGATTAGGAAAAGTATTAAACAAGATAAACAATTAGTTTTTTTTCATCTTGACAAATTTGCCACTTGCAATGGTATTTCTGAATTCCAGAGAATACTTTTAAAATGAAAATATCACTTAATAGATGCTTTTTACGATATAAAAATGTAAAGGATGTAACAATACGGCACTGAAAGGGTGAGATAAAAGGTCATTCAGATCCCTATACCTTACGTTGAACTGTTTGCTGCTTGACAGCAAGATTTATTAAAGACATGAGAGTTGGGAATTTTTCTGAGTCTCCAGTTGCTATTTTAAATTTTACACGGTGAGAGGGTGTCCAAAAATTGCAAATTATTTTAGCTAATAAAGACTTCTTAAATAACTGTAGTCACAGCCATGTGCTTCATTCAAAACTAATAAAGCCAGTAAGTTAATAACAACAATTAACTCCCACTGTTCCACACTTCCTTTTATAGATGCTCTGGAACATATATTTGATGTTAAGTTAGCAAATATGGGAAAGCAAAGCACAAAAAGATAATGTTCATGTGATGAATATAGGAAAAAATTCTTGCTTCAAGAAATATAACTATTTGCCGCACAATTGCGCATGCCCCCACAAGATCTATGAGCTCATGAAGACATATCAGATAATTAATTCATAAATAGCCAGGAATGGCAAGCGTGGTTTCTCCATGGAAAGCCAGTTCTTTTGTTCAAGTACTTTTTAAAATAGCCGGTTAACTGAAAACATTGTGGAGAGATTATCACAATGAGACTATTTTGAGAGGAAGAGTCAAGATTTTAAAGAAGGAGGAATTAAAGTGAGAAGATCGGTGACTAGAAAGTGCTGTGTAATGTTTGCTGAATAAGCAGATTCTTTTTCCGGATAATGAAGAGGGGAAATGTAAAATGTCCTTATTTACTCAGAAATTATCTCAGCTAACATCTTGAAAGGTCTCTGGAGGTAGTGGGTTACAAATCCTTTTGGGGTTACTTTCTGCTATTTCTTTTAGGGTTTCCTTTTATTCACCTTCTACAAAAGGCCATTCGTCAAGTTCAAGAATAGGAAGGACACCGTGCCAGTGGGTATAGTAGTAGTTGTTGTTGTTGTTAAGAAAATGAGTTTACATCCCGGCATGGTGTCTAAAAATGGTAGGTAAAGCACTGAGCAAATGGAATTTCCACACAGCTCCTGGGCTTCTGAAAACCAATCTATTTGCAGAGAATTAGCAAAACCAGGCCTATATTCCATTGATTGGAGCAATAAAAGAAAAAAAAAACTTTTCTTGTGTGTTTTGGGGAAAACAAACACACACACACACACACACACACACACACAGCAAGGGGGGAAAAAACCAAAGCAACACACTTAGCAACTCAGCAGGGAAAAAGGTCAGGCTACTATTGACAAGTATGTAAAGACATCTCCTAAACCATGGGAAAACATGTATAAATCGTTTCGACTCACTGCATTCAGAACCCATGGAAGGGACTCACAAAACTGCACTTTGGCATTGTTGGCCTGAAAGGATATCTATTTATCATCTTATAAGACAGCTCGAATGATCTTTATCTACTTTGCCCACTTTCTGACCCAAATTCAGGGTTTTTATGGAAAATTGCAGTCAGTTTGATTGATGAAATCCAAAGATGTCTAAAATGGCACCAAAGATCTCCAACTGTGCAGACTCCAACCGAGGGCTTCAATGTTGGCATTGTTCCTGAAGGAATAAAAAAAGAAAAAGAGAAAGTTGAGAAAAACAGGCAAAAGTTAGGGAATTTCTGCTTTAAAACTTCAAATTTCAATGAAGATCCCCAAACCCATTATCCCTGTTCACACGTGCGAACGGGGCGGACATCAAAGTATTTCCCACACATCGCAACAAAACCGGGTTCCTCGTGAGCCAATAAACCGTCTTTGTAACCCGCTGAATGGCTGCATCTACGCAGCGAGCAGGTTGCAGAAAGGCCTCGCGGAGCGGGGCGCTGGGAAGCCGGGGAGCCAGGCGCGCCCGCCCGAGCGCAGGAAGGAGAAACCGGTCTGAGCAATCGCCCCCACCACAGGCAGTTTTGGGGCTCTAAAACACCCTTGCGAGGAGTCCGAGCGTCCACTGAAAGCCTTCGCGTTCCTGAGCGGGGCGGCCAGAGTGCACTCTCCTCTCCTTTCCCAGTCGGCCGGCGGCGCCGCTATTAACCCAAAGCCAGACCCAGGCGGAGGCACCGGCGCCAGGGCCCCGCGGAAGGACAAGACAAGCAGCGATCGTCTGTGAAACCCGGTCGGGTTTTGGGGGACGATGCATTATAGTGGAATATTGTCACCTGCCTAATTGTTCTGAGCAGGCCTCCTCCCCTCCCCCATTAGTAATAATAGCTGGAGCGCGCTTCCTACCCGGTTACCAGGCCCGGGAGCTGATGAATGAACCCCCTCGTAGGGGAAAATCTTGGGAGCTGTCTTCTGTCGTATTACCCAAGGGGGCCGGCTATAAATCTTCCTTCATTTTAACCACATTTACCCTCATCCTCCTCGGGGCTAGGGATGCTGCGTTAAGATTGCACTGATGTGCCAACGCTCTGCACCAGCTGCTCCTAAGTACAGACAGGTCCTTGTCAATTAAGGCTTTGAGAAGCAGGTCCTCGGGGCCCTGGGGCATTGGAGCAGCCAGCAGCGTGCAGCCCCCACAATTAGTATCCATTTGGAAGGGACCTTCAGGGCACAAATGCACAGGCAAAGGAAGAATCAAAACACCAGGCAACTTCAATTCTGGAAATTGGTCGTGTAAGTGTTGTGAAACTGAACAGACGGCCCCCAAGAAGGGAGCTAAGATTTCTGCTGCAAGATGGGCCTCTCCCGCCCCCCTTCCCAATATTTCCCCTTTGTCTTGTGTCAAGCCAGGCCCTAGATTGAGTCTGTGGATGGGGGGGGGGGGGCGGACGGAGACGAAAGATAAATGAATACATTAATTTGCCTGTTCTAAGCTGAAGTTGTCTTTTGGTGTCTTTTGTGGCCACCTCAAGCAGCTGGTCAACCCTGCCCGGACCCTGGCCTTTGGCCCAAAGGGCGCTGGACAAGGCAGGCGCTCCAAGGAGAAGAGCGGCGATGTACCAGGTCAGGGAGGCCAAGCTGCCGGTGGGCCAGGCAGAGCATTAGCAGCTCAGCTCAACAAAACCCAAAAGGCTCAGGGGGCCTGGGGCACCATGAGGGAAGGTGTTTGTTTAAGCGATTAGGAGCAGTTGGTAGTTAGGGGCGGAGAAAAGGGCAGAGCTTGTGACACAGGGCAACTTAGCTGGACAGCAAGGGTGGACATTCAGAGGACATCACTGTTTAAGACTATGTGACCCCACCAAGTTCAAGAACAGAGCAAACAGCACAAGCCATTAGGGACAGCCATCAAACGATGGCAACAAAGCCAAGAGAGGCATTGAGAAAAATGTTCCAATATTAAATATGGAATAGTATTGGGGACCAGGGCAGAAGGTCACTGAAAGTCAACAAGAGTTGAGGCTTAATGAGAGAAAGAATTTAATATAAAAAATGCATAAATCTACAAATGAGGCAGCCCCATAATAGAGATAAAAGAACCCATTCAGTCAACATTCTGTGATAATGGCACCATAATAGATAGCATCAGGTTGTTAACATTTAACACAAAAGTTAGGAGAATGGAAGGAAAGGCAGCTCCCTTAATGGAGAACCTGCTGGAAGATTTCCATAGGCCACAAGGGATGAATAGTTGCTAACTGGCTGCTTTACGAAGAAAAAAGGTGGGCCTGCCCCTTGATGTTTCTTAAGGTTTCAACACACTCTCATTTCTTCCCCTTCCCAAAGCTTCCCTCCTGGAGGCCCAGAGGCCCAGGGGCACACATTTTTCTCTAGAGAGTCCAAAAGTCCTTTCTCTCAGAACCTACTGTGATTTTCCCCCCTCCTAGTTCAGCAAGGACATGAGTGAGCCAACAAATTTCTTAGTAAGGAACATATTATGAAAAGAATGGTTTGGTTTGGCTTTTCTTGCTGAGAAGAAAAACATGCCTTTCTTCAACAGGATATAGATCAGTCAAAAAGCTTCTAAATGATTTCTCACTTTGCCCATCATCGTAAATCTTATTTTTAAGGAAAATTCTGGTAGCAGAGTCCTTAAAATTCAGTGAAGCTTACTGAAGAAAGTATTTCTACTCTATGCACTAGATCTCAGGGACTTTGCCTCTATATGAAAAAAAGGCATCCTTAATAACCACAGGTAGCCAACAGAAAATCAGGGAGACACTGTCCTATCTTGAGAGTGGCAAAGTATGTGGTAAAACCCATTCATTCCAGCTGGGGATCCCTGCTACCCAAGACTCAGCATCTTCCCATTCCTGCAGAACCCAAGACAAAGCCCACCTTCCAGGCAGTCATCACTGGGGGGTGACTTCTACACAGTGGGGTCATGGGTACCTGATCTGTATCCTTCATTCCCCTGATGCTTGATAGTTTTCAAAACAAATTTACATAATGATCAGGGTTGATCCTTAGAACTACCTTTGTGGACTGAATAGAGCAGAATTCTCATTCCCCTGTATACGTGAGAAAACAGATTTGAAAGATGAACTAGCTGATTCATTTTACAGTCAGGGGATAGCCAGATTTCTAATTGAGTATGTGTTCTGCACCTTCCTTATACTTTGTCCTCCGCTATTTGGAAGGTGGAGTTTAGAAGCACAGTTAGAAACTGCTGTCTTCCTCAAGCATTTATGGGCTCATTGATACGCATTCACGTTTCAGTTGTAAATGTCACTTACTTATGTCTTACATACGTCTTAGAGCCCCTGGAGACTCAGAGAACTCTTGGGACTTCCAGAGCATGTGTCTAAACACATTCATTTCATTCATAGGAATACCAAGGCTCAGAGGCATTTAGTACCCCCTCCAAAGTTGGAAAGTGGCAAATTCAGGCTCATCCTGAGTCCTGTGGTTCAACAACTGGGTTACCCTGGGAACCCTTGTATCCACTCATTTTCTTCCCAGGAAGCTACAGGTTCCTTGAGCGAGTTGTTTCCTATTTTTCTTGGGCCTCATAGGCAACTATGGCCTCCCAGAGCATGTGTGGAATTAATTCAAGAATGACTGATGGCCAGAAAGTGAATGGATGGGATTAGGAACACAGATCAAGGAGATACCAGTTTGGGCTTACCGTCAATGACATTGACAGTGGCAGTGTAAAAACCAAACTGCACGTTTGGACCTTTAAGTGATCAGTTGTGTTTTTTTTTTTAAGATGTTATTTGTTTATTTGACAGACAGAGATTACAAGTACACAGAGAGGCAGGCAGAGAGAGAGAGAGAGAGAGAAGCAGGCTCCCTGCTGAGCAGAGAGCCCAATGCGGGACTCGATCCCAGGACCCTGGGATTGTGACCTGAGCCGAAGGCAGTGGCTTAACCCACTGAGCCACCCAGGCGCCCCTAAATGATCAGTTTTTAATGGAAAGAAACCAAACTATAAGAAAAATCAGCCCCAGAGTTTTGGCATCCCGAGATTTCTGTTTGTTTTGTCTTGTTTTAATAACAGCTGTTGGGAGCACCTGGGTATCTCAGTCCTGTAATTACCACTTCCCATCACTCTTGAGCAAGGAGAGCCAAGGTGACAGAACCTAAACTCAACAGAGCTTTGCTCCAGGGAGGTCCAGCCCTAGCTCCTGACATACTTCTCTGCAGGGAGGGACATCAGAGGTCCAGAGGCCACACCTGGATGGAGGGGGGGGGGGAGACTTGCTACAACTTCACACCTGGAGGTAACTCTGACCATCTGACTTCTAAGAGACCTCCTATCTCTGAAATTCTAAGATGCTGTCCCGGTCCCTCTGGCTGAGATGACTGACAGGAAGTCAGAGGCATCTACGTCCCCACCCGCCCACGCACAGGAAGCCAGAGCGAGGCTCGCTCTGGCATTTCCAGGCCCGCTCCAGCTGGATCCATGCGGGCAGGACCCAGGCCTCTCCAGTCTATTCCCTGCAATCTTTGAAATCATTCTCCTTCTCCTCCCCTCCATCGGCTCCCTCCTGTCCTGGCGCCTAGCGACCGCATCGCGTGGCGCCAGCGCGGGCATTTCCGGGTCCGCCCCACCCCCCCCACACCCCAAACCTCCCCCCACCCCGCCCGCCCCCGGCCCGGCCCCGCCCTGCCCCGCACCTGCGCTGGAGCAGGTCAAGGCAAGCCCACGTCGGGCGCCAGGCTGCTCTGGCCCTCTGGCCTGTTCCCCTAGCTGCGCCCCAGACAGCTCAGGACCAAGCAAAGCGGTGGGCACCCCCGTAAACTTCCCTTCCCTCTCCCCACTCTCCCAGGACCGGCCAGGGGACGGGTTATCAAGGCGAGACCAGTGTCTGGAACTCAAAGGTGACTGGCTCAGTTGGAAAGCTGAGGATACCTGGAACAGCATAAGCCGGAAGAATTGGTTCGTCTCTAAACGAAGTGACAATTCCAAATACAGCAGAAACCCAGCTAGCGGTGCCCAAAGCAGAAGAGGAGAATTTGCAGTTTTAAAACCTTTTTTCCCCCTAAAGAAAAATGTAATTTGGCTAAATGAGGCAAAGGTTTTCCGCAGGTTCAGAGGGTCAAGCAGATGTAGACAAGCGCGGGGGAGTTATTTATGTCAAGTCGGGTTATTGTACTGGCGAGAGAACGAACCGCCCAGTCGGCGCGGGTAGCCAGTGGGCCCGCGCGCCGGGGTCAGGGTGGACGGCAGTGCGTCCAGCCTGGCGGGACAGTAATTGCCCGGGGTCTGACACGACGCCGGGGGCTCGGGGCGCCTCCATCCATCTCCATCCATTTAGCGACCCCCCCCCCCCCGCCCCGACCAGGCGGGAGGCCGGGCTTGGGCCTCAGCTCCAAATAATGAGAACAATTGTCTTCCCGCCTGGCACTGCCCTTATCTGCTCCGGGCTTGCTGCCCTCTCCTTTCTCTGACCCCACTTGCCCCCCAGCCTTGGCGATGGGGTTGGGATGGGAAGTCAGCTCGAAATCAGGTGTGCCCTGAGCGCTGAACACAGCTGAGGCCGGAATGCCTGGAAGGAGAGGGAAGCTTCGCCACCCCCTGCCCCGCCCCCCGCCGTCACCCCCCCCCCCCCACACACACACACACTGCCCTCCACTCAGCTCCTCCTGGCAGATAACCTGCCTCTCTTCCAACCTGCCCAGGTAACACAGCCACCCGGGCCTGGCTTTCTACCCAAGACCCTCCAAGATCCTCCAGATCCTGCCTCCAGAATCTGTCATCCGCGTTGGGGGCTGGTAAAGATTCATCCCCTCTGACAATTTAATAGTCCCAAGTCATCATCTGCGTGACACTGGCCATCCATCTTCTCCCAGGGGAGGACAAAGCCTGGCCTCCCGGACTCCAGGCCTCTCCCTCCCTAGCTCTTTCTATTTTGGGGACGGCCTCCCCACAATGGCGTCCTTATGGTCCATAATGGTGATGTTTATGAAGGCAGCAATACCAGTGTATGAAGACAATTTTATGCCTAATTAGAAAATGATGTAACCCGAGAGAAGACAAAGAGAAGCTGTCCCCCCCTCCCGTCTCTCTCTCTCTTCAATCACACCCCAAATTTCCTCGGGCCGGTCCCCTCGCGCTCCGGGCTCCCGGCCACTGTTTTGACAGCATCTCCGCTCCCCCACGCTCTGCTGGCCCGGCAGAGCGGCAGGCGGAGGCCAGCACGTCCCGCGGCTGAGGGCAAAGGCTGCGGGGCAGGACGCCGCGGGGAGGGAGCAGAGGCGGGCGCCGAGGCTTAAAGAGATTTGGGACACGCGCTCTTGCACTTTCTCTCTTCCCCACGCGCTCCCATCCGAGGGGACCTCACCCCTGGGAAGACTCCAATAAATGCAACCCGGCGCCACTCGATTCCGGGATAATTTTTAATATATATGCAATAAATGTTCACTTTGTTAGATTGAATGACAGACAATAATATCGGCAAATCTTCATATCCATCCATTACCAGCAAATGAGCCGCACAAAGGACAGATTTGCTTTTGATTAATTTATTTGCAGACTCGGGTTGATAAAGCAATAACTATTTGGTTAAACTTGACATTTGGTCTTCGGGGGGTTATCAGACAAATCCCTGTCGTTCGGGAGAGATAATAAAGTTGTTTAAAGGGGATTAATTATTAATTGGCTGCAATTAATTTCCCCCCTTTGCTCGGCTGCTGCCACAATGAGCATCCCTCACCCGCAAACAAAAGGCAGTGTTTGCCCCCCCTTCCGACCTGAGGGAGGTGGGGGTCCCCAAAGCCTCAAGCACGTTTGTGGCCTCTTGCATCCGTTATTCCTGCCGCTGACTATTTTAATGAACCGCTAAGCCTAGCCAAACCTGCCGGCGTGGGGGCCGTGAACTCTGTCTTGAGAACCTTTTCTTGAATCGAGGGTCCAGTTGAGAACCCATTTGAGGATCATGGTCTCTGAACAGATTTTCCCGTCTAGATATTTGCAGTGATAGCAAGTCAGCTCATGCCCGTTATTCTAAGTCCACGTCCCCCAGTCTGTCTCCCTGGGTCAGCAGTTTGGGGGCTGAGCTGCAACCCGGCATGGGAGAATCCAGGACTCGCCTTACTCTGCGCGGTGGGGATTTCCTCTCCCCTGTGCCCCGGTGCTGAAGCCCTTACGGTGGCCTCCCCGGCCGGTCACTCATCTCTGAGGGCTACCGGGTGTAGGCAGGCCAAGGCCAGATCCCACTCCTGCGCTGATGCCTTAGGACTGTGGGCTGCGCTCAGACCCGTGTGCTGGGCCCCACCGAGGAATGGTCCGCCACAGCATGTTTGGCCCGGAGCGTAGGGCACTTTCAATGACCTTCATGCCCCTTCGTTTGCTAATAACCTGTCACATTTTTACAGAACACATACTGAGACAAAAGTCAGCTGCGCCAGGCAGGCCAAAGCCCGGGCTTCCACGGCCTTCCGACACCTACCCCCTCCCAGAGTCCTGCACCCTTCTTCAGGGAGCTAACTCAGGACTCCCTCCGTCTTGGGAGCCGCCTGACTCTGCGCCGCTCTCCCGCAAACCCGTGGCTCAGCCGACAACCAGTCTTTGACCCCAAAGCCGGCCAGCGAGGGAAGCGTCAGATTGCACTTGCCTCCTGGCTCTGAGCAAAGGGACAAACTTGGCTGAGTAAGGAAGAGGTTCCCTTATTCAAGGAACCGGGAGCAGTGGACTGGAGTAAACAAACGGGCTCCAAAGAGTGGTTTTGGCTTGCCGATCCTATTCATTCTCGGTTGGCAGAAAATTCTACGCAAACGACCCCCAAATCACCTGGTTGGAGAAAAAAGTAAATAAATGTGGAGGAAAGAATGGGACGCGGGTGGCCGGTCCGACCGACTGGGCTCCGGAGTTCGAAATACAACCTGCCGGGAGAACCGCTCGCGAGCCGTGGCCTCGCGCCGCGCCCTACTTTCCCTTTCTTTCTCTTGCTTGCCACT